>NC_088603.1:26171011-27371011 GCF_036013475.1 Columba livia
AAAATTTTATTTGTTTTCAGTTTGGTACTCATAGATTGAACACGTATCACCTTTCCTTTTTGTATAGGATGCCTCTAGTATCTCTTTGTCATTGTATTTGATTTTTTGTTGTTGTTGTTGTTTTAATCATCTTTATACACTTTCCGTGATGACTTTTGGAGCTTCTTGAGATAGAAAGAAACAGTTGCTAGCAATGTAGGAGCAGCTCTTGGGAAAGTTATGAATTGAGAGAAGCTTATTTGTTCATGGCCCAAGCCTTTTTTCCCTACATGAAGATGATTTGTGTTTCCTCACCCACAACTCTGCTGTGTTCTGCTATGGGCAAATCTAGTGTGGAAGCAACCAGTGAGTGCACACCTAAACTGAGGACAGCCCAAGGGATGCTTCAACCAGCATACATTTGCCTCTAGAGGTCTCCCAACTCTTCTCACATTTCAAAACCCAAACATATGCATTTGGCACCACTGCCAGCTGTCTTTAGCATGTTGCCTCTCCTTTCCTCTCCCTCCCCTGATGCCCTGGGCCTCAAAATCAGCTCTGTAGAATTTGTGTTTTATGGGTCACAACAATTTTTTCTTATCACTATCTAATATTACTGTAATCTGTCAACTGACCTTAAAACAGCTCATACAAGGAGATTCGCTGACACACTTTTATGAGCTATTTTTAGGGAAAATACTGGTTAATGTAGACAGTTTGTGTCCTATTGGGTAAGTCTCATGACTGGAAATGAGCATTTAATTGATGTGCTCCATAAACATGTTTCTGAGCAAAGTGTAAGCAAAACTGAATTAATTTGAACTGTCTTTGCAGCACTTGTCTGCAGAAAAATGGATTCTCCACAGACATTTGTATAATGGTCTTGCTCCACTCCTTGTAGCATCTCAGAATGTGTCAGCTGGAAAAGCACCTCTGCCAAGTTTCTTCCTTCCTCAAGGCTGGTGGGTGCCTGTCTGACCCAGCTTTTGCAGATGGGATTTAGGAGCTACTTCACTGGGGCCAGTCAGCCTGCTTCATGCTGTTGTTTTCCATAGGTGTGAGGACTTCAAAGCGGTTTCATCTAATTCATGTCAGTATAGTGAGAAGATAGGTTCTCTCACTGAATCAGTACAGTATAACACTTTCCTACTAGCATGAGCCACATGCAGAATGAGGCAGAATAAGGTGGCATATTATAGAACCCCTTTCTATGTGAATTTAGACCTATTTTCCCACTCTGGAGGAGGAGAAAGTGGCTGCATTCAGAATGCTGGCAGGAACTCAGCAGGAGCTGCTGCCTCTCAGGCACAAGACAGAGGCAATCAGGTGCTTCCTGCAGGTGCTGTGGAGCTGCTGGGTTCAGATTGCTTCCTCTCACCCCAGCGGGATGCTCTTGGTCCTGCCCCAAAGAAAGGCAGCAGGTCCTGGCCCGCAGCCAGCAGCCTGGCAGCAGCTCGTATCTCTCTGTCATGCACCTTGCCCCTGGAAAAGAAGGGTTTCCACTTACTCTGGCATTTTAAACACCAAATATAGTGAGTTAGAGTGGCCACCTTTATTTAAATCAAGCAAAATCTAAGGCATCCAGGTAATACAAAAAATGGGGAAGAATACACCTACAGGGTAGCTAGCTAGAGGATCAGCCTTCACAGGAAAAGCTTTTTGTGAATGTGAAGAAAACAGGAACACACATTATCTCGAATGTACAGCGATGCTATTGTACCCCAGCTGATGTCTAGAGTCCAGGGCTGAAGAGAGATCTGGTTGACTAATGGCTATGTAAGTGACTGGGAAAATGTTGTTTCTAAATATCTGTTCTGATTCAGTGGAAAATGATCAGAGATTTGGAGGCAATAGGGTTTATCATAGGGTGCATTGTGCTAGGCAGAAAATAATTTTCCAAAATATTAAAAACCATGCATAATTCATGTCATAAGTCTTTAAAATAATACATTATTCTTCTATAAATGTATGTATCAGATGTTTTAAAGAATGAAATTTGAGATTTGTTTAAAAGCTAATTTTTGTGGTTAGGAATTTTTAACCACAGATTTTTAAAATTTGCATTAAAATATTCAGACACATATGGCATTTTTTTATTTTAGTGAAAATAAATCAAAGGATTTCCTGACTTACACATTTGGTTGTTAACTATGTTTCATATATATAGGAATTCTTTCTACATATATATATAGGGATTCTTTCTTGGTGAATGGATTTAGGTGGGAGTATTGAGCTTTTGAATGAGATCTCTAACATTTGTGATTTTTGTTTAAACTTACAGCAAGTTTCATTAAGAAAAATATATTCAAACCTTTCTGCAAAAATGAAAAGAGATTGAATGGCCCTTTTTAGGAAACTAACTGTAGCAAATAATGATCTTGTTTCCATACTCATTTAGCTTTCAAATGTCACACCCAGACAGAAAGCAAGCAGGACCATGACTGTGGCTTTTAATGAGACAGCTGCTTCTTTTTGAAGAATTGTATTTAATCATCAAACAGCAGCTGGATATAAAAGGGCCAACAAAGAGTTGAAAGACTGATCAGCAGCCAAGCAAGCATGGCTTAAGAAGATTTAAGGAAATTTGTTCAGTTGAATAGATACTCCGAGAAGACATAAGAGATCATCAAAATGAAAAGCAGATCATGATCACTTACTTGCTGCAGGTAAGAAGTCAGATGTCATAGCCTTAACTTTAAATAACCAAGATTTAGGGCTGGTTATCAGGAAGTATATTTTGATGGTAAGCAGGGTGAAACAGAGGAATACATTACCTGTGAAAGTGTCACATCTTTCTCACTGGAAGATCTGAAAAATTGATTATACAGTCCAAAATGTTTTGTGATACAGGCCATTGAGCTCCTATGTCTGGGCGAGGTCTTACTGTGCCCTGTGTCAGAACAGAATAATCATAATCTCCTTCCTTTTCCCTGTCCTGCTTTCCTGGCAAAGTAAAACAAAGTGTGTAGGCTACAAAGGAAATAAAATGACTTCCAGCAGGTACCTGATCTGGCTGGTATGAGGGGTACGACTCTGAATTTTCATCACGGATTGCAGCTATTTAACAGCCACGATCATGGATTAGGCAGAGACATGAGCAGGCTGACCTCTCTCCAGATTCCTTTCAGTCTTATTTCTTCGTGATCTCTTGCAGAAAATAATCAGAGGCAGGTTTGAGCTGGCAGACGAACTGGTTTGTCATCTAGTCACACTCTTTCATACAGACTAAGAGTGGAAAACCCCATGCCCTAGCACAACATTTGTACCCCATAATGGAACTGTGTGGAGGTGACAACTTACTGGCAGTTGTAGGGTTAGAGACCTGAAGCCACAGGGACAACACATTATTCTGACCCCATAGTCCAGAAGGCAAAATATTATGTGAGGCTGTGACAGCCTTGGGGATGCTGTGATAGGAACAGAAAGCAGCTAACTCCGTGAACTTTTGCAGGTGCTTGCCTGTGTAAGAAGACACTCATTAAAAACCATTTCAGATTCTTCTGTTACAATTCTGCCCCTCAAGTGTGAAATGAATTCATTTTGACAGTTCCAGTGGTGATGGGAAGATATGCACTGAGCTACTTAACCCTTTTCCTCTCTCCTCCCTTTCTTCCCCTTGGCAATCTCATGCCTGTCTACCAGGTTCAAGGGGCAAATATATAAGATATTCAGATACTTCAGCAATGGCCTCAGTGTCCTACAGCCCTTGGAAACGTCTCCAAGGACTTTCTCCTTCATCGTCCTCCTTACTTCAAGAGTTCTCTACAAGCCTAGCAAATTCATTGGAATCTAAATTGATAAACTTGTGCCACAGCGATAAAATGCTATCTTCAGAACTAGTATCAGTATCTGCTGTTGGAGACCTCTCCAAAACCACTCCATAGGTCAAAGATGAGGCACTGAAGAAACACTCAGAAGACTCAGAATAATTTTCTCATTCCCCAGCTATCCTTTTAAAAACAGTTCCCAGAGTATTGTGCACTGCATGTTAGACAAAAGAAAAAAATAGTCTGGCAGCACAATTTAGAAAAGCTGATGACTTTAAAGACCTTCAACATAGAGAGAGCTGCCCCTGATAAAAACTTGCTGTGACTCAGCTATGCTTTGTGTGAGAGCAAGTAATTTTGCTACTTACTGTTGATTACTGAATTTGAAACCCTCTGAGGTCTTCCAAAGGTCTGAGAACTGTCAAGGAGTGAATGCGAAGAAGGGGATCTATTATTGGAAAAAGTGGGTTTCAAAGACAGTTTAATAAATTTTCAAATAATAATTATTTATTAAAATTAATAAAATTTCAAATTAATTAATTTAATGAATTAATAGATTCAATTAATACATTATTGAAAATAATAATTAATAATAATTAATTATATTCAGGTCCATATACATAATAAAGGGCCCATTTTTTATCTTATTCTACCATAAAGCACAACAGCACTCACAAATAAATACAGGTGGAAAAAGTTTATTCACTTGAGGCTATAAAAGGTTTACTCACTTCTGTATGCAAAGCAAGAGAGAGGCTGGGGTCAAACCAAGACAATCTGCTTTTGTGTTTCGTATTACCTGAAAAAGTAAAGCAAGAATGTTAACCAAGTAAAGTGATAAAAATGCTCCAGAAAAAAAGGACTTAGTCAAAATCAGTGATTGTGTATATATAAAGATAAATACAAAGACTATTCCATACTATTTAAATAAAAAATAAATTAAATACATAGATAGATAGGTAGATAGATAGATAGATAGACAGACAGATAGATAGACAGATAAACAGAATAATGCAGCTGGGTACAAACTGGACAGAAAGCAACCAGGCATGGGTGCTTTGCAGGACAGCAAGTTTAACACCAGTCAATTGTGTGCCCTTGCACACAAAGAAACCACCTACCGAGTTGCATTAATGAGATCATACCAATGGGTCAAAAAATGGGCTGATTTCTGGGAGGTA
The DNA here is from genome assembly GCF_036013475.1 of Columba livia. Taxonomy (NCBI): domain Eukaryota; kingdom Metazoa; phylum Chordata; class Aves; order Columbiformes; family Columbidae; genus Columba; species Columba livia. The sequence continues at coordinate 26,175,939 of NC_088603.1, forward strand.
CTTCTGAAGCCACATTGGAAGTGCTGTGTCTAGGCATCTCCCTCTTGTAAGGTGGGGCTGACAAAAACAGGAATAACAAATTGGGGAGTCCAGCAGAAGGTGTCCGAAATGGTCTAGGAGGTGGGGCATGTGATTTATGAGGACAACCTGAGCGAGCTCGTTTTGCTTAGCCTGGAGAAGAAAAGAATATGGAGTGACCTAATATTTATCTTCAACTACCTAAAGGTGAATGCCAGATAAGACAAAACTAGACTTTTCTCAGATTGGCACAGCAAGAAGAAGAGGCAACAGTCACGAGCTGCAGTAAGAAAAATTCTCGCTGACTGTAAGGAAGATTTTTTCAAGGTGAAAGAGATTAAACAACAGAATATATTGCCCAAAGAGGGTGTGAAGTCTCCAACCCTGGAAATCTTCAAAACTCAACAAGTCAAGACCCCACACAATTGGGTCTGAAGTGGAAATTACACCTTCTGTGAATAGGGGCTTGACCTAGATGATGCTCCTACCAAATTAAATTATTCCACAATCCTATGATTCTATGGTATTTGTCCGGTCTGTTTTTAAAGATTTCTTGTGATGAAGATTCCACTGTCTCCCCAGACAATCTGTTGCAGTGCTTCCACACAGATGAAAAAATTTCCAAAGCAACTGTATTTTGTGACTGGACCAACTCAGCTTCTTGAAGTATTTGCACCCCTTACGTTACAATGCTATGGCAATGCCTAGCAGTCAGAGGGTGAGACTGAATACACTGTATTTCTTATAGATGAGTTGAAGGAAATGGAAATAGTTAAACATTTCAAATCATAACGTTGCATAATCCAAAGCAGGGGTTAGCAGCCTATTTCTTGCTCGAGAATGGATATGTATTTCAAACACCTTTGGTAGCCCCCGTATAAAAGTTTTCCAGTATCAATGATAAAAAAGATATGACTGCAGAACATATGAAATTATTTAATGGCTGTAGTTCCATATCCCTCTTTTTGTAAGAGAAGTAAGAATATACATCAAATATCTGATCTACTGATATTCCAGGAAGTTAATCACACCAAATCCGTTGTTGTGTTGCTTGAAGATTTTTAGTTTTGGATATTTAGGATGAACCAAAAAAAGTACACGCTTCTGAAAACTAAACAAAACAAAACAAAACAATGCAACAACAACATCAAAAAAACCACCACCACAAAAAAACCACCAAAAACCAAATAAACAAACAAAGAAACCACTACCACCAACAACAAAAATCCTCATAAGATCTGAATCTTCAATCTTGTCCTCATTTTTGTTTTTGCCATTGCACGAAATAGTATCATAGTATCTAATTCAGTTATGCTCCCAGGATCACTAACCAATCTTTCAGTTAATTTTGAATCCATTGTCTACCTTCTTACTCATTTCATTTTCTTTTTTATTTTAAAACTAATGCTGATCAACCTCTTTCTCTGTAAGAATGTATTTTATTTATATCACACTATTTGAAATTTAATTTGTTCCTTTGCTCTCAGTAACAGGCACACACCATCAGCTCGGTGGTCTCCAGTCTCATCAGCAGCACATATGTCAAAATGTCTTTTTAAACAATACAGAAATGGTGTTGAACAGAAAATAACACCGTAAATAAATCAAGAGAGTATATGAAGTGTGCATCTTCTTTAAACACCAAGATTCATATTCATCAGATATATGTATATCATCTCTACTTCCAAGTCTCATTTCTACTGTCAGCAACTATGGTTGAAAGATTTTTACTTGTCTGTAGTTACTGAAATGACCTTGTTTTTGCAGAGGATCTAGTCTCATGTTTTCAGGGCCCCCAGTTGCATGCTTAAATTCAGTAGTACCATTCTACCAAATAAAATACTTGTATTAAGAATGGCAGAATCAGGTTGTCAGTTCCCAACAGAAATCAAGTGACTGGGGTTTTTTTTGTTCTAACAAACATAGCTCTGACACTCCCAGCATTTTGAGCATTGTCCTAGTTTATGGCTTGGTCTATTGTAACATCTTGTGTGCCATGAAAGATTTTGAGGTTAAATTAACACTTCCCAGGTGTATTTTTTATAGTTCATGTGGGATAATCTGTAAATTGCAGGCACAGCACTGGTGATATGAGGAACTGGTAAGTCTAAATCCAGATCTTACCTTTTCCTGTCTTATAAACTACTACAATATATTTTTCAAAGGCTGCTACATATCTATATTTTACATTTCTTGGAATTGTTTTCATGAACATACACAGATTGAACTTAATTTTTAAAAGAGTACCAAGGCTAAGTGCAAGCAAGCCTCATACTTTTTGAAGTGGTGAAAATGCAAGTGTATCCTACCAAAGTGAAAAATATCCTTTTCAGGGTAGCATTTCTTTACTTTGAAGAGAAACTAAATAAACAGATTTTGGTTTATGGAAGAATTCTCTCCCCTTAGTTTATAGCCAGGACATGAAGTGACTCTGTTTGCCTCAGAGACTTTGACAGGCAATTGGGCCACAACCTTTGCACTCCACAAAAGGTAGATAAAATATTAATGAGAACACGACTGTAATGAGCACATCTTCCCTCATGTGTCCTGAGTGCTGTTCAGGGTATGTCTGTGAGTGTGGTTCTGTAAGGGCTGCAGAGGCTCCTGCGTAGCTTTTCTGAGGGCTGGTCTCCCTTTGCAGCAGAATTGTGCTCTAGAGCTGCTCTGGGAAATGCTTGCACCTGGATGGAGAGGGAAAACAGCATGCAGGGGATGTGTGAGGTAGCATTTCTGCAGGTTTTATATTTCAAACCCTCAAAACAACCAAGCTGAGGATAAAACCAGGGATTACATTGATTATTTTGGGTATTAGTCAAGTTAATTCAACGTGACTGAAACTCATTTCCTCTAAGAGTTACATGAGTCAGACCTGTCAGATTGAAATATATGAAAGTATATAAGGCATTTTTCCAAATGAATTGATTTGACAGTGATTGTCTAAGTCAAAGCATCACGGACAGGACACTTCTTCCCTGATTTTAAATGTTTGCTCCTAACAAACATCCTCAAAAATTAGTGTAATTTCTCTTACAACTTATGAAGGGAAATAAATATACTTTAAAGCTATGATCTAACCCATTTTAGACCTACTTTCCAATGAAATAAGTTGCTCAGAAAGGTCCCCTGACAAGCTCTTGATTAACAATAAATAGGGCCCACTCTGATTAACTGAGAAGCAGGTAGTCAGTGCTCTTCGCATGAAATTTGCTGAACTGTAGAGCCCCTTTGACAGCAGGTTCATTTAGGTTTATGGTCTTTTTTTCAGGGCTGATTTAAGACTTCGAGCTGTTGCTCGGCATTCCTGGCTTTGCTGTACGTGTTCTCTCACTTCTCAGCTTCCTGTACTCTGAGCATCTCCATCCTGACCAGCAGAATAAAAGGCTTAACTAAAAGATTTTGATTGATTTCAGCTTCGTGTGACTTCAGTAAGGAAGGAGCAGTGCTTGAGCTGTGGCAGGATCCTGAAGGCATCTGTAGAATTGCACAACATAGCCCAGAGTCGCGCTTTTACAGACTCTGGCTTTTCACTAAAATGTTTAGATGCATCAATAGGGATGTGACTGGTCTGGCAGCAAAAGTCCTCTTCTCCTAACAAAAACCATTCTCTTTAGTGCATGATAGGAATTTGTACCTGAAGTTGAGCAGTTAAATACCCATCTGGTGTTGATGTGCTACACAGAAATCCTATTACTCCTTACTGTCACCAGTAGCACAAAGCATGCCGTCTGACCCATTGATACTTGTGATACTAAAGGAGACATTCAGAGCACACAGATTTGTGGTCAGAGATCTTTTCACAGCCCTGGCTCTATCTAGCTACTTTCAGTCACCTTTGGTCTGTTCCTTATAATTTCATTTCATGCATGTCATCCTTCCTTTTCCCATAAGTACTTCTGACCTTTTCTCCATGCTACTGTCCTCTAATGAGCCCTCTGCCATTACAGTTTCTATTCCATCATTTAAAATACTGTCATCAAATCCTGTTTGTCACTTATTTTTTTTATCTTCAGGACATACTATTATCTCAGATTAATAGGAAAAAAGAAGCATAATCAAGAAAATATTAAGAAAAAAAGCCCTATACAAATCTCTAAATGTCACTGTATTTTGTTTTGGAAATTTTACTTCCTGCTCATGCCCTCTCTTCATTATCTCCATCACAGAGTGCCCTGAAAGGCCAGGACCCATCTTTGCTGTGTCAGTAAATCATCTTGTACATCTGATCCTTCATCCTAGAAAGTGTTTAAGAGTTTGGCCTTCAGTCAACTTTGAGATTTACCATGCATCTTACATATTCAGTCAGTATTGAAGTGCTTTGCCAGATCAGCAATGTATAAATAACAAGTAATGCTATCCAGCTCTCAGCCTTTGCCTTTACCTTAGCAACTAAAAATTACTTCGAAAGCTAAGTATTGTATATGGGGTAAAGATATGGAAACTGACGATGCATAAGCCATTCACATGAACAGCAAAGGATGCTTCTTGCTTGTTAGAGGTATTTTGTGCGGGTGGTGAGCTGCAGTTATAATCAGAGGAAGTGAATTGTAACAGGAAAGAGTGTGAGGTGCCCTTGCATATTTTGTATAACTTCTCTGCCTGATTGCCTAAGAGAACAAGACACGAGTGATTATACTCTCCCTTTGTTATCCTGTTTATCTGCCGTATGTAGCATTTAAAGTAATTAGTTCATTTCAACCAAAATTGATAGCGGATCAGATATTCCAAAATGTTAAATTCTAAAAAGTATAATGAAGTGACTGGGTAGACAGGCAAGATCCAAATTGGTCATACTACTGAAGAAAAAGGTGGTTTAGTTCTGTCCCATATACACCCCAAAGAAAAGCAGCAGAGCATTGAGCAGCTCTTGCTTTGAACTAGTACTACATCTGCTGCCACTTAGTTCAGCCGCTGTGGAGCCTGGGATGGAGCTGGAGGCAGCCTGGGAGACAGGACACAGAAAAGATTCAGCGGTATCATGTGTGGGTGGAGATGCACAGGAGACCTGGATATGGAATCAGTAGGAGCTGGGGTCTGTTGCTACCATGGCTTGTGGAAAACTGTTGTTGTATTTTAGATTGTGCATCCCTGGAACATTTAAGGAAAAATACTTTAAAGGTGAAATCCTTTAAAGGAGAAATACAGTAAACATAATGCTGTCTTTATTTTTATTGTTGTTACTACTGTTTTTATTGTGGTAACCCTAAGCAACATTCTTTGTGGCTACTTAAATACCTTTGAGAATGAGACCTAGAAGTCAATCAGCCAGTGGCACTGAATTCTACCCATCTGAATCTTATTATGGAATCTAATCCTATTCTGCTCTATGGGTTAAGCAGATCCGTAAATTTTTATGGTATTAAGTATTCAAAGTTTTGTAACAAATGTGTCATGAGATGCTCTGCTGTGGGCAGTCTGAAATGTATACAGCAGGATACACTTCCAAAGGACTGCAAACCCTTTCTGTCCACCCATATTTTTAAATACATAGAGCGTAATGGAAAGGGATTTCATAATTTGCAGCATAGTTTCTGAAAAGCGAGTTTATCTAATCTGCCACAGGTTTATAACTCAATGAAACTAGATTCTATAATTGCTTTTCAACAAGTAGTTTGTGAATGATGCCCTCAAATTAGATGGGAATCCCACTTTGTTTTTAATTCAGGATAAAGCTGACTTCATGGACTTCACATAAGAGAGGTCATATCATCTTGCTCTAGGAGCTTATTCTCTTGGGATATAATAACTATCGTTATAATGTACCTTTATGGAAAGTACCATAATAGAATTATGCAGAAGGAGCTTTGTCTGTGAAATGTACCATTTGGGAGTTCAGGTCTGCATAAATATCATCTATAAATTACTACATCCTGTGGTCCCACCCAGCTTACTCTGTGAAAGCTACAAATTATGTCTGATATTCTGTTTGGTTTTGGTTTGTTTTGTTTTTTTGTTGGTTTTGTTTTTTTCTGTAAACAATATCTACTCCATCTCCACAAATGCTGGTTATCCTCTCTCAAGCTGTCTTAATTTGATTAGCGTCGTTCCTTCAACCCAGAAAAATTTGTGCTTTGCTCGAAATGTGTTGCTTCTGTTATAGAAGGCATGTGATTTTCTTAGAATATAGAAAAGCATTCCTCCTTCTATCTGTATCTCCTGGTCTACTATAAAATACAGTTTACAAAAGTTGCCTTACAAGGGTAGTCTATTTAAGCATTTTAATAACTTCTATAATTTTTTTACTTCAAAATTAGCTTTTCTGAAAGCCATTTTCACTACATATTTATAGAAATTAAAATGACTGGACAGTTAGTAATTTGTCTCTCTAATCATAGATGATGAGGATTTAGTTTATAATACCTATTGCTGATGCATATCATTGCATATTAAATGTATTCATTCTAATGTGCTTTTCCAAGTATGCAAACTAGTCTGCAGTTGCTGGTAGAGATTTCCACTCTCAGCACAGGCCAGGAAACATCTAACCACTTTAAGCAGGAATGCCAGAATTATGACTCTTTTGCTTTTAGAACAACTTTGTAGAGTACCTTCTTTCAATTTAATTAACTTTGATGTTTCTGACAACAATACTTTGGCAGTTGTAAAATCTCTGATATACATGCTACTTGAATATTGTTGTCACTCTTCAAATAAAGGCTTTCTAACTTCATTTAGAAAAAGAACAAAATATTTATGTTTATGTACAATTTAGCTTCAGTACATATCACTTGTTGGGAAACACAGTGACATGATGGCATCATGCTGATCATGTTATTGTACAATCAATTTGATGAAGGAAAAAAGCAGGTGAGCCAACAAAAGGGCATGTCTTTGAAATGCCTTATTTCTCTTGTTACATTAATTTTAAATAAAATACTTTCAGCTTCCATTTGCCGTATGCAGTTACAGTGTGGCCCTTCTCTTGTGTCTCTCTTGTATAGGCATCCCACTGCCAGCTGACCCTATTAACTGGGCGCAGATTTGACGGCATTGACTGAAGGACCACATGCAGATTCTGTTTCTGTAGATCTGGTCACATTTAATCAATAGGTTGAAATGCATGAAACTGTGCTGCAAGGCACCACAGATTTTGCTTACATTCTTCTGCTTCTCAGTATTCAACTATTTCCTTTTAGCTTTCAGGATCAGATCATCAAAGAACTGTAAATCTGAAAAGCCTCATCAACTGCAATGGAAAAAAGATTGATTTCTCAAGCTTGTGTTTAAATCATAAATAATAACACAACCTTTCAGGGCTACTTCCTTCTGCCTATTCCCTTGACATACTTTAATCAATGAAAGGACAAATCTTGCTCCCTAACAGAAACAGTAACATTGATCATAAAGGAACAAATCTCAAATTATAGAAATTAAAAAGAATATCAGCCCTGAACTGGTGCAAACAGTGATTTCTTTACTTTTTACTTAACAGGGTTTCTTGCTACCATGTCTCCAAATAACAGTTATTTGTTTGGATAGCAATATTATCTGACAGTGGATTGACTGGTACAGTTGTATCTAGACTGTGTTTTTCTTTCTGCCTGTTCTCTTTGCAGTTTTCTAAGCTACTTGTTTAATGACATACAAATGCCTGAACATTAATTGCAGAGAAGGAAGTATTTTATTTCAAGGGTCAGAGGGATTTTATTATTTTATTTTATCGATTCATGAATTTAAGTATTAGCTAAGAACAAATATTTTATTACTTGTTTGTTCCTTACGTGTTGGTTTATTAATTTTTAATTGATTTTATATCCCAGGGCTATTTGCTTTGTTTTCATAGAAAAGATACAATGGAGCAATTTTCACATTATATCAAATTGCTCTGGTCTATCTTTGGAAAAATCAATAAAACAAGGGGAAAATAAAGGCTGTGACTCACTGGCTGTTATACACAGAAGAATGTTACTCTGTAATGCATTCTTTTTAAAATGGCCACTTAAAAATTCAGTCTGGCTTGGTTCAGATTTGTTCTCTCCATAGCTCTAATATTCTGCTTGGTTACCAGGGACATTGTCACAAGGAAATTCCATGCAAACCAGTGTATCACAATATTACTGGAGCAGAATGTCACGGTGTCTCTTGCTCAGCTTTTGACTGCATTTCCATGGAAGGATTTTTCAGATGCTGCAAGCTGACACTAACAGCTAAGAAGTGGGAACCTCTCAAAGCTCTGGAAGCTCAGAGTCTCCTCTAGAGCCTTTCTGACCCGCTGCTGAGGGGAGGCAGGTTGAGCCTGGGGGGCTGCAGGGTGGATGGATGGTGTCTGCCTGCACCATAAATCCACCTGCAATGCTACAGGAGCAGTGCTTGCTTATTTTATAAGTCCCAGACATACTTTAGGTGTGTTTAATATGGATTAATTTGCTGCTTCTCTTTCCATGGGGTGATGAGTAATTGAATTTGCTTTTTCTTTTCCTCTAGTTGTTAAGATGAAATGCATAATTTATGGTAAGGCTGTGGGATACTTTCAAAATTGGTGTTTTTCATCACAGCTCATCTAGATGCACATTTCTCCTAATAAAATATTAGCATTTTACCTGCCACAGTGTTGTCTCTTGGCCTCTCTTTAGCATAGAACAAATTGCCCTTAAATTGTGTATAGTATTGTTATTGTTATCTAACATGATTATTGCTGTTCAGACTTGACAAGGATGAAATTATAGACCATCTGTATTAAGGGCCATACAGCACAGACTAATGTAAGGTCTTTGCCCCCAAAGACTCTGCAGTAATTAGACATTTTAATCAAAGCTGTTGGTTTACTTTCAAAGAGTATTATGCTCCAAACTTATTAATGAACCACAGATATTTTAACTCCTGTTTCGTATTTTACAAAGTATTTTTCTTTCTGGTTTCTTGATCTCATTTCTGGACTTGACACAATTTCTTTCCTCTTCATGATTTCCTGTGGAGTGTGAATTATTTCTTCGTGTGTCTGTTTTGTCCCACAGGCTCTTCCATTCATCAGGTATTCACAGTGGTTTTGTATCTTTTCTCCATGATCCAACAGCTAGGCTTCCTTTAATTTCTCAAATTTTGCTTTAATGAAGTTGATTACCAATCAAGAATGTAAGGAGTACAGGCTATGATTAGACACATGGAGATCAGACTGACAGAAATATAAGTGTGCTTAGACTATACTTGTATAATCAAGATACTCTGCAAAACATCCAGTAGATCTTAGAGCGGCAGAGGCAATTTCTGTGAGAAATGTTATATGTACAATTAAAAATGCTACAAAGAAGGATCTGATATAACACAGCAGCTGCTCCGTTCATGCTTCAGTTTTAAGACATTGTTACCATTGAGGAAGTAGAGCAAGAAACATAAATCAGGTATAGCAAGATACTAAGTATTTCTATGTTGAATTAGATTCAGTATCATAGATTCTGGCTGCATTTGTACCCACTTTTAACAAGTTCCAGAGTAATTATTTGTGAGAGAAGTTTTTTACTCTGAGTCCAGGTGAGATGGATTTTGTTCACATTTTCCTCTAGACTTTCAAAAACCACTGCCTGAATTCCATAGCAAAAGACAGGGTGCATATATATTTAAGTTCTGGGGCATTTTATTGTCAAACTATAGATCATCTTTCAAAAGGGACAGGCATGCAGCTGCATATACACAATTACATAGATTTATTATGTGCATGTACATCCTGTAAGTGCAGAAAAACTAGGGTATCTGGGTACATAACTGATGTTAAGATATCTCAGACTATATACAAATACGTATTATTATTGCTATGTTGTTCATCTATTTATTATAGTGCATGCATTAACTGAAAATATCAAAGATAGTCTCTGAAGTTACAGAGTCAGCATCTTCCACAAACAACTATAAATTTTGAAAAATGTCAACTTGAAAAAACACTGATCACAGGATACCTAGTGTGAATACTACTAATAATATGTGTCAGTACTACTAGTGTCAGTTCTAATATGTTTTGCAAAGTTAAAAGAAATTGAGTGATAGGAAAAATAAACATAAAGTCACTGAAGTTATTGGGGAAAGATTTGCTGTGTAGCTCTTTCAAACTGCAAGACAATGTCTCTCTCAGAGTCAGAAGTGTCTCCCTTGTCAATGTGATTTTGCAAACAACTCCTGTAAGAGGAAATGTGTATGGCAGAAATGCAACCTTTAGTTCCAACCAATGAGAGAATAAATCAGTTCAAATTGCCACAGGGAAAGAAGTTTTTTAAATGTGAGAGGTCTGAACTTCTTAGCTTATGTGAAGCAAGATAGTGTATTTCATACCCAGAGCTGTCTCAACAGTGTCACAATGGTAACTACCTAGGTGTGAAGAAAAGGCACAGTAAGTAAGAAAAAAGAGAGGAGTGGAAGTTTATGTTTTCCTGTGCTGATTGAATTTGTTCTGACGGTAGCTATCTGCATTCAAAGAAGTGATCTAGAGATTCATGGTGGATTGGGATAGGAAAGTAATGAAAATATTAAGAAATTCTGGAAATATATATATTTTTAACCACATATTTCTGAATGATCTCTGTATTTCCTACACATCTCAAGTTTCTATTCTGCAATAGCTCTATATCTTAATTAAGGAGGAATGGCTCTGTGCCTTTGAATCAAATAAGTTGTATGTGCAATGCAGAATAGGATGCTGTGATTTATATTTGTGTTCTCTGCTGTAGTTCTTATTTCAACATCATGCAGCCTTGCTTCTGCTTTGTGTACTTTGTGATAGACTGGGCTCGAATGAGCTTTTTAATATCTTTACACTTTTGTATAATAAGTAACTATATCGGGCATGAACTTTTGTTAGATGCTGGGGATTTTGATATATCAGCAGGTGTTCAGGTCTCATACTTCTACAGCAGACGTAAAAAATGCAAGTCAGCTGCAGGTCTCTTTTGTAAATTGAGTGTGTCTGAAAAAGTTAGTTTGTCTCTGAGGCAATCCTAAAGAATTTTGTTTGTGAGAAGAAGTATTTGAATGCTGATTGTCATTTTTTGTGTTCTAGTTTGTCTTTCTCTTGTGTGCTTCTCTGTGTCACTTGCTGATTATGCTGTGGTTAAATAAGTCACGAGATCTGAACTTTCATTTCAGTGAGTTTTGGGGAAGTATATATACACTACAGTCAATATGGAAATTCAATAAAAAAGAGATTACTAATAAGCATGTCTGCCCACTTTTGTTTGCAAGCTGTAAACAGCTGATGAGAGAATTATTTCTCTGGGTGAGCATCTAGTGAGTCAAATGCTTTTTTTACAGTTAATAAGTTTATACAATATTTTTTTGTTAGATTAACCTCGGTCCCGAAATGGATTGAGAGAGTTATTCCATTTTGATAAGGCCTCATACCTCTGCTTACCATTTCCAGGCTTACTATAGAAATCTTTAGAGCAAGGGCTTAATTCAGCTTGAGCAGTTTAGCAGAACTCATTTTGTGCTTTGTAATGCATTTCATCTCTATCTGAATTAAAGAATATCCTGAGCAAGACCGTCATCTGTGCAGAAGGTTACTAGCAAGGACAAACTTTTAAGACTTTCGGTGCCAGCTTCAGCATCTGAAAGCTATACGCCTTCTTTTGAGCTGCAAGCTCTTTTCCAAGTGTCACTCATATTCTTCTCACTGTAGAATCTGTTGGCAGGGAACTCAGTTTGAGTTTTCCAATCCTTGTATTTTAACACATGATATTATATAACCATTTCTATAGGTTATTGTAATATATAAAGCCATTAATAAACATTTTGGAGCATGTGTGTTTTGATTTGCCATGATTTAACAACCCACTTCAGATGGTTATTAGAACTTACCTACTATCCGTTTGTCTTTCAGAGATCCTTAGCTTTCAAACACGGCATTTTTCATTGGTCATTTTCTTACTGCTCATTGCTTGCTTCATTTATAGTCAGGACCTTCATATTCAATGTCTAGAATGTGACTGAAAATATGGAAGATAAATCTGGAAAAGAAAACCTATACACTTTATGGCTTTTGACTAAGAAGTGAAACTCAGGCTTGTATTAATTGGTTGACCTTGTGGTGTACCTACTAATAAGGTCAGAAGTTGTATTCCTGAGTAAAGATTTGATTAGCAATGATCAAGTTGAGACAGAGCTCACTGGAAATACGTAAAACATTTTTTATCTGGACAGGTTTCATCTTCGTCTCAGATGTTTATGGCTGGTCGCTTACAGCTAAAAGAAATATTTTTCCTTTTGAGCTTTCATTAGGTTTGGCAACCAAAGGCTCTTTACAGATTTACCATAAAAATTACTCCCATTTATCAAAGAAGCCTGCTATCATCTCTTACAATTTCTGATGAGGGTGTTAAGAGTCACTGACCAAGTGATAGGCAGGTTCTAAGAAACTACTCAAAAAGGTAAAAGCATGGCATCTTTTCTCCTTCATACAGGAAGCACGGAAAATCTGAGCTCTATTTAAATGTATGCAAAGAAAATCGATGGCTTTTCTTTTTTTACCTGGTCATTTAATGAGTTGCTAGCTGCAAAACTGGCAGAAAATTGAACAGTACTTTGCCAAGGACTGTAGTTGAAGGACTCCAGTCAATTTCTTGTATCCTACACTATGGGAACAGATTCAAATCACTACAAGCTTTGGACATTTGATTTGGGACTTAAACACTGAAGCCTGCAGACAATGGTTTATTGTAGCTGGCCTGTAGCTGTCAGTAACAGTACTACTGTTACTGACAGACATTATTTCCTTAGCTGTAACAAGTAGAGCCTTTTCAACAGCATGTATATAAATATATAGAATCCATTTCCTGGTGTGAGCAGGATACAGGCTCAGTTTTCAAGTACCAGTGCCCAAATTCTGCACATATAGGCTACTGTGTAAACTAACTATGCTTTTGACCACTTAACATAAATAATTCCCAGTGAAAAATGCATATTGAAAATACAAAGCTGGTAAGCGTTTTAGCAACAACCCATTAACACCAGTACCAATGTGTCTCGGGGGTCTAGAGCTGAGCTGGCCCAAGACATCAATAAATTGATAGTTTCGTTAATCAAAATGTGAAGTTCATTCAGATCTGCTTTCTATACTTTTATTAGGTTTTATAAGGGCTAATCTGCTTTTTCATTGTAAGTCACCCTCCTTGATCAGCTCTAACTGACAGTTTCTGATAAGGTCATAGTCTCCATCATATGCAGCTATTTGCATCTTGCTGATCTCTGTTCAGATCACAAGCACACTGAACACTCTCTGCAGAGTTAATGAAAGCAAAAACATATTTGGATTTCAGAGTTTTGACAAAAACTTAAGGGGAAAAAAAATCACACTTTCTAAACAACTTAAATCATTTATTTTTGATTATGTGTCAGAGTTTTTAGGAATATATAAAAGTTCTTGACATGCTACCAGTACTACTTTTTGGATCTGTTTATCTGTAACTTGGGGATGTCTTTCTACTTTACGAAAAAATCTATAGCTTTCTGGTGGTGGAACAACAAGCAACAAAAACCAATGAGATAATTAATAGATAACTGTTCTACATTACAGTAAATAGCTTTTCTCTGTACACAATTGTTAGCCAACTTCTAAACTTGTCCATACCCCAGATGAAAGAAATCTTACAGAAAGACTTGAAATGGCAGTGAGATGGTCTGTTAAACAAGCTGATGCACTGGCTCTCCTGAAAACCATAACAAATCTAAAATATGTCCTCAATTAAAGACAAATCTGAAATTCCCAGGGAACAGTATGATATGTATTTCTTTTGTTACTTTCACTATGGGAACTAGTAAATAATATTGTATTTTAAAATAATAATTTCCCTTAAGTAATAGCAAAAGGGGAAAAAAAACTTATTATTCCATAAAAAAGAAAATGGAAACTCAGATCCACATACAGTTATACATGGGAAAAAGTTAATAATGAATGTATTCAGAATTCTTTGCCAAATTTCATTTATTTATAAATCCATCCTAAAATGCAGAGAAGCTAAGAACCCTTGGGACCATTCTGATTGCTCATATTCAAATTAGGAAAAGACAAGTCAATATGTGTTATGTATATATGTATATATGTATACATGTTCAGATATTCAATTGTATTGCATAGCTTTTTCACAGGAGCTTATTCTGCAAAGGGATTTGTGAAAACAGTCACAATTTTGTGAGTACAGATTTGAGGATTTGTTTGTAAAGTAACCAAAACAAAAGGAAGCTGCTCTTTTTAATGCGAAATTTTCTATATATCTCTGGACATATTTTGAAGTGGAAAATATATTCTCATAGATTGTCTTCTTTCCCTTCTTGGTAAAAAAAAAAAAATAAATAAAAGTCTGAAAAAATTTAATAGCCCTAGTTGAAAAAAATATTCCCCTATTCATTACTATTCACTGATGGGTAATAAAGTCATTGATATCCAATAACAATTTTATGAATAAAATATTCAAATGAGTGAGTGTGATTATCTTTCATCCTCAGCCACCATCATGATTTCAGCAAGACTGAGCAGAGGTGAAAGCATCAGTTCACACTGAACTTGTGGCAGGATGGGGTCCAGAGAGGAGAGCAGAACTGTGATACAACTGCATATTGATCTCTACAACCAACATGGTGATAGTAGCATGATCACTACTTTGAATGCTAAGACTGGAGCTTGGAAGGACAACTTCTCATTCAAGGTCTGTTTAACTGTAGAACTTCTTCCCTAAAAGTGCATTTCTAGTAGTTAGAACAATCAACTACCAATGTTTTAAGAACATCATATAATTATCAGGTAAAAGCAAAGGCTCCAGGTGTGCTAGAAGCATTCACTTAGACAAGGAAGTGAGAGCAGCTATTAAAGGAGCTTGGTTTTTATTTCTTTACAATATCATCTCATTGCATGGAGCAAGTTTTCCAAATCCAAGAGAGATCATAATCTATATAACTGCTGCCAGAGATTTCTATATGAGGTAGGTATTGACTGAGCTTGCTTTCTGATTAAGTGGTTGTGAAATTAAAGCTTGAATCTTGAAAATATTGATGTATTTTGACACCAGTGTTGGCCCTGAGGAAGTATGCTGTTCCTCTACTGGCAAAGGAGACCACCATTCTCAGAACTGTTGTCATACAAAGCAAAGTTCAGCTACCACTATTAAAAAGCCCAGCTAACTTGTACTTCTCACCACTAGAAAATGATTGAAGATCACTTTGTCTTCAGGAATCCTTTGTTCATAGAGTGCAATTTTACTAACAGAATGACCTTTTCAAATGATGATCTTTATCCATCATTTTACTATTTTTTACTCAGTGTGTTTCAGGACCATGGTTGTTCTTTGCAGACAAACACAAACAAGCATAGGCAAGCGTCACAGAAGGATTTAGATGAAATACAGACTCCTGGAAAAAACACTGCAGTTCCCTGTAAAATACACAGAAAAACACTGATGCCTTAGGATGGGAGTAGAGCATCCACCCTCCACTGAATGAAAGAATCGTAAATATTAAGGATGAGTCTTATAACACTGCTACTTCTGCTGTACAATACCCAGCCTCTGTATGGATGATGTGCGTTCAATTATATTTCAGCCTGAGACAGTGAGGTAAGAGCACTGCATTAAAAAGAAGACGTATTAAGACACGTGTTTATATAATATTAGCTGTTCTGAGATGATCTCCATTTCCCGCTCTGGACAAGAGAACTATCTGCTATTCAGCCACACTGTTTTGTGGCAAATACATTACCTACAGATTCAGAGGAGCTTGACCTGATGGCAGTATGCAAGCGACAGTCTGGCAATATCTTCTAGATCTGATCCCACAGGGGCCTTAGGTGGTGAGACTTCAGCTGTACTTAGGGGCAGGCTGCAACTATCTGACTGGGAACGTTTTGGGTACATGAAAAGTAGATCTAAGCACCTGGAGAGCCTTAGGGAAGTATCCAGGGAGTTAACTGCATGACATCTGTTTTGGATAACAATTTATTTTTCAGGTGCCTTAAATTCCTCTTCTGCCCTTTTCTGGGACCGGTGTGGGATCTAAACCTGAGACTTGCGTTTCTTAAGGTTTCAGCATCACATCATGCAAGCCAAGACTGATGAATGCTTACCACTACCATCCAGAAGCTTTTGCTTAAATTTTTTGATTGTATTCCCAACTGTGCAGTCATAAGACATAGCAGGGGATTCAGATATGCTCTTCAGCCACCAGAGACACACTTGGGTGAATTACTAATCTCCCCAGACACCTGCAGTGCAGATAATGACTTTTGTATGTACAACCTGATCATCCGCCTGGGTAGATCCGATCATTCCTTGCTCTGCTGTGGCAGGAGGATTTTAAGGCTGCTAGTCTGAAATTCCCCTCTTGGCATGACTAAGTCCTCCAGATCACTCACAGCTGTGCTGCCTTTTAACAGCCATTCCTTCAAAAAGGAATAAATGATGAATTCAGCAACATTAGGTTAAGCTGATAAAACACACAGACATAATACAGTCCAAAATAATCCTTCGAAGCAGCAGCTGATTTACAATTCATGGTATAAAGCCTGATGGCTTGGCTGCATGAGAATTCTAATTGTTGTGGGTTTGCCCTGTTTTTCTAGCTACAGGCTAGCATTACTGCTGAAGCTGGGAGACCCAGCTTTTAGTAAAAGGAACAATTCAGAAACATCAACATATACATAGACAGGAGATGTTCCTCTACAACTGGCAGGATCCTGGCCTCTTCTCTCTGTGAGTGATTGTGATTATCTTTGCCAGGAACTCCCTCTGCTTCCAGCAGCAGCCCAGTGCTTTGCTGGGATTTATTCCCAGCTGTGTGAGAGCACACCTGCAGCACACCATGCTGTCCTCAAATAGCACCATTAAGTCCTGCAGTTATTGTACTCTTGTGTTTATAGAGAAGCAAACACTGGGGAAGGCTAAAGCCATCTCCAGCAAACACACATCACTAGAAAGGAATGTCCTAGAAGTGCCCTTTTCTGTGTGTGACTGTAAGTCTGGGTGCATGAAGAGCCACCTGAAAACAGCAGGCCAAAGAGGGGAAAAGGCTGAGAAAGTGGTGTGTGAAAATCTCTGCAGAGTGCTAAGCTCTGAGGCCATTGAGTCTGCAGGAATCTATAAGCTCACACCACCAAGAGACAGCTGAATTTGCACAAGGCCATCAGCACACATTAGTGTCAACAATGATTTGTATAAGCCAGTCTGCATCCACAAGGGCAATGGCTGCTGTATACAGATGAAGTCTACATGACGATGGACCCACCTCATAGAACAAAGGACTTCTGAGACACTTTCCAGAATCTGACCTTGAAGCCACTAGAGTGGCAGTCCAGCCCTCCACTTCTGAATGTACAGCTGGAGCTGGTCTCCCAGCTCTTGCTCCTACTGAGTATCAACGACGACAGTATGAGTGAATTAGATCCCCTCCATCCCCTCTCAATGAAAAAGGAGCTTTCAACAGGAAAAATGAGGTGTCCAAACCTCCACATTTGCTCAGAAAATAGACTGATGACTGGTCACAGTTCTTATAGCTCCACTTACATATGGCAAAATACCGTGCTTGGACTGCATTTCCTCTTCACCTTTTGAAGAAATTTGGTGTCCTGTAACTTTATCACTGTGTCAGAAATGGAGGATCCTGCAACTGAGGTTGTGGACAGTCTCCTGTACTTTGAAGAGATAAACCTTTCAGCTTTATCTTTCTTGTGCAAGCTTTATGTTTCTTGTTGCTCAGGTGTTCTTTGGCAGGGTGAGAAGATTTTGTGGGTTACAAGTCAAGCATGAGAGTGAAGGAGAGATAAATCAGTATTGAGCTTTCCTTATATCTCAAGGAACTTAATTTCTGCTAAAGCTCAGACAAGACCCAGGGGTGAAAATGAAAGAGACCATCTTAACAATGAGGCAACCTTAAAATGAATAAGTAACCTGAATGAGAATTTTAGATTTGCCTTTCAAGTAGCCATCAATACAATTCAGACAAAAGTGTCTTTTAAGCTTCCCTTAAAATAGCAGTTTTCCCCTGCTCTATTCCTAGCCTTGGTGCTGTTCCTTTCGTTTGAAAGGGTTTTTGCAAACTTATGCAAGGAGGGAACATGGTCCATTCTAGTGACACCTTTGTCTTTTCAAAGGTCCGTGTATTTGTCAAGTATAAACCAACAACTGACCATCTATCAAAGACCATCTATCTTCTACTCTGAATAAATCACTTGAAACTAGAGAGTTTTCTTTGGTTTCCTCTTTTTTTTTAATAAAAGTTCCTATGCTAGCTTTTCTTTTAAAGTGCAGTTTGAAGAGGATGTCATCTTCAGAGAGTTCTGTATGAGCTTATTTCATGTTTGTTTATCAGATGTTTTCTGTAAGAAACTGCTAATTAATTACTAATTGACAAAAACGAAGTAGGCTGCCAGCATTCCCTGAAGCAGCAAGCAGCAGCTGAAGCCAGTACTTTGAGGAAAAAGTTTTTTTGGGGACTGTTGGTCTAATGAATACTTTGACACAACAGGTCAATTGCTTCTTCTCAGGTGGGGCTTTGTACCTTCTTCCTCTGACACAGCTTAAGAATATGGGCACCTCCCTGCATATTATTAACCCCTAATTCACTCAAGTAGTTTGTTGCTGAGGGAATCAGAGTTTTGGTGAAAGGTAAGGTTTTGATGTGATTTCTCTTCATGGTATCATTTTGATTATTTCATCCCATTGACCAAACGGGGACGGTGGTAGTTAGTCAAATATTTCCATGGCTGATCTCTAGCCTGTGGCAAAAACCTTTCAACGGTACAAAAGTCACTTATTAAAAAAGTGCATTTTTATTTTTTTATTGAGCATCCTTTCCTCTCCAGTAGAATATAATGACATGAAGTCACTCTCATCAGCCAGGCTCAAGAGGAACAGAAACCTTTCCAAGAACAGCTGTTCCTTCAGTGTAGAAACATCTGCTGAAGTATACCATGGGCTCAGCCTTTTTTTTTAAAAAAAAAAAAAAAAAATGATCAAGCATGACACTTATTTAGATGTGTATGAGAGAGTCTTTTCTGATTTGGTAACCAGGCAAAGCAATAATTCCTGAAGATTTTACCTGAAAATAAACTTCTGAACTTACACTCCTGAAATGCAAAGGCAAACTTTCTCCTACAAATTTTTGCTTCTTTTTTTTTTTTAACTTTCAAAGTCAGGCAAATTACTTGTCAAAATGTCATATGAAGAGAAAAAATAAAATTTCATTTAAAGTTTTTAAGAATGCTCCTGAATTTCTTTGAAAAGCTGTTTTTATGTGACAAAAATAAAAATATAGCATGAATTTACAAAACATTTTCATAAACCTGTATCTGTATTACTTTTAAAAAAAAAGGTAGTTGAATACAATTTTTACTTCCAGATTCAGCTTTATTTTAAAACTACTCAATATTTCTCACTACTAGTCCCTTTCTTTCATTCATATAACTTTTCTAGAATTTAAGCACTTTAACTGAAATTCTCTTTTTAAGCATCTACCAAAGACTGAATATTTTAATTTAATTTCTGACAAGATACTCTACCCATTTTTTTAAGATGCAGGTTGGTGTAAATTGCACTATCCCAATTACCTAAAAAATGTTGGCGTTGTGGTTTAGGTTTTTGTTTGTTTTGCAGCAAATTATTGAAACATTGAAAGTAAGACACTGGGGGTATACCTTTTTTATCACTACTCACGTATTTTGTACGGATTGAATACTTACTCAGGTTTGCTGGATAGATTTCCCTGAAGGAAAACTAAATAAGTAAATAAAGCTAAGCAGGACATTCCCCAGGGTAGCACACTGTCAGGTGCACTTCGTTTGGATGCAGAATTAAGAGGGGCATTTCCACCCTTTGTTATCCTGTTAATCCCAGTAGCCAAAATTCAGCTAGGGCAGAACTGCCTAGTAAATAGGGGAAAAGAGCCAACACTGGGAAGCTATCGGTAGAGGGGAGAAATATGTCTCTATAGTGCCAGGAAGTTCCCCTTTCCCTGGGAGAAAACCTGGAGTTTCCCAGGCTCATCATTTCTTCCTGCTAGCAAACTCCTGTGTTCACAGAGTATGTCTTTCCATCTCTAGGGCTGGTTCTCAGGGAGGATGACAGTGTGTTACTGAGGGTTCATTAGCTCAAGCAGCAGTGAATCAGAAAAGTTCCTGTTGGGACTGGTACTCATCAATATGATGACATTTTGGGATTTTCTTCAGTTTGTTCCAACAAACAAGAAAAATATGACATGTCCACATCCTGTAACTCCTTTATATTAAAGAGCTACTGTGTATATTTTCTTCTTTTTTAATAGTGAGAAAACATTTTTTAAAAGTATGGAGAAATGTGGATGAAAGGACAATATTTAGAAGTTGCATTGTGCATGGTCATTGCAGTTTTTAACCTCAGGACTCCTGCCTCATGTGCTGCCTGGTGTGGTGCTAGTTCGGGAATTAATCAGGATCTGTTTGAACAAATTCTGCTTAATTTGTTCTAGAACATGAATATTGAACAAAGGATCAGTCAGAGTACTAAATGAGAGGTGTTACCCTACGACAGTGAGCACTGCCCCAGAAACTGAAGCCTGTTTTTAACTTCCTCATTGAGGTTTTGTGTGGCCTGGATAGATCAGGTAAACCAATGTTTTCACAGACAGTCTCTGTATTACCTGTTTCTGAGCTATCTGACTTAGTAGCTCTGGTTTATTAAAGCACAGAGAAATCACAGCTGCAGCTGGAGTCTTTGCAATTTGTATTATTTTAAATATATTTATTTCTAAGTAACACAAAGCTCTCTGGAAATTCAGGTCCTACTGCTTCAAACAGGACATTAAAATTAATAAATATTTATCTTTAATCTCTCTGTGCCTAAATTCTCCCTTTTATATTGGGAATAATAGCATCTGTGTGTATCCTCCCTGCCAACGCACACACACAGAAGGAAAGGAATTATCCTGATGTGAGAACAAGGATCAAATTGCATCTGTAAAATGTAAGACATATGTTTTACATGCAAAGGAACTCCTGGTCCTCCCTGTCTAAAAGATAGTATTGCAGTTGTTATCCAGGATAGGAATTCAGAGAAACTGAAGAAAAGCTCGGTTCTTCAGGCTTTAAGGTGATTCTTCTGGCAGGTTCTGGATGTGACTATTTGAGTCTGTTGAAATTAATGCAAATCTATTGACTTAGTAGACCTGGGTTCAAAGATGGGAAGCTTCTTTCTAACCTTTCTAAATTCCTGTTTACTGAAATGGCTCAATGGGTTCATGTTGCATATATTCTTTTAATGAAACATTTGATTCTGAATGATCTATCTGAAGATGGCTACAATGGTGCAAGGACAAGGCTTTTTAAGCTGCCTCTAGAGAGCACTTGATGTAATGTCTGGATTCATTACTTTCTGTTATGAACCCATGTGCTGTCACAATAGTCACATAACAAAGAAGAAAAGGCGTCATTCTGCTGTCCTTACCAAAGCTGCATGGCACTTCACTCTGAGCATCTAACTATTTTCTGAATAAAACAGGGGACAAAAAAAAAGCTCTAGAGAGATACTTTACCTGTTTTGGAAGAGAATGGTTGCATGTTGACATTGCTTAATGAGCATACTTTATAAAGATGGGTTTGAAATACTTTATCGACTACACTGGAGTTCAAAATCACTGGTTAATCAACAGAACAGGCATTTGGGTAACAGCCACTTGATAAGCAATATTTGTCTTCAGAAAGCTGAACCTAGTAAAGAAGATTAAAGTTTTACAGAAGTTGCCTGCTTTGTTTCATGATTGCTCTTTGCTTTAGGCTACTTGCAGTTCAGGGAGTATATGATTCGTCTTCATTCTTCCCATACCTCTACTTTGTAAAAGAGCCACTGATTCACTCTGTGAAGCTCAGTTAATACCTAATGCCTTGTCTTACACTCTGCTAATATACAGTAGTGTTCAAGCAGTGTTGAGTGCAAGGAAGCAAGATACCACATCACTTCAGTCGGCACAAAGGCGGAAAAGAAATTCTTTTGTTGCCAACAACTAGAAGAAGAAAGAATAATAGACATAGCTGAAAGCAAAAGGAAGAAAAACATGCGCTCTGTTTCATTACAGGCTGCAGTATCAGGAACATAAAAGATAGATTTTCCTTCCTCTGAAGCAGAATGGTTGACTCTGCATGTTAGGTTTATCTCCACAATGACTTTGCATAGACTTGTGGCTTTTTGCAAAATCCAAATAATAACAGTGCAGACCTAGGATAATTTTAGCTGTGTTGTTGAAGGTTGAACGATTTTGTCTGGCCAAAAGGCTACTTTTTTTGTCTTAACTCTGTAATAAACAAAAGCTCAGTTTTGCAAGATCAGGTTTACTTGGTAACTGAGTTCTATTTTGACCTGAACTACGCAATCCAGAAAAGATTCAGATTTACCTTAGGTTTGCCATCCCTCTGATATACACTTGTTTGTGATAAGGGAATCATAATGCTCTAGTAAAATAATTAAGTGGTGTTTTACAAATTAGAGACATGCAGGTGTACCTGTAGGTCCATATTGACATGCCTCTCATTTTGTACTTGAGTCTTAATCCCAAGCTGCTCACATTGTCTATATGATTGTGTTCATTTTATGTCTGTTTTGGCACAGAAGATTTTCTATTGCTAAGGGCCCTTGAGCAGAGAAAAAACTGTCATTGCATGCAATATGGATGGTTATGTTTCAGTTGCTTACTCCTTGTTCTCCAGGTCTTCAGTGAGGTTCTGGTATCCTGGTCCCTGCACCTCATTATGGCCTTTCTTGCATGAAACCCCAGTGGCAGTGCTGGATATCTTCTCAAGAGCTTGCATGTACTGCAGTGGGAGCACATGCTGGAGTAACCTGCTGGTTTGAACAACTGCAGACCTGCAGGACGAGGATTTCATAAGGCAGGAGGAGACAGGGTGAGCGGGCTGCCGCCTTGTGTCTTCCAGGTGGTGATTTATACCAAGTTCTTTTCTGGCATAAATAGATGCAGAGAAGTAGAAGACATCAGCTGTAGCAGGTCATTCTCCTATGCCATCTTGTTTTCCCAATAAATAGTTGCAGTGATGGAGGTTAGAGCCATTCATCCTCAGGTTTGATGAATTTGATCTAGGTAGTCAGATGGGTGCATTTAAAAGGTCACAGAAATAAAGAATGTGCAGATTTTCAAAATCTGCAAAGGACGCAGAAATTTCACTCAGCTTTATTACGATGCCCACTGTAAATAATCAGGGTGTTGAGGTTAACTTTCTGACCAGATATCATACTTGGATCAACTGTTCTGCACTGGGACCATCTTTGTTTTTTCTGAGTAAAACGTCTATTTCATGCTGCAGCTTTTTAAAAGTACAGTTTTCAACACTGTGATGTGGGTCCTTGTTTCACATACCTACTTGGAACAAATTGTGTTAGGGATATTTAATGAGTTACAGCTTTTATGCTGATGTTTGATGCTTTGTACACAATCAGTTCATGACTATCAAAACATTTAATGAAAGCATATTCAGATTTTCTGCTTTTATCGTTTGTGACACCGTGTTTCCATATGCTTGAGATGTACTGCGTCTGCTCCTTTTCCTATGTGAGTGGCAGCTTTACAGTGCACAGAGCTGCTAATAAAAGGTTATTGTTGACAGTTCAGGCACAATATGAAGTTCTTACAGCTTTTAAACATGTGAAGATGTTTAATTGGTTTTTAATTAGCATTTTGGTGCTTAACTTTTAGTAGAATTTTTAAAAAGGTATTATCTTTTAAAGCAAGCTGGAATAATGATCTCTAACTGTGGATGATCCGGATGCTAGATGATTAATTTGCACTGCTGTGCAGCTACTAGCTTATTCTTTTAGGAATAATGCTAAGAGAGTTGTGTAGAAAAAACCAATCAAACAAACAAACAAACAAACAAAACCCACCAACCAACCAAAAAACAGAAACAAAGAAATATAACCCATAAAATTACCCATTAGGAGTACAATATCGATTAGAAAAGGTCCTGCAGCAGTACCAGAAGCAATGGACAAAGCTGAGTCTAAAACTTAGACTGGCAGGACTGCATGGGCTATGAACCAGTAACTATACTCAGCCAATCAAAGCTGACATAAGAATTTTGTCATCTTGGTGTACCTAGCATTACATTAAAAAAAAAAAAAAAAAATAGAAAACAAACAAACAAAACAAAACAAAAGATCTTGATTTGACCATTTGTAGTCTCCATGTGGTGTTGGCACTTTTAAACTGTTCAGGGCTGACATCCCCACTCTGCCCCTGTGCTTTTTTTCATCTACCCAGCATGTGTGGCACATGCAAGAGCAGCTTAGACCTGCTCTGCACTGTGCCAAGGCTCTGCAGCTGGGACAGCCACCCAGAATCAGCTTCTTTCTGGCTTTTGTCTGATGTCATTCAGGTCATAATGCCACATTTTCTGAGCATCTGCACACCTTTCTGCACATATATTTCATGTAATCTGTCTGAAGAGCTGCTACTGGTTATTTGTTTTCTACCCAAATGTCTGTAAACTGAGAGACGTGGTGGAATCCTGCATCTATCATTTTTCATCCTGGTGGAATCCAGGCCAATCAGTTTTCCAGCAAAAGTTTTTTCTTTGTCATAAATCACTGCACGTACATTTCCTGTTTAACCTAAAGATATAGAAATAGGAACCATAAGTGGCATATTAGGTAAGAGACAAATTCTCTGAGAAGTGGTTAATGGACATGCTTAAATGAGTTCAGTAATTAAAAGCAAAGGTATCAGATCTCACAGAGATAAATAACAAAATGGAAAGGAGTAAACTAGATGTAAATCAGTCCGTGACTGTTTAATCAGAGAGTAGGAATTTTTTCATAGGTACTGCATGCCAACATGACATGGGACAACTTCTTTATGTAGCCTAGAAATGTGGAAAATGGAAATATGAACCATTTTGTTAGGTGTTTTGAAGTAAGTTTGCTTTTATCAAAAAATAATTAACTTCATTATCTTTGGATTCCTGAATAGTTTTAAGTGAAGCTAGAGTAATGATTTTAAATTTATCATTTTTAAAACACTGAAGTGTGTGAAAATTCTAAAGGTATCGACAACTCAACTGTAGAACATTTTATAATGCCACAAAATTAGAAAATGTTGAAAATCACAGGAAGAATAATCTAGTGTATTCTTACCTCAACAGTAAGTTTGACAGTAGAAGCATCAGTAACACATGGACTGCAGAACAAGTACGGTAGTAAAGAGTGGGTGCAGGGTGGAAGAATTAAGCTTTGATGCCCATTGATGCATTTATGCAAACCTTATAATGAAATTCATTTGCACTACATCTTCTGTAAGAAGGTTATGACTTTTTGGGTCACATTGAGATCAGTCTCTCAACAATAATTCTTTATTTCCATTTGAATTTTCTTTACACAATTAATTAAATATCATATAGACCTATCAGGTCACATAAATTCCATAATGCTTTAGAAATAAATTGCAAAATTAGATTACTTATTTCTAAGCAATTTCCAATCATTTTATTCTAAATATCATCTGGACCTCCTTTCATTACAGTTATTCAAAGACATATATATTTATGCTGTGTTGCTTTATGGCTAGTAGCAGAGATGCAGGCCTAAAACATAAACGGGAAATACATTTCTGTGGGTGGTTTTTAAAAGACCCTTCTTTTTATTCACCATCTGTCATATTGTTTCACAGCCAATATCCAGCAGTGAGTTTTATAACTGTTTTGGAATTAATGGGGTATTGAAGAAGCAATGAACATTTTCACGGTTATTTAACTTGTTGCTTTATTTCTCCTTTTGCATTAGTGTTATCTTGCAGCATCCATCATTAATAATAAGCATAATAAGTGTGCTAGATGCAGCATACATTCATAATAATAATAATAATAATATAGTACACCACAGACTTCTGAAAGAACGGGACAAATCCATTTCAGCTACAACTTCCAACATGTTTTGCTCTCTTGAGGCTGTGACAGAGCAGTATGTGGCTTCTTGGGAGCTAAAGAAAACCAGCAACACCTCTTGTATTGAACACTGCAGTTCCAGGTCCATGTCCTGCCCTCCTCCTCCAACCACAGCCAGCACCAACCCAGGTGTTGTACCTGACAGGTTATACAAAACCTGAGCATCTTTATATAGTGAAGCTCTTCCAGCACTCTTTAGCAGAATTTTTCTGCTTATTCATATTATTCCAGATTTGTTGATTAAAATAAAAGGAAATGCAAAAACATGACAGCTGATGCATACTAAGTTGGTATAGCAGCAAATAATAACAGTAGTTATTTGAAGCCTTGCCAATAAGAAATGATATCTCTAAGGAGTATGAAAGACTGGATTTTGAGTAGTGATTGTGCACATTATAAGTTACCAAATTTTCCTAAATTGTCCTGCCCTTTTCTTTTTCATAATGCCTTCAATTTCTACATGGAATTGCTGAGTGGCAACAGACAAATCAAACATTTCTGTCTTCAGTCATTCTACCTGCTTAACACAGTAGCAGAATCTGATACTTGGTGTTAGTCACAGTAGCTCCAAAAATATCAGCAAGCCTTTGGAGTTGCCATCATTTGTTGAGATTTGGAGAATAACATTTGAAAATATTTTCAAAGTACATTCAGACTTTGTGAGATTCATAGTAGCAAACCATCTGAGATTATTGAAAGGTATTTCGCTGAAAGATGGCCAATGCACTGTTAGAACATACATTACCTTCTCTGGCTAAAAGTAGAGTTTTTTACCCTCGAAAACCCTTACTCTATTTTTTATAATACTATGTGTCTGGACTCCAAAATATCATCAAAAGTTGCAAATTCTCTGTCTTTCACAGTGCAAGGTAGTCTTGATAAATACAAATCAAATAGAAGACTTTTTTTGCCTGCAGTTACTGGCAATTTTCACAGCTCTTCATCATGTGTAGAAACCATGTGAACAGTGTGAAACTGGGAAGAGTTGGATTTTTCTCTGCTTTTAACAAACAATCCAAGTAGCAGTCTTCGTGCGTGTGTTTGCATTCCTGCAGTTCAATAAGCAAAATTTAATTATAAAAACCTGATACATAGAAAATGTCTTATTATGCTACCCATAAAACTGTCCAAAGCCACTAAAAGATGATCTGCTGAAGGGGTTGGCTTCATTGTTAATTAGAATCTTCTGTTTAAATGATTGAGAACTAGAAGTCTGCTCCACAGAAATTTCTGTAGAATAGAATTCCAGTGTTCCAAAAATTGCAAGATCCATAAAATCATGAATGGCACAGTGAGAAAGTAAATAGGAACTGTTCATTTCTGTCTCTCCCAGCAAAAGAACAGGAGGCAACAAAGGAAACCAAATGAAGACAGATTCAAACCAAACTTACAAAAGCTTGGGATTTGGCTGGTCTGGCTGCAGAGTGCTGTGATGCCAGTTTAAGTGGACTCTCAGAAGACTGGACAAGTCTAGGAAAAAGCAACTCATTAAGGGTTACTGAATACACAGAAACCACACTGGGCTTGTAAGTCCTGAGACCCACAGCTGTGCAAGGCATACTCATGCACATGCTCACCTATGTGTATTAAAAATATATTATTTTAATCCTGGGCAGGAACAACCCCAAGGTTCCACTATAAGTTGGGGAATGACCTGTTGGAGAGCAGCACAGGGAAAAAGGACCTGGGGGTCCTGGTGGACAGCAGGACGACAATGAGCCAGCACTGTGCCCTTGTGGCCAGGAAGGCCAATGGCATCCTGGGGTGTATTAGAACGGGGGTGGTTAGTAGGTCGAGAAAGGTTCTACTTCCCCTCTACTCTGCCATGGTGAGACCGCACCTGGAATACTGTGTCCGGTTCTGGGCCCCTCAGTTCCAGAAGGACAGAGAACTGCTGGAGACAGTCCAGCACAGGGCAACAAAGATGAGGAAAGGCTGAGGGAGCTGGGTCTCTTTAGCTTGGAGGAGACAGAGGGGTTACTTCATTAATGTTTATAAAATGTAAAGGGTGAGTGTCACGAGGATGGAGCCAGGTTCTTCTCGGTGATGACCAATGATAGGACAAGGGGAAATGGGTACAAACTGGAACACAGGAGGTTCCTCTTAAATATGAGAAGAAACTTCTTGACAGTGAGGGTGACAGAACACTGGAACAGGCTGCCCAGGGAGGTTGTGGAGTCTCCATCTCTGGAGACATTCAAAACCTGCCTGAACACATTCTTGTGTAACCTCATCTAGGTGTTCCTGCTCCGGCAGGGGGATTGGACTAGACGATCTTTCAAGGTCCCTTCCAATCGCTAACATTCTGTGAGTCTGTGTATGTCTTTATTTTCCTTCAGTCAGTTGCTCTGAGACGCAATCACAAAGGGGATATCAAGTTGTTAGGACCTTCAGTCTGATCTGCTATGGACCTTCATTCTTATCTTCCTTCTGTTAATTCCAAATTACAGTGAAAAGGCTGACAATGGAAAACTTCCAACAAGCTCAAGTATGAGCTCTCTTATAGAGAGAATTTTTTTCTTTTTTTTTTTTTTTTTTAATATAAATCTCTCTATATGTCATATATAGGTTTTTTTTCGTAGACAAAAAGAATCCATGCAGGTGAATAATAATAATTTCTAAAAACCCCATAGCAACACAGAAGCATTTTATTTTCTCATTTTCAAGGAGCTTTGATTAATTTTGCTTAGACTCACATTCAAATGCATTAGGTTGTATGCATATAACATTAGGTATAAAATTAAAATCAGCATTAAATACAGTATTATTTTTTTATTAAAATGGATCAAGATGATGAAGTAGAAATGAACACTTCCAACTTTCATTTCAAGCCCTTTCATTACAACCAACTTACTTCCATTCCACATTTAAATTTTGACGATACTGCACATTTCATCAGAATGGTTCAGTGTTGATATGCTTTGGATCAAACTAATTGTCAGGGTTCACCTTTTGACAAACTGTGTTTGTGGAGGTGCTAAAACTACCTAAAATGGAACATGCCATTTGTGTCCAACTCGGAAGTGCTCTTTCTTTTAGGAGAGATGGGGCAAGAGATTTTTCAGGTTGTGATTCAGTGCAGGAGCCTAACTTGAGTGCTCTGAATTACTTCTTGGATCCTCCCCACCATTTGGTAGCTATAATGCGAGATTAGTCTCCTAAACCTTGGCACATGAATTAAGTCATTCACGTGAATACTCCCTTGTGTAATTTTCTTTAGTTGCTTCACACCATGCTTATGTGTTTCACAGGCTACATTGCCACAGGCTTTGCTAATGTAGAGTCTGTAAATGATTATAATCAGGATTACTGCTACAAGGGTCCATAAATCCTCCAGGGCAGGACTCTCAAGCTGTGCCTATTCAACTTGCATTGCAATCAGGCCTGATTCTTGCCTTGAATTTTTAGGTCATATAACAATACAGGAAATAATAGTAATAGCCTTTGGCCACTGCCTGCAGATGCTGAACCCAGAAGCAAAGCTCTGCAGGCAGGAAATACTAAAATACCTAATTTTTCTAGGACCGCAGTGACAAACTACTAAGCTCATATGTTCCCAGCCCAAAAATGCACAAAGGAACCCTGTACAAGAGGGAACAATAGTCAGACACCAACTTGGCTGAAAGACTTCAACTAGTTTCAGTTCCTCACTAAGTTGCAAAAATTACCATGGCTGCTGGGATATGGGGAACTGTGGCAGTTCTCCAGTGTGATACTGAATGAAAAGATATTCACACATTTTTACTATGTTATTTGGAAAAATCTTTAGTGCTGAGTAAGAGTGCTTTTTGTTAAGGCTGTTCTGACATCTGCTTGCAACTTGTTCATTCAGATGTAGCCAGCAGGTAAGAGAATACTCATCTATCAGCCTCTGGCTTTCTTTGTCAGGTATGAATAAAAAACAGATAATAATACGTGCAATGATGCTTCTGGTGGGATTAGCCAGAACAACTTTCCTCTATTTCAAGCCAGGCAATCAGCAGCCTTCTCCTACAGCTCTTTCTAGATCAACAGAGGAAGTTCACCAGGCAAAGATGAGACTGTCAGCTACACAGAGCAGAAAAAAAGAAAAGATCTGAAAAAAATTGCATGTTTTAAGATGACACTAAACTATTTTTCCTAAAAATCAAGACAGAAAAGGGAACTGTTTTTTCCTAGGTTGTAGCCTACTAGCACCTCTTCAAGCATCTTTTTCACCCTTGCAGGAGGAAAGATTCTCTTACTTGTTATGGCTCTAAGCAGAGCTCTGCTCTGCAGCAGCTGCAGGCTGACAATAATGTACAAGAGTCCACAGACAGGCAGAAAACTTGCAACAGTGGCAGGTGATTTGCAAATCAGCTTCCAGTATCCTGGATTTACTGTCATATTTAAGAAAGAAAAGCATTTGTCTCCAGCTCATGACAGTTGTAGAAGACAACATAATTCACTTTCTGGTGGCTTCTGCAAACTTTTTTTTCTTCATTTACCACACTCATTTCCATCATCTAAAACTAGCCATATATCCCCAACTGGAAACAAGTCTCTATAAACCTCAGACAAATCTACTGAGTTGTCTTAGTTTAGAAGGACACTAGCAGGCCCCTCATTACAATGTTATTTTTTCAGCATGGAGCATGATCCCAGCTGTCCTTAGCAGAAACTGAAATATGTGGATCATTTCAATTTGAAGACACTCCTTGCAGGACTGAATGTTATTGCACGTCTTTAGTGTGAGTAACAGATTTGGCACATTGCTGGGCTCCAGAGGTCATCTCAATGGCTGTTGACAAAGAGTTCTGTGTTGCCTTGCTGTGAGGATATTCCTCTGAGTCCTTAATCTGTTGACAATATTTTCCACTACCTTAACTTTCCTTTTCACCTCTTAGTGTGTTACACAGCAATTTTGCTTTATGCCTCTGAAGATGGTAGCTACTGTCTGTGTTAGCAAAAAGGTCTAGCTCAACATTGACTTGTTTTGTCCTCAATACCCTGACTTTATCAGACCAATTCAGATTTTCCCCTTCTTTACTGGGCTGTGTGTTTCATATAGTAAGACAAGACAAGAACACCATGTCTGAAAAGCACAAAATCACATGAATCCTTTCTCTGGGAGCCTCCAGCCCAATATGCAGAGAGAGACAGCAGCACTGGCTGCTTCATGGAAGTGGGAGGACACTGGTCTGGCACTATGTAGAAAATTCCTAATACCTGAGCTGGCTACAGGTCACTCAAGGATGCTATATTGATGGTCTTGATAATACCTTAATGTTTTATCCCTCCCCAGCTGCCAGAAAAACTGAGCATTGCAGAACACCATCTTTCTAGTGAAACCTCAACCCAGCTCCATTATTTTTTTTTCTTTCAATGGAAACTATTTAATTATTTCAAATTTTATTTCATTCCATAGAAAGAAGCCTTGGAGAACAAACAAGACTTTGAATCAATCAAGACATTTCCAAGTACTGTTGTACCTAACAGTGATGGGTTAATGTAAAAGAAATTTGGGATTTCCCTGCTTTTTGTTCAAACATTGAAATGGCAACAGAAAACTAAATAATACTCCAATCAAGAAAGAATGGAGCACACCATTTCAGAATGTTCTATGCTCTTTCAGCGTTTTTTTTTGTGGAAACTTTTTGTTGAACACATTATTTCTCCAGAAAAATTGTTTAGTTTTCACCAAATTGGTGTGAGCTAGAGGAAAAAATGTCTACTGAAAAATTTCCATCTGTTATCGGTATCTTTCTCACTTGACAAGGACCATCTCTAAAGCACCTATCCAGCTCCTCACTCACCAACCAAAACTATCCAGAAATATGTCAGTTTAATGCAGGTACAATTTCTTCCAAGTGTTACATTTTAGCCAGTGAGTAGAGGAAGCAAAGTGGTAAGTTTGATTCATAGCATAATCTGCTGTTGATTTCATTATAGTGAATAATGTGTGATTTCATTATAGTGAATAGTTACAGGTAAGACAAGTAATGAAAGTTTGAGAAGACTTTCTCCTACACTGATTACATTATCTTAACAGAACGATGTTCCTCTTTAAACATGTCATTGCATATAGCAGATTGTTTCATATTAGCTATTCATTTAAAATCTGTTCTGTCTTGAGGTTTGTCAAATAAATTTCCTTCAAATGCATTCAAGTGACTTATCAAACAAAATAAATCTTCTTTTTGTTCCTTTTTTTCCATTTAAGTTGTAATGCCAGAATCCTTCCTCTTTTGAGGCTTCAGAAGTTATATAGCAGATTGGAATGCTTCAGCTGTAGAAAGCTAAAATCACAACTGCTTCATTCTGAGGGATGTGTTTTAATAACAGTATGTTATCTGAGGTTGTCCACTGTCTGTAGATGTCAATAGCCTTGTTGGGATTTAATACAGATTGAAAGTCCAGCCACACATTTTCTTGATGTGTGTATTTACAAGTGTGAACTCATTTACAAAATAGGTCAAGAGTAAATCATAGCAGATGATATAGTTGCAGATCCTCATTAGCAATTTCTTGTTTAAACTACTGGATATTTCTCTTCCTGCAAAGACAGAAGTGTGCTCCCCAACTGGGGACTTTCATGAAGTAGAAAAAAACTATATTTGATTTTTTAAATGTACATAAGATTCATAACTATATATCCTTGCAACAAAATACCACTGGAAGAGAAGAGTTTTATTTCTTACAAATAGATCATTGTAGAACTTGCTTTGCACACTAGTAAATACAATGAAATATATCTTCAAACCCCATACTTTTTTTCAAGTATAAATTCTGCTGTTTTATTTCTAAGTGGTGCTCATCTGTTATAGACAAAAAGAGCTGGAAGAATTTCTACTTTGAAGCTATACCCATTTTGCTCGCATGAGTCCAAGAACATTTGGAACTCATCAAGTCTACATCAAAGAGTTTTATCATGTTTGTGCATCAAAAAATGGTGACAAGGCAGCACTTTTTAAGAGCAAAGCCTGTAGCTTCGTCTTCATCTTTATATTTGAACAACACTTTCAAAAGGAGGAAAAATAACAAGCAAATGAAATATTTCCTGCAAAGGAGATGATTTGTCTTTAAAATAACTTTTAATTTCAGCTGAAAATTAAATTCATTTATTTGAAATAAAGTATTCCAATTAGGAATAGCAAAAGCCATTCAGCTTTTTAGGATTAATTTTAACTTTGAAGAACAGTAAAATAATGTTTCTTTCTTGAAACATGAAACAATATTTCATCTATCTCTTTTTTTTTTTTTTTTTTAAATAAAAAGCAAGCTTTAATTGTCTCCTAATGCAATCTATAACCTAAACAGGCCATGCAAGTGCAAACATATGGTACTCTCCGGTATCTACTAAAGCAAAGTGACCTCTAGGTCAAGTCACTGTCTTGTAAGGATCTTTTTGATTCTTGTGCATGGGAGGGCTACAGCTACTAATCTCCAAAGGTTTATCTTCCCCCAGAGAGACATACCTGGCACAAAATCGAGACAAACATCTCAGAGTATTCTTTTTTCCTCATTTTCCTTTCTCATCCATCACTGTATTTTAAAGTCATGTCTGTATTATTGACAAAGTTTAGTGATGGCTTAGTTGGTTGGTTCAGGCAATCACTTTCAGTTTTAATATCTATTGATGTCCATAAAGAAGTGCTATACAACACTTCGTTGTCATCTGTATGCTGAGTGGGCAAAGGTCCTGTTTGGCATCTGTCTCTAATCCCTAATGTCATTAGAGATCTCATGACCTTGACAGCAATGTGATGGTGAATAAATTCTGACAAGTTCCTCAAAGTCAGAAGGAAAGGCAGCCCTGGAAACCTTGTGCAGATGCTTAATACGCTTTTGCTGTCCTGAGAGTATTCATAAGCTCTGTTAGCAATTAAAAATGCTACAAATAAAAATTTGGAATTATTTATTGGATTAGATTGTTAAGTTTCTTACTCCAGCTGACATCCTCTTCTGAAGTGTTTTAACCAGAGATAAATTCAGAGACTTTCCGGAGTACTCATTTTGTCTCTTCCTTTTTCTTTTGGTTTTGCAGTAAAGATTAAATAGATTGCTATTCCTCAGCTTGGAAAAGGAAAGGCAGTGAAAGTTACAATACTGAGCTATAATTTCAGGAATAGTAAAGTGACAATCATTAAGCAATGCTTATCCATTATTTCCTGCAATATGAGAGTCAGTTTGGTACTCAGTGTTGTTAACAGCAGATTTAAAACTAAGAGAAGGATTTGCTTTCCTGTAAAATGTGCAACCAAATTATGGGACTCATTTTTGCAAGATATTTCAGTGGCAGAAATTATTAATATCTGGGTCCTTTAGCACTTACCAAACACGACAGCTCACATTGTACTTCTAGCTTAAAAACCTCTAATCCACTGGCTGAACATACATCTATACATATTGTCTGTAAGTTACCACTGCTGCTCACTGGTGGAGACATAAAAGTTCACTAAAATGACCTTTTATTTGATGCTGGTACGGTAGTTTTTATGTGTTTATTTTTATGGCTTTTCATGTCATGGTGTCAGTTTATATCATATATTTCTTTCTCTTCTGTATAAGGAAATGAAATAATGTTATTGTTATTCTCAGATCTACTCTAATGTCTTTTTATAAAATACTAATAAATATTAATTCAATACACATTTAGCAAAGCAATTAATTGAATTACACTGTATAATTTGAAAATCTGTCACACACCTGAGTTTAAACTCTCCAGAAAACTGACATCACCATATTATGATTAATGTTATAATTTTTCTAATTTTCCATGTGGTTGGGCACAGAACTTGTCACTAATTATCACGGACACATAGCATTGTGTTAACTGGAGTTAATGCATAATTTTCAGCTTGCTTCATACTTTCTGCTTTCAATCAAACCCATTTGACTCCTTTGGAAAATCTAGATTCAAAGATCTGCTACTTAAAATCATATAACTAAGAAGTTGCAAATGAACCATGTAACATGCTATTCACCTTATTTACCTAACTTTTACTAACGGACAAGTAAAATGGTATTGATGGTTTTAATTTTTCCTATTATCTTCACTTGCATGCTGTTTCTGAAGGCTGCTAGCTGTTCATGATGGTTTTGCAAGCTACAGTAAAGAGCTATGTACAGTCATCCTAAGAGCCAGCAGGTATTCCTAATTTCTTCGTCACTCTCTTGCTGTTTAAGAATGTTCTGAGATTCCCTGGATACCCTGAATGAGGATCCCAGTGGAGACAGCTCAGCTTATACTATGTTGGTGTTTGAGCAAGCAACCCTGCAATTCTGAGTGATTTCTGAGTCTTTTCTCATGCACCCCTGCCAGAGCAGTGATGATACTGCTAGAATTATCATTTACTGAGCACCAAACTTCAAAAGAGAGGAGGTGAACAGGTACACTCTTGGTTGCAAATTAGTCCATAATTACAATTTCTTGAAAGATTTAGATGTAGCTGTCATGCTTACATGTGTTATTCAGTTTAGTCATGACACACAGTCCCAGAGCTGTATTCAGGTGAGCATCAAGGGGTCTCAGGAGCCCCAGGATGTTCTCTCCAAAGGGAAAGAAAGAAATGTCCAGGTACTTTGGGAGCCCCAAGCAGTGTTCAGCTGGGATGGGGGCAGAGTCCCCAAGTCCCCTTGCTCTCCTCCTCACCCTTCTCTGGGATGCCACTCTTCCTTTTTGCATGTAGTTTGAAGCTCCTGAAGGAAACGCCACAGTCTATTTTTCTGTAACATAAAAGCAACACTGTTTAAGGAGTGTAATTTCACTGAAACACTATTGTTAGCAGGGGAATTTGGTACTTCAACTGAAGCAGCTATTGGATCTTTTCCACTGTCCTTTAATAAACGAGAGTACTTAAACTGCTGATCAGTCATAACCTCTGCTGGTTTTGCACAAAGATCTTCATCTATCAGGCCAACTAAAGTGATAGTTTCATATAGGAAAATCCTTTTAAGTATGTAGTGAATTCTCAGTAGGAATTACAGCTTATAATGAAAGGTTAATTTCTCTTTGAACAGGGAGCTGGATTTGTCCCATATTACTTCCTCATACAGTATTTCAGACTGCCAAATTTCTGCTAGACAGGTATTGGCTTCACCTAAATGAAATATCAGTGTATTTAGAAAAAAAAAAAAAATCACTAACAGAGAGGTGAGAAGGTTTATAAATACAAATCAGAAAAACTTCAAGATGTGTTGTATATGTTCCAAGCTAGTAAACTTGATAGTTGCCAGTTAGGCTTAAGTGTACCCAAGATAATACAGAACAGTGCAGTTACAGCTCCATCTGTCTCATTTGTCTCAGGATTCCACAAAATCTAATTTGGAACAGATTTCCAGTACATAGGACTATGAGAAGAATACATCTACTACTAGTAATTGCTTGAAGTATGTACCTGCATTCTCTGTCCTAACCTCATTTTCATATCACGCCTACAGCAAGACACATAACCAGCACATCTGCTAGGGCCATTAGTCTGTCAAGAATTGTTTAAGCTTCAGAAACAGTTAAAGACAGCAGTACGAAACAAGCAGCAAAATATTTGGCATGAAAGAGCTGCCCAACAGGCTTGGTGAGTTTAGCTATATCCAATACCAATATCATATTTTTAAAATACTAATATGAACTTTTTGTGTGGAAAGGAAGTAGTTTTGATTTACTCATTCAGCCTAATATCACCCTTCATCCAAAGTTACTGGTATGAGGAGAAGACTATTGACCACATTTGGCTATCCTTACTCAAGCTGAATATCATTTTATGACATTGGTTTCTTCATTCATCTCGACAGACCTGCCCAAGAAATTAAGTGAATGAGCACACAACACTGCTGTACAAGTAGAAGCAATGAGACTCCAAGTCAGGGATAAATTTACAGACATAATGTGCAGGTATAACATCTTATTTATTCTTTAAGTCAGAAGTTTTTTTAAATTAGTGGAATTATATCATCATCATACTTTTAAGTAGAGTCCCACTCCCCCCTTCCCCAGCACATATAGATTAATAAGAGATTAATTACAAAAAGTAAAAACTGTTATATTTTATGCCTGTTTGCCTGTTCTGTGCAGGGGGATGAGGAATGGGGGATCGGTCATTTTATCACACATTGTCTCCTCATGTGGAGGACTCCTCACACTCCCTATACTCCACCATGGAGTACCTCCCATGGGAGAAAGTCCTCCATGAACTTCTCAATCTGAGTCCTTCCTACAGGCTGCAGTTCTTCACAAACTGCTCCAGCATGGGTCCTTTCCATAGGGTGCAGTAGCACTTCTAGCACCTCTAGCATAGGTCCCCCATGAGTTCACAAGCCTTGCCAGCAAACCTACTCTAGCGTGCACTCCTCTCTCCATGCGACCACAGGTCCTGCCAGAGCCTGCTCCAGTGCTCTCCACTAGGTCACAGACTCCTTCAGATGCATCCACTTGCTCAACCGTGGGGTCGTCCACGAGCTGCAGGTGGATCCCTGATCCACCATGGGCTTCCCTGGGCTGCAGGGGACAATTGACCTCACCATGGTCTGCACCACAGGCTGCAGCGGAG
Source organism: Columba livia (assembly GCF_036013475.1). Classification (NCBI taxonomy): domain Eukaryota; kingdom Metazoa; phylum Chordata; class Aves; order Columbiformes; family Columbidae; genus Columba; species Columba livia. The sequence goes on from NC_088603.1 coordinate 26,213,340, forward strand.
TCTCTGCTCCTGCACCTGGAGCACCTTCTCTCCTCCTTCTTCAGTTACCCTGGTGTCTACAGAGCTGTTCCTTTCCCATATTCTTATTCATATCTTCCAGCTTCTGTTGCATAGCAGTTTTTTCCCCTTCTTAAATATGTTATTTCAGGGGTGCTACAACTGTCACTGAGGGACTCAGTCTTGGTCAGCAGCATCTTGGAGCCATCTGGCATTGGCTTTGTTGGACAGGGGGCAAGCTTCTAAAAGCTTTTCAGAGAAGCCACCCCTGTAGCCCCCCTGCTACCTTGCCACACAAACCAAATACGCACATAGATCTCATGGTTTGTTCTAGCGATATTTGTGCAGTGAAGATTGATGATGCTATCAATTGCTAAAGGACACTCACCTGTCTAGAGTGAAGGCAAATATTTGAATTCTTTATGAGAAACACTGTGAGAAACATTTATCTTTCACCTTCTCTATATTCCCCACTAAAAAATGTAGATGAATTCTGGGCAGACGTAATAGTAAAATTAGTTGAAAAATGCCATTACAGTAATGCTTGACATTATCTAGTGACCCTAACTCCCTACCTCAGCTCACAGCAGTGCGTGTATTTGCAGAGCATCATCACAAGCAGAAGTTTTCAAACTCCATTCCTCTAACTTTTCCCATCTGTTTTAGAAATGTGCAAAAATCTTCCCTCGGAGCCTCTAACCTCTCTTAAAACACTACTTTCAAGCCAACAATAGTTGCTGTGTGGCCCCTCACTGCCCTCAAACTGAACACATAGCATGATGCTCCCTGCACTGCCTGCCTGAATTTTGTATTACAACTGGATTCCTACAGGGAAAATCCTCTCTGTCTGTCAAGAAAATGTATCAAGGTTATGCTTTCTGTGAAAAAAGTTGGAGTGGGAGTAAAGACAGTGGGGAACAAGGAACAAGATAGAATGGGCTTTTAAGAGTCATTCTACTGTGGTACGTGTGTGCGTGACATCGTTCCTACCATACAGCGGCTAAGACGTACCAACACCAGACCATCCCAGGCTCAAATATGGCTTTTATCACTGCAAAATACCCATTGAATCTGTCTTTAGTATTAATTTTAAGCTTTGCAGGCCTCATGATGAGTATGTTACAAAGACCAGCCATGGAAACTTGTTTTAGATTGTATATACAGATTTATGAATAAAAAAATGCACAGTCACATCACTAGTAATGTAGCTTATTTGATTCGCATTTAAGAAAAGATTAAAAATTCAAACTCTCCAGGAGTAGAGGCTTGTTCCATGTTTCTATATACACAGCATCAGAAAGATCAATGTCCGGAAGGCTTCACAAGCTTGGATAAACATACAGAAACTAAGAGTCTTATTCTTAAATCTAGATCTTATTCAGAAACAGGTATGCAAGCTAGTAAATCAACCTTTTAGTACACCACTGGTCTATGGGTGCGCAGGTTTATAAGTGGTTTTTGCTTTTTTTTTATTTTTCAGATTAGGGGATTACTTTTTTCATTCATTGCCACAAATGAGTTAACAGGGATGGTCAAGCAGCACATGTCAGTCCTCAGAAGGCAATCCTTCTATTTCATGGCCCTTTATCGAGCATTCAGCATGGCTATTCACTCACTGTTACCAGCAGGCAGATGAACCTGCGCTAAAATTACCATAATGTTATACAAAGCTTGAGTAACTGTTATGATTAACAATGGTAGGAGAAGGTAATTCAGTGCTTTTTATGAAAGAAAAAGATATATTTATGTTAGCATAACAATTTTAAAGATATTTTCCAATCTAAATGATTATATGGTTCTATGATTCTATATTTCTTGAGGTCAGTAGTACTGTTACCGTGCACAAAGTCAGTCCTGCACCACCAGATACGTGGGCAGAAACCTTCAGCTGCCTGAAGCATGGGTGCTGTCCAAGGGGCAGAGGTGTGGGGTGGTGGTCAAGAGGGAGCCACCTGAGTACAGAGACCCACAGGTGAGATCCTGGGCTCTTTGGTATAGTCTTAAGTTCTACTTTTTAGTCAGCAACATTTTTACATTTTTGACATGTCTGAGTATCATTTGTTTGGCGAACTTCAGATCAGAATCTCAAAATTAATTCGTTCCTCAATGCTGTTAATCTACAGTACCAACAGAACTGCCAATTTTGTTGATCACACTTTTTATTTTTTTTTATTTTTTTTTTTTTTTAACTTTAGAGTAGGTAGAGAAGCCGTCTGGCACAACCAACCTATGGTCTAATGAAGCACCAATTGCTCTGAGAAATAACTGAGTTTGGAAGGAGTCCCCAATCTCTCCTAACTAAGCAGCTTAGCCATAATTTTTTTCTAATTAAGGTACACTGTGTAGCAGTAAAAGAATAAAGCAGAGGAGTTTAAGAGGTTGCTGATTCTTCTAAACAGTCAGCATTTCCTTCCAACTTTAATGATTAATTTGTTTCTGTTTTTCTCTGAAGTGAGCTGACAACTGACTTTCCAATGTACTCGCAATAATATACTCTTGAACTGCTGGCTAAAATGCAGGTGCATCTGACGGTGGTTTTGCTTGGGCATTTTCCATGCTACATTTCATCCCCTTATTATAGCTAAGCCCCAACAGGGTTTTTTGTTCTTGCAAAAGAAACAGGGAGTTTCTGGTTCTTGCACATCAGTAAGAATACTTCAGAACTGATCCTCTTCAATAACTCAATGCAATAAGTGCATAATTGGATGGTGTAGCAGTGTGAGAAAGGTCAAGGGAAAAGGAAATTACAGAAGCTCTTCTATATTCTATTAACCATCTGATAATTTTTTTTTTTACTGTTTGCCTTTCTTTCAACATCCTGCAGTCTGCATTCTGTATTTTTCTGCATTCTGTCATTTCTAACTTTAAAAGCAACTTGAAAATAGTATTTTTATGTTAGCTCTTGATAAAGATGGTCTCAGTGGTCAGTTTTTGGAAATCATTGGGTCTTTACAAAAACATTTATTACTCTGCCAAGGTATAGACCCACATTTGTGAAGCAATTCTGCACCACGCTTTTCAAACCACAAACCATCATGGAAGAGCAGAATGAAATCTTCCCTGTTTGTGGAGCTGAGCCCAAGGAACATTCCACAGTGGTCTGATTTGTTTTGGTGGTTGTTTACTCAAAAGTCACTGCATCATGACCAAACCAATCCTTTCTCTCAGCTGTAAAACCACCCAGAAGTGATTGTTGTCCAACACTGAAAACTGCAAAGAAAGCAGAGGGTTTCAGATAAACAAGCCCCCTCGGAGACCCTGAACATCTTGACTGGGTGGTGAGGGACACAGACGGATCTATTATTCAGAGGTAATATCTGAGAAACTCTGACATAACATTTTTCATGGAGAACGCCAGAAATCAGTGAAGGGTTTTTCAAGCCAATGTATAAATATAAATCTTGGAGACATTTGTTCTGTACTGTATATGGCTGCAGGGAATTCATTCTTGCCGAAAGGAAAAAATGGCACTGGGCTTTTATTTGTGTCTTTTGGGTTTTTCTTTTGGCTTCTTTCCTGTTTTTCTCACATCAGGGTGAGTAAATGCCTGCTGGTGATCCTGTAGTAAAATCTCTGTGCCAACAGGGAGATGAGAAAGGTGAAGTCAGACATGGACAGAGGAACAGGCCTGACTTTGCTCAACTATCTCCTCTGCTGTGTCTATCAGTCACACAATAACGTGAGCCACCTTATCTGCCAGCAAACCTTGAATTACCATTAAGGTTGTATGGTATGACTATCCCATGACATGTTCCATCACTTTTCCAGTCTAAAATATATTGCTTAATCATTTCACACATACCTAAAGCAGCTCTTAAACTGTTGTACAGACCTTTGTCTACATCTCTACATCCATGCTGGAAGACCAAAATAGAATGAAATGACTAAAGGATGGAGAAGACAAGCTCCAGGACTGATTCCTCCCAGTGTTCAGTGACAAGCACTGAACAGCTGATACTTACTGTGGTTTCCGTTGGTGCCTGAACATTAATATTCAGCTGTAAAAATGGCTGAGAGATATTAAGGAACATGAGATGCCCAACCGTCTGCAATCCTCAGGCAGGGGAGGACTGAGAATATAATTTATTCACAGCTGTCTTAAAAGATATAACTTTGGGAACATCCCCAAATCCCATCCCGTGCTAGTAAATAGTCCAAAGGCAGCCCTGCTCTCTACAGCTTGGGCATTGATCTGCATCTCTGTGGGTTGACAAATTATAGAGGAAAATTAGGGGAGAGTAATTGGCAAATGACTCTCAAGCAGGAGTAGTAACAAGGACACTACAGGACCTAACTTGGGTATCCAACAGTCTGGAAGGTACTTTGGCTTATCAAAAGCTTTTCCTCAAAAGTGATTTTGATGTTAAATTAGGTTTTCAGCAAAACAGTATTTTTTAAACACTGCTCGTGTTCTGCTGACAATTTTGATTTCTTTATTCCTGAAAAGAAAACCCCATATATTTCTGTTTTCGGAAAAAAATATGCCTAGAATTCTAATTTCTTGTTTTCTTAAGTGTTTTGTTTTCTTTTGGTTTGGTTTGGTTTGTTTGTTTGATTGTTTGTTTTGCTTTTCAAGGTTGTGTATAAGCAAAATTAAAATTTTTACTATCAGGAGATTCAGGTGGTTTGAAGTCCTTTATCCACAAAGCAAAGTGGATTTCCATCATGGACAGCAAGTTGTGAAGATGCTGCTGGTCAGGCCCTTGTGCATGTGTTATCAAGGCTTAGAGCACTCTGGAAGTGCTGCAGTGGTTTTGATCTTCAACAACAGAGCTATGGGGAGATCAGCCATACTGGGGAGGTCTTCCATACTTTAGAAACATTTCAGCTGCTTTTTCCATACTTAATGCATTTTTTCTTACCTTTCCCTTGCTCCCACTTCTTCACTGCCCTGTGACACATCCTTTGATAGGTCTGCTCGCCCACCCACACCTCCTAATGCCTTTATAAACTTTTATCTCCCTCTTTCACCACAAAGGGCTCTGAGCAGCGGCAAACCCCGAATCGCACAGCCAAGGGAAAAACACAGCAAGAGCTTTCATTTTTCCACATAGGAAACTGGACAGAAATATAAAATCTAACAACAATGGAACAGAAATGCGGCTCCTACACAGTCAGTGTGTGAAATACGTGTGCAAACCTGATTCAGTGAAAAGGACAGACTAGATGAATCCCTCCAGTCTTAAATGCAATCCTGGGATCCTCGTCTGGCATATTCCAACTAAGTGGTTCCCAGCTTCCCTACCCCAAAAGTCCATGGTCCTACTCTCTGTGCTAGCAGCCTTGGTTTACACAAGATGCCTCTTTGATCTCAGCCTGGAATTGGCAGAAATGCGATGGTGAAATCAGGAGTCAGCAAGCCCCACACTGCCTCTGACACAACATTCTAGAGAGGATTAAAAAATAAATAAAAACCCAGTGTTTTAATGGAGAATCCTGCAAATATGGCACAAGAAAAATACACTAACTTTGATGAAAAGAAAGGTCCTGCATGAACTACCCAGCATGAACACCAAGTCAGACCCTGGAAATTAACTTTCTCTCTCTGGCACAGCAAGGGCAGATTATGTGCTTTGTCCAGGCTTTCCTTTCAGTGCAATTCATACCTACATCAGCTCTAGGAGAAATCCTTAAACAGGTCTGGTCCCTCCACAGGAACAATTTCTCAGGAGGCTTGTAGTAGAAATTCACTCCAGCCTCAAAATGTCGCGTGTCATTTAAGCTCTGTTCTGCAACCTGTGCTGGATGACTTTCACTGGTCATTATTGTCTCTTTCCATTTTCACTTCCTGCCCACCCAGCTACTGTTTTAGCCAACACTAGGAAGGGTATAAGAAAGAAAAAAAGGCAGGAGATCTCCACAGTGCATTTAGGCTGCCAGAGAGCAGGAGATGGCATTGCAGGTGATGTTCGAGGCTGATGGTTGCTTGTCCCTTCTTTGCCAGGTCAGCAGCAGACAGAACCAGATCCTTCAGAGGTACAAGTTTTGTCTTGGAAACCAAAGTGCCTCCTCATAAATCTGGGTGCATATTGTGAGAATATTGCAGCTGCTTCCATGAGATGGAGGAAGGCATATGATATCCAGTTTCACAGACTTTTGAGAAATTGAGTTGTATTTTCTTAGAAAAATTAGATACCCACAATATTTTTCATCTTCCTGGGCCTTGTTTTCTAGGCAGTTGCTCATCAAAGAGTCTTCTCTGTGTCTGTTGTTATCTTCCCTTATTTTCTCTAATGGAAAGCTGCTCCGAACTCTCAGCCAAGCTGGGGATATAAAATATATCCAAATGATCATCCTTTTAATAGGTGTAGGTGTGAGCTTGGTGCTCCAGTGCACAGTGTTTGCCAATGGTTTTATGCTGTATGTACTGTAGTTACATAAAAAAGGCAGGATGATAATCTTCAGTGCAGTTTGTTGGATCAGTCCTATAGACTGGAAAAATAAATGCATTTGTGCTTCTCAAAATAGTTACTTCATTATTCTGTTAGACCAGAGCTGCCAATCTCATATTGCACTGTTCCACTTGGACCCTGGACTACCATCAGGAATATGAGTAGAGAAGAGAAACTTCACATCCTTAAAGCTAGCAATAAGGCTGGTTGCAGAGTGACTTTTAAATAACTGACACTTTCTGATGCTGCTTGACCATTATAAAAGGACATCTCTGCATTGACTTAAAACTGAATGGCCAAGGAGTAGTGGTTGAAAAGTTGCTTATTCTTGGTATAACACATGGCTGGAAATATAGGGTAATTCCATACAAATGGATGGTTTGTAGCATTTTAATAAGATTAAATGAAATTATTTCTGAAGAAACCTTATTTTGGTATTGTGACACATGCACTCAAAACCTTAATCGAACTAGCAGCAGTTTAGTGCAGGGTTCAAAGGATGTAAAGGCCTTACCCACAGCCAGACCAAGAACTCCTCTAATTCAATCTGTTCTCTGAGAACTCACAAAAGAGCAGAGAGACACAGGATGCATTGATGCATATGAGCTTGAAACACCAATCATGTGATTAACCCGTGAAGAGCAGGTGGCTTTTCCAAGATTTGTTTATCAAAGAATTAAGAAAGACATGGGTACAAGGAGCCTCATGCATACCTTTTCCATCACATGTAATTTGACTAGAAGCCAAACACTTTATTCCATAAATATGACAGACTAGGTGAGCCTTCTTTGAGTTCTCCCTGCCAGGCAGCATGGCTGCACAGCAGCATTCTCCCCTCGAGCTAGAATGCCTCTTGATATTGCTCCTCAAGGCAGAGAGACCTTTTAGCAACAGCAGATCTTTGGTAAGTTGCTGGTAGCATGCTGAATTAATGCTAATGAAACATCATTGGTCCATGTAGCTACTCAATATTGATTATTGAAAATTTTGTATAGATAATTCCATTAGACACAAACTATTGTCCAAGTCCAAGACTGAGTTTGGACCTAGCCACATCAAGGCTTCATAAGGAGTTTAGAAAGCAAGGGCGTCCACTCTGAAACTTGTGACACAATGGGAGGGTAGTCCTCACCCTTTTGTGTCTCCAGTCTCTATGTGAATAATTTTAACTGGATTCTAACTCAATTTTCCTTTGTATGTTCCTTCCATGCAGTAATTAATAAGGTGAAACTTGCCATCAAACTTATTGAACCTCGGTAAAGCACTGTTAAATTTTGTGAAATTCCATTGAATTTATTGAACTCTGTCAAGTTATTATTCTACCTCAATGAAACATACCGCTACTTCTTCTGAGTGAGGTACATTCCACTCATTCTCAAAAGGTATATACACGTGTTCTATGATTCCATCCAGTGAATGGCATGATTTAAAGTTGTATCATTACTTAAATTTACTAAACTTCTACCATAAAATCATGGTATTAGTGGCTGAAAGGATTCTTTGCATCTCCCACAAATTTTGTACTTACTTTTCCGTTAAAGGCATTTTTCTCCCTGTTCTGTTTGTTTGAACCAAATGCAACTGTGCATTTGTTTTTATCTTCATCGCACTTCAGTCCCAGCTTTTTCCTAATGTTCTTCAAGTCTTTACTTCCTCTTCACAGGATTACTGAAGCAGCACCTATGTTTGCAAAAACTGGGTATTTAAGGATTTGTGATATAACTGTACTACCCCTTCCAGAGAGGCACAAACCAGCAGCAATGTTAGTATATTGCAGTCTCCAAAATGGGACAGATGCAATTCCATATTTTCTAAACTATATTTTACACTTCAAACACACAGTTACACCATTTTGGTAATTGCACCAGGTTTTCCACATGCTTCAATTTCAGCTCAGACACCGTCTTTATAAGAAAATAATACAGGCATTCTAATAATCTTAACATTTTTTCTATTCTAGTAATGACAAAATGAAAACAGCTGATTCATAAAAGATATACTTTTCCAGAACATATATTTCATACCTATCCTCAGTAAAAGGAATGTGATGATGAAGAAATACCATCAACAGGATACTATTGACCATAATACGTGAGAAAATGAGGGGGTGGTCTTTCTGATTTGTTCCCTTTTTCAAAATAGTAATCTGACTGCCTGCTTTCATTCTCTTGGAATTATTTTTTGAACCTCTAAATCATGAAAAAGAATTGTCATATTCTTTCCCAATTCTAGTAACTCAGTGGTAATATTATCAGCACCTGGTGTTTTGTTGTTCCTGAACTCCTGATTGCCTCTTGAATCACTTCAAAACTTAATTCTTCCACAAATAGCTCATGTGTCTGGGAAACAGCTTTTTATTCACTATTAACTATCTCCCTGTAGTGGACACATAAAAGTACTACGGCTTGCTCTTCTGCAATTGAGTTTTTTCGTAATGAAAAGGTTTCCTTATTTGTTCTTTATCAGACATAGATGTGGTTAATATCCTCTCCTTCATGCATCAATACCCTTATAAAATGTGTTTATTTTACTAGTCTTGCTATCATGTTTCATCTTTTCCCCCAAGCCAGGGAAGTATTGCCTTTCTCCTTATACTGCTGACCTCATGACTTTCCCTCTGGCTTTAGAGTGTTTCTCATCCAGAGTTCAATTCTGATTCTGAAGGCTACAGCCTTGCTATATGTCAATCTCAGTTGCTTTCCTGCAACCTTTATCAAACTGTTCTTTTTCTGTTATTTTCAGGCTTATTCTTACAATCTGTTCTAAGGCTTTTTTTACCATATCTCTGCAGGTGTCCCACCTGGTATCAATTTTCTCACAAACATCACAAAATCCTTTGTAGACTCCAAGCACTTTTAACTACTGAGCAATATTCCTGTCCATATTCTGGATTCCCCAAAGATTCTGTATTGTATCTGTGTCTCATCTGCTTTATTTTATTTTGGTCAGTTCTTGGTTGTAACAAATAGTTTTCCTATACTACAGAGAGCTTACCTCCAGCCATCTCCCCTCTGCTTTCTACTGTCCTGGGTGTCACTTCTACATCTTTAACAAAGCAGTATATTGTGCAATCTGATTGATACCAAACTATTTTGTGGTATTGACATATGTTTTTGAATGTTTGCATGAGCAAACAAAGTGACCTTCACAACCTCATCTTTGAACTGTGCAAGTGGCATTTGAGTTCTATTTATTCTGTCTTTAATGCTCTCATCTGGACCCCATGCATCTTTTTTCCCCTCCTCAGGATATCAATTATCCAGGAAAATATGGGCAACTGAAATAATTTTAGCTTTAGTTCTTTAGATCACCTATCTTCTATTTTATTGTCAATGAGGTTCACCAGAGTGAGAAAAGTCTTTTGCTAGTACATCCCTTTAAACCACAGACAGGAGTGCACAGAGGACTGAAAACCTAGTCGTTGTTACCAGCGTACTATCACCAGTGAGCCAGGTCCCGTTTAATGCTGCACAACTACTCTTCCATTCCAAAATAGTGCCAAACTCCCAACTTCAAGAGATTTGTTTCCTAGTCCTCTTATTTATTTCATGACTGTGATAACCAAACAGTTAGGTGGTTTCTGTTTCATGTAAAGTAAGAATGCTAGATGTTCCCATTCCCCAGTGTTATTTCCACAGATCAGGTTATTCAGTACAAAAGGTAATGTGGATATCTGAAGCTTTTATCTTTTTCCAATTTCAGTTTTTACTGGTGAAGGGACCAACAATGTGCACAACAACTAGTTTTCAGGGATGAGTTCTTAGACTAATTATTGTTCTTCTACATGTCTGACCTGGCTAATCTTGGGCATACCCGCTGCAACACAAAGAATACATAATAGGTATTGGTAACCAAAAGACTAAGGACTATATCAAACACAGGCTAGCACATGCTTTTGCACAGTGCTTTACACTATTTGCTAACTGAAAAACTAATTCACTCTGTAAAGTAGTATTAAAATTTATTAAAGTATTAAAACTAAAGTATTAAAATTCTAAACATATACAAAACAGCAAAATGTAAATAGGAAAACAAATAAGACAACTGAAGGAGGAAGGGCAAGCAAATTTGAAACAAATAATAAGAAAACCTCATATTTATTAAATTTGGGAAAACAAAATTTAATTGAAATTTCATCACTTGGGACTGTATTTAAAGTCAGAAAGTGTAAAGAGTACAAGGTATCTCCATGACCAATGTACACTGACTGAAAGAACTATGTCCATCTAGGAAGCTGAACCTAGAGCTTACATGTCTTGAAATTACTGGAAGTTTCCATACTAAGTTTATTGACAATTTGTTTTAACACTGATAGAGTGATGATCTAAGCAAGTATCCTGCACACTTGAACAGAGTGGGGCTTCAGTGGAAGCCTCCCAGGGAAAGGGACTTCAGTGGACCATGGCAGAGGGGAGTCAGTGATGTGTGTACCTATGAGCATGTGGTCTTTGATAACTGTGAGTGGTCACATTAGTCCCCCCACAAGTCCCACCAGCATTGCAGAAAGACAGGCGTGTTGTATCACCTGTCTCACTTTGTCTCCTGACAGTGGGATGCCACAGGAAGAGAGGCTGCATGTGTCTCTGAGAGCTCTTCTGAACAGCTCTCCAAATGAGCAAAGTATAATAGTAAATAACCAACTAAAAAGAAAAAAAAAAAAAAAAAAAAAAAGCAGGCTTACATATGAAATTTATTCAGCCAAAAAAGACCAGAAGCCAGAACCAGAAACATTTTTGGCCCAAGAACAGCACAGAATGATGCACCACTTGCAAAGCCTACCAAATGCATCTTCTCGTGCATTAAAGCATCATACACCAAATCCTGGGAGATGCACAAGTTTTCCAAGCTTGCTTTGGGAATCATTGACATGGTTTGGCTGCAGAATCTTTGAAATATCCAAATCATCTTCAGATGAGCTTTCAGCTGAGCAAAGAGCAGTGAAGCCAGGCCCTCAGCGCTTTCTTCTGTGCTGACATCTGGTGGCGGCCACCGGCTCTTCCAGATGACAAAGCCACCACTGCAGTTGTGTCCAACACAAAGAATATTGCATGGAGAAAAAAGACAGCAAAACTTCAGAACAGCACTTACTTCCCCCTGAAAGGCCCCTCTTATTTTTCTAACTAGAACCAGCTCAAGTGACTCAGCAAAAAGAGTGCTTGGAAGAGGGATGTATTTTCTCAAAAAAACGTTTGTGGGTCATTTGAGCCCATTACTTGTAGAGAACTTTTCTCACTAATTTGTACATTAGATTTAGCAAATGTGACATCCTGGGAATGCTGTTTGGTTGGGGAATTGTTAGTGTGATTAAACTGCACAGTTACCTTATTCTAGCATGCTTCAAGGGGGATGCTTCAGGTTGAGGATCAGAAAGTTGGTGTTCATGAGATGAAAAATTACAAAATATTATTCTTTTTTTCCTTTCCAAGTGAAATCATCTAAAAATGGGAACCAGATTTTGAGCATTTGTGCTAATACAGGTATTTTAAATGACTGACCAAAGAGGTTAAGTGCTGGAGCAGAGAATATCCTCACCCAAGGCAGAAGATATCCTTCAGTCCACCACATCAGAGAAGACTATATGTTCATCTAATTTTAAAATACTTTGGGGAAGCCAAAGGAAAATAAACACAGAAACATCCCTGGATTTATTTCTTTTTAGTAAGGTTCATATTTTGCTGTTCATCACTCCTATTCATGTACAGGCACTAAAAAGTAAACTCTTTCCTTAAAGCAGCATTAATTACAAATAAAAAAGGTCAAAATTTTTTAAAAATATTTTTTGGAGAAATTCTGATTCCTGACAGCATTGTCTGTAAGATACAGGAAATATTCACTTCTATTAAGTCCTTTTAGGTTCCTAACTCATATAAAGCCGTACTCATTGAAATTGGAAAAATATTCTTTCTAATTAAAACTGATAAACACTATGCCAAACTCTCTTTCTCTCTTTTCTACAAACACACAGGAAGTTTTATTGTTAGTGGTGGCATATGTAACTTAATATTCAAGAATATATTATAACACCAGAAGTGAAATAAGAAAAATGTTTTAATGGATGCTTGTAATTAAGCTTCTAATTTGGGGTTTAGTTTTCCAGACATGAAATTTTAGGATCCTAACATAGGAAAAACATTAAACAAAACACAGTCTGTGTCTTTATCATGAATCAAAATACCTCAGTATTAGAAAATTAGCATGGTTTACATTTTCTGTTCATTTCCTGAATTAAGTAATAAAGAAATATTCTTATGAATGTTTGTTCATTTCAGGCAACAAGAAGAAAAAGTGATTAATTTTTACAGTAGTTTGGATAGAATCCAGAATGGCATGTTTCCAGCTCACTGCAACAACACTCAGAAAGTCCAGCTGATTTTGATAAACACTGGTATCTTAATGTTTGTTTTCCTTAAAACCCTGTCTGCAGTTCTTTCAGTAATTAAATTATCTCAGTGAAGAAGAAACTTGTTTATTTGGGTGCACAGAGATTAAACAATTCATAGTCACGCTAGGGGTTTCCCCACTTGTAACAATACTTCTGAGAAGTGGCAAATTCTAATAATGCCTTTTCTGAAAAGTTAAGCCTAAATGTATGTAATCCTATGTATGAAACTCCAGTCTAAACCACTGCATGTTAACACAGCCAGCTCACCAGGATGTTGTGAGCCCTGTTGTGTTTAGGTGACATTAAATCCAAGTGTAGCCCAGGCTATCTGCTGGTGGGTACAAACCCTCTGTTTTGCTCCTCACCTCCTTCCAGCTTTTATCTCTTTCCCATTTTGACTGTAACCTCTTTGCTGTGGGGACCCTCTTTGATCCCCTCTTTGCTTATTGCCAGGGCAAAGGATTCCCAGTCCCGGGATGGTCTCTAGGTGCTGCTGTAAGCCAAATAATAATAAATGCCGCTATAACTGTTTTTCCAGATACTAAATAAGTACAAGGACTATCCCTGGTGTCTGTGCCTCCTCTGAAAGAGACGGACAGAAAAGTAATGGTTTTGGTTGACTGTGACTCCGATTCTGCAGGGCTGGTGTCTTACCCATGCCACATCCCACCAGTGCAACCAGCTCCCCTGACCTGTACTGGGACAAGTGGAGGGTCCGTCTGCCCCAGGACTTAGACCCCATGTTTCAGGTCATTAATGCTTTAACTAAACAAAAGCACAGCACATATATGTCCGTTTTAGATTAGTGTATCAGGAAATCTACCCAAAATATGGCCTCTCCTCACACCTATTTCCATTTCTCTGAAACTGGCAGGTTCTCTTGAACTAACTATTTGAGGGGAAGAAAAAGAAAGAAAGGTTATTTCCATCAGCCATGAGTTTGTCTTCTTAGTAGTGTCAGCAAGAGCGGAGTGATGACCTTGTAAGACCAGAATATGTTACACAAACCAACTATTAAATCCTAATGAGATGAGATAGGCCAAATGTCTCCAGTACTGATTCTGCTTTTGCTTATAATATGCACACCTAGCATCCCTTAGCTCTTGTGCACTCTCAACATTATAACTGGAAAATTGTTAAGACAGCTCAACTCTGCTGAAAGGTATTTCCCCTCATGACTTTGTGGTTTAAGCAGCTGTAAATTTGATGTAGCATCCCTAGCTCATATTTATTTTTTAATGCAACACCTATTGTGGAACTGGAGAAAAACAACAGTTATCTAAACAAAATGAGGGAGATATGGTGCGACTCTAACTAGACAGAGAAAAGCAGATATTTGGTTGCCCATTATACGTTTCCTTCTCTCTGGTCTTTACTGGAATTGAAACACCTCACTTACATTTGTAGAAGTACTTTGAGACTGATGGGGAAAAATAGAATATACAGCCAGGTATTATTGGTAGTATTATTAGTAGTAGTATTACTATTATTAATTACAGTATAGAGCCCCATCTCTTTGTTTTCTTACCTCACCATTTGCTGATGATGTCACCTTGTAGACTTATTAAGATACTGTTAAATGCAACCTTCTGTTAAAATGTGACCTTCCTAGTCCACTCTGCTTTGATGACTGACCAGCCAGCCTATCCAAATGTCAACATACAAAATTATATGACATGGTAGTTCATGTTTCATTCTGTTACTCTAAGGAGAAATTTGAAAAAAAAATAATCACAGTACCTCATGGCTGACACATACACATAGTAACAGCCAGTCTGAATTCCAGTCATATAACGTGGGTGTTCTAGCTCATGTCATCAAAACTAAAGCAGATTATGGAGACTGTCATTCAAAGAGAAAATGCAGTCACTGACGTGCAAGAAATGGACAGTGGAAATCATTAAGAACTAGAGGTGCTTATTACTTCTTGCTGTTTAGGACAGACTGCTGCTGAGTCTGTTGAGCAGACTGTGGAGGTGTTCAGATGCTCATGAGAGCAATTAATTTCTAGAAATATCTCTGAAATCAAAACTCACCCTAAGAATTGTTATTGCTGTGAATGGAGCACGATACTTAAAGAAGTCAGCATGCTTTAAAACAAACAAACAAACAAACGAACAAACAAACAGCATAAGACACAAAACCAACCAAACAAACCAACAACAAGAACAAAAATAAAAGGAAAATTAAAAAGGAAAAGACCAACTGACAGGTAGGGACGTAAGCATTTTTCTTGTAAAGTGCTTTGTCCTAATATGAAAAACTGGTGATACAGCAGCCAGAAAACTATTTTTACAATCTACTTCTTGGGGCAATTTTAGGCATTAAAGAGGCATTAAAAAACCCAAATAGAAAGCTGAGAAGATCTGAGGAAAATTTTTGTGGCTAGATGGCAATTTTGGTATTATTCTTTCCTTTATATTATTGGTGATTCTTTGGAGCAAGAAAATTGACCTACTACATCAATTTTGTATTCAGTGTATGTTCATAAATTGTTTCTGCATAGAATTAGCTCCTTTCTGAGGGGAAGCACAAGAACCCTCCTGTTAATAATTACCAAATCATCTGCCCGGAGACTTTTTTCCCAGCTCCTCTACCCTCTCCTATATTCTTCTGCTCAGAGATACAGCATGAAATTTACAGCATTTCCAAAGTTTCCAAAGCTTAATGCAACCAAAAAATACAATGGCTTCTGGATTTTTGGTCCCAGTTTGAATTATATTTAGTTCTTGTCTTTGCTAATACCTTGCAATAATGAGTGTTAGTGGTTTAAAATACATTAAGTCCATTTCCATGTGTGTGAATCTTACATATCCTACCTTGCTTCAGTGGTTCCTTGCTCTGGTGTTGAACGAGACAGGAGACAACCAGTCCTTTATAGAATCATAGAATCATTTTGGTTGGAAGAGACGCTCAGGTTCATCGAGTCTAACCATAACCTAACTCTAGCACTAAACCATGGCCGTAAAAGCCTCATCTACATGCTTTTAAAACACCTCGAGGGATGGTGACTCCATCAGTTCCCTGGGCAACATGTTCCAATGCCTGACAACCCTTTCCGTGAAGTTTCTCCTAATATCCAATATAAATTCTCCCCTTGAGGCCATTTCCTCTTGTCCTATCACTTGCTGCTTGGGAAAAGAGACCAACACCCTCCATGCTACAACTGCCTTTCAGGTAATTGTAGACAGCAATAAGGTCTCCCCTCAGCCTCCTTTTCTCCAGGCTAAAAAGCCCCAGTTCCCTCAGCTGCTCCTCATCAGACTTGTGCTCCAGGCCCTTCACCAGCTTCGTCACTCTGCTCTGTGCTCTCTCCAGGACCTCGATGTCTTTCTTATGATGAGGGACCCAAAACTGAACACAGGATTCAAGGTGGGGCCTCACCAGTGCTGAGTACAGTGGCACAATCACTTCTCTAGTCCTGCTGGCCACCCTATTCCTGATACAAGCCAGGATGCTGTTGGCCTTTTTGGCCCCCTGGGCACACTGCTGGCTCATGTTCAGCTGCTGTCATTCAACACCCCCAGATCCCTCTCTGCCAGGCAGCTTTCCAGCCACTCTTCCCCAAGCCTGTAGCACTCCCTGGGGTTGTTGTGACCTAAGTGCAGGACCTGGCACTTGGCCTTGTTAAACCTCACACAACTGGCCTCAGCCCAACGATCCAGCCAGTCCAGATCCCTCCGTATGGCCTTCCTACCCTCCAGCAGATCAACACTCCCACCCAATTTGGTGCTGTCTGCAAACTTACTAAGGATACACTCAATCCCCTCATTGAGATCACTGATAAAGAGATTAAACAGAACTGGCCCCAATACTGAGCCTGGGGAATACCACTTCTGATTGGTCACCAACTGGATTTTTGCCACAACTCTTTGGGTCCAGCACTTCAGACAGCCTTTTGTCCATCGCAGAGTACACCCATTCAGGCCATGAGCTGCCAGCTTCTCCAGGAGAATGCTTTGGGATACGGTTTTAAAGGCTTTATTGAAGTCTAAGTACACAACATCCACAGCCTCTCACTCATCTACTAGGTGGGTCACCTTGTCATAGGTCAAACAGGACCTGCCTTTCATGAATCCTGATCGCATGGTTTTCTTGTATGTGCTGTGTGATATCACTCAGGATTACCTGCTCTGTGACCTTCCCCAGCACCAAGGTTAGACTGACAGGTCTGTAGTTCCCCAGATGCTCCTTCCTTTGCCATTTCTGAGCTACTGCCAAATATAGAAGTACAGTTGATGGGACATCTGTAGTTTTGTGTGGCTTAAGCTCTGGCTACCTCAAAGACTCAGTTGACCTTTGGCAGGTGATGTTCTTTGCTTGATGTTGGCCATGCACTGTCACCAGAAGCACTGATGGTGTACAGAGCAGCAATCTGGTGGTCAGGTGAAGGAGAGGGTGGGCCCATGCTGCCTCTCCCAACATACCTTTGGATTCAGCAAATCTCTGGCTCTCAGCCATGGACAGCGACTCAGTCTTAGAGCTGGCAGTACCTGTGTGCTCAGTGTGAACCCGGTTCATTTGGTGGCCAGCCAATATTTACATCTCCCGACCCACAAGCTACTTTGTTTCTTCATCCTCTTTCCTGGAAACATCATATTTTATGCGTAGAAGTTCATAAATTCTTGCTGTTTCCTTGGCTTTCAATGAAGTTATAATTCTGAAAATGTGAAATCCTCATTAGTTGCAAAGAAGACTTCAAGAAAAGCACCAAAGTGCTTTGGAAAGAACACCGGAGATAAATGCAAATGGTGTTAGTGTGACAAAGAGTGGTTTTGGTTTTAATAACAATTGATTCATTTTTTATTCCCTGTGACTGAAGATGACTCACTACTGTTTCTCACTTTTAATTAACAGAAGAAAATATAATCATAATATTTATTCTCTCCAAAGAAGTTCTGATTATAAGAAGTTACAAGAAGAAAAGGCAGCAAATCATACCTGTTCATCCCTGTCTGTGAGTCTGAAAAGCATGTTCATCTAGACTCCACAAAAGGCTTTCCTCCCACCTGTCACTCCAAGGTAGACATCAAGTGCTAGTGTTTACTCAGCTTACTGACATTGGAGAAGCTGCCCAAAAGCTGATAAAAGTCCCTTTCTTCACTGACTCCAAAGGCCTCAGTCAGCCACAAAACTGGCTATGAATTACAGTGTTCAATTAAACGACAAGCTCAAAAGAGCTGTTCACTGAAGGCAACCAGTACAACACCAGTAAGAAACCCCTTTGTAACTATTAAGAGAACTCAGGACAGATGCAAAAAGTTTCCTCCCTTACTGGGTGACCAGCAGGACCTGCCATGCTCAGAAAGGTGGTTTTACATTCACATCGACGTTTCTGAGAGCTGCAGCAACCAGCTCTATGCTTACTGAATATTTTGGAAGGAGAGACTCATGAGATGTGTTGTCCTAAGGTCTGTGCCATGCTCAGAGATGTCTGTTTTCATGCAACAGCTTGACTGTCTTTGAACTCTCTCTCATTGGCTCTACATCTGTTCAGTAAACAAGGGTACAGAGCAACTAGCAACTCAACCTTGGCACAGGAACAAAAGTTAATCAGAATGAACAGCAAAGCTGTGCGTCTGGTGAGCCAGATGACTTGTTCATGATAGGGGAGCCTATTTATTTAGATTTGTTACCTAATGATTTTCCTGGCATGTAAAACTTTTTATCAATTAAGTGACAGCAGAATTTTGTAGTGTTGTGCACCTAAAGCATCATCAGGAAGCTGGTCATTCATGGAATTTTAATTATTGGGTTTCCTTGTTGCTTTAATTTTAAATAGATGTGAATTGTTTAGCAGTCTAATGAGAGTCAGTGTGGCAGAGGAAGGGAACAGGGCAGAGGAAGGAAACAGAACTTTTGCTCTGAAAGTGTTGAGAAAGCACCAGGCAGACTAGAGCTGATACTTTAGATATGTTGAGACTGCAGTTACTTCAAATTTGTTTAAGGTGAAGACAATGTACTGCTTAGAGGAGAAGAATGTGGTAAGTAGCAATCTTGTTTGAAGGCAGACTTGTCCTATTTGGGCCATGCCAGTGGAAGTGCTGTCTTTTGTTTCCTGTTTGGGTTATTTTGGCACATTACCTGAGACTCTGGTGTTCTGTCTTTATCGCATTCAGCAACATGTTTCCTGGTCATTAGGAATCACCAAGCTCCGTTATAATCTCAGTTGCAACTGTGCTTCCCAGTGGTTTCCAACTAATTCTTTCACTCCTGTTTATAAATCTCAGTGCCTTTCCGCCATCAGTGATTTTTGTGGATATGAGGGATGCTACAGCTGAGAAGAGGCAGATGAGCAACCAGAACAGTAACAAGCTCTGCAACCTCTGCAGCCTTGGAGGTTGTGCTGCAGTGGTGGAGAGGGTTCACCTTGGTCCCTGCAGTGCTGAGAGCCTCTACAAAGGCACTGAGTGTCAAATGAGGTATTATTGTGTCCCAGTGAGGAAAAGGTGGTTTTTTTTGAGAGGCAATGAGTGCAAAAATACTCATAACAACACTCATAAGAGCACCGCTTTTTCATGACATTGCTTGTCAGGCAAAAGGTACTCAACCCTTGCTACATGTTGTACTTTGTATCTTTTATCATTCATCTATTTCTGCAGCTCATGTATTGGTCCCCATTGACTGTAAAGTGACATAACTGATAGAGGGTAGTAGCAACACGCAAAACTATGGATATTAAATCTTATATACTAAAAAATGCCTTAACCTTAACAGGACATGGAAAAAGAGAACGAGGAAGAATACAAAAGAGTATTAAAATTTAGGTCACATCTCTTCACCTGAAGGAACAAACAATGCATAGTGTAAAGAGAAAGAGGAGCTGGAAAGAGTGAAAGGAGCCATAAACCCCATTCTTGCTTTTTATTAAGAAAATATTACAAAAACTGGAGCTTTATAAAGATTTCCCTGGGGCCTATTCTATAGTGAATGTTGCTATAATGTATGTCATGGATTTTTTTGACATGGTAATATTAAAAGGACCATGGCTGATAGAGAGGTTGGCTGATTGCCAGAGTAGGATCCATAGCTGGATCTACAGAGGCAACCTCCAGTGTCAACATTTACCTGGTGGTGGGGAAAACGGCAGGGGCTCCCCCAACTCCTCTCCTGCTGTGCAATTTTACACAAGAGGAGATGACCGAGGCCTTGTGGCTTTTCCTGTCGTGGTGTGAACATCCTTTAAGAAAGGAAGTGGTTGGCTTGTCTAGACAAGTCTCATGGGGGTAGTACATCCAAAGGCTCAAGCTTTTAACCCGTTGAGAGTGTTGTGTCCAGAATCAAATTTAAAACTTTTATTAGAGCAAATACTGGAGACTTTTGACTATTTTTCATTCACTTGATATGGCAAACATTTTTGTAGGTTTTGCACTAGTCTATTGCTAAGTGGTCATTTAATAATTCAGCAAATTGTTTACAATAATAGTTCTCTGCTTATTCTCTTTTTTCATTCTTATTACAACAGAAAGTTTTAAACACAGACTCTGTGTATTCAACTCTTTCTTTCCTGTGCTCTGCCTCTTTCAGCATCATGTACCTGTGAAGAGACTCCTTCACAGTGCTGTTCCACTATGCCCTTCGTAAAGCTACAAGAGTGTGTATCTTGGCCTCTCTGTAAATGTTTAGGTATTATGGACAGCAGCAATAATCTTGACTGTATATTTCAAATAATTTTCTATTTTAAAACATATATGATCTGTGCATATACATATATAAACACACATGTAAACTTACATATGTTCTTCATGAATCTGTAAGTACACAAAATTCAGTTTGTTTTGCTACTGCTATCAGGAAGTCTGCAGTGTCTTTATTTCTGTTGACACCTAGTTACTGGTAACGGTTGAGAAAATGTCTGCTTTTATAAGAAAACAATTTTTCTTGCCTTTTTGAATTCTAGAAATAACTCTGAACACATTAACACAATGTAAGAAAAGCTGAGAGAAAAATACACAAGGTCATTTTAAAAAATACCCCCCCTAGACATTATTCAGTTAACCAGAATGGATATTTTTTGTATAAAGAAAATGTCCTAATCTTCTATACGCTGGTTTAGTGTTTTGTTGTGTGGCTAGTATCACAATACATAAAAGTTATTAAAGTTATTCAAACTGAGAATGAAGTGTGATTCAGGGAGACTTCCTTTGGCATGAAGAGAACATTTTTATCAGATTGGTGACTCTGAAGCAGTGCTGGTTAGCCATTTTTGTGGGCTCACATCTCTGTATTTGCATTTCATGAGCTGAGAGAAAAAAGGCACTTCTCAGCTGCTACCAGTTTCTCTGACATCAGTAGTGAAATGATGAGCCCACTTGAGAGCTGTCCCTGTGTCCTGGAGGATAAACCTGGTGTCCCCAGAAGCTTAGGAGATTCTCAGTGTCAAGAATGCATCTGAGACATGCCCTCATGGTTCACTTAGACAGGGAAATGCTACAGATGGAAAATTCCTATTTAATCAGTTGCAAACACTTCTCTTTCCTCAAAGAATCTGTGTTTTAATGTACCCCAGCTGTAGATGAGTCAGGTAAACCCAGGCCAAAAAAGAAGGCTTTATAATTCCCTTCATATCTGTGTGGATCACTGAAACAGATGAGATAGGGCTCTGTTTGTGCAAATATTGAATCTTCTGTTGAGTAAATCTAAGTGCAAGAAAAATATCTGGCCTGTCACTCGAGCAGCAATGTCTTGAATAACAATCAACAGGCTGCTGAGCTGAAAGCTCTGTGTGGCCAGCAGCCCCAGAGTGCCATGCAGAGTGCTGGGGCTCTCCATGAGGCTGATGCTCCTGAGGACGGGACCTGAAGTTGTCCATGAAGAAAGCTCAGGCAGAAGAATTAAACCTGTCATGTCACTCTCTGGGTTTTGGGATGTTTTCTCATATCTCCTCAGAAAAAAAGAGCTCAGGTCCCCCTTGGGCAGAAGCAGGGATGGGATATGGGTTCCCTCTCTATCAGCAAATTCTCTTGCAGCTCAGCCAGCATCTCCTGCATAAAAGTGTCGGGTTTGGCCCTAGCACATGGATTCATTTTGCTCAGTCAGCTGAGCAGCACATTGACTGAAACCCAGCCAGTCACTCCCCTGTGAAAGCCGAATGCTCTAGAGGTGAACTCGTCCATCTTGTGCCAAGAATGGTGTCAGACCAGAACTGCTGCCCATGGCAGTGAATGCTGTCACCCTGATGCAGGAGTCTCAGGGGAATGTAAATACTTCCTTGGATGAGACACCTTTGTCTGCTGAGCATGGGGTCACCAGTGCTCAGTGCAGATTCCTGGGCCCATTTGAAGAGGGATGAATGTCCCTTCTTTGCCCCAGGACCAGCCCCACTGTGCCTAAGCTCCAGACACCTACATCTTCCTGTGCACCTCAGAATGTGCTGCAATCGTTTCCGCTCTCACAAATCACTGTGAACACTTTTCCAACTGCTTTCCTTTCAAGGTTCTTGCTCTTGCTCACTCTTTTCCTCCTTATGAGGGTATTACTTGGGTGTTTTTTAAGAGCCTCCAGAAGGAGATTTTTTACAAACTTATTCATCCTAGCAGCTGTGTGACTTGACACACCCAACAGAAACGAAGAGGAACAGGAGCACTCATAGGTGTTGAAACAACACATGGTCCTCAGGCATAGCTCAGTCTATTCCTGCAACAGAAAGTCTTTCACAGCATGAAGAAAGTTATTAGCCTTTGACTTCTACTCATAAGCAGACTAACCACATCCAGTTTTACTATGCTCATCAGTAGCTCCTGGAGATCCATTTTCAATGCAAAAACTGATTGACTGCTGTTTGAAAAAAAACAATGGATTTTCTATATCTATCCAGACAATGTTCTCGTCAGAGAGCATCAGGTGGTTACTTAAGCCTACCCTTTCCTGTTTCAATCTATGATGGGTACTGCTGTTTCTTCGAGAGATAAGAGAGCAGCTGAGGAAATACTCCTGGTGATAAAACTTGAAGATAATCTATTTTGCTGTAAAGGTTCAATAACAAGCTACTCATACAAAAGTTTAGGAGCTAGAGCAACACCCTTACACCTCTCTGACTCCATCGGCTCCTGGTGTGTGTGGATGTAAGAGGGAAGAAAATAAGAACCCAATTATTCTGTGTTTGAATGATGTTATATCTGATCACAAGTAGGACATGGCACAGAAAAGCCTTGGGGATGTGCTGATCAGTCACCTGGTAAAATATAATGACTCACAAAAAGCTGTACTTGGAATATTTCTCCCATCTAGTCCATTGCATGTGCTGAGCATTTACTGTAATACATGTAAAGTTTAATTTACTCCCTTCTCTTCATAGTCTCTTTCAGCTCCCTAAAGTGAGTCAGTATGTTCAGCCAATGCATTTTGCTGTGCCTCCTGAACCAAATTCAAGACACCTTCCGAGCCATCTCCCAAATGGATACAGCTGAGCAGACTAGCAAGTAAAGTCAATTTACGTAGTGAAACTGTTATAAAGCTCTGAAACTTGTTGTACAGTGGATAATCACCCTTCTACCCAGGGGACAGGAGGAAAATATTTCCCTTTTACCTGGAACGTGAACATTGCAAGTAAGTTTGGCTGTAAAGATCATCATGGAAATTCAGCCATAATTTGTAGCTCTCTGGCATCATGCTTTTCTTTTAGGAATGCTGCACTTTGCCATCTTCTTCTTTAATGAGTGTATTCTTTTAACAAGTCCAGTGTGAAAAATAGTTCCCACAGTCCATTAAAAATGAAGCACAGCAAAGAAATTATTTTATTTAACAAATGTAGTTCATTAAGTATGACTCTGGGACCCCACTTTTAAAAAATGTAATTGTCTTTTGTCATCATTCCTGATGACACCCTCCACCTTCTATCAGGGAGAATCCAGCACTCAGGCATTCAGCTCATTCAGCTTTTCATCCACTTTCAAGATTTCTTTCCATGTTATCCCCTCATTCCTGCCTTTGTGTTGTAGGATATTACATTTATAATGTTGCTTTTTAGCCAGGGGCCTTGCTTGGAAATTGACCGGGGACTGATGTGGGTTAAACTGTTTAAATATTTTTATTTTTCAAAAACTACCTTGAATACCTACGTTGGTTCCCAGCACACACCCCTCCAGCAGCGGTATCAGCATAGATGAAGGGGCAGTGTGGTGCAGCAGCAGGGATGAAGCACCAGGGAAGAAATGGGAGCACCCAAGGGAGAGAAGAACTTCTTACACTGACTTTGCCACCAGGTGCAAAAGTTGAAGATGAAAATCTGGGGTTTGTGCATGGATTGACAGAGAGCAATTAGTTTTGCTTTCAGGAATGCAAGAGCCTGGAGTTGCCTATATAATAAATGAACTGCTGAATTCCAGAGACTATATAACCCACAGTCAAATATTTTGGACATGGACGAGAGACTAGGAAAGACATTTTGGTTCAGTTTTAACAAGTCTTGCTCAGAATGGGGGAATAAGGTGACCTTTTTTTTTTTCCCAGGAAGAATTCCAGAGCTTCTAGTGAGGAATAATTTCTGTTTGCCCAAGAAAAACAGTATTTTATATAGATTTTCTTAGAATGACTTTCTGTTAATGGTGATAATTGCCTATGAGGTTGTGCTACACGCTCATGAAAAGTATATCCTTTCATCCAGCAATTTGGATTTACTATGCCATTTCATCTTTCTAGGAAATGGGGATGAATCATACAAATGTGAGTGTATATATACATATAAATATATATATATATACACATAAATTATGTGAGATTAAACTGTTCAGCAACTCTTTGTCTGCCTAAGAGTTCCACAGAGCTCCTTTGTGTTCATCCTCAACAATAAATTCTATTTCAATTTTGACAGTTGGCATCAATTTCCCTCAAAATCTTGTTGTTTTCACCTATGAAGTGCGAAATTCAAAGCATGGCAAAAATTAACTTCAGGAGTAATATATTTGTTCTGTTACTTTCGTGGTCACTGCAAAAAATAGTGCAAATCTAGCTTAAGTCCAGAAATAAAATGCCTTCTAAAATAAATTTAATCTATTTATGAAATAGATTCAACTCTCAAATTCTGCATTAATTCCAAACTGAAATGGAAGCATTTTATTTTAAAGTAAGAGGATGTTCCTTTTAGCTTCTTTTTCCTAAAAACAAAAACACAACAAAAACAAACAAACAAACAAAACCTACCACATTGTTTAAAGAAACATTGCTAGAGATTGACAGCTGACTTTACATAGGAGAATTAATTTTTTAGAAGCCTGTCTGTCATAATGTTACTGGAACAAGGCAGTAGATATGAGCCTGCCTTTATCACATTTGCAGCTCACTTTCCTTAGCTTTTTGTTTCCCTTATCCTGGGGATCATCTTCCTTTTAAAGAGGCAATTTGTTCATGTTATCAGATGATAATTAGTATGTATATGGCTTGCTTAAGAGCAAGGTCTGATTAAAGAAGAAAAAGGAATCACAAGTTCAAAAATAAGAGAGCTACGGTAAATACAAGTTAATTCAGCTAGGAAATAAGACATTGAATTACATAGGGGAAGAAATATTTCTAGTGGAGGCACTCTCCTACACTAAATCATGCAGGGCAATGTGGAAACAGGAATGGCCATTTAAGTCAACTCATAGGTCACAGCTCAATTAACTTCACGGTGCCTTGAGCAGATGGATACGTGCTGTGGTACACACCAGGCTTTTAACAGGCATGTGGGGTTACAGGGACCCCAACATTCTGCCAGACATAGATCACTTGAAAGGAAGATATCAGAGCCCAGTGGACCTCAGGCTGGAACTATGCTGTGCCTTTCTCTTCTGCTATGCACATAGTACACAGCTGAAAACCAGCAGCTTGAGATATGGCCCCACTAGCAAAACGTCTGCATTGGACACTGACTGGAAGCTGCAATAAGGCATGAATTACTGGGTGACCTACAAAAGGCTATGGGAGACTTTGACATCTCAGTCTTCCTCACCTCAAATTGGCTTCAGAGAAGTTGGAAAATTTACAGGACTCTGCTCATCTGGTAAATGGGAAATTGGCTTAGTGGCTGCTTGATTTACTCCATTCCTCTGCTTCTTCCAGCTTGCCTCAGGCTGGTAATTAAAAGACCTTTGAAAACACAGAGGTTGGGCCAGGCTATGGGTATCAGAAAAAAATAGGTAGGGAAAGGAGAAGGGGCTAGCTCGAGGGTATGAGGACTATTTTGGCAGCTATAAATGGTGTGCAGAAGATGATAGAAGTGGCCACAGAGCCACAGACGTCTCCAATAGCCCAGCCAAAACAATACACTGTAAAAGAAGCAAACCAGGGCTGCCTGTACTACCTCTTCATGAAGTAAAAGGACCCCACAAAAAAAAAGTGTTTGTGTCCAAGGTGCAGGTTATTGGATAGGTAACTAGTTGAGCTTTTCTAATTTTGCTGTGAGTATATTTAAGAACTCTGCAGACTGGGTAAAATTTGCAGAGTAATTGGGCTAAATGCCAGATTTGTTATAAAACCTTAACTGGATGAGTTTCTCAGTGTTTATTCTTCTATCTAAAAGAAACAAAGATGTTGGGAGAAAAAAACAGCACATATTTATGATCCACTCCAAGTAGCTTAAAAAATGAATAATCAATAAAAAGAATAATGTGTTTTAAGGTAACAACTTATAAATACAGCTCTCAGGGGTCATTTACCTGGTAAAGCATGCAAGTTACTTCAGTCATCAGCTAGACATGAAAACAAATCCCAAATGTGGAATCTATACTCTGCTGCATACCAATAAATAAGCTTTTTTTGACACCTGGTCCCTAGTCTATGGGCTGAATTTATACCTCTGATGTCAACTTTCCCCCTTCACAGGTTGTCACACAATTGAATGAAGGACCTGTGCTGAAGACCGTGTGTCTCATCCCACAGTCTACTTTGTATACAATAATGCATCAGGCTTTTCATTTTTTGACACAAAGTAATAGTAATTGCTTTCTGTGTTGGCTTTTCCCTCTCCCAACATGACTGAGTCACTCTCCTGAGACCAAAGACTCAGCTGTAATCTGAAGGAATGAGACAACCTGAGTCAATTATTTGGGCTTTGCAGGGCTGGACTCTATGCAGAGTTGTGGAGAGGATGTGGCAGACAACGTGTTACCGGCATGTAGTCCATAAAATGAAGGAAGTAGCATGTTTTCCCATCTGCCCCATGTTTCAAAAATAGGAATCTTTTGTCCTGGCAAATGCATGTATAAATAACCTTGCTATCTGTGCTTTGCACAAATTGATGTAGACAGCTAAAGATATAAGAGTATTTGCTTTTTCCCCCTCCAAGGTTCAACGGATATTTTATAGCCAAAGGAAAATATACTTTCAGGTGTCAACTAATATCGTTGCCAAGAATTTGCATTTGTAAAACAGCCTGGATGAAAAGTACTCAGTAGATGATGTGAAAACAAAAAAAATGTATGCACATGAAGGCATTGCTGAAGGGGAAAAGCAGCAGACCAGGTAATATACAAGATGGACTGTGCAAATATTGACACTGGAAACATCAATGCTTTTGTGATAGAAATCACAGGCACTGGAAGAGAATAGGCTTACTTATCACAGTATGGCCCACAAGCTGGTGGAAGAATTCAGCAATTTGTGTGGACTTCTGCTTATAAGGTACTTCTGAAAATGCCACCATATAGATGTCCTTTGAGATACAGGAGACTGCAGTAAGTACTATCGAGAAGGTGACCTTGAGGAGCCCAGATCTCTTCAAGGTTCAGTGAGATACAGAAACAGCTGATTTTAAAATTCACTATTTTGTTTTTGAAAATTGTCAAAGTTTATTATTTTTGTTATTGAGCCCAATTTGTATCCATCTGGAAACCAAGAAGTTGTCAGTCTTGTCATCTGGATATAAGCTAGAGTTTATGCAGCTACAGTAACCAGGAAAAAGAGTTTACTTCAGTGGTGTGGTTCTTTCTGCTCTGAATCAGGGTGCACTTCATGATATATTTTACTGTTTAAAGGTAAATTTTCAGTATGGGGATTTAGAACATTTTCCCTTTTTTTTTCTTTTTTTTTCTTTTTTTTTTTTTTTTTAAGTGGTTCACTTTGCCATGCTTGAAACTTGCTTTCCTTAATTCAAATAGTTACATCTGTGGCATAAAAATATTGCTAGCTTTCCATGCTCCTAAAAAGGGACTCTTCTGTGGCATATTTCTTGCAATACCCTGTTGGTTGTTGGTTTCCAGCATTTACACTTCTGTTGTGTCCTTATTTTAAGGGAGATTTTGGGAAAAAAAAAAAAAAAAAAAAAAAAAGGAATTGCAGTTGGGTTCTTACTGTGCATCACTGTACTTGGAATAGTGCAGATTTTTCCCAAATATATCCAATGCTCACACAGCTGTAGCACTTACAAGTGCTGAGCCAAAGACTGCAGTCTTCATTTCGGGGTGTTTACTGCAACAGTTTGAAGCAGTTTTTCTGGAGCTCTCAGGGCACTGTGTTTGTGCTTCTGCTGATGCTTTCACTTATTAGGAAGAAATAGAGATTAAGAGAGACACATCTAAAGAAAGAAGTTTACAGACGCAAAAACATTCATTCCAAGTTGTAAAACTATTCTGTACATAAGAATTATGAGCAATGCTTAAGACCCAGCTGGGATCTAACACAGAGCATTAAGATCTATAGTTTAGTGAAGAGACAATGCAGACACAAAGTCAGAAACCATTGTGTAAAAAAGATCGTGTAAAAAGGATCATGTAAAAAAGAACTAATTCACAGCTTTCCAGTTTGAAGCAGCTGTTCATCTTCCTTTTAAGTATTTTCAGCTGTCTCTAAGGTCTATGATTGATACTGTATTCACAGACATGTTTATTCTTCTTCTAAATGTCAGCATGCTTATTCTAATAGGTTTGGAGCTAGAGATTTTAATGAGCACAAAATGATTTGTTATGCCAAAGCATAAATAGTATTTAGCTGAACAAACACCAGCAGCAACCATTTCAGTAAATACATCATAGGCATACACACATACATGCTCATACAAATTATTTATTTGACCAAATAAAAATACTGCGGTTGTGTTCATGTTGAGAAACACCATGGCAATAGCAGGTTTCACTGGGACAGTCTGCTTATCTCACACAGCTATAAAAATAAAAGCTGAGAGGACGTATGTGGGTACAACCCTGCCTTGGCAAGGCAAAGCAGGCCTCCGTCTACCTGTTTTCTTTCCAGAAAAGCTTTAAAAGAGCTAAGTTGTAGGTTTCTATAGCTCTGTTAAGAATGTAAAATTATCCTGTATCAATTGTGAGTAAAAAGAACAGAGATAAATGCAGGGCTTTCAAGCACTTCAGACTGTGGGCAGATAGGAAGGGTGTGCCTCAGTGCTAGCGGCCTTGTACCTTTACCTGCCAGCCCTCACCAGAAAGAAAATTCACGCAAGGTTTTCAGCAGTTTACATTAAACTTTCTGATCGGCTGTAGCTGGCACTCCTGCCAGTCCTAGAGAAGAGACATTTGAAATTTCTGCAAACAAACATAATTCAAACAGAGGAGACCTGCTGGCATCTTGTTCCCAACAACAGGGGCTAAGGGCCTGCTTGTTCACCACTGCATAGGGATCCTCTGAGAATAGTTGTTTTGTTTTCTGAGACTGAAAACTTTTTTTACAACTGAAAACAGAAGAAAAAAAAAAAAAATCTATCTAATTTCTACACTTCTTCACCTGTTACATTTTTTTAGGAAATGCCCTATATATAACTTTCAGGGTCATCGGCATTCTTGTGCAATTTTGTTGGCAATATTCAGATACTACACGGTTACAGCTACATACAAATTTGAACAGGACAGAGCTCACACCATGTTATCAATTAACTGCCCTGCTACCTGGGAGCGTGAAATACTTCAGGGACCAAAAAGTAAGATATGGTGGTGGAAGTGGAGGAAGAAGAATAGAAAGGAGATAATAACTGAGGAAGAAGAAAGGTGCAAAATAGTTGGTACTGCTTATTCCAATTAATCTATTTGCTGTTTGCAACAATTCCTGAACATAGTTTTTCCTTATGTGCTTGTAATTGCTGGTGGGTGGTGACTCAATTTAGTGTAGTGAAGGACGGTTCTTTCAGGAACAGATGAGCACTTACCAGAGTAAAAAAAAAAATCCGTCCAATGAAGATTTCATCTCTTGGAGTTCTACAGTGAACAAGCTTGACTGCCAGCATCCTGTGTGTTTAAAGACAGCAGAGATATAAACACCCCCTTACATGAAAAGTGTCAAGGGACAGAGAAGGAGACCGATGAAGAGGAAAATAAACTGACCTGAACACCATTCCGTGGAAAAATTGCCTGACTTTTACATGGGGAGCCAGGGTTTAACACATGACAAGAGATGGTGTTGCCCATAAAGCTGCTGCTAAATCTACTGTCCCATCACACCCCTTCATCAGCACAAATGTCCTGCATTTCTTAGCCCTTCTGAGATTGGGACTCATGTTAGACATATTTCTCTACATAGCCTGCATATATGCTTTGTGCTCCCTTTGTGGTGCCTGCATCTGCAAAGAACCAAGCATCTATTGTTGCTTTCTTGGCACATTTCCTTTTCCTGACATTAACAGAAAAAGCAGTATGGCAAAACTCAGACAGTACAATGATACCTTGAACTGCTTGGGATGCAACAGTCTCTGTCCTAGACCTCAGAGGTTCTAAAAGTGTCCCTGGTTAGCTTGGGTTTTACTGTGTTTGTTTGGGACTTTTAAAAAAACCTACAAAAAGCAATCTGAGTGAAAATTATTTTGCCCCAATAGAGTTGATGGGTCAAAGATGAAGGAATGAATCTGAACAGAAAATGACTGCTTACATTGTGCTTGAAAAGGGCCAACAAAAGAGCCTTCGGACAGGTAAGAAAGGAGCCCACAGAGAAGACTTCCAAGGGGAAAAAATAGTTCAGGAGAAATGGCAATTCCTATACAAAACAAGATAAAGTACACAACACCATTCTGTCCTCCTGTGGAATAAAAATAGAAAAATGCCGTAGTGGTTAATCAGGCTACATGAGGCATACCTGGAGAATCAGAAAATCAGAGATAAATAAAAAGTTTTAAAGGTGCTGGTATCTATAGGTATCTATAGGTATCTATAGGTGATTGCCACAAGCAGAGGGGCAAAATTCATTTCAGAGAGAAAGGAGCAAAAATTACAACTAAAACCAATGTTGGCTAAATACATAAGAAGTTAAGTAATGCGCTACATTTTCACCTCTGTATCTCTTGTGAGAAATGGGGGGAAAATAATCATCAGGAAGAGGATTAAACTATTTAGGACCTATTTGATGTAGCTTTTACAAAAATATTAATAGCAATTGTTGTTTAAACAACTAATGAATATTGAGGAGGAAAGCCTCCTCAGCAGAGGGAAAAAGTAGATTAAAGACTCTTTAGATGAGGAGGATATATTCAGACTGAAAGCAGAAGATGAACATACCCTTGATTCCTTATGAAACTGGACAAACTGTATGTACTTGAATAATTATGATGTCTAACAAAAAATGCATTTATAAAAAATAGTGAAGTCCCATAAGACTGAAGAAGGACAAACATTATAAAGATACTTTTTTCAGAAGTGGAAGAAACCGTGATCTAGAGAATTACAGCTTAAGCAGGTTCGTTTCGGTACCCAGAAAGACTAGAAGAAATTGCATTCAAAGAACAGCAGAAATTATTTGAAATTTAGAAAATATAAACCTAAAAAAAAATAAGAAAATTAGATTAATTTGCTATATAAATGAGACATCTAGATGAGGACATAATTGAATAATATGAAAAGAGTTTGGAGTGGTTTTCCAGGCAGCCTGTGGGGGTAGAGCAAGACAAAAAATCAGTTTAAATAGAAGCAGACACCTTTTAGATTTTAAGACAAACTTGCAAATGATAAATATGTCTAAGTAGTATAATTTGCAAAATGGATGGTAGAACCTGCAGTTGCCAAGTCCCTGAAGAAGAAAACCAGCTGCCTCTTCCTACATAAAGTTTATTTCCACACCTCCCAGCAGTGAACTTTGCCATATGAGCAAGTCCCCACAGGCTGCCTGTGCAAGGCCAGCCTCAGTGGGTTGCCTCTGCCTGTGGTCACTCAGCTATGAAATTGGAATAGAGGTCTTCTAGATAATTACTCTTAGATTTGAGATCACAAGACTGGGAGTTGTACAAGTTCCCATTGGGAACGGTTTGGACAGAGATGAGCCTGCGAGGGTTCCTGATTTGGCTCAGAGAAGTAGCCCTTGCCTATCCCGCATCAGGAGGGTAGTACAGGCTGACACACATACATCAGTGCTGTGAGAGTCTTGAACTTCGGGAAAGTCCCAAGGATAGTTTTTGCACAACAGAGCATCTCTTTTTTGGTCCTGAAACACTACTATCAAAGTGTACAAGAAGTGTTGCAGGGTTCATCATCTACATGGCTAGAAGTGAGACTAACCCCAAGGTTAGGCAAATCCGTACATCATTTAAAAAACATTAAAGAGATACAGTTTCTATTAAGTAAATATTCCTACCATGTACAGAATATACAGGCTAATGGGTTTACTTTAACCCAGATAAAAGAAGTGACAGAGTTGCAAGCACAAAATAATAGCTAAGCTTTGACTGTAGATTTACATTAAATTGAACAGTAGAGCTCCTCCAAGGGTTAATGAAGGTGGGCGAAAGGTGAGCAGCAGCATGACACATACATATAGTGATCAGGCCCATGCCAGCCTTGGCTGTTTGGAGAATTTGTCATTTGTGCACGTAAACACAAGCTTTATCAGAGCACCAGGCAAACTTGCATCTGGAAGATGGCCACATAAATGTGGGGATTGGGAGGGATGGGAGATCGCCTAACACAGCACTTATGAGTGGAAGGGACCAAATCTATGCCTGCTCAGAAAAACAAATCTTAAAATCTCTTTTATAAAAAAAGACTAAACTCCCTCTTAAAACCAATAAGGACTTTTTGCTCTCTTCTTTTCCTGGGCAACTGTTACAAAACCTCACTGATCCACACAACTTTTGAATTTCTGTCCTAAACTGGCTGCTATTTGTTTATTCCATTTGTTCTTGTGCCAATATCGTCATTCAATTATCATGGCCAGGGAGAAGCCACAACCCACCTCAGGCTTAGTTTTGCTCTTTGTCTGAGGACGGCGAGCATACATCATGCTTTCAGAGCTATGCACAGTGTAATGATCCCCATACTAATGCTTGAAGAAGCTGGCTTGACAAAATAGGACTGATGCAGCCATGTTACTGAGTTTAAGAGCCCTAATAAGCAGTAGAGTGATGATGTTACTTCTGGAGTCATTCAGTCCTGTCTGGAAGATATTATGAGGTAAATTTACAAATGAAGACTGAATTTGGGCTGTGGTTATTCTGGGCTTCCCTTAGACACTGGGACAAGGGGAGCCAGCAGCGGTCCCTGTGCTGTGGCTGAAATCCAGCAGAGGATGTGTTGGCAGGAACATGATCCAATAAGCACATTCAGAGAAGTAACTCTGTAATTCTTGAGAAAGACACAGCATGGTTCCCTCTCAGTGACTGGAAACCATATTGACAAAGACAAATTAGAACAGAGGAAAAAAATACAGTTCTCTCCTGCCTCCAACTCTGCTTCATATTCCCTCATGGACAGATAACACCCACGGAGAAATCAGCAAGGAAGAAATGCTGCATTCGCATGACCCTTGGCCTTATCTTGTGAATAGGGCTTTTCTGTCTCACACTATCTGCCTCACTACAAGATCTAGGCAGAATAAGTCCCTCTCTACATTATTTTCCACAAAATAATAAGGTCAGTCTGTCAATTACAACTCACTGATGACTCTGACGAAACTCATATTTTTTCCACATCTTTACCACTTGCCAGCAGCAATTTTTACATTTCCAAAATGTTCACAGTTGGTTACTGAAAATGCATTCCTAAATCTAGACATAGATACCCACATAAATAGAGGCCCAGAGACAGAGCTTTCACTTCTTCAGAGAGGACTGAATGTAGTTGATGTCTGAGAAAAACAGGGCACTTTTCCTTGACAGTGAACCCCACATAGAGCAGCCTGATGTCTCTGAACACGTTGCCCTATAGGTCTAAGACCATTGCTAATGCTGTGAAAATATTATTCAAAAGACACAGGATAAATGTTACAGAACCCAGATTTTTCAAACATCTCTCCAAACCAAAACTTAACCTTTAATTTAAAAAAATGACTATGTGTATTTGAACTAAGAGTACCTAATATTATTTTTTCTAACAGTCTGTTTTAAAAGACAATATGTCTGTGTTTTTGTTCTTTTCCTTTAGAGTTTATGGAAATAGTAACACAATATATATACATGGAGAAAAAATGCAGCAAGCTTTGCAGAAAACAAACAAATGAAAAAACACCAGCAAGCTTTACAGACTGTTCACATCTTTTCTGTTCTATAGATTTGGCTATTTGTTTTTGGTGATGTCTTATCTAGGTGACAGAAGACACAAATGACAAACAATAACAAACAGTGCAGAGACTGGCAGCTGTCTGCATGAAATACAAGATTTGTGCAACCATCTTTGGCTCATTTCTCAAATCACTATTCAAGAACTGTGATGCACTGAACCTGCATGACTCCAGCAACAGACAGATTGCATTCATATAATCTCCAGGGGCTGAAGACCAGGACCACAAGTCACCCAGATCCAGGATGGCAAGTCAGGAAGCTCAAATTCTGTTTCCTTACTGCTTGTTCTTACCCTTTTTGTGTGCTTCCAGTTGCTTGTGAATAAGAGGGGAATACAATAATTCTGAAGTAATTTGTACATTAAATTGAGTTAAAATTGCCAAGACATTCACCTACCTGTAATGAGAAAGTAAAAAATACAGCATTTTTTTATTTATTTACCATTTCTCATGAAATAATACATGTCCATTTCTACAAAACTTATTTCACCAGGAAATATATCTTTAAGTGGAGGTTTGGAGCAATTTGTTTTTAACACAACCACTTGGAAAACTAAAAAAGCAGAGGAGAGAACTGGGTTGACCTGCCATCATCATAACATTTAATAATGCCTCCAAGATAATCTATCAGCAAAACAATTTCTGTGATGCAGTTTGTAGGCTGGTGGTTGAAGAATGAGCTGCCACAGCTAAGTGCCATAATATTCCAAGGAAGTAGTTAGATATTCAGATAATTTCTCGATGAGTCAATGCAAGTACTCATTTGTATTTCAGCCATAGGCCTACCTTGTTTGGTTGCAAATACAGCCTGAGCTGGACTCCAGCCCCCCAGGTTGGATGCTGGCTGGGCACTGAATCCTGATGGAAAGCAAAATATAAAATAATTCCATCCTTTAATGAAGATGTTCAGGCAAAAACTCAGCAAGTTAATTAAGTCAAGCTTCTTCTTCAACTTGTCTGGCATCACCTCCTGCCAGGAACTGTATGTTTTGCCAGCAACGGGCTGCTGAAGTGCATATTTATTCTTGTGCACTACATGCTTTGGTCATTCTCAGACTCTCAGAGCACTGTAGACACAGCCAGAAGTGGCTTAATGCTGTACTCAGTCTGAGCTTCCATGTTTAACATAGAATACGTTCTTATCTATAGATTATTCTAGAGACTTTTACACTGGTGCCAGCACAGATAACAGTTTGAGTGGCTTTAGTATTTTCAGATTCTGCTCCTTTAAGCCAGTTGCAGTGTGAAATGCAAATGTACACTGGGTTAACTATTTGATCCTTATTTGTATATTTGGCACAGTGGTTAAGGACTGTCATCCAAGAACAGTTGTATTCTCAGGCTTTGTCCCAGAGCAGTTCAGCATCACCAAGTAGGTGATGACACTACATTTCTAACATTCAATTAGTGTTGGCTGTGAACAGTAAGACCCACACAAATGCCTCAGAAAAGCAAAACAGAATGAATTGTTTCTAAAGAAGAGTTGCCAGCAGGTCAAGGGAGGTGATTCCGTCCCTCTACTCCACTCTGGTGAGACCTTACCTGGAGTCCTGCAACCAGCTCTGGAACCCTCAGTACAGGAAAGACATGGACCCGTTAGAGGCAGTCAGGAGGAGGATCACAAAAGTGGTCAGGGGGCTGGAACACCTCTCCTGAGAGGACAGGCTGAGAAGTTGTTCAGTCTGGAGAAGAGAAGGGTCTGTGGAGACCTTATTGCATCCTTTCAGTACTCAAAGGGGGCTTAAAAGAAAGATGGGGACAGACTTTTTACTACGGTATGTTGTCATATGACAAGGGGTAATGGTCTTAAACTAAAAGAGGGTAGATTTAGATTAGACGTAAGGAAGAATTTGGAACAGGTTATCCAGAGGAGTGATAGATGCTCCATCCCTGGAAACATTCAAGGTCAGGCTGAACAAGGCTCAGAGCAACCTGCTCATTGCAGGGAGGTTTGGACTAGATGACCTTTAAAGGTCCCTTCCAACTCAAACTATTCTATGATAATAACTGGGCCTAGAAAGAAGGGCATAGAAGTGAGTTCTCATCTGAAGGGTAGGCCATAATCACTTTTCACGTGTGATCTTCCTCATCCAGAAAATGTTCTCAGCAAAAGGATTTAACTCAAACTGTAGAGGTTCAGTCCCTAGCAGGAATCAGAGGTGATTTCTCTAAGCTGTATCTGGGATGTGATGAGCAGATGTCTTTCCTGTATTTTTGTGTGTCTAATAACATAACGGCACATCCCCCATAGCAAATTCCAATAACAATGGAAACTGCCTTCTGTAATGAACTTTGTTGGCACTGAGGCTTTCCTAAATGATGAAGAAACTGAGGTCGTACCTCTCACTGCAGAACAACAACAAAATTAATCTCTTTTGAGACTTGTAGCACTACCTCCAGCATCAGAAACCAAGATTCTTTCTGGCTTCATATGCGTCCCAGCATTGGTGAGGACAGGAATAACACTGTGGGTTTATACCACATGCAAACCATAGGTTCTCAAATAACTTCTTGTCTCCTGGTTCTAGGTACACAAGCTCACTGCATCTTGACCTTCACCCTCTTTCCTTCTCCATCTCCTGTTTTCATGAAACATGAACTTTGCTGTGTATTTGGGAGTCATGGTGCACCCCAGGCAGGCTCCAGCTGGGACAGTCAGGAATGCTGGACTACACAGTTGCCTCACCAGCTGTGTGGGCACAGTTTAAATGCATTGCTGTGGTTGAATGAAACAGATCTGTCTCAGGGTCCTTGACCCTTTTTTTTTTAAATGTGCACAATACGCATGGTCAAGTAAAATTATTTTCCCTTCATAGCAAACTTTTCAGTTACTGCAGTTACTTCTATATCCTCCCTGTCTTCAGCTGAAATCACTAATGTAATGAAAACTTGTTCGCATGAATGTCATGTGCCCAGTAGAACAGCTCTGAATTTCTCATTTCCTTTCTGTTCCTGCTATAATTTAAATAAAAACTTTGATCTCCTTTTACACAATATTTAGACCTGGTCTTCTGCTATGGTTTGATTGGATTATTGAAAACATTTTATTCCACTGTTGTACAGATGAAGAACTATCTAGGACAATCAAGTTAACAGTATAACCCTCTGTTTGCAGAGAAAGTGACTTTTCTACAGCTGAAATGGCACAAAAATATGTGTAGAGGAAAAAATGTGTTGTCGGTCATCTGCTAAGCAGAGGAAGACCCACAGCCCTGTGAGCATGGATAATACTCTTCACAGAAAGAAAAATTAAGTTTTGAGGTGGGGACAAAGAACAGGTTACATTTTATTTATACATTCTCAGGTGCTGACTGATAACTGCTAAGCTTAAGTGCATAAACATCATAGACACAGAGAACAGAGTCTAAAACATCCTTGTGAGATTACCAACTCTGTGTTTCCTCCCAGCCATGAAGTTTGTGATTACTGCCCATCACATCAGTCAATCCTTTCTTCTCAATCTCTACAGGCAACTGCAGCACCTCGCAGGGCACTGACTGACCATGATGTGCAGAAGCTCTGCCGAAGCACAATCCACCTGGCCAGCAACAGCAGCCATTGGTACAGCTAGTAAATACCAGGATATGACACTGGTTTGGTCCAAATATTTTTTCTTCATTAGAGGTTTGTGGGTTTTTTGTTGTTTTTTGGGGATTTTTTTTACACGCTTATGTCATCATGTAAGAGAATTGCATTATGTCATTTTGTTTCCTCTATATATCATCCAGGCTTGTCCTTCAACAGATCTACTATACTAGCAGGTTTAACTGCATCTAAGGAGGTGAATGAATCTTTCTGATCACCCATTGAGCCCTAGCCTTGTCATGGATTTTTTGTTAGATGAAAGGATTGCTCCAGCTTTACATTTTCTTTAAGGTCAAAAGATCATTTTTCTTTTGAGGGGTTTTGCCATGGACCTGGTCACTCCCCTCTCATAAAGCTTTTGTTCTCTACCTATGAGAGAATTTCAACAACCAGAACAAATCCAGACAGCTTAGCTCGTTAGAAGAGCCTTTCCTAAATAACTAGTGGGACTGATGATGCAGTTCAAGCTGATGGTGTAAAATGCTCATGCAGTCCAGTTTTCTTTCTAACTAAATATGAACTGGTGGTTCCTTATAGGCACCAGCTAATGGAGAAGACTCTGAAGAGCTGCAAAACACAACTGGTGTGGGTGCTATAAACTCTTAGAAGTCATATTTCAGAAGGTCTTGCATGGGTGCAGTCACGGGAGGGAAAAGAATCACCAGAAGAGAAGCATCAGAGCTGGAGAAATAATGAATCATCATAACAATGCCACAGTTTCCTTCTCTCCTTGCCTGCTTTCCCACACAGAAGGAGAGAGTTCAGCACTGGCAGCTCCCAGGACAGTCATATTTTTTAGCAGCAGCATTTTCCCCCGACACTGACTTTTTCATTCTTGAAGATGACACCCCACTTATTGCCATAAAAAATGGTTTAAATGGTGAGTCTCTTCTAGCTGTGATCCCTTCTCTGAAAACCTAAAATGTTGCCAAGAGAGGAGCAGTGGCAGCACCATTACATCTGACAGTCAAAACTCAAGGATATAGCCCACGTTCTGGGTCCCAGTTGTTCCAGACAACTGTTTCATACCACTTGCTTCATGGACTCATTTTTGTTTCATTTTGAAACTACTAAAGCTTCTCAGCCTGTCATTGACCTACCATTTTCCAGCAGGAGGCTGTTAAGGGTTACATTTATGCAATGGGAAGCAATCTTTTAATTTCTAGTCTGTCATTTCAAGAACAAATTGAAACAATCACTGATAAACCCCATCTTAACTTGATGAAACATTTAGTGAGCTGCAAAGATAAGTATTTCCCCTATAACTATGTAGAAAAACAGAAGTTGCTTAATAAATTCTGCTTTTGCTTAGTTTGCTGGAATTCAGAATTTTCTAGAAATCAGGTGCTTTTACAATGTCTTACTTTTTCTTACTCAAAAGTCTTAAAGTGTGCTTCTTTCTAGATTTTTCCTTTCTTTTATTATAATTGCATTTGTGGTATTTTTCTCAGCCTTCCAGAATATCTGCAAAGTCTACATTCTGGGCTACAATCCCTTTCCTGTAAGGGGTTTAACACCTGAAGTTGCCCTGTTGGTGGTTCTTGACTGTAGTGCCTGTTTGTCTGTACCACTGGTGCTTGCTCACAACCTTCCCCTATCAAATCCAAGGAAACAGCACTGAAATGGAATACCCAGATCTTGCTCACCAAGAAACCCTTGTAAATGAGTTCGAGAGCAGTACCGCAGGTCCTGCTCACACAGGTGGGAGCTTGGTCTCTTCCAAGGCCTGTAACACAGAGTCCTCTGCTCCAGAAGAGGAGAGGCTGATCTACGCAGAAGTTTGTTGGTAACACATGCAGTAGGTCAACATCACGTCCTCTACTTGAAGAGTATCAGCATCCCAAAAGGAAGAAATAGCGGTCAGGACTAGTGACAATAACCTGCGAGTTCAAAGTTTTAGAGTATTTTGTTTCTTCTTTTTTCTTTTAAAGAGAAAGCTGAACACAGACTTCCACCACCTCTATCTTGGATCACTTGGTGAAATTCTCCTCAATTTTATGGGGTTAAACCAGGGAAGTAGTTTTTCTTGCTCTTGAGTTATGGAAGTGGAGTGTGGATCTGGAATGTAAGTGCTACCCAGAGGAGAAATCACTGCCAAGGGTTTGCTGGCAGGTGCAGATACATCGACAGCTTCCCATCTGAGTTCTGCAGCTCCCTTTCTCCTCTTTTCAGAGGTTGCTTGAAGGTTTATTTCTGCCTCATTTAATCTCATTTAATGCTGAAAATCACCTGTCTCTGTTCAACATAATCCACAGTCTGTATAACCTGACAGTCATAATAGAGACTCAACTGGCTAATCTTCGTATAAAATTCCCAGTTTGGGTTTTATTTTACTTGTATCAGTTCAAATCTTTTTACAGAATGTGAAGGGAATTCCCAGTGAAATGCCCTTATGACAGGTATAATGCCATTTTTGAAAGATAAACTTCCCTTTTTTTTCAACTTTCAAACATCCTGCATAACTCAGTATTAACTGTTTAGATTTATGATGTAAATGTGATACTGAAATAAGCATAGAATAAAAGTTAAAATGAAACTATGCAATAAAAATTGTTTGACATGTCAGAAAGCATTTTGATATTTGCAGAATGAAAGGGAAAAATAAAAACAAAATTCTGATATTTCCTCTGAGAAAATGCATTAAAATATGATAATCTTCACTCTTAACCTTGCTGTGAATAATGTCAGTATCCTCTGGGTCAGCTTTGCAGTAGCAGCTCCCACTCCCTCTCTTCTTCTTCCTTTGCCAACTGTTTAACTCCCCCTCTTGGGTTCCTCAACAGGACAGAACAGAACAGACATTTCTCTTATCTCTGCTAGCTGTTCCTCACATCTAAATACGTCATTCCCCCTCATTACTCTCCTGATTGCTGGCTCCTTGTAGCGCGTGTGCTCTCCAAATAATAATTCTTGCTGACCTTAGCGAACCATGTTGCTCTTTTGGCTTGTTTGGGTGCTCTCCAGGTGATTTGACTGATAAACATGCTTCTGCAAAACAGCAGGGCTGGCACCAAAGCTCTTTTCTGTACTCTCCTTCCTCTGCTCTGTATTGCTATAAAAATATCCAACCAGTCTGTAAAATTTTAACTCATTCCCTACTGCTTCTATAGTGGCCATGAAATGTAATCAGTTTTATAAAACAGAAGGAAATAGGTTTTTTACACCTGCTCTGTTGATATTAATTATTTCGTTGTTTTTCTTTTGCAAAGTGCTTCCATTTCATGTCACTGTTCTCTTCTCATTCATTCCTTAAACTGTTAAGACATCATCAAACAACACATTGAACATCCTCCACATCTAACTCAGTTTGCTGAAAGACTTTCTTTCAGGACACCTACAAAACCGAAGAAGAAAAATGATCCTAGATCTAGTTAGTGTAAGAAAGAATGGCCTAAGGATGCATCACCATTTACTACCAAATGGGAATTAATTCAGTATTCATCATGACTGTGACTGGTTTTGTCTGTCGAGACTCTGGAGTGCCTGGGAGCTCTTGTCAGAGCAGGGCATTGCTGTGATACGCACTGCACAAGCAAAGGGCAAAGAAAAAAACAACAGCCCAAAAGCAAGTTACACAATAAACCACTGGGAAGCTGCTTAGATACAATTGCTGGAGTAACAACACTCATTGTTTTGTCTGATTTCATCAAAATAAAAGGCAAGCCAATACAGGGGCCCCACACCAGAGAGGCATAGTATCTTATAGTACTGCACATTAACTCATTAGACAAAATATCTGGCTCCTCATAGTCCTGCCTTAAGTGTGAAATCCAAGAATTTATGTTTGCATTTTTGCAAATGCTATCATGACATTACAAAAGCAATCTGCAAGAACATAAGTGGGATAGAAGGGCAGCACTGCTGTGGAAACAAACATAAGTGTGACAATGAAAAATATCTGCTTAGATGTGGACATTGGCATTGTGAGAGCAGATTCCTTACAAGACATATGTGATACCCTTGCTAGCAGCTATGACTGATGGAGGTTGTGGTTTCCTATCCACCCAGTTGTAATAAAGATGGGAAATGAACATCACATTTGACTAACAATATTAGGGATTCCAGGGAAGGTACAATGTTAAGTATTTAAGCAGTTTGGTCTGCTTTGGTGTGAATTGTCATTTATTTCCTTGAGACCCAGAGCAAGAAGTGGGAATTAAAAGCTTTCTTGTCCAGCAAAAGAGAGAAGTTCCCCTTCATTTAGAGTTAGAGGAAGTTTTCAGTAGAAACATTACCTTTATTAGCTTATTTTTCCCTCTGGGTTTTCTTTGCCTTAGTTGTATAAGTGAGGATACTCCACTGTCCTTATTTTTTTCCTGTGAAAAAGTTGAGAAAGTTTTTCTATATACACAAGTCTATTAGTCATTGAGTGCAAGTTTTCTTGAAGGAGCAAACTTCACAAAAGGTTTGTATCCACATGTTAACTCACATTAGATGTTTAAGCCTGTCCAGCTGGCAGAGAGAAATCTAGAGTTAGAAAGACATTTCCTCTTCTGTTTCTGCCTCTTCAATATTTGACAGATGCCCTAGTTGGACTAAAACCAAAATAGCATAAATGTGTATAAAACAAGAAGTGAAAAACAAGATTTCCTTTACCTCTCTAGGGTAGTCCATCATAATATACACAGCTATAGCAGGGGTTTTTTGAGAGCCCTGCACACTCTCTGTTTCAGGTAACTTGTGGTGCTTAAGGTATGGAGCAAAACAAAAAAAGATTTGGAGGTGCAAAAAAGTCACTGTACCTGTGATTAGCAAGATTATTTCTATTTCTGACACTCCTCAGTTTCTGAGATAAACACTGAACCACCTTTTGTCTGTCAAATTCACAACTATTTAACATACATTCATGATCTTCAGCTGTTTAAACTAAACACAGGAATCAATCATTATTTTAATGCAGATCATTCATCACTGGGATCTTATTCATGTTGTGTTCCGTTAACCATTTGAACAAGAAAATTGATTTAGTTCAGAAGAAGATATCTGAAGCCTATTTGGGCAGGTGAGGTGGTCAGCTTTCCTGGAAGCATGAAGAAATAAGGCAAAATGCTAGATCCAGACTGGGTGGATTTTATCTATCCACTGATTTCAATAGGAACAACATTTCATCCATGACCTTATTTCTGTAGCAATAAATGCATTAGTTACTTTACTAATCTTTATTTTAAAAGTCATTTGAGAAAACGTTTAACTGGGGCATAATCTGTGCTATTTTTGTGAGACTACTCCATAATGAACTCATCATGGGAGTATTTTGTTTGCCAGAGTTCTTTTATTAGGTACTTTATAATTTCTTTGCCTAGCTCAAAGATGAGTTGCTCAAGGAATATAGCTGAGACTTCAGTATAATTTAACAAATCACTGAGAAAGCACCATTTTCCATGCAATCAAAAATAGGTACCTCCATAAAGGGACCTGCGCTCATCTAGCCTCACTGTCTTCTAAACTGATTCCTTTAAATCTCCTCTACTTCTCTCAGCAGGGAGAGCCATGGCCTAAGTGGGAGTTTGTTATGACAGTGTAAGGTAATTGAAATCACAACACAAGATGACACTTTACTTTCCATGGGACACGGAATTGGTCTACCAATGAGTCTGGACATATCACCATGAAAACAGATCTTTAAAGAGCACGATGAGGAGTCCTCATGTTAGCATAGGTATCCCTACCACTGGGAACTGATTAGCTGAACAACTTCCTTGGCTATTTCTCTGTGTTGTGTAATGCTTAGTTAGAACGGATAAAACAGAATTGCTTAGCAGCTGCAATTATTTAACCTCCAGGATTTATTGCATTTGAAAACTGCAGTCAGATAATATTGTCTGGAGGGAACATGCACTTACTTAGAAACACATGTGAAATATTTAGAGTGAAGTAATTCGTCTGGCATGGTGAATATTTCACCTGTAATTTTTCACTCTGTAATTTAACCCTTGATCTGTAACTGCACTTTGTTTCACAGGCAATTTTAGGGATTATTTTATTTGACTAGCAATAGAGAATAAAATACTGTTAAAAAGATACTATTGCTAAAAGAGGCTGGTGCTGAAGGCATTAATTGCAGAAGCACATCTGAGACAGATGGACAGACCTTACCAGCAGAGTATGCAAGTATAAAAGTACTAACTCCTGGGAAGTTGTAGAGTGGAGAATTAGCCCAGAAAATGGTTATTAAGAGCAAGATTAAAGGACACATACAAGAAACTTTGTGTTTGTCAGCAGCTGCTCTACAGATGTCTGCATTCACAATTCAGGTCCTCAGATTTCCAGCTAATTTTGGAGATTCTAAATTCTGTAGATATTTTTTCTCTGGAGACCTCAAGTGAATGAAAATCTTTCAGCCATGGTTGGAAGTAAATCAACATCTCATTCATAACCACCCTGTTGAGATTTAGCAAGTTGTCATTCTTTCATGTCTCATAATCACCTAGACTTCATCATTCTTAGAGCACACACATGAGAAAGCCCTTGCACACACAGGGCCC
The DNA here is from genome assembly GCF_036013475.1 of Columba livia. NCBI lineage: Eukaryota > Metazoa > Chordata > Aves > Columbiformes > Columbidae > Columba > Columba livia. Next base: position 26,257,580 of record NC_088603.1, read on the forward strand.
ATCGGAGATAGAAGATGAACCAGATGCTGGAATCTGACTGTAGACCTGCTTTTTTTTTTTTTTTTTTTTTCCTGAAGAGATAGAGATTCAGATCGCAGATACTTAAGTTTTTCATATAAAATATTCCCTGAAGCAGGTTTCTGGAATCCAGGTCTCTCTTTTTTGTATGTTCCATTGGAATGTAGTTGTGTCTGATAACATCTTTTTCTTTCAATGAATACTGAATTATGGAGTAATTTCAACAAGAGAGATTGGGAGAAGCTCAGCTACAAATAGGCTATATTGTATGGCTAGAGTATATATGAAGAATGTGTAGGTTCATAATCTCTTAACAGAGGAAGGAAATGACTGTGGGTCTTCACATTTAGGTAAGGGCTGTAGCCATTGAAGTGATGGATGGAACAGCAGGAGTAATATTAACCAGTACAGACTTCCCTGGAATGGTAGGCCAGTACTCTGATGAGACTGAATGGAGCCCCACCAGCCCACTTGCAGCCCACTTTTTACTGGCTACCTTAAATATTAGCTTTGATGAATCCTATCTGCTGGCAGTTCACCTTTCCTATGTAAAATTTAGGGGCATTAAGAATATAATTGGAGGTTACAGGTTTCTACATTTGGACTGTGATGAGGCTGAATAAGTATGCCTGAATTTATTTTTTCTTTCGTTTGATCAATCATCTTTTCACTAAAAAAGAGGATTCTGAAGACAGTTGAAACTTTCCTGTACATGTCAAATCTTCTGCTGGCACCCAGACAAGCACGCACTGTGGTATCTGCCCCACCAGTCCTGAGGTTGGCACATGCAGACTCCCCCAACAGCAACACTCAGAGTTCTCCATCACTTACTTGGCCAGTGGTTGTAATGTGTTTGTGTTGTCTCTCTAGAAACTATCTAAATCAACTTCTACGTGTTTCCAAATTCTTTTGCCTGGGGAGCAGAAATTTGACAGTAGCTCTGACAGGCAAGCCTCCCACGGGATGTCAGCCTGCCATGGGCCCTTCAGCCAGAAATATTTCTTGCTTGTTTGTCTTAAGTCTTTAAGTGGGCTTTTTGCTGCTTGAAATTATGTATTCTATCAGTTCAGGTAGAACATCCTTTTAAATGTTTATTTATCTGTTCAGTACAACAATGAGATCTGGGGTTAAATGCTGCAGATAAAAAGGAGATTGAACTAACATGCACAGAGATGCAGCTAATACCTCTAAGTAAATGCCATTTTTATAGGACTCTGGGTAAAATGGCATTAACCAGGAGAGCGGCATTTCTCTCACGTCTTCCCAGTCTTTCAGTGCTCCTTTCTAACTGGATATTCTCCCTATCATCTTTCATTCTTTCTTATTGAGTTTGTAGCTAGGCAGAAACTTTTCATTCTACGGGTGCACCCATGGTAGAATTTCTTGAGGTGGGCTATTTACAGATAAAATTAGATAAAAGAACAATTTTAGTTTACATTGCTGAAGCATTTCCCTCCCATTCCTTGTAATTCATCTAAAACAAGCATGCAAGAAGCTGAAATGAAGGGGGAGCAAGGAAACATCCTGTTACCTGTCCATCCTTGGGGTATTTCTTACAATACTAGATGCAGTTACTCAGTAAATCAACAGTTCATGAAACAAAGAAAATGTAGCTTACATCTGTGAGAAGACTCAGGCAGAAGCTCAAGGCCTATTCCATATATTTAAGCCATCCAATTAAGAAGATATCAAAATGGTCCGAAAGACCCACTGCATCACTGATTTCCTCATCAGCAGGAAAGCAGCTCCTCTATAAAAGATGGCAATTAACTCAGAAAATTTGCTAAAAGATGGGTCAGTACCACTATTTCACTGAGGATATGGTACAGGTCTTCAGGTGACCCATCCAGATGACCAGTTTGTAGCAGGAAAGGATCTTTTAACAGCAATAACATGACAGCAGTTGATGTGAGATGTCAAGAACACTTGGCTGTGATTGTTAAGCAACTAAGCAACTAAGCCTTCATTACAGCCTAGGAGTGCTCTACCTTGCTAAACGATAGACAAAATTAGTTACCCACTATCTGGCATTAACAGGTCATGATCAATGCTTATCATAAATTTTCATGGATATGAACTATTAATTTCTTCAGATTACCTGTGTATCAGTCAAAGAGGGTTTTCATCTGTCTGGGAGGGTTTTCATCTGGGAGTTCTGACTATGGAACTCTTTGGTATTTCTAAGAGGCTGGAAGGAGAGGAGAAAAAATATTATGCTGTGGTATGATTAGAATCTTGTCCTTTATAACCCATGTTTAAAGCTTCTGTGCCTCAGCACCCAGCAGATGTGGGCTTTGATCATGTGCCGAGCATGTAGGGAAGGTGTCTTCTCATCAGGTTTTGGAGAGTGCTAGCTGGATCAGGACAGGGAGACACTGCAGCAGCTGGCTCCAGCGGTCACCGCGCCAGTCTGGGAAGCAGCACGCCTCATGGTGTTCTTGCTCTGGAAAGGAAGAATACAGCCTAGCATAGCATTTCTGGAAGGTTTCCAAGTCCCCGCATGCTGATAGAGAAGCACAACACAAGAAGCTGAGTATATATACCATGGGGAACTGGACAGATAAACACTAATGAGATTCTTGCTGTATTATAATGTGCAGGTTGGATCTCACAGCAGACTGGATTTTCTGGAAGAATTTGTGCTTTGCAGCAGTTCAGCATTTATCAAGAATCATCTCTGATTGTAACAAGCAATGAGATAAATCTGCTTTTTTAATTATTTTCAAATTGGTTTAAATTTTGTATTTTTCAAAATGTCTCAGTTAAGCGTATTAAACACAATTTCCCATTCTGTGTTCCAGGAATTAGTGACATGGTGTCTCATTTCATTGTAGAATATGTCAGCTCTGTGTGGCGCTGGAACCAGAATGGAATAAAAGAAGGAATTTTATCAGGGACAGAGGAGGGTCCACTCCATAGTGGAAATTCAGATTGTGTGGTTGTCCCACAGTGCCACGTGACTGGCCTCTCCAAATCCAGCCCAGCGTGTTCCAAACCTTGTTTCTGATAACACATAAGGTGATCACTTCCTCAGCCCAGTTTGCTGCCAAACCCCAGTGGAAAGGAAATGGTACCACAAGGGCTGAGCTTCATGGCACTGTGACAGCAGGGCCTGGGAAATCTGACCACGATCTGTTTCTAAAACTGAATTCATCCCCTTTCTGAGATGTAAAAAGGGTTTCTGAAAATTATTCACAAAAAGAAGGAAAAGTTCTGTTTTGGAAACTGTACATTGCAACTTTTTGAACCAAAAGAAAAAGAGAAAATGGACAGTCTTCAGGGTGATTCAAAGGACTTTTGAACTTGGAAAGAAAACCTTGTTACAATACCAACGGAGTTATTTTAGCATTTTTACTGGTTGTTATTTTTGTAAGAACATTTCCTGGTTTAACAAGCATTGCTAACTGGTTTTCATTTTTTACCAGATGTGTGGGAAGAGTTGTTAAGCAGTGTCTATCAACAGTAAAATCCAATAAAGTGGTAGCTGAGTTACATGAGGTACAACAGTGCAAAGCAAGAATTTAGGGGAAGCAAATTAATGGAGCAAAGCTAGCATGATTTTCTGAAAGATGTTGTCATCATATTTGCTTGTGGTAGGGCATGCTTGAAATTAAAACTGCTGAAGCAAATGGAAAAGTCAAATGAGCTAAGAAGGTATTAAAGCCAAATCCTATGGTATGAAGTTAGTCCTTACCCAACTGAAATTCCCAATAATTTCAGTAGGAGAATTGCCTGGAAAAAGGCTGGAGGGTTAGACTTGTGGATAATAAGAAGAATATGGTAGGATGCTTCTGGGTTAGTTTTATGGAACACCATAAAATAGAGGGCTATAAAACCAGAGGTGAATAATAAAAGTGAACTGAAAACACTCCATAAACCAATCTTTCTATTTTAAATGTGGGGGGAAATGTGACTTAGAAAGTGAAGGAACCACCTGTTTTTCTTCCAAATACCTCTAACTAGCCAGTATTTTATGTAGTAAACTAAGTGGGAGACAACAACCTCTTTCACACTTCAGTGTATTAATAGCCATTATTTAAAAAAAAGTAAATGCTTGCTCCTAAGATTATGGCTTTATAGCAATAGCCTATAGCCCAATTTAGTTTCCTGGGCCCACTTTTATGACTAGAAAAAGGAATCAAAGTGAAGCACTTATATGTTTCTCAGTATAATTTGTGTTCTATACAACTGTTTTTCAGACAATGAACCTTTAGGATCAGGCCTTTTGCAAAACATCAAGTAAGTTGTTAATTTAAATAAAAAAGGATAGTCTTGTGCAAAAAGAGGAACTGCTGAAGAGATTTAACTTTGGAAAAATTGTATGACTATTTCTGCAGCTTGTGAAAATTGGTGGGATTTTACTTTTTTAAACACTTTTGAGGTATGGGAATGGTTCAGCTATATGTGAGGTGGCTCTCATCTGTGTCTGCCTATGTCAAATATTGCTGTAGTAGCTGCTTTTTCAATTATACCAAATTCCAAAGCTAAATGTTAAAGCAAAAGAATCCAAATATTCAATGTAAAGCAGAAAAAAAAAAGTAAGAACACTAAATATAAAATAAAATTGTATTAACAGAGAAAATACAAATAGAAAATACTTGGCTACATAAACTAATAATATGTCCATCTTGCTTTCTGCAGACAGACTAGCTTTGCCTTGTGTGTGCTTTGACCTGGCTGGACCTTACTGTATTAGTGCTAAAGCAAATAACCTATTGGAGGGGCTGGTTTTCTTGGCATTAGGTATTATACCAGAATTACGCAAAGTGAAGTCTGTCTTCTACCATAGCCTTTCTGTGCCGTTTTAAGCAAATCAGTTAGCTCACCCATGATCTAACTTATAAATAATTTTCATTATCTTTGTGAAAGCTACATGTCTAACTGTCCTTTGGGAGATGGTTCATCTCTCCTGTTCTGCAAAACGATCGTGAAAGGACCCCCCTCATTCACAGGAGAGCATAAGTAGAACCAACAACACATCACCTTGAGGCTTAGCCATGTGCTGGATGTGGAGAAGTCTCCAGTTCTCCTGTTGGTAGGATTTCTTAGCTGATGTGCAATGCCAAGCAAATGTAGCTATACTACATTTCGAAAGTCAGTTCAGGCCAGCGGCAGCCTTGGTGCTTTCATGCAAGGATGAGGCTGGGCTGGTAACTGCTGACTGCAGGCTGAAAGCCCTGGGGGCACAATGCAGAAACAGATGATCTGGCTTTGCAGGAATTTGTACACCTGCAGAAGCTGAAACAGTTTCTTTATGTTCACTTATCCACTCAACCTCAGCCCCAACACCCCAGATAAAGGGAACCCATCTGCAGACTAAATGTCCCTAATAATTGCACTAATGGTGGACATATATGCACCCCAAAAGGACTCCGAGACCTTGTATATCTTCAAATTACGTAGGACTAGGGTTTGCCCACATTCCTTCATGGTGCCCTCAGTCAAATGACCATACTGAATTTTCATCTGCTAGGCTTCCAGTATTCCTCATTGATATGAGTATAGACAAGCAGGGTATAAACGAAATCTCTGGCAAGGCTTTATAAAAGACACAACCTTTTTGTTGAGAAATATCAATCTGAGTAAGACTGACTGTTTAGTGAGAACATGCTTCTCCCTACACTTCATGTGGGAACATTTTGTTTCCTTATATTCAAGATATTTTTATTGGATTTCATTGCTCTTGTGTTTCTTTTAACAAAAATGATACATCCAAAATGCAATTCAACCTCACAAAACTAGTGTTTCATTAAAAACCTGATAATTTTACTTACTTTTTTTTTTCTTTTTTTTCTTTCTTCCAGCCCAGCAGTGAAAGAAAATATTTGAAAATTCAGAACTACCCAAAGGATGGGAATTTTGGTTTTGACAAACAGTGCTGCTTACCAAGCACACATTTCACATATTCTGAGTGCTCTGATTGCTTCCAGACCATGTTCTAGGAAGTTCAGAAAGTTCCATACTGGGCAGCTTTTAGGACAAATTCTATCAGTTCATTATTTACACTTGTGTTGGTCATTCTCAACCACCAATGAACTTCCCTACTGTTTTATTAGAAGGACTGAATCCACATGAACCCAGAGCTCTGGCCTTTCTCACGATCTGCTACAAGGCCAATCTAAAAGAGCTTTCTGAGTCAGCTCATGTGCAGGGAAGCAATGCAAGGACCTTTGCACAACACATAAGGCATATGTGTATTTTCCCATACTAATCTCCACTCATCCTAGCCACCAACCAAGTATTAGGTGTGACAGAAGATGTCTTGTCAGACCTGCATGAATATGATAGATCATTCCGCTTTCTTGTCTTTCCTCTTTTTTCAGCAGTCAACGGGATAATTTAATTGTCAGAAAGTGATTATGGTCCCTACATATTTCCAAAATAAAGAAGTTGATGAACAACATAGCTAATAACTAAATTATTATTTTGGGTTGAACTTTGAAAAAAATTATAAATAATTTCCAATTATATAACAGTCTGTGTCAAAAAATGTTAGCAAAAAAAATCAAGGAGTCAGTGCCAGAAAATGAAGTCCTGCCTGTTAGATGACAACAGGGGTTAATTAAGTACAGCAGCACTTCCCTTAGCTGAAAGGCCTGAGAAATGGGTGTGATGACAGAGACCTTGACAGTTACCAAATGCTCACCTCAGTCCCATTTCTGAGATTTTGGGACATGACAGCAGAGTCTGACATAAAAAGGAAATCTTCCTAAGGAGAAAAATATATTACAATAACATGTTAAAACCAGCTTGTTTATCCTGGTTGATCTTTCTGAAATCTTTAAAACTAATTGTATCATTAAGAATAGAATGGTACTCTTTTTTATTGGGTACTTTTTCTGAATTGCCTTTCAATTGGATGATAGGCTTATATGAAATTCAGCTTCAGTCCAACCCCTCAAAACTATCATCCTTACTTCACACTGCTTTGTGGCCTCTTGACAAGGCATAGCTCTCTTAACCAAGAACATTCTTCACCAGGCAGACTGTTTCCCTCAGTTTTCCTTCTCTTGCATGTATATGAATACATGAGCTCTTGAGCTTTGAATTGAATTTTAGCAGTCATGAAGAGGCCAAATGATAGCTCTTCAGTCTTTTAATATCTGCATAGTTTTTAGTCAACTGTGCTTGGGACTGCCAGTTCGAGGCACTTGAAATTTCAGCTTCTTCAAAGAGATCTCTTCTTTGCAGGCCAACCTTGGACAATGAGCTCATTCCATATTGTACACCAACTAACCTTCAAGACCAAATACATGCTGGTCTTGGGTCTTACTGAAACTGGAAGCAGCAAGTGAAAGGCTGGGTATCACAGGAATCTGAACTATTCAGTATGTCAACATTATTTGAAGAGCTATGTGTGCGTCATGTTCTTGTTTGCAAGCTAATTAGATTACTTGTTTTGAAAGATGGATTAATGGATTAATCACAGGGTGTGGTGGATGTTTTTCTTAATTTTCTGAGACCAATTTAATACTAAGGTTTTTAATTTTTATATGTATAATTCATTTCAGAACTGAAGAACACAGGAAGTAGAAATGTGAAAATTATAACTGTGTTAAAAAATGGAAATGATAATCACTGACGTCTTTGGTACAGCAAGATTTCTTTTATGTTATCTGAAACTGTAGATAGTACCAGCAACTGTGGAAAGAGGGAATGATATCAGAGCTTTCTAGTTAATAAATCAGAGCAGAATGGAAAAGGGTGTGGTTTCAAATGTGAAAAATGCCAGACGGGTTTCTGGTTTGCAAAACTGAAACCAGGGGTGGTTCCCATCCTGATATCCTCTCATACTGCAGCATTTAAGAAAAATCTACTATTTTTTTCATTATTCAGATTATTAAATTTTGGGAAACTCTTAATATCACAAAATGCACTGACACAAATTTATTGACTCAAAGGCAGAAGGCAGCATGGACTGGGATCTCGCCCTGGATTCTGCACAGAGGAAGACACTCATTTCTGACCAATTCAGCAGCTGCACCAAGTTGGGTATCTGTATGTGCATATGCATTTTCACTTAATTCCTGTTCTAGACAACTGCCCACCTAATGGGCCAAATTATCCTTTTCTTGGTCACCAAGCCCATCGAGCATTACATGGTGGGGTCCTGGCACTTGTCACACAAGAAGGGAAAGTGTCTTAAAGTTAAGTAATGCCAAAGTGTGTGATTCTGGGCAAGACAATTTGCATGAACCATGAACCATCTGGTCTTCGATCATTTTGAAAATGAGAGGTGGAGCCAGATTTTCAAAGAAAGATATTCACCTCAGTGAGTAAAAGCAGAGATAAATGTCCAGGCACAGCTATAAAGTGTCCCAGACACTTTTAAAAAGTTCCAGTAAAATTTCCACCCTATCAATAGGAGTTAGGCAGCTGATACTTATTAAAAACCCACAAATCAAACACCTTTGTAAATGTGGTCTTTGTTTCCTGATCCCTTCTCTTTTCACCTTCAGCTGTACAAACAGTTGGTGTAAAGATACAGGATGTGCATTTCCTTCCCCAATAACCTCCTTTTGGTTCTCCTTTACTAAAACTGAGGAAATGACAGAGATCAAAGTACAGATTGCAAAATCTGCATTATGAGTAAAGGGGACATTATACAGACCAAAAGTACCAAATAAAGTCTCCCTGAGACAGGGCAGAGTCCCTATATATGTTGATTAGAAAAATAATACTTTTTCTTGAATGTTGACTGAGTTAAACAGAAGTTAGCAGACAAAACCTACCAAAAGAACGAGTCCTGATCATGTTTTAGAGCTTGACTATACCGGTGTCTGCAAGAGAATAAGAGTAGGTTTGACCATGGTGAACGAATGCTACCAATAATGCATACCATTATAAGGCATGTATTTAGAAATGTATCACAATTTCTCTACACATCTGCATAGTTTGAATACAATAAAATAGAAGAGGAGCTGTCACAGTCACTCAGCAGCTTCAAAAATCTCCTAGTCATGTTTTAGTATGCTTTATGGAGCATTCACTCCAGTGTTGCTGAGATTGATTGCATCAGCTGAAAAACAAAATAGTCATTATTTTATGCTTTTGGATGTCTGAAGAAGAAAAATATCAATTTTAGGTTTTTGCCAAGTACAGCGATGCATTTCAAAGCTCTGTTAATGCTGTACGCTCCCACCTGAGAGGCCAGACAGCTGAATTTTTTATTTCTTTGGCTTTTTGTGCATTAGCTGATGTATCACAGTGCTATAATATGACATGTGGCCAAAAGGTTTATCACATAGTGTTCAAAGGATGCAAATCAACATTGTCCCTTAGAACAGTATCTACTGCTTTAACCGTATAGTGTGCAGAAAAGGTGGTGGAAAGGATTTGCAGGAAGGGGCAGGGAAGGAGGGCTCTGTTGCCAGCCTCCGCACCCTTATAGGCCAGGTTGCATGGTGGAAGCCCACCTGCTCACTCCTCCCCTCCCCCTCCTCACAGCCACCTCCTCCCAGATCGATGCACCCATTCCTGCGTCCCTCCCCATACCCTGTTCCTCCCAATTTGCAACTCCCAGCCCGTGTCCCCAGCACTGAGCTGCCCATAGCTCTGCACAGCATGGGAACAGACATCCTCCCCAGATCAAAGGGAAGCTCCTAGTCGGTGCTGTGACTTGCACTGGGAATAGGCATTTCCCCAGGTAATGATAACAGGAAGTGCTCTGGGTGCCCAGGTCATTCAGGTCCTTAGTTTTTCAGTGATGTCCTCAGAGAGCTTATTTGCATTTCCAACATTACATTACTCTTCATTTAAGACAGTAATTCATCCTTATAGGAAAATTTGGGCTGGAAGGAGCTGGGAGGTTATCTGGTGCAACCCCAGTTAATGAACATGAAGAGAACAGTCAGGTCCAGCGTCTCCTGGCTGTTGCACAAACGCTGTGCTGGCAGAGGCTGCTCATCAGGGCGAAATAGAAGGAAGAGCAGTGAGTCAGAGAAGACTCTCCCCTCCTCCTTCCAGCCTAGGATTCCCTAGCCAGGGAATGAGTGTTGCTGCACAACTTGCAAAAAATTTCTCTCATGACCAGGAGGAAGCCTGCAAGAACTGTGACCATATTATTTTCCCTTGCTTTACCTTTATCAAGTGCTTAAGATATGTCCAACCTCTTTTGTCTCCTCGAGTCCATCTGAGCTGATTCTCAGTGGTTTCTTCACGGAGCTGAAGATTTCAGCAATAAATAGTTTGAAGGCATTTTTTGGTTTTGAGGTCTGGAGCCTCACCCTCTGCAGCCAAGACTCAGCACACTCCTCCCTAACACCTTTTGGGCTAAAATGAGAAAGCCATTAGGATGCTTCAGTGATAAACTGAGAAAAAATAAAATAAAATAAAATGAGCTTTTTAAGAAAAACCTCAATCCTAAATGCTACTGAATGCTCACTATAACATTCAAATATGTGATTCTTTCTGTTGGGCATAGAAACACTAACTACAGGTTTCTGTTCAGAAATGAAGCAATAAAAAGTTGGATGATTCTCTGTCAGCTCCATTGTAACAGGTTTGGAAAGAGCTTCATTATTGTATATGTGGAGATCAAGAGCAGCTTTCCATCAGCATAACTGCAGAGTACAGTCTGTAATTTTTTTTAGTTTCAGTTTAAAAAAGAAAATACAAAATTGGGAAAAAAAGGTTTTACTTCAGCAACCCATTTACTTTCTCAGATGTTTGTAGATTTAAATAGTTTTATAAGAATTAGAATTTATTATGATTCATAATGTACAGTTTTAGCACAGCTTCACAGTAGAAGGATGTGAAATTGCTATTGTGAGATCAGTTAAGGAGCCCAGTTAAATTGCTGGTATAAAAGTGAAACTTAGAGTAGATGTCTACTAATGTATAACATATAAGAAGGAAGAATATTCAAGCTATCTAATGACTTTAAATCAAACTAAGGGGCTTTAAAGCTTCCTTCTTCAATAGAAATCAATTGCTTTGGATTTTAAAACAAGAGTCTTGAAAAAGTTGGAAGGAAAAATCCCTGATAAAACCTAACCAAGGAAATGCCTTTGATATTGAAACAGGTATTTTCCAGGGTTTTGATATAATAGGCTTCATAGCAGTTTTGGTCCTGATCCTATTTGGACACATATTGGAGCAAATAAATGAGTTGGTGTTTCCTTTCCCACCTGAAAGGAACCTATTACCCCACCAGAGCATGCAATCATTCTCATCATACATCCAGCAACTGTGTGGGTGTTGAAATAAAGGTCAGAATTTTTTTGCTTAGCCTTTGTTTATTTGCTTGCACCCACTGATGAAAATTGACAGCCAAGAAGAGCTCAGGTAAAGCAGACACATATACTGCTGCAGAAAAATGCTGCTCTATGCAAGATCACGTTTCCACACTTAAAGGAGGTTATTGAAGCCTTTGGACTTGTACCAGGTCTTGTTGGACTAATGGCACAGCAGGAACTGTACAAGCACCTTGTGTTCCAATGCAGCAGCCTGGATCCATGAGAGAGCAGTAAAAACCATTTGCCACCAGTGCTTTTCTCAGCAGACTTCCCTCCTACCTTTAAAGAGAAACAAAGTTGGGAAAAAAAAGTCTTGCTAGTCTTGCTGCTTTGAGCGAAGGCATTTTTATAAAGTATTCTTTTTCAACATCAGTAAAATTCAAGATTACTCTTTGTTGAAAGGTACTGGGATGATGGAAAGCTTTTTTCTGGTTTGATAATGGGGTGTATTTTTCACCCTTTACTCTCTTAACTCTTTAAATAGCTTTTATTAGCATAATCTATCCTCTTTATCTTGCATCCCACACACAGACAAAAATATCCCATAGAGAATAGCATTCATATAGATTTATTAGTTATTATGAATTTTACTACTGCATTTCATACATTTAAAAATTTTAATCATGCAATTCCATCTTAGAAAAGATGTTGCATACTTGTTTAGTGAATAGTACCTTACCTCCAAGAAAGCTCATGAGCAAAATCATAATTCAGCTGTCAGGTATATGAAATAATTTAACCTGTAGTTAATATATTAAGGCCCTTAGTGAGGGTGTAGTATGAGAAAAAATAAGGCTTAGCATACTGCATGATCACCACCTGGAAGTCAGGCCCCACCAGAAGAGACGGTGTGATGTACTTAGAGTTTGAATTGCATTTCACACCCTTCATACAAAAGCAGTCAGGCACCCAAGCAGCTGTGTCTGGAAGACTGTCCACTTTGTCCATATGATCTGAAATTATAGTCAGAGCTGCCAGTACAAAGTGAAACTCCATTAAAAAGAGCCTGGTTTATTCCCACATAATAAATGCAATTTTTTACATTTCACAAACTAGTCTTCAGCTTGTCTGAACGGTCTCTCTTTTATGACTAGCTCAGACATTTACTGGGAATGCTCATTTCTTTGGCATTTAGTTGGAAACTACAGCTCATGATCACATCAGTTGCTAATACCCCAAACAGCATGTTTTTATGCATCTTGTTTACATAGATTTTTTTAATATCATTGCTGTTCATTAGGTTTTATATACTATGATTAACACCCCTTCTCCTCAACAATTAAGTAATTTGTCAGATGATAGACATTACTGTACAGGACCACCATACACTGAAAAATTAAGCTCACTTCAACAGAAGCAAGTATCTCTGCACTAATTATCACCAGTGATAGTTATGCATAATAAAAAGCTTTCTAGAAAGATAATGAGGCAGATTTTGCTTTCAATAACACTACCATAAATGCGTAATAATTCCAGCACATCTGCAATGTGGTTCTTCCAGATTTACATAACCATAGCTGGACTGCGTTTATCCAGTAGGACAGATTTCTTGTCACTACCTGGATCCAGAACTGCTGCACTCAGCAGTGTAGCTGACTTCATGCTTGGGGACACAATCTTTCACCAGTGAGGTGGTTTTCTGTTTGTTTGTTTGGGTTTTTTATGCGGACCATTGTATCTAATAAATGATTTTTATTTTTTTTATTTTTTTTATTTTTTAGTAAGTGTTCCATATTTTTTACCTCCTCAGACAAGAATCACTAAAGGAGCAGAGACACTTCTGGTAGTTAAGAAATCCCATTTCAGGGAGCTGAGCTCATCACCATTTCTGCTCCTAAACTGTGGAACTGGGAGAAAGTATTTATTGGGGCCAGTCACTGTTAAAATAGATGTGGTGAAATTTTGCTTCCCATTATTTAGATTATCAATTTTAAAAAATTATCTGTTTCTATGTGGATTTTTTTTCTTTTCTCTTTTTGATAGTTAAAATTCCACTGAAATATAAGCTGAAGCCACTCTCCAACTTTTAAAATACTTCACAAAGCAATTTCCTGAGCGTTACCACAGACTAAGGATGAAGAATCAGCACAGATTTTCATTTTTATAGTCTTTGATATAAGTCTTCACAAGACACCACTAAGAAAAGAACTGGAATTATGGGTTACAGTGGAAAGCTAAAGAGCAGTGATGCTAGTCAAATCTGCTTGTTTCAGCAACCACTGCTCAGCAGCAGGTATGACTGTCTCATGCAAATCACTAGTCCTGAGTTTCAGTGGCCTATGTGAGATAAGATGAACCCAATTTTAATCACTGTTTCCCTCCTCTGCAGTAGAAATTGGTGCTGTGACACACGATACTAGCTGCTGGACATTGGCTACTATAATAAAAGTTAATTTGCAGGATGGTAGGGGCTATGTTAATTTTCAGCGTGGCAAAATGCTAACAGTTGACCCAACCTTGAGCCACTGTTGTTTCATCAACAAACTGAAAAAGGAAGTCAGTCATGAGTCATATAAAATTCTGTAGATGATAGAGAATTATTTAGATTAGTCACAGCCACAGGAGTCTGGAGGAATATTAATGTAATGTAAGCACATGAAGCAAAGCAGCACAGTGGCAACTAAAATTCTTTGTAGCTAAAAAGAAGAGATTAAAGCATTTACCTGAAAAGAAAGTATGATTTATACACAGTGGAATAGCTTCATTAAGGCACTGAAAGAAACTTCCATGGCCTCCCCACTTCCTCTTCCTCCCTACTACAGCTTGCTCGCTAGGAGGCCCTGCAAGAACTGCAGTTGATTTAGGTTAAATTTCTGTGATATCAGGTAGATAAGGGATTCAAATGCAAGCCTCTGATATTTCACTTGAATACCCTAGCAGTAAGCCCTTGGACTTTGAATTACGTTTTTATGCAAGAAAACAAAGAGCATGTGGAGCAGCTACATTATGAAGGGCTGCAGTGGCCACTGCGGTGTCCTGGATAGAGCCTGGTCCATCGAGAAAGGTCTCACTGAGCCCCTAAGGGGCCATGAACAGAAGACTGATTATCAAACTCTTGGATCCCTTTCAGAAGACTAGCTGGGTATCACATCATACAGGACATGTCATGGTTTGTGACCAGGCACCTAATTTGGAGTCCAAAAATCGAAGTGAGATGGAGCTGCTCTCAGGTTTTGGGCTCACTTCAAATCCCAGGTCTACTTTGGTATCCCACCTCAAGATACTCCTATAAAAGTCAAAGACCCTGGGACATAAGGAGTAACGTTCCTCAAAGATGTCACCAGAGATTATACCCCACAGTGATGCTGTTAAAATATTGCTATCCTCTACTGTTAAAAACAGTGTTTCAATAGAATTTTGACTTCTGAAATGGGCTTGTGTTTTTTTTAAGTCATGGTCAGAAAGCTGTAACAAATGCAGCTGGGGTCTCTCAAGTGATAGTGCCAGGTATGAAAAAATATTCAGAGGGACACTCCAGGCTACTGCTCTAAGCAGCATGGCCAAAATTCACAGCCCAAGGGAAGGAACATGGGCAGCATTCATGGGTAATGTTCCCTGTCTGCCCCCGGGAGGATGGATTTGCCCCATTTCTGTTTGAAGGCTGGTTATCAAAGAAGAGTTTTGATTTGGGAAAAACACTCAAAACCTTCAATTTTCTGTTGCAGAGTGCACTTGTTCATCTGCAATAAGTGATCCATTAATTGAAACAAGAAGGGTTGTTGAAATGAAGAACCAGAAATGGAATCGTAGAAAGACTATGGCAAGCACAGCCAACTGCTTTAATTGAAAATCCAGCAGTGAGAGAAAAATCAGTAAGAAAACCAAATTTTGACTAGTTTTCCCATCATGTTTCCTCTTTGAAATGAGGATAAAGCACATACCTGAAGTTTTCTAACTGAAACCAAATATCATTTGAAGCAAATGGCCCACTGCCCACACACAAGCTCTGCAGATACTGGAACATCAAACAGGAGACCCAGCAGCACACAATCAGCTTAACTAAGCAACCCTTTGAGAGCAATCCTTTAGGGAGAGCCAACTGAGCCACAAAAACTGCTGGGGATGAACGACATCAATACAATTTACTGGCTTTCTTCAAATAAAGACCTTAGCGTAAGGAAATTATTTAAGAGACAACTAAACTCTGTTAGAGTCACAATCAGTAAATAATAGGTTCCATTACACATATTGTCGTATACAACTAACTCAGGATAATTAACAGAAGCATTAGACAGGACAAGCTCTCTTTTTTTTTTTTTTTTTCCCAAAAACATTTTATTAACATTACTTATGAATTCATATGTAGTCAATATTGTAGGTGAAATTAATTGAAATTCAGACATGGCTCAAATACAAAACATAAAAGAAAGTGCAATAATATAACCATAGGCATAATCTACCATAAGAAATACAATAGTGCCTCAAAAGAGGTATTACATGAGCTTTGCAGAAGCTTCTGCTTTTCTGCTTTAACAACCACCACATAAACACAAATACCAAGAACCTCAGCAGATGTAAGCAGTGTAGCTCCATTCAAACCAATAAAAGCATACTGATTTATGCCATATGAGGAGCTGGAGTGTACCTTAGCAGAAATTTCAAATGTCTTGAAAAAGTAATGGTTACATTTTCATTTTAATACTCAAGTATCTTACTCATTGCCTTTGTCAGAGTGTTTATCAAAGTATCCATATTCCAAATTTTCTTTTGTGGGATGAGCCAGATTTAAGTTTATACTTCTTTTACTGTTATGAAGACTTCTGAAAGCTTCGAATATGAACACAACTGTAAAAGACAGTCTACTTAAATGACAGTGCCAAAGTATGTAAAATGGCAGGGCAAGACACCTCTTTTGAAAGGTCCCTTTTCTTCAGCAAGCAGAGGATGCCCAAAAAATCCATGGTAGAGATATAGCTTTGTACTCTCCTTAGTTATACTAAGAGAAAATTGCTTTTTCAAATCTTAATTGATTTGTAACAGCTGAAATATTCTCCCAAGGCAGTAGTAACATTCCCCCATAAAAACATGGAAATCTAAATACCTGGCTTTGACAATGTATTACTGCAAAGACAACAGAGCAGAAGAACCAAACTTAGGTTCATTCTTCTTCTATTAAATGCAGTTCTTTATAAAAGGTTGGAAATAAAAAGTAGTTCTGAAAGACAGAACTATGTCAGTGTATAAAACTGTGTGGGAACTGTTTTACAAAAGAAGAAAACGGAACCAAAATAAGTTGTTTCAAACATACAAAGTGCACATCAGCTTTAAGGCTTTGGATTGTATGTCTGAGGTTTCCTTATCAGTTTTCTCATCATTTTTCTGCGAAATGCATTCATTGGCTTGTTGATTCCTGGTTTCTGAGTCCCTGCTAATGAAACAAAGGAAGAAGTTAAGGAAACAGTATGACAAAACTGTTACTACTCTTTATTGTTTGGCTTTTTTGGTGTGTTTTGATCTGCTTTGTTTTGTTTTCACATTATAATGTTTAAGCAGTTAATCCAATAATAATAAACACATCAGAAACTGTAAAAATGTGTTCTGGACTTCATATTCTTAAATACTGTAAGGTCTCCAATATGTCCAGCTTTGGCATTGGAGTCCTACTTCGCTGCTCTTTTCCTGAGCAAGCATTAAAGCCTTTTCTAGCTGTCCTGCAGTGACAGCAGAATGGAAGTAAACCCATTGTTCTATCTGAGGGAAAACAGAACAAGCAAAAACACCTATTACTACATCTCTCTGAACAACACTGAGGCAAACTCTAAAATATAAACAGTGCTTGTGAGACATGAAAAGGTAAAATGACTTGTGTTTCTGCACAGAACTGGGCTGCAGAGTGGCCCAAGACAGTCAGGGTTATCTCCAGAAATGCTGATGAAGGCTGCATGAAATGTGTGAGTGCTGTTTAGAAAACAAATTATTTGCAGACCCATCTGAAAATGTTTTGTCTTTATGCTACCATTTTACCTGCACACAGAGCTCCAGTGGCCATTCCCCAATCCTTTCACTGTCACCCTGATGTATTTATTTTATTTTCCAATTTAAACTTCTTTAATGAAATGAATCAGAAATCTTTTCACTTCAAAATCTATAGACCAATTCAAACAACACTTGCACAGGGAAGGTCAACCAAACTCAACTCAAGATTCCAAAGGTAACAGGAAAGATTCTGGGGAGGTCATTATGGGAGCAGGAGAGGAGTGGCTTAAGTTGCCTTAAAAATGTGATTAATCTTGCTCTACACTCCCAGGCTCCAGAAATTAATATGTATAGCACAACATTAATTAGTCCTTATTATGCCCTTAACTATGGCCCTTGGTTGTCCCAAGCCTCAATGATTTGAGAAATCTACAAGTTAGTGAAAAGCTTATAACCAAACCCTTACATTTGGCTATCTGTTGCTCTAGTTATGAAACAGATAGCGTTTCCTTACTTCTTTTTTTCCACCAAAGGAATGAGAAAGGGAGAAGCTCCAGGTGGATCTGGTTGGGTGTGTGCAGGGGCAGGGCACGGAGATGCTGGAGAGGCAGTTTCCTTCCTCCTCTCTCTTTGCAAACCTGGGCTGAAGCCAGCCCTACCATTTCCCAGGTAGTAATAGATGCAAATTAGATAATCACAAGCATCTCAGATCGACAATTTAGCATGCTATTAAAGACTCCCTTACAATACTAGAATGGCAGATACAGACTCAGATTTGTCACCCACAGAAATATTACTGCCATGACTAACTTACAGACATTTTTACTTCTGAGGACTGTGCTTGGGGTCCAGCCTTGCCTCAGCCCTCAATATCCACCAAGAACTGAAGAATTATCTTCTGACTTAAGCCTTCTGTCTACACATCTTAAATACTGAAGTGCTTGCAACTTGTGCGTATCTCATGTTCAAAGCAGACCTACTTTACGGCTTCCCCCCACCCACCACAAAGTCAATGTAGATGCTAGAAATAACCTTTTTTTTTTTTTTTCCATGAGTATCAATTTTTAAAGTATTGTGCTGTGTCTGCTTCCAGAGTGCTCTGGGGATCAACACACAATTTTGTTTTTCTCTCACTGATTTACATATCAAGTGAATTAAACTACACTATTAAAACTTGCAATAGTTGGTATGAATGTAGGACTGCAGGTAAAAGCACAACAGTTTTGACTTAGAAGCACAGCCAGTAGAGGATTTGAATAAAACCGTTAAGAAAAATCAATTATTGTTCTCAACCCTTCCTGCCATAGCCGCAGAAACAGTTGACTTGGCACAACTGATGAGGCAGAAATCTTTAGTAATGGGAGAGGGAAATGGGAACAGGCAGCAGGGAACCAAGGCAGGATGATGAAAATTCAAAGGAAAAAAAAAAAAGTAAATAGATTTCTCAACTTCCCACTTTAAAATACCTGGAAGAAAATGAGACCTTAACGAATGTTCATGCTCATACTGAAACATCTAAAGACTGTTTCGTTGTGGGCTCTAGTAAGTTAATTAGTCTTTTTGTGTGCCCTTCTCTACATTTCATTCAGAAGGAAATGGTGTAACCACCTTGTACCACACCGTTCTTGTCAGAAGGATTTAGTGCTGAATCTCAGTTTTGCCTGCCTTTGAGAACACTGAGTCTAAAATACTAAAAGCATACACTTGTAACAAGACAAGGTGAGGATTTGGATTGCTTTACCTCCTTGTGATTGACAAAATACAAAACAGTCTTACCCTTTCTGCAGACATTGTAGCAGTCCTTTTCAGTAACAAAGTTATTGGCATTTCCACCACAGCCGGTGTATTTGAACTCCTTGCATGATTTAGAACTGCTGTCATAGTAATATCGAGGCACAGAAGAAGAACACAATCCTTCATCTTTTGGGCTATAGCACAGCAAGGGGCCAGCTTGAAAGAAGAAGGGAAAAAAAAAAAAAAAGACAGAGAGATAAATGACATAAATGTAATCTCTGTGCCTGGCTTCTTAAAATTTATCCTGCAACAAAGTTTTTGGCTAAACAGTTCCTGTTCCCATTGAAGTGTCATGACAGTTACCAATGAAATTTGAGATTTACTACATCTTATTCCCACAAGATATGAATTTGAGAAAGTAACAGACAGTCCCAGAAAACAGGATTACTACCCCACAAGTTAAATTCATCAGCTTTCCCCATTTGTGGTGCCACACATACAATAGCCAAAATATTTACCTACTCTGGCCAAAAGTCTTTTTCCATATGTATAGGAATAGAACAATAATTTCAGTGGAACTACCTCTGTAGAGGGAAAAAGCACTATTTTGTTTATCCTTGCTGTGATTTTTGCCAGTAAAGCCTGCCCATTTGCAGCAAAAAGGCAAAACTGACAATTTGTCATCAGCCAAAAAAAACGTCTCATCAGTCACTAATAAAGCTTAGGCAGTGACAGCATTCTGGTAGATCTCTCTTCTTCAAAGATCCTGTCTTGCACTGGCTATTAACCTGGTGTTTATGACAACACTTAACTATAGTCACCTGCTCATAACTACCTCTCTTTAAAGCTCATACAGAGAGACAGTGAAAAATCATATCAGGCAAAAAACTTATCAGAAGTTGAGCTGATGAGTGCCAGAAGTCCAAGCCACCTAACATTATCTCTCAAGCCTAAGTTTTAGAAAGGCACTTCTTCATATTAAAGTAACACTGCCCTGAACATGACTGCCAAATGTCTCATACATCTTCTTCAACACAGATCTCCAACCTTATTTCCCTTTAGATTACACATGTACAGGTCTTTAGAAGTTAAGAGATTGGCTGGATGTAGATTTGGGCATATTTAAGGTCCCAATATTAAACTAACACAGCGTTGTACACTTTCAGCAACAGACAGCTGAGACAAATGACACATGAAAGTCTGTAGACAATATAAACCTCTGCTTCCCAGAAGTCTTCAAAAATGCCATTGTATGAGTATCCAGAGGAAAATATCAAATAAAGTATCATCTTCATATTGCTTTCACACCATCTATTTTATTAAAAATTTGCGACAGCCATTACTTTTCTCTGGCAGGCAGTGGTCCACACAAGACTGCAAATCTCTGAAGTTGTTGCCATTTCCATAACAGCCACCGTAGATGAACTCCTCACACCTCATTGAGCTCAAGTTAAAGGCGTATCTTTTTAGATGACTCCTGCATGGTCCTCCATCAGCCTCCATCCGGCATAATTTGGGCACTTCTGCAACAAAAATAATTTTACCCTCTGTAAAATCAACCCTTTGTGCTCCCTGTACTGAGCAACATGGTACTGTAGGCAAAACACTATGACTCCGATTGCAGGCAAGTCCCAGCTTGTCCCACTACTTGCACTCTTTAATAAAGTGAGATAAGCTTTGCAAGAGGAATCCAATGCATTAATTAGCAACCAGTTATAATATTAAATTAAATATAAAATATTAATAGTTAAATTCTGCATGTCACCTCTGAGACAACACACTCCAGTTTCTCTGCATAAAATTGATATCAGCAAGACAGCTGCTACAATCAGGAGGGACAGACGGGGCATGCTGCAAGCTGTACACCCTCCCTGGTGCTCCCACAGGACCCCTCCAGCCCCCGACCACCCGGACGCACTCCGCGGAACTGTGCCCTGTAGTGTCGGCCCCAGGGGCTGAGGAGGCCAGTGAGGCCGGTCCCCGGACTCACTCTTGATGGTCCAGCAGCTCTTCTCGCAGTCGTCGAGGGTGAGGAAGTTGTTGGCGTTGCCGTGGCAGCCCCCGTAGGTGAATTCCTGGCAGGTCTGCGTGTACCTGTCGTAGTACCAGCGTGGCACCAGGGCGCGGCAGGGGCCGTCGTCGGGGGGCAGCAGGCAGGCGCGCTGTTTCTCTGCGGGAGACACCAGCGACCGGGACTGAGGCCACTTCGGCGGCGGAGGCGGCCCCGGCCCCGGCCCCGCGTAGCCGCCCGCGGGGTCCCAGTCCTACCTGTGAGGGTGCGCGGGGCCAGGGCCGCGCAGGCCAGCGGCAGCAGCAGCGCGGGCAGCGGGAGGTGACGGCCGGCAGCCATGTCGCGGGGGCGGCGAGCAGGCGAGAGGGTGGCAGCAGTGTCCCGGGAGCGAGCGGCGCTGTCCGGCCCGACGGCAGCGCTTTATATGCGCCGAGACGGCTTCCCCGGGCCGCCTCCCTCCTTGCGCATGTGGTGGGAGGGGAAGGTCTGATTCAGCGGGGCAGCAGGTCCCCGCTGACCCGGCCGTCACCGGGGCGCGGCAGCCTGCGCGCCTGCCTGAGCCCCAGCGCCGGGGGCCGCAGGTCGACAGCCGCCCCGCGGCCGTCGGGGGGCCCATGGCCGGGGGAAGCAGTTGGGGCTAGTGGGGGAGCCGCCGGGGCTGGCTCGCTGTCGGGCTGCACCACCAACGGGGGAGAAATCTCCGTCGCGGGACTACGGGGAGCTGGCAGAGGTCCACGGCTGCACCGTCCCGTTTCCCCCGCCCCCCAGCACATTGCGGGATGATGCTCAAGGGACATTTCCTGTTAATCACGGCGAAATCCGTGACGGGTCACTTAGCGAAAGCCCTCTTCCCCCTCGCCCCTTGGCGGCCGCTCCTCGTGTGGAGGCTCCGGGCAGAGGGCGGCAGGACGCTGAAGATCAAGCACGGGAGCCTCGGGCAGGTCCAGGCATAGCCCGCTTAGCCAGTGCCACTTGAGATAACACCAACCAGCCCGCGTTACTCGTTTAATACCATTGTGTATAACGCCAAAGAACTTGAGAAAACCGAGGTACGGCCAGCAGGCTTGCACTCCTGGGAAGTCAGAGGGGCTGAATGGATGAAACCTCTGGCTAGTTCAGAGAGAAGGTTTTCAGGAACTCTCATGACTTGGCTTATTCTGTAGATTTTAGCCCCACCAGGCAATCCAGCGTGATCTGGGGTAGGAAAGGGTGAACAGCAAACAGCATACTTTCCCTCTGTAATCCATTCGAGCCATTACATTAATTAGTCTTTACTCCAGATTTAATATAGTAACAGAGATAAGAGTCGCTGCAAATTAGGCGTGCTTTCTATAGATAACAATAAGCTAATCTGATCTCCTTTTCTTCTCCACTCCCTTTACAGCAACCCTGTTGGACCTCAGTCCTTCAGGCATCTGCTGCCCTCGATGGGGTTGCAATACAGGGCCCTGGAATTTTGTGCCCTGCAGGAAAGAAGCCACAACCCATACCATCTGTAAGGAAGAGGAACTTCATAGCACTCTGATTAATTCAAAAACTGACTTCCCCTCTGTGGCTTCTGTGCTTGCTGTATCTCATTGAGGATTATAACCTAGTTTTCTGACATTATTTTATTTTTTGTAAAGGCAAGAAAGAGGAGTAAATTCAACCCCTAGCCCACCTAGGTGGCTTCTGGACTGATACCAATGGAACCCCTCTCCCTCCTTTCTCAGCACTGCTCCTTTTTTCAGAATCTCCGATTTCCGAAGGGTAAATACATGCTTTAGTGATTAAAAACAAACAAACAAACAAAATCCATGACAAAAACAAGCAAAACTGATAACATTTGAGATATGGGGACACATGAGACACATCTGCTATGTTTTGGAGTCTTGTAGCTACAACTGTTCCACTCTTAGTAACAGGTGTCCTTCTTTTCATGTTTTTGGAGGTTGTTTGGTTTGGTTTGGGTTTTGTGGGTTTTTTGTTTGGTTGGGTTTTGTTTGTTTTTGTTTTTGTTTTGGTTTTTATGCTTTGTAAGCACAGCAACTACAATAAAGCTCAAGTCCTTCTGATAGGAAAAAAACAGGGGAAAAAAAAAAAAAGACACACAAAAACTTTTCTATTTCTGGGAAAAAATCAAAAAGCCATCTTTCTGGTATTAGGAAACTCTCAAGTGATTTTTACTATGACTAAACTGGTGTCCTTTAGTTTTCCTTAGATATTGTAGGAATTGAAAAGAAAGTCATTGAAATACCACTTGAAACAATAGCAGCAAAATGAATGCTGTCATGGAATATGATTTTCCATATTTTCCATCTCCTCTGTACATGCACACATACAAATCAAAGTTTGAACTAAACACACTTATCCAACAATGCTGCAGCACAGTGCAGTATTTATTCAGCTGCTTTTTTGGTGTAATGGCAAAGAAGTTCACTTAGATTAGATAAGTATCTTTAAAAATGTATGAACTAGAGCAAAAGTTAACATAGTGAGTGGTAGAAAGTCCTTTGCTAACTGCAGAGTTAGTCACATCAGCAGACAGCTCACTGCATGCTTTCCATTACAGGGCTATCAATAACAAGCTGCAACTGTTCTTCCCACCCTAACCACGCTACTCGTGTGCCAGAGGCCACCCCTAGATCACTCCCGCACCCTACACCTGCCACCCCCACACCACACAATGTCTGCTTCTCTGTGCCGTAGTGTTTCTGCTCCCACCAACAGTGTTGCCCCCCCCCCCCCCCAGGACCCTGGCCAGGTGGCTCTTTCCACCTGTTTGACTGGCCCAGGAACAAGCAGCTTGCTGGGCTTTGGAATGTAGCTGCCAGTGTAGATTGTGAGGGTGTAGAAATTGCATTCCAACAGCTGGGAAGAGGGGGATAATAGACAGAGGGAGGGGAAAAGGAACTGATTTTAGTAAACTGACTAAAATAAAACAAATACAAACCCCAACAGCACCACAGGAGAAGCACTGGAGAAGAAAGGTGTAAATCTTACATACTGCTGTCAGCTGCTTGCATCTGGTGAGTAGGGAGAGCAGGAAAAAAGAGTGTCTTAAAGGTGAAAAGCCAGAGGTGGAAAGGGGGAGAAGTGACTGCCTACAGAGGCCCTTGAAGTGCCAGATAACAGCAGGACTCGTGCAGGCCCATTTTAACAGCCTGCAGTTTTGTCCAATGTAATGGGTTGTGGATTCTGCCTCCACTGTTTTTGCAGGAAAGCAGATGCTGGGATCAGAGATGCTAGGTGCTGTACAAACATGGATGGAGGGACCACCCTGTTCCAAAGAACATAGTGCCCTGTTTGGGATCTAGACCTTGAAACTATATGCAACCACAGGAGAAGAATGGCCTAGTTCCTTCTTTTAACCCAACATTTCTCTTACAGACAGTGCCCCATCCTCAACACCCATCATAACTCCATGACTCCAGAGATGATCGGTGCAGGTAAGGCACAACATCCCTCTCATGCAGAGCTGCAACTCTGCTTTGCAGAAACACCTGCCAATGAAAGTTGCTTGTCCCTGCCACTGACGGCCTTGCTGCTTGCTGGAACACTTGACCTGAGAGTGGTTCCTTCCCTTCTCTACCTGTAGTCCAGTCCACTTTTGGTTTCAATGTGCAAGTATCAAGGAACATGCCCATGCAAACCACCTGCTGCTGCCTTAGCTGCTGGGCAGAGGAACACAGAGACCAGGGATGATGGTGGCAGACAAGAATCATTATGAGGGCCAAGAGGAGCAGAAGGCCATAGCAAGGGAGAAAGACCTCACTGCTGGGCCGAGACACCCAGCCGACCTTGCCACGTTTGCCTTACAGCAGTGGTGACATGGGAGAGGAGGGGAGAGACCAACACAGGAGGGTCGCTGCAGCTCCTGACTCCCGTTGCCGGCTGCTCCACGGGGCGCCAGCGCGATGCGACGGCTGGGCTTGGGGGACGTACCGGGTAGCCGGACCCTTCCTGTGCACGCAGGGCCCGTGTCAACGCTCCAGCGCCCCGGCAGCAGGGCCGGGTGGGGCTGCGGTCTTTAATCCGGTTATGGGGGATTAACGTGGCGGTTTAAAGGCCGGAGCGGCGCGAGGAAGGGGTTCCAGGCGCGCCGGAGAGGAAGCGGCCGCCGCCGAGCAGCGGGGCAGCCCAGACGGCACCTTGTAAGTGAGCCCGGGGGCGGGCCGGGTGCGGCCATCCCACCGCTCCGCGCCCGCCCGGGGGCTCCGGCCCCGGCGCCCTAGCTACCCAGAGCTAACCTTTTGTTCTCCCTCCGCGCTTTGGCAGTGTAGACGATGCCAGCCATCAACATCGAGGACTTGAGCGAGAAGGACAAACTGAAAATGGAAGTGGAGCAGCTCCGGAAAGAAGTGAAGCTGGAGAGGCAGCCGGTGAGTGACCGCGGAGAAGGGGCCCGAGGCTGCCCGGCCGCCGGGGCAGACGGCGGGGCCGGAGCGGGGAGAAGCCCGTTACTCGCTGGTCGGGCTTGTGGGGGCTCATGCGGCGCCCGGGACACGTCGGGTGGGCGGTGAGGCTGGGCGCGGCAGTCCAGAGCTGAGCGGGAGCGCCCCGTCCCGCCGCGGCGGGCCCGGCGGAGGCCGTGGGAGCGGCGCTCCGGGAGCCGCGCTCCGGGACCCGCTCTCCGGGAGAGCTCCGGCTGTTTTCGGCCGATCGCCGTCCCCGCACGTAGTTCACACCGACCCGTCCTGCCGCCCCCCTTGAGGCAGGGCCCGGGGACGGCGCTGGATGCGTGCCGCTGCTAGCACCGTGTAGAAACACGACTTTTTTAGGGGGGTGGCTGTGGAGCGAGAGTGAAAAAGAGGCGCACAGCCCCCGGGATAAGGCGCCCCGAGGGGCCGGAAGGAGCCCACTGGTTGAGGTAATTCTCGATGTACTTGGCACCCTTTGGGTTCCCCTCGCTTGAGGGTCCCTGGAGCCCGGTGCCAGCACAAAGCAGCGTCGTGTGGCGAGGGGGGGGTGCGTCCCTCTTCGAGCTCTGTTCTCCTCTATAAAACGCTTTGGGACCTGCTAGTACCAGGTGAGGGGGTGGTGTGCTGACGGGAAGCCTTGTTGCCGCACCGCTCCCCGTCCCGTACAGCACCGCGCCCGGTGGTGCTGCGGGAGGAGCTGCCTGGCCACGGCCACCCTCTGCCCGGTACAGCTCCCCGGCTCGGGTACTGTGCCGTGCCCGGGCAGAGGGCATGAGCCAAGGGGTTGCTGGGGCAGAGCCATGACCCATCCAGTCTTGTCCGATACAAACATCGTACTTTAGTAATTTACACTGGCTGTTCCTTTCCACAGGTGAAGTAGTGTAATTTTTGTATTTGTGCACAATTTCTATAGATGAAGGACATGAAGAACTGATATTGGTCCATGATAAAACTAATATTCTTCTCTTTTCTTTTTTATACTCATGCCAGCAGAAGCAAACTACATCTAAATAAACGCTACTATTTAGGACTGAAAATACATCTATACTATATGTGGGAATAAGTGGCATTACAGATTTTGATAATAATAATAATAATAATAATAATAATAATAATTTACAATTCTTGCCTAAATTTTGGGGATAAACCAAGAGCCTGATCACATTAGGGAAATTGATAGTTTAAAATCACCTATAGTAAAGCACAGACAACACCCACAAATTTACCAGTGCATTATAACAGAAGTTTAAGTCTGAGAACGAAATCTGTGTAGTAGTTGTCCCGGTCCCCTGGTATCTGTATGGGTGTTACAGGGACAGGGAAATACAGAACCCACTTTTCTGGTGTCACTAAAAGTAAAAACATTTTGCCAAAGTTTTCTTCACTCCTTCCTACACCTTTATAGCACAAAGATGAAATATCTTTTTGAATAATTTTTTCAATAAATGTTTGAATTTGTACTTAAGCAGGTTTTTTTTTTTTCTTATATGTGAAAAGGATCCTGATAGTGCTGACTGAAGCAAAACAAGCGCTGGTCCTGCATATACTTTGGAGCACAACTTTACTGCAACATAGGGTGCTTCAATTTGAAAAAGCAGGGTTTGCGAGGCACAGATGAGCAAGGCCTGTGTAACGGGATTTATAGGTCCAAATTCTTCTTTGCTATAAGGCAGAGAGAGGTAGTTAGACCATATTTTATGCACTGTTTAATTGGGAATTAACTTGGAGTTCTTTCTGATGGCTTAAAGCTTAATTTCGCACAGGCCATGCTCTTTTAGTCCGTGATGCAGTAAGTACATTCATTGGTTCTCTTAACATAATTCTACCTATGGAGTAAAATATAATTAAAAAATAAGTCAAAGGCCTTATATTAGAAATACTAGTCATCTAGTGGCCTGGCCAACAGCTGATTCCTGCTGCTGATTCTGCACTGCTATGCCTCCGCAGGGATTGTGGTTAGGAAGGGAAGAGGTGGGGACAGAGCCAGGAACGTGTCCTCAGACATGTCAGGTATCTGAGCACATAAGGGCAGTTTCTGATGACATAGGGAAGGGAAACAAGAGGTGTGCATGGACAAGGATCCTCTGGAGTTGGTGGGATTTGCTCATGCACCCTCAGGCTCCGCAGTGTTACTACATGTGCTGCATATGCTGCTGTCTCAGTGAACACAAACCAAAACCATTTATTTTTCACAGGTGGGTTCTGTGCAGGCTTACCTACATCAGTGCTAGTTTGCTATGAATGTCATGCAAAGTGTCATGCATATTATGTTCTCTCTTAACACAATAGGCTGCCCATTGTTCGAAGTAACCCCAGGTAACCTGTAAGCAAACTGTCTTTCCTAGTCAGGTCTTTACTCCCATGCAAGACATGTGGTTGTTATTATAGAACTGCAATGTGAGAGTTTGTATTACCACTGAAAAAATCATTACTGAATGTTTTGTTTGGGAAAAACATGTACAGTCATAAATACTTGAAAACTGAATTGAAAGTCACTGATCCAGAACCCACTGACTATAAGTCATGCTGATGCCGAGTAGAGTGTGACCTGCAGCTTAATAAAACTACATTGGCTAACTGAAAAAAAAAAAAAAAAAAAAAAAGGCAACTATGCAGCAACTGCTGTTCCAAGTGACATATACATTCCCAGTGATATTCACATGTTCTGTTAGTATCGAGCTGTGAAAAAGTGGATGGAAGCTGAGTCTACACATATTTAGTTCTGGCTCTGTGATCAACTCATGTATTTGATGGGAAGGTGAATAAGAGAAAGAAGGATGTGAATTCACTGGTTTGCTCTTCTGGTGTGCACGCTGAGCTTCGGGTATAACACAGCCACTTCTCTGTTCTTTCACTCGAGGTGTCCAAGTGCTCTGAAGAGATCAAGAACTACATTGAGGAGCGGTCGGGTGAGGACCCGCTGGTGAAGGGGGTTCCCGAGGACAAGAACCCCTTCAAGGAGAAGGGAGGCTGTGTCATCGCTTAGGAAAAAGAACCCAGCACCTGCCACTGGAGCAGACATTCTTGTACCTGTAGGGAGTCACTAGTGTGTCCCCACTACCGCCGGTCCTTGTTGAACGAGCACAGGAGCGGATTTCTTCTTTTTATTTTTTTTTTTTTTTTCTTACAAAAGTAAAGAAACCAACCCAAAAGCAGCTGAGACCCACATCGGTCGCTCCACAGGGACGGCTGCTTCACACTCCCCGCCGTGGCCGGGAACGGCTCCTTTCGCTTTGCGGCGCCTGCTTTTGCCTCCCGTTTGTCGGTTGCTTCATGGCTGTTCGTTGGCATTAAAGAAAACCTGCCTGT
This sequence comes from Columba livia, assembly GCF_036013475.1. NCBI lineage: Eukaryota > Metazoa > Chordata > Aves > Columbiformes > Columbidae > Columba > Columba livia. The sequence continues at coordinate 26,286,205 of NC_088603.1, forward strand.
AACCTGAGACCCTGCCGTGGCTTGCTGCAGGGGAGAGGAGCTGGAGGAGGGACGGGACGGGATGGGACGGGGCGGGGGCCACCGGGAACACCCGGTCCCGTCGTTAAAGCTCGCTGGGCCAGGCCGCGGAGCGGGGCGCGGGGACAGCGGGACGGAGGGCGCGTCGGTGACATGCCGCAGCACCGAGACTTGCGGGTGGCCCTCGAGAAGGCACCGGGGTGCGGCGGTGCATCCCCGAGGTGGGACGGTGGGGGCAAGGCCACTGAATCGCCCGGAATGTGTTTAAATAAACAAACTTCCCTCTGCCAGTGTCAGAAACGAAGCCATGAGTGTCCCCTGCACGCAACTCCCTGCCGTGCGCTGCCTCGGGCCGAGCGGGCAGGCTCAGCCCCGGGGGTGTGCGGTGGCGGGCGGGCACAATGTGACACAACCCGGACCCCGGCGGCCGGAGTCCGGAGCTCCCGGCCAGCGGCTGCAAAATGCAAGGTTAAGGTCTGTTTGTGGATGCAGGAGGCGAGAAAAGGCAGAAAGGAGCCTGTTTGTCATTGCACTGTTTCTAGAAGGGGAGTAATAGGAGGTTCCCGCAAAACTGAATTGTAACTTAAGAGGCACTTCTGGTAAGGTAATGTGTAAATTGAATGCCAAATGACAATCTGCAACTAACGGTGGTGTTGGTGAACTCCCAACAGTGAGGTCAGTGTTACCTGTAGAAGGCTGTGGTATAATGAAGCACACCTGTCAAAGTTAGATAATGAGGTGGTTTGGAGGTAGAAGGCCCTGGTGTGGAGCACACTGTGGGGTATGGACCAGTGGTGAGAGAAATCCACTTTTAAGTTACGGCGTGGTGAGAGAAGTGCTAAAGTTTGGTACCTGCTTCAAGGAGTAAATGGCATTATTGTGGAAGCCACATCTGAACAAGCAAGATGTGCATTCAGAGGTAGGTGTTATGGAGTAAGAAGACTTGTCTCTCCTTTACCTATAGATGAGTTTACAAATCCTAGCTGAGGCTACAGTGCTTCATTGTAGAATTTTAAAAAGAGTATGCACTGAATTGCTAGATATTAACTAATGTATGTGAATTTGTGTGAAGTTTATGTGCTGTTCTATCTTTTATAGATACTTCTCAAAATTACTCCATGACTATTATATTTTTATGGATAAACTTAACCTTTTTCAAATTTCACCTCTTTCCCGGATACTTCCAGTATTAAAATGAGATATCCCAAACACCATTTAATTAATCAGATTTTCTATCATGAAGATGAGGTCTATTATCCTTGAGCTTTAGAAGTTGTAGTGTCATCTTCCCTGTTACAAAAAAAGAAACCTGAGCAATAAGGAAGAGAGATGCATGACCAATCTGTTCCCTAGGAAGTGAGTTTCGTTAGTCTAAATTCCTGGACATTCTGCAAAGCAGAAATAAGCTGCTAGAGAAAGAATTAGCATAAGTTGGACATGAATTAACTTTTTTCACCTGGATTAGTAGTGCAGGATTTTGTAAATAATACCATAATGTCAAATTTGTGCTAATTCTCTCTGGAGTGAGCCTTCACTCTGTGCATCTGTAGAGTCATTCGCCCAAGGAGCTTCTTCCTTGGCACACTGCTCACCATTACCCGCCTTGGCACTACAACCGCACTAGTGAAAAATCAACATCCTTCTGAAATACAGAGGACAAGGCCAGACCTTGGGAAGGTGGTAATCTGATCTGGAAGGTTTTAAAATTCTGGCTTTGTCAGGGATAGGTTAAAACACACATTGTTTTGTATCTCAGATGTTTGCAGCTGTGTATTTACTGAGGGATCAGATGAAAAGGTGAGGTGTCTGCCAGTGCAGTGTTTGCTACTGTGCTGTATGACACAATTAAATTTTTCCAAATACCTTTTTTGCCCCCTCTTGTTTTTTTTTCTCCCCATGTCCATTGAAGTGAAGCTAACAGTATGCCCTACCTTGCTGGTATTAGTGCAGATAGTTGCATCACAGGCTAAGAGGGAATGGGTTGCTGCATTTACCACATAAATCCTGTGATTAATATATTGTAGAAGAAATTACAGTAAACAACATAAACCACATTTTATCATTGCCCTGTATTTTACAAAATGCTTATGTAGCATTTATTTCAGATTTTACATGATCATACAGAAAAAAAAGTCCACCAATTTATGTCAAATCCAGTCTGATGTTGTTTACCCCAACATATTTTATGTATACCTGTTTTGTAATTTGGGGCACTCTTTCCTCTAGCTAAATACAGATGCAGCTACCAGAGAAATCGGATAAATGAGCAATGCAATTCCATGACTGAGAACTGTTATTTTTTTCTTCATTGATTTGTATTTTTTTTAATCTATTAAATTAGGGTATCTTAAAGGGTCTGTAGATTTCCAATTGTTCTGAGCAGGATGAGGAAGAGACTCTTATAATTGCAGGGGGCTCTTTTTAGCAAGGGTATTGAAATAGGCTTGTGAGTAGTTTCCTTTACGACTTTATAGGCCACCACCCTTCCTCTTGGAAATGGAAAACCTAACTTTTCCTTAGCTTGTTGAACAATGCTTGCTTGCAGTGCAGTGGTAGCCTAGAGCTTGCTGCAGTAGTGAATTTACAGTATAACTGACTTGAAGAAAAAAAGATTCAACCTACTCTGTCTGTGTGTGTATGCGTAACAGTATGCATATACATATAGGTTATATACATGTTGTCCATTTTTCTTTTCCTCTGACATTAGTAGTAAGAAGCTTTGGGAAATAGGTTTGAATAGGATTGGCATATATTTTGCTGCAACTGCATGTAGTGCATGGTGACTTGTCTATTGACATTGTTAACATCTCTGTAGGGTAAGGGGGATTTCCTCTGTGACAGTGGGACTTCACCAAAGGATACTGCTACCTTATTTGCTACTCTTGGCTTGTATGATGTAATGAGTTTCTGCTTATTAACATATGTATTTGACAAGAACTTAAGTGCTCTCATATCAGAGACAGTTAAACAATGTGACATTAGTAAGACTCACAGATTTTGCACTGAGTGCCCTTCTCTCTAAGGGAAGCAAAATTTATTCCCAGATTCTGGGGTATTTTCAATAGGCTTTGTCATTTTGTGTCTGACAGAAACATTATACAAATATTTAGGGGCTAGTTCTCTTGCTGGTGTAGATAAACACAGCAATATCCTTTATTACTGCCAAGAATTTTTGGTGGTAATTTAACAGAGAGGAAAGTTTTATAATTGATTTAATTTTTTTTTTTTTTTAATTTTTTGTTGTTTTTTTTTTTTTTTGCTATTGGAGGGGTAGCTGGACTATGCCGCTGTAATAAGAGGAACCATCCGACACATTCACTGGTACTCTAGCAAAAGTTGCTTTGTAATCAGTTTAGGAGAGTAGGAGAGGAAAAAAATGAGCTTCAGTACAGTCAAGCAAGGTCTGTATAAGACTTTTTCTGATAATAATAAAAATGTCACCACCTAATGTACAAATGCTTCATTGTGTAGCAAAAATGCAGTAAAGGCAAATTTACGAGCAGTGATCTTTTTTGTTACTCGGTGCATGTATCTGAGATTGCAGTTGCTGTGTCCAAACATTGGATTTTTTTTCCTATCCCATATTCATGTTAGAAAAAAGTTGCCACTGCATCTAGTTTGATTTCACTCAATGAGCATCTTCTAGTAGGAGAAATGGGCCTAAAGGATATTTTTGTGGTTCAGGTCTAGCTGTCAGATTGCTTTATCATTGTTACACCAGATGGGGTTAGGCAATACAATTATGTGTTTCTGATAAGTAAAATCGTATCTTAATAAGCAGTTTATGACTGAGCAAATGTCTGGGGTTTATATAGGTTTTGCCGTGACTCTTCAGAAAATCTAATTTTACTTAAATCTTTTTAGGTCATGTTTGCTTGGAAATGTGCAATTAAATCTCCCCCTGCTGCCCGTGCACCCATGCTAATGGATGTGACATGTCCCAGACAGGTGTTGGGGTGCTCTGAAAGCCAGTTCGTGTTTCTGCTCATCTTACTCAGGATTTTGAGTTTCTAGGAGATTTTTTTTCCCCGTTTGGGCTCAGAGGGAGTGTGAAATCCTCCACCCAGCCAGCTCTTCAAGATGAAATTTGATGGATGAACACTGATAGATTACATGAGGAAACCTCCAGGATACTTGGTGTGCTGCTTAAAATTATTCAGGCTGGTGCATCTAGACAGTAATGGTTATATTTTCAGTGTGCCTTAAGAGCCAAAGATCCTTGGTCACGCAGCACCACCTGACTTGTACGTTCCCTCAGATTTCAATGAGTAGTTTTTAACTTCTCATTAAAAAATAGAGCATTAGTTTCTCTACAGGAATAAGTCTTGGCAAACTTAATAATTTTAAATATTTCCAGAAATTACATTATATCTGTAATCTGCTGTTTTATATATGGCAGCCTTCAAAATACGCCATCTAAACTTGAGGTTGGGTGAACTGGTATGGGTGGCACACTGCCTTCTGGGAAGAGCCAGAAGTGTCTGAGACAATCAGGTGCAGAGGTCCTGAGGAGAAGGGGGTAGTGGGGTAGTCACGTTATCAGACCTGAAGCTATTCTGTGGTGGTGGATGTTCTGGTCCCTGCCCATGCTGGGGCATTTGGGGACTGTGTGCTCTGTGAAAGCTGAAGGACTGAAAGGCTGAAGTATGGAGCATGCTCTGATGTGTCCTTGGCCATGCCTGCTAGTTTCTGGTCTCCAGTATTGCTGCAGAACTAGCGGGATTTTATCTGTCATCAGGAGCCCTCTTTCTCTCTTGTTGGCATTCCCCAAACCTGCTGTGGACAGGAGGTTAAGTTTGGAGAAGCACTGCGGTGTTCAAGAGCAGAGCTACTTTTCAGGCAGATTTGGGAGGCTTTCTTGGGAGTGGGTCCTCTCAGATTAGTTGTTTCTAGTATTGTTGTTCAAGTGTGTGGTGGGATGAGCACAACGGTGTATGTTACAATTGCATTTCCAGAGGCAGAAAAGGAAATTAAAAACTCCTCTCTTGTTCTTGAGAAGAAATCAACTTTACTTCCCTAACAAAACCTTTCACAGGGGAATCTGATAAAGTCCTGGAGGAAAAAAGCCCACCTTATTTGGAAAGAAATGTGAAACATTTTATTTCAGCCCAGCTTTTTCCCAGCCACACACACATGCACACACAAGGTAAATGGAAATAGAAGGAACCAACTAGAACATGCTGAATAAAAATGTTTCATGTGGCACTGGAGCAATACAGCAAGTAGATCCTTTGTAAGCTTCTTGTGGTTTAGATAACAGTCCACATCTTTAGCTGATGATTCAGTATTATTAACTAGCAGACCTTCAGTCAAGTCAGTTGTTTTAATACATGAGGATACACCAAACTTATTACATACTTGGCTGATAGGTGAGGACCATAGTTTCAGTGCCAGCACATATGTAAAACGACATAAGCCGTGGGTATGTGGTGGGTCTCCATCTACAGTTTGGTGTGTGCAGAGCCATTCTTTGAAGAGCTCTAGAGAATATTTTTCTACTTTTAGTGACACAAGAGAAAGAAATGGTGGGGCAACAGTAGAGTTAGGATCAGTTCCTAGGGCTATTTTCTGTTTTATCTAAAGGATTCAGTCATTATAGGACCTCTTGGATGCAGTCTATAAACCATGTTTAATGTCCAGGACTACTTCTCTGGATACAGGACAGGCACAGATATGCCTGTCTGAACATGACCCACTGATGCACTGAGAGGTCCTAGAAGTACAACAGGAGACCCTGTTTGCCACTTTTGGTTCTGGTTGGTGAAAAAGCATCATGAACATTTGGAAGCTCTGCTAATGGGGATCTCTTCACGAAGGAAATCCATCAGTCGGGGTGAATGGTATAGCCCAAGCAGTACTGGATACAACATTGCTTAACACAGCTAGTCTCGTCAACTGTTACCCAATTTTCAGTTTGCAATTCTGCGTAGTTAAGTGCTGAGCCTTTTGATGGGGAGCAGTGTGTGGGTGGCAAAGACGGATAAACTCCAGAGGCACATGCCTTTGAAGTTGGATCACGTATAATTCCACAATGTTCTAGAGCCTTGCAGTGGCCTGGGATGGCATGGGCTACAGTGAGAACTTGTTTTATTCCTGCAAGGATGTCACCCAGAGTCAAAAGCAGGATCCAAACCCCAGTGTTCCAGCCTCTGGTGAGCATTACACTATACCTCAGCTCAGCATCTCTGTGTTGGACAGTATGAGTTGCAGGGACAAAATGAAAAATTCCTCACTTGCTGACTTCTGCATTGCTTTTGCAAATGGACACAAGTAGCCAGAGCTCCCAGTCTTCTTAAAGGCTTCTCTGAGATCAGCACCTAGATTGACATGGCACACTTTTGTAGGACTGCCCTCGTTTGAATGCATCTGCCCTGAGACTCCAGGAGTAGCCATGCCCTTGGTACTCACTTATTCTCACTAATTCTGGGTTCACTGTGTGCCAGGCCAGAAAAAAATGTCTTTGTCTATTATGTTTCAAAAGTGTGTGATTTCTGCTTTTTCTGGTTCCTTCTGGAATGAGACCTCCAGTTGACTGGTCAGGTTGACTGAGACAGTCCCATGTGTCATAATTTGTGTGTGGGAGAAGGTTAGTGATAAGATTAAAACTATGAAATCACGTGATCTGGGAGCTGATGCTGTGGGCAGCTTCACAGGGCACATGGAAAGGCTCTTTGGTACCAAATACAAAGAATCATGCTTCATGTGAACTGTGGTTGCTGTGGATGAGTTTGAACCCAGGCAATCAATGTCCAGCTGCAAGTGGAAAAGGGGATTCCTTTGATTTATTTTTTCCCTTACAATCATACCATGTGCACATGTGACTCTTATCCAAGAAGAACACAAGGGCAAACATGGATTAGAACCCATAGTGTTGAGTATTGAGTGAGAAATGCTCTTTCAGCAGCATATAGCTTTGCCTGTTACGGTGTGGTTGAATGGAAGATGCACTAGATACTGCCAACAGAGAAGTAGCTTAAGTAAAATACAATCTGCATGTACTCAAAGGAAAGAAGGTAAGAAATTCCATGGAACTAAACACAAAACTGATTGCCTGATCCTGGAAGCCTTTACGAATATGTTCCTATCCTCTGCTGGAGAACAGATTTTATTATGGTAGCTAAAGTTCTTGTAGTCTGGAGGCGGAAGCAATTTTGGGTTCTTCTCAGGTCTATGCAGGAGAGATGTGACTACGTAGCTGTCCTGGGAAGAAGGACACAGGGAGGAAGGAAGGGTTGGCTAGGATCGTGCGGGTCCCTCCCTGGCTGGAGCTGGTCTTCCAGCATCTCGTGCTTCAGGATAATGTTCAGCTGGGCTCAGCTCCTAGGCGCTGGACTGGACCTTTTATTTTCTTATTATGGTAGTGATATGTCCCCTCTGCTCCAGCAGTGAGGCTCCCAGATGTGCCAGCAGGCACAGAGTAGAGGAGCAGCACATGCTTCTTCACTGCCTGGCAGACTTGTAGATTTTTGAGTTTTAGGTAAGCATTGGTAAAAACTTTGTGTTTTATTCAGGGTTTGTTTGTTCATTTGTTTTTTGTCTCCTAAAGTAAAAACTGTAGCCAGATATACAGGACCAAAAGATTTGCAGTATTCAAATTTCTGAACCAGCAATCAGCTTTTCTTTATATATTATGTATGTTGTGAGGAACTGTGTCACAGTGAAAGGGAAGAAACGCAATGATTTAAACAGAAGCGTGTCCAGATACTGCTAAATTAAGAGACCAGGCAAAATCACAGTATACTCCTGAAGTGCATACTTAATTTTTTTTCCTGAAATTCAGGTTTTGTAAAAAGAGATGAGGACAGGTATGTTTTATTATGTAAAGAGATACTGCCAACTATTATGTTATAGGATTTTTCTCTCCTCTAACTTCTTTTTTTCCCCTTTGAAAAAGGGAACATTTCCTTTAGTAACGATTTGTTCCTGTATTTGCTGATCACTGCAATCTTTGGTACCCAGCACTGTAGCAGATTGCACAATTCCTTTGTTGCCTGTGACACAGCTTAACTGAAGGTAAGAAAAGGAATTGTGGTGCTATAATTAATCAATTTTAAATACATCTTCCCATTTCAGCCATATATTGTCCAGCACTTGGGATATTTTTCTGTTTTTTCTCATAGATGAGCATATTGAATATTGGTTTTAAATCTGCTGGGAGCTTCTCTGGAATCTTAGCTCTGGCCACAGCTATGTGCAATGGCAGTGGAGAAACCCAGATGTGAGCTTGTCCTGCTCACTCTCACTTGGCAGCAGTGAACAGAGAAGTATTATAGAAGCATCCTGAATATGGCCAAGGCACTAGCCGTGATGCATTATCTGTACCTTTAAACCAGCTTCATAGTGCTAAGATGGAATGACTTTTTCTTTTTTTTTTTCTTTAATTCTTAGTGTCTCAAGCTTACATACCATCCATTGGGAGAGGGAAAAGGGGAAAGCTAAACAATCTGAAATCTGTCTGTATTTACATCTAAATGCATACACACGCACAGAGAAGATTCGGGAGGGGTTATATGTAATAAACCCGATGTGGTTGATGAGTTTCTTTCTTCATTCAGTCAGGTGCTTAGTACATTTGTAAGCAAAATAAAAGATCAGCAGTGCAGTCCATAGAAACAGAGTGGAGTGAGCATAAGTGCCTGCCATGGAGCCCATGCTCAGCCAGGTACTTTGGTGTGGTCATAATCTCAACTCTTTGTAATCCCACCAAGTCAAGGGGACTGGCAAGGTATTTAAATACAGTAGGTGGAACCATATTGTTGTATTTGACCTGGCTTTCTTTTTTCTTCTCAATGACATCTTCTGGAAAACTTGACGTGTTCTGTTCATCCAGATATTTTTTTCATTGGGCTGGTTGTGTCTTGTCCTGTGGGTGCCATGCAAAGCGGTTGGGTTCTGCACATGAAATGTGAGAAAAGTCAGGGAGACCAAAATGAACTGAAGGGCAAAGACAGCAGAGTATGGTCTTTTGGGTCGCACCAGATCTGGACCTTTTCAAGGACTGGGCATTCACAGGCATCCTGGCTGGTGTATGAGTGTCTAGCATGTTCTTCAAAGTTTGTGAATGAAGGTCAAAGTTTTGAGAGCAACTTTCCTACCTTCTCTGTTTGAGTAATCCCGCAACCACTCATTTCTTGCACAGGAGTGTTTGTTTAGTGTTCACAAAGATGCTGATAAGAAAAGCTCATCACACTGTTTAATTCCATTTATTTACCCAGGGCTTCTATGCAATTGCTTTTTACTCCATGAATTTCAGTCTTTGCATCTCTTCTCTATGGAATGTGTTTAGGATGATATCAGTGAGTTTGTTTATACAGGCTAAATCAATCACATTTCAGATTAGACCTGCTAGTCCTCAATTATAATGGGGAAAAACGTAATAAATGGAGAGTAAACCAGTGATACAACTTGAGGGGCACTTTTTTGCTTAAAATGAAGTAAAGGCTTTTAAAAAATACATGGATATGTGTGGTAATTCCTCATTCTTTTTAGGTTTTCACAGGGAGGAAACAAGATTGAAAATTCTAAGTAGAGTAAAAAAGTTTTGAAAAAAATATTTCTAGTAGTAGTCACAGAAAAATATGGAAAGAAATCAAAGCTCTTTTATTTCAAACTTTGTGTGAAAGTTTAAACAATGCTGTCCAGATGCATCACTACTAGCTGTTAAGTTAGATGGATACTTATTTTTTTTTTCTCCTGTGAAAACACTGAGACTTTACAAGGAACTGCTGTCTAGATTACAATTTTAGGATTTGTTGCTTTGAGATTTGTGAAATGATTCTTGCTGCTTTAAAAAGCCTAAGTCAAAACTAGTTCATTTTTTGTTCTTTATTTTAATTATCTGGATATTGTGCTTTTAGGACTTTTTTTTTTTTTTTTTTTTCCAAGTGTTTTTTGCAGGGTTATGAAATGGATATCTATGCTTAAATCAAACTTTTGAGTTCAACCCTATATCATTGTGGAGAATGTTTTCTTGGCTTTTTCCCAGCAGCAGTCTGACAGCTCAGAGTACAGAAGTTTCCATATCATTGATGCCCAGTCCCAAATCCTGTACTCGAATAGGGCAAATTCATCAGTGATAACTGTTGTAGACAGTAATTCACCTAGGTGTTGTGTCACATGTCAAACATTATTACAGAGTAAGAGGCGCGGACTGTATCCAAAAGTAAAATCTTCTACATTGTGGGCAAGAAGAAGGTTTGCCTTCCTCATGGAAAGGGGAGACATGTTTTGGCAGTGTCTAGGACATTCGCTACCTTGACAGGACCCCTTGTATAGTGGTGAGTCATTTTTTATATAGATCTTCTAGGCGAGTCCTGATCAAGAGGAGTGTGTGTGTTTCTATTAGAGGAGTGAGGGCTATCCCCCTTGTTTCAGTTAGTACTATTGAAAAAAAAATAAATTCCCAGAAATAGGTCCTTCAAAGCTTCCTTAAAATGTTCACCCTGTGGTGGTGATGCATCCTGAAAGAGGAAGCAGTAGGTTGCAGCTTGCCTCTCTAGAACACTTCAGACCTCGAGCAAGCTGGTAATACTGGATTTTGGTTGCTAGAAGAAAGTGTACTAAACAGTTTGTGTGAGTAGGCAAGGTTAGCACTGCAGGGAAGGTTTTCTGCCTGCTGTGTGGTTAAATCGTCTGTGCAATTGAGTTATTTTTAACCTGTTGTTGTCTTCCAAAGCACATACTGCCTCTGTTTCTGCACATGATGTTGCTGGAGACTGAATGATTGCCTCTTCCATTGGGTTACTGACTACTGCAGGTCTGGGCTCATCACCAGCAAGTTGGGTGATCTGGGCACTTGGGCAACTCCTGGCTTCTGCCACAGTCAGGACCTCCTAGCACATGTCATGGTGACTGGAAGCACAGGAGCAGCTGCCAGCACTGAAGGGCCCTCACGAGTACAGGAGGGACAGCAGGACCCTGCTTTGCCCACCATATGCTGGTAGATGTCTTCAGCGGTGAGGTGCCATGGTAGAAGTGTTAGTCTCTCCACAGCCTCTCTAGCAGCTATGAGGAGCTGACCTCTTCTTCTCACATGACTGGACCACCCCAGTTCTGTCCTGAATGTATTTCCACCTGTCAGTCTTCTTCCCTGCACCCTTTCCCTACCTTTCTGAAGAGTATTACTGGGAAAGAGCTGGCCACCAGACTTTGTTTAGGGTTTTGGAGAAGTTGTGAGGGAGTTGAGGAGGGCCATGGCCTCCAAGCCAAAGAGTGAGAAGACAAAGGGAATGTACTCTGGGAATATACATTTTGGTGTGCTTGAGATGTGTGCCTTGGGGGGGACCCAAGCAGAAACCAATGTGTGGGAAATAAACAGCTGTTGTTTGGATGTATGAAGCTCCCCAGAGGAGCAGCTGAGAAGACCTGTGCAGGCTGTGGCACAGCAGCTGACGAGGAGCTTGCTGGTGGGGTCCTAGCTGCCTTGCACCCATGGGTTGAGTTTTGGTGGCCAGGATAGGTAGCACCCATGGGTTGGGCCACCTCAGCTCTGCCTTGTGTCTTGCTGAAGCACTGCCTCATCCTCAGCACTGGCATCTCTATGATGCCAAGTTTTCTTGCAGTGCAGTCGTTGCTGCTGATGATTGTGAATAAAGCTACAAGGGGAAAAAATGTTTTGCAGGTTGTTGATTATTTTCTTTAGTTATTGCTGATGCCGAAGGCAAAGGGCTTTCTCATCTGTTATCATCTTCCTTTCAAGTCAGTGTTATGCTAATGACTGGATACAACCACTGAAGAGCCATCATTAGTGGCTTTTTGTTTATTTATTTGCTTTTTTGTTACATTAAAGATCCCATTAATTGTGCCATATTTCATTATTAAATTAATAAAGCTAAGTTCAATTACTGTAATTTTATTTGAAGGAAAAAATACTCATAACATAATATAGTACAGCTATGTGGCATTGCTAAATCGATTCAATCTTCTTAATACAAAATACCTTTTTTCTCAGACATTTTCTCTTGCCTTTCTAATAAGTAAATCTAATATCAGTTTAGGCATAACTCACAGGAAGCTTTCATAAAAATTTCTGTCATTTTGTAAGAGTTCTGTTTGTTTTCTCTTCAGAATTCATCATCTTGCTAATTGTGTGCTGAAATATACTACCAATGTACAGTATTATAAGGGATAGATATAAGAGGTATTGTGTGTAGAAGTGGTATAGCCTTTAATTTCTGATTTGAATTACTTGATAGAAGGTAAATTTGCTCGAGAATAATGGAAAGAAACCTTTAATTGCTTTAAAGGACATCTGTACACACTCTCAGTACCCAAATTAATTCAATTACAGTTTCTACTGTTGTAGAAATAGTGTGTTTATTTTAAAATAAACTGAAAATTTAATGGCAATTACTAATGTTTCTGGGTAGATGCTGGTACAATATCAACACAAAATACTGAGCATCATGTGAAGAAAAATCCCCAAATGTGTTGTTTTGTTTCTTTTTTCATTTAAATACTGTACTGACTTCCAGTGAAAAATAATAAAAATGTGCAACTGTCTGGCAATGGTTTGGGGAGATACTTTCCTTGCTCTGTTTTAGAGAGAAATTAGAATAAACTATAACAAAAATAATAATCTGAATTTCTGTCTCTATCCCCTCTCCAACCCTGGCACTGCATTTCCCTGTTGCTGGGCAGGAAGCTACAGATGCTGTTTTCACAAAACTTTGTCAAGACTATTTTAAAAGAAAACACTTTTATTTTTGTTGCCATCACTGAACACAATGTGAGTTTGTTGGCTTGATTAGTTTCCGACTGGGCAAGCATCCACAGTATTTTTTGAAATAATTCCCAGCTGATATCAGCCCTGGAGCCATTCTTTCAGAGGCTCCCTGAAGTCCAGCCCAAGCTCTCACTGGGATGCAGGTTGAGCCAGGGCTGCCTCTGGCACTGAGTCCTTTAGGTTTGCATCTTCATGGTTTGGATGAAGCAGCTTGAGAAAAGCACCAGTCTCATATGTGAGACTTACTGTGCCCTCACCATCAGGAAAATAACAGTTTCTGTTGTGGTTTACTGGTGTTTGATCAGCAGGTGGGAAAGATATGACTCCTAAATAGTCTTCACATCCCAAATGCCATTGAGTTTTGGCCAGCTAGGTAAGGTAAAAGGTCTCCTTTGTGGCTGGGAATGTCTGTCAGATAGTGTCTGTAGTATGCCGTATTAGAATATTTCTACTGAGAGTAGTTTTAGGTCTTGTTGCAGTCAATGTCCTAGTGATGCAAGTCTAAATGTTATCATCCATGGTTTCCACATTTCTTACGAGAAAGCACATAAAAATAAGCAGTGCATCTACTCACCTACTTCCAAAAGGTCACATCTGTATATTTGTGAAACACTGCATGTATACCTTGTGATTTATGTTAAGGTGCCTGCATAATTTGTGCCTGCAGCTCTTAGTGTTTGCTTCTTAAAGCTGTGTGCACTCAAAAAAAAAATTAATTCAAAGTTAATTAGTCACAATTTAAATTAATTCAACTGGGTGCACAGATGTGAGGAACTGGCCAAAGCCAAGGGAAGGGACAAATTAAATAGTTAGCTATGCAGCATTATTTGACCTGCATCTATATAAACCTGTCTTTAGCAATGTTTTAAGTACGTATTCTGTAATAGCTTGTGTTCATTCAGTCATTGTTAGCTTAGCCCTTTGAAATTCTCTCTCTCTGTTTTAGTTTGCTGTTATATGAAGGGATGATAATATCCAATAATCAGTACTGAAATACCAGCCACTTGATCAGCACTGCAGTTCTCCAGCAATATGGCTTATGTGTCTGATGGTACAAAGGGAGGCGTTTTCCCCAAATCCCCTCTCCCATTAAAGCCATCTGCCCTCTGATCGCCCCACAGCTTATTCCTCTGACTCTGTGCAAATTATCTGAGAGTGTGTTTTCTGAAGATTTATTTTGAGGAATGATACTTTTAAAAGAATGAGATTGCATGTCTAAAAATAAGTTAGTTTGTTTAGAGTATTTATTTATAATTGTAAATAACACGTGTGATTTTTGCAAACAATTTGCATCTAAAGCATAAAAGCTTTTAACAGAACCTATTTAATTTCTTTGCAAAAATACATTTTAAAGTAGATGGCCAAGTGGCTAAGAAACAACTGTGCATCTCTGTATCTAGACTGTGATATTCTTTTTTTTTTTTTTCCCTTGATCTCAGAGGCATGCACTGTTTGCTTTGTTTTTCTTTTTTATTGTGTCGTGCAAGATAGATCTTGTTTTTCTTAACATAGCAAACCACACAGACATTATTAAACTTTGGCTCATTAAACAATTGGAGTTTTACTGGAAGACACAGGAGCAAGTACATTATAATCTGCAGAAATAATGTAAAATAACTTCTCTCATGTCTTAGTAATTTTTCTGGTTCTGTTTAACTTCAAAGATATCTTTGTGTGTATGCTGTGAAACACTTGGCCTGGTACAAGCCGTGACAAGCACAAAACTGTGTTAGTACATTCACTTCATACTTTTGCTAAGATTCATCAAAACACTGGGATAACTTTCTGTACGTACTTCATAATGTCTTTCAGGCATTTCCCTGAAGGTTATTAGATGACCATTACCAGATGTAATTACAATCAATCAAAAAGGTGTTTCACCACCAGTAACTCAACATTAAGGGTCAGTGTCCTAGAATCTGAGCCTCTAGGTCATGGCACTGTAGATGTTAAACATGGGCTATCCTAGAGTGTATCCTGGTGAGTATTTTGTTACTGTAGATCATGAGACCTATGTTATTCAGTATTAAGAGAGGGAAAGAGATGATAATTACCAAATGAGTCAAACATTCAGTATATACATTTCTTAGAATCTGGTAAAAGAAGTGAAAAAGTGATTTTTCTGTCACCAACAGTGAAGTATCCTTATTTCTGTGGCTGACTGGGAAGCAGAAAGCAGCTATATGTGGGCTGAAATTCTCCAGAGAATGTGCAATAAATAGATAGCTTGGAGGAAGGCTCCTGAGGGTCTCACGAGCACAGCAGTTTGGGAGGGAGAGGAGTCTATTTCCAGCTCAAGAAACAGCTAGCACCACAGGACTTGTTTATTTGGTGTGGAGAAAGGACTAAGGGGAGTGAGTTCTTAAAATAACAAATTCTCGCTTTGTAAAGCAGTGTACCAGGAAAACTGTGGTCATGGATTGGAGACATTAACTTTCTATTAAGCATTGATGTTTGTAAGGTTGTTTTTGGTAAGGTTGGTTTGACGGAAGGAGGGTGGATTTTCTGTGTTGCATTTGGACCCAGCTGCACGATGCACTTGGGGGCATGGGTTTGGCTTGTGGAGGTAGGCAGGGTGGGCACTATACAACTGACTCCTTTTGAGAGCTCCTGAAACCCCGTATGCCTTGTGCCAGGTTGGTGGCATGGGGAACAAGAACAAGGTGGCCAAAATGCAGATACCTGGTGCATCCCACGGCATGGGGCTGTTTGGCACAGAGCTGGCTCTGTTCAGGAGTTACTGCCAGGCTTAGAGCTCAGCTGCGAAACTGCAGGTTGCCCATTTTTCTCCTTTACCATGATCGTGGAAACCTGGGGCTTTGTGGAGAGAATTGTCCAAGCCTTGTGCTCTGAAACTTGAAAGTGTTACTCAGCATAGTGCCTGTACTCCAGATGTGTTTGCTCACAACAGCTGGAAGAGAAGACAGTAGCCAGGCAGCTTCAGACATTAACTTTTGGAAGGCATGAAGGAATAGCCCAGTTGGGAGTTGCCCAGGGAGTAGACTTGGAAATGCTATAAAATCTGGGAGAAGGCCAGATTTTTCCAGCACCTGTTTTGTCAGATCCTAGGGAAGTCTAAATATAAACTGAGCGCAAGTGCCCTGAACAGTGCTGATGTCCTTGAGAGCACTTCAGGCAAAGGGAGGGGAAATCAAGTTTCTCCTATTGCCTGGCCTGCGTATTGTGTGTGTTCATCATGAACAGATCATCACCCTTCTTTGGCAAGGTTCCTCTGAGATTAATCCAGATTTCCCTTTCTGTCACTTTCTAGAAACTGTACCCAAAAAAGTAACAAATGGTGAGGGCGAGTTGCCATTTTGGAGAGGTTTAAACCAGCCAATGTCTTGAAGAGGCTTGAACCAGCTCTGGTGACTTCCTGTTGTAGTAGTAGTTGCTAAAAGAATTATTTGCCTCATTTCATCTGTTGTAATAGTTGTGAAGGGGTGGAGAATAAGGAGGAGAATGAGGACATAGAATGGGAAGAAAATTATTGTGCTTTCAAAATTATCCTCATATGTTTTTTTGTTTTTGTTTTTTTTATTTTAAATTAAGTTTTTTGGACAAAAGCAGTCAAAGGTGTTCCTGTAAGAATGTCTGTGTTAATAACTTTAAAAAATTATTTTCAAATCTAGATCATCAACAAGGAAATTAATCCTTTTGTAGACAAGTGGGACGGAAGGTCAGTTCCCAGCACATGGAGTATTTGAAACAGGCTGGATTCCTTGGTGTGGATAAGCCAATAGGTACGAGACTGTGTAACTGCTGAGTATCGATGTTGACAGTGACAGACTCATTACAATATCTTACATCACTTTTGCGTGAGATCCAAACTTCTTTCGGAATTCAATGCAAAGTTTTCTTGTACTCCTGAGTCACAGGTGTGCTGGCTACCAACTGTGCAAATACAGAAAATCATGTTGCTGAGTGCTCAAGTTTGTATTCTTCTAAATATAAATGTTAAAAACCTGTGTGACTGTTATTTTAAGGTCAGTGAGATGAATGTCACTTCAATTTTCAACATGCAACCTGTATAATGACTTTTCTTCTGGACCTGGACACAATGGAGTAATCTCAATCTTTGTTGAAGAAACCACAATTTTGAAGGCTTTGAATATGTTGTAAGATTTTGCCTATTATACTTCTGTAACCTGTAACTTCTACATCATTGTAGTGTATTCTGTCTTGCCATTCAGAAGATGAGGTTTGTGTGGGTTTTAGGCCATTATATCCTAGACTGTCTTTAAAATGCACCATTCCAGCCCACAGAAGCATGTGCAGAACAAGAAGCTGATGATAGACACAGCAAGGACAGAGCGGGTTTCATGCGTACATATATATATTAGGATGAAAAAAGTCAAAAGTCCAGAGGAATAAGATGTAGTTCTGCACTTCAGCTAAAATACATACTGCCCTAATTATTTTTTTGTTTGTATGCAACGTAACATATACTTTTTTGTTTTCAAATACTACTGTTACATGTTTCTGACAGAATTCTCTGGGATTTTTTCCCGTTTTCTTATTTCTGGTTAAAAAGTTCAAAACAAAAGCAAGTTTGCACAGGCAAAACTCTAGCAACAGTGGTGAATTCAGAGCAGCCTGAAGTGACAGTGTTTGAACAGTTAACTGCAGATAATCATGCACATGGAGCAGCTCACACAGCCTTAGCTAAGCCACACCACATCATTATGTTGCTAAGGGACAGGGTTTGAACTGTAGAACAAATTATATCTTATTACCACTTTCAGAAGAAGTTTTTCCTCTTGAACTTTCGTATTCATACACATTCCAACGTGGAAGGTTTTTTTTCTCTAGCTGTTCAGCTGTTGGAGTTCACAGAACCATTTAGCTGTGATTGTCTGACAAATCCAATTAGTCCTGAGCTGGTATTTATTTACAAAAATGCTGACAGTTTGAGATTATACTTAAGATCTATTTAAAACACAAATACGATTCCTGGGGGAGGGAGAAAACCACCTCTACCTTCTGCTATAATTGCTTGATAGACAGATTTGAAAAGTGTCTTAGTGGGGTCTCCTTCACACTGCTAATACTTGTGTTGGTTGTAATAACGGGACATTGCATTGCTGCTGAATTACAGCCCTGTCTTGTTATAGTAATCTCAGGATATGCAGAGGCTTCAGCTGGGGTAAGGAACCTCAGTGCTGAGTGTGCTGCACATAAAACATTGCGGAGGTGGGCACTTTTTATAATGCTCACAAAATAGCTAGGACAGGAAATAACTTGAATGAAATCTGGTGAAGAAGGGACTTGCAGAGGCAAAGATGGGCACAGAAGTTTGCATGCCCTGACTGCACTTGTCATACTCATGATTAAGAATATTTTAGCTTTGGCTTTCAAACTTGTATCTAGCTGTTAGTCTGGTTTGTTGGGCCTTTGCTCCTGCATTTTATAAAAGCTGTAAAAAAAAAATGGATAAAAGTCTCAGCAACACAGGGTCCATCTCAGTTCATCCTCTGAAGCAAGGTACAGAAAATGCACCAGTTGCAAGGAAGATGATGCCTTAACTGCATTCAGTTGTGCAACAGAATGTCACCAGATCCAGCTTTGCTCTGTGATTGTATAATACCATCAGGTGCATCCTGAAATTCCTGAAACTTTCTTGCAATGGTAAGTGAAGCAGTCAGGTGTGTGACAGCAGAGTCTCAAGAGCAGGATTTCGGTAAAACCTGAAATTCTTTATCTTCTACACTTCTACAAAGTCCTTATGTTTGCTGTATGATTAGTGTGTATTGGCAGTAGTTATTAAAAATAAATTTAAGAGATGTATCTTTTATACTCTCCTAAGCCACTTCATTATTTAATTGCTCTGTGCAGAGGAAGAGATGTCTTAAGAAATTTGAGGAAGCCAAGAGCAGCCGGGAGTTTTGGAGGGTTGTTGGGAGAGGTCTGGAGAAGAGAGGTTAAACTGATTCGAGGAGAGCAATTGCGACACAGAGCTGTGTGAGTAACAACTTGCCCTACTTTCTCTTTCCAGAACAAATCAAAATTATAATTATCAAGTTGTGTTCCTTCAAACCCAGATAATAAAGCATTCTCTTTAAAGAAGACTGAATTTTTTTTCAAGTTAATTCACTTTAGTACCACCTGCAATTTTGAAATATAAGTTTTTCTGAGGTTGTTTTCCAAGGTCATTCTGTCAAGTACAGTTTTGGTTTTTTTTTTCCTGTAAAATTAATTTTGAAGCTTTCTGATTGGGCAGAAACAGGTCACAAACTTGTTTTGCTTAGATAGAAGGAAACATCTGTTGGAACTCGGGTTTGTTGAAACTGGACTTTTTCCTGTGTAAATACCATTCCCTTTATGAACAATGAGTTGCTTAATGGGAGTCAGGTTTTTAAAAGAACGTGCCTTACATGTGTCCCTTATCGTTGGAAACTTTCTCTGTGTGTAGAACTGATTTGGGGCACTATTTGTATTGCAAACGCTCCATCAATTCCCACCATATGCAGCTGAGGGCCACAAACTGGTCAAGATTTTTCCTGTATATTTTTTTCACAGTTGTTTATGATTGCAGTGAATATTGGCTGCAGAATAGTATTTTGGGATGTTAATTGGAGGGATGGAATAAACACTGTGTCAAAGGCTCAGCCATGCACCCATAATTTGAGAATCCTTAAGATGATCAAGTGGATTTAACTTACTACACTGTCTAGTCAGTTCTCTGCTGGATAAATATTTTCCTCTTTGATACATTTATCCCCTCTGGTATTCTTTACAGGGCTCAAAAATAGTGCATACACTGGTTTTCTTTGTGAAAAAATGTGTGGTGTTCTGTTATATTAGGAAATTCTTCCTTCTGGTAAAATACACTCTGAAAAAGTGAGCTTTATTTATGCATAGTGTCTTTTTGCTTTATGCAAAATATGTTTTAGAAAAATCACTCAATTCAGCCTGAAGTATTTAGTTGCTTTATAGACTTATCATTCTTTGTTTATGATTACTTTGTGTTTCTCCTCAAATGATAAAGTTTCTGGGTTACTGAGGTACTGACAGTCCCAAAACTAAGAAAAGAAAATATTAGGGTAGGCAACAAATATACTTTAAACAGTCTTGGTAGTTGGCCATTGTCTGTTTTGTAAAGAGAAGTGGGTAAGACATCCTTTGGAGTGGTTTATGTGCAGATGATATAAGATATTAGAGTAAAAGGTGAAAATATCTATGCAGTCATTTGTGATCTTATGATTTATGAGTTGAAGCCTTGGCTGTTGCTAAATTTTAGGATGTGTTGCCAAAGACACAGGCTCAAAATGTACTGTTATGTGTCTGCATGTGCCAAGGCAGATGATTAAAAGTTGCTTTTATCAGCTGATGCAAAAGTACAGGAATCCTCCTGTAAAGGCTTAGGGAAAGCAAAGAGGAAGGGACAGAATGGTTTATAGGAGGGCAGCATCTGCTGTCCTGCACATTCACATATCGTTACTGTGAGACATGAGTGATAATGATGCCTGCTCTGTGCATTTCATTAGTGTTTTCACTGGCAGTCCTGTAGGAATATTTAGCAGAATGCGTTAGTATGTAAAAACAATGGACAGCTATGTCCAAATAGTAGCCTTCATTTATTTCTGTCAGACACTTAGCAGTGCACTTGCAGAAAGATCATAGAATATGTTCTTAATGTATCAGGAAAAAAAATCTGTAGTAAGACTTGTACATGGATGGGAGAGTATAGTTTTACACTGTCTCCTTCCCCTGCCCCTGGGATATATGCTGGATATGGGACTGGAGAAAGTAATAAGCAGTACGTTCTTGTCAGTTGAGACAGATAAGCATCTGATGAAACAAAACAAATGTTTCAAATGATTGATTGCACTGCAGTTGGACAATGATGCAATATCTTTCCTTAAGAAAGCCTGTTGATTGCAAGTGTTTGTGTGCTCGATGTGGGAATACAGATCTAGACTATCTGCTGAGATACAATTTCATTGTTTCTTCACAAGTATACATTTTTCTGGTAAAATGAGACCTTATGAGTTTTTGGTAGTGAACAGTCACTTGGAATGAGTATGTGGGGTTCTTTCTTTTTTTCTTTTTCCCTTTCTGGTATATGAAGCCTTACTATTATATGGAATGAGCAAAAGAAGGACCTGGAAGGAACAGTGAATTGTGTCACTAGAAAGTGACTTAGTAGTTCAGATGAAATGGAGGTTTATGGCCTCTAAGGGAGTAACTGAAACAAACTTTCAGGTATATCTGTGGGTAGAAGATAAAATTGATATATTTGGCCAAAGCACTTTGTTCTTTGTGTTGGTTAGCAAGTGAAGCAGCACCTCTGGGAAGAGCTTGTTCAGCAATCAACAACAGTTTTGCAGAAACACCCAGGAGAGAACGGATTTACTGAAGGACAGCAAGTCTTTGTGGAAGAGATAATCTTCCTTTTACTATGTTGTTGATAGAGGGATCAGATTAGTTCCTGGGATTCTGGTTTTGTACTTGAGGTAAGGCAAATCCTCACACTTGTGACTTGTAAAGCAGGTCACGGTAGTAACTCATCCAGTCCAAGTGTGCATACACCAATACCTTTGGGGCAGATTAGGAATTTCTGAAATCTGGTACATGTACCACTGGCAGTTGCAGGTTAGGTCAAAATGTTATCGAGAAAGAAACTAAAAATTCATCTTTCCTGGAAGAAGTTAAAGTCTCTAACTGGAAACAAATCCTCAGCTACATACTTGCAATTAAGCACTTGAGTTCTTGATGTTCACTTCTCTCATGGCATACCTGCCATGCCAGATGTGCTTTTGTGTGTCCCAGGCCTTGCACAAGCTGGCAGATCCATGTGATGTCTTGAAGCTGACCAGAAGCACTTAGTCTCTAGTTGTAGCTAAGAAGCAGTTACAAACAGCTGTCCCTGTTTCATCCCAGTTCTGCATGGTGTGTGTGGTTGTGTTCCAGGTGGTGCAGGAGAGTCCATCCTTCTCTTGTTCTTGATTTTAGGTTAAACACACTCCAACTGGAGTGCTTTGTATAAGCCTCATTAATGAGGTTTCAAAGTTGCTCAAAACTGTAAAGTATGTGTCTTCAAGGGAATGCAGTCCAGAAATACAGATGGAAAAGCCAGGGAGGAAAAGTAAAGATTCAGCTATGATGCTGTTGGAAGGTCACACTGAAATGGTGTCAGAGTGAGCACTGTGGTTTCCAGAATCCAAATTGTGGTCTTGTCTACTACCTAGCTGGTTCCATCTTTTTTTATGTACTAATGCCTCAAGCTTCAGGACAGATGAATTTCATCACTAGCTAGAGTTTTCTCCCTAATGCTGAATCAGAAGCCAGATCTAGCCAGTGAGAGAGAAATAATTTGACTAGTTGGCACTGAACAGGACCAAAAAGCCAGATGGTATTTCTTGTCATAACATCATGTTAAAACACTGGAAGAAGCAATCAAGACTCTTTGTAGTATCTTGTGATCATTTATTTGGTGACTGACCTGTTTCAGAAGCTGGAGACGAAACACTCTTAGACTGGGTTGAATACTTCAATTGACTTTTTGACTTCTTTGTTTTATCCTTTTGTGGGGTGTTTTTGTTTTTCATTTTCCTCCTGTTCCCATGCTTCTGAAGGCCTCTGTATACAACTTTTGGTTTGAATTTCCTTCAGTTCTGTAGAAAATTGTTGGGTTTGGGGGTTTTCAAAGAGGCAAATTTGATTAAAAAAAAATCGGATGTTCTTAATCTTATTGTGAATAAGAGCATACACCAATGAAAACAGCTGAATAGGTTAAAGGAACATGAAATATAACACCTGAAATATAGGGGTTGAGATATTATCAAGACATACCATTTGGGAGTTTCCATTAAAGGAACTGAGTTTCTCCTTGTACTTCTGTGAATCAAACGGCAAGACTGTCTCTTGACAAAACGTGGGCCAATGAATGAGCTTCTACTAAAATAACCTTGGTATTATAAATCTCATTAATTTACACATAACTGTCTTTTACCAGTCTAAAAAGTTTTGTGCTAGATTCTTGACGTCTGTCATATACCCAGGTGGCATAATCGGAAAGCTTCCTGAAAGACATAAATGCACCTTTTACACTTTAAGACATGTCAGTACACCGAGTGTGGAGAGCGTGGGAAAATTATCTTTGTGAAATGTAGGCTTGATTCACTTTTACCCACCCGCTTTTGTATTATTAACTGCTGGAAGTGAAGACTGGTTTCTTTCCTGGGGCTGAGATGTGGAAAAACATTGTGAATTAGTCATTCTGAGGTTGACATGGAAAGTCTCTGAAGAGCTGTTGACTTGTCAACTCTTGCATATCCCATAGGTCAATAACCATATCACAAACTTTGAATGATATCTGGCTTGAAGAAAGGGTTAACAAGATTGCAGTAAGACTGTGTTGTTCATAGGAAAGTGTTTCTATCCCCAACATTTCAGCATGATAAGAAGCTAGTGTCCAGCCTGCACAAACCAGAACTTGTGTAGCTGAACACAAAGAAAGGAGGAAACAAAAAAGACAAGTGTGTTTAGTTTTGGTTCTCCTATTCTGATCTAACGTTTTAATCCCTAGTGACCTAGTTAACGTAAAATCAGAAGCGTCATTAATAATCTAATCCCTGGGGAACTTGCATAAGCCCTTCATCACTCCAGCATCTGTAAGGAAGTTCAGAGTTCCCCATAACAGTGAAGTGCCTTTTACTACAAGAGAAAAATGGGTCTTGGCAATATCTTTTCCCATTTCTGACAGATGGCTAACATTGCAGCCACCTTTGTGAATCTTATCATTACCCTTGCAATACAACTGTAGTGCTTCCCTGCTGTAAGCTGGGCTCCTGGGAACACTGCTAATCCTTTTTGGCATTTATCCCAGAAAGGAGGACAAGCAAAGGCATGAACCCAGTATTTGTGAACCTACATGTGGCCAGAAACTTGCTTACAGGATAAGTAATGCACGCAATGTTGAATAACTTCATATGCTACATGGTAATAAAAAGATGCCAGGGAAGGACAGTGATATAAAGAATTTAGCTCTTCGGGGCTTAATACTTAGGTGAGGTTAGAGCTGGCCATCTGTGGCTTTCTCCTTTGATAGGCTGGGGCAAGTGAGTTTTGAGGTAAAGATGCAGAGAACTGAAATGACAGCAGTTTTAATCATATGGTATTTAATCATATGGTATTGTATCACCATTTCATAACAAACCTGGAAGTTAACCATATCTAGCTGTGTGACATGGGACTCATGTTTATACCACTTTTAGGTCTACTTTGATTTCATTGTTTATGCTCATGTAATACTGATATGTGCATCAGAGACTGCACGGTATCCTCTAGCAAGTGAAGTAGGAAATGAAAAAATTCGGTTTATTCCAAAATAGTTTTAAAGTCTCTTAAACTGGACTGAGAAATATTTGGAACCTACATTTTGGTGGGTTGGCACAACCATTTTGTTTTATAGGTTTTGTTTAAATAATGCACACATTTGTAGATTTGTGATCAGTCCAAACCATCAATCCATGTACCCTCCATTTCTCAGTTGATTAGTAAATGTTAAAAACATATGAGTTGGTTTTGAAGTGAAGATACATTAGAGGCAGGAGTAGGTGATGTTTTAAAACTTCAAAACTTGTTCTTTTGACTGGACAATCTGACCAGTGCAGGACATCTGGCTCATTTGTGGAGAGGCAAGTAGGCATTTAGTGCCATCATAGCCTGAATTGTATTATTTACTGTGTGCGTCGCAGCTCTGAGGATTGTGTAAATTCACAACTGGGGATTGCAAACTGAGCTGGAGGCTCAGATGTGCACAACTGCTCTGTCCAAATATAATGCATACCCCATATGGAAAAGTAATTATCTGTCCTACATAATACTTTGTAGAGAGAAGCATGATTGTATATACATTATGAATTTATATTTATATACTACAGTAAATTATGTTTCATTTTATACATATATTTTTATATAGAGAGAAGGATTTTTTTATCGTTGTTGTTTTAAACCTCTATATGCCTTTAAAGAAAGAAATATCCATCTAGTAGTTTCAGCCCAATGTTGTCCAGCTGTTTGATTTTAACATATTTCAAAGGCCTGTCCCTGCTTTCTGTGCAAAGTTCATATTTCAAATCTTACTATTTAAAGTAACATTGCTGTAGGCCAATGCTGCGATAGCATAAACACTACTCAGGAGACTTGCTGAAATAGGCATGCTTTCTACAGTGAAGACTTCTTTGTCTGTGAAATAATTGCCACTACTGCACGTTTTGCTGGTGGGAAAGTTGCTTTGAGGTACTCAGAGGAATATATGGAAACCCATAGCCAGATTTGGAGTCAGTAAGAGGTTCGCGTTAGTGCCCAAGAAGTGTGGTACCCTTGAGCAGAGGACAGCTGTCAGTTTGCGACCCAGCTGTGAAGCTTGGTCGGGGGCGCACCATGCCCCTGGTGCACTATCCTACCCCAAAGCCTTGGCTGTCACAGACTGCTTGTCCTGGTCATCTTCTGGGACACTTCACTCGTCAGCTGAACAGACTTCTTTTGGGACTCCTGCTGTTTCATTCACAGGGCTAAACAAAAACGATTAATGTAATATTTTCAGCTCTCCAGAATGTGTGGTGTGTTTAATCACAAACACCATTTCTGATCAACATTTCTTATTGAAAGAATGAAACCAGAAAAAATATTTTTTTATCCTCTCAAGAGGAATTGTGCGACACTGTGCCTCTGGCTGAAAAAGGAACTGTAGATTAGTGTTTAAAAACACACCACTGTGATTGTTATCCATACCATCTCCCTATATCCTCTGACAGGCACACATAGGTACAGCAGAGGAGAAGCATGGGCTTTGCTTCTCCTGCGATGCTGTTCTGAGAAGCAGTATCCTGTTCCCCAGCATCACTCTGATATTTCTTGGCAGTTACTCAATTCCATAACATTTCCCAGGAGCTGAAGGGTTTGGCTGTGCCTTGGGGCTGGCAGTCTCCCAGGGGGTGACCAAGCTGTGCTGTGCCTGGACTTGGTCCTGCCAGAAGGAAGATGTCCATCTGTCTGACCTGCTAGTTTTCTGCCCCAGCCAGTGCTCAGGGTTCTCTCCTGATGCATAAAATTATTTAATCTGGAGTCTTCTGTACATCATTAAATGAGTAATCATTAATTTGTTTTATGTTCACAGGAATAAGGATTATTCGTGCGTCAGGGAGGTTTTACAATTAGGTTAATCACCCTGTTCCTAGAAACTACAGATGGTCTGCCAAGCAGACGACGTCTCAACAAAGCACTTAATATATGCTTACATGTTGTGCTTTAAGGAAATAAGATTTTAGAGTTACCTTTGATAAAAGAAGAACTAAATCTAGAACGAAAGTTTATCCAATCATTTAAAATCTATGGTAAAACAAATATTTGGACTTTTTTCACATGGGCAGCATATTCCTGGCAGCTGACAGAGTTGACCAGAAAGCTGGTGCTCCTTGGCCTGTCAGCTGTTCCTCAAACCTTTGAGCATGTAGCACAAGATGCCTTTAGCCCTTTTATTTAAATATGTGCTTAAATGCATTAAATGTCTGGTCTTACTGCTTTGGCTTCTAAGGGATGTGATTGTGAACTGGTTGCCACTTGATATCAGACACTTCATCTGTTTTTTCCACTAATGTGAAAATCTATATTGTCCAAAGAGAACAACAGAAATTTTGTTTCCTGAAAACTGCAGATGAATAGAGAGAGGACATTGATAAGATATGATGAATTGGTTGATATTTTTCTTGGAATTTTGAATGAAAGCAAAATAAGTGATTTAATTTCTGTTCAGGTTTTTCAGGTTTGTTTGGTTTATTTTGTTTGTGGGTGTTGTTGTTGTTTGGTTGGTTTTTTTTGGGGGGAGATGTGGTGGCTGTATTTTGGGGGTTCGAGGTTTTTTTAAGTCCTGCTTTCTCTGCAGTCTAGCATCATCACACCAGAAGTTCAACATGGTACTCTTAGTGGGTTTTGTTTATCTGGTCTCCTACACGTTTGAAAAAAATGATGCAAAGATAATGTTTAAATGGAAATGCACGCTGTAACTTTCAGGACAAACAGAATTGGGTGTCACTGCAATCTCTGTAGAGGATGGGTGCAAAATGCAGGGTAAAGCTGAAGGATGGGAAAATATCACAACTCCGAGGCTCTTTGGAAAGATATTGGTCTTTAGGGGTGGAAGGAGCACTGAGCAGGACTGGTGGGTCAGGTGTGTGGGGCAGAACTTGTTGCAGTCTTGCCTCCATGGTTTGGTGCCAGTGAAATCTCAGCAGCTGTTTTGGTTATTCTGCAGCTGACCTTCTTGAGAGAGACATTGGGAGGAGATGTGTCAGAAGTTTATTGGGGCAGAGGTTGGGGGGTGGGCATGGGATAATGGGCTTCAGAAGGAAATGGGAAAAGGTTGCAAGATGGTGTGAAGATTTGTTCAATGCTCTTATTCCAGGTGGGTTTGGTTCTGTGCTGTCATTTTGAAGTCATGACTGTCTGGAGGCAATACAGCTTCCCCCTGTTTGAAGAGAATACAAGAAAAAACAAGAAAAGTGCCTGTCAGGTTGGGTTGGGTTTTTTGTTTGTTTATTTGTTTTTCTTTTTGTTTTTGTTTGTTTCTTTTTTTTTTTTTTTAAAAAAAAAGGAAGGCTGAATTAAAACTTCTTTATTTTTACTGTTTTCCTTCTTGAAGTGTCAGGTTATTCTTTTTTTGCTTTGTTTTGTTTCTTGAGCAGATGCATGGGAGACCATTTGGGACAGACAATGTATTTCTTGCAGGACAGTGGTATTTCCTGATGAACATGCCTGTTTATTCCCTTTCTGCCTTTCCTGGGATAGCCTAGAAGAGCTGGTTTCTCAGTCGCCTCTAGTGCAGTAACTATTGTTTCCCATAAGACCACAAACCCGCTCTGTGGTCTTGTCTGCTCTGGGAAATGTCTTCAGTGCTGGGAAGCATGAGCCAGGAGCACAGCTCAGCTCTGGAGGAGGGCAGGGACTTTTTTTGCGTAGGACCTTTGAAACACTATGACCTGTGTATGTGCACTTTCCTTGAGCTTGTGAAGGCAAGAGAAAATGTGAACTTTGCCAGAACCTCAAGTGCTTAAAAATTAGCTCCCCTTGTACAGTTGAATGAAAAACAAAGGGCAGAATTAATGGAAATTTTCCTTGAATGAGTATCACAGGGGCACGTATTTGGGTTTTTTATGGCGTCATTAAATGGCTTAAAGATCTCTGAAGGTGACTTTACTCAGAATTTCTTCTGCTTCCTATTCTGTACGTCAGAGGAAATGAATGAGATTTTTATGCTCACCCTCACTTTATTATTCAAGAACTGGGGTCTCAGTGGAGTGGAAGATCAGTGAGTAATAAGCCTGCTGAAAGGAATTATTTTCCTTTTTTTTTCTTCTTCTTTTTTTCCCCTTTTTTTTACATTATGTATAACCTGTAAAACTCATCCCACAGAAATCACAAAGAGCAAAGTTTAAGAGGAATCCAGAAGCTCTTACACACTTTTATAGATGGTGGGACTATCCTCATTTACTTCAGGAGAGTAACTACTCCTGATCACCAGCTACTCACTTAACTTAACTGGAGAATACACCATTTCACAGCTTCTTATATTGTGTGGCCTCTACTGTCTCACTGATACCCCCTTATATAGCACATCTAGCACTATTCTGTATGCTGTGGTCTAAGTAAAGTAGCATGTGGGTGGATAGTGGCAGATAGATGGATCAGAGCTTTAGTCCCAGCAAGAGGTTGTAGTTTTATGCCTGAAATGTGGACTTTATCTCGTGACATTAGTAACCCTCTGGGCTGAGATGTGGTTTAGGATGTTGGTCACGTCAACCTGCCTGTGAGCAGAGCTCAGCCTTTGGTTATGGCAGATGCTGCTCAAGGGGGTTTGTGTTCCTCCAGATGGAGTTTAGTACTTCACTGAGATGCAAGTTGCAGCCCTGGTGCTTCTATTGGACAGTGGGGGTACTGCTGTGTAGTTGGGGAGGAGGGGTCATGGCCCTGAAGACCTTTGGAAGAAGGTCCAATTTTCTTGACCGAAACATTTCTCTCTACCTGTTGACCCATATGGAGCTTTGCAGCTGCAGGACTATGATAGAAAGGGTTGAGTGCCCTTATCTGCTTGAGAGTTATGTGGAGAGCACTGTCCAAGGCTGGTCTCATACAGACACCCCCTCAGAGCCCTCTCCACGTGCTGGTCGAGCACCAGAGGGAAGGTGACATCAGGCTGCAGACAGCTGGTTCAGAGCTGCCCAGAGTTCAGGCGGAACATGGCAGAGCCAGGGTTTGTGTGGAAATAAAATCATCTCCTGGGGAACTACTTCTTTCAGTAAAAGATCCACTCCACACTCATTTTTGCCAGGAATTAAAATCTCAAGTAATTTAAAAAAAAAATAAAAAATATACATATATATATATATACACCACAATGGATATTTCAGCTTTTCAGGATCCTCCCGCTGCCCGAGAGGAAGCTTTTAATTTTTGCACTTCCTGTTTTCTTCTTATATTGGAATAGTTATGATCACATTTTTTGACGGGTCATTTCTATCTATATTTGTTTTCTAAACCTGACCAGTTGTTTTCAGCCACTTCTGTGTACTCATGTTTTCCCACTGAGCCTGTTATCTCTTTCTTTTTGCATTTTTCCCCTCTTAAGAGGATTCAGGTGTATACTCATGCTACTTCTCTAGCAACTGCAATTTGCTGTTTCTTCTTTTTTTAACTTAGTTTGGAAAGACTGAGGGTAGTAAGAATATTTTGTGAAAAATTGATTAAATTCTGTGATTAATGGGATAAAATCATCTTTTATGGTCAGATATTCTTGGCATTACTAAAGACCTTACGGTCTTGAAGGCTGATAAAATTGAGGCTTTTTTATCGCCTACTTGGTTGGATTTATTCTTCAAAGCCAGCACAATTCAAGAGAAATTTAGACTGATGGACTTTGCTTTGTGGGGAAAGATTATTAAAGATTAAATTGAATAATTTTTTCCTCAAGCTAGTAATATACTCTTGTTTCTTTTACCTTTTCTTCTGTTTGCTCTTGCTCCATAACCTTTTCAGGAGTTTTATTTTGGAAGATAAATAGGATCTCTTATTCCTTTGGCATTCTAATAGGAATTTGCTTTCCAAGTCTCTCTTCTCATAGCTGAGCAGTCCTGACAAAATCCTTGTATCACAGAACTTCATGTTTACAAGTCGAAACAAAAACCCCCTCTGGATCCATTTTACTTGCTTTTGGGGGATTGTTTGTTTTATGTAGAATGCTGAGGGTTTTTTTCTCTTTTCTTCTAAGTGAAGCAGCACAGGAGCAATTTGCTCTTCTGTAGCTGATGTGAAGAAGCTGTTAGCTGGGCTTGTCACTCACAGCAAGTCAGGAAATTCTTTCCAGTGTGTCCAGATGCTTCCTGTGCACAAGGCTGGCATCATATTTGGCACATGACTTAAAAACAAAACAAAAAAAGCAAACAAACAAAAAACCCCAACAACCACAAAAAAAAAAACACACACACACACAAAAAACCAGACTGAAACTGCTTTTTATTTTGCATTTAGCAACGTCTTTTCACACCATGGAGGGAGGATAGCCTTGCAGGTTGGACAGTGTCACTGTGCTTGGGTTTGTTTGGAAGAATGAAAAGGAACCACGTAAAATATAATAATATTTTTAGTAGTTGAAAGCTTCTCTTGGCTTTCTTCTCCATGCCACCTTCATGCTGCCCTCCTTGAAGTAGTAGACTAACTCCTATTTTGTATGTGTCAGGTTTTGCGTTGCTATAAGGTAGTTATGACAGCTGATGGTTGTAGCAGTGCTGAATTTCAAAGGAGGAGGAGACGATGTTGTTAACTTTGCACTCTGTGGGGGATTTGAGCTGACCAAGATACACCCTCTGAGCCCTCTGTAGATTGTATTGTTCTCTTTACATGCCTCTGCATGGGAAAAGTTATGTAAACTATACACTCTGGTTTGTGCCTGTAAAACCTTATGTGCTGGTGGACCTGTAAAAGAATGTATGATGTGTTTTTTTACCTTTGGACATGCTCACCTGGACTCCCAGTCACCACACTAATGAGGTGTCTGGATAGACCATATTCTCCCAGGAGTAAAAGCAGTGTCCTATGCTTTCTCTTTTTCTTCTTCAAACAGAGTGTTGGGAATCCCACCCTCTGTCTCTGCCCAAGTCATAGCTGGATGTCATCAATCCCATAGTCCCTGAGGAGGATGTAGAGAGAGGAGAAAACAAGAGGAAACAAATGCCAGGAAGAAAATTCTTTAAGTAGGAATCATTTCAACAGGAAATGTTCTGCTCCTTTCAGCAAATTTGCTTTGTAACTATTTTCAAGATGGTAATTGTATTTTATTCCAGTTCTGCATTTATTTCTTGCTACTGAGAATCCAGTTTCTTAAGAAACAAAAAAGGTGTTATGAATTCTGCTAGGCTGTACTTTTAAAACCAAAGGAACCCCCAGTTTTTGGAGATGCCCACTGAAATGCTCATGCAAACTGATGTGCACAAGAACTGAGTTGGCCCATGGATTCACTGCACTGTGTAACCCCCAAGCAACTCCAGGGGTTTTAGAGTTGCACCTGTCTGTGATAGATCAGAGTAGAGCCATTGCACAGTTTCTATGGTGTTGCCTGCTAAATTAGGGAAAGGAGGAAAAATACCAGTTTTCTGTTTAGAAACAAGAGAAATGGAGTGGAAAAAAATGAATTGGACTTTGAAGATGATTTTCAAGCAGTTGTGTCTGAAACATAAAACCTGTAGATGTAGAGAATTCGAAAATCTTCCAACTTTGATCTTGCGAAAACTTTATCAGGTTTTAATTGCTCCCAGGTTTAAGGCAAGAAACTTTAAAACAGTTTAAGATTCCAAAACTGAAAATATGATATTATTAACACTGGAGATTTTTACCATTCCAGTGACCATTATCTAGATCTACAGCATGATGTGGTTTCTGCAAGGAAAAGTGGGCAGAGTGGAGAGGGTAGGACATGCAAAGTTGTACCTTGTGCCTGTGTGACAAGGAATCAGGAGACAGCATCAGGTCTTCTGTCCTACTTCTGAGCTGTCTGGGGCTCATGCTGAGTCCTGTGGAGGTGGCTTCCCTGCATGACTTTAAAATGTTTTGCCTTGATTTGGGTAGATTTGTGTTTGCCCTTTGGTGTGGATCATCTTTGACTGATGGATTAAGTGAGGAGAAGCTGGATAGAGACTGGATATTCTGTAAGGAAAGGTGGAGAAAACCTCCAGCAGAAAATTTGGGTGTCCTGATGTGGAGGAGCAGCACGTGTGAAGGGTGTTGATCTCTAAGGCTAGCTACCATCATCTCCTTCGGTGCTTTTTGAATGAAAATTCTTGTAGTGCTTGAAGAGAAAAATTAGTTGATACATTAAAATAATTTTCTCTTCCTTTCAGTATTTTATTGATTCAATGAGTTGTGTGAGTGCCTCCATATGCTGAATGATCTCATTTTTCATGTAGGAGTACAGAATAAACTTCAGAACACAAAAGACTGCGTGAAAAGTTGGCATTAATTATATAAAATTATCATCAGAAGGCAGCTTATTAGACAGAATATTATTTTTGACATTGTGAAACAGCTTTTATTTTAATATTAAGTTTGATCTAACAACACTGGGAAATAACCACAAAGCTCTGCAGTTTAATTTCTGGCAAGGGGGTATCCTTAAAGCTAGTTATTGAAGCATACAAACAGTTGGGATGAGGGGAGGGGAAGGAGTTTAAGTATAAGTTCTGCTGAATAATAATTAAGGGGTTAATTGAAATGACTGATTTTTAGTCATAACATAGCTCAGGTGAAATGGAAAAATACCCACATTCTTCTCAGAGTCCCAAATATCTACTAGCTGTGAAGTAGTTAATGCCATGAACATGCAAAAGTAAACATAAAAGTTTGCAGAAAAAAAATGGTTTGACATTTAGTTGATGTATTGTTTGAAAAGAAAGAGGAAAATTAATACAGCAAATAAGAAGCTAAATCAAAACTCAATATAGATAGCAGGCACCAATTTGTCTGTGGTCACAGTTACAAAATGTGTAGTGAAGCAAACACTGGTGAGGTAAGGTTTCTATTTTGCAATTATCCCTGGCTTTGGAGCTGCACAAGGCCTTACATGATTCCTTTTTAATCTCTGTTTGTGGCAGAGAGATACTGGCTTATTTTAAAAGGAAAAAAACAAAACAAAACACACACACACACAAAAACACAAAAAACAACAACAAAAAACTACACTTGCAGGGTTAGGAAAGTAGGATGGAAACTCTCATATGGTCATAATTACTTTTCCTCATGTCCAGAGGCCTTAAGCAAGGCCCTTTATGCTGTGTAGTTTATAGATGCCCACATAGAGCTCATCACTGGCCTGAGATGGCTCCAGGAGGCTTCACAGCTGGGAGCTGAAATGCAGAGGTGGCAAATGCAGTCTGGAGCAGAGACAGAAACTGGACCAAGCTTTTAGGAGGCTGGGTAGCTATGATGAACATGAGGGATGGGAAATTCATCATCAGGATGGTTTGTGTTTGTTTTCAGAAAATCTTGGGCTAACCTCTGTACTCTAGCTCTTGCAAGACCCCAGCAGATGAATGATGTTGAGAAGTGCTTGCCTCCAGCATCTCCTTAAGTACCCGCTCAGTATTTTCTCTTCCTCCCTGTTTTTGTCTGTGATGTTTTTCAGTCTAGTTATTTTTGTTGTGAGAGTGGTTAATTTCAGAAATATGAGGAATGTTTTTCAAGCATTAAAAAACTTTCTTGCTTCTCTGGCAGCAGGCTGTGAAATCACTTGGCAGGGATGTTTTCATTTCAGCTGACCCTGGAGAATCTGAAGGATACCACAAATGCATTTTTAATGGACAGCTGCAATTTTACTCACAAGTAATAAATTGCAACCAATCATAGCATCATTTAGGGTGAAAAATAGCTCAATGATACAAAGTAATTCTAAAGTGTAGGGCCAGATGAAAATATCAGTGTTCAACACAGGCTCTGAACTCATCATGTTTGTGAAGATGGGCAATAAAAAGCAGAATCAAAGCGTTGCTTCATTATTTTTTTTTTTGTGTGATGTGTGTTGCAACCTGCTCTGCAAAGGACACAAACTCGAGGAATTATAGTTAAGTTCATACTCAAGACAACGCTCTGTGAAGACCTTATGTCAGTGTTGTATCTTGCTCTTGCAGCAGTGCTTTAAACACTCAGGCTGCTGGCTGAGACTCTCAGGTAGTGGAATATAGAATCCCTGTCACTTGGCTGGCCCTTTTTATCTGCTTAGGGCTGAATATCACCTTTGTTTATACAACCTCTGTGCAAGATAAACTTTCAAAGGCCTGAGTTTTGATTGTATTTTTCCTATTGAACATCAATAAGAGTTAGGAACATATTTGCAATTTTAGTTTTTTGAAAATTGAGCTTGTGATGAGAAAAAGGAAACAATGTGATAAATATGCTTCGTCTTTTATTACTTCCTTAGAACATCTTTCCTTGTTGTTTCTAACAATGCCTTCAAGTTGCCGTGAACTGTGTAACCCGATCAGCCAGTCTGCCCTAAGCATTAACTGCTGTAGATCTCTCCTCTCTCCTAGAAGGATTATGCTGGTGCACAGGAAACCTTTCATGCAACTTCTCTGTAACCAAGGGAAGCCCCCTGAGCCACCTGTGGATGTGGCAGCTCTGGCAACAGGCAGATGTCACCATATCCCATTTATTGTCCAGAACAGCTTTTAAAGATGGGGCAGAGTTTTGCCTGTGATGAAATAACGTTGATGTTACCTGGGCTGCAGCAGTGGTCATTGGGAGGGAAGGGGGCACTGAGAAGAGTTATTATGGAGCTGTGATGTGTTTTATCTTGGTTTCCTGGGGAAAAAAAAAAAAAAAAAAAAAAAAAAACCTCTTACATTTTTAAGTGCTTAGTTTCCTTTAATATTTTTGGATGTTACCAAGCTTAGACATATTAAATGAAGGTCCCAAAGACAACTGGTTCCTGCATGTCTGAGAAAGTCATTAAGGAATGAAAGGAGCAATACAAGAATGAATGTCACCTAGAAAAGAAACGTGGTGGTGTGAGCTGAAGTTGTCTCTTCCTTTGACCCTGTCTTACCTGGTACCAGCTTGGGTGACTGCATTTGGAGCCTCTTACCCCACATGCTGCCTCCTCCCTGACTGCCACCTGGCCATGGGCATGGAGAGGGAAGCTGGTGGTGCACAGGTGCATAGCTGAGGAGCACAGGACAGTGGGAGGAGAGCACCTGAGAGCACCTGGAGCTCTGCTTTTCGGACAGGATTTCCTTTGATGCAATGGCAAAAGGTATCACAAGCTAATTCCTTTTCCTTTGCTGGGTCTTCAGGCAGGGTAATGATAATCACTGATGCTATAAATATTTAGAGAAAAAATTTCCATCCCTTCTTCCGCCTTCACTGATTTTTTTTTTTATCCTCACTGTTTTTCTTCTTATTGTCAAATTACCTGATTCATTTTTCATCATATATCCTCCTCACTCTATGCTTGTGGGATGCTGTAATACTGCATACATTCAGGTTATAGTGAGAAGAATTACTGTGCTTTTTTGGAGGAATGCACACTGGTAATAGAGTGTTTCTCTATTGCTGTGAGATGTTATGTTACTATTGTCATATATTTTTTTTTTCTTACATTAGTTACACAGCAATGAAGCTTTTTTGATATTTTAGAAAAGGTTTCACCAATTTGTTTTTTTTCTAAGGAAATCTTTATAAAGCCATTTTCAGTAGCTGTGCTTTACATATTAATGCATTTATACATATTTTAAACAGTTCTAATACGTTAAAAAAAAATTAGGGATCAAGCAGAAACTCATGGATCCAACTAATGAGTTTTCAGTAAACGCCCTTAGATCCTTTGTGCGTTGGGAGTGGGTCACAGAAAAACATCTCTTGACGCTTACTTCCACTTATTGCTTCAATATTTAATTAGCACGGCTTTAATTCTCAGTGAGATTTTAAGATTTAATTTGAGAATAATTGGACTAATGCACTGACTTTTAACTACCCAGACCTGCAGATGTAGGAATGTTTGGAAGGCAGTCTCTGTGAGGACACTGGGTATGGTTCTAGATCAAGACTGAAGCTCAAGTGTGGCTGAATACACTTAGATCTATCCAGCTTTCCCTGTACCCCTTTTTGTCACCTGCAGAGAGGGAAGAAGTGAGTGGCATAATAGCCTTGATGCTGTGTTTGTCTTACAAGGAGAACCACCAAGTAAGCCCTATGTAGTGTTCTTCAATCATGTCTGTAATGTGAGCAATATTGGCAAGACATGTTGCTGGCGTGCTTATGTGCCCACACTTTGTATACACGTCTTATTATACATATACTTGTGTGTATATGTATATGCATGTTAAGACACATCATAGAATGTCTCAAGTTGGAAGGGACTCATAAGGATCATGAAGTCCAGCTCCCTACTCCTTGCAGGACTACCTGAACATAAATCATATGACTAACAGTGTCATCCAGACATACATAAATATCAATATTTTCCAGGCTTTAAAGAAGTATTAATGAACGATTTTTATTCTGTCATTAATTTTAAAGGACAAAACAATTGCGCTACTTGTGGAACACAATCTTTTTTTTCTGAGGCCCTTTCCTAATTGGGTTTACAGGTATGGGTGGTCTGTGGGGGAGGGCTTCTTTCTTAGAAAATCAGTGTGCTTATTCACTGGCTAATAGACATATTGCTAGTTGGAGATGTTCATTTGTTAATCAGCAAGTGAATTTTCAGTGAAACTTTACAAACTCTAAAGTTTTGCATTCTCGCAATTGATCAGATGGACATAAATTTGCATTAAACGTGTCATATTGAAATTTGAGAACTTGCCAGTTTTATTAAAGTGAGTTTGCTTCCTTATGCTTTGTAACTCTTGAAGTTTTGTTTAAGCATTTCTTAAGCAATCTCAAATTGTGTTGAAGAGCATCTACCTGAGTCTCCTTATCACTTCAGAAAAGATATGAAGTGGAGGTTCAGGTCTTGCAATCACTTTTTTTTTTTTTTTATTCCCCACATTTTATGAAACAATTCTGTCCTTCTTTTCTGCTTATAACTTGGTTCTCACTTGTGGCTTTAGTCCAAGGTCTTATATCTTGCTCAGTGTTCAGATGTGACTTGTTAGCCGTGGATTTGCAGACATGGGACGTGTTCCTGCAGTTGCTGTGCAAATCCCGCCTGGCTTAGCTGTTCTCCCACATACCTGCAACCCTGCCAGGCAGCAAAATGTATAGTAGATGGCAGAGCAGAGAGCCTGCTGAGACACTGCTCCAGTGCAGTGAGCTCTGGTCATGTAGTGATACAGGGATTAGGCTTTTCTGTCCATCATTTTGTTCAAATGGCAGCACAAACCAAACATCTGCCTGATCAAAACCACTACAGTAGTAACCATGATGGGAAAATGTTAGCAAGACCTTTTTTTTTTTTTTTTCTGCAAGTTTACAACTGTTCCTGATGTGGTGGCAACACGTTTCCAAATGAATCACTATTTGGAGGGGTGCCCTGCATTTTGGAGGCTTTCAGTTACTGTGAATTGCAGTAATTCAGTGTGAAAGGGGTTGTTCTTCACACAGACATCAAAACTGTGGCTGTTTTCACATCGGTCTCCCAACCCCCCAGTATGTTCTCCTCATCTCAGAAGGGAATAAAAGAAGCAGAGCTGTCTCCTAAAATACATAGGAGATCAAGTGTATCTACTTTCACGTTTCTTGGAGGAGCTGGAGGCCGAACAACTTGAGTCTGTAGTAGGAAAGGTGACTGCAGTTTCTCTCACCCTTCGTATTTAGAAAAAGGAACGGTAAGATTGTTTATTTGCAGTAGAATTGGTTATTGAATCACCAGGCATCAGGTGCTCCAAATCCTAAGCAGCGATTGAGGGTATTCTTAAGTGAGGTGTCTTTTAGTCCATTATCTGTAGTTAATGCAGTATACATTATTGACTACGAAAGCTGTGTTGTATTTGATTAAGAGCTCGGAAAGAACAGAGGCCTTTTCCTGGCCTGTGCCGTGTCTAGTGGCAATAAAAATAACTTGGATATAGTTTCAGTCTTTAAACTCAGCTTAATTTCTTATGCTACTTTTGTTTTTTCCAAATAAAAATATTGAAAAATGACCTTTTTTTTTTTTTTTTTACTTTCTGCCAGAGACAAGTTATATATGTGTGTATGTGTATATATATGTATAAAACAGTGTTATTTGGTCTGTGATTTTTGATTTCAAACATTTTTGTGAACCATCTTTCTATCAGCAAAATAAACCTTTTTGAAAGCTGTTCATGTCTGACTGTTGGAATGACTCTACTGTGGTGGGGACTTTTTCTGCCAGGAAAAAAAGTGGCACCAAACCATGTTCTGAAGTTTGCAGTTTTCCTTTATGTAAGTGCAAGCAAAATTTGATCCCTTCTTTATTTTAAGAAGTTGATTTCTTTTCCCTCTTTGCTACAAGGCTGCTTTCTGCAGCTGTTGACCGCATGTTGAAAGGGTCATCATTGTCATTACTAGTGAAAGCTCAAAAAAGAGGGAGTCGACCTTTCTTGTGTTTTGGGAAATTTTCTTTTACAGCTCGTTGTCCAAATGCAAAATTAACTGCATATTTTACCAACACTGAGATGGATTTGGAATGGGAGCTCTTAGCTGGGCATGTCTTGGACTGAAAGTTTTTGGCAAACTCATGAGTTCAGGGAAGAAATGAAGAAGGCTCAAAGGATTGATTTGTAAGAGCAATTATAGAGCTCTGCAGTTGAGCGAGGGAGTGATTAAAGGTGTGTGATTACAACGTATGTGTCAGGCATAAATAAGGAAAGGAGCTATTTAGGACAGAGGAAGCAAAGGAGAAATATAGCCTGAAAAACTGCCAGCAAATAAAACTGAGATTTTAACTTATCACCAACAGTTGGAAACCTTACTGCTGGAGACACAGCAGTTGTATTAAATGAGCAGGAAAAGATATGCAGCTGGGACTTGCTCTTCTGGAACTCACAGGATCCTTCAATTTCTTTAACTCTTTAATTCCGATTTAGTTGTAAGCAGGGGACTGCTTGAGTGCATCAGCTGACTTCAGCCTTAATATGGCAATTAAGTTCCATGCAGTAATCAACTGATCAAATCCAGTACTTGTGTATAGATTAGAGAAGCAGGTTTTAGCCTGTGGCCTATGGATCTCTATAGATTATTTCCAAGATGAGTGGAAAAAGTTAATGAGGACAGCAAACTTCTTGTCAGTAGGCTCAAATATTTACTGTAAAAAGTCATGTCCCTGAAGAGGGGTGTGAGGGGAAGTAAGCAGTAAAGATATGTCTGTATATGTTTTAAAAGACATCAGACTTTAATTTTTATAGACGAATGGTCAGCACACTATTTGATGATATTTTTATAGTGGTTAGCTATACTTGCAGACATAAAAATCTGTGTCTTGTTTCAAGACTCAATTTTGCTATTTTTCAGCTTCTGGCTATTGGATCATTTATTATCTACCTTCTGCTGAATCATTACTTTGGTTGTGGAGTCACAGTAACAGCAGAAACACCAAAAAGTACTGTGGAGCTATGGGAAAGTAACATAGCAATATAAGTTTTCCAACAAATATTTGAAGGGTTAACATCTCCATCAGACTTCAGGCCAGATCAGGTAGCATCTTTCATTTTTGGAGCTGGAGTAGATTGGGAAATCTCATGTTGTGTGCCCTGGCTAACGTGACAGAAATCTGCTCGTGTCTGACCCAGGCTGAATTTTTACTGTGATGCAGCTGCTAAAACATTGGCCTAATATCAGTGACTGGGGAGTCCTGGCTTCTGCTAATCTTCAGTGGTGCAAATATCTGCAGTACTTTCTGTGTTATGATTTTTTTTTTTAAAGTACTGACTTAAATTCATTGTCTACATATGTTTGTTTTTCTCATTAAACTCAGGAAATGCTTTGAAGATTTTGCCTTTGAAAGAACAGTGAAATAACAGTGCAATGAGTAATTTCAAATCTAGTTTTTGTAACTTAGTATAGGAAGTAAATCAAAATAAAAACAGAGGATGTCCTATGGTCAATATTAATACATATATATGAAAAGTTTAAGTAGGAATTCAATAAATTAATATTATTTTGTTTATATACAGACTACATCTACATTTAGTATATCTGTAGAGTTACTTGGCTTGATTTCTCATGTCCTCAAGTCTATTGTTTAATCACCATTAAGAGCATCTTTCTTTATAGATACGATACAGATATAAATAAGTCTTTTCAGTGAACAGTGTCACAGTAGGAATAATGAAAAAGGAATCAATTTGGTATTGACAACAGGCAGTTTGTCTTCAGAATCTTCATAAATTTGTTCAGACAAAGCGTTTATTACAAAATTTCAAATACATGTTTATAAGTCTGTTCCCTGTGAGATAACAGTCAGAAAATCCATCCATTTCTGACTGCGAATTATTTTCTATGAACATTTCAAGTACATATATAACTTCAGGTATAAATTCTCAGTAGTAAATTATCTTGTATATTTTTGTTTTAGGTTTCTGTGTAAAAGAAACCTGGCTTGTGGTATCATTGAGAGTAGTGAAAAATGTTAAATCATTTATCATTGAATGGGAAATAATCTCAGCTGTAAACAGAAAAAGATAAACAAGAAAAACATCAGCCTTTAGTTTTCTTGTTACTCCCTCTCAACAGCTTGTTAATTCACACTGAATTTAGAGAGTAAAAAAAAAAGTAAATTTTATAGAACAAACCACCAAAATTTGTCTGATTTTGTTGATGTCTTTTGCCATTCTGTCATCTAAAAGACCCAAATAGTTCATTAAACAGGCAAATCTGAAACTTTATAGAGAGTTTGGATAAGGGGCAGGAG
Organism: Columba livia; assembly: GCF_036013475.1. NCBI lineage: Eukaryota > Metazoa > Chordata > Aves > Columbiformes > Columbidae > Columba > Columba livia. Next base: position 26,326,806 of record NC_088603.1, read on the forward strand.
TTCTTTTTCATATAAATCTAGTTTGATTTTTGCATTATCCATACAGTTGTTCTGTTGTGTCAGTGACACTCTTTAAAGAGTGTGTAGTGTTGCTTGCAGCATTACAAAAAGGGTGGGTTTAAGTGGAAGACCTTCTTGCCACAAAGGTTGTTTGAAAGCTGATGTAAAGATTACAAGTTCATTAAAAAAAAAAAAAAGTGTCCTTCTAAGAATTAAAAGTAGGGACCTACTATGTTGTGCAGGGAGACAGAGAAACCACTGAAGTGTACTGTAGAAAAATTCCAACCAATCTGCTCTGCTACTTCTGCAACTTCTCTACACTTGAGAGCTGGTTTGCTCTGGATGCTTCCAGCTTACATCTTGCCCTGCTGGTGTTTGGGGAGTGCCTCTGAGTTACTCTGAGCGGTGCAACTGGGTTAAGTTTCTCTAAGGTCTCCACCTGCCTCTCAAGCAGCCTTTTCTTAGTGTTCCCTTTTGCCAAAAGGAATCTCTATTTAGAGCACATACCAAGTTTGTTGTAAGGGTTCGTATTTCCTACCACACCTTGCTTTGTTGAATTAGATTTTAAAATAAAATGCTTCTGTTCTTAAACTTCCTTCTTATTTGCTTTATGTGACGGAGAGCATCACTGTCCACTGTTTGCCTTCCTTTCCCATGCTCTTCCCTGAAATTACTCATCTATTGTGTTCCTTGATTAATTATACTTTTCTCAGCTCCAGGACTTTTTATTTCTCCTTTGACTTCTTCAAGATTGAGACAAAACCCCATAATTTGTTTATCAAGAGACTTGCTCGTTATACCTCTTTTAGGTGTCTTGCAGCATCTGCTTTGCCATAGAGACCTTAACCAACACAATTTTAAATTACAGGTAACACAGTTTTTTCTAAATTGCTTTGTCCTTCCACACCATTCTCTTCCCTGTCTTTTTAGCAGTTTTGTGGATCCTGCTGTCATCATTAAGGGGAAAGGATCTTACACCTTTTTACTAAGAAGTAAGGCATTTTAAAAGAAAATCCATGGTATAATGCCATGCCTTTATTGCCTCACAGGTCATTTATTTTAAAGGCACACAAAATGTTTCTGTGCTTATGCAAGCAGATGAGAAAGTGAAGGTAGATGAGTGAGTAAATAAGGGATAAGAGATTATGGGTGTTTGGCCCTTCTCTTTCATATGATGTTTTCTCAGCAAGAACGACCTGACAGCAGGCAGTGCCCTGTATCTCCAGAGTGAAACCTGACCATCCAGAAATGGGGACAGCAGTAGGGCAGTGGGGAGGTGAAGACTTTTCTCTCAGCAACTGGCAGAGCTCAGTACTGTGGCTGCTGTTGGCCACAGCTGACAAATTTAGAGGTCAGATTAAAACAGAAAATAGAGTGAGTCAACATGGAAACATTAGGGATAATGAAATTCCAGTATGATTAGTTTTTATATAACCTTGTTGTTGCACATTCTCCGTTGCTGGCAGCTAAACAGACAGGTCTTCTGATCCAGCTCTCAAATCTGCATGAGTTTGTTTTGTTTTCCATCTTTTCTGTGTTTGTAATTGACAAAACAATGAGATCAACAATGCCCATTAATCTCACTAGGATATTCCAAAAGCATCCTGAATGTGGCAAAAAAAGAGATCTTCACTAGCATAAGGGCTGGGCAATGCATGGTGCCCAGAGCTGGCTTTACACCGATGATGACCTTCCAACAAGGGAGAAATTAGGAAGCAGTTTAATCCCAGATCTGGATGGGAAACAGAAACAAAAGGACAGGATTTGTCTGAAGACTCAGTCTAGCTCTGGAAAGCCAAGCATGGAAGGACACACTGAGAGAAAAAAAAAAATAATCAAGATGTGTTGTGTAATTTATCCATACTTGTCTTCAAATAAGAGTGGTTGGTTTCCAAAAGCTCTTCATTCCAATATAATAAGGTTTGGTTTGGTTTGGTTTTTTTTATATTTTGCTCAAAGTTATTTAGGCTTAAGACTATTTTTCCTGGAAGCTGAAAGGCTACACACGTTTTTTCAACTTGTAGTGCTGGATTAAACAGGACTCCAACAACACCGAGCACTCCAACACAAAAACAGAAGCAAGCCAAATCTTGTAGTGCGAATAGCAATTAAATTGCAAGTGGGAGACACTTTCTAGTACTAAAACATTAGCCAGGGTAACCTCAGTCTGCAGCAGCAGAGCTCCCAGACACAGGAATTCCCTAAAATGGTAATTAGTTGAGGTTTGTTTGTGGTTTTTTTTGTTGTGTTTTGTTTTGTTTTCTCTTTATGGTAATACTTCTAACACGTAAGAAGAATCTGTGCAATAAGGAATTGTATCTCATTCTTTTTTGTATACCTCCTTAAAATGCAGGTAATGGTGACTTGGTTTGTTGAAAGTATAACTGCTAAGATCTGTGCTTTAGCATGTTATTTAGGTGAGTTTGTATTTGGTGCATTTTTCATGTCTTACTTTAATTACTCAGTCTCAGTTTAGTCCATACTTTATCAGTGCTACTCTAAAATTTAGAAAATGGCATTAGCCACAGCCATATAGTGAAAAGGATTTCAAGCAAGAAAAGACTCCTCACCAGCACTTGTTGTTGTAAGAAAAACAGAAAATCTGTAGCTTGTTCATTACAGATACCATGTTTGGATAAATGTGGGCAAAATAAATGAGCCAATTTTTTTCCCCTGGTTTTTATGGGTTTATTTGTCTGTGTGTTTGCTTTTTGAGGAAGAAGATAAGCATTAACTCATGTTGACTTCTTTTATGTCCCCTGACTTGAACTGGTGAGGCTGTAGCCTAGGAGATGCTGTGATCTTTTCCAGATAGAAAAACTTATCTCAATTTGCCACCTCCACCTCTCCTTCCCCCCACCTCTCCCTTTTTTTTTTTTCCCTGATGGAAAGAGAATTTCAGCTTTACATTTGAGGAAGTTTCAGTGAAGTATAACATGGTCTTAAACCTTATTGCTAATTTTGAGGCCATTCAGTATTCAATGAACAATGTTTTTATTCTTTCCTCATTTATTTTCAACAGAGTAAGTGTCGAGCATAAATTGGTGTATTTGGTTTGGGCTTCTCATTCTTCATGTTCCACTATAATGATGTAGTTGGAGAAAGAAGGCACAGTCACTGCTGCTTTGCTTGCTGCTAATTTAGAGTTGCCAGAACAGCTCAATTTGGGACTACCTAATGCTGGGAGATGCTATAAACGGTCTTCTCATTAAGCATAATGAGTAACAAACAGTCGTAGTCCTTAAAAGAAGGAGAGAAAACATGATAATATTGCAGCACTGAAAGGATATGCACTATGCTCAACATTGTGAAGCTTTACATTTACTATAACTTCATGTGAGACATTGCAGAAGCATCAGAAAGGATCATATTAAAATCTGTGGCTGCTTTTATAGCACTTTGCTGCTTTTGTGTCTGGCTCTGGACTTTGATCATTGCTACACAAACTTGAACAACAGATCTGGCTCTTGGGCAGTCTATGAAGGCAGTCTGGAGTTGGTATGGGATTGGTGTCTCCACCAGGCTAAGTGTATGTCAAACATGCTATGTCTTTCCATGGGTGTGAGATACGAGCTTTATGCTGGAAATCCATCTTGAAGCTCGGAGCCATTCCAGTGCAGACATCCGCAGGTCTGCTGCCCCTGCTGAGCGATGCAGAAAGCCCACAGCACCTCAGCTGCAGATGAACTCCAAAGGTCCAACAGTGATAGGCTCCTTGTGTGGTTTGGAGGGATGATCCCTCCATGTCCAGCCACCTCCTGTGTCATGCACTGCTTGTCAATGAGCAAACAAGTTCAGCCCAGTTCCTCTTCAGGATGTCTCTGAAATACTGGAGAGATGATCAGCCAGCCCTTTGGAAATGTAGCTTAAGAGCATCAAGAAGGTGGAGGAAAATATTTTTCTCTTTAAACAGAAAGAGTGTCCAGGAGACCACGGGAAAACAAAGGGTGCATCAGCAACCTTAGTAGTGTGGCTACACAGTCAGCCATCTAACCATGATAAAAGGTGCTTATGGTGATAAAATGCTCTTCAGTTCCCTTTCTTACAGCTCTGTGCTACTCAGCAGGGTCTCATGGCCACAGAAGCCTGTTTTGTTAGAGCTGGATGGATGGGGGCATGTGAAATTCAGCCAAATACTTTCATGGCTGTTGGATGTATTTCTAAAATAGTACATCTGATGAGATGGAAAGGAATGTAATTCTCAAAACACATGCCCAAAAGCCTTAATATATTAACACAATTTTATAATTGTGTTTTCTGTTTCTGGAGATTCTTACACCTATGTACCAATAAATTCACTGGGATTTTCTTTTTTGGTTTAGATGTTTCAGTTGCTTGTTTAGAAAGAGTACACACAATGCTATAATAAACCTCTGGTATCTGATGGATGGTTGCCAAGCCTATCATGTTTTTAATATGGTTTGCAATTAGATGGATCTAATGGAAAGTGCACAGTACAAGACCAACTTTTAAAAAATAGTAATAATATGTAGTTTTGACAACTGCTTTTTCCTTCATAAAAAAGCTATCTTTCCCTCTCCCATCCTCCCCAGTTTTTGCCTACCTGTAGATGTGTGGGAGAGATGAGGGAAGCAGGATGGCTCTGGGACATTTGTCTCCTCCGGAGGTGGAGAGGACTCCAGCCTTACTGGTATTTTTCTTCCAGTTTGAAAGGAAGGTACGTTATTGAGCTGCGAAGATAACTCAAGTATTTAGCAGTACTTCTAAAACTATTTTTCAACCATTTCCTGAAATAGTTTCCTAATTTCTGGGAAAAAAAGGATTTCTCCCCTCATCCCCAGATACATGAACTTGTTTTTCTGATTTTATTTTCAAATGTAAATGTTCCAGTCTCAGTTTCAGAGCCATCCTATAAATATGAATATATGCAATATATATGTTGATTTAATATACCTTCCCTTTCAGAATTACTCAGCATATGCAACAAAACTTAATTCCTTTGCAAATTTACTATGTGACCACATATTCAAGGTATTATTTTCCTGAAGAAGACATTTGTTGTTATGTAGTTCTAGTATGATATTTTAAGAAGAAGAATGTGGGATGTAATTTGTTGTATAGCTACTTATAAAAAGGCAAATGATTGAGATAAATAGCCAGTCTCTGATGTTCCTGGAGCTCCTGAGTGGTAGCTGAATGTATGAATGTCCCTGCTCAGGTTCCTGAATGGTCCATACATAGCAGAGAGAATATTCATGATCGGGAGGGGTTTGACTTTAGCTGCAAGTCTTTATACATTCAATAGTGTAAATGCACTTTTATAATAAAACTTGGCTTTGCTATGGCTAGAACTATTTTCTGTTTGTATTGTGAAAAATTACAGTTAAACTGTGTGGTAAGAGAGTGGTTCTACTACTGTGTGTGTAAATGTTTCAGGTCAAAGTCATTGTTCAGGTAGGACTGGGAATCAGGGAATGTGGAATGAATTTTCTGGGGGATTTTGTGGGGTTTTTTCTTAACTCATCTCACTCTTCTATGGATACCTTTAATCATGTGATTGTTCTCTTTTATCCTAGGTTATTCGCTATGTATGTTACAGACCTCATTGTGTCATTAGGCAGTTGGATATGTTCTTTATTACTGTTTTATCTGCTCTAAGCTGGGTGCTGTCATTCCCTCATGAAATAACTTGCTTTTTGTAGTTTTGAGTACCGATTTGTTACTGACTTCAGAACCAAATCAATACGAAGAAACAGATAATCCTGATCAAGAATAATTTATTGAAGCATAGCACAGGTGATAATGAAATGCTCATAGAAATAATGTAATATTTTGAGTGAAGGCTCTTTTGAAGAAAACAGTCTTGAATGGGGAATTTGATTTCCCATATGTTTTTCAATATACTGAAAATCATTTCCTTTGTGGCCAGTACCACATAGAAGGCACATCCTCCAATTTCAACATAAACAAAAATGCGATGTAGTGTATTTCACATCAGAGGCTGCAGTTCAGATTAGAATCCTGTTGTGTTCCCTCTTGTACAACTGGGGAGGGATAATCTGTTCTATGATACAGTATGGCTGATGTATATCTTAAAGGCAAGGATGCACACAGAATCAGAGGCAAAAAAGAAACCTAAACCAGATATTTTCAGCTCTAGAATAGTGTTTAAAGTGTTTGTCCACACTCCTTAAAACCAAATAAAAGTTCTCAATGAAATGTTTTTTCCACTAAAATTATCAAGAATAGGGAAAGCAGTTTGACTGAAATATCTACTTGGTTGGAGAAAAAGAAGGGGAAATGTGTTGGTTTGACACTGTGAAAAATATTCTATTTTCATCCCAGAAGGGGGTTTTATTGTGAAATTTCCTTTGCACGTCTTTTTTTCTTGTTTGTTTGTTTGTTTGGAGGGGGGGAACACACAACAACCACCCCCACACAAAACACAACAAACAAAAAAACACTAGAAAAACACACACACAAATAAAATTTAAAAATAATATCCACACCCCCCATTAATTCCATGCTATAAAAATATTAGAGGTTTTTACATTTTTATTTGACTTTTTTTCCCAGTCTGAAATCAAACTCATGACCTTTCCTTGAAACCTGAAAAATCTCAGTTTTGTCTTAAAAAGCTAACCACACTCTATTGCTCAGAAGTAGGGATGTTCTTTTATTGCTTTACTTTTCCTAACTCAAAGCTATTTCAAAGCCAATCAGATTTCACAAACCGTCACCAAATACAGAAGATGCTCCCCTTTGATTTCTGCTGTACTGGGGAACTGAGACATCTAGAAATGCTCCAGCAGGGAGATGGGCTGTACTGCAGGACAAAGGCTTGGCAGGTGCTGGGGACAAAGAGATGTAACACTGATGGTCCCAGCCCTGCCCTTGCTGATGGCTGTGTTACTGATGGCCCTGTGCATGCAGACCTTGCCAGCTGAGGAGAATTTTGCCTGTTAATACTTACAAACAAGGAAATTACGTAACGACAGAGAGGTGTGCTTCTAGCTGTGGCATTAGTCGAGAGATGTCACTAATAATTGGGTTGCTGTCACCGTGTTAAGAATATGTTGATCTGCAACGTGGCACATATTCTGGGATGGTGCAGTGTTTTTTCAGTATCTGGCCCAGCTTCTCAAGGACTTAGGGGGTCAGCCACTGGAAAAATCATTTAGTCCTGCAAATCTGTGCTGATCAGAAGTTCCTGTGGAAGCCTCCTGTGGTGTGCATCTGCTCCGAGTTCAGTGCTGCTGAACTCAAACCCCTGTGCTGGCTAGGCTAACTCCAGAGCATGTCCGAAGTTCATTTAGTTGTTCACTACGCACATTCCAAACCTGTTTTTTCTAGAATTTATTCAAAACTAGTATTTCTCAAATTTGTCCCCCCATTTCTGTTAATTCTCAGTTTATAATGACATTTGGAGACTGCAGAATTTGCAATTGCAAGTAAAATTTATTCCTTTGGGAGTGACATCTTGAGCTAAGTGCCTAAAGTTTTCCATATCAGACAAATCTGGATTTCCAACAAGCTATTTTTCAGGTTGGAATGGAATAAAAGATCCTGTATAATAGGAAAGAAAGTTAAACACAGCTTTCAGCTGATAAGTAGTCAGCCTTTGTATTAAATTTCTTAGTGAAGAAATTTTGATAAGCAGCAAATGTAACAAGTCTGTTTAATCCCTGAATCACACAGTATTGTTTTTCAGTTTAGTTATTTATTTATGTGGAATTCAGAGGAGCCAGAATGAGCTCTGGATCTTTTGAATATTGACTCTATATCCTGATGCCTTCAAGAAATGAAAGTAATTAGTTTGCTTTTTACTCATAAGGTTTGCTACAAAACCAAGTACAATTCCTTCTGATTTGAGATCTTGACCCCTTTTCATCCAGCTTTTAAAAAACCCTTACAAACATACATCCTTGTATTCGGTCCTGTTACTCATCCTTTTTCTCTGTTGTTTTTAAACTGGAGAATGTTATTTGGGCTCACTGTCTGTTAAGTATCAATAAGTCTATTAAAGATTTTAATTTGACCTGCTTACCTGTGGGGTGCTGAATGTCTCTACATTACTGTAGATTCTTTATAGTACTTATTTGTGTATTCACACCTCAGATCCTATTGAAGGAAAACTTGCTGTGATCTTTTTGTAGTAGTTTGCGGTAGTTCACGTGAGGCAGACTCCTGAGTAGGAGCACCAGCAGCATATAAAAAATGTTGTGCCTGCTTCAGTCTTGTCCAGGTGTGAGATTAATTGATTTATTACGTGTTTAAAATGAATGAATATGTTTAAAAGATGGTAGCTGAGCAGCTGCACAGTTTTTTTCTTGGGAGGAATAGCACGTTTTACGTGAGGCTGGCAGATGGCTCATCAAGTCCAAAGGCAGAGTTTGGTGTCTGTGAGGGCTGATTCACAGTGGTGTTAGTAAGGCTGTAGTAGACATGCACCACAGTGAAGGATGTTGATGCAACATTTGCCTGTTTATCAGAAGGGTGGCAACCTTCAAGCTGGAGAGGAAAAGTATTCCCTGCTGGATAAGCCTTGACTCAGAGAACTAAACTGAGCATCCTCAAGTAAAGCTTAAACCAGGCGAATGTGCAACAAGTTGTAGGAATGTATATGTTTAGTGTACATAAGGAGGTTGACAGTTGTTCCTGATTGACTGACCTCAAGCAGGAGGGAGGTTTCAGAGGTGATATTCTTGAAACCTAGACTATGGTTTGTTTATGAGCTTGCCCAAAGAGAAACTTCATGAAAAGTAGCATGGCTTTGCCACTGAAGCTCAGAAACTGTGATATTCAGCCCATACACTTTACTTCATTTTTCCATGTTTTTTTTCTTGTTTTCTTCATGTTGTGGCATTTTGTTTGACTGACATTTTCAAATGTACAATAATTGAGATATGTACTTTTTAACCTTAAAGAAAAAAAAATAAGATGGTTTAACTATGCTTCTGTGGAATTGATGTTGGGTCAGATCCAAGGGGGAAAAATAATCTGTTTAAAAGCAAGCAGAACATGACTGAGGAATCCGTGATGAGTGATTGCATAAGGTTTTTCTCTGAGTTGGCTCTGATGCAATAGCTGGTGCTTAGGACTGTGTGCAATCTTGGGTTTTCTTTTTATTCTATTATACTGTGCAACTTAGCTTTTCCTTCCCTGTAACCCTTTTTATACACATTTTTGTTTGGGTTTGTTGTTTGTTTGTTTGTTTGTTTTGTTTTAAGAGGTCTGATACCATTCTGAGTTTAAAGAATTATGTAGATGTGATTGCTGACTCTGGTGGCACTGCATAACCATTTAGAAAATTGAGAAACCTTACAAATTAGTGAGTGAGGTTTTTGGAAGTCAGAAGGTAATGAGTGCTGCTGTTGTGAATCAGTGATTTAGACTATAATGCTCTGGCTTTCTGAAGTAGTGTCCTACACAGCTCTGAACCCTCTTCAAATGTGTCAGTGCTGCCCCCAGCTAGACACAAGGCTGTGCAGTGCATTTATCTGCTGAGTTGCAGGCACTGTCAAGTCCCCATTTAGTATTATGTGTTGACTTTATAGGTTTTTTGTTGTTTTTTTTCAATCCTTTCACTGTGGGTGAAGCTGCTTCTGTGTTTTCCAATGTAGCTCTGTCATAATCTAAAATGGTGCTAGACAGATCAAATCACCTCAGATCCAGTCCATCTCAGCAAATTTAGTTTCTAAAGTGGCAATCATGGTGACTTCTAGTCAACAAGTGCTGCAGGACCACATTATTTGCATTGTTAATTGCTCATGGATTGTACTTCTCCTGCTAACTGTATATATTTGAAAAGGAGTGAGCAGCCAATCCATATTTTTACTTTTCCAAAGACCACTGGATCACAAGAGTGATATTACAAGTAAAACTTTGACTAGCAGAGGAGGTTCTTATCTGCCTTGGAATTTTTGGATGAACTAGTGAGTATCTGTAGAGCACTGAAATTTTTCCTTGTTGGGAAAAACATTCAGTCAAACTGAGGGAATCTGATCCATCTAACTTAGGTAACCTGTTAAGGAGAACTTTGTATTTGGTACAAGGGTTTTATTTGGGATTTTTGTTTGCTTGTTTTGTTCCGTGAATTGATCCTGGGGAAGTAGCCTAGCGATATATATGTGTTCATCTCAACAAGACTAAAGTGGATTCACAGTGTTTCTGTTGCATTAAATTAGAGTTTTTCCACTGCATCCAGCAAGAAGCAAATAACCAAGAAGGCAGGATGTATTATCTGAGCTTGCTCGGACTCAGCTTTTCAGAATGGCTTTGTGGGAAATTGCACAATGTGGAGATTACATCTTTGGTAATTCTTTTAATTCCTTTTATGTATAGAAGGAGGAAAGGAATTACAGTAGGACTTCTGTACTGTCCTACCTGATGACGTTTGCAATTATGTAACTTCAGGGCTCTTTGTAGTCCTCTGGAATTGAAATTCTTGAACCATATTTATGACAGATGAGTAAGGTTTGAGCACTTAAATTTTACTCCTGTTGATTTAAAGTCATAAGCTATGATGAAAACTGGAAATTAGCTCTGTTATTCTAGTGTGAGATGTGGGAGTCTCTCAGACCTATCCTCAAGATGGGAGTTGATTCATGTTTTATTTGTCTTTCTAGTCACTAGAAATAAGAGCACATGTTTGTTTTTTCTTGCACTGAGTTATATGCCAGCAGAAGTAATAACACTGCGTGATTTCCTTTGGTGTAGATACACTTTATGTGAACTTTGGAAGGTATATAAACAAACAAGATAAATTATATAAGCATTTAAGACTGAGTTACCAATGTGGCTGTATTGTGTTTTCAACGTTGCTTTTTTCAGGCTCACTCACATTCTTAAAACGCTCTGAAGTCCCTGTGTTCCTCCTTGCTTCAACTCACTTATAGGGTCTTTTCACACAGATGTTGTCATTCCCACTGACAGCTACTAGATGGGGTTCAGAAGAAAATTCCAGATAGTTGTTTTTTTTTCATAGACATTCTTTGCTTTTGTTTTCCCAGATGATCATCTCAGCAGTGTTTGTGTTTTGACATGTTGCAGCTGGAGATCAGATAGGCTCACTATTTTATTTGTATTTTTAGGCATCATATTTGCTGTCTGCTTATATCATATATAGAAGTCCTGATACTCTAAATTGTCAGATTTAGTAGAATGCACATCTGCATCTTTCAAAAACAATGGGTTTAAAACTTATTGTTTTATCTTGGACTCCCACTCCACTCTCCACTGCATTATCACAAACTTAACATGTAGAAATAAGCTGGTCTATAAATATAAGGAGCTTTTTAATTTTTATCTTTTTTCCAGGTTAAAATAAAGTGGTGGTGACTAGTAGGAAATCACAGAGGAAATTTAAAAGAAAAATAGTTGAACAGACTGACTATGTGTGGTGGATTTACCTTGGCCAGCAGGCAGCCACCCACCCAACTGCTCACTCACTCGCCTTCCGCAACAGGACAGAGAATAAAACCCGATGGCAAGGCTCAGCTCTTGAGAGAAAGTCAGGGAGACTACTCACGCGTTACTGTTATGGTCAATGCGAACTTGGCTTGGGGAAAATTAATTTAATTTGCTGCCAATGAAAATAAATTTGTGTAGTGAGAAACAAAAGCAAATTAAATCAATGTGTTCCCTCCATCCTCTTGCCTTTTGCCCCAGGCTCATCTTCAGTCCTTCATTCCTGAGTCATTGACCTCCCACCCTTTCTGGGCCCCACAGGGGGATGGGGATGAGGGCCTGTGATCAGTCCATAGCAGCTCCGCTCTGCTGCTTCTTCCTTCTCACACTTTTCCCCTATTCTAGTGTGGGTCCTGCCCAGGGTCTGCAGTGCAGAATCTTTAATTATTTGCATATTCATGTGTTCTTGCTTTGGACTTTATAATTTAATTTCTTTGTAAAAGAATCTGAAATTGAACAACCGATAAGATATCAAATAAGGCTGTTTAACAGCTGGATGTTGTGCTATTTTAGCAAAACAATAAAAATTTGAATGTAGCAGAGTTACCTTTTTCTATCTGTTTTGAATTATAAAAGTATTAGTGCATTAGTCTTCCTGCCTAGTTTTGCTTTGCTTTGTTCTTTTAATATTTCTTGCATATTAAAAATGGAAATATGGCTAAACAATTCCCTAAAGGTCACTAATCTCATCCTAAAGCTAAATGAAATATTACCTTAGAAATGTCTTACATGTGAATATTTACATATAGTTTGCTATTATTATAAATAAAAAATATGAAATTTGTTTGCTTCCTTTCAGTATGGATTTTTCACCAAAAATGATATTAAGCAGGCTGTTTGCTTTTCTGAATTAACATTAAATTGACCTATAAGCATTACATCATTGTACAGGTACTTCCACCATTGTACAGGTACAGGTACTTCCAGGAGGTGATGTTTGTTGATGAGACTGGCGAACATGACCCCCTACCACCAGCTTATTTCCTTATTGCAAATGAGAATTATTCTGAAAAAGTAAGTCTGATTCCGAATAAAAGTTAAACATTCATTCCCTAAAAAATTCACAATCATTGCTGCAACAGGTGGAAACAAGAATAACCTGGTGGTTTTGTCTCAGTTAAAGAGCTGAGTCCTGCGGCATGCAGGGCGGTGATCTTGGAGGAGCCGCAAAATAGCTGACTGGAACACGGCAGCGGGGTTGTGAAAGCCAGGCTGCTGCAATGTGCTGGGGAAAAAATAAAGTTGCACTGGTGCTTGGAGTCTGTGCTGCCTGCTGCTGTGGTGTGTGACACTGCTGGCAGTGTGCCTCAGTGCAGAGACCTAGTTCTCCAAAGAGGTGGGATACCACTGTCCTTAGCCATGGCCAGAGTTCCCCAAATTACTTTGGGATACAGCTGCACAGACTGCACTGACAAAGGAATGTCTTGATCAAGTGCTTTAGGCTAAAAAGAGGTGCTCTGTAATTATCTGTCAAACCACTCACATTTCTCAATGAAACTCTTTCACTTTGGCTCCTGGAGCAGAACTGATGAAAAGCTGGTTATTGTCTGACTAATGTTTTTACCATTTGCTTTTGCCCTTCCTGCCTGTCTGCATCTGTGGTTGTCTCTTGCATTATCTATCTCCAGATTATAAAATCTTCTGAGGATGCATCATCTCTTTGCCTGGTAGGGCTTCCCCCCCCCACCTTCTCATCTCCTGAGGCTTCGTTCTGGTTAGTTTCCTCCTTTGGTAGGAAATTCCTTCAGTATCATCATTTTGAGAGCTGGCATTTTGCAGAATTTTGTTTTTAAACTGTACCACTTAGTAACCAATCTCAAGTGAGAACAAGGCAAGTCTGTTATATAGTATTCTATAATTAATAATGTTATGAACAAAGGATGTATGTAAGCTGTACACTTGTACAAAAGCGTCCTTCTTTGGGTCAGCTTCGTGAATAGCATTCCTCTTGTGAAGTTGCTTTAGGTAAATCAAGAAAATAAGGCTTTGATTTGTGAAAACAAGTGAAAAATAAGAATATAACTGCTTAGTTGACAAAACCAAAGACAAAATTGGTAATAACTGTAGTTTGGCAATAAAATCATTGAGTAGTGTAAAAAAATAAAATCAAATGGAAAGCATTTGAGCGGTTCCAAAACTGACATTTTCTATTATAACTCTGCTATAGTTTCATATAAAATTAACAACTCTCTCATACCACACAGCTTTAAATAGCCTTATCTTTACATGTGCATACATTCCTTACTGTTCCTCAGAACATTTTATTTATTGATGGGGCCTTTATAAAGGCAAGAGAATTGAATTATATAATATACTAAACACATTCTTGTATTACTGTTGTTTTACTGTACTGCTGAAGTTCCCACTAAGAATTTTAATTTTGTGTATAATTTTAAAAACATTCTTTACTTTCAGATGCAAGTATAGAAAAACAGCTTTTTTTTTTTTTTTTTTCTAAATTCTGGTAAGCCAGACTATTCAGGATGACCTAAGGAGAAATGTTATTTGAAAATTGAACTTCACACTTAGTCTTTTCAATTTGTGTTTTCATTTCCTCCTGCAGAAAAAGGATGAACAAAAATAGTTTCTGTGGGTTTAGGAAACAGATGACAGCACATAGAGCCCCAGTGTCTGTATATGCTGTAATGATTTGATTTTAATTAATGATGTTTTTTTAAAACTTCAAGGCAAGCAGTAGATGGGTGAGCTTAGATAGTGTTTGATGTCACCAAGTGAAAATGGAAGAGGGTTGCCTGCCCCGTATTGTAAGTGAGGAGTGGCAGATTGTATCTATCTGTTTGAAATGTTCTCAGTTGGCTTTGAAATGAGTAAAATAGAAAACAAACAAAAAAAGCGGAAAACTTTATCTAATCAAAGCTTCTCAGTCAACTGACGTCAAGCAGTAACCTTCTCTTTCTCAGTGTATTTCCTTTGGACTGTAAGCTATTTATTACAGCTAGAAATTATTTCATCAATCATGGCAATGTAGCTTTTTTCTGTGTTTCACGAAGTGGTGGATTTATCAGCGCTGGGCATGGGAAGGAGGTGAAGAATAATATAGTCTTTAATTGAATTTGCAGATTGGAATGTGGGGAGGAGGAACATCCCATGCTCATGCCTGGTCAAATCCCTGGGTCATCAGCTTCCCACTAATGAAAAATGCTTTAATGACCACAGCAACCAGGTACCAGGATATGAAATACATGTGTTTGATATTGTACTTGTGTCTAACATGGATTGTGAGCTACAGCAGTAATTTAACATGGGGACACAACCTACACATGGTCTTGCTTTGTGCTGGCGTGTCAGCTGAGTGTGAAGAAGGTCCATGTGAGTGTGTTGTGGGGGGAGAACATGTGCAATCGGGGTTAGCATAAAGAAACTGAAGCACTTCTTACCTTGTAATGATTTTTTCACATGACCTTGCTGTTAAAAAGAACAATTTTGCCTTTTGGTGTCATTTTCAGAAGCACTTTACTTTTTCTTCCTGTTTCCAGTAAAAGTAATGATGCTACTTAGGATAACCAGAGGTGACCTGATCTGCATGTGGGTAATTAGAGCAGGTGTAATTTAAAATCCAGATTTTGTGAATAACTGTGTGGCATTACTTTTCCGACGGGAAAGCTGATAATTGTCAAATATTTTAAAATTAGCAGTGAAACTGGAGTTGGCAAGTCTTTGAAGCAGCAATTTTTTTTTCCCCTGTCACGTATGCCATTCTAGAACATCAGTATCATAGACCTGATTTTTCTGCAGAATATGGTGTCATGGACTTGCAGTGGCAGAATAGTTGGGAAGTATCTCCTATGGAGGTATCTCTATGGCTATTGGAGTGCAAACTGGCATGGCTACTCCTGCTCCTACAAGATAATTTTCAGAAAGTTTGATTTAGCCTACAACTCAAACCATCATGTGTTTAGGTCTAAAACTGAACCTGCTTAAGAGCAGGAAAAAAAATACCTCCATAGCAGATATTTCCCTGCTCTTCAGTAAAGTTTGAGGGAAGAACCTCCTCTCTACCTCTCTCAGGCAGTTTGGTTTAAGGGAGAAAACACATGCTTTTAATGCTAGAATATTATCTATTAAAACATAGGCCTTGTTTAATAGTAGGTGATGTGTTTCCAAACATAGAACCTTGTTTTCCCTACCAGTAATCTTAATTCCAAAATCCCCCTATTCATGTTTGTGTTTTTTCTCAGCTAGATATCCTAGTACAGTCATATTAAAGATGTATTTCGTTGTAATGATTAGGGTCAGTCTAATTCTATTTTATAATTTACTTGTTTTTTCTTGCTTTTCTTAGGTGTTCCTCACTGACTATGACTTTTCAGAAATAATGATCAATATTGATGTCAGTCCTAAAATTGTACCAAATCATTCTTCCTAATTATGCCCATTCCAGGCAATTACTCATCTTGTTTTCTCTCATTTGATTGTGTCATTGTGTCCCTTTTATCACTTGCTATCATTCAGGTTCCTGCACTTTCTGGATCCATTTTTTTTCCCCTGTCCCCCTCAATAAAAGGAGCAGTTACCAACTACTTCTTCATGTAGAAGTTTCACAGATATTCTGCATTCAAACAGCAGTTTGCAAACCTAGAGGGAGGTGACTAACGGGTCCAGCAGTTTGCCTATGGATAGACCTAAAATTCTGAAAGGCCATGGTGGGGATTAAATTCAAATAATGAGAGTAAAGTCAGAAACTTATCTTCACAAAACCTGTATACAAGAGGGAACTACGTGCACAGAAGAGCATTTTAGGGTTGGGTTGTTTGCAGGTGGGGTTGTTTTTTGTTCTTTTTTTTTTGTTTTTTCAGATTATGAATGAAGATGCCTATAATTCCACTGTAGAGCCTCGAATTTAGGCTCTGTTCCCTTGGCATCCATTTATACTTCTGCTTGGTATGTGTGACTTTGGAGGTCTCAGCCATGGGAAATATTTCTAAAACTTTTCTTCCCCTTTGTGTAATAAACAAAAAGCTTGCTGAAGGCATGGAGTTCTGTATGTCTGTTGGAACAGCAGCTTAGTTTATAGTGCAAATGAAAATAAATCAGTATTTTAAAACACTTCAGAGAATAGTACTGTGCACCCATGATAGCCTTTTATTCCCAGGAGTTCAAAAAAATCTATGAGTAAAAGAAAATGGAATTTTGATCCATTGCAGTTTTTTGTTCTTATGTTACTCTGTTCTGATGTAGTAAAGCAGTGAAGCATTATAGTAATAGTTTTAATTGCATAAACTACAAAGAGAGTAATAATTCTGAAAAGGTTACTCATATCTGTTTGCCTGTTCACTGCTCCTTCCCATTTTCACTACATTCTTAATGATCTTTTTCTGACAATCTTCAGAAAGTTATATTATTGGTCATTCTTGAAAGCAGCAGTGCAGATTTTTATTTATATGCACTTCTATCGTGCTGAAAAATACAGGAGAAAAGAGGATTTTTTCACTTGAAGATGCCCAGGCTGTTCCATTTCCCCCCACCCAGATTCCTTTAAGTGAAACAGCAGCACTTCTAAATTTGAGAACTAAATGCAAAATGTTTTGTCAGCAGTGGTCTGAACTTTGATGTATCTGGTTCTACACATAACTCTCCGTCAGTCTTTCAAATGCATTCAGATATAATACTTCACTTGCTTTCATGTTTAGAGTGAAGAAAGCAGCTCTCAGCTGAAGCAGAGAATGAAATACATTCACCTGGACTTATAAACAAACATACAGGATGAGACATCCACAGTGATACCAGATCAGTGTAGAGCTCTTTTATCTCAGCAGTAGGCAATAAACTTTCCTTCTCTTTTTTTGTTACCCCGTTATTTAAAGGAAAACAGTAAGGATAAATATAATAATTTGGTAGGAAGAGTGTTTTCTATTTCATTATCTTACTCAACACTGATTCTTTCTCCATCCTGAACAGCAGCATCTATGTGAATTAATGTCCAAAAAGTTAAAGTTCTACTGTCTCTTTTTCTGTTTGCTGTAAAGAGGAGAAGCTGCACCTGGCAATCAGAACAGCAGTTCAGCAGTTTTGAAAAGCATTGACTTGATCAGCTGGGAAATGGACAAAAATAGGAAGAGGTCATTCTTAACCCTTTTTACCTTTCTGTGCCTGTAAATAGCTTTTTTTTTTTTTTTTTGGGTGGGTTTTTTTTTTTTTTTTTTTTTTTTTTTTTTTTTTTTTTTTACTGTTTTCTTTGCTTCTTTTTGTGTATCTTGAAGATCCAGGGAGTACTGCTGAGCTGGAACTGGATGGTAGGATGCCTGTGCAGGACTACACAGAAGCAAAAATATGGCATGCGGCTACTGCATTATTAATAGTTTGAGTCAAGGAGCAGAACAGAAAGGGAATTGGGAGAAATGCACCTCTTGCTAGTATGTAAGAAGAAAAGTGACAGTAGGTCAGAGTGACCCCCTTCTTTGCCTAAAGAAAATCTTTACATTCCTGTAAAGTCCATGAGCAAACTGTTGTGTCATTTTTGGGATACTGTAGAATAACATACAGAACATCTGAAAACTTCTCTGTTTCATTTGCTTCATTTTCACTTGAATAGCGGTTGAATGCATGAGCTCTAGTGCAAGAAGTCTTGAGCTGATCAAATGTCGAGAGTCATGTTAGAACTGCCTGCAGCTGTTCAGATTCAAAATTTGAGTTTGCACTTAATATTGTATCATACTAATGTATCTGTCAGTTCTACTCAGAAATTTCCTTACTAATTTAATTAATTTATTTCAGCTCAGTTTTTCTTTCCCAAAAGCATAAGAAAAGATAGTGAATAAGATCTGCGGTTCTAACAAGATGATTATGAGGCCAATTCAGTCAGAATAGTGATGTGTGATTTTTCACTCAATGTAGGAATCTAACCTGTCAGAAAACAGATTTATATATATATATTTGAGAGGAATAAAAGTTACTTCAAATTTCTAATTGGAAAAGAACATAAACAGAGCTATGTGAATCAAGGAATTGTTCTTATATCTGCATTTTGCTAAGGTTTCGTTGTCCTCTTAGCTACAGTTTATGCAATTGTATACCATTGCCATTTTTGTGTTTGTATTCATGACATTCCAGCAATGTTATTTGTAGAGCAAGAAAGGATGGACCACTTCTCTGCAACACTTGGGAATTCTGGGTTACCCAGCATCAGCAAGGAGCTCCAGTTTATTGACTGTAGACTCCTATGTGTATACATACACACATGCATGAAAGTATATTTTGGGGCCATGGTAAGGCTGCACAGCTAATCTCATGGGAAACTATGCTCTGGGGTATGGCCCCAGCCCAGAAAGCAGACACAGTCTGGTCTGTCTTGAGCCATATCATGAGCTCATTGCAAACAGTTTTCTAATTCTAGAGCTGTTAAACTGGAAAGAATTGGGTATTACATTCATACAAACCTGAGATATTCCTGGGATGTGTTTAAGATGAGTAGAATTTTACAGAAACAACATATTTCTAACACAATAGCTAGTTGCTTGCTGAGCTGCAAATCCTTCCTGCAAGGCATAGAGATCCATGATTTTCTGAAGATCATGTTGCCAGACTTTTTTTTAATTGCAAAATAACTTCTTCTGTAGCCTCATTTTTGGGAAGAGCTGAACTGTTTTCTGGAACTTCAACCAAACAAACAAAGATATCAAACCCAAAATATTTTTCTGAGAGAAGTTCCTGTCATGGGAATCATCTGTTGAAATAACTAAGGGTTGGCAAAGATTTAAGCATTAGAAAGCACTGCCAGAAACCCCTGCTAGCTCCTCTCCTAAGCTCTTTTCATGTTGTTGGGGTGTTTTACTTTTCTGTTCTGTTTTGTGTTTGGTTTTTTGTTATTGTTTCTGGCCGTACTTGATCAGGTCCCAAGGAAAAAGAAAAAAGAAATAGACTGCATAACACCAGGGGACTTTGTCCAAGTATGCTGGAGGAAGGAGTAAACACTGCAAGATCACTTCTTGTATTTATTTAGGATAGCTGCTGTGATTGTTATCGGCGGGGACAGGACTAGGAATTGAGCTCCCTGTGTGCAGAAAGTGTCTGCCAGCTCCCACCGTGTTCTCTGGCCATCCCATGTTCTTTGGCTTTTTTTGGTCGGGGTTGCAGTAGAGAGGAAGTATCAGAGTCTTAGCTAAAATGACTTTGCCTCTTTGGAAGTGCTAGGACAGTGTTTTAGAAGGAGGCCCCAGGTGACTGCAGCCACCAAGCCGAAGGAGATGAATGGAGATGTGGACCTGAGAAGCCTCATACCAAAGAGGAGGCTGAGGAGGAATCTGACTTTTATGGATTTCTGCTCACAGAAGAGGCATCTCATGACCTGAGGTGTTTCTCAGTCTGGCACAAGTGAGTTTCAAGAACTAGACCACAAGCTCACCATTCATATTGCACGACCAAAGCAGCAAATGTGAATTAGGACAAAATCAACAGGGAAATTAGTTGGACCATATTTTGAATTGATAAAGGCAGCTAAATGTTGGGAAAAAAGAGTGCCTTTTAACTGAATTGAAATATTGTCAAGAGAATTTTTTGTGTTAAAATGCTATCAGCCATTTATTCTTTGCATTTTTATTTTTGTGGAGAGTAAAGGAGCTGCTTGAAAGAAGCACTAATGGATTTCACTGTGTGGCTTAATGCGGATGTGAAATATTAATCATGTAAATACAAATATTTTTGGAGGGTGCCATCACATGTAATAACTTTTCAGTCACCACTAAAACCTAGCAAAGAGCTGGTACGGAAGTCAGAAGACATGGAGAGAGAAGATCCTCCATCATGGCTGGCTGCAGACTGGTGCAGGAACATTTAGGGGGAATCCCAGGGTCTATGTTTATTTGGACCTGATAGCTCTCAAAACAATAGGCATAAAGACCAGATTTTGTGCATCTAAACCACATGTTGCTGTGGGAGTAGTGTGCCTGAATACTTGTAAAACCTTGTTTAAAATTATTGTGGCTGCACTTCTGATGAAGGCTCTGAGTGATAGCTTTCGAGGGTAACTACCCTGTCTGTTGGCTCTGGGATAGGTTTCACCTCGTCATTGGAAAATTGATCACTGTGTGGCTAGAACAAAATTTGTAAGGAACTTATAGATAAAGTTTACTTTCAAAAGCTTTTACTATCATATCTGTTTTATTATATTGTTGCAGGTTTGGTTTGGATGATTTGAAAACCCAGTTCCTTGTATCCACTCTAGCTAGAGATTTTGTGGCTTGTTTCGGAATCAGTGAAGCTGGATCTGGGTCAGATGTCACAAGTAAGTTAACCTCACAAATTGCCCATTTTAGGCAGCCTTGTATTTTAATGGAAAGAATCTGGTTTCCCTGACCCTTGCCTTTGGCACTGTCATTTGTAAGAAACACAAAGGAAGGAAACTCTGGTGTGGTGAAGGCAAAAAGTAATATTGCAGGAGCAGTAACACTTGCCTCTGACGCATCCAAAAGCAATCAAATTAAATGTATTTGTCAGTGAGTCAATAGCTCTAACCCTGCATGGGCTGAGCACAACAGATTAACATGCAGCTGTCATTCTGGCCCTGGATTTCTCCTACAGTTTGTGCTGCTGCTGTCTCCCCAGTTCTGTCCAAGGTCCCTCCTGTAGTTGCACAGCCACCATCTGTTGTGCAAACCTGAAGATGTACGTGATGGGGGCATGACCTCTTCAACTCTACTAAAGCTTGCACTTCCTTAAAACAGATCTCTTTGCTGCACATGGGCAAATTGCAGAGCTAGTCCATTCCAAAAACGATGGCATCACACTTTCACAATGGGTTCCTCTCGCTCATTCTTACTTCACTTCAGCCTCTTCCATCATTCCTGTGCAGCAAAAATATCTCTTAAGTGCTGATTGTTTTATTTAGAGCAAATGAAGAATTAGCCTTGTCAAATCTACTAGCTTTGTAATTTAGCTACTTTACATGCAAGTATGTTTCTTCTTTCAGTGCAAAAATATGTTTAAAACCATGGACAAATGAAACTATTATTCTGAAGTGCCTGAGGCTGTAGGTAACTTGAACAATTAAATTAAAACAAGCATGGTAGAAAAAGTAAAAGACATCTCATCTGCCTTTGAATTGTGGACTTCAAGGAAAAAGGAAAGACAAGAAACTACTTTTAAAGGTTTTGCTGTTGGATACAGGATGGCTAAATTGAACATATTGTGCTCTGACAAATTACTGTGACGTCTTCCTGCAGACAATAGCGCCGAATTTGACAGAAGTTTTCTGATCAGCAAAGAGGAGTCCTATGTCTGTCTCCTTGATCAAACTATGTGCAGAAGGTAGTTCTCAAGAGAGTTAGTGGAGATAATGAAATAATGGGGCTAAATCTTCCTGCATGATCCGTTGCTGTTTTCCTTTCTAGTTAATTGATTTTGTTCATAAGAAAAAATCCATACTTTTTATAACTTGCTTTTCATTAAATTATTTGTAGGAAATCCATAATTTATTTTAATGTCTATCTAGTTTAATTAGAGGATTATCAGAAGTTTCTAAATATTATTTTAATTTTTTTATGCACTGTTCCAGATAGTAAGTAACATAAAGAATTTTTAGCTGTGTGGTGTTTATCTTCTAGTGAAATTGCAGTGATGCACTTGGATTAATACAGTTAAAGAGAAATTTGGAATCAAATAGGATTATTTAATGGACCCAGACTGCACCTGTCATAGAAGACCTGATCCCTGGTATAAATCCAGAAACCAGCTTACAGTGCTTCTAAAAGGTAACTAAATGGACCACTTAGGCACAAGCAGCTCTATCTTATGTCCTTGGTAACACTGTTTTGCACAAGGCAGGTGGACCATCTCATCTACAGGTGGCCCAGCTTTGAAGTAAATTGAATTGCATGAAACTGTAATTTTTACTTCCTTTGTTTTCTCATGTAATTAGGATATTTTTCTTCCTTAGATAAGTGAAGGGGTAGTAAAATTCAGCAACTGTTCACATGTGAACCTTCTGCCATACGAGCTGGTGTATTCTAAACTAAAGTATGCACAAAGTATGATATATCTAGCATTTTGTTCTGCCAGTTCCAAAGTTGTTGAATGTGATGGGAACACAGGAGGAGGAAAAAAAAAGGGGGGGGGGGGGCGAATTACTCTACATGAGAAGTGAAAGGTGTCTGCAATTAATTTATTCAAAATTCAACAGAACAAAAAGGACCATGTGTTTTAGTCTAATACAAATTTCAAGTCAATTTGAAGGAAAAAAACTATCTGCTTTCAGATGCAGTTGTATATTGTACATAGTATTGACCATATATTACAAAAACAACACAAAAAACCAAACCAAAACAAACAAACAAACAAACAAACAACTAGCTCAGAGATGACTTGAGAAGCAGAACAGTATAGAACAGAAAGTGTCTGTCTTTAATTCCAGGATTATAGGGACCACAAAACATACACATTCATGTTGGTTTTAATGATCTTTGTCGTGTTCTGTCTCACTACTCTTCCTCAATTTATACAATGTTTTGCTGATATCCCCAGCAGGGGATATGTAAGAACACAGCTTGGAAGGCAGTTCCTCTCTTTGAGTTATGTCTTCTAGGCAACTGCACAAAGCAACCTCGTCCATGTCTACCTCTTCAATATTGATACCTTGCCCCATTTCCTCTCAGTGGAATTTGATCTTTCTGCTTTTCCATGTTTAAGTCATCTTTTTTTGAGCATGAAAAAAACAAAATTACACGTGGTGTATATAATGGCACAAATACTGCTCCAACCCTAACAGAAATATTATCTTCTGATATATACTGTTACACAACAGTCTGCTGGCTTGTGAATCTTGTTATTAACTATGCAGATCATCTCCATTACCAGTTTGCTATTGAAATGTTGTAACATAGAGCAATCATTCTCATTTATTTGTGCCTAAGTACTTGTACTTGCCATGTTGAATTTGAAAACTCAAGATCATTCCTTTCTTGCTGTGTGATACCTCAGTTGTCTGTATTAGTGATGTCTCTGAAGTTTGTGTCACCAGCAGATTTCATTAGTGTATTCCTATTTAATCATTAATGGAAATATTAAATATATTTCATCCAAGGCTGATGTCCAAGGAGGAGTTCAAATAGTACCCTTCCTGCACATCAGCACTTCTTTTAATGCAACCTGACACAATTTCCCCTTTGCTCTGACTAATTTCCACTTTTGTCCTAATTCTTATCTTTCAAAAATTTTAACTCATAGTTCCCTAGAAAGATCATACTTCAGTTTCCTTGGGTCCAACAGGATATTTCCTGTTCTGTTTTTTTTTCTGGAAAAACTATTTTCATAATAAACAAATCAAGTTCATTTGAAATAAGATATCACTAGTAAACTGAATTCTCTTTTCTTTCCAAATGTGTTCTGGGGCTCTGTAGATTGCCAAAACCAACAACATCTGTTTTCACTAATTTTAATTTCTGTACAGTCCTTCCTGTAGGTGTCTTGATTTGTCAGCTATGTTATGGATCTTTTTGTAAGCTCATGTGAAATATTTCTTTAGTTTTGAGGCATCCGCTATATGCTTCATGACTTTTTCTCGTTCTCTTTTTATTTCTGTGGCTGAAACATTCTTGTTTACCTCCTCAATCTTCTTGGATTTTGTTGAGTTTCATCTGCAAGATTTAACTTAGGTTGACCTCTGGCAGTTCTTACCTTCTGTACCCCAGACTGTCACTTATTTTGATGATTAATTTATTTCCTTTCCTGTAGGCCATCTCCTGGGTTTTTTTGAAGTTTTGGTTGTTTTTTTGTTTTGTTTTGTTTTTTTTTTCCTGTACTGATGATGGAAATTGAAGATATGATATTTTCATTTTGTTCTTTAAGGATATGTGTTGCCTGTCTTTGATCATAAGATTGACCTTAAAAGCTGAAGTCAACAAGCTGTTGAGTTATAGATACCACAGGTCTAGTGGTGTGGACCTGCCAAAAATGAGTTATGGAGCACTCACATAAGTAGCCTCTTCCCAGAGCTATGCTCTATCAGGAAGAATAATTACAGTCAAATATTCCAAAGTATCTTTGTAGCCATGTACTTGATACTGCGTCCACTTGACTTTAGTAAATTGAGTAGTTTTTCAAACCGTGCTGTATTTTAAACATAAAATTTCCTTATTGACTTAGTCATTTTTCTTCTAGTTAATGATAAGGATAATCAGCTCTTCGTAAGTTGATTTTTAAGTAGTAATTTCTCAAGTATTTGAAGCCAACTGTCAGCCAGCACATTTGGGAATACCTGAACATTTCCATTAGTAAGACATTTGTTCTTATATCTGTATTTGGGTGGTTAGTCCCCTGTGACGCCATACTTGCAAGAACTGTTTACATTTTTGATAACATCACAGTGTTCATTGTTCCTCTGCAGACCTTCTATGGAACCTCAATCTAATCTCTTCAGCAGCTGTTCCACAACAAAAGGATGTGTGATGTAAATCATTGTGTATGCTCCCATCCTTTTCTCACTACTTCAGTGCAGTGCCACATTTCTTATTTCAGCTCTTGTGTGTCCTTCTTTTATTTAGTCTCCATGTGTATCAATGTCTATGTCCATGCACTATGAGCAGCACTACTTTAGATTCTTTCAGTTTGTTGGCCTTCATTGTTATCCAGATATCATATCAAGGCCTTTGGACAGATTTGTCATAGTCCTTTCATTGAATTAATAGCTGTATGGCTACTCTTTTTATCCATATTAGTACTATCTTTTTCTCTTGCTGTTCATTATCCTATTATAAGTTCCTTTATCCATAGCTATATCTGATATTCTGTTGTCTCATACTTTATACAATTTCTCCCATAATTTTTACCCAGTTCCTTCATTAGCAGGAGTTCTTTCCAGCCATGCAGACCTCAGTCACAGTTTATCTTGTAAATTAAGATCAGATACTTGCTTTTGCTTTGTTTCATGTTTAGAGCCTTTGGGAAGAAGCTTCACGTGCAGATTAAGGTGAGTGTGTATGAAGGTATAACCAGCTGATTTAAATGTGACTGCTCGCTCCACTTGGTGTCTGACTCCCAATTTCTGAGTCTTCTGCCTCTCTCAGTAAATGGCTTTGTATGGACTTTATAGACTCATTAGATTTACAGGTGCTGTTAGGGTGTGATAAGGTTCTTTTATACCATCACCTACTTACAGCTAGATATCTGTTGGAGAGTCTTCCACAGATGGGCTTTTAGTTGAAGAAGTTCAGTTTCAGGGGAAAGAAACCAGCCATTTAGAAATTCTCCTGGAGTGTAAATAATAACTAATTATTCACTCTGGCTGCGTGTTGCAGCTGGGGCTGCTTGCAGCATGATGGGAACACTCACGGATGAAAATAAGATTTTTGTCTGCTTTGTTTTTTGTTCTGTTTTGTTTTCCCAGAGGGTAAAATATCAGGTCTTTGGAACTCCTTCATGTACAGACATTCCTAGCACTTAGGCTTGGCCTTTTGAAAGTTTACTAGCTTTGAATTTATTATACCATTCTGACCAAGAACATGCAGGAAGTGCGTGTATGTATATCTTTATGCATACACAGATACTGAGGCTTATGTTTGTTTAAGTCGGGATGTTGAAGTTAATCGCCTTCTCCATGACTAACCTGCACAGTAACAGATACACCTAATAGATCACCTCAAACTGAAATGTTTCTGGCCTGAGTTTGACAGCCAATTTTACTTAGGTGAAGTTTTCTGTTTTCATCCACCAGGATGAAGACTCCACCTAAAGGAGGGTGAGAGAAGTGGTGAGGTTTCCCTGGCTTGTCTTCCAAGAGTTGTCTGGATGGGTCTGCCTTGTGCAGCCTGGAAGAGTTGGAGGACTTGGGGAGCATGAAGGGAGGACCAAATATTAGTTGTCTGTCTGAGAGCAAGGGAGTGGCTCTGCCAGTCGTACAGGAACCAGCAAGAATAACCCTCCTTTTCCTATGTTTTGAAATAGATATCCAGACAACAACTTTGAGAAAAGGCGATTAATATGTCATAAATGGTGGTAAGATGTGGACTATGTCTGGGTGCCAAGCGAACTAGATGAACCTGCTGGCAAACCCCAGTGAAGGATCTCTCCATTAAAATAAATCTCTCATCTGTCTACCAATGAATCTACTTGGTAATAACAAAGAACTTTGTCTCTTCTAATTTGGTTTTATTGGTGTTTTTGTGTATGCTTCATACAAGAAGGAAAGGTGTTTTGATGGAAAGGACT
This sequence comes from Columba livia, assembly GCF_036013475.1. Lineage (NCBI taxonomy): Eukaryota > Metazoa > Chordata > Aves > Columbiformes > Columbidae > Columba > Columba livia. The sequence continues at coordinate 26,353,392 of NC_088603.1, forward strand.
GAACCCATAAATGCTCTTCTAAGTTAGATGTTTCACCATCATACAAAGTTGGTTCTGAAATGCATTTGGACACTTCAGGAAAAAAAAAATGGCACAAGAGGAAACAAGAAGGAAGTTAAATATTTTGCAGCCTTCAGCTTGTGACTCCGAAGTAATCTTATATGCAGAGTCTTTTCACCAAAAATAACATAAAAGTTGTTCAGAGACATTTGCATGGGAATATTTCATATCCTTCTGTGAGAATGAACAGACAAATCAATGCCAAGGACAAAAGTAACGCCTCAAAGAAATTGGTTTTTTTTAAAAAAAAAAAGTCAATGTTTGTTTTGTTGCTGGATGTTAACATCCAGCATCTTTTAGTTCTGGAGAGGTTCCACAAAAACTTTATCTTGGTTTTCTGTCTCCAAAAGGCAGGAAGATGCAAAGTGTCTGCAAAATAAATAACATATTACTCTATTTACATAGATCTTTGCTACATCTGAACTATATGTAAAATGTTCTTAAATTATGTTTCCAAAATAGTGTTAAAGTGTTCCCTGTTTTGTGTGAACACTGGTGAACAGAATATGAATGGAGAAGCATTTTTAAGCTTGCTATCTTCTTCAGAAAATATTGAAAGTGATTCTCAAACATATGAGAATAAAAGGATAAAGAGTTTAGAGATTTCAGACTTCAGAAATACCCCCCAAAACAATCTTATTCCACATGCCAACACCTGCCTCCCAGTAGCCCATGAGCAGTATCTGACTCCATTGTTCACTGACTAGCTGTATTGAATACTAGAAGGGTACAACGCAGTGCTGTAATTGTATTGAGTGGATGGTCCTAATCTTCCTCCAATAACTGTCCTCCACCACCCAACCTGATGGGCTTTCTGGAGAGAAGTGCAGGCATACCCAGAGTGCTTCACGGCTGTGCACTGCAAATGGAGCCTTTTGCCCGGGCACTACTATCATTATCAGTTTATATTACAAAAAGAGTCTGTGAGCTAAATGTGGGCTGGAATGAAAGCTTCAAAGGTCTTGGAAGTAGAGACTTTTCGAAGAAGACTAGTAATTGGAGTAAAGACATTGAAGAAATACATCCTGATCTGAGGTACAAGTTTCACTGGTACAGTCCACATGGTGCCTGTTCTCAAGCAGTTGGCAGACCTTGCAGCAATAGTGTGCTGTATGCACAAAGGACGTGATTCAGACGGGATAGAGTTAACGTTATGTTGACAGGGACGTTTTGCAGTTTTAACACCTGTTCAAAAGTTTTTAAACCTTTCTGGTTTTCACTCATTTTAATATTAAAAATTATGTAGACTATTAATTTAATATAGCATATATTTTAAAACTTATTTAAAATATATATTATCTATTTAATATATAATAAAGTATATTAATGTTATTACATATTAATATAAAATAGTAAAGCCTCTGGCATTTTTGTTCATTCAATTCAGAGTATTTTACATACCAAATTTATGTCACTATCAGCATTTCACATGTAGGGACACCATCATGGCATCAAAGTGAGGGTGCATTTGTTCACTTAATGGATCAGACTGAGAACAAAACCTGGGTCTCTTATCTTGCAGAAGAGGGTGACAAGAGCTACTTAAGGGAATATCTTTTAAGTGGATTTCAGTATGGAGTAAGTCAAGCAAGTAAGTGAGTTGCCTTGGGAACTAAGCAAGTTCTGAGTTTGTTTTGAGTTTCTCCAACCTCTACTTATGCAAGACAGACTTAAAATGAGACCTCACAGGAGATGGACCTGAGCTTTGTCTTTATTGATAAGTGATGAACAAACCTGTAAACTTGGAGCCAGAATATTCCTGAGTTTTCAGATGAGCTCACTAGCCATCTGGATGAAGTCCTCTTTGTGATTTTTCATAAAAGGGTCAGAGTACAAATACAATACTATTCCTCTCAGATCAGCTTTCCAAGGCATTGTTAGAGGCAGACCAAATACACAGAAATAGACTTGGAGGTTTTCAACTACTTTGCTTCTTCCAAAAAGATATGTAAGTCTTTGTAGCTTTAGGGGGTGTGTTGTTAGGTCACACAGCCTATACACAGAATTTCTTACCTACAGTCAATAGATTTTGAGTAGAAAAATTACCTGAGTCACCTGTAGCTGATCTGCAGAGGTATAGAAATCTTCCTAGAAACAAAAATAGCACTCCTCAAAGTGTATATGCTTTTATTCTTCTGTGTGATACAGATATTGACCTCCGAAAGGGTCACTGTATCAAGACTGATGACCTTTTGAAATTAAATATTAATACAGTTGATTGTGCTCAGTGGGTGGGTCATATCAGAAGTGAGATTTTTTTTTTCAGGAAGACAAAGAGGAAAAGTGTAAAAAGGTTGCCATTTGACACAGCTGTGAGGAGGAAGCTCCAGCTGTCTTGATACGTCCTGAGGATGTCTGTCAGCCAAAGATTGTGCTCCTTGAAGGGCAGCAGACCAAGGCTGTACAGGAAGTCTCTGGAGGACATCACTGAATGATGCACTCTCAAGCGTCTGTAGATATATGTGTGTCAAAGCTCAATAACGGGTGTGTTATCTCTGACTAACTGCTGCACTCACCAGCCTATGTGGCAGGGGAAGGAAGGGACCCATGGCACAGTGTAACTCATTCTTTACAAGCAGCTGGAAGGACATGAGAGACTAGTCCAGCATTTTTTCAAAAAAATTTTTAATAGTTTCGTATTTGTATAATGTAGTAATTAAAATTAAAAAAAAAAAAAAAAAAGTTCCAAGTCTGAAAACAAATTGTTAACTTCAAAAACTGGTAGTTTATTGGATATATGAAATAGGATTTGCTTCTAATTTTAGGTGTGTACAGCATCTATTCTGGGATGAAGCAAATCATGGTCTAGATTTGACACACTGCTGAATACATTTCTCATAAAGGAAAACTGGATAACAGCAGTGTGGCTTCACAACAGATATCCAGGTTAGGTGAACACTCCTCATACTAAGAATGTCTTTGAAAAAAAGCTGATTTTCTCATCTGATGAAACAGAATCCGAAAAAGTCATAAAATGTCTGTGTGAAAGATATACAGACAAATGGCTTTCAGCCCCAATCTGCTAGCTATTTGTGCACTAGTTTGTCCTCAGAGTCCTCAGCACTTGGGTAGATTGCAGGAAGGAGATAATAAAGAAAAGAGCATCCAGAAAAGGGGAAAGAGCATGTTTCTTAGGTTGCAATTTAAAATGTGTCTCCGTTTGCAATGACACTAAACAGTGTCAGGAGCAAGCAACTGCCTTTCACTCAAGAAATAATATAGAAAATAAAAGACATTGTCAGAAGGCTGGAGGAGTGGGAGAAAATGAAAAATCAAAGATGCTTGGGAAGAACTGCCCAGTAATAGATATACCAAGCCATCTCAGTGATATTAGTGCAAGTAGCATAAATGGCTCTGTTAGAGTGATTTTAGTAGATCAGGCACTTGATCTTGCTAGATTGACATTTCTGTGTTATTGGGTGGCTTGTGATTTAGTCAAAACAAACTGCAGGAGCTACCTGAGCAGATGATTTCTATTGCTGCTGGTATTTTTTGGTATACAGTGCCCCTTACAAAAATAATGAAAATAATTAAACTAAGTAAAGGAAGATTTTGATGCCCATGTCATAGCCAAAGAGAAGATTATGTATTATTGTCTTCAAAAAACAGAAAATTTACAGCATGTACCAGTAACAGAGAGGGCTCTACATGAGGTTGATGCAGTGCGGCCTTGTCCTGAATGAGGAACATGAATTAATCTAAGAGCAAGTGAAAACCAATAAGGCACAGCAAAGGAGGGCATGCTGTAGAGTTCAAGAAGCTTGGACATGGCCCAATCAGGAAGAAATATGGACAGAAATCATTAACACATTTAGCTCCTCTAATCAAACCTGTAAGTTATTGCTGTATGTGGGTCTGGGCAAGTACACAATAGTGTTGGTTCAGCAATATAAAGAAGCAGCAGCAGTTGTATTTTTTTCAGCAAAGTCCTTAGTAAACCACCCACTAGCAGGAGCGGTGCATCTTCACATGGGTAAGGAGCAGTGGTTGCATAAAACCAGCTGGAATTGTATTGAATACATGACCCCTGAGACTCTCAAAAAAAACAAGCAGTAATATTCCAAGGGGAAAAGATGTTCCAGAAATCATTTAGGCCTGGAAGTGGTTCAGTGTGTGATTTTTTTTTTAATTTTTTTTTTTTAGCTATGATTTTAATACAGGAATGAACCACAAATTTTTTTTGGCATGACTGGGTGCAAATTGCCGGATAGTTTTCAATCCAAGAGTCAAAAATTTTTATACAGCTGTCTTGATTTTCTTCCTGTGTTGAATACATATCAAACCAAGTATTCCTGACACATAATCTGTTTATAGATTGGCTGGTGGAGTAAAAGCTTGAGTAGAAGGCGTGGAAGTCTATGTGGACCTTATTCTGAGAGCAGTCTTGGCACTGGGAAATAGTGTCAGTATTTCACCTCTGCGGAGAGATGAAGCTTTCCATAGCTTTATTCAACGCAGTCAGAGCAAATTTGAAGGGAATGACTGCTGACTTCTTCTGCTTGCAAAACCAAATTAATTTTCACATGGCTGAAGGCCTCCTGTCAGTAGAAGATGGGATGTCTGCATTAGTTCAGAAAGATGTGTTAAATGAAAACCATGAAGGATAGCACAGTACAAACAAATACAGGGAGGGACCGCAAGAATTCAGTGTCCAGCTCCTATGAAGTCACATTAAGAGCAGCAGGTGATTGGAAAAAAAAAAAAAAAATAGAATAAAGCGGAAAATATTACCAGAATACCTCATCATCACAAAATTGGTTAGAATACCATGTATGTGGGTAATAAAATGTTTGATTTTTCTGTAAAGATATGTATCCTGATTTGGAGGATTTACTTTTATGTATATTGACTTGGCAGATGCGATCAGCATATTTTGCACAAGTCCTCATACCTGGTTGTTGGCCTCAGTTTACCTCTTAAACATTCTTGACTTTCATCCCAAATATTTGCATTAGCCCCAGAGAAACAAGAAAGTAAAAATACTGAAGACAAGAGAATTGCTGCAAAAAATTAGTGTATGTCTGTTAAACCATCATGGCACAGGGGTAAGCCAAGCTTGCATCTGAACATTAGCAAGAAAGAACTTGCAACTAGGAAAAAACAAACAGCAGGAAGGAGTCCTACCTGGTGTGACCAGGTACGTGAAGTCTTATGTGGCCAAACCTGAAGGAACTGAGTTCATCTCTAGCAGAACATTGCGTGTGGGGTAAGAGTCAGTGCTGTGTAGGGAGGTCTGTGGGGAAGCAAACCCTATTCACAAACATGCCCATAGGAAAACTCAGAGGAGTGAATTGTGATTGTTATGAACCATTCTACGACTACTTTGAACTAAATGGTATTTTGTAGGCCATCATAAAATATATAGTTTTAACAAAATTTGGAGTTAACATGGAATTGTTGGATGTCTGTAGCAGTTATGAATTTCTTTATTATTAGGAAAAAACAGTGCGGTGTGGTTATTAATTCTCTATTCTACAGGTACCAGAAAACGTCAGGATAGGCTATAAATGACAGGATAAATGTAGAATAGAGGGAAGGAAGAGGATTTCCAGAAAGAGAAATTCTCTAGTTGCAGCTTAAAACATAGAACTGGTTTTGCCATTATTAAATATTTTTCTACTGATTCACGGCAGTGTAGGCACTCAGTAGACACTGCTAAATTGAGTTCCAGCATTTATTATAGTGCACTAAAAATCAAACATAAGCAAATAAATATTGCATTGTTTCAAGATGTGCATGAAGTAAGATTATTGCTACTAGTAAGTAATTTTTATTTGGGGACGTAAGGAAAAGTGAGACCTTTGCAATTGCAGTTTCTGATTTGCTAGTTAAATAAAATGGAAAAACTCTTAAAAATAGGATGTGCATTCTTTTATTCTTAAATTCCAGAATGCCGTTATGTTTTTCCTAAAGGTAGTCTTGGCAAATACCTTCACATCTGCAAACTTCGCTTTCTTAAAATGCTGTGCCCCTACATAGTGCTTCTAATTTTTGTGGCCTTTCTAAAACCCCTTTTTTCTTCAGGCATTCATGTTGCTAAAAAGATAGACAAACTGGGCATGAGGTCATCAGATACAGCTCAGAACTTTTTTGAAGACGAAAGGGTCCTCAAGAAAAACCTCATTGGAGAGGAAGGAAAGAGTTTTACATACCAGATGTTGCAATTCCAAGAAAAGCAGCTGCAGGAGTAGCCACTGGTAAGTCATCATTTGTACTTCTGGGGCTGGGCAGGGACATGGGGGTCACCCTGAGCATGACTAACAGCACTTTCCTTTTATTGTAAGTTGCAATGACCTCTTATGATCTGTTTCTGAAATCTGTCATAGCCTGGATACAGACAACCTTCCCTTTCTATAGGAAAATTTGAAATAGAAAATATTTTGTGAGGCATCACAGAGGCTGGTTTTGCCTTGTTTCTTTTTCTTAGTGCTTTTTCTGCTGATAAGAGAATGTGGTATCGTGTTATGTCTGCTACATTTATAGTACAAAGGCTATCAAAATACTGACATGAAATGGAAGGATGGTGACTTTTCCGGTAGTAAAGTAAGCTGTGAGGTTTATCCTGGATTTTAGAAAATTAATATAGTGGCTGTGTAAATAAGTGGCTCTTACAAGATGTAAGAGTTTTGTTTTGAAGAGCTGTTTTACATCTGTAAACTTTGGGCATAAAATGGTACGGCACCAAATTCCTTTATCTGAAGTTATGTTGTAGCAGCAATCCTGTTCCTCTGAGTTTACACGGTACTTGAATCTGCATATTTGAGTTATATGGATGCTGGATATTCTAGGAAACAAGATACAGGTCTGGGTTGCTCATCTTCAGATTCTCAGCCATCACCCCCACCCTACAGTGTCTGCTTCTTCAACATAAATGTAGTGTGGTTCGCTGTAAGAAGATTGGTCCTCTTTAAATTTCAGGATTGTATAAATAATCTCCTTATATTCATGCTCCTGTGCATACCCCTCTGTTACTGTCTGTGTGTGGCTGGGGAACTGCGAAGTCTAAGAAGTGATTTTTTTGATTCAGAGACCAAATAAAAAATCAATTCCTGTTGTGGGTCAATCCCAGACCAAATATTTTACAGTTCAAATGATTTAAAAAAATCTTTGGTTTGGGTCAAAATTCTTGGTTTAACCTGAGATAATAGTAAACGTGAGAGCAGTTTTGGCAAACAAGAGGTTAGACTTGTGAGAGATGCCACTGCAGACTCAGGCAAGGAGGAGACATGGTCCTACTGCTGGTCCAGTTTTAACCGAGGCATACACAGACTGCAAGTACATGCTTTGTGCATTTTTGTGCTCAGTTTGAAGTCTAAGTTAAACAAAACAAGCAGAAACTCTGGGCTGCAGTGAAACTCTCCAGACAGCAGAGTAGCCCACCGTGTTAGTCATGCCCCAGGCAAAAGTGACAAACACTGACAGCATCAAAACACGAAGCCTGGCAGGTTAGATCACTCTTGCTAAAACCACCGGCAGCTTAGTACTGTCCAGCCTTGCACAACTGCCTGGCAAGTCACTGTGTTCTGCCAGGAAGTGGGACACCAGGTTTCAATTCTTCTTTTTGCCCAGAAAAATGTGGCAGGAGCTGGCAAATCCTCACCCTGGATGAGCCAGCAGGGAAGGGCATCTTCACTGACCCTTCCATGGCCAGGGAGGGGCCATTAGAGAGGAGCAGCCTTGGAGGTCATCAAGGGAGAGGGAGCTGCCTCCTGCAGTGCATGGCTCCCTGGTCTTGCTTTTGTCCACCGTCTGGTATAAAAGGCATGAAAGCACTGGCAGGAGGGACAAGACCCGTGGTTTGGGCAAAGTTAAAATCTTCAGAGGAAACCAGCTGCGGTAAACAAGAAAAAAGAGAAACCAATGATCAGAAGGGAGCCGGGTGTTTGATGGCTATGGTTTGTTACACTACAACATCCAGGTGTTAGCTTCCAGTCCTGAAAATGGTTTTATTTATGTTCAACCACAAGTGATTTGCTGAAGTTGGAGATGTGCAAAACCATCTACATGCCTTTGGTAGTTCTGTGATTAGGTCTGCAGGTGTAGTTCTAGTCCTCACTTTTGGCCCTCAGAAGGGCACTTCTGTTCCTTCACAGTTCATGACTATTCATGTGGCACTGAAAATCATCACTCTGCCTTTAAACACTCTAGGGATCAGTCTTAGCATCCTCACTTTCGCTGCTTTTTAAAACTTGGAAGATGTAGTTGACTGCCATTCTTTTATTTCTTCCCTTTTTGGGGGTTGTTTTGTTTTGTTGTGTTTGGTGGTGGATTTGTTTTGTCATTGCTGTTTTGTTTGTTTTTTGTTTGTTTGGGGTTTTTGGTTGGTTTCATTTTATGTATTTTTAGTATCAAGTATCATGTGCTTCAGCCTTCTCTTTGTTTATTAATTACCTTCTTCATAGCCAGATTTCAGAATGTGTGTGGAGAGTTTTCTTCCTTCTTCACCTTCTTTTTTATTTTCCATTTTACAATGAATTTCCAGTCAAATAGTTTTAAAATATAAATGGGAAACTAATTTCCTGGAATTGCAAAATTTGGTCACAGGTGTAGTCTTTTCCTCCAAGTGACGCGTTATTATAGGCATTGGTAAAAGTCTCTGTGTTTCTTGCTTCATTGAAGTAGAAGAGCTGCCACATATCTCTCCCATGTTGTGACACTCACTAAACACTGTCCGTTTGTGGACCTGTTGCGCTGATCACAGGAAAAGAATGTTGCTATGGAAAGAAAGCAAACAGCTTTTTGTAAATTGCTCAACTTGGAGGCAAAGAGGGAGCTCAGTGCGTGTGAGAGAGCAGAATGGCACTTTTCTAATGACTTCTATTTGCTCCTGTAGTCTCAGTTTTATGAGCACCATTGAGTCATGACCAGTAAGCAGGATGACAGATCCTCTTGAATGGGCAATGTACGTCCTTAAGAGACAGATTGCACAGCTTGGGGCTCACTGTACATCTCACTAGAGAGTGATCAGCCACAGCCTAAGAAAAATGTATTAATTTCCTTTTGTTTTGAGAGAAGATGTAGCAAGGCAAAGTGTGTTTACAGTGAGGAGAAGTTTCAAGTGGAAAAATATAAGTTGGATGGAGGTACAAGGAAAAGATTATTCTGCATCTGGCAACTTCAAGTGCTTTCACAATTCTCAGCCGTGTGGTAGACCATGCGTTCCTGAGGCTGCCCTAGAGTCACATTTCATGCAAGTGCTGTCACTTGAAACCCATGGGGCCAAGTTTGTCCAAGGATGTGGAGAACATTATATGACAAAAGAGGAAACAAATACACACACACAAAAGGGAAAAAACAAAACAAAAAAAACCCCACAACTGTTCAGAGAGAAAATGATTCTCACTGTCAAGAATGGCGTTTCTCTGTGCTTGTATGACTTTCGAAGTATTGTGTGCTGTTAGGTTGTACAAGGCTGTTAGTAGTGATGATATTCACAGTGTGCTGTGTTTCGTTTCTGTTTGTTGCACAGCTAAGCTTTACCATGTTAGAGCTATACTCATAGCTTTAAATACACTTAGTCATAGCATCACAAAATGGTTTGGGTTTGAAGAGTCCTTTAAACATCATAAAGTCCAATCCCCCTGCCATGGGCAGGGACATTTTTCACTAGGTCAAGTTGATCAAAGCCCCATCCAACCATCCAATGATGGGTTATCTACAGCTTCTCTGGGCAACCTGTTACAGGGTCTTAGCACCCTCTTCATAAATAATTTCTTCCTTATGATCAGTCTAAATCTACAAGCTTTCAGTTTAAAACCAATGCCCCTTGTCCTGTTGCCACAGGCCCTGGTAAATTATATCTCTTGCTTATAAGCTCACTTTATATATTGAAAAGCCACAATAAGGTCTCCCTGGAGCCTTCTCCAGGTTGAACAACCCCAACTCTTTCAGCCTGTCCTCATAGGAGAGGTGTTCCAGCCCTCTGATCATTTTTGTAGACTCCCCCGGACCCTCTCCAACAGGTCCATGTCTTTCCTGTACTGAGGGCTCCAGAGCTGGATGCAGGACTCCAGGTGAGGTCTCACCAGAGCAGAGTAGAGGAACAGAATCACCTCCCTCAACCTGCTGGCCACATTCCTTTCGATGCAGCCCGGGATTGTCCTTAGAAGATTTCCTCTCTTTACTCCTGCAAGCAAATGGCAGTTTGAGGGGTAAGCTGAAGGGTGATGATGGCAGCTGAGGAGACAGGAGGGGGGATCAGCTGAATCATGGGGCAGGAATGGGCAGGAAGGAGACAGTGAAGTGGAGATGTGTACACCGTGGGAGCAATTCTCAGGCTCCTCGCTGGCAGCTGTGATGTGTGGTGACAGTCTAAGCAGAGATGGGCCAAAACTCCTTCATGATCTTCAGCCCTTTGCAAGCAGGACCTGAATAGGTGCTGTTCTGTTTCTTCCCACCCAGTCCTGCTCCTGCTCCGTCTTCGGTGTTTCCCATTTCTTTTTTCCCTGATGCTGTATGCTGGGGACTACACAAGTCATGCTGGAGCACGTTGCTCTGACAGACCAACACTAGACTGATCCCTTTTCCTTATCCCTCGCACCTTCCTCTGCTCTCCTTGCACTGCCATGTACTGTGTAGTTTTCCTCCCACCAACTCACATTCAGCTGTATGTTTCCTAGGTGTCAGTTTGGGTACAAGGGACAAGAGGGGCCCTGGAGGCTTCTTGCTCTTTCTGTAGTATCTCTCAAGCTGGAGACCATAGACATTCAAGTGAAAAAGCTGTTAATAGTATACATAGTCCTTTGGAAGAACACCGATGTTCCTTTTGTACAAGAAATGTCTCCAAAAAGATGTCCAGAAAACCAGCGTTAGGAATAAGAAAAGCTGATTACCCTGTGGAATGGGGGGAAAACATGTGAAAATGCTCTGTGTAAGAGCTGGTGAACGATCGATGTAAGGGACAATTTGTGGGATGCAAAGTCTGCATATGAAAGCAATATAGGGATGAAATTTACATAGAGATGACCTTGAAAGTTATGCAAAAAGGAATATGGAAGCATTCCAGGCTCCTGTAAGGAACTGTCATGTGAGTAACTGGAGGAGCCATGGCAAGTTGGAAAAGGGATTTTGTAGTACTCCAGGGCTTGGTTGTATTTTGCATTTCAGATTCAGAGTTTTGTGGTTTTGATTCTGCATGTAAATGGATGTGCATATTTTGAAAAGAGAAAATCTGAGTCTTCTCGTACAGATGGATTTGTGAACTCTCTCTTCCTCTCCCTCTCGCTTGCCATAGTGACATGGGTCCATATTTGCCAAAAAAACTTCTCCACAGATTCCTCAGCTCCTGTTGTCCTAGCTAAGCTGCAACAGGCTGACAGCGTGGCCCTTCACTTCAAGGCTAGTTTGCATTGGAAAACAAACTTTTTTCTTCTCTTCTTGTTTAAGAAGACAGGGTCTCCCTAAGTTTGCTCAAAAAGTAGCAGCAAACTAGTTCTCTTGATTTGAAGCAGTGTCTCCCATCTCTCTCACATGTCTTCCAGCAGTATCCCGATTTGATTCTGTTTCCATTAGAAGCACTGTTTAACATTTACTAAAAGTGGCTGTGAATCTTAATGTTTTTCCCTTCCCTTCTATACTGGGATCTGATCACAGAATGCAGACATAGTAAGCAGTCTGTTTGTGTTCCTTGATCCCTAAATAGGTTTCTGTCTTCTCCCTGAAAGCTTCCTTGAATTTACATTTCTGCAGCATTTCTCAGGGAGCACACTGTCTGCCTTCAGATTTGCTTTCAGGATTGTAACAGACCTTCCAGACACAGGTAGCATGGAAAACAGGAGTTGCCACAAGCTTTTGACAGGGCCCCAAATGAGGCATTAAGGATAAAGTTTACACACCTATCGTTACATACTGGTCTCTATGACTTTCCTTCCCTCCTTCCCATCCCTCTTCACGCTTCTCTGGGTTTTGGTAATTTGAGGCTCAGGTGAAACAGGCATAAAGAGGTCTTCAAGGTACAAGGAAATTCTAGACTTTTTCCACAACTGAAACTCTGCACCCCAAACTGAGCATATGGAATAACTTACTTTAGAAAACCTAATGTATTGTTTGTACCATGTGAAAAAAACACACCTTTTTTCAACAAGAAAAACAACAAATCTGGCTAAAATGTTGTCTTGTTCTGTGCTTTGCTTCTTCAAGTCCTGATGCTGCTGGAAACTGGAATACAAGAAACTACTGACTACACTCGCCAGTGAAAAGTGTTTGACCAGTCCATCCTGCACAACAAAGCTGTGACCTTCTGCCTGGCCAAGCTGGCAATGAAGGTAGACCTCCTTTGCTCGCTGCTGTGCCACATCGCTGGTGAGCTTCCACGTCTGCCTTCCCAGATGTGCCTCTCTTTGTGCAAAGAACGTTGTCAGGCTAGAGGAACATGGGGAGGTGATCGCCAGAGAGGAGGCACGCCATGTTCAGTGACTATGTGTGTGTAGCTCTGCTTCTCTTTTCCTTCTTTTCTCCAGCTCTGGATGTAGAGGGCAACAATGTGACAAAACTTGCTTCCATAGCTAAGTTGAAGGCAAGTCATCTGGCTTGCGAAGTGACTGATAGCTGTCTCCAATTTTGGGGATAAATGTGATTCACCACTGAGGTTCTGGTGAGCAGATTTTACAGGTAAGCAAGCAAGTGGCAAAACCAGAAAATAGCTTTACAAGATCATTCACTTTTAACGGTGTCAGGTCCAAGCCGATGTGCATGCTAGTGTTCCACTCAATGGTGTGTTGCTGATTTACATTGTGGATGCATCCACTGTCCCATTGACTTTGGGGTGACGTGTGAGCGTCAGGAAGTAGGCTAACTATTCCTTTGCTGAATTGTGGCTCTGCGTTACAACTGTGCAGTATGAACTACTCACAGGTTAGCTTGAATGTGTCAGGCAATAGGATAGGTAAAAAATGGGAAACCTACGAACAAGTGGGTTTGTTTTTTTTTTCTCTTTGCTCTTTGTTTGCTTGTAATCTTGTTTACAGGAACAGAACTAAAACAAAACAGAATCTTTCTTCTAAAACAAATGAAAATCAGCTTTATCTTTTTTCCACAAATATATGTTTAAACTGGAGTTCACCATTAGGCTCCTTCAGTAGTCCTTTCTGATAGCAGTCTCCACCTGATTAGTCATACCAGGTACCATGTGAGAAGTATGAGAGGTGCAGCTGCTTCTAGAGAGTTGTTAGATCATTCAAACAGTACAGAGGCCCTTTTGCAAATTAAGTCCTATGCCAGGTTGTTGAAATTTTACCATATCCCTACTTAAAGAAAAATGCTCTCTAAGCAAACAGGTTTCCTGGCAGCTGTTAGGAAAATTCTGGCCCCAGTATCTTACATTCTATAGAAGGACCAAAAATGTAACTTGCATTTTCTTGCAGTAAGAAATTTCATTTCAGCCCTTATATATATATGATACCTAATCAAGGATTAGCAAAACCTCTTAGTGGTTCAGTTAGTTGAAAGTTTTGGTAAATGTATCTGTGTAAAGAGAGGGCAGAACACTAAAAATACCTGTAAAAAGCCTGTTTCTGTTCAGTAAGTTGAGTTACTTTTTCTCTTTTTAACAGCACTTATGAACCAGAATGCCATTGTGGTAGCTCAAAGATATTTTCAGCCTTTTTTGATTTGTGGATTCCTGAAAGTTACTGTTGAAAATACAGACTGCTGTGTGGTGGTGGTTTTAAGCCAGCTCTAAATATGATGTGTTTTCTTAAGTACTTTTTTCATAGACTCTTTATTAGCAGCTAATGGTCCCTGGTGATACAGATGGTGCAAGCTACTGCAGTAGGCATTCTGAATAAAATTAATCTTTATCTTGAAGAGTTTCCTATCAATGCAGTAATGTGTACAGAGTAATGTGTATATACTTTTATATAGCTTTGATTTGTCTTTATATTTCCTACCCCAGTATATTATTGCCAACTGTGGGAAAGGGCTTTTCTGTGTGAATTCCAGCGTGGTTTCTAGAGTAAACCAGCACAGTCACATTTTTCCTGAGAAGAAATCCAGAGTATTTCCTATTGGTGTAAACTGTGTCAGCTGGCTAAAGAAACATCTCTTTCTGCCTCTAAAACAAACACTGTTACAAATGTGGCTAAAGGTGGTGTGATATTTATACTCAAAAATTTTCTGTGAATCAGTAAAACTCCATCATTGAGTAACCTTACGCTCTAGGAAGGGAGAAGTCAAGTATTACCTAAATAAACAATTACAGGTTCAAGTCAGAATATTTCTTGTTAATCTGTAACGATAAGCAAAGCAGCAACTTTCCCAAAGCCGTTCTTTTCTGTACAGCCGTCTGAGTAACCATTCACGTCACTGTGACATTTGTAAGTAGCAAGCGGGGTAACTGCACAGCATGACATCTGGTCATAACGTACAAAGATTTTCGTAGCATAATCCTTACCAAGTTTCCAAGGAAATTTAGTCTCTGACACACGTCAGGCTGTTACTCCTCAAAGAACATACAGCATAAACAAAAGTCTGAATTTCAGTTACTGGTGTTGGTGGGGAGATAATAAGCATACACAGCACTAAACTGTCCACAAGATTACTTTCTTCATATCTGTCATTTTAATCATTAATATTTTAAACTTCGAAGAACAAGTGACTTTTCTAAAGTGCAATATTCTCTAGAAGACATAAAGATAGCTGTTTTACCATGTAGGTGTCTATACTGGGCTGATTTTATAGCAAAAATGTCTCCTTTCCAGTTGTACAGATTCTGAGAAGGTGAATAGTTTTGAAAAAAAAAAAGAGTTTTGAGCCCAAATATCAAAGAACTTAATAGAAAAATACAAGCCAATATGAAAAAACAATAAAAAGGCACTTTCCAGACTTTATGCTACTAGCAGGATTCTGGAGAAGGAGAGTGCCAGACTGAAACTGTGTTTGGTTTCTTTTTTTCTCCCCTGCATGACATGCCTCAAAGACATCATGACTTAGGAAAAAACAATTATTGAATAAGCCCACAATCTATATCAAAACCCCAGGTTGTGAGAGATCAAAGGAAGGAAAACTTTTAGTAGCAAGTATATTGCAATTTTTCAGACTGTATAAAATGATTTTGTAATGACTTAAGTAGTGATGTATATATTTTAATAGTAATTATGTACACTTCAATTGTTATAGGAAGAACTTGCCAGGCCTTCTTGTAAAAGCTGGATATTTTTGGTTTTGTTTTAGTATTTTTAAACTGAAATTGTTTTTAAGTACTCAACAGTGCTGCCAGTTCTCACAGGTTTTACTTTCGTGGGGTGTGATGGGGAGAATGCTGTTGTTTCTTTACTTACTGCATTGTGAAAGTCTGAAGAAAGCAACAGTGAAAAATATTGACTACTCGTGTGAAATATATAAAGTGCAAGTAGTGTTTCAAATGCACACAGCTGCAGAAGAAAAACAGATTTCATTTTTTCCCTCAACTGTCACCTAGGTATTGCAATATGAAGTTTTATTTTAATTAAGGATAGTTGAAAATCAAAGTTCTGTATAGTTGCGGGGTTTTTTTAATTTGTAATGCATTTCCTTCTAAATTATTTTCTATATTCCCCATATGTTTAAAAAGACAGTTGAAATATTTTATTATTTCTTTCTGCATTGTTTTTTATTCTTTCTTTCTTTGCCAAGCATGTCTAAACCAGAATGAGTGTAGACAATTGTTTTTTTTAAATCAGTCTTTGTCATTATCACAATTTATGGTTATATCAAACAAAACATAACCTATCAATTCTGCTGACAAAAACAATTTACTTTGAAGTCAGTAGCTAACTGTTGGGACAAGGTTTAATAACAATTCCTCAGTGAACTGTGGAAATTAATCTGTAGTTCAGACTTTTTCTGCAGAGGTTTTGAGACAGATGACTGTCTACCACTTTGGTTGACTTTTATGAGTACCTTGAGAAGGCATTTAGGAGGTGAAGCACATGACATCTAGCTCTAATAAGGCAAATCAATAACTGTGCAGTGATGACTTTAAAGCGGGGCCTTGCTCCAGAGCAGGCCAAGGTGATGTCCACCCCTGCTCCCCTCTCCCTTCAAAATGCCCCTCCGGAGAACCGGCAGGGCCATGGGAATGGTCAGGTGGCTGCTGGTGGCTGGGCTGGGCTCGGGGTATCAAATTTCTCCCTCTGAGTTAAAGTCTCCTTTAGGTGCTGCTTCATTTGAATGGCCTATAAGCGGTCTGGTTGAGTCTGAAGATCACTAGATATTAAACGTGAAGGTACATCAGTACATTGTGTGGACAAAAATCTTGCCATCAATACAACTTCCTGAAAGGAAGCATGGAAATGGCCTTCTGGGAAGCAATGATACTCTTACCCACATAAACCTTGGAGAGGATTTACCAATGTCCTCCTAACCAGGGAGGCAGGGAGCAGCATCTCTGAGGGACCACTGCCATGAAGCCAGCCTGCTAGGGAAAACCACAGCTGGAGTTACCAAAAAGTCACTTTCTTCCTTATATCTGAGGGGCACAGATCACTGCTGGAAAAGGGAAATAAAATTACTTAGTTTATTTTCTCAGGACTTTAAAGTTATATGAGATATCTACATTGAGGATAGGCAGTGAAACGGGCTCCTTTCAGGGTGGTTGTGAAGAGAAAAGGGTTTTTAGATCCCAGTGCCATGTGGCTTTCAAGAAGAAAATGTAACATAGAGCAGCTCTTGGAGCAGGCACAGCTTCTCGTCTGCAGGTAGGAAATGGTTGCAGGATGCACAACTGCAAAAACCATCATGTTTTATCAGCTTGTGGCTACAGACAGATTTAGTGTGCCACTAGCTGCAGCCATAGTGTCCATACAGCGTGTTACAAGGTGAAAAGCTTTCCTTGTGCTGTGAGATACTGAGAGAGAGGTCCCTGTCCCTGCTTCATGGCTGGAGAAATCATACACAAAGGAGAGCTCAGACTGGAGCAAGGACCAGCCTGGATTTTCAGGATAACTGGGACCAGGAGGTTTACAGGCAGGCTGATGGACACGGCTTGGCTTGTGCAAAGCAAGGGCTGCATGGTGCCCTGGGTGCAGAGGGGTAAACACCAGACAAAAGAGGAATGCTAAACTGAAGGCCTATACTGGATTGTACCACTCAGGAACGCATTCAGGCTGAAAATTAGAGGGTTCCTGATAGAACAACTTCATTATGTAACAGCCTTCAAATTAGGATAGTGCAAGATTAAAAGGAATTTGTTTTTTCTCCCTAGAGCAGTGTTTGATGCATTTCTGAAGGAAGTTATATGATACAATACCTATGGAGATAGCAAATTTTGTTTGATGATGCAGAGGGACTTTTTTCTCCCTTTTGCTACCTAACTAGAAATTACTGATAACCTGGATTGAGTTTGGTGGGTGGGAAGGTTCCTCACCCTCTCTCATAAACACAGTTTTTAAACTCACCATTTGATAGATGCATATACTTTTTTTTCCATCCATCAAAAATGGATCGCTTTTTAACATTTATATCTCTTGATTCAGTTGAGCAGAGTAAGTCTTACCATCTACAACTGGTTTCAGGCGTATGGCATTTCCTGAATGGGAGGAAACTCTTTGCAGGGAGTGTTTTGGGGTGCCGGAACACAACAGTCAGGACTTATCTCTTTTCTCTGGCCAACTCCCATTCTCTCAGGAAAACACCATTCAACAAGTGGCAAGAGGTTTGGGCCCTCTAAATGACACCTTTCTGTAACTGGTGCATTGCAGGCCCTCCTGGTCCAGGTGAAGCCACCACAGGTTGGTGTTCACCTCAGCAGGGCTGTAGGTAACACCGGATGTGCTGCTCTGTTGTGGAGCAGTGACAAGGTGACAGAGGGACTGGAAAGCAAAGTGATGCTGTGCCAGAAGAAAAGCATTCCAGGGGTAGCCTGCCTTAAACAATAATATTCTAATATATATTTTTATATATTAAAATATTTATATGCTGTATCAATAATGCATTATTGATAAAATATAAACCATCAAACTGTAGAGATATAGATATAGATATAGATATATAGATGATATAGATATATAGATGATATAGATATATAGATGATATAGATATAGATATAGATATAGATATAGATATAGATATAGATATAGATATAGATATAGATATAGATATAGATAGATATAAATAGCTGATATACAAGCTTACTTTACTATGCATCTTACCCAGCTTCCTCACAGAGTTCCTGGCAGGATAGTGAGTCCCATGGTTTTGTCTTCTTACATTGAAAGCAAGTCTCTTTCCCAGAACAGGGCTGCTAGATTAACATCATGCAAGTCCTTTGTCATCCTGATGCTCTTAAATGAGGTAAAACCTTCTGTCCTGTCTCCATGGGGAAGGGATGGGCACTAGCTGCCTGCCTGTAGATGCTGGAGGAAACATTTCTTATCTCACTCATAGAGACAAAAATGTTATCACCAGCCATTCTGTAAAGATGTACAAACACATGTGAAAGGTGTTCTGTTTTCTTTTTAATACTATATTTATATAATGGCTGCAACATGTCTGTCACATCGCTAATGCCAGATCTTACCACTGCCCATTTTATACAAACAAGCCATGTGTCCAGGATTCCTGCTGCAAATGAAGAGCTTTTATTGGCATCACAGAGGAGTTCTGAGGATTAATTTCTTACCATAGCTACAGTGCTGTGAAGATGCAAGATGCTAAGCATTGACAGGGGCTGTCTGCAGCTGGAAAAAGGAGACAGCACTGCAGCACGACGAACAAGTGACCTACAGTTGTTCCAGCTCTGCTGCCTTCAACAAGGCACATAGGAAGGTGGGGAATCTTCAGGCTACTGAATTAAGTAGAAGTAGTTTGGCAGAACTATAGTGTTCCATGTTTTGGTGTGTTTGTTGTTTTATGGGTTTGTTTGGCTTGGTTGAGTTTGGGTTTGTTGGTTGGTTGGTTTTTTTTTGTTTTGTTTGTTTGGTTTGGTGTTTTGTTTGGTTTTTTCTTCTTCTCCCCAAAGGTGAAATCTGTGAAGAAAATTGCTTAAGGTACAGGTGTTAGCAGTCTGGCTAGCACAGGGAACTCTTTGGGATGACTCAGTGATATAAAATGGCAGTTTTTAAACTAGTCTGATTAGAAATATATAATCAAAGGTAAATAAGCTTGGAGGAGCCAGTCATTTTGAAAGCAGAAAAGCTTTATATATTACATACTACTATACTATGGTACCATGTAATACCAATACTATACTATAATAAGGGTAGGAAGTGGATGAGGTGTTCTGTAGACAATCGGCATTAGTATGTATCCTGTAAGTCATTGGAGCCAGCAGTCCATCAGAAAACCCCGGGAAGAGCCTATGATGCTCTACGCGACTGTCCAAAGTGATAAGACCTAAACAGAAGCTTGTATGGAGTTCAGCTGCAGGAGGTCTGGCTAGGCTTAAGCAGGGGCAGTTGTATGCTGGGAGAGGTTTTAACTTATTTCAAGATGAAAATACAGTGCTACATCAAGTTAAGGTTATTTTTTAAATAAGCTGAAAATTAGATGTGTCAAATTATCTCTTAAGTCTTCTGAAGTAGCAACATCCCTGTATACAAAAGGGTGTTTATGGTGCTGGCAACATATTTGTCCACACCATGTATGTTACTTCTGTAAACAGGGGTTTCAGTGTAATGAAAGCAGCTTCATAATAAATGCATAGAACACATGGGTTATGTACAGTTTTGTACTTGCTCCATCAGTATAGCAAGCAAATGTTTAATGTGATTAGGAGGTGGTACAGAGGAAGCCATGCTTGTCATCATATGCAGATAACTGGAAACAAGTCCAAGCAAGTGATGCATCTCCACTCTTCCTTGAAAATTAAGCAAGACCATGCACACTGAATGTAACAGCCAGTGTGTTTCAAGGGTAAAATAAGTACCTTTCAATCTGGTTTGGCATTTAAAATAAAAGTCCTGGGTATTTTTAATACATGATCTGAAGGATTGGTAAAAGATTTTTACCAATATATGCTCTGTCAAGACTTAAGGAACACCGTTAACTTATTTTTCAGAACAAAGACAGAAAAATGTATTGGTCCTAAAACTAGGTGTATCCACCCATTTTTCTACTTTCTATTAGGTAATTTAAAAAATTACAATTTATTGGTATGGCAGATTGATTGTTAGGAAAAAAAATGCCTAAAAATTGTTCATACACCATGTTTAAGAACCAGGAATATATTCTTAGAGGATGATGAACTATCAGGGGAGTGTAGCTGTCAAATATATGTCAGTAATTAGCATCTCATTAGGTACCTTGCATTCTACTGTCTCACCAATACTATAAAAGTGCAACAATTTTTGATGGCAAATTCTATCCTCCCGGCCAGCTATTCTCATAAAAAGACAATGCATTATCCTGGTGTTAGTACTTAAATGTTCTGTTATTTGTAGAATTATTGTAGAGCTTTTAATAAAAATTAAACTGGCCAGAAATATTTAAGCTTTAATTACTTTTACACATACTGTGTCTCATATTAGATATGTGATTTACATGCCACACTTCTGTCATACATGAAATCTAACATTAAACAAATGTAGCAGACACCTCAATTTCTTACTTTAATAGTGCTCCCCACAACAATGTAGCCATGTAAATGCAGCTCCATTTCCAAAAAATACACTGGTGTTCTACAGTAGAAAAGAATGTATAAAACCAACACTAGCTAGAATACTACAGGACACTTTATTTGTCAGCTTGGAATTAGTTATTAATGACAACATGTTATACAGTATTTCTAGAAAAGTTTTCCAAAAATTGTAGCTACAATTTCAATTAAGAAACTTAATATTTGAATGTTAAACTCAACAACATAACAGCTTCACCTGTTAGAAACTATTTGGTGATCCAAAGGAAAGTCTTAAAAAACCTTAATATGACAGCACCTCCAACAAGTGCATCACAATACACTTTAATATAAAATTCAAAATATCTGACCTTGTATTTCAGACGTAACGCAGTGTAGATTTAGAGATCATCACAAATTGGAAAGTAAACATACTAATGGTAAAAGTTCTAAGTGATTCAATGGAATCATTAAGTTTATATACTTTAAATATAAAGAATACATTTGCACTGTGTCCATATTGGTTGATCCCAACGATCAAAGGCATTTGCTTAAAGGCAGAGATGGGTAAGCATGATTTGTCACATTTAAATTAAAAAAAAAAAAAAAAAATCCAGCTTTAACACAGTTTAAGCTACCTAACATATAAGCTACCAGACCTATCCACAAAAATAATTTGGGGGGGTACTACTATTACATTTGTTAGCTTCAGTCCAGCCTTTTAAAAATCCACAGATAAAACCCATTTAGAAAGATCCAAGTATTCTTCATGCTTTTGCAACCTAGAAATTACTACATGCCTGAAACTGGAGCTCTAATTTAGAGCATGGCCCAGAATGAAAGGCAGAAAGAAAAAGAAAGCCTTGTAATTCTGCAGTTGCTTAATATCCGAACAACCGTTGTTCTCTATACTTTTCAAATCAAGTCTAAAAGCTATTTTCCCCTAAGAAAGCAACCTATTATGCTAGCAGTTTCTGCATATTTACAAATAATCCCCCCAAAACAGAGGATGATGGGAAAAATTCTGATACTTTAAGAAAACTATATATAACATTGCATTAATAGTTAATGCAATTTACAATAATTTCACTGTATTTTACCAACAGAACATGTAACTTTAGATCAATGTCTTCATTAATTAAGACTGCTTCATAGTTGAAATTAAACAATTTAAACTGAAGGTAACATGCATCACCTCAGTTTAATAATCCAGTATATTACCAAAAAAACAAACAATGCAAAGAGCATCATGTAGCATAATAACTTTGTCTGGCTTCCTCTGGAGAGTGTTCTCAGTCGGCCCATGGTTGCACCTAGAAGTCCACCCGCAGAGTCAAAATCATTATCCTACGTTTTAAAACAAACAAAACAACAAAAAGCATGTTATACTGGGAGGTAAAAAAAATAAAATAATAAATTTAAGACTACTCCTAAAGCTTGCTAAATGCAGTTTTTCCTGTTTTTTCAAATTTTCCAAAACTAAAATTATGTCAGAGGCAGTTTCTGAAAAATTAACCAAGAAAACTCTGGCCAATTTATCCAGATCGATGCAAGCAAGAAAGGTAGTTCTGACTTCCTTATTTTTTGCTTTCCTCTTCTATTCTTAAATATAATTAACTATAGAACTGCCTTTTTAATAACACTTTACAATTGCTAATTGAAAATAAATAGCCATATCTGAAGTGGAAAGATCTTGGCTGTGCCTTCGAAGTAATGCCTCTGCACATCTTTCTGTGCAGAAATATTGCTGCTGAATTAGTCTGTCAACATTTTAATACAAATGTTCATACTAAATTAAGGAATGCTTTACACTAAACATGGGGTGGGATTAAAGGTTTAGTAAAGTTAGTGACTAAACACTTACCATTTCTGATAACATTTTATTTTGGTTTTTTACTTCTGTTCCAATTTCAATGGAAAGCTATTAAAACAAACAAAAAGCATTAAATGAGTAATCAGTTATACGCAGATAAGAGAAACCAGTCTAAAATATTTGATGTGACTAGCATTCCCCCAGGTAAAACGAGAAAACAGTACCTGGTATTTTCAATAAACAAAATAACATGCACAATATTCTGTCAATAAGCCTTAGGAAAGTAAATATTTGTCATTTGACTAGATGAGTCTAGAGAGACATAGAAGGTACTCAGTGCTCCTCCTCCCCTTTTCTCCTTCAACAGAGTATTCCTTATTAAAATTATTGCACGGACTTTCAAAAATTCAAGATCTAGTCAAGCCTAAGAAGCAATTACCCATTTCCTGGAACAATTGTTAAAACTACTGGCACACAGCACAGAGGACCACAAGCACTCTTTTTGACTCAGTGTTGCTGGAGTTCACACCTGTAACCTGGTAAAGCATCTCTTTTGACAAGCTGCTTCTATGCTATAAATGGGAATTTCTTTTCTGAAATTGTGTATTCCTTCTCTGCTTTGCATCATGGAACAGCAAGGGCACAGCAGGACAAGGAGACACATGGAGTTATTCAAGTGAGAGTCCGTCCAGAGGTAGTAACCAGGGTCAGCAACAACCTGGTGATCACCCAGCACATCCACAGCTGCGAGACAAGTGCAAGGTCAAGCCACAAAGTCAAGTCTACAAGTGAGGGTCGGAACTAGGGAGGTATGAGGCCAGGCACAGATGCAGCTGCAACACCGCAAAGGTGGGGGCCAGCCAGGAAAGCCTTGACTTAAAAGCAGCTCCCAAGTAAAACAAGGAGAACCAACACTAAGGGTTCTTGGCAGCTCTTCCTCTGTCACAATTCTTACCAGCACGTGGCCCTTGAGCAACCAGCCCAGCTCTGCGAACGGAGGGAAATGTGCTCCAGGCCTCCATGCTTTGGATTAGCCAAAACCCATGTTTTTTGTGGCATAACCTCAAATCCCATTATTTCTTACTGTTGCATTTTTCTGCAATCTATAATTAAGTCAAGAGTGAAACCAATTGTACATGAGGCTTCTCATTACATTGCAGTAGAAGATGCAACTGCAGAAAGAACACACATGCTACTGCACGGGGCACTACCAACTGCACTGTCGACATATGCCGATTTGGAAATATAACAGAGAAGGAGACAAGAAATGAAATTCTAGAACAAAGGTCAAAGTTCTTCTTTTTGCCCCCTTAACTTATCCTAAAATATTACTCTAAACCTAAGGATTTTGTTTATATTTTAGACTAAACAAATTACTTTTAAGCAAAAGTATTAGCAACAGAAATTTGAATGAGTTTAGGCCTAAGAATTCATTGGCTTGCACTACATACATAGAAATACCACCTATTGCTAAGAATGTATTAAAAAAAAAAAAAAAACACACACACCACAGAGTTCTCTTTCAGTTAGACTTGCTTGAAAGAAGTCCTCAATCTCCAGAAGGAATCAGAATCATTAAAACAAAAAACTTCTCTTTCACAGGATATTGGCATATTATTTCTAACAGTTGTTTCTACAACACAGCTTTATCAGCAGATACAGCAGAAGCTGATGGGCCATAATGATAACACCAAAAAGTAGTCCATTTTCTTAAATGAAACAGACAGTTTATTGACCTAAAGTCTAAGTTTCTAGTTTCTGCAGACAGTAATTCATTCTGTAGGACAGCGAGGTAACACCATAGCTCTCCTCAAATTAGCAAAAAAGGACACCTTTACCTTAAAAAATCTAATTAAAGGAAGAATCAGTATACAAATGACTCACTGCGTATTTTGGCAGACAATAATTCTTTCTTGTATTAAATTTATGTTTTAAACTATGTCTACTGCTTCACTGGTGCATATAATTTAATTCAATAGATGTGATGATACCACTGTAATTAAATACTTACTGATTTAATGGCACTGACTTTTGTACGCAGACTTTCTGTTAACCTGTCATTTTCTTCTTCATAAACACTGTATCCACTATTGGTATAGCCATGGTTCCCAGCAGGTGCTCCATCGCCTATAAACACAACAGCAAGGAGTTAAGACAGAAAACTCCATTGGAGCAAGTGCTCTTCACATGCACAAAAGCTCTCTTTCCATTTAAAATGCACTTCCCTGGCGTCAAGAAGAGGTGCTGCATGTTTCCGAGACAGAGATTCAACCTTATTGAAACACATAAGTTATCTTTCAATATGCAAATCAAAAAAGGAAAACTGGGGAATGGCTGTAGTTTAATACTACAAAATTCTTCCCCAGCAAGCATTTTCAGGTTCCCTCTATGGAAGTCAACCTAGCCATTACATGGAGATGTGAAGAAAGACTTGAGACCACTACATAGAGCAGTAAATCAAACTGAAAATAGGAAAGTTGAGATAATTCTCTAATACAGGAGAGACTGCCCACATTTAAAGGAGAGACCATACTCTGATCCTTACTTGTTTCTCTACAAACAAGAACTCAGACCAGAAGCCAGGCCTCTGAGTAGAACACTGCCACTTCTGTCACCATTCTGCAATTCTGTTCCACTCCTGCCTTTGCTTTTTGAGTGACAGAGCTTCAGTACTGTTAGCAGACAAATGACACAGCAGAGTACACAGGGCAGAAGGGAATTAAAGCTCCCCAGCTCCACACATTCGCTTCCTCCAACCTCTAATAAAGATCCCTTACAGGTCAGCAGCATGGGCACAGAAGAATTAAAGCCATGTCCTGTCTAGACAAAATCAGTCTTAGGCCTCAAATATAAGATTCAAAACCAAAGAAGAGAGACCAAGACTGAGAAAGGCAACCAGAAAAGAACTATTATAAGCTTATGATAAAGATCCTACTAGTTTAAGTCAACTAGCAATTTAGCTATAACATTAACCTATATTTATGTGCTCATCAGAATGCCACATTAAAATTATCTGAAAGCCTTTGCTTAATTCCTCTTCAATGCACTTGAAAGATTTTTGTGTTGGGGTGCCTTTTTTCTTCTTGAGGCAAAGGGAAAAAAACAAGACACCAACCACATTCGCAGATAAAGCTCCACCTCAGTTTTACTGTGTGCTTGGCATACATAATATTAATATTTTAAAATATAATTACAATGCTATTTTGATAATAGATGTAATTTTATATTAAACCATAAAGCTGTTATTTAAGTAATGACATTTCTTTAGTTTGTACTTGTAAACTGCTTTAATGTTATTCTATAAACTAAGCTAACAGCTAATTCTCAACAAGACTGGGTGAACTGTATGTTTCCATTGCATCACAATGAGAGCCAAGAAGTTCCCCCCCCCAGGCCAAAATACAAACACTGAATATAGAAAATTGATTAAAATTACATCATTTAAAGAGGGAGGGTCGTCCCCTTTGTCTTGTTTTACAAATATATCTAACTACAGTACTTCCTACCAAGGGACACACAATTATGAATGTATTTAAAGTTAATATAGCATATAGCTTCAGGCCAAAATACCATAACTACTATTATTATTACACAGACTGTGTCGTAACAACTGCCACAAACCTTTAAATAGGCACAGACACTTCTATACATGTTATAGAAAGCACTTGTGTAGAAGCCTGGCTACTGCTTTTTACAGGATGGACAGAAACTTCAGCATGGCAGATATATGGGCTGCCTTGCAATACTGTTCATTGACAGGATATGTAATATAGACATGACCATAACATAATCACTGGTTAAAAAAGACATACCAGGTAGCAGGTGATAACGACATAAATGCTGGTACCTAACTTCTATTTACAGCCTACTAAATAAAAACGAATTCCGGACTGACAGTAGAAATGCCAAGGAAAAGCAGCACGTTGTACTGCAGCTGACAGCAGTCATAACAGATATTTAAGTCTTCCATTTGGCCTTCTAGCAGATTTCTTAAGAAGTAGTTTCAGGATGTTTCTTAAGGCATTGTCTTCCTGAGACATGCTAAAAACCCACATGCTCTTTCCCCTGCACTCCTTCCATAACCATCCATCCCTTCACTTTTTCAGAAATAGCATAATGAGCAGGATGGCCTTCAGTCTAACAATTCTCAGTTCATACCCAAGAGCAAGTTGATAGTGTTACACAAAAAAGGACTGAAGAAGTAAGCATTATCAATGCCCACATTTTCATGATAAACATCCCAACACCTTTCGTCATCTAGCAAGAAGAGATTTCAAGACTTAATTTTCTTGTGAAAGTCCTATTACACAATACAAACCAAAAGTGTAGAAGTAATTCTTGAGTAGTGTTACAGACACATCTAGTTTAGACATATGGCATTTATCAGCCCCTGAATATTCACTTTCAAGGAAAAAAAAGAAAATCAAAAACTCAGTCATAAACTTCTAAGGTGTAAACATCACCTAAGCTTTAGAGTGAGATCACTGCACCTACATGGTTCTAGAATCCAACATGGAAGTTCAAAGTTTCTTTATAGTCATCAGTGTGGCTGTCAGTTGAAACGTGAGGCCTAAACTCAAAACACCGAGCAGGAAAACACATGCACACACACACAAGCGCGTTTGAAAAGGACTTGACTGAAGTGCGATAAATCTGTCCATCCACAGACGCAGGACTCAAACTAGCACTGCATTCGAACCGTTCACGAATACAATTAAATACAAATCCCAGTGCTGCTCCGTAAATCCAGCTGAGATAAAATAAAAAGACACGCGAGACAGAAGCACGGGTGAAGGACACGATAGTTTCGCCGGCCAAAGCCCCCGAGCTCTGCCGCAAGCCCACAGCCCCAATCCGGCACCGACCCTCCCCGAAGCACCCCGGGGGCCGGGCCGAGGCCTGCCCTTCCCAGCCGGCTCGGGCAGCGGTTGCCGCAGGCCCGGGCACAGCGCGGCCCACCCGACAGCACAGGCTGCCCCGGGCCGGCCCGCCGAGCCTCTCACCCCTTCTCCCCCTTCGTTTAACCCCCAGCAACAGGGAGGCCATGCAGCCACTGCCCACGCCCGACTCCCCGCCAGGCCGGGCCGGGTCGGGCCGGGCCGGGCGGCTGCAGGCCGCGCCGCCGAGAACCGACGCGCTTACCCAGCCCCGCGCGCCGCATGGCTGCGCCCGGAGCTGCCGAGGGAGGAGGAGAAGGACGGCGGCGCCTCCCGGGCCCACGGCGCCTGAGGGACGCTCGGCTCTGTGGGGCTGCCACGGCCCAGCTCCGGCTCGGCCGCCCGGCTCAGGCACCGGCCAGCGCCACGACAGCGCTGCGGGCTCCGCGGGGCGGGGCCGCGCGGGGGCTGGCGGGGGTTGTAGTGCCGCGCCGGGCGGAGGAGCGGCCTGGCCTAGGCCTGGCGGGGCCCAGCGGCGGGGTCTTGCGTGGCGGGCGGGCGGGCGAGCTGAGGGCGGGCCCGGCTCCTACAGGCTCGTGGGGCACGGTTACCGCAAGCTGGAGCGCGGTGTCTGCAGGGGATCCCCGCAGCGCCCGAAGCAGCGTGGCGTTTGTCAGGGGACAGTGTGACAGACCATTCGACCCACGTGTGCCCAACGGGCCCTGAAAATGGTGTGCTTTACTAAAAGTGCACATTTCAGGGGCTGGACTGTGAGACAGTGGTTTCGGGGCAGACGAAGGTGGCGGGAGCATCATGTGAGAGCCCAACTGCTGGCTGAGCAGCCTCGGCCCTCCATGGCCACCTCCCTGCGGCTTCAGGAGAAGGACAAATTCTATTAACCAGTCCTGAATTTACTTAATACATTACCTGCTTCAGCTTGCATTAAACTTTTAAGAATTGGTCCTGAAAGGCAAAAAAAAAAAATCTTTGCTTTCATTTCAGAGGGTCATAACAGGCAGTCAAAAAATTAAAATTCAGTGCTGAGTGGATCTTTACCACCTTTTTTTCACACTGTTTATTTAGCAGTAACAGGCAAGCTACTGCAGCACACAGCAACTTGAACTGGAAATCCACAGATTCTATTATTGTTGAATCTTTGGTTCTCTAAAAGTTTTAAATTTAATTTGTAAAAATAATTTTTTCTTCATTCTTTAACATCTTGCAATGCTTTATCAGCAGTGGGTTTTACCTGCTTGTGTTAAAAGATGTGACTCATCTTGTATACCAGTGGATTGTATTTATTTCCTGGGATGATACCAGAATGATTTATCAGTACTCCAGCATAAAGCAAAACATGTTATGGAGCCCATTCAGAGTTTGCTACTTCAAGTGCAGCATCCACTGGAGTAAAGATGGGCTTTTTCCAGTCACAAGAAGCTACCATACCACTGATTTATTTGGGGTGTGTGTTCTGGTGGGACCTAAGGCACTGAATATTCAACCAAGACCTACTTGTGTTGTACAAGCTATATAAACTCAGACTAAAGCTTCTGCTTCAGTTAGCTTGCAGTGTAACAGGAGGCTTCATCTGGGCAGGTAAAGTTGTAGAAGGAAGAATGAAATGACGCTCATCAGTGAGAATGCCTGTGCCCTTCAGCTGACACCCTGCGTAGCTCCTGTAAGACAGCCCATGTATCTTTTGCAGAGCATAAAAGAGACAATTGCAGCATTGAGAAGCTGTTGTTCATTTATTTACTCCTCAGCCACATCTGAATGCCCACATCTCAAACAACATTATAAAGAGTAAAATGAATGTGATGTAGAAATTTGCCATATAGTTTATTTAATGTTTGATAATTTAAGCAGTTTACCCAGAATTTTAACTAAGGCATTAGTTGCACATACTAAATGGAAGAGAAAACCAACTTCAAAACTGTCACCCCTACTGTTCAGTGAGGCAAATCTCCATGGGATTTTGTCTGGAAGTGAAAAATTCTTGCAGGACTTTGCAATCTGCCATCAGTGGTGATTTGCGACTTAATTTACATAAATTCAGGGAAATAAATCAGTTGTTTCAAGAAAAAGAAAGCTGCTATCACCGATTAAAGATGTTGTTCATGCTAAAACTGCCTGAAGCTCACAGATGGGCCCATTTCTTAAACTTGTCAGGACAAAGGTCTCTTGCTTAAAACTGCAAAATTGAGATGTTGTCGTATAAAATTTGTAGAAAATGAACAGATTCTGAGAAAACCTTGTTTATGAGTGCTGCAGGTTTGAACTAGGGCCCTGTTAGGAGCAATATCCCTTTCAAACACGATTGCAGAAGTGGGGTAGAGTGACAGTCTTTGCAGCAACTAAATTCAGAATCATAGATTGAAATCATGGCTCTAGGAGGCACTAGGAAAATATCCTTTCGTAACAGCTAGGCTGAACCTCCCATTGTTATGTATCATTCACATTTTTTTCTTCATACATCGTCCAAGAAAATTATTACATTTGGTAGCATTTCTATATGAAAATATTTTTCTTTACAACATTTGCATATTCTGCGTCAGCCCTCTTCCCTCCACTGACTCTTTTCTTCTTCTCTTTTTTTAATAAATATGGATTTATACCTAACTAGGTAAAAACAAACAAACAAACGAAACAACTCCCAACTAGGATTGTAGTTATAGTTCATTACTAAGCAGCTCATTTTTCATTCTTACTTAAATTTTCTATAAAATAAAGTCCCAATTAGCAACATGTAAGTTGATTGCAACTCATAGTGTTTATGTCTATAACCTATGTATGATGTTTTGAAATAACATATTGCGTATATGTGCAATTTGTTAATAACACATTTAATTCCTCACCGTTTCTCGCAGCAAAGCATGGGAATGATACTGCCGTGATTAATGCTTCAAATCTCTTTTTATCATATTGAGTTTATATTTTTTCATATGCTAAAAGTGCCTCATAGAAAAGTAAATTTTATAGTTCTCCTGATATTATAGTAATGAGGTCGTGATTCCATTTCGCAACACAGGCTGGACACAGAGGTCAATTGGGTATTGTTAATATTCACCTTGTTTATGTTATATTTCCATTGATGGGGTTTATCCATATTAATCATTTCACAGAATGAATGTGTGAATAAAACCCATTTTTATGTTGGCGTGGTTTATTGTGCTCCTGTGGGCTTTGTGGCCAGTTCCCTGCCAGCTCTCCCACTGCTTTGCAAACCAGCTGTGCAGGGTCAGCAGGTGTGGCTGCAGCTGTTCCTGAGCATCTGCAGTTCTTCCTGCCAGGAAGCCTAAATGACTAGTCAGCAAGTGGTTTCAATGACTGGCTCGTCAGTGTTTTGTTTGCCAGTGACAACATATAGGAAGAAGATACACATGAAAAAAAAAAAAAAAAAGAAGTATGCAGTCTGCAAGTTTATCTGTCTTGACTATGTTTTTATAATCTTTTTAGCCCAGGTGTGTCATTATCAGACACTCTGCTTAGTCAGTGTGTAGTCTTCTTTCCCCAAAATATTATTGAACAATTACTACCTTTTTTTTTTTTTTCTTAAAAAAAGACACGTCCCACATGTCCTACCAACTGTCCTGCCACTGCTACCATATTTTGGTTCTCTTTACTGTCTCCAATTAAATGAGATGAATACTTTTACAGAGCAAACAGCTCATGTATTTTATTAGTAGATTACTCCATGACTCTATCACAAAAGCAATAAAAAATTTAAAAATCCAAGGAAGATGTCTGAAAAGGTCCTGTATAAACTGGCTTCCAATAGACAACTGAAAGCCTGGGAATCTTATTAACATAATAATAATAAATACATTATTATCATTTAATTAATAAATAAGTAACCAGGATGTCAGTATTCTTACATGTTTGATAAACAGGTTTTCACAGTCATCATTAATAACTTCCTACTTTCAACAATTATAGGCTGTGAAAACAACCTAACAAGTCACAGGCATCATTAGAGAGTTGAAAAGCTGATATTGCATGATATTATGTTAATATCAAATATTTCAATCACTGTTTTGTTAAGTGGTAAGCTTCAATTAGTAAGAAAAATGTTTGCTAGTTCAAGCTTGATCCATTGTGCAATTAAGTAACAGCTGACAAGACATTTCTAAATAAAACTATTACATTAACCAGCAGAGCTAGATCACAGAATATTTATAATTAGGATCTGGTGTCTTCAAAGGAGTAATGTCATCACCTTTCATCAGTATCCTTGTCACTTAATATCCTGTTTTATTCTAATGCTATTTAGCAAATGAGTGTCCTCAAAATGCTTGTTAAAACAAACTTGGTCAAATCACTCAGGTGTTTCCTCCCATACTCTGAAAGCTGACAAAACTGACACTGGATTTAGGACATCACCAACCTTATCTTCCTGGCTGTGTTCTCCAAACACCGCCATCATGAAAAACAGAAGATGCCATGTAAAACCTGTCCTTCCATAAGACTTGAAATGGTTGAAGGGGCTGATCATAGCTGCCTCTCCTTTCCACCTGGACTGCCAAGCAAAGAATTAATCATGCAAGTCACAAGCAGAAGAGTGTGTGCAGTTGTTATTCAGGTTCTTTAATTATGAGAATGTATGCAAATCACTGCAAGTACCGACAAACCTCTCAGTTTCATCCATGGCAGTGATTCAAAACTTCATTAAATGCTACCAAAGAGAACCATGGTCGTTCCTGGTCTTAATGCAGTTCCATCATACACGGCAACTTCTTTCTGGGATTTGGTTTGGAGTCACCTCATCTCATTGTGTTTTCAAACTACATTCCTTTTTTTTTTAAGGACATTCTTTTAATAAAACTCTTGATGATTATCTGCCAAAATAGCCTTTTATTGGTTTTAGAAGATACAAAGAAGATACCTAGACAAGATTCTGGGAACTCCTGTTATCTTTGATAAAACTGTGTTGCTGGGAATCAGGAGAGCTTCCGTGAACATATGCAATTGTACTTATCCCTGCCTGGTCATCCTAGGCCTTTCCATACACCAGTTCAAAGGATCATTAACATTTTGTATCTGTAAAAAATTCCCATCCAACAGCTTTGCACATATGATTGCAGGTTGAAAAATTATCTAAACTCATAAGATTTTACAACCCACTAAATATGCTCAGACCAAAATATACAGTGTGTATTTATATACAGTTGTGGCTGTAATGCATTCTATGTTATTTTCTTGTTCTTGATTTCAGTATCCTCTCAGTTTTTCTAGACATAGTAAAAGGTTATTCTGAGGGAGGCCTCAGGGCTGCTCAGGCACACATCAGCAGCAAAGGACCACCTGAGGGGAGGAGAAGCTTTGTGTATGGTTGCATCAGCAGAAAGTATCTAGTAAGTGAAGAAGATATTTAAAGTAAGAAAATGCAGTCTTTTTCACATTTATAACACATTGGTTTTTTTTGACTAACAGTGAAGACATCTTTCTCCTCACTTTGATATAAGCTAGGTGTGGGAATTATTGAGCTTTATGGATAATATCATTTAAATATAATTATTATTTACTTAAATGTTGTTCCTAGATATTGTGATTCTGCTCATTCTATCTTTTAGTTACTTTTTAGTAGCATAAGCCACTCCATCTCTTGTTTGATTCTGCTGGGAACACACCCAGAAATCTCTACTGTATTTTTATAGATTTCTTGTCAGTGCTGTTAAATTACATCAAAATAGAGAAGGAAGGCTATGGATACAACTGCTGTTCTCCCTCCTAAATCTCATTACATAGGGCTAGAATAAAAATTTACTGAAGTCGTGGAGAATTTTTGTATTGACTTTGGATCAGGCTATAACCAGCTCCGCTGGTTCTTTGTCTTCCACGTAGTGTATGCTGTGTTATCTATGAATAATTCCAGTTATGATTTCTTTCTCTAATATTAAGGTACCGTTTCTGATGTCAGATTTGACTGGGTAATAATATCAGATGAATGAGTGATAAGAATTCAGAGCCATTGCCACAGCCTGAGCATTAATAACTGTAATGTCTGAAGAGGAGGACTAATACATTTAAAATAAAAAGTGGAAGTCAAAGTAATTTTTCATTTCAGTAAAACAAATGCATGGGATGAATGGAGCATGCAGTTCCAATGCTTTATAAGATGCAATTTAACAGTAATTTGATGATTTGCGTTCTGTTTATTTTGACCTTTCAGAAATATGGGAAGGTTTTCATCAGCTGAAAAAAAAAAAAAAAGAAAAGAGAGAGAGAGAATTAAATAAAAACAGAGACTTTAAGCACAGTGAATTTCAGTGAGGGGGGAGCTATTTCGCAGACCTGGATCCAGGCAGAGCATTTTCCTACAGCACATTTCTCAAGACAAATGAGGCACACATCATCCTTGTTTCCTTGTCCAGCAAGGTAAAACTGAGGATGTAAATCAAGATTTCTGAGTGCCAGAGGTAGCTTTGTGCTAGCTTTGTGCTTCGCCACTGGAGAGTTACTTTAAAAAAAAGATAAATAAACCCAACATGTACTTCTTTAATTCTCTTGATTTTTCTTATGTCAACAAATCATGCACAAAACAATTTGTTTGATGACTAATTAGAGAAGCTAATGCCTAAACATAAATCTGCAAAAGCTCTTGCAAGTCCCTTGTTTTCCAGAAAGACTATTACAAATAAATTACCCATTCAAAGCACCTTCATAAAGATCCTTTTCTTAAGCTGTTGCATGGACTACAGGAGTAGGGCTAATTACCTGTACCTGATGGAGCATGGTGCTAATGGGACTATGTGGCTTTGTGTACTGTGGTGGCTCATTCAGAGTTTACTTGTATATTTCTGTTTGGCACTACATTATGCCACAAGAGTATGTATTTAATTTCTGTATTCATATTGTTTGCCAGTTGCAGTGTAGCAACAGGGAAGAAAGTAACATTGTTCTCCATAAAGATGCATCAACACGCTTCTAAGAAAAAGCCCTTTTAACCTGGTGAAAATTTGAGCACCTTATCTAGCTTTTAATGGAGTCAGTAACAAAATTTCATTAGTTTTTATGGCATAGGATCAAAGACTGAAGTGATTATAGTGTGGAAAGGATCATTAATTACAGTGTAGAAATGATCATTACTTTTCAGAATTAAAAGTCGTAGATACTTTCATGGTTTTTTCTAAATATAGATAAAAGCAAACTTAGACTACGTTTTATGGTATACTATGAAGATTTCAGCTCCCACAGTGTATTCACTGACAGAAGTAATCTTTGCTTAAAAATAATATGAAAAGTTATTGTCACTTGTACAGTCAAAATGGGCACGGTATATGGGTTAGAATTAAGTTGCAGTCTACACATTTATGCCACTGCATACCAACATCTACTCTATGGGTACAAGCCATATTTGTAAACCCATAGTTGGACAATAACCAGAATCATCTATCCCTTTAGGGATCATATTAGGCAAATGGTCTGGAGAGCTGCCTACATGATAAAAAGGTTTCTACCCCATCTTACCACAGTTCAAGTCCACCAAGTTTAAGTCCATCCTGTTGTGGGTATCTTGATGTCCACCAGCCCATGTCCAGTGGTGGGTTGCTCCTTGGTTCAGGGTCCACCAGCCTCTGTTGTGGGTTGGATTATTCTGGTTTACAGCTCAAAGTCCGCCAGACTGCTCTTCCATCTTTTATCTCTGAGTGCTGGCCTTTGTCTATTGGAACTCTATGCCCTGCTGTTTGATTTGTGACAAATTAACCAGCTACCTTATCCAGCTTATTTTCCATTCCTTTTATACTTTGCTGAGGAGGCCTTGTTCAGCTTATCCATTCTAGAAATACTGTTTTGAGACCCTGCTGCTCAGATGGCCGCCAGCCCCTTGAATAATTGCTATCTTCAGTTCTACATAGTCAAGTAAAGACATGTTGGTATTTTTGAGTCCTTATACCCAGGAAATCCACTAGTTCAACTGAACACTCTTATCCAAATCTCTTTCCTGAGGTCCTGAATGAGGGGAAAGGGTGAGGTTGATGGGTCAGGTAACTTTCCCCAGAAGGGTGCAGGAAGGATGGAGAGGACATTATACACAAGCAGACTCTACTCAGAGTGATGCTTCTGAGCTGAATCCATATGCTACATGATAATTCTAATGAATTATAATTCAGTTGGAAACTCATAAAATGCAAATGTTAGTTTACTACAGGAATGCTGAGTGTCTATATACCCCACAGATGTGAAGGAAAATATAGACATTCAGCATACCTGAATTTCATACTCGTGAATCTTCATTTTTAAAGATAATTTTTCTTTAAATGAGATTACTAGGATAACCTCATTTATTAAAAATTTTAAAAAACTATTATTCAATAAGACTGTCTTTTAAGTGATGTATTCCATATATATTTAAAGGCTATACTTTAGTAATTACTAAACAAAGTATTCTCCTAGGACTCCACTTAGCATCCCTATTTCCAGACAGAATGCATGGTCATGATCTGGTTTCAAGAGTTTCTCACATGACTTTCTGCTGAACTGTGTGGACCAACAGTAGACCCAGTGGCATAAACTTGAGAACAAATTCCTCCTTTGTGCATCAGCACTAACCACAGTAAATGTAGGGATGATTCTGGCCACATGATTCTGGTTTAGGAAATGCAGTTTTCTTTATTTGGACAAATGACAACTACAGTGTTACTGACTGTATATTGCTTCAGTCTTTTTCTAGAGTTTCTAGTTCTTAAGAAATTGATAATAGAAAGAGGTCTGGAAAGGACAGCAAAACCAGACAGAAAACAAGGTGGGTCTGAGGCAGCTGGCTCTGGTGCCTGGCGTTTGCTCGGCACTTACAGCTCAACTTGTGCCGGAGCTCAGACTGGAGAGGCACCGGGGCCACTGCTGGTGTGCAGCTGATCTGACGTAAGTCTGACGTATCCAGCACGTGCCGTGTGCATGCAAGTTCAACGTGCTTGTACACGTGATGCTGGATCTACCACTCTTGGATCTGACACATGATCTTTCTGAATCATAGGAAACTCAAAAGATCCTGGGCCAAGTCCCAGTTAAAAATCTTGGTGGCTTTCCAAGAGAGCAGGTCTAGCTCTTAATTCTAGATCTGTGCCTCCTATCATGGGCACGAGAGGAGCAATTCAGTGTAGGCTCATGTGCTGCTGCCTGGAGAAAGGGCCATATTTCCTCCTATCTCCTGCAGCACACAGTGCAGATACTAGCTCAGAAAGTGTGGCTAGAAAGTGATATGCAGGATGGAGAGTGAGGATAATTGAATTTTAAACTTGCAAAATAAATTGTGAGATGGAGCCAAAACTTTAACATCTCGGTTCCTGTTTCCCTGTCACTAAAATGTGGATTTCTTGCCAAGAATGTTAAGAGGCTTATTTGATCTTTTTTACTTATGTGGTATAACACCTTGAAGTGCAGCATGCCTTAGGAAAGAAAAGTATTATTCAAAGTCAGTGGAAGAAGAATGTCCACTATTCACATTACAGTAGAATCAAATGACCTGATCTATCATACAGATTATATATGAAGAATATAGGAATATATATATAGGAATCATATATTATATATATGATTTGATTCCTCCTTCAGAGTCAGTGGGAGAGGAATTATCATTTTTTTGCATTACAATAGAGTTGGATGATCTTGTAAGTTATATACAAATGCATGCTACCTCTCCTAGATCTCTTATAACACTTATGGCTGCTCTAGTATCCATTAAGTCATTGTGAGCATGACATTTTCTGTCACACTTTAGCAAGCAACAACCCGTTTGAAGGAGCAACAAATAAAAGCACAAACTTAATAAAACTGTATTAATATGATATATAAAATACATTAATATATGTAAATTTTTAGAATAAAGTGGAAAAACTTTTTGTTAGAAATAATGTACCTCTTGGTAAAAACATCTCTATGTTTGATGTGCTGCACTAAATTTTCCACTTTTATGAAAAGAACACAGAATGTGCAGGCAAATCTGCAAAATCACATTCTTCCATATCACCAAAAAGTTATGTATAAAGAGCTTTCATGTGGGGCTGTTTAAGGTCATGATTTATTATGGACTAAATACAGGTTCCTTGTATGCACTTACACTGCTGGTAATAAGAATCTGTTCTAGGAATCACATAATTTATGGAGCAAAAGTTCATATTAAGAATTACTAAGAAATATTTGATACTGTCACCCTTTAGCAGATCCGTAATAAGAACTTTTTAAATTTAGACATAGATAGTTTGGGTTAAAAATAGGCAGATGCACTGTATTGTATTCTACCAATTGATTTCATCAAAGATTTCTCCTGATCCTTCCCTGCATCTTCCGAACACAGTGGTTGTCAGAAAGAGGAAATTAATCTCTCTGTTATGGCTTGGGCTGCCTGGACTTCCGGCGGGGAGTGAAGCAGCTGGTAACATCCAGCAGTATCCCTGCACCCCAAAATACCAGCTGGTGCAGGGATTTCTGTGGGTGGAAAACTGAAGGCAGAAGAGATGCACATTTCACTGCTGCCTTGGGCTGAACTTCTCCGGCATCATTCTGGACAATTCATGTCTGCTGCTCCTCAGGTGCCCAGATTGCAGCACAGTGCCCAAGATGAGCACACCCACTGTCTGCTCTGTTGGCCAAATCACGGCAGCCTTGGTGCTGGTCCCAAAAGAAAGCAGGAGCAGGGAGGGAAGGAAGGGGCAGGGAATGGACCTTCAGAGCTGCCTGGGGTGTAGGCAGCTCCAGGCTTTACTGTGAGCAATAAAAGTAATGAAATCTTTCTCCTCTGTTTTTTTTCTCTGCTGCCTAAAAAGCTCAACAACTTGTGTAACAGCTTTTCCTCTACCAGTGTGTTATTAAGGGATTTTTAACTAGTCAGGTATTTTCAGGATACTTGTCAGAATTTAACATCTTTGAAGCAATAAGGCTGCTCAAATTCCTTAGCAATTAGCTAGTGCTTGTGTTCAGATGAATTCAGGGGACTGAAGACAGTCTGACTGGGAGACAGATAACCTCCCAATAGGTGGACAAGCCACCTCTACTGGAGAAGGGAGATAAAAAAGGGAGAGACACCTGCTTAGGCTGGAAGAAAATACATGGAGAGGCAGAAATAACTAAAGCCTTGTGTATGGTCAGTACAATTACAAAAGCAAAGAGGTTATGCTGTGTGGGAGATGTCCTACAAGGGAGCTGAGATATTCAACCAATCCCTACCTGGCAGAATTCTCAAAAGATATTGATTCTTTGCTGGATGCTCACATGGTATAAGGAATGTGAATATCACAGGCACCTGAAAAAGCAATATGATCCTTTGTGGATCACTTTTGCTATCTATTGACTAAGAGGTTATTAGATGAGTTTTTAGAGCTTAACTTTGAGATTCTTCAGTGAGCCGTATTGTATAAAACTGGTTTTCAGCAATATCTCACGTGAACTTTGATAGAAATAAATTCTAGCCAAGACTTTAGTCCAACTGTTCATCTTCAGTCTTTTAAGAGCTTATTTTTCCTAAAACTCTGGAGAATATAAATTTGAAGTCAAATAAAATTGTTTACATGTACTGTGAATGAACAGCAAAACAACTGAAACTCTTCCTGGGGGACCATAACACACTGCTGTAGAAGATTTTATTTCATGGAATACTAATGAGGATTTTAAATGACATTTAAGAAGATAATATGAAAAGACTGTTTTCTTTCTAGAGCTGATTTATTAGTAGGTTTGTACTGAGTTGCAGGATATCATTATTATTTTTACATCAGTAATGCCTCTCTAACCTCAATTAGCAGGAGACCAGAAGCCATGCTATGAATCTTTCACTGACATGCAGTTGTCAACTATGTAAATGACTTTATAAATCTGTCCTGAAAATGGAAATGGTTTATGCAAATTAACCTGAACCACAGTGTGCAAGATGAGAAGTATAAGAAATAATGGAATTAACTCAGTGGTGTTGGGAGGCATCATTGGACTGAATGGAAATGCATCACTTGGAGAATCAGCTGAGTTCCACCAGAGGGGGGAAGAAGACGTGCCTCACACTGCAGAAGTGCTAGGGTAGGTGGAGGACATCTGTCTCACTCACCCCTTTTGCTTGTAAGAGTATTTTTTCATTCTCAGAGTGTTTTCTCTCATGTAAAAAGAAGTATTATTTTAAATATACGCTGACCACCTGGAAAAACCCTACTAAAAGTGGAAATAGATTTGAAATTAGGAGGTTAGTGTTTCACACTCTTTACTGGTAGATGGCTCTTAAAAAGGCTTGGAAAGAAATATAAGGATCCTTGAAACCATTTACTTTGAATTATTTGAGAGCTGGCAACCTGACAAAGACTAATAGAAATCTTTTTCCTTCCTTCACAACTTTTGAATATTTGCTAATATTTGGAATTTTATGCATTATATTAAAGACTCATCAAGAGTTCTTGTTCTGAATTTGCTGTAGTGATTGGTCATTAATGTCTCACATACTGTCATGTGAAACATTATTATTCAATGCCTTTAGCAGGTTTTAGTCAGTAAAATCTGCAGTTGCTGCTCCTTGGAGGGCCTATATTTGGCTCTGTTCTTACAGCTCAGGTGGAATTTCTGACCCAAGAGGTATTAAAGAAAATGTCAGTATTGACGTTAAAGAAAGCATAAATTCAATCATGGAATCAGAATGAATAGCTGAAAGAGGTTCTGAAAGAGGACCAGAAACCTACCTGATGTGAAACAGATGCAGGTGTTGGGTTTGGGCTTGTATCTTTATAGTATAGATTAAAAAATATAACTTTGTCAATTCTAACAGTCATATTTTTCTTCTGTAAAAAATATGTATCCTGTCCTAGATACTTTCTTGAGGGTTTTACTGATTCTTTTAAATTTATTGATTCAAAAAGACTGATAAGCTTTTGTTAAATGAATTAT
The DNA here is from genome assembly GCF_036013475.1 of Columba livia. Lineage (NCBI taxonomy): Eukaryota > Metazoa > Chordata > Aves > Columbiformes > Columbidae > Columba > Columba livia. The sequence goes on from NC_088603.1 coordinate 26,393,527, forward strand.
GGTTTCTGTCAAGATAAATGAAAATAGCAAACCATGGTGATTTTAGAAGATGGCAATTATAGTGACTTCCCCCCAAAAACATAAGGCCAGTGTGATTTAATGAACTATTATTATTTGTACAAATATGTTTCTCTTGTAACTTTATTCTTTGCATTTTAATGAAATTGCCAGTTCACTGTTACAAATCTATCTGTGCTGGTTACCTGAACTGAGGTAATTTTCCATGCAATTAGTCAAATTTCTTCTTAGTAGTTAAAGTTTTCTTCCAGTAGCTTTCCAGTGTTTGTGATTTGGTATAAAAAGAATTTAAGAACTCATAATATCTTGGCTGTTGCCAAGAGAATGAAGGACTTCCCAGTGGTGCAGCTGCAGGTGCAAGATAGCAGCTGGGAAGGAGAATGACGTGACAGCACCTTAGACTGACGCCCAGGCTGGCCAATGAGGTATTCCTTACCATGAATGTCACACTCTATAAATAAGTGGAAAGTTGCTAAAGATGGCCCTTCTTCTTCGATGGCCACCATCTGTGAGGGGTCCCACCTGTGGCTCCCCTACACCTGCTGCAATCTGCGTGTTTTGCTGGACTCTCTGTGCCCGCGGTGTGCACCCTCTGGGCTTCGTCGCTGGGAGCTTGTAGTCCAGCAGCTAAGTGTTGCTCTGTATCACCCTTATTGTTCTGTTAAATCTGTTTCTGTTTCAACTCCCAAGTCTGTCTTCTTTTCCTTTCCTCCCCCCTGGTGAAGGAAAGGCAAGATAGAGTGGCTGCTACATTTTAGCATGCCCATGGCCAACTGGGAACAGTATGTCACCTTGATGCATTCTTTGTCTTCAACCTTGAAAGCCCTCACATAAAGTGAGATATTGCACCAAGTACCACAATTTATTTGCAATTTATTTGCAATCTTACAATTTCCCTAACTATCAAAAATTTGGATGAAAAATTGATTAAAAATTCTCCAGGTGAAGGGACTTGAAAGATAATCTGTACAACTAAAATACAGATCACTTACTGATGAGTAAAAATAAAGACTGACAGCTTCACAGAAGAAATCAGCTTCACAGTTAATCTAAAAGGCTTGTAGATTAAGGCTTCTGGGAGTGATATAGTGTGATGTCTTCCACTCGGTGATGTGAACCTTGACTTCTAACAGCTCTGTGAAGCGGAGTTGCTATTTATAGTCTGTAATAGGAATACGTGTACTGTGGTAAGTATGGGGATTTTATTTTCTTTAATCTTCATCCTGTTCCCTTGTCTTTCAGTTAAGAGGAAAACCAAACCAAACACAAACAAACAAACAAAGAATGGGAAGAAAAACCCACAAAACAACAACAACAAAAAATAACAACACACAAGGATAAAAGGATAAAACAGCAGGAGGGACCAGCAAAGCAGCAAAACTAGAAGACTGACAATAAAACAGTGGATAGTATTTATACATCTGGGTCTGACAGAGCATAACACAAATGTAGTAATAGCTGTTTTCCATATCCAGGGCTAGTCAGAATTAAATATGCTGTTTCCAAGGATGTTCACAAAATCCTGTGTCCTCCCGGTCACCACATTCTGTACCCAAGTGGCCCACGTAAGAGACTGTGCTGCTGAGTGTGCTGCTCGGAGTGGAGCAACGGGATGGGGGGACTTTTGGAGCAAAGTGCTGACACAGTGTATGGTGTGCAGCTATGAGGAAAGATGGTATTTAGGAAACAAAGGGGAAAGGAACAGACCTTTCTTATGTTTTTTTGTCCTTTGACATCTAGCTATATCAGATATCTCAGTTTCTGCTCAAACCCAGTCTACCTTCCCAGGATAATTTTTTATTCCCCTGGAAATCAGGCCATCTCTGAACTACTAACTTTTAGTTCTTCGAATCTGGAATTACTTCAATCTCCACATTATATTGAAATATTTCTGATTTTGTTTTAATGTACAAAACCATCTGTTAAATTTCTGAAGATCATCATATTTTATTTTCTACTGACACCACAAAATCGGAGTGCTTTTCCAAGTGGTTTGAGACTCAAAGTTGATGACATAAGGTTTAAAAAGTTCAGTTGGTACACAAGCCACAGTCCTGTGCAGAATTGAGACAACAGAAAATGTTACATTTTTGTTTGTGTTTCATGCTTAGTAGCATTGGCTATCCTGTTCAATATATCTGGACACTAGAAACAACTCATTTATCAACGCAGAACTGTGGTGAAATCATTCCACTGTAGTAAGGGATGTGCCAGCTCTGTTTCAGACCAAGGTCTACATTCACTTTCTGGGAAAATATTTCAGAGATTGGTAGGTCTTTAGCAAATCTGGCAAATAAAAGATGAGAAAGTGAAGCTATACCCACATAAACCAAACAAGGTACAACTGTTACTGGAAAGGGCATTCAATACCACAACTTAGTTAAGTAATAAGTTGGTTGAGACTTGAAAATCAGAATTAGATGGCTTTACCTGACAGTTTAAATAGAAATTAGAGCCTTAATGAAATAGCTACAGTGTGATGACCTTTTAATTCCCTTTGTGCTTGCTTCTATGAATTTGAAAAAACAAACTGTTTTGTAGAGCTGCTAAAAGTTCATCAGTTCAGCCTGAATTTTTAAGTTCCTTATAGAAGTTATTCACAGAATCACAGGAGGGTTGAGGTTGAAAGAGACCTGTGGAAATCAGCTGGTCCAGCCTCCTGCTCAAGCTGAATCACCAGCAGCAAGCTGCCCAGGACCTTGTCCAGACAGCTTTAGAATGTCTCCAGAGGTGGAGATTGTGAATCAATTGCCTTTTATCCCTTCTCGTTTCTTAAAAATATTCTGAAACAGGCTTAAGCATTCCTGAGAAAGCCCCCGAGACGATTTTGACTACTTCAGAGCTATGAAATACACAATGATTACACCGACCACTACACAGTCGTTACCTGACTGTCTAAGTTGAGATTAGTGTTTTCCTTAACACACTAGAATGGTCTAGTTATATCTTAAGCTTAATATTTGCCTTCTCCTGTGTTTCATTTGTGTCACTGGGAGAAATCTGCTGAGGAGTTTCACAGGCAGTTATGGGGTTTTTATGAGTTCTCATATTATATTTCTGGTCCAGCCTCTTTATCAAACACAGAACAATTTGCTGATAGCGCTCACTGCTTCAAACACTCCACTTATCACCTGATTTGTGCTGAATGCTTTCCCTGCCTTTTGCAAAAAGCTTAATCGTAGATACCAAGCAGCTTTCTTAGTATTGAGTATATATGCATCAATGTGGTGACAAATAAAAAGCTTGCACACATCTATTACACCAGAGGAATCTGAAAATGGAAATTTATTTAGCAGGAAATTCTTATAGCATCAGGAAAAAACACTGATTTCAGGGCACTGGATTTCGATGAAGTGAATAAATAAATAACCCTTAATGTACGATGCTATTGTATATAATTAATTCTGTTTTGTGCTTTTATTGAACTATGTCAGTTGAGTTTATCATTGAATAATGGCACATTAATAGGCAAAATCATACTGTTAGGCTGTTCATATGCTGTAGAGCACAAAATTAGAGCACTTTTCTTGCAGTTTACATATTTGGACCTTTTATACTCGGTGTATAGTATCCTAGTAGGGATGTGTCTTTTTACACCTCACATAAAGAACGGTTTAATGGCTATTTGCCAACTACAAAGATCTATGTGGTCAGTTGAAGTGTGAAAACATGCTGAAAGCTAACAATGACATTTTTTCACGTGCCTCTGTTACGGTTTAAGGCAAGGCAGCAATAAACCGTGGCAGACACTCCCTGTTATCCCCTTTACCTCCTGCCACCCCTTCCTTTAGATTGGAAAGATGATAAGAAAGATAAGGGGAAAGGAAGAGAGACTTAGACTTCAAGTTGAAGAGTTTTAAAGGGTTTTACTAATGCTACTAATAAATAGACAATATATATACAAAATATACAAAACCAATCTCGAATGCTGGATGTGGAGTTGGCGTCACTCCAGCAGCAGAGCTGGGTGTGCGGAGCTGGCGGCTCCAGCAGCTGCAGCTCAGGCCCCCGAAGTCATGGGCGGGACTGCACAGCAAACCGGAACCTGGTTGCAGGGTGCGGGGCATGAGGCCTGTAGATCACAGGCAGACAGGCAGGGGCCTCTCTAGATGCTGGCCATGGTCGGAGAGAGTGACCCTCGTGATCACCCTCCTATATAGGGGGTATGACATTTATGGGATGGAATACTTCCGTTGGTCAGTTCCAGTCACCTGTTCCATCCACCCCTCCTCAAACACGCCCCTCTCACAACGGAACGTGGGAAAACTTATCAGTCTTTCTTAGCTACCATAGTAATAAATCTAAACACGAGCTTCTTCAGCATTCCGTTGGTCTCTTATCAGCACAGAGTACAGCATCCTAGGAAAAATATGCGGGCTAAAACTCAGAAGAGTACAGCCACCTAGAAGAACTTAGCTGAAAGAAAAATCACTAAAAGAGAACCAGTCTTGTTTTTAACAAAACCAGGACAGCCTCCTATGAAGTGAACTGGCAGAACTGCTGCACAACCCCAAAGCAAGGACCAAGGGGTGAGGTGGAGTATTCATTGGTTGTGTTGGCACCATCTACCCAATGGCATTCAGTAAGGCCTGCATCCACAGTAAGTTAAGAATACACAGGTCTTTTGTTTTGCTCAAGCATAATGCTGGGTTCCCCTATACTATCACACATGATTAGAAATTGATTGCTACGTGCTGCAGTCTCCCTTACAGAAGGTAGAAGACAGCAAGGCCAGACCCAGCATCAGCAATGGGAGCACAAGAATAACTTCACAGCTACCACAAAGGAGGCTCTGAGAGCAATTTTTGTGCACAGAATAATAGGGTTAAAAATGGGACTGCTTGTATTCCCATACCTGTGCCCTATGCATTCAGCAGTGCGTAAAACAGCATGTGCATGGCTTCATGTCCAGCAATTTGAAAGTATTTCTGAGGCTATTGTCAGGTCGCTCACAACAAACTAACAGATATAATGAAGTTTTGCAATTATATTTAAAGAAGGGGAAAACCCCAAACTGGTAGTTGCTACGTAGTAGATTCTATTACTAAAATTCTGCTGGTTTTTTATAGATTATTAAGAATTAACAAGAACTATGAAAAATCTCTTTGAGAACAGTATTCCAATAGAACAAGGCAATCATAATTTTGCTTTTGAAGATGAACACCTCAAAGAATGTATATTTGCGTGTGGACACAAATCCAAACTGGACAGCTGAAAGGATGTGGAACTACAAAAGTACTAAAAAACTACCGTCAGTGGTAATTAGAAACCTAGATGGAAGAAATTGCCTAGACAGTGGAAAGAAGAAATTAATCTCTGAACAAAAAAAATGTAACTGAACTTTTTTCAAAAAGCAAAGATATTATTTTCTATTTTAATATTCAATATCTTATTATTGTACATATCAGAGATATGAATGGATGCATTATTAGAGTCAGCTAAATATTGGTTTTCTGTGTTCATTTCCGTTGTATGACTTTTAAATGTCCATTCAGTGTCTGTCCAGTAGATTCAGGAATTATAGCTGTTTATTACTTGTTTCTATGTAAGGGCTAGGCTGTAAATATCTTCTGTAGTTAAGAGAACCATTGCATTATGCTTGGTAGCATTAGTCTTCCATATGCAAGGGCCATTAATCTGTCCTGAGACATTCTAGAAGAAAATATGTATTTCAAATATATTTTAATATCTAAAGAAGGGTTTAGGAATTATTTTGTCAGACAGCCCACTGCCTTTCCCAATGGAAAACGTAAATTATATCTAATTTCTCCAAAGTTTATGACTTTTGAGGCCTTTTTCAAATATTTTATAAAGTGCTAAATGTCTGTTCAGAGTGATCGTCAAGTTTACTTCACCTAGGATTGCTTTTATATTATCACACATGAACTGATTGTCCAAGTCTTCAGATGCTTGGAAGGCTGGAGCTGCTCTGGGGTGAATCAGTTCCTCTTCAGTACTTGCACAGGCTCTGCTGCAGCTGTGTCTGGATCATCTTGCAGTCCCTTAATGTTTTAATTCGTGGTGTCTGAGTGACGCAAGAAACACGGGTACCTCCACTTTGCAGCTAGAAAATAAAAAACTCAAATTTAATTAGGAGCATTAAAAAAAAAAAAAAAGTATGCATTTCTCTGAAAGAGGGCTTTGGGCAACATTTAGCCTTCAAATCCTGTCTCCATGGATGCTGTCTCAATGCACACACCTGAACTCATAAGCCTGTCAGCCCTCCAGACTCTGAAGTCCTCCTACATGTACTCAGAAGCATTTCTACTTGGACAAGACTGACCTGCTCAGCATTTTTCTATTTTAAGATCAGATATGTGAGACTTCTGGAGCACAAAGGCTATAGACCGATGCCCTTTGTATACAGCCCTCATTTCATTGGGCTTCTTTCTGTCTTGAAAACCTAAGGGCCTGAGAGCTCATTTAAAAAAATAGATTATATGAAGTATATACATAATGATACACCAATGTTTTGATGAAAAAAAATATTCCTAATTACAATCAAGGACAACATGCCTTTTTACAAAGTCAGAAATATGGTATGCCATAAAATTAATACATGTTTCTGTCAGACACTGGAGGAGAGTAATGTTTCACTAGTTTGGCCAAATCTGCCCATTTTCCAGTTTTTTCCACTTCTTTCTGACCAAATAATTTATTTCAAATTTGACAGTTTTCTATATTGTGATCTTGAACACCCTCCAAAATTGTTTCACAGATGATAAATTGTAAATCAAGCCTGGCTCAAGGTTTTTTCCTTGATAAATGTTGGTTTCTCTGGGTAAGAGAAGCTCTGAATGTATGACATTTGTGAATAAAAAAATAGGAAAAACAGTGACTAAAAACCATTCTTCATGGCTATTTACAGTAGCTATATGTTAAAAATATCTGCTATTTATGCTACCATATGGGTAGCCTTCATTTTCAGAACAGATGTCTAAGTTTCAGATGCAGAGAACAAAAGGTATTGGAAAACCCTTTAGAGATAGTACTTTTGTTTTCTGTCAGATGAGTGACTCTAGATGGATGATACCATTACAGAAACATCCTTCTGCAGATCTAAAATGTAAAAGCACCAGGTGGGAGGAGGACCTGATTTTTATCTTTAAAGGAAAAAAATGTTTTTGTATGTAATTCCAATGAGAAGCCATTAAAACGTAGTCAGGGAGTTTGGGATTTTTGTGTGTGTACATGTTTTATGAATCTGTAAAATTGCCTGTGCTTTTTCCCTTGAATGTTATGGTCCATGTTTATGATTACTGAGTTTATTTACTTTCTAATCAATGTGCTAATCACTTCCAAGGTGGGGGCTATTAGCAAGTCATTATGAGCTAGCAGCAAGTAAATTAAATAGATGTAAAGAGCCACATGGTTCCTCATTTGTTTAGAACAGTAGCTCTGGAGGGGAAAGGTGCAAGGCTTGAAAAAAGCTCTGCCAAGAAGTAATTTTGTGTAATGCTGGAAGTACTAAGTTTGCTGTGTTGCCAAACTTATGTCTGGCTTCCTCAACAGCTCTGAAGAGCGATGTATCATAGATAGTTACGTTGTGATTCTCTGGTGACTGTGCTATGATTGCATTTCTTTTGCAAGAGGAATATGTGCAAAGTGCTTAGTCTCCAAACCATTTCCTAGTGTCTAGGTCTGACAGCTGGTTGTAGGTGGGGGTTTTCAGGATTCAGGGAAAAGCCATACACAGCCTTTTTTCCTCCTGCCTTCCCCCCCCAATCATTCCCACCCCCCCTCCCACCCAGGAATACTGCTTCTCTCCATACTAGCAGAAAACAGTATAAAAATGAGTTATTGCCAAATTTCATAACTTGCAATCTGGACTAGATTCAGCTGACTACTAGCTGTTGTCAGTTTTGGCTCTAGAGTCCATAGTAAATAAAAACTGTACAAAATCTGGACCCACATATTTAATGATCATTAAGCTCTGTTGTAGCCTGAAATGAAGAATTGGTTTGTGGCTTCATAACCCAATTAATGTCTAAAGTATGTCCAAATAGTGTGTTGGTGGAATATTAGTGGTGGTATCTGGTATGTGCTCTATGGATGCAGTAAGCTAAGGCACATAATGTTCAAATTATTTGTTCAGGGCCATTTAAAATGTCAGAGGGAAAAATAGAATAAAATCCAGAAGTACTAAGCCCCATCTTTTATCAAATACACTGAATTGTCTGTGATTAGGGAAGAAAGAGGACCTTCATCAGTTTGTTTTTGTTTTTTTCTGGACTGCTTAATGTGTGCTGGTTTTAATTAACTGAAAGATGCAAATTGTGTGTGCCTTCATATCTTAAGATTTCAGTAAAACCAGTAAAGATGAGCGCTAAATATAGGGTGAGTAGTTCAACTGAAAGCTTGTTAGTTTACCCTGGGTATTCTGTTACCTGGCTTTTCCCATAGTCTTCCTCTATTCTTTTTACCACTTGGCTGAGAATATTCCTTAGTATCCTTGACTAGATACTAATAAAAAATAAAATGTGGCATGGAAATATATACCCATGAAATTTCAAGCACGCAGAGACGTGCCTGCAGTCAGACATGACTTCAGCAAGCAAGGAGTTACAGCTGAAGACATCGGATTTCATTTGCTCTTATCAATAGTAGCTGTGAATCTACTGTGGTTTGGGGCCTAATAAGGTGATTGTTAACTGCTCAACATGATAAGGAAAAGTTAGTGATACATAAGAGAAGCTTCTGTTGCTGATCTCAAAAACCATGAGTAATCCTCAAGACCAGCAGTAGAACTGTAGATCACTCAGCTCTATGTAATATCTATAAACTCATTTAGTGAAGCAAGAAGCTGATGAATTATTCTGGAGAGAACTCAGGGGGAAAGTTATTTCCTTTGTCACCAATTAAGACAGAGCAATCAATGTGGTTTTACTTTGATTTGGTGTCACTGGTGGACTGCAGGATTTTCACTGACCTCTGTTGTCTTCTTGAACACCTGCTCTGTGCTTGTTCCTTCAGCCAGCCGTGAGCTGGAGAACACACAGGCTCTGACTCTTGTTAAAACAGAGAGCAATATTATAATGTGTTGGGTAATTTGGCAAGGTAGAAGGAACCAAATCAAATGTAATGTCGGGCTAGGAGAAGATCAGCAGGTGTGGTAGAAGCTTGTTTGACTGGAAGCATGGATGGAGGAGAAGCTGGGTTGTGGGAGCAGAAACACAGCTCCAGGCAGGAAATGGTTCTTAAAGTGTCCTTGAATACAGGCCAGAGGAGGGTAAATGTTTCCACAGTGACATTCAAGGAAGCAGAACAGACTTCATCATCAAGAGGGACATTTTTTTATCCCTTTTCTCATTTGGGGGGCAGAGATGAATAAGGCTTTCCAGAACTGAGAGGCAGAAAAAAAGAGTTGGGAGTGAACAACTGCTACCTTACATAATGCCTGACCTTTCTACTTTGTTTCTAAGTAGCCATTAGGTTGTAATTATAGTCTGACTTGTAAACAAAGGACTCTTTGAAAGAGAAAAGAGCTGACTTTTTGAGTTTTGAAATGTCAAAAATTATATGTTTGATGACCTCAAAACCTTTTCTTCAATGTTTTTGTTATTTTACTGGAATCAAATCCTTGTTGCAAAGTGCAACAGCTTTGATTGATACATTTTCTGGTATAAAATTACTTAAAATTAGAAGTAAATAGAGTTGTTTTAAAGATCTCTAAATATGTCACAGGATATTCCACATGTGAAGCACCGTGTGTCTTTTCTTGCTATAAAGATAATAAAAACCAAAAACACAGATACATTATTTTTAAATCAAGAGCAGGTATATAGATGTTAGCATTCAAATCACGGTACTTGAAAACAGTATGCATTTAGATCAGCTGACTTATTAATATGTACTCTGCTGAAAAATTTGTGTAGGTACAAGCTGTTTTGTGTGCCAGTATTGCACAGTGTGGCCTGTTGATGGCCTTGCAGAGCTGGTAAATGGAATGTTTTGATTTGTGTGGTTTATTAGTATGTACTAGCCTACTGTGCTCATATAAAAGAAGTAATTTTCTGCATCTCCATAGTCAGTTTTTAGCAGTATTTATCTCAATTGTAAATTCAAAAGATTTTGCTGTTTCTTCTGTTGTAATTTCTTCTCAGCAAGCATCAACTGAAAATTATAATTTAAGACTTCCTACTGCAAAAGGTATTAATTTTCATAATAATTGGTGTTCTGTCAAAAATGGAAATGTCACCATGAAGTCTTTTACAATTAAGACAGTTATATCTGCAATTTACCATTCAGTCCAGCCAGTATCAGATAAATAATAACATATTTGTATATCAATTTCAATGCCATATTAATTCAAATACAACCTGCTGAGTAGGAAGAAATGTTTTCCTTGCACTAGAATCAAACTGAAGAGGAATGTCTTTGTCTTCAAGGATAAGACAGTGTGGTGTTTTTCTGTGAAGCTCTGTAAGGTGTATGTAATTGCAGCAGGTACTGTCTATGCAGGGCCCTTGCAGGGTGAGCTCTGATGTCTCTTCACAAGCAAAGCTCTGACATAGCCACCCCACATGGGACTGGTTTGGTGACCTGGGCTGGTGTAGTTTGTGGAACGTACTTCAGGAATAACATGTCTTGAACCTATAAATTAATTTTTTTTAAACTAGAGCCTATCTTCTAGGAAGTGAACCCACTTGTATTTAATGTCTGTAAATAACGGAGAATCTTCATGTCCATAAGTAATTTCAGTATATTTTTGACACTTCTAGTCATGCATTTTTTCCAGTCTAATTTTGTTCAGATTAGTATACAGTTTCTGGAGTTCATCTGTGCCTCTTTTAAAGATCCATCTACTTTTCTACATTTGTCCAGGTTACCTTCACTTAAATGAAATTGCCTTCGCAGCAGAGCGTTGTGACCGTTAAGCCATCATTACTTCTTCCCCCCCTCACTGTTTCAGAGCACTCATGCTGACTCTCGGCCTGTTATTGCTTTCTAAGTGGTAAAATATACTTTCGTGTTGCCTGTGCAATGAACCTGGCAAACAAATGGGTCTAAGCTAAAACCATCTTCCTTTTGATTTTAGCTATTGTCTTTTAAATAGCCTGCTTAAAATTACCTCACACTGAAAACTTGTGCTGGGCCAGAAATGCTTGCTTGGGAGCAGGCAGGAGAGCTTCTTTCAGATGCAGTACCAGCTCTAAACAATGAGGAAATAGCAGCACTGGTTTCCTGCTAGAAAGGGTGCTTTTGGGGCATGGAAGATAGTGTTTTTTTCTGAACATAATTTGAACAAGTCAAAAAACAAACTACAAATCCTAGTTTGAGACATTCCATGGGCTCAGGTGAGAGCAGAGCTTCATTGGTTTCTACTTGTCTATTCTTTACTACCTCTAGTGGCAATAACTCTCTACTTAGGCAAATAATTTTTTCTTGCTTGGTTGTCAGCATGGGATGCCACGTAATCCATTTTTTTCCCCACCCTTCTGCCTTCTATTCTAAAGCATGGATTGCTTTAAGTCATCATCTGGGTTTTCTAGCTTTCTAAAGGTGCCTTGCTCAAAACCTACATGAAGGAGAGATTTTTTTCATTGTGCCTACTATTCTGTAATACATGTAATCCTTGACCAAAAGTGTTGGGTTGATTTTGCTTTCAGCAGGCTGTTTCATCTGAATTAGACTTTCCCAGAGATCACTCTCAGGTTGATTCTGGCACCTGTGAGATAAAGAAGAGAGAAGTTCAAGCGATTAAGCAGTTCAAATGTCAAAACATATTTTTGAAAGGCAATTAAAACCTGTTATTTGCAGAGTTCATGACCACACTGTGGCCAGCAGTGTAAAAAAGCTACTGAGATTAATAGTTTCCTTCATACCTTACTAGATAAATGATCTGAATGTCTCTGGGAAACAGCCCTTTTGGCTGGCTGTTTTTAATGAGCTTTCAAAACAATTGCTCAAGTTTCCCTTTCAGACACCAGAAAGTCTTCAACTTTCCTGCCACTTGAGGAAAAAATCCAATAACATCAGGTTAAAGTACTCTTGAGAATCTTTGGTGGCTGACAAAGCTGTTAGTGTCTATTCAGAGTACAAACACCTGGGTTGATTTTTGGTGTGTTTTTTTTGTTGTTGTTTTTTGTTTGTTTTTAATGCATAGCACCAAAAGTATAACTACAAGAGCTGGGTGCTCAGCATCTTGGCAAGCCAGGCACATCAAAAGTGTATAGAGTCATTAATGGCTTGTTTTGAGTCACCAGACACCATTTAATAGTGAAATTACTTTTTTTCAGTAAGTGTTAACTGGATGTAAACTTGTTCTACTGTGGTTGCAAAGTATGGGACTCAAAGAGGAGGTCTTTGTAGTCACAAAACTTGAACCTTCAAAAGAGTTTGAAAATCTCCAAGTCTAGTAAATCAAAGGATGAAAAGGGAATGGGCAACAGGCAAGATCCATGAAGTCACTCAGTAAGATAAATATCCCATAAAGAGGACTTATGCTGCACACCTGTGTTTAGGAAAGCAGTGCTTAGTTTCTTCACCAAATTCTTTATGTTTTCACCACCCATGAAAGTCATATTATAGTGGCCCTGTCTCTACACATTACAGTTTTTCATTCTAATTCTGCAGCTGCTTTATGTGGATGTTAGCAAGGTAAGTAAGGCTGGGAGAGGCCATTTAGAAACAGCAGTCTTTTTCTGTAGCTGCTGTAGGTTTAAATACACACCAGTTGCCATTGTCATGCAACTAATAGCGGCACGAGCTGTGGACCATATACAAACGCAGTGGGTTCTCTGGTAGGGGTGTGGGAGCTTTGACCTCATCAGAAACTGGAAGAACATCTAGTGTCACTCTCCTAGCAGCTAAAAAACATGCCTAATTCCCACCTTGCTTTACTGGTTAAACTCTTTCTTGAATTTGAACAGCCACTTTCTTCCTAGCTGTACCATGTATCAACAAATTAGATGTGATGCCAGCTTTAAAGAATAATGAAAGTAGTGATATGTCAAATATCACCTGTCTTTACAAAAATGTGGTGCAAGTGGTGCAACAAGCTTATGCTTGCGAAAATGGGCAGGCTTATGATAAGGAAAGGGAAAAGTTAAGTATTGATCAATCAGCTAATGAGAAGTATAAGAGGGAGACTCCTATTTTGCATAAACCACAATTTGAACTTTAGTGACCTTTTACTATAATACGTATGCTTAATTGCCTTACACATATTAACTTCTCTGCCCCGCAATGCCTAGACTACGATGCAATGAACATACAATGAATATAAACCCATATTGTGTGTTCTGCGTGGTAGGTGTGTTGGAAAGTTGTAGCCTCCAAGTATCTCAGCCAATGGGGAAAGGAGGAGGGATCTTGCGGCCAGGAAAATTGGATAAAAGGGGTTTGGATGCCCCTATGTGTCAAGAGACCCCACAGGGACCCATCTTGTGGACTCACTGGCGCTCCTAGTGGACTCTCCCTTTGTTCAAATAAAGTAACCTCTTTTATTCTTCTGTCTCCTTTGTGAACGTTGACCTTTAGTGCTGAGACTTTTCCGTACAGTAGCTTGTTTGTACTGGAACACTATCGTATTTGTAAGCTTGACAGAACACATTAAATAGACAGCTATAGTCCAAGGTCCCCTGTACTCTGTTTCAGTCACATCCTGGAGAAGTTCTTTCTTGACTGATAAATTAATCATAAGGTCTTGCTCATTCAGCTCTTCAATTATGTGCTACATGTGTCAGGACAGTGGATTGTTGTGATCTTGTTTGATGTTTTGTGACATATACCAATGGAGGCATCTTAGAAATTATAAGCCAAAAAAGAAAATTCAGTGTCTGGAGGGAAATCATCCACTCAAAAGCAAATCTGTATTTTAATCTTCAACTTCTTACAAAATAGCTAATGTTTATTTAAAGTTGCCTTACATAAATTTAAGCAAATAAATAACTGAAATGGTCCACAAATAAGAGCAGAGATTACATTATTTCAGTTACACGTAAGCAAATGATTTCCATGCATGTAGTGACTGCCTAAACAAATAGGCACTTAAGCATGCAAGTGATAATTATATATAGTAATGTCTTGCTCTTATCTAGCAAATCACGTATCTTGCATGTATATGTACATTTTGTGTAGGAACATATTTGTGTAACCTTTGCCTAGGGCCTTTTTCTCTGTCTTCTTTCAGCTCATGGCAGAAGGTTAATTCATTTAATGTCATTGGGTGCTCAGTGCCCCCTGCAGCTTTTGCCCATTTGATTCAGTTTGCCTATTCTGGAAAGACTAGGTTTTCAACAGCATTTTATTAATTAAGTAGTAAATTCTCATTTTTAGTACTCTCTGTAGCAGTTTTTTAAAGAGGCTGATTTCCAGTTTTATTAGGCACTAGAGAAAATGGAGTAGGAAGAATGAGAGGTGCAGGTTGTTCAAAGCACTGAGGAGTCAGAACTCTCTGTGATGACCTCCTGTCTCCACTCACAACAACACTACCCTCCCAGGTTTGCATCTACATTGTATTAGTGCTTTATTAAATATCATCCTCCAGCTTACCTATTGTTTCTGGGCAATGAAAACTTCAATGTGTATTTTATTTTGCTTGAAGAGCTCTTGCACATTACATGGAGACTGCCTCGTTGCTCTGGAAAATGCTAGTCCATGCAGTGTATCTCTTAAACAAAATTAAATACAGGCTGTTAGTCATGGAAAAAGATCAAAATATGTAATCTGTACTTCAGGTTTCTCCCCTCAAGACAAAACTTTAGATTAAGAATGTTAATTGTGATGTTTCTCAACATGTAGTTTCAAACACAGTAAAATCGAGTAACAAGCCCTCAAAGATGCAGTAACACATACAGACGAGGGAAAAAGTGAGAAGTGGGGTCACTCTGCTGTTCAATAAAGGAGCACTTAATGATGAGCAGTAAGTGCTAATTTCCACCCTTTTAAACCTCTTCTGTCATAATGGGCCAATCCATAACCTTCATTGAATAAGTAGAATTAAGTGTGGTTTTATGTAGTTGTACTGTAATGGGTAGTGGACTCTTCTTTCCATCCTTAGGGGAAAGCCTGCTTTAGTTTGAAAACTGCATCTTACCTTGAACTATTACCAATTAATGAAGGCTCTAATTTTGACACAAAGAAGCCAGGAAGGTCCTGAGACTCTTCAGTGATCTATCTTGGTTTTTACCTGTACAGCATCTCTCTCTTCCTCCCTTCTCTCTCTTCGTCTTTGTGATATGATATAAGCAACTTTCTTGCTATGCTAATTTTGGAAGTCTTTGTTAAATCCTGTGCTTGTAAGCTTTCTAAGACAGCTTGGAACCAAACGTGCCTTCTAGTTGTATTGCTACACTTTCTGTGGCTCAGCGTAGCTTCTGGGAAGACAGCATTATAAAGTGTGTATGCAAGATCTTTTATTCAGAAATTATAGTGAAGTATTAACGTTTCCACATCTGTCTTGGGTTGCAATGTTTCTGTAGAAGTTGAACTGAAGGAAATGCACCTGCATAAAAAGGATTCTTCTGTCTTGCAGAGAAATCCTCTTTAATTTGAATGTTGACTGTAGCTTAGTGCCAGCACCTGAAGCTGTGTTGCAACACAATGAAGTATAAAACAGGACCTTGGCTGGCCTCTTCCTCCTACTGTGTTGTTCTGAGAAAACTGAGCGTGGAGGGAAACTAATTAATACAATGAGATGTTGGAGGCTGGCTTCTCTGGTCTGTTTGAGTGGTAAAAAATGTGCTTCTCCAAGTGGGGAGTGGCTGCTCCCACCGCAGGAACCGCTTCCTTCCAGCAGACGTCTGCTGAGAAAGGTAACCAAGGCCCATGCACTTGTTTCTGATGGAACATTTTATCTTTCCAGGTGCTTCGTAGTCCAACCAGCAGAGTGAATAGCCTCAGAATAAAGAATACTTTACAACGTTTATCATTTTAGCTGTCCAGAGAAACATCATGGTGGTATGACTGTTGTATGTGTTTAATTGGAGTAGTTACATCTTTATGTTCTCAGGAATATTTTTGGGAATATTTATCTGAAATAACTGCTGCACTGAGTGATTAATTATGTAATGCCTACAAATGTAATTGCCAGCTACATTTTAATGACGTGTCTCTTAACTTTGTGTTTCCAAATGAGTGTATTAATCATTTAATTATCATTTTTCCCCTTTATTTTATATAAGATGTTATTTAGGCTCTAACAGGCTTAATTGAAAAACTACTTCCTATGACAGTCAGCAGCTTGGCATTCATAGACATGAAGGAGATCCAGGTTTAATTCTGCATCTGAAGGGCCTTGGTGACTTGAATCAATCCTAGGTAAGTGAGGCAATTTCTGGGCTATGTAGGAGGTACATGAAAGGTTGTTTTGGGGGCCTGAGGCTGAGGAATGTTTGATGTCACACTGCATGGGGGAGAGGAGAAACATTCTGAAGGGAGCTCCTTTTTGCTCTGAAGCAGAATAACTTCCAGATGCCTGCCTTTTATGGGACAGATTCTTCTTTTGCCTAATTTGTCTGACAATTCTAAAATGCTGGGATCTCTGAAATGCAATTTTTGTCTATTCACAATGATAAGAAAACTACTACTAGAATTTCGTAGTAGTTTTTTATGTAAAGACAGAGTAAGTTAAAGTTTTCTTTGCCTTTGAGATGTTATCTCTGACAGCTTACAATAAATCTCAGAGAAACTAATGCTTATGTTCCCACAAAGGTCTCATACTATTCATCTTAGGAACCATGGGTTTGTAATTTTGAACTGTATACCTTCTGCTATACCCAACCAGACTCTGAGCAGCTCTAGGTAGTGTAAAAATGTTGGCCTTTCTACAATGCCAAGATACAAAACTGACAAACTGGGAAGATGAAATAACACGGATTTAATGGAGAAAAACCTCTCAGTTTAAGTCGTCCATATTTTAGATACTGCACTTGATTTTTAACTGTGACTTATTTTAAACATGTTTCCTAAGTGATGTTTGCATTCGCCAGTGGAGTTTATTCAGCCTCAAATGAAGTTAATGGCACAAAAAATTTTAAGCATCACTTTTAACCTTTATGGAAGGAAAAAAAGTGGGTTTTTTGAGCATGGAGAAAGCCTCAAAACACTAGCCACTGTTATCACTGTTTCAGCAGGAAAAAGAATTGACATGTCACATCAGCACATTAAAAATAAATCAGTTTGCTAGTTTAAGAAATATTTCCAAATACTGCACTAAAAGCAGTTTGTTATAACAATAGTAAAACATATCTTGAATATTTGACTCTTACTTGATTTCCTTGGATCTTCACTGAGTTGAACCATCCCAAACAAACCAGTAACGACTTCCCCACCCCAACATACCTTTATTCCACCTTGCTACATTCCTCATTTCATTTTATTAAAGAAAGAATAAACTGGGAAATAGGAGGAGGCAGACTGAAATCCATCTTCTAATATTTTGGTCAGGGATAGATCTGCTACTGATGTAATTTGAACACAGGTGAATTTGGGAATTTGTCTACACTGGAATTGAATGATTTGTTTTCCTCAGCATCCAAACTAGCACTGTGTGATAAAATGAACAATAAATAAGTGTACTAGTTTTCTGATTTTTCTTCCCTTTTTTTTTCCTCCAGTACTCAGTTTCATTTGAAATAGTATTTTACTACTGACAACCTTGACTGCAAGCATAACCTCCCACTTGGGCTTTTGCAAAGTGTGACTAGTGACATCAGCTTTTATTTAAAGTTTAACTGAGGAGAACAATCCCAGTGCAAACTGAAAGTAGTGTCTAATTCTTTCCTCACTGTTAACAGCACCATGGCTGTTTTAGTCTAGTCTTTATATATTAAAGTTTTGACTTTTCCAATAGCTGGCAGATGATGCTTTTGTGTTCAAGTCATCTGTTTAATCTCAGAGTTTTGTTGAAGTGGACAAATGATGTTGCAAAAATCTTTCTGTAATGAAAACTGGAATACTAGCTGCTACACCACCAATCTATTACCTAATTGTTATTAAATACCAACATGCTGTGGTGACACCTTGTTAGATGCAATGCAATGTTGTACACAGCAATTACTGGCTCTACACTTGTTTTTTTCACAGCCTAGGGCCCAAGTAGGAACTTAAGTTTTGCCACTGGTTTTCAGGCAAGAGAATCACGATCTTGCCATCAACCTGGCTTTCTCAGATCTCCTCTCAGTCCTCTGAGTGTAGAAAGAGCTGCTTATTAGTCTGAGTGAAAGAAAGCAACTTCTTACTGTGACTGCTGGCCCGGGAGATTAAGACTCAAAATTAATAAATGGCTAGACCCGATTCCATCAACTTTGAATGTGGTCATACAACATCAACCAGGTTGTCCTTTGTATAGCTTATAAATGCATGTTTTGAGAAAAGTGTCTGGGGTATACTTGCAGAAACTCAATCAGCAGTGATTCAGCCATATGAAGAGTAGGATGGAGAGAAAATAACAGACCCCACCAGACAGACCTCACAGTGGATTAACTGCTCCCTTCACAAAGCCAAGGGCAATAACATGGACTAACTCACCTCAACGCATACCAGGTTAGCAGTATGTACCTGTTTCAGCTATTACTACATGGCTAAACAGAGAATCCCACCAAAGAAGTAGTTATGGTAGGGAAAAATCCAAGCTTTGTCATTCTCAGGACTGTAGGCTGAGATGCCATCAAGTCCAGAGAGGAGATAGCCCATGCTAATACATGGTGCTAATACAAGGAGAAGATTGCTCTGCTCTTTTTCTTCTTTCTCTTATTAGTAAAATGGCTTTATATGTGCTTTCTCCATGTGTTCAGGCTGCCTGCAAACACTGTCCCTTGGATCTTGGCCTGTCTTGTCAAATATTACCTTGTGATAGTATTGAAAATATGGGTGTTGTTTACGGGTTTATCAGGAATATAGCAATTTAGCAGATACCATGACTTCTCAGGTAGTTGGTTTGGAAGTAACTAGATGGTGAGTTTGCCTTGAATCTCATTGCATTCTGTAGTGGTGCTATACTCCTTTCCTATTGATGCAGTCTTCCCCTTCATGTTTAAAATGCAATAATCAGATTATGAGTATTGTTTCCAAGCCTAATTAGTTTAATTTTATTAGTTTATCATTAGCTGTGGATCAGGGCCTTGCTGCAGTACTCACTTTGCTATACTTTATTAAATTATATTTAATGCAAATCTCTTTGTTTCCCCAGACGCTAAATAAGCCTATAGCCAAAGAATTAAAATGAATACAAAGGGCTGTTCTCAGCCCCTGTGTTTTCAGGTAGGTCTGGAAGAATCAGGCTTAAAACATGCATTGCTTGTACTGTATAGTTCCTCATCTCTTCATAGTACTGTGTGAGCCCCTAAGCTGGCAGCAGGAAACCAACCCCATTTAATATGAGGAAATGTTTCTTTCCCTCTGTACAGCTAATAACCTGGTTTGGTACCTGTTTTTGCTGACTTACCTTCATTTATACCATTTCTTCCTGCTCAGTTTTTCCACAGCATTAAAATAATTATTTTAACTGAAGACTTATTTTTATTTGAAACATCTGCAGGAGACATTTATGGTACTGAGCACCTCTGCAGAGCATGTGGGTGTTCATTTAAGCCTCATTTCCACATTTATGTGCTGTAATTGTTAGTTTCCTAACAATACTTACTAGAAGTGTTCAATTTATCAGTTTTCTTTCCATTTTCCAGCACAAGTGGAATTGTATCATTGCCAATGAGTTCCTATGATTACCACCATTGCTACGGCTCCACTTCCCATACTTTCTGTGTCCTGGGGGCTATCAGGCTGTTTCCTAGGATACTTTTCACAGAAGCCCCAAGATGCCTCTTTCAGCAAAAGAAATCTTGCTGATTGCCTACAGGTAGGGTGAAAAGGGCAGAGAGCAACTGGTTTGACCTGAAGACAAGGGAAAACAGCATGAGGAGCAAAACAGATGGAATGTGATGCAGTGGAGATTTACATTTATCTGTCTTTCAATATTTGTTTTTTAGAACAGTGCCAACTCCAATTTGCTTCTTTTTACTGACTTTTAAGAAACACTGGAGATATGGGTTGGTGCCATGCCCTGATAGACTTTTATGTGCCGTGTAGTTGAGATGGAGGATGCTAATTCATCGCCTTCATTCTGTCTCCTGGAGAATTAGTCCAGGGTGACTCAGCCTTCAAAGTACAAAGCAGGGAGCATGTTAATAAGACTTCTTTCCTTCACTGAAATGATAATTAATGTTGCAAGGCCTCTTCTCTCCATGAAAGTTGGCTGACAGGTGAAGGAAGGTGACACTGACAGACAAAGTCACATCATAAAGCCTCCTTATGAAGCTCCTCATTAACCTAGTTAAAAAAAACTTTGCTCAGAGGAGCTAAGAACCTAAATGTCTGTCTTCTCTCCCAGCCTTTCCACTAAATGCCTGCACAGATATTGCCTCCCCACACACCTACGATAAAAGAGTACTGAATAGCAAAGTATGTCTTCAGTTTTCACTCCTGGGCATGTTCAGGACAAGTGGATCACTGTAAATGATCCACTCCACTACTCAGGAACAAAGCGATTATCAAGAGTGAAAAAAATTAGCGTTTTGCCTCTACAAGCATGACAGAGGTGTTAAGACTAACTGGGAATGTGACTGGAGGTTAAGGGAAGATGTGAACCTCGCTCTTACTGGGCCAGATTGCTCCGTAGGCTGAACTCCCTGTCCTTTGGGGAGAACTTGGTTTCCTAATGTCTCACATGTCACTGTCCTCTACTTTTGCGGGTGGGTTTGGTTCAGTAGTAGAAGCCAACAAGGGATTAGGGAAGAGTCTGGTTAAAACTTCTCTTGTAGAGAAGAATTACATGTTCCTCTCTATATTTCTGTAGTAGTACCAGGACCTTTTGCCCTAGCTGCACTTAGTATAAGCCTGTAATAGCACATTTCACCCAGGAATACCAAAGGGTTTCATAAAATTAGCTCTATGATCTTGCTATGATGTGTACTAGCGAGTTATTGTAATTAAAGCTGGTTAAAAATGTTCCAATGAAATTATTTTCCATAAGATTATGTATACTCTGCAGCATTACAATATTTCTTCTTATTTCACCCCAGGAGCTCAGTGAGGCTTGAGGGAGGCAACCTTGGGCATCCAAGACACAGCCCTTCTCCAAAGCAAAAAGCTTTAAATGGTAGACCAAAAAGTACTAGAACAAGACTGATAAGGCTGCATGAAAGGAAACCTGAAGGCAGAATCTCCAGGAAAGAGAGATCACTGTCATTTTGAAAGACTGAAATAAATCATTCACAATTTTCATTCTGTGATGGCAGACTGCAAACATCTTTCTGACTCTTTTTTTTTCTTCTTGTGGAATTTCAGACTTCTTTATTCCAGCCTACCTTCTTTCTCCCCTCATACAGAGAGGGGAGTGGAGGCACTGCTGATTACTTTAACTTTTTCAAAATATCCTGCATAACACAGGATACAGCCAGCAATACAGTTCAGCAACTCTTATCATTGCTTTCTGTTATGATAAGAATACAGTCCCTGACACTCTCCTTTTTAAAAGGCTACCTCCCTTCCATGATGTGCTTAGAAAGCTTCTTTTAATAAATGGATTAGTCAGTAATAATCCTTGAACTGAATTCCCTTTGGACTAGCAAACCACCTACTCTTTTCTACTGGGCTTTATTGTAGGAATGAGGGCTTTTAATTTTCTGATAGATGACCAAACCTACTTTTTTTTTTTTTAGAACACTAGAGTCTGAGTGTATGGAATCATACTGTGTTCCTTCTCTAAACAGACATCATGTAATCCTTCCTTTCTTCAGCTTCAATAGGGCCACTCATGACCTTACATTAGCTCTCAGAGTATTTTGTGCTCTGCTTTAACTAAGGGTTAGTAGTAATTATGACCCATAAATCCACCAATTTCTACTGGAGGCAAGGAACATTCTTGCATTTGAAAGCCAGCGTGCTTGGACGTACTTTAATACTTCTTATTTGTCGACATCATCTCACTGATGATACTAATCATCACACTTCTATTTAAGACCTACAGCAAGCCAAAGTTATAGTTTACTATTTTCAGGTGTCTGGGAGCAGTTCCAATAATTATGAAGAACCAGAGCAGCAAGCCCTATTTATAGATATGAATTCAAAATAAATGACAGAATAAGAAAAAATTATGACTTTGAAAACTGCTGTTTTCAAAACTAGCTATGGAAGCAGAACCTGTGCTGAAATGATAAGGTAGACTCATGAATTAATTGCATGCTATATGAATGAGCTGAAGCTGATACTTGGAAATCAATATTTAAAAAAAAATAATAGAAAAACAAGTTGCCTAACAACCTTTAGGCAACCTATTTTCTTGAATTCTATCATAACTTAGGAACGAAAATGTTTGTGACTGAATCCTCTTTTTCACTGTCCTTTCTTTAAAGACTTTTATGCCACCATAAGAAAACTTTCACTGTCTTGTATCTGAGAAAAGATTTGCAAAATAAGATTTTAAAAGTGTTGGAATTATGATACAGAAGTATGGAGGCAATAGTCAAAGTCATCCTAGTGGAACAATCATTCTTAAATATATGCTGATTTTTAAGCCATTAGATTAACTGGATCATGATGAAAAGTGCCAGTTTGGAATGAACAAAGGAATTTCTAACCTCTTCATACTGTTTGTACTGTAAGCAAAATTCATAGTCCAATTCTCAAAAAATCAGGCACGGAAAAGGAAACGCTAGCAGAAGCTTCTGCTTTGAGCATTACATTGCACCAGATGTCAGAACTCCTCCACCAGTAAACATATGGAATACACATTTTTTTCAGGTCTCTACAAGGCTCTGGAAACTGCTCAAGAAGTTGCAGTGGAAGCAAAGCATGGTGAATAAAATAAATCATAAGGGCAAAGCATGCTTAGTAGTATAAATCATTTTAAAAGTGGTGGAGTATATCATCATGCCTTTAGTGAACAGGTTTTCTTATTAAAATATACTTTGCAGTAATGACTGCAGCACTGCTACAGGAATATATTAGCATTAGATTGATGATTTAAAGGTGAAATGAACTTTAAAAATATGACTGGCTGTTAAAGAGCAAGAATAGTAAGAGGAGGGAGTAGTAAATTTCCAGAATGACATTCTCAGTCATCTTAAATGGAAGCTTATTCAAAGAGACACTTACACAATGTAACAAGGTAAATTGCAGCTTATTCACTGACAAGTGTTCAGGAGGGAATTTTTTTGTATAAGAGTTTATCCAGTTTAGATGTTTGGAAGACATCATTTTATCAGGCTGTAGGATCTTTAATACTTTATTTGTGCAATGTGCAGAACAGCAAAGTCATGGGTTTGTTCTTACAGCTGCAAGTGCCTCCTTATCTATTTTGTGTTTAATGTTTCAAGGTTGGTTGGTTGGTTTGTTTTTTCTCCTGCTTCTTGAGCCACTGTGATCACAATTTCCACTTTGTCTTGTCTTTGTTTGTTTTGTATTATGAAAGATGGCCAGAGTAGTTTGAATACCTCCCAGAAAGTTAGTTTACAGGTTTATGGGAACTCAGGTAGAGCTGAGAATCTCCTCTCAGTAAAGAATCTAAGTGTACATGACTGGAGAGAAGAGGAAGGCATGTGGGCCTAACAAACCGTATTATCTTAAGTGCAGGATCAGTCATCAGTCTCCTTGATTTCTGAAACTAGCAGTGGCATTTGTCTTGCTTAACTTCAGATACAGCACTTGCTATCTAAGCTAGCCATGCTAAGCTCAGTTTATAGTCAAGGAAGACAATTAGGCATAGCCAGGCCATGTTTCAGCTGAACTCTTTTGGCATCTGCTCTGAGATATGATGAGCCTTCCACTCCAGTGAGGAGGTTGCTATCTTTACTCTGCTTCCCAATATCTGTTGGCTACTTGGCTCTGATGCATATAGCCTGATGAATCACAGCCTCATTTATGCCACCGAGTACAGTTAGACCCGTCCTCATGTCCAAGTTAAAGCTCTGATTAATGTGTCATTGAGACAGCTGGCCCTCCTGTCTCAGTCTGGTGCACTCCTTAATCCTGTAAGGCTATGTAAAACCTGATGTCTCAAGAACAGGAATCAGAAAAGAACCTACCCGGCTGTGAGAGAGGTGATGAGGACAGGGACAGTTTGGATCTCCCTGGTGTTTGCCGTGAGACTGATGAGCTACACACAAATAGCTCTCTGCCAGCTTTCTGAGACATATGCGCAGGTCTTAGCCTGAGCACATCAACAGCATGTCAGGAGGCTCATTGGACCAAGGATGAAGGCTCTGACAACAGTCAAGTGCATACTCTAAGTGTAATTCTGAAATGTTTAAGCTTGACTGAAATGTTTAATCTCTGAAACACACTTCTACCTTCCCTGAGACATCTTAGGCAGCTTTGACACATCAGTTATTGATTAATTCTGTTTTATTTTACTTTTCTGACTATTAAAGCCTTAGTTTATTACATAGTTGTTCTTGGTATATTGTTGTGGTTCCTTTGTCATCACCTGCATCTGATAAGAACTTCTACTTCATCTGCTTTTCATTAGGAGGACAATTTTTTCTCATTTTAAATATACGAGTGTTGAACATTCAATGACGAAATGAAGAAAACTTGGAATAGAACATGATGAGGTATATGATGGTCTTTATTTTGCCTGTCAGTCTTGGTATGTCACGATTAAGTTTTGTTTTGTTATAAGATCACAACGGAATACTGCAACCTTCTGTGTAACATCAGTCATAGGACTAGTCAGCATTAACTCCTCATTATACTAACACATCTGCTGGAAAAATGTCTGACAGACTTTATCTTGTTTAAGATTGAATGGCATTCCCAGGCAACTTAGCAGCATTACAGACTTTTCATTCCCTTCTCTATCAAAAATACAAACATGAATAATAGTTGAGAAGAAAAAATAAGAAAAAATAATGCTTGTCTCTCTGAGAAGAGAATGAAAAGCCAAATATAGGTTGATTTAAATACTGCAGGATATTAAGAAATTGCTATGAGTGCATAGTAACCTATATGGAAAGTAAAATAAGTAATATTTTATTTTATCAGGTGCTTAATTTTATTACTTGAAAGAGCAAACCCCTGTAAGGATAAAGGAAGGATGGGAAGACAATGCCACTGTGGATACCTTATGTCAAAGAACTTGAAGGATGTGCAGATGACAGCTCTTTAAAAATGGTTTCAAGAGATTTTTTAAGCACCCATTTAGCTATGAGAAATACTTGCCATTCTTTATCAGATTAGTAGCTTAACTCACTTCTCATCTTCAAAAAGTACAGTTTCTGGGTTATTGATAACAGTGGCTTTAAGGTATGCTTCACTCAAAAGCAGGACATATTTTCAGAATTTCTTTTGTATATGTTAGTGCTTGCTGGGCAGAAAAACTTCTGTTCAGAAAAACTGTGGGCAGACTTATTGCAAAGATACCAATTAAAAAACAAAGTATACAGGGAAGCAAGTGCTATGTGTCCTCTAATCACCAGCCATTCACTCTGATTGCTGGAGAGAACCTCACCTTTAGTTCTATAAATTCTGCTTTGAAGGCAAAAGTCATAATGAAATTTTTCAGTTTAATCAAGGAGTTGGAAGTCACAAAGGGCCTTAGCAGCCTGGAAGCAAGTTTGTTTGACCGCAGTGACAAATGCTTTCTGGTTCCTCTTGTGTCATATTCACAACTGAATGTAGTTTAATTTCTCTTTGTAAATTCCCATAGCGCACTTTTTTTTATACATTTGCCACTGTCAGTGCTTGGGCTGATTATATTGCAGTCCAAGACAAGTATTTTCTCCATCGTGGAGATTTAATTCTTTCCCTCATGGACAGTTTGAGTAACTGGGGCTACCTTGGGAAGAACTGTTGGTTTTCTCTTCCGTTTATTTCCATCTCTGTTAGCACTGACATTGCTCTCCTTCTTATTGTTCTTCTGTTTCTTTAGAGAAAATAAAAGGTCTTGTATTCCACCTTAAAGAGTACACTTTTCTCAAATAAACCCACATTCATTGCTAGTCTTTACAATTCACCCTTTGCCAATATGTTTTCCCTTCCATTTTCCTTCTGATTTCTTTCGTCTTCTGTGGGGAATTTTTAAATAGCTTAGCACTAGTATTCTCTCGATTGCCTGAGATTTGGCTTTTTGTTGAATGACTTCAAAATAGCCTCATCTTCTAGAATTGGTACTATGTGAGAACTCTAAATAGGGATTTTCCCATGTGTAGCAGATGTATGTTTTCATGACTGGTGCTCTACCTGTTAATTATTTATTATGGGAAAAAATACATAAAATAAATAAAATGTCGGTGTCCCTCTAAGTAATTTATTTCATTTTCTTTAATAATTAAACCTTATGTTGAAAATTATACAATTTCTCCATCAGGCTGCTAGCTTTGTGGTGGAGCCCAAGAGGTGAGAAATGGTGACATAACGCATTACATTTCACGCTGACTGCATCACTTGAATGTGTGAAGTGCCTCTTGCAGACAGCTCAACTTTAGCAATTTCACAGTAACACTTTTAATACCAGACTGGATTTTCTCTTTCAGCTTTTCTAGGAAGTCTTTCCCTTCTGAGGTTGTGCTCCTCGCCTTATTTTTTCTGACATCTGATTTTAATCTGAATGCCACTTTGTGCTCTGACTGTGACTGCAGCTCTCTAGCTGTCTGCTTCTCATTCCCTCAATTCTCCATGAATAGCCTCAGGCACCGTAGTTAACTCTTGCAGGTCAGTAATTTTACTTCTCAATACAGGAATCCTGAATGTCTTATTGTTCCTCAAATAATAAATAGCAACTGGTCTCTAGTGCCTGCCTCAAGCCAGTTGATTTTGTTTTTCCCAGGACCTTTCCTGTTTGTCTCCATTTGGGTTGAGAGGTCTCTGTTTAGATCAAGCTGAAACAGCCTCTTATGTGAGATTTTGAGAATCAGTGTTTACCATTTAATTTGAGAGCCATTCTTCATTAACACAGTACTCTGCTTTTTGTTTGTTTCTTTTTTTGTTTCCTGTGAAGTGTCATAGGGTCAGAGCTAATGGGCTTTTGCTGTCCCTTCAGAGCTCAATTGTAAATACCCATTTTAATCCACAAGTCTACAGTTCCCTGCAGTGGCAGAATCAGAAGGGATATTATATACTTAAGGTTGTAAATATATTTTATGCATTTCATTATATTGACTTTTTTAATGGCAAAATACTGGTGGAGTGAGAACGCATATCACATGCATGTTCTTTAGGGTGTTAGCCATACCTATAATAGCCATGACAGACAATTTACATCTATTATAGGCAATGTAAATATAGATAATACCTATGGCATTATTGATACCTGATACCTGTTACTGAGCCCTTTCACCATGATTGATTGCTAAAGAAAAAGCTAAAGATGAGGGAACAGGAGCGGCCAACTGAGGGAGGGCACCACCTTTGGGAAGGTGCCTCTCTGTGCACCCTGGCTGCTGGACACGAAGAACCAGAACAGTTCTGCTGTGCCTCTGACCAGGGCACTCTGTGGGGCTGAACAAAGGGAATGGGCAGTAAGACTAGATTCCTTTCCTTTCCCTGCTGACAAGCTTCCCTGCCCCACAGTGCAATGGCACAAAGCACTCATAAGGTACATGATCACTGCACTGGGTGTCAGAAAAGTTCCTTTTCCCTAGGCTTCTTGTAGCAGAGACTCAGGTATAGATTCCAGAAATTCTTCTAAAATAAATAATTTATTCACAAGGTCTGGAGTAGAGCATCTCAAGATATATGCCTCTTGAAGAGGGACCTTCAGCAAAAAAACCCCACCTTGGACAATTATACCCCCACAGTCCACTCCCCCCACCCCCAGTGTGTCATTCTGGGCCAATTGCAAAATCAGAGTCTGGGGTCTCTTTGTTCTTCATTGAATCTCTTCATTTTCATCAGGCAGGCTGTCAATCAAAGTCCTGATCTTCAGTTGCTATTTTGTGCTTGCAGCTGGAGAAGAATAAGTTCTTGGCAATAGACAAAACATTCTTCTGTTTCTCATCCTTTGTTAGGTGCCATTCTGTTCCTTTACTTATCTCCAGGGTTGCAGCTCCCCTTATCTTCTAGCTTGGAGATTCTGAGGTCTTTTTTACTTAATAAAGGAGAAAGTTAAGTGGTCCACAGTTGGCAGAAGTTATGTTAAGCAAACTTACTTAAGCTAAGCAGATTCTATATGAGAAGTTTCTAACCAAGTTCTATAAGCAGCAGTATACCCAGTAATTCAGTGAGCTAAGGCAGTCTGTCTCCTAACACAGGATTAAGTCCAAGGTACAGCTGGGCATCCTCTTTTCACTCCATTTGATGAGCGTCTATCTAGCCTAAGGTAAACAACATTCAGCAGATAGCTTCTCACTGTCTACAGGTTACACTGCTTCCTTCTCTGCAGATGAGTCCAGATGCAGTGCTGGTCAGACTGGGGGAGAGTAACGCCCGCGGTGGTACCAGGCTGGGAAGGAGTGAAAAGTCTTCTTAGCAGGTGTCCTTGCCAGCAACACATCTGTGGTCACATAGGCTAGAGTTATTGACAGCATCACAGCCTTTATGAGATCTCACTAATACAAAGCAATCGAAGACTGTCTTTACTACTTGCTGAACATAGTGGGGCTGTGATTTTACAGCCCATAGATGTTACTTTAATGTAAGGAATAAATCAACCAGTTTCTTTTTTCTATAATGTTATCATTCAGCAGTTTCTCATTACAGGAGGCTTAGAGTGCTATTTGCACAGGTTATCATTGCCTCTGTGTGATGATTCATTGTCTAGAGGGTTTTTTTTTTGTCTTTTATCACTAAATACATTTCAGGCTTGGGTGAAAATTAGAGTGATTAGTTTTAAAAAAAAAAAAAGAAGGCTAATTGTACAATGTTCTGAAAAAGTAGGTAAAAAGCATGCATAGGATACCTTATAGAATTCTCAGATTATCTTGTAAAGACTTCTTTTATCCTTAGGAAAGCCCTTTACATCACCTATGTTGAACATTTTGATTCATCAGCATGGAGGACTGTTACTTTCTGTTTCTTCTTGAGCCCACTGTTTGTTTTGTTTTGTTTTGTTTTGTTTTGTTTTGTTTTTTGTTTTCTAGAGCAGATTAGACAGAACAGAGAGAAATTTGATTATAGTTGTACCCTAAACTCAGTCTGCTTCTGTAGTGTTCATAAGAACAAATGATTTATGCAAAGATGTGCATGAACAGAAAACCTATGCTTGAAATTTGATGAACTTTGGATTTTCATCTGGTAAGTCATAAACAGACTGTAGAAAATCCTTTATACTCCCATTTCGGCAATAGCTATCCTCTGCCTTATTAAAGTTTATAGTTCTGTCAGAGGAACAACTATGCCAAACTCACAGAAATAATAGGTGAGTGAGGTGCAAGAGCCACCCAGTGGTTTAAATTGACTGTATATACCATTCAGAAACCTGTTACAGGTTGGGAAATATCCAGATCTATCCATCACCGGAAAAGGGACCAAAAATGAGAGTATAAAATATCCACAGCTAATAACTAATTAGACCCTGCTTTTAATACCTCGAGGAAAAATGATACTTTCCTTGATTCTTTGTTAAAATGTAAGAAGCAATCTATTTTTCATACAAAGACACATAATGTATTAAGATGATATGTCAAGGACCTAACTACATACACAGTTTTGGGCTTGTTTTTGGCTGGGTTTTATACTCTTATTTATCTGTAGGTGGCTGACTACATCCATCCTTCAAATGAGTTTTGCCATTTTTAGGTCTATCAAGCTGTCTGTGAGGCAAGTGGCAGCACTGCAGACTCTGCCCTGTGTTCTCCATAGGGAATTCCTGTTCCTGAGAATTCTGCTTCTCTTCTCAAGGATCCATTACTCCTCAGCATCCTCTGGGTTGTTCAGGCTGGAAGAAGAAGGAAGACACAAAAGTTTTTCAGCAGGTGAGATAGAACAATTTCGCTATAACTGTATAGAGAGACATCAAAGAAGTCCATCAATCATGTATCCTTGTGAGATAATGCCAAACAGTATTAATCATGGTGCAAGGGCATTATGGTTCATTGATCACTCTTAAATACAAGATATTTCTAACCAAAATAAATTATGACAAATATGTTAATATGCAAAATGTTTGTGTTTCATCAAGCTCTTCTTTTCTGTGGGTTTTATTTTGCTCAGACATCACAATTGATAACTATACATTATAGAATCTCTTCATCCTGCTCTGATGTTATCGTCATTTTTTCCTACAAATGAAAAACATTTCACTATACCACCAGGCTACATCAGTGACCCTTGAAAAACTGAATCTTTTCTCCCTCATCCTAAAACTAGAAAGTGAGGGAGAGGTAGATTGCTTCCTACTCAGTTTCTTATAATGTCTTGTGTTAGTTATGCAAAGATGAATATTCTGAATATTTAAACATTCAAAACTGATATCTATCTTTCCATGGAAAGACTTTATTCTTGGATAAATCAACTTTTTTTTTCCTTTAAAAAAAACAAAAACAAAACACAAAACCAAGAAGAAAAAGAATGACAGGGTAATTCTAGGACCAGCTGAAACTCAAAAAAATATAAAAGTAGCCATCAGATTTTTCTTCCTTGTTCTTTATGCAGTTTTATGAACATTAAACTTTTATATCTGTTGCAGATATTGTCTGAAGAGATTCCAACTATTTCCATGAATTCAGTAAACTTTGAGGAGGACACTAAAACCTCAGGTGTTCTTGAAATACTGAAGTTCTAATAACTGAAAAAAAATGTAATCTGTTTTGCATCTGTGAATCCAAGCAACTACCAGTTCGTCTTAGCAAGCTGCACTTCCTTATTCACTCAATGATAGAAATATCCAAACGATTGAGGAATTATAAAAATCAGAGGCAGTGGGAGGAGGGGGAACATTAAGCCAGAGAAGAGAGCAGGCAAGGATAATGATTCAAAATATCTATTTACATTTAAAAATGACACAATGCTTTCTCATTACAAACTAGTCGGGGAGTTTGTCCTGCTGTCTTTTCATAGATGCAATAATAATAAATACATTTTATTTTCATTTGATGATGGTGAAAATTTGCAAATCTCTTTTTCACTCTTCTGAATTATTTATTCTTTTTAATATAAGACCTTTAGCAAGTGTACAGTGTTATTTGCAACATTGGTTTAGCAAATGTTACACATTCATGCAAAGTACTAACACTTCATTAATAAGAGAACCATACTACCAAAGTAGGAAATTATCTATAGTGACATGGAAAGTAGTAGTTAGGAAAGGGTGCTTTGGGGATAAATAAGATAGTCATGTCAGATAAAATACATTTGGAGGTAGCCCAAAGGATCTCTGTTGGGCACTGAGGGCAAAGCCAGCAGCTATGGGAACCCTTTATCTCACAGCTACACCTTTTGGTCAAAGTTCACTGACAGCCCTTTCTTGCTTCTATAGCTGTGAAATAAGAAGAAATGTATCTGGAAACAGCTATCTCCGCAAAGCACCAGAAGCCTGATGAAGCCTGGCTATGGCTTCTCCCTTAATGTAAAATCCATTGGGAACTCTGATCAGAGGCTCTCTTTTGGGCCCTCTATTCCTGGGGCATCTTCTCCTCAAGCACAGGCTGCTGCAATCACTAGAGACTGGCCAGCAGAATAAGTGTTTATATCAAAAAGGTGGTGAATTTGCACATGTTCATACGACGACTTCTCCTCTGCTCCCTTTATAATTTTTGTAGGCACTTAGTTATTTTTGAGACCCTTACCCTTCTGATTACATGTGACCAACAAAATCAATTAAGTATTTATCTTTTTTTTAAAGATACTGCATAATATTAAGATTCTGACTTTTACCTGGCTACAGTAAAATAAAACAAAAATAAATCTGGTCTGTACTCTCTATTCAGCTTTTGGATACCTGACCATGACAGTCTTATCAGCATGCTTGCTGCAAATTTACTGGCCGTGTTTCCCTGGTGTATGAAGGCAGTTTCACTTCTGCATTGTAACAGGTCACGTAACTTCAGTTTACACCAGACATGCCCAAATATACTTTTCCTTTTGGAGAATAAATAGATCATTTCTTCCATAACAATGAGTGAAAATGTGATTATAGAAGTGCTGATACAGTTCTGAGAGCTACCAAGAGTAATAGCCTCCTGTGATAGGAGGAGTTTTTCACTGAATGACTAGATAAATGCTGGGTTTTGAACAGATAGGTAGCTATATCTTAATCAATACAGGCATATGTGTCTCCAGGAGCTAGAATTTAGTGGTCCCTTAAAATTCATTTTGCACAACATCTTGGATGAAAAACCTCACTTCTTTTTCTTTCTGCATCACAGGTTGCTTTTGCAGACAATGTATGTTCAGATCTGAGGTGAAAATAAATACTATTTGCACATATGCCTTGCCCTGTTTGTTGAGGAGAGTGGACTGCAGGCCTGTTGTCAGCACAGCAAGTGTCTTGCAGACATCAGTGGGACTGGCTGCCCATCCGCAGCAAGAGACATGTTTGGATCGGGAGCTCTGATGCTGCTGACACCTGTGGCTGCACTGCAATGTCAGAAGGGGAACACCCATCCTTCCGTACACGAACTGAGAATGGTAAAGACTTCAGTTATGAATAACATCACAAACAGTATTAAAAATGCTGGGTTTTCTTCGGTGCATAATCACATAAGAAGTACAAGAGAGAAGATGCAGTGGGAAGTAACAGTAAAGCTTTTGCCAAGAAAGGGCACCGTCACCACAATGACCAGGCTCTTTCAACACACTGATATGCCAGTAAAGCCAGCTGTCTTCTGACTCCTATTATTATGCTACCACCTGGTTTTGCTTTTTTCCCCTTAATGTAAACGTTTATGCATCGCAGTCTCTTTTAGTCTAAAAATAAAAAAATCACAGCATGTCAGTATATAAAGAAAGGGTCAATATGATCACCAGCATGGATGGAAAAAGTTCCTTGAGAGTCTCAAGTTCTCTTAGGAAAGATGATTTTACTTGCTTTTATTTAGATCAGGACAGACTTTTCAAATCTGTTAGTCTGTAGAAACAATTTTATTAATTTAAATGGGGCCAGATTAGCTTTTAGCTGTGCTGAACAATAAAATACTTCCTCTCATTTTGCTTGGTGTCCTTCTTCCTTTGGTACTTCACTATGTCCCTACACAGAAAAACATGCTAGTAATACTCCAGCACAATTAAATTTGTCATTTGCCATCTCTGATTACCAGAGCTTAACAATCAATCTGGGAGTTACTGGGAATGCTTTTGTTGAAAGTAAATATATACTTATACAACAGTTAAGATCTGGAGACATGATCTAATCTCCTGAAATGAACCTGAGATTCTAAAAGGATCTTCTGGTGATATTATACAATCATGCACAATTCTGAGCCTTCGCTGGCAGGGAAACCTCGAAGAATCTTTAAAAATATTTAACATCAAATTTTGTGTACATTGTTTGAATAAGAAATTCCTTTTAATGAAAAATGTCAAGCTTTAAAACACACAAACCCAAAACCTTTTTACATTAGATTTCAAGTCGGATCTTTCAGAAATTGGAAGAATTGGAGCAAGCCTGCCCAAGTCAGCAGTGGTCAGTGTGCTCGTTTGGAAGAGGCCCCATTTCACATTGCTCCTTTGGGCCAGAGTGTGTGTCATGGGCAGCGGAACCCCAATATCCTGCCTATTTTTACCTGGCTTATATCATAAATGTTAGCCTAGAACTGAGAAACCTTTGTAAGGTAAATGTCAGTGAACGAAATCTATTTTTATGACAAAAGATTTGGTTACAAAGAATTGTCATCTCCCAAAATTCTCACAGCTCTAACTAATTTCACGTTCAGAAGAGGTGAGTGCAGTTCCCATTTACATTATCAATTAGTATTTGTTTCAGCCTACCACCTGCAAGCAGCTATCATCACAGCGCAGTGAGTGCGCAGCCAGCCTGGCTTCTATGGAGCTGCAGTGAGGAACAACTTATTCTGAATGACAAAATAACCACCTTTCTATCTCTATATTTAATGATACAACTTTAGCTGTGGGCCCTTGTTTACCTCTAAAGAGAGACAAATGTAAGGAGTGCCTGTATTTCATAGATAAAATTCTTTGAAACTTTCTAAAGCTTCATTAGTACTGACATATTGTCTATGTGGCATAACAGCACAGAAGTGCCTAATCTGCTTTTTAATGAGAAACCTTAAGTACTACAATGAGTGTGGTGCTGCACTCAGTATTTGGATAATGTACATAGCTAAGGAGATTTCAATGCCTCTAGTACTCTAGCTGACAGCTCATTTAGGGGATGACATGCAGTTCAGCACAACAGGTAGGCATACCTTTCCTGCAGAGTGAAAATGAACATTCAACAAAAATCAGCAATATACGAAAGATGTTGCACCTACAGTTCTTTTCAGCAGGCGCTGTATGAACAACTGGAAAACTCTTTAGAGAAACAGGTTTTAAAACTCTGATACGCTCTCCAACAGTTAAAAGGTGCCCAGGATGGCAGATGTCATGTCTGTAGTACAAGTCTGGTTAATGAATAAGTGGCAGTTGTGGCTCTGCTTGCTACAGAGTTTGCCAAATGCAGGTCTGGGGCCAAGAGCACATGATCCATGCAATATGTTGTTCTGAACAACAAAGTCTCCTTCCCCACGTAACTCCTGCCAGCTCTGGCATAGGAGCAATCCCGAGAGATGGCAAAGCTGCTGACGCCTCTGTCGCTGCTCAGCTGGCTTCTTGCAGCACAGGAGGCAGCCTCTTGGTGCACTGCTCTGCCTGCAGCTTGGTCCTTGACTCTTCTGCCCAGACTCTGCACCATGGCCCTGACTGGGTTTACCATTAAGCCCTCAGCTTTTCAAGCCCAAACACATCACAGAGCTGAGTCTCAGAATGTGCTCAGACTTCCTTTTCTATGGACAATGCTATGCAGCCGATTTGGAGATGCAGAATCTGAAAGAAGTTTCATATTATTCATTCATATACACTTTGCCAGCAGTTTAGAACTGGTGCTCCTTTTCATCAAGAGCAGCTGAACAAGAACTGGGGCAGAGAACCCCTGGTTGCATCAGAGGGACCTGAATTTTGTAGGGATGCATTGTAACTGTGGACAGGGTGACCAGGAAGGAGAAAGTGACAAAATAATAAATATACATTTATTTTTCTTCATTGATAACGTTAGCACACTAATGTAGCTTTTAAACATTAGGTCTCAAATGCAAATGTTTTCTTAGTGTTTCATTCAGGAGGCTGTGATAACAACTGCTAAAGAAGATGCTTTATTCGGCAGTGGAGAATTTATCTTCTTGTTGTATCAGATGATTTTTACTACTAAGAACCAGCTTTGGCACCATATTAATTCAATTTGAAGTACAAATGGAGACTTTAAATTTACTCTTTCATTTGTGAAGTTATGAATCCTTTGTGTTGCATTACTTTCTCCCTATTCCATTTATTCTATTTTTTTCTAGTACCCTTTTCTTCTAAATCTAAAGCTAAAGTGAGTGAACTTCAAACATTAATTTCTTCTCAAATTTTTCCTTTTCTCATAGACTTCTTGCTGGGTCACAGCCCTCTAAGATCTAAGTCCAGCAAAATAACTGCTCAGAGAAAAAAAAGGATGTTATAGTTCGTCTGAAGTAAAAACCAACTTTGCACTCCACATTTTCCTGTCATAACCATGTCACCAGGTGACATTTGGTGTAGTTCAGTTTCATTTCTGACCAGTGGCCTGGGGTAAAGCTGCCGGTATTAACCCACTTGTCACACCCCCCCATCCCACCCCCACCCCTTCCCACACAGGTGGGAATCTCTTATTTAGCTTGTTTCAAATAGGTAAATAAATAAGGACTTTGGGGTTCAGTACAGCTTAAAGCAATCAAAACATACATCTGCAGGGAGCAGCTTGGCTGGAATGCCTGGCTGTGAGCTGGGGGAGAGGGAAAGTAGGAGATTCCAGGAATCTCACCAGCATCTTGGTTGTTGAAAGCCCAGCAGCCAGGAACAGGGAAACAGTTAAAAGATCCTCAACGAATGAGGCTTCAGGGAAACTGAGCTTTCCCACAGCTCAGCGTGCCACCTGCACCTTAGTGACAAGAATGTGCTGTCAAGATGCTGAATATCACCATCCTTGTGGAAGTCTATCCTTTCATTCTGCTGTAGGATTTTGGAGAAGCTTCTGGGGAAAATGCCAAAATGCAAATATGTGCACCCTTCCTCACTGCCCTTCAGTGCATCAGTTGCAAAGCGCAGCATTTTCCAAGACCTGCATGCCTGTTTGCTAAGATATAATCCTGTTTGACTCTTTCTTTTCTTCTTCGGCCATCAGTTCGAGTTTCGAAGTGCAACTAATTCTCATTCTCATTCTTCCTCCACTCACAATCCACTTGCAAGGGGATGAGGACAAGAAATTACGTTAGCTGTCTGTCTGCAGCTGAATAATCCCAACCTGAAATCCTCCCTTCTATGCATATCTGCCTCTTCCTTACCCCCTGCTCCACTACAGCAATAGTAGAGGTCACTTTCTTCAGCTTTGCTGTGCAGTTTTGCCTTACTGGAGATACTTTTGTCCCAAGATATTCTGTGTGCTCCCCTGGCTTTATCCCTACTTACATCAACTTCATTAACTGCCTGAGTTCAGACCTCCCTGGTCACTGCTCTGGCACTGCAGGGCCATGCCATGGCACACTGAGAGAACTGCTGCTTTTCCAGAGGCTTTAGCTGGGCAGAAAATGGAGTGGGCAGAGAGAATTTGGATGCTGGCTAAACACCTACATTATAGGTAGCCTCTCAGTATTAGGAGGGAAAGAGAAGAGGTAGAAAGGGCAGCAGACATGAGCCAAGGTATCTCCAGAGCAAGGCCAGGTGCCAGTCTCTAGCCTGCAGCATGGAGGATGCTCATGAGGTGGGCAGTACCCTCAGCAGAGTCCCAAAGCCCAGAGACCCTACAAGGTGAGCTGGAAGGGGGCATGGGAGCTGGGGCCAAACCCAGAGAGCCAGCTCAGCCTGCTGCTGAAGCATTTCTCCAGTGCTGTAGCTGGATACTGTAGAATAGATTTGTTAGAGAACAATAATTTATGCCTCCTTTCTGATTTTGAGCAGTTTGTCGTCCTTTACAATCTCTGCCAATCCAGTCTCATTCAGTCCTTACAGTATCACCAGTGAATGTGCTTTTTATGCTGTCCCTATTTCATTCTCATTTATCACTAAAAACCAGCCTCCCCAGTATTCAGTTCAACCAACATGAGTCACACCATGTCCTCTGGCAGATATTATTGGGTTTGCTCTAGCAAAATAATGTTTTTGGAAGAATACAGAAGATTGAATTTACAAAGTATTTCTGTGGTATATCTGTGTTGATACAAGACGACAGAGGACTCAGTATAAGAAATTGCAGCAGTCAACCTGAAAACACCTCTGTCTTCCCTCTACATTTAAAGTACTGATTTTAGCTATATCAATATATTTTGACGAGTCCCAGATATCATTTTAAACCAAGAAAAACAATAAAATAAATTCTCTAAGATACCTAATATGAATGACATCAAGTTTCAGAGTAGCAGCACAAAAATTTGAATGAGTACACTGCAAAGGAGATAGCATGCAATCATTTCTTGTCACCAAAGTTGACAAAGCACTGGTTTAATAGTATCATGAAAAGGGATCTCTGCCGCAGCTTAGATGTGGCCCCAAGAGAGGGCTGTGACATGCAGCTGCCTTGTAAACACCATGCTAAGTCAGCCAGGAAATGCCCAGGCCCTTGAACAATGACATGACAAGATACAGGGAATTAGACAGACACAGGGCAGCCAGGCTGGCTTTTTACATCTCCACCCGGGATGCTGGAGCAAACCTTCCATAGAATGACAGCAATGCTGGTTAAATTTGAAGTGTTTCATCTCAAGAACCATTGAAAAGAGAGTTCAGCTCTGTTTTTTCATCTAGGTAACAAAATATCCAGGTTGTACATATTCATTTGGTTATTAAAAATATTTCTATTAACAAAGCAACTGCAGACACACTGAACATCATGACAATACAGTTTTAAATATGGCTTATTCCAGGTGCTTCTTTTTCATGAACATTAAGTTTTTCCCTAGATGCCTAGATCTATAGATACAAGATAGAAAGAGCCTGTTTCAAAGTGACAAAGAATCATGAAATCAGATATTCAGCATCTGAATGAGGCTCTTCAGCTCCCTTATAAGCTGTCTCATACAAAATCAGTATACTGTAAATTTCTAAGAGATGGTGGTCTTAGCACATGAATCCTAAGAAAAATGTCTTACTAGGACAAACAAATCAACATGTAGAAAAATCTTGAATAATACATCCACTATGAAGTGAATGCTGATTTAAAAAATATTCTTTCTAAATATTCAGCTTTAGTGGAAATGTACATGGACATTTTAAATAATAAGTTCTTTTTAAGCAAAGTCATAGTTATTAATGGTTTTAATAGCTTTTGGGGTTCCCTTCATCATATGTGAGCTCATAAATTTTATCACATAGAGACAAGAATCTCTGGTTTCTACATATTACACAGATGTAGGTATGAAAAAAGTGTGCTGAAACTTTTGAAATTCTTTTGGACTTCCAGAGCTGTAAATTAGAGAATTCAGGAAACAAAAGAAATGAACACCTTAAACCTCCGAACTTTTTTGCAGTGTGTGGTTTGGCCATTGATCAAAGCAACAGAGGTAAAAGGGGGAGCTGTGAGGATGCCGGTGGGTGGGTTAGTGACTGCGCTTTCTGTTGTGCTCCGACTACTTTTATGCACTCCTTCCAAACATGCTTACCGATACAACCTCCTGTCTGCAATATTACTTAAGGATTTGACTGACAAGGTTTGGCTGGAGCACATACAACGAAAATGATCTTCAAATCTATGAACATTCATACTAGAAACTTAACACACTTCCAGAGCAAAATAGAAGTTTGAATGGCTTGTAGCTTAGGCACAACCCAGCATTGTGACTATCTGACAGAGCCCCAGAATATATACATTCATATCAGGTACTGAATGACTATTTTTGAAAGTAAATGATAGAGAAAATTGCAGCCTACTACCCATTTGTATAGAAGGAGATTAAATTCTACAATACATGACTTATTGTGTATTATTCACCCAGTTCTAAAGAGTAGTTTAGAACTGCTTATAAAAGGAAATTCTCATAAAAATACTTACATATCCTATTGAAATCTCCCAGATGCAGGGAAAGTTGAAGCTATATCAATACTCTATATTCATTACATGGAAGGACAGGAGTGACAGCCCTAGAGAGAGAGAAATTTGCAATTAATAATTCTTTCAGAATTAAATGTGCAAATTACAGCAATAATACTGTGAGCCACTCAGACACATTTCAAGGCTAAATGTTAACACCTGGTAGGAGTAAGAACAGACTGGCTTACTGAGAATGCAACGGATTTTACTTCAGAGTTTCTCTGTTTGTATAATACACAGTTTTCAGCCTAAAGCTGGCTCTTCAGTGTATAACATCCTCTCCCATGTGACAAAATAGGGGCCTTTTTACCCACCACTGTTAAATCTACAGCAGTTCTACATAAGGCTAGGTAACTTCAAGAGAGGCCTAAGGCATTTCTTAAAGCTGGGCGTAAAGAGATATCATTTCTTTCTGTTCTTCCTCTCCTCCTCATCCATCCTTATAGTCTAATGGATTACTCACTATTGCTGTACATGTTCCCCAAAGTGATACAGTCAGCCTTTGCTCTGCTCACCTGCTTTCCTGTCTGCCCTTGACACTCACCTCTTAATTACAGTCTCCAGACTCCGGAGACCCCTCTTTTCCTTTACTGTTTATATAGCCAAAGTCATAAAGTGCAGTAGCATTTAAGAAGGCTCAGTTTCACAGCTGCAGTGCTCAAATTGCTCACTGCAATGAAAAGCCTGATCTGCTGTGGAAGAGGGCGGAAATAAGAAAAGATATGTACCACCTAACTCATTTTCCAAAAGCTTAAAAGTGATGGAATGCATATTAAAAAAGCAAAAAGGGAAATGAAACTTACAGTGATGTTCACTTTGATATTTCTCTTTAATGAAGCCACAGTTGCTCTTTAGCATCACTGACTGAAACTTACACTGAAACACAAGTTATTAATATAAAAGTCATGATGGCCTTAGTGACCTAGAAATTAATTAAAAGTTTTAGTGGTACCAGTAACCGTTAATTAGCATGAGTGAAATAATGAACTTTATGACTTTATGATTTTTATGTTTTTTTACTTTCTGCTTTATATCTTTGTAGAGGGCAAGAAAAGCATAGCAATATGGAATAATGATTGTGAATTTCTTTACACTTTTACAGATTACTCCATTGCTCTTTGCTTGAAAAGGATGTACTGTGGTCTGTTCTGGCCCAGGAAGGTAAGGCTGCCAATGATTTTCTGTTTCATCCTAGCAAATGTTCACCTGACCAATATAGCAATATATAGGAAAAAAAACCCACACAACAAAAAACAAACAAC
This sequence comes from Columba livia, assembly GCF_036013475.1. NCBI lineage: Eukaryota > Metazoa > Chordata > Aves > Columbiformes > Columbidae > Columba > Columba livia. The sequence goes on from NC_088603.1 coordinate 26,433,937, forward strand.
TTCTATATTTACAAATGGAAAATTGCCAGGTTTTTTAAGTTTTTAAATTTTAAGTTGAAGAGCTAAGGTAAGAGGTGAAACAATTTTTAAAAGAGTTTTCCTAAAAATCAAGACTTTTCCTGCCTAATTTTATGCTGCATACTTCACCACCAATATTAATAGCAAAAGTAGGCATAAAGGTCAATAAATTTACTAGAAAAGTGTCAGTGGTATTTTGTTCTACCCTATTGCATGGTGAATTACAGGTGCTAAAACAAAGAACAGAAGCCATTATAAATATTATGGCGTATTCCAGGATATCATTTTCATAAACATTTTGAGTCAGATTAATAGGAAGATTAAGCAAATAGCCTATATTTTCTCTTGAAACACTATGACTTAAGTGATCTTTGGATTAAAGCAACACAAAGAGGTGGTTTTGGTTAAAACAGAGGAGATGAAGTTTTTTTCATTCTAGGCCATATCCATGAGTCTGGAGATCCACCCATCCTCCACTGAGTTCAGTAGAATGAGTCCCATCTATATATATACTCCTTGCAGACCTGTTTTCTTTATTGTGAGCTTATGATTTTCAATATTCACATTTTCACTGCCTTTTGCTTATCCAATATTATTCTTCTGAATTTATATATGCCATCATTTCTCTGGCTCTGTTAGAAAGCCCTCTCTTGATACATCCTAATATCATGTTTGCTTTTTTCATACCACATCATGTTTACGACTGTTGATTATCTTGCGACAAACTCGTGTACCTTTATCTTTTTCTGTTTGCTGTTTTCAGTTTTCAGCTAATGAGCTTCTCCCACTTACAGCAAAAATGTTTATTCTTAAATTGATGGCGTTGCATGCAGCATTGTTATATTTCATTTCATTTCTATTATATTTTGCCCTCTGGGTCATCTAGTTCTTGCAGCAGGATACTCTGACATTCATTTATATTCCCACTATATTCCACCTTGCATCATCAGCTGGTTTTATTCCCTCATGTCTAATGGGGCCAGGGTCATTAATATAAACAGAAAATGTGCTGGGATTCTGTATCACAAGGATGCTCTAGATTAGCTCTTTTTTTGCCAGTCTTGATTTTTCTACTGCTATGCGGACAGCCTTAATTCCTTGAGAAACACTGACAGCTACTTTCTCCAGTCCAACAGCTGCATTTTATTTTTGTGAGTGGAACTGGCTAAAGGGTACAGGAGTCTTGGCTGGGGTGCTTTACCAGAACTAGATATCACAGAGACGGAACAGAGAGTTTGATTTGGCTCTTGCAAGTTCTGCAGTTTTAATTCAAGTGAAAGAAAGTGCATTGTTCCTAGCATACCTGGTTATTTGCTGTCCCTGGCTTTTGATGCTAAATGATATGAGCTTTTTTCTTTCTGACAGTCACAAGTGCTGGCTTCGTATAAAGATTGACCTTTACTTCATTACTGATGATAAACAAGCTCTGAAAGTGTATCTGCTTAGTTCACAGATACCCACAGGGACTTAATGCAAAAATATACTGTGGCTCTGGAAACTGCACAGGAAGAAATGAAAGTTTAACTCAAGGTGTTTTGATTTTGCTTGCTAATCTCCAGGGGGAGGAAACCTCCTCATCTCTTCTGGATAGAGAATCAAAGATAATTTTCCACTTTCTGTGTGAAAAGGTCATTAAAGCTGATTAACCCACTCTGAAAGCTCTAAAATATTCAGGACAAAAAAAAAAAACAAAAAAAAAAAAAAGACTGGGTGGGAAAGTTAACAAAGCAATTCAAAATGGAAAATCTAATTATATTTTAAAACAGGTCAGCTTTGACAAAATTAATTTCATCTTGAAAAAAGAAAAATATATGCTTGAAATGTTCTGAGTTTTACTATTCCAGAATGGAACATCTGAATGTTTCAACTTTGAAACATCTTTTTTAAAAAAATTAAAAACATATATATTGTAAAATATTGACTACTCATTTTGACTGGTTTTACAGCTTATCTCAATTTAGGAAGAATTTATTTATGATAGAATCATATTTCACTGATTGATCTTGTTTATCTATAGATACATACTGAATCTCTCTTTCTTGTCTATGGGAAGAACTGATAGAGCCTTTTTGCCTGCTCACCCCAGCAAATGCCTTTTGGTCATTATTCCACCCAATTTCTGAAGTGTTTCTGAGGCATGGACACTGAGCCTGGGGCTGGAGGCAGTTCTGGCTGCTACTCCGCTTAAGAGCCTGTGTTCTCCCACTGGTTTGTCATCTTCTACCCAAGGAACCAAGTCTTCAGGTCTCCTACTATAACTGTACCGATAAGCACTCCTAACCTGATTCCCCAAGAAGTGTTTGTTGAAGAGTGCCAGTAAGGACAGAAAGGTCTGAATTTACCACAAAACAGAAGAGTGTTTAGCATGCACCTTTTCCTCTTGTAATGCAGTCCAAGCCCTGTTACTAAACAATTGATAAAAGCATATAAACAACCGTAGCTGTGCTTTAGCATGAAGCTTCAGAGCTCTCGGAAAGCACGAAGTCACTGCCTGATGCCACTGTGAACAGTGGAAATTGTGTACAGTCACACCTGGAGGAATTAAATTAAAAAATTGACATGCCCCAAGCTTCTATGCAGCCAGAAAACAGGCTCTTAACAGAAAGAGCAGGCTGGAGATGATAAAGTCAGTCAAAAGTAAAAGTGATTTAAATGGAATTGCCATGTAAGGCCATGAGAGTACCAGCATTCATAAAAGGCAAATGCTTCTTTCTGAGACTGGTGCTGCCATAAGGAGGCACGTAATGAGAATTCACGATCACGCTGAATTCAGTACTGGTCTGGTTTACTACTGTGCTAGGAACACACATACTTTTGCTTGATCTGAATTCAAACAGGTATTTTATCTTAGTTGTGTTCAAATGGTTCAAATTATTTAACAGAGAGATTAAGATCTGGGACACAAACTCTTTTATGCTATCAGAAAGGGAATTAGAGATTTGCAGTATTATATGTTTATTTTCATTTTCCTTGAGGTCAAAATCTATATCTAAAAATATGCTTTTCTTGAAGCACAGTTTTGGAGTGAGGCATGAGCTACTTGTTGGATTTCTACAGTCTACAGTATGTAGGAAGTCAGATTAGACAATAAAGGTCCCTTTTGAGCTGTAGGGGAGAATTGCTCTACCGTCAGAACTGTCAGAATTGCTCTACAGTGCCACCTAATGACACAGAGAGGTTAACATGAGATCCATTCTCAAGAATCACAGTAGCATGCGAGTCTGCAATACACAACGATCAGTACTTTATGGATTCTAAAAAACATTTAAAATGTGTTTCTTCTCTAAAACTTATGAAACCGTGTCCTTTTTTATGCAAGTCGCATTCTGAAATACAAGCAAAATATATGGGCAAAAGGAAATCTGAGGTTCTACTCTGTGCCTGCTAACCTGCAAAGCCATACAAGTTCTTTGGCAGCAAGGAAAACTGAAAATCCTCTTTAAGATATAGATCACATTTTAGCATATGGAAAGGAAGTCTTGTTATAAAATACTAGTAAGGCTACTTTGTCTGCAGGTTAAAACAAAACAAAACAAAACAAAACAAAACAAAAACAAAGCATACAAAAACCAAAAAACAAACACCCAAAAAAAGCAACAGATCTTTTGTGTCCTTTCCCTGGGATGCAGAAATTAGCTGTATTCAGAGACAGATGCTTTCCATTAAAACTCTGTCATCCCTGGGTATTTCCCTTGTTAACCTTTCTGGGAAACGTGTCATGGTGCCTAAGAGATTATTTTGAGGCCATAGCAGATAACCAAGGTGATTTTCAAATGTTTCTGTCTGGTGGGTACACTATCACCTAAGAAAGCTGAATCACAACCATGTTGGAGATCCTTGAACTAGCTCCCAGAAAATGGGAATATCTGCATGATGCAGCAGGGCATCCATCAGAGCCATCAGCAGCTGCCCTGAGGTCAGAATTGCAGTGCTCTTGTGTGGCTCTGTATTGGGGCTGCTGCCAGAGCAACTTGTTGGTCTAGTTCCAGCATGACCTGGGGAACCCTTGTGTTTCAACCCATGTAAACAGTGATGTACTTATGATAGCATTTTGCTGGTATAATTAGATGCCACCTTGAAAACCTTTGAGAGCAAAATATTCTCTGCCAGCTAGTCATTTGATTCAATTGAATTGTTAAACAATCAAGTTACGAGCACTTAGAGGATAATAAGGGGGTAAATCAAGAGCTTAAATGTGTTTGTCAAAAACAAATACTGTTAAATCAGTTTCTTTCTTTACAGGATATATAGCTGAGGAGGAAAGGTGGTAGTAACAGACATACATTTGGACCTAAGAGGAGATGCTGGTGATGCAGTACAAGGGTCTGAATTAAACACTTATAAAATTGATTGTTATTGTTTAACTGTAGGCAGTGGTTAAAACACTAAACAGCCAGTCACTGTCTCTCGCCTTTCCTTCAGAGGGGGGAAGGAAGGGAAGAGGAGGAAAGATTCATAGGTTGCAATAGAAAAAAGATTTAATAGAGCAGTAATAAGAGAAAAGTGATACAGAGCAATATTTAGCCCTGGAACTCACGCTCCCAGCAATGAACCCCAGAGAGTGGACAGTGGGAGCATGGCACATGCGGTAAAATGTGGAGATCGCAGGAGTAGGAGCAGGAGCAAGAGCAGAACCCCACATGGGTGGCAGCCATCAAACAGTGATATCCCCAGCAACTTCCCACTTATACACGGAGTGTGATGTTCGTGGTATGGAGCATGCCATTGATCAACCTAGATATCTGTCTAGGTACTGTCCTGGATCCGCTCCTCCTTGCATCATACACCTGCTTACTTGCAAAACATGGGAAAAAGAAGAACATTCTTCACCCCCTTGGCATCAGTGAGTTTTTACATTCTTTCATAACACATCCCAAACTTTGGAAAGCTACTGGAAGAAAACGTTCATTCTATTCCAGAGTGCTATCTTGTTACTCTTGAACTAAATCCAAAAGAAAAGACTGTGCTAGCTGCTAAGAAGAAAAGATTCTAACTGCATGGGAAATTACCTTCATTTCAGCTGAATCAGCACACAGGTCCACAGGGAACAGATTGTAGCTGAATCTGGTGTCAAACTGGAAGACTGTCTCAAGTGAGGCTCCACAAAAGGTCCAAAATGGAGTCACAACTGGTTGATATTTTCAGCAGCAGTTTGGATAATGGAATGCAGAGTATGATTTATAAAGACTTTAGCTGATACTAAGGCCTAAGAAGGGCTTGGAGAACAGTCTCAAAATTCACATGACGAGATGTGGCTCAAAAGCAGCTAGATGAAATTCAATAAAGATATATGTAAAGCACTGCACTGAGAAACAAAGTGCTAATGAAAATCAGCAAATCTTAGAACCGGACACATGAACCTATGCTGGTCCTGTGAAATCATGTAATTTCTGCCCAAGTAAACTGTTCAGCTGGCTACACAGACTGGGTATGTGCTGGCCAGTGCTAAAAGAGTCTGATGCTTGAATTATTGGACACACATGTGTGGCCAGCACTTGGTATATTTCCAGATGAAGGAAGCGATGGTAACATGCTCATTCTCTGTGAAGAATGATGTCATAGCCTGTGTTTAGATATCCTTCTAATATTTTGTTAGTTCAGTTTTGACAGAATCTGTGTGAGAATCTAAATCAAACATCTCATCTGCTGCTAATTTCTTTTTGCTATAGTTGTTGGAATGGCAATTCTTATTCACTTTATCAGTCTGATGATTGCTGCAAAGGGGAAAAAAAAAAAAAAGACAAAGAGTTAAAAAAAAATTCCTCGAAACGCTTTTTCCAGTGATTTTTTTCTATTGCTGTTTCTTCAGTTCAAGGTCTCATGAAAACTGATTGTGTAAATGCCAAATTGGTTACTGAACAAATGTGATCATTAGTAAGTTCAAAGTTACTTCCTTCTTAGTCACTTCTCATGATGGTGAGTGAGCAGAACTTGTTACTTCTTAAATATCAACAGAAGTGTTTCCCAAATGCCAAGTATTTCCATAGGCACAGTACCTACAGGGTGCATCAGAATCACAGAAGCTCAACCATGTGTAAGAAGAATTTAAGGTCTCAGAGCCTGAATCAGTTTTACCTTCTTTAGGGAGTCACCATGTGGGTGCTTCTGGCTGAACTAGGAAAGTAATGAGGATTTGCTTCATCTGACTTATTCTGGATATGCACTCTAGCATGAGGGACACTGTACACTTGACTTCAATGAGACCAGTTTGGTCGGTGTTGTCTTTAAAGAGATTCCAAAGTGGCTAGTTCAGATGTATATGCTTAAAGCTAGGTGAAGGTGAATCCTACCCAGGCAGATCTCAGTTATCTGTGAAAGAATTATAACTCAACTGGAATTTTTTGGGATTAACCAGTAGAATATTTAGTTATAAACGAAGCAAGCTTTTAATGAAAACAATTTAGAATAATTAAATATGGTTCCTACACATAAAGTTACAAGCAAACAGAAACACATCACTATAAAGACACTGTTAAGAAGGACACTGCATCATTTTGCTAGGCAATATGTAAATCGACATTTTCATACATGCTATGCTGTCTAGAGCTGCTAGGAAACTCTAGTCTTTTTTGCAGTAACATGCAATCTATAGTTACGCTTCAATTTCCAATTTCTAACACTTGCTACGGTTGTGTCACAGAGCTATTTGAAATAGTAATGCTCTGAGGGAGTGATTAAATTTAGCATAACAAATCGTTATACATGAGAGGTCTGTTTGTCGTCAAGCATTCTCTTTTCAACAATGAGTGCTCTTTTCTAGGTCTCCATTAAGGTAATGGTGACTGCACAGGAAAAGGTCCCCAGTAGTCTCAGGTATTTTGTTAAATGTACTGATGACCTGTTAGAATGAAACCGAATGAAAGGAACAAGTAGATGAGAATAGAAAGTTAAAGATATAGAAGTCAACATGGTGGAAGTGACAACAATTCTGCACTCAGATAGTTACTGTGTTCTCCATATAAGGAGCCCCCTCCTGAAGTCTGTATCAAATGCCAGAAGTTGCTTCCCCATTGTAATTGCTGACCTGTTGATGCATTGATGAAAAATTAACACCTTGATTTATAAACACTGAAACTTTAAAAAGCCCTTAGTACTAGTAAACCTTAAGACTCGGAATGTGATAGCTCCCAAAGCTTCAATATTCACTGGACAGCAAGTGATGGGAAGGAAATACGTAATTTGATTTGACAGAAACTTTTAAACTGCAGCAGTTTTCTATGACCTCTGGGATTTGGAGACCTTGTTAAGGAAACTCACATTGTTTTATATTAACCTGTTCCCATTTCGTATGGTAAATTGCTACCTATTGTGTTGATTTTCATTTTGACATAACCAAATGCCTTTGGTGCTGTAAGCTAAATAATAATTTTGTTGATTAACTAAAAGCTGGTGTAAGTGTTTTCCATTGTTTTGTCTCACCTTCCCCCCCTCCTCTGCTTGCTTTTCAATACATAATTCCTATAAAACCTTCTTATCCCCTCATTCCTCATTTTCCTTTGAACAGCAGCCAGTCATCATGAAGATTGACACTATTTCTTAAAAATTGTCAGTGGTTATTAATTTGTAGATGATTTGTAAGAGAAGTGGAAAGGCCAGATAAGCTTCATTTTCTTTGGCATATTGTATTTTTTCACTAGCATGTAAATGCTGCTAATCACCCTTTAAAATTGTTCATGCTTTTTCTTCATCTGTAATTATCATTTTAAAAATTAGATGCTATATCAATAAGATGCAATAAAAGGTTATTGCAACATTTTTTGTGCATTGGAGGATCTAAACTCAAGGAAAGAGCAGTCAGTGGAGCTGTGGCATTTCATACGTTAAAAGGAGCAGGGGCAATTTCTTTCAGGAACTTTTCTGGAAAAAGGTCATTCTGAAAGGAATAAAAGTCTTGTCCTCCATATAAATAAATTGTTGTTTCAACCAAGCCTTGCAACATCATTGCTATAAATACAATGCCATAGAGTGGCATCTAATTAAATCAAGTAATCCCACTAAACTGTGTTCATTTTGGAAATTGTATTGCTGCAGCACAACTTCCTAATTCAAATTAAATTACATTAATTAAAGGATTTAATTTTGGAAACATTCAAAGTGAGTGCTGAATACTTTGAGATTTATGCCTGTTTGCTTAATGAACTTTGGTTATTCAAAGCTCATTGAGTTCAAAATTTAGTTATTTGTAATTGCCTTTTCCATGTTTTGGAATCTATGGAAATGTTCACCGTAAATACTGTGGGCTCAAAAGAGAAGAATAGAAGGATAAGTCAAAGCTACCTTTGTCCTGAAAATGAGACTGATTTCTCAGTAGACGGAAGCTGTATTCTTGCCTGTAACCATTTGATGCAGGACCAGCTATTGTCCCACACATTTCTGGAGTCTGATCAACACCATTACCAGCACCATGAAATAAATGTACTGAAAAAAAATGCAGAGAAATGTTTATTGGGAAAGCGAGAGGTCTAAAATAATAGCAATAAGAACACCAGTGTCACATACTTGTGAATCAGGCTCCAGGATGCAAAAATAATTAAACTTATCTTTCTTGGAGTCCTACCATCTGTGTTTTCTTTGGGTAAAGGCAGGATGCAATATCAAGACTTAAATGTTTCTGCAATATTTTCATCTTCACCCTGAAGGTGTAAAAAGTTCATTATATGTCAGAAATATAGGAAATGGATTAAGTAAATACAGTCACATCTTCACATATAGTAAATGGATCTGGACACTGCACTCTCTGAGAAGTTAAAAAAGAGTGAAAACAAAACAAAACAAAACAAAAAACCCCACAACAGCAGTAGAATTTCTCCAGCTACAAAGGGGGCAACAAATTTGTCTGATTTGTCTGCACAGTTTGAGACCGGGAGAAAGCCACCAGAAACTTTATTTCTGTTACTTTTCTGACACAGACAGAAACAGGGAAGATGTCTGAAGAGTATATTTCCTGGAGATTTTCCCTCAGCAGGGAGAAAAGAATTTTGGACTGTGACCTGTCAGGCTTTTTTAGTCCAACTTCTCAAGTCTCTTTAGTAGTCTCTTCCTTTCTAATTTGAGATTGGTGAACAGTGTTGATTTGCATGTTTAAAGTTTATTATCCATGTAGCCATGTGCTTAGAATACACATACATAAAATGGTACCTTACCACAGTAACACATAGCTATGGCTGCCCTTGCAGAGCCTTAGATCTATCATGAAAGCCACTTGCATTACATCGTTGAAATTACAGCAGATTAGCCAGTTTCTTACATTTCCTATTGCTGACCAGGAGAAGTTGGCATCCATCTTGTGACATATAGTGGCTGCTATGCTTACAGGGATGTCATGATTTTCCTGCATATCCAGACACTATTTGCCTTGTTCTCACCCTTAGAACAGGAGGATGTGGTCATCAAAACACAGCCAACCCCTAGAGTAATGCATCTCACCAGCAACAACCTCATAAGCAACATACAGAAGAAACAGGCAAAAGCCTCACTGAAAGAGACCTCACTCGGACACCAGATCACAAAACTAAAACAGAAGGAAAAAGACACTGGTAGAATTTGAAGCCATTTGTGTAAATTATCTAGCTTCAAAACTTATTGCCAGAAATGAAAATACTGACAGTCTTAGGTATAAGAGCAAGTGATGTCTGCATTATCCCTGTGTGCATGTAACTTGTTGGCTGTCTAATAAAAACAAGTAGATTGTTTTCCCAGTTTTGGACTTTCCTTTTGGCTGATTGAGCTCAGCCACTTTTAGGAATATAGGAATCATTGGAACAGAGACCTAGATAATGCCAAAATAAGCACAAGTGGTTATCTGCTGTGATATTTTACTATGAACTTGATAAGAAATACTGATTCGTATGGCCATTTAAAAAAAAAAAAAGGTCCTGGTGTTAGTGGAAAATTCAAGTGTGGTCTTCTCCAGAACACCATCTGTGTTAAACCACACAGTGTGCAATGATTTTGGAATTTTGAGGTTTGATCTTACAGTTATTGTACTATTTAGTCATCAAACAAATTTCATCTAAAAAGACTGAAAAGGGGAGAAAAGGTAACACAGAGAACAAGACACAGAGCTAGTGAAGTCTACAGCCAAAACCCAGCCCCAACATTTCTGTGTATTATAATTGTGCCTTGAATTAATCTAATGGTAACAAATTGAAAAATAAGGACCCTGGATAAGTGTACAGCACAAGGATTTAATAAACCTATCAGAAAAACTTCTCCCAGTAGAGTGATGGTGTAGTTACACATTTACGTAGTTGTAACCCTCGGTGTTTCCATGACATTTCTCCCATTCCCATCTGTTCTTTCCCACATTCCAGGCATGATAAAATTACCACAGAAACACATATTTAATGTCTCTGTCTAAGGCACCAACCACATTCTTTTCTTCTATATCTCAGCTGAAAAATAAGAAAGCTTTAACTACATTTCCATAAAATGCATCAAACAAAAAGGAATAATAATTTACTACTTCTGTCTAGTCAGTATAAATTCCAGGCAAAGATTTCATACAAATGTGCAGGGCATAAAAGATCTGGAACTAATAGAAACTTGAAAGCATAATGGAGACTTGGATCTATCTTCACATCCTTTTTTCTTTCCACAGTTGAGCAAAAATTTGATATTTCTACATGAGATGAAAACTAATTCCTTCAATATCACATGCTGCAATTTCTGAGTTATGCAAGACTACAAAACATGCATTTATTAACTTTTTGCATTTTTTAATATAATATGGGAAGGACTTAAACTTCATGAGTCTTTCAACATGTCTAAAGGCATTAAGTTTGGAAACAAGAAAATAAAAGCCATTTACAATGTGCATCCTGAGCCAGAACTCTGCTGAAGATCTTTGGCACTCAGAATATTTCAAGAGTAACTCCTAGCCCTTTCTGCAGAGGAGTCCCAAGGACAAGCCCAAACAAGACACAGTTTAATAAGGACAATCACCAAATGCAATTCAGACAGATGGAGTTAGGACAAGCTGGAGTGGAATAGTCATGGTAATTAATATGGAGTAGCCGCCTTGTGCCAGCTGCCTACCAAGGTCTGGAATTACCAAGGAACTGAAGTGAGACACCCATTTTTGTTGCACTAAGCTCATGTTGTTATTGCCTATGGCAATGTTAAAGCAAATACCCTCCTGTGGTGATGACTTTCTCTTCACTGACAGATAAAGACAATCTAGTGTGACTAGACTCCTAACTCAACCTAACTCAAGCAATTATCCAAAGGTAGGCAGGACTTTTTTTTTTTTTTTTTTTTTGGTAGTTGAAGGGAGATTGAAAAGTAAAAAAATGAAGAGTGCTCACAAAATTTTGTGGAAGAGACAACACAGAAAAAACCTGTTTTTTTTTTTTGTGGTAAAACTTGAATACAAGAAAATTAAGTTCAAAATCTTTGGCAAAATGAAGTTGGAAGTGGTTTAGAAAGAAGATGATTTATTCAGTTTCTAAGAAATGACTGGCCAAATGGGACTAAGACTCCAAGAGCTGAATGGAAAACAGGAGACCACTGCAGGAAATCAAAGAGGTAACCCTGCGATTCAAGCAGTCAGGTTGATTTTTGCAGCAACAATTTGAAAGTTTTCACATGAAAAAGTATTTTCTGCCAAAGCCAAAAAGAAGACTGTGGGACCACAAAATTCAAGATATAACTGTTTGGGGAAAAAAAATGTGCTGGCCTTATGTTTTGAACAGGGAAAATATTTTTTGGTTAGGACTACAGTTCTGAAAGATCTCTAAATGTTTTTTATATGGAAAAAGAATCAAGAAATGATCTGTAAGAAACTTCCCACATGGATAGACAACTAGACAGGTACTAGACAACCTGACAGGTCTCAATTATAATTTTTTTTCAAACAAGTCTTTATGATCTGTGTCCCAGGAGAAAAGCAGCAGTAGTTTCCAAGCAAGGAGCAAGTATAGCAATAAAGATTGCAGCTTCTTGAGTCTACATAAGCCCTGGAGCTAAGCTGAGGATGGCTTCCACAAAAGGTGTACAAGCAGTTTCCTATAGTTGCAGAACATGACGTTGCCTCAGAGTGATTTTTTTTCTCTGAAGTTCCACTCAGCATTTTGATTTAGGGCTTCCCTTCCAGGGAAAGGAATAAACCCTTCTAAAACAAATCCAGACCAAATATTTGAAGAAACCCTCTGTGAGGTGAGGCAATTGATCTTTGGTCTGGTTCATTTAAAACATAGGCAGCTTTTACGGAGAGGTATCATCCACATTCAATACAGCAGCATTTCAAATGAAGAAGCTGGAAAAATCCATGTAGCTGCTATGGCAGAACTCTAAGAGCAAGTTCAGGAGCCATATTAATAAGAAATATAGGGCTACTGTTAGGTGTGTAAACATAGAAAGTAATATTGTCCTTTTGAACTTACTGGCAATGTGACAGGTTGTGTAGACAACAACAGGCACTATGTTGAAAGCACAAGTGATCACTACACCACTCTGGTTTTGAGGAATGCTGCAAAAACTACAGAGCAGATCAACAACATCACGAGGAAATAATTCTATTTCATTACCTCTGCGTATCAACACCTGTGTTTGAATACTCTGCTTTAGTATGTGTATGTCTATTTATGGTGACTGTTTAAAGCCTCATTTTGGTGATATTTGCTTTTCCTGAAAGTGAAGTAATAGCATGGTAAATGAGACTGAACATATTGCTGCAAATAAATACCTAAGGACACAACTCTGTGCTATTTCCTACTTGCCTGTTTATAACTGATCACTGAAACAGATTAATATAATGCAACTTGACCACCTGTTTCTTTTTGTGTCTTAGTGACAAACTGGATTTATTCTATCTAACCAAACAATAGCAGTTAGCATTTACTGATCTTAAAACTGCAGTATTGTAGTAAACAACACCTTGCTTAAAACGATTTAATATACATGTTTTTGTGACTTATTCTGTTGCTCTTTATTATAAAAATGCAGGTTTTTAAAAATTTTACAGTTAGCAAGAAAGGTGTTGGGAAGGATTAACAGCATTAGAACAGGCCATTTCTTCCCAAGTAGTACTGAAATAGAAAAACGGTTGACCAGGGCTGACAAGATTATTTTCAAAATGTCCTGAATCTATGGAAATAATATCAGAAAGGAAACTCTCTGTAGTTGTTATATTCTTGAAAATACGGAGTACTGAAAATAATGTTTGACAAACTTCCTATGCACCAATGCTTCCTGTGCATATACGTCCATTTTAATGAGTCAACAATTAGATAGTGAAGACTTTAACAATGCAAAACCCCAAGAATAATCATTGCATGGATTATGCAAAGTGAAAAAGCAGTGTGAATCATATAAATGATCTCTGGAGGTCTATAATCCAACCTTCCACTTGAAGAGAAACTGCTGAAAACTACATCAAGTCAGCTGTGGCTTTGTCTAGCTAAGTCTAGAGAACACCCAAGGACAAACCACTCATGAAAACCTGTTTTGAAGCTGTGCTACCCTCCTAGTGAGGAATAATTTCCTTATGGGCAGCCTAGCAAGCCAAAATCTTTGTCCACTCCTCCTTGTTATGCCAACAACTACTACTGAGAAGAGTTCACGTCCATCAATCTTTGTAATTCCCCTTCAGGCAGTGGTAAGCAGCCATTAGCTCACCCCTTCACCTCTTCATTGCCAGGTTAAATGAGATCAACCTCCTTGACCTCTTCTCATAAGTCTCTATTCTTCTTGGTAAACCTCTCCTGGACCCTCTGGAGTTTCTGCACATTCTTCATGAACTGGGGCCCCAAACTGGACACTCTATCATCTATGACACCACATACTTCCTATTGTAGACCAGGATGCAGTTTGCTTTATTCATGTGATGGACATACTGTTGGGTTGTATTCAATTTAACCTACATAACTGTCACCCCTGCAATTCCAGATCCTTCTGGCAGAGCTAGTTCATGGCCCATCTGTTTCCTGCATGCACTGATGCATGAGGTTTTTCTGCCTCTAGCAAGCAAGCATGCTGAGCCAGTCATTTAAGTATAGAAGGCAGTCAGGCCAGAAAAACACAGTTTTCCCGTAATAAACCCATGCTGACTCTTCTCATGTCCTTCATATGTTTGAAAATCTATACACAGAGGATATGCTCCATGTTCTTTCATGGACTGAGGTGAGGTGGACTGGCCTTCAGTTATACAGGTCTCCTTCTTGCTGTTCTTCTACCTTCTTCAGTCTCTGTGACTTTTTCAGGACATTACCTCCCTCAATGTCACATCAGCCAATTCATTGCATCCGTGGGTATATTCCACCCAATCCCATGGATCTAAACACATCTAACACTTCTAAGTAGCCCCAAACCTGCTGCACCCTGCGGAAGGCTTTAGGATGTTGTTCTTAAGCCATGCTGCTACGTACAGAGGCCTGGAAGTGGACTGTCCTCAGGAAAACTGAGGTGAAAAAGCCTTTTCTGTGTCGTCCACCAATATGTCATCTCCACCATTCATCCACAAATACGTATTATCTCTGAAATTTTTTTTTGCTGCTTGCATATTTTTATAATTTGTAGACTTCTTTTTTGTTATTCCCTATTTAGTTACAGTGGGCTTTGGCTTTCCTGATTTCATCCTTAAGTTATATTGGAGTGGTTTTATTTTAGTTCATATAAAATTCCATACTTAACTATGTAGGCCTTCTGCCAAAATTCCCTGCACAATCTTATGGTTAATTTCTGAGCTCTCAGTAATTTTTCTCTAAATGTATGGTATCTTTCTGAGTAGAAATGCTGAATACTGTATTTTTGTTTACTTGCCTATGCTTTAAATCACTAAGAATTAAATCCTGTTATCTTTAAATAAGTGTCATTCACATGAATAAATTCAATTACTTCACAGATGCTACATTTATAAGGCTAGTAGGATCAAGTTCTTAATATAAAATGACACTTTAATATCCCTATAACTCTTTAAACCTTCTTTCACAGTTTCAGCAGCTTAATGCTTCTTACCTTGCAAAGGATTATTATGTCTGTGATGTATCACAGGTAAAATAAAGCTACAAAAATATCCCTGTCTTTCAGTACTTATTTCTAATAAGAAGCTTTATTCAGACCCCTTATATTTTTTTTTTATAGTAACCTAGCAGAAAATATCATCATGGCAAAGATCTAATCAGCTAAATTTCTGCAGGAAACAACAGACGTAAACTGGATGGAAATTGATTTGTCCATTTGGTCAAGTACCTCAAACATATGTACAACACTTACTGAAGAAGCAAATCTGTTCCTATTCCAGTGTAAAATATATTAATGTAGTGTTTTGATTTATAATGCACCATCATTAATTATCTGCTGTCTTTCACAGATGTCAATCAAGATTAACCACATTATAAAATCAGTATCATTAAATGTAGAATTATTCAGAGTAAATCTAATAGTATTCTTTTTTTGAAAATTACATATTCCAAGCTAGAACCTCTTCTGGCAAAATTTTTGAGGTCTGTGATGGAGAGTACCAATATGTCCTGAATTAGTGCTATGCAGTCTGCTATTATCTTATGGCTTAGTGATGCTGCAGACATTGACTTCAGTTCTAAAAGCAGTTCAACCATCGTGGCTGAGTTATTTTTTCTTGAAAGATGTCTCTGGTTCTACCATGAACACATTCAAAATTAGGCCATGTACCTGTGGCCTGTTCTGCAGCATAGATATGCATTTTCACACCCTCGTGTGAAGACAAGAGCTGTTGCCTCATCCACTTGTTTGAAAATTCACACACAACGACATATTTCTTCCAAAATAGAATATCTGAACATTCCATTGCAAACGCAGCTTAGGCTCTATTTCAAACAAATACTTTATTCAGTCTTGCTTTAAAAGGAAGGTGTGAAATCAAAATATACTGACTGAATAATCACTGATTCTTTGCTTTATGAGGAAATGCTAATAGGGAACTACAGTCTTCCTAACCACAGTGAATTCATGCTTGAGTACTCAAACAAAACCCTGGACAAGTCACTGAGGTTTTCTTTCATTTATATCCGACACAGAAATGTATAGTCATTATCCCAGTTTTCTAAGAAAATAGATTAAATTGCTAAAATGCAGATGAGTAAAATGAAGAATGGCACAACCATAACATCAAAAACCTCCCAGGTATAACGTAAAGAAAAGTGTAGGCTTCACAGGGCATATGAAATCAGTTCTATAAGACTGAAGTAAACATTTTCACGTAAGTGAATTAGAGGAATCTAATACAGTCCCCTTTGTCACTATAAATAAAAAAGGTAATTCTCACACTAGTATGGTGTTACGCCACTCCCGAACAGTCTGTATTTCTGCTGACTTTTATTAGGTGTAACTGACAAATGTTGTTCAAGTTTTGCCACATTTTTGAAGATCTGACATCCTCAAAGTAATTTTATACCCCTCTGCCAAATTAATGAGATTTCCAGGACAGACTAGACTTTAGAGTGGTATTTACAGCAGAAGAGTCAAAAGTTATTATTTAACTATTAGTCATTAATATTTAATATGAATGATTTTAAAACAGTTTTTAATAATAGAATTCATTAAAGCATACAGGTGGAAGATATTTTACCAATTGAAGGCCACAATTTAACTACTGCCTTTTTATTTCAGATAATGAAAGCATAGTCAACTGACATAAATCTTTCCTGTGTTCTACAGCTACCTAGGGACAGGAAAAGGAAATTCAGCATAGTATATGTGCCTGCTTAACAAAGATTTGCCTTGGGTCTTTTTTTTTTACCACTGCAAAGCAAAACCACCAACTAGTTAGCAATGCTATTTCCAGAGGTATCTTTGAGGTTTTGCTTCTGAAGACTGATTATCCCTGTATACGCTTATGCTGGAAGAACTAAGGAACGAGTATACATATAGTGGGTAAGCTTTAATTAAAACAGAACAAAAAGGAAAAGTAAAATTTTAATCAGTGTTCTCATGGCACAGTAGCAAACAAAATTGATTATGCGAACTGTGAAGCAGTTGTTAAAAATTTATTAATATTTAAAATGCTTTCCCCTTTTTTTTTTTTTTTGTTTATAAATTGAATGAATGTATCTTGGTCTCTTTTGATTTTTTAGACACTTTTACTCTTCTTTTTTCAGTGGTCCAAAGTGTGAAAAAGCAGACCATGGGAAAAACAAACCAAAACAAAAAAACACCACTAAGAAGGAGGTAGAAACATTTTTTACATAATTTTTCCTAAAAATGGTGGGGGGTTGGTGTCTTTTCTTTTCTTATGGAAATGCATTTCAACAAAAATTTTTGGTATTGAGGTTTGGTTTTGTTTTGTTGTTTGCTCGTTTCTTTGCTTTTTCCCTGGGAGAGGGAAATAGTTTCAGTTAGGAAACAGCTGTGTAAAGATTTTATTAGATGAAACAATGATTCCTGCAAGTCCATGGATTTTCTCTGTAAATAAAAGACATTATAGGTCCATTGCTGAGCAAATACTTAATGAGTTTTGTGTTAATGAGCTGTCTCCGATATTTAGCAGGCATATCTCTGCTTTGTGGGATACTTGGTAATTGCAAAAGTTTACATGTTATACCCAGCAACACCAATGATGATTTATAGTGTAGACTGGAGTAGTAATGGAAGATTAACTGCATGCACTGCACAAGCAAGGCTGTAGCAAGCAGGTCAAAGGAGCTGATTTTCCAATCTGTTGAGCACAGATGAGACAACATCTGGAGTGCTGTGTCCAGTTTTGGTCTCCTCAACACAAGAGAGACATGGACATTTTTTTGTAAGTCCAAGGGATGGCCACCAAGATTATTAGCAGAAGCATATGACATATGAGAAGAGGCTGAGAGAATTAGCTTCCTTCAGCCTGAAAAGGAGAAGGCTCCAGAGGATCTTGCTGATGTCTTCAACATATACCTAAACTGGGAGATAATATAGAAGCTGAAGCCAAGATCCTCTGGCAAGTGCCCAGGAAGATGACAAGGGTTACACGGGTCACTGAGAGTGGGCTTTGCACTGAAGCTTCAGTATGAAGAGTCTCAAAGGAGAAAGTCTAATGGTTTTTCATAGAGGTTGCTATACAAAAAGCAGAGCTGATCTGTGAGGAACAGGTAGGAAATCTGCATTGTCTAACCTTCGTTAGTCTCTTTGGGTCTCAGGAACTGCAAAGCAGTCACCCAAGCTTTTTTATTTTTTTTCCTGGTTTTAAACAATGCAGCTTTCCCTTTTTCCCAGTTTCTGTCATGCCAGGGAATTCTACCCATTTTGCATTAGTGGATGGCTTTTAACCCTCCAAATTTTCTCACAAACCTCTACGACCCTTTTCAGCCCTTTTGTCCAAAGTCACTACAATGCCATGATGATTTCACAATTCACCATTTACCTTCATGACAGTCTACCAGTAAAACATGAACCAGTAAAACATGACAGTCTACCAGTAAAACAGAATATGCAAATCTCTACCTACACAATATTTAGGCAACGGTGCTCTACTCTGTCCCAGTTTGTCAAATTGATTGAATACTCAAAAAAAAATTCCACACCTACTTATTGAAACCAAAATGCAAATTTGCTTTCGCACTTAGAACCCTTTGTTCTCATTTTCAAAAGCATTCATACCAGTGGATGTCTATTTGCATAAATGTTTCCCAAAGAGGTCATGAATATTCATGTGTGTATAAGCCTCTATCTTGAAAGTTCTTGGAAGGTTGGGGGAGGAGGAAAAATTATTCAGCCTGAGATAAAGTAAAATCGTGTGGCTCTGGTAATGAGTCACAAACTTAGTGACTATGAACAGCCAAAATGGTGGTGGGAGCTTGTTTGGGAAGCTTAAACTTTTCCTACACATCATTCATCACCTTCAGAAAAATGAAGTTTATCTGCCATCATAAACAAAGATAACAGCTAAGCTAAAGCATAAGCTCCCACTTATGACAATTTACTTTCTCCTTTCTTTATTAATTGGAAGGAGAAGTGCTGAATATCCACAGTGGGTTTAAAGTTGGACTTCCTCAACTGCAACTTTCAGCAGAGCCAGTGCAGAAGCCAAAGGAATATCCCTGGTCTAGGTCACTAGCCTTGAGCCTATTCACATGTTCAGGAAATGGGCAGCCATGGGGCATGAGCAAGTCTTAGTCTGGAAACCATGTATCCATATAAATGCCAGCTTGTGCTTGTCTGAGGAAGTCTGTCTGAAAAAAACACTTTAGTAGATGACTACAATCATAGAATTATAGAATAATTTCAGTTGGAAGAGACCCTCAGGATCATAGAGTCCAACCAGAACATAACCTAACTCTGGCACTAAACCATGTTCCTAAGAACCTTGTCTAAACGCCTATTAAACACCTCCAGGGATGGTGACTCCACCACTTCCCTGGGCAGCCTGTTCCAATGCCTGACAACCCTTTCCATTAAGAATTTTTTTCTAATATCCAATCTAAACCTCCCCTGATGCAACTTGAAGCCCTTTCCTCTTGTCCTGTCACTTGCTACTTGGGAGAAGAGACCAACACCCTCCATGTTACAACCTCCTTTCACGTTATTGTGCAAATGTGTCCAGCTAGCCTTGAGATCTGGGTCTGGCTGATTCTTAAGCATGTGGGCGTGCAGGCAGAGCCACGACATGGTCATCTGCAGCAGATATTCCCAAACTCCTGTATCTGTAATACAATCTTTCTATAGAGGTTAATTTGCTCATTGTATTCTGCTGCAATTGGTCAAGTTGAGCTCAACAAAGAAGTACCAAGTATGTATATAATTAAAATAAATATATCAAAAATACAGAGGGGAAATGGCTTGTTGTTTTTTATTGCTGCCACTGCTCTCTTGAGTTCCATTTCTTGTACGAAGACCCATCTTCTCCAGTTTACCCAAGAAGGTGATCCATCTGAACACCTTAGCAAAAACTTCCCTCAGCGAGATAAAATGCCAATATGTATCTATCATTTAAGTTACCGTATCAGTGACATCACTATCTTGGATTTTCATGCTTTTTTCACTTTAACTCCATGTCTTCAATTAACCTTCTGAACTGTGTTTGAAAGTAATGTATAATATTGCAACTAGACAAAGGTTCCTAAATAATTTTATCCTCTTTAAAACAGCTACTGCATTTGTTCTTTACCAGGTGTGTGCTACAGCTCTGACTTGGAGGATTTCTTTAAAATCTTTGCTGTCAAAGTTATGTTTCTACTGTAGCCTTCCAAATTCTAGGCCAGAGTTCACCCAGTCACACTGGCACAGGCATCCTGTAAGTGCTTTTTCCCTTTCTTGCTCCTAACCTGCACCTCATCCTTTGCCCTTCTGCCCACTGAAACTGAGGCAAAGCATTCACTTATTTAGACTACTGTTTATCCTATACTATCCTACATGCACAGAATTTATCTTTTCTTTCACTCCATTTTAATCTCGATTGCTAAAGGACCTCTTGCTACTTGTTCTAATTCCATTCACAAATCTGGCAAAGCTTGATGTCTGGCAGCTTTCCCTGTATCCATATACTTCTATAAATATTTCTTATCCTCCTCAGTAAATAAAACATACTTTAAAATAATACCGCTGAACATTGACTCAGTAACTGAAAATAAAGTCTGTTGGCTATAATGTTCAGGATATATCTGGAACTTAACATTGTTATTACTAGTTTTTTTCTGCAATTTGTTTCTGAAATTTTAGAGCTTCCTACAGTGAAATATTTTGCAGTCACAGTTATCTTTCCATTAGCCTTATAGCTGAATCTATTTATATTCAGAATCAGACACCTCATATGTCCCCAGAAGATCCTTTCTTAATAACCTTTCCCTAAATTGATTTTTGCACACATCCACAAAAAATGTTTTATCTAAATGTTTTATCTAAATGTTTTTTCTAAATTCAGTCTATCATAGCACTAATATACAATGATAATCCAACTTTACCTTTATTTTCTGAAGTTTGCTCTCTGTAATAACTGTTCCTTTCATTGTTATTCTTCTTCCATGTCTCCTTTATCCTTTACAATATCCGTTTTCATGTTCTTCAATCCTCCAGCTTTGATCTATGTTCTTCAAATTTATGTATGAACTTCTCAGCTGATTCTTACTGATCTCATTGAGCTTCCTAGCCAGATACAGATAAGGGACTGTACCAAAGTTTGGTACAGTCCCTTCTCTGTAAGTATACTTTATCTGACTGTTTCTTCTGCTATTAGTTTCATTCTCATCCTTTCATCTTGTAGAGTTCCTTTATCTTTTGTTCCTTTATGTCCTTTCACTGGAGATGTTTTCTGTATTGTAAAAATGGACTCAGAAGTCTTTCACATTCCTCTTGTCCTAGTTCAAAACTCATTAGGTTAGTTGTGTCAGCCTTGAGTTCAGAAAAATATTCTTCCTAATTACGTGGAATCAACCCACTAAGCTTTCCTTGTGGATGCCTCCGCCTGTGTGAATATCCACAGATCTCTTATAGCAGTAGTTTATGAGCTGTGTGTCCATAAGTATATTTGTGCCAAAATGCATAATTACCTTTGATCTACTCAAGGGGGTAACTACTGGTTAGTATAATTTGCCTTGATGTGTGTAACATTAGTTCACAACACTTCAGTCTTTTAGACTGTGAATAATACCACACCATAGCTAGAAAAGAATAGCACAGACATTTCACATTAGGTTGTACTGTTACTACTGACAGGTTTTAAGAATAATTATACTATTGACAATACAACTTATAAAGGCGTTATATCCCCTCCAATTTGTTGGAATAACTGCAGTTCTTCCCACACCAAGGCCCTTCTTGCCAGTCCCAGTTTTTCCCATATCTGTCTCTTCTGTACCTCTGCTTCTCCACAGTTCCCTCAGTTCTTTGGTCCATAGCATCTTCTGATGCTCTGGCTCCTTTTGTGTTCTCCAGTTGCCTTTTCTAGCCTGCTGCCTGGCCAAGAGCCAGTGAACTCTGCAGAGAGGCTGGAAGTGCCTTTGTACCATTTGTATATAGTGACTGCGGGTTAGTGCCCAACAGGAGGGAAAACTGCATTCTTCTTCCTGGTCCCTCAGAGAGGGCATAATTAATTCTTCCTTACAAAGCCACTGATCCCAGTGAAATTTTTCAGGTGACACAGAAATTTTACTTATCTGACAACTGGGGAGTCAGACAGATGGAAAGTCCACATGATTGTACAAGCCTCACTTCCTTAGGAAAACAGATTTTTTTTCTTTTTTTTTTTTTCTTTATTTGTTTGTTCGTTTTGGGTTTTTATGTCTTTTTTTGTAGTTGTTTTTTTCCAAATGCCAAAGAACTCATGGAGAGGCTGTTCTGAGTTTAGTTCACTTCCAAGCTCAAGCACAGTCTCCCATGTTCTGTGGGTGTCAGCAAGCGAAATTTGAGATAATGGAAAGGAGAAAGTCAGGGTAGGAATCAAGGAATCACTTGTTTATACAAAGGGAGGAGTCTAGACATGTTTTAAAAGCTCCCACCTGACCATCACCTGTTGCCCCCAAAGGCATACTGTAAGTCCTCTGTCATATCTGCCACCACTGTGCTCATATATCAGATTCCTTGGTGTGTCTCAAAGTGAGAAATAGCAACCTACATTTAGGTGACCAAATAGAGCCATCATGTTCAGCAGAAGTTGGATATCACATCCCTGTATTGTTACCATGTTTTTTTTCCCTTTCCCTACTTCTCAGAACCTCTACTCAGGCTCCAGATTGAACAAAATGTTAAGCTGCCATTGAATGTTTTGATGGGGTCACCTGAATGCTCAAATATTACTGAATGAAGAACTATATAACTGTAATTAACTTAATTAAGTAGAATGTTGCCATTCTGGTTAGTCTCCTCATCAAAAATAAAATTGACATAATTTCTACATGTGATACAGGTACAGCCTGTTCATTTCTATGAACAGCTGCAATGGGGGCAGGAAAAGTCCAATTTTTGACTAATTTTCCATGTACAGAAATGCCTTTGCAAGTTGATTACTCTTCAGTACCTATTTCTGCCTCCTATTATTTAAATATCCCTTGAAAAATACTCTGAACTGGTCTCATTATATTGCTGTTCTACAGAAATAGTGATTGCACCTGAAGCCACATAAATTACAGCCATTGGAGAATTTTACACAATTTTACACTGAAGGGTTATAGCACATGAAGAAAATACTACAGTTTATTGATTCATGTCAAACGTCTTGAACTGGTTTAGAAGACAGCAGACTTTCATCTTGAGCTTGTGATAAGCCAGAATCTTAGAATTCAGTATGTTATTGAAATACAGATGCTATCTTCAAAATAACAGCTTTTGGAATATCTATGGGGAGTAAGGACAGAATCACTAAGTGTCAATAGTAATAAGATGATTCAAATGTTTGGCTTCCTTTTTCACACTAATTATGTTCTCTAGCACTAGTATTTGGAGAAGTTTTTTACTTCCTCCCGTGACAAATAATTTTCCTATAGTCGTCACAAAGGCGTTGACTTTAATATTTTCATTTGTGTTGATATTTGACTCAGTTAGTGTTAGAGCACAGCACGAAGAATGCAAGATGATACAACACAACAAGCTAAACTTCGTTCTAAGGAAAGTCTCCTGATTTTTCTTGCATTTTGCTGTTGACACCAAAATGAATATCCAGCACCAATAAATAATTTCATATAAAGTAGCTGGTTATTTTTTTAGAAGTGTGCAGCATAAATACATATACACATGTAGCTAAATTTCAGTTGTCACTGCATGTTATACTCCTCAATTTTCCACACACTACAGGTATTTCTCCTCTTACAAACAAATAGGTTTCCTGTTAGATGTGCCATTAAGGGAGATTTAAACATGTTGAAAATTAAATGTGTTTGTGCTTAGGATATTAGCATCCTGACAGAAAAAGGAGACCTTTCAGGATTGGAGGATCTAGAGATTTTCAGGATCTAGAGATTTTTGTCACTGCAAGTTACATAAGTTCTCAGTTCACTCCTCTTTATATACTTCCAGGGATATTACACGACTGTTTTCATCATTATGAGATTACTCTCCACTTCTGCCTTTAAAAACAAGATCCAAATCTGAGGCAGGGCCAGAATGTCTCCAGGCACAAGGTCTCTGTGATCTGTGTGGGACCAAAGGCTGGGCAGGGCAGGGAGAGCCTTGTGCCCTGTGGACTGGGTCCTCAGTGGGGCAGAGGAAACCAGGCTTATGGCTGTCACCTGTGGAGAAAAACCTCATTGGCCTTGGAAATACATTACAGCTATGAATTACGATTTATAAAAATACAGCTCAGGCACTACTTATACAGATGTCTCACCCTAAGTTACACTGAAATTGTAAAAGCGTTGTGGCAGTAAGGCCTGCATATGATTAACTCAAGGAGAGGTTCCTCACAGAAACATTTGGTTAAGCATTTGCAATATATCATGGTCCCTGCAGTAGGGGACAGTACAAAATATGGAATTGATTTGTGTGAATTTTCACTGAACACAGTAAACAAATAACTAAATTACTTGTCTTTTGTATTCCTGTTGCATCTTGCAGAGAGCATATGTAGTTGTACACAAATGAAGTGGGGTTTTCTGTGCTTTATGGAAGACCGGCATTTATACTTTCAGCAGCTTTAAAACATTTTGCTCATGGGTTAGAAGTGTGCAGATATCCAATGGAATCTGTTTTCTGCATCAGTACAGATTAATAGCCCAGGCCCAGTCACTGTCTGAAAGGAGAAAGCTCACATGAGGGCCATGCAATTATTCATGTTTCCTGTACAGGCTTCATCCTGAATTTTTTCCAGGATCCTACAAAACTTCTGTTGGTGTTATCATTGCAAGGGACAGGATTTATGCCCACATACACACAGAGGAAGCAACAATCTGTTTTCTTCATAACCTAGAATCCTGCCAAGGCACCTAACAAGCCTGGTAAACAGAAAACCTAGTGGAAGAAAGACTGGTTCCTTGCTTTGACTCTCAGGTACCCTGCCATCTCCTTCTGTTTCCTGACAGCATGTCTCCAATACAGATCTGCTGCCAGAGTTTTCTTTAGTTATGTGATTTCTAGTGTCCCTCCTCAGCTAGCTTCTGCAATGCAGGTGGGCTTTTAAAGTCAGCAGAACCTGAAGATGAGACCTTTACAGGAGATTTGCTTTATGGCTGCTAAAGAACAAGTTAATGAGGCTAGAAAAAAAGTAAGGACCTTAACCCTAGTTAGAGCACAAAGCTGAGAACAGAGAGGCTTAGATTTTGATCTGTGCTTTCAGAACAGTTTTGAATTTTGTCCAAAGATTTTTAAAGCTGAAATCAGTGGGTTTGTACAACTTGTACAGCTGTACAACAGCTTGTACAACTGGTAGTTCACAGGGGCCATTTTGCTTTGAAAGGCAGGTCATTAATAGTATCTAGGGAATATTACTGTGCTTAGTTAATTACTTTAAAGACTGCAGTTCCTTGAGTAAACTTCAACAAGCAAAAGGAAGCAGTCCATTATATGTGCTTGTGTTGCAACATTGGAAAATACTGCTTATTTTCCAAGTAAAAAGTTAATTGTAGACATCCGTTCATTGCCGCACATGTAAACTAGCCACTTCTTGCTCTCAGAAGTATTTTGGGACTTAGCTCAGTTAAATATTTTTGTTCTTATTTCTGCAGGCTGCTTCAGTATAAACCACTGCTTTTAAAATATAATTAATCAGCAGTTGGAGTGGGTCGTGCCAACTGGTATATGAACACAAAAGGAAAAGATTTTGAGTCTCTACCACAGATACAGTGTGTGGTCTCCGATAATGTTCTTCCATTTTCTGTGCTTAACACTGGGAAAATGCTTATCTCCTTACAGGATTGTCATTTAGCAAAAGTTAATTTATTTTGAAATGTTTATGTGATGTTAGGCTTGCTTTCAGACATTATGACTTGATAATGCTGTTCTATCAAGTGTCTGTAAACCATTGCAGTGAAAAAGCAGTTTATTCTGGCTTTGTGGTGGGATAGCTTGGGAGCTAGCAAATAATGTAAGATAAAAAAGTAATCAAGGAGAAAGGTTTTAAAACAGATAAACATTTTTTTAGAAAATAATTAATTTTAAAATTTCAGTAATACAGGGAAGGTTTTCCATGATAAAAATGTATAAGCAGGCTAGTGAACATCAGTGAATATGCTAGTGCTTTTGATAAGAATGTTACTGTAGTCATGAACAAAAGCTGTTGTGTGTATATTGGGTAAAGATTAGAGGAAAACTGAAGCACAGAATGCCAGTCTCTCAGCTGAACAGCAAAAGCAAAACATAACAAAAGAAAGAAATAAGACTTAAACCAAAGCCAAACAAGACATATGGTGCAGTAATTTAAAACAAAACTAAAAAGGGGAAAAACATTGTTTCAACAGGTATTTATGAAGGCAGAAAGAATTCACTGGCAGAACAACTGTGGAAATACTGCTGGAAGTTTTTGGCTGTAGGAGAACAGAGATGAGATCAGCAAAGGGAAGAGCTTAGGGTGCAGCTACTCCTAGTCTGCTCAGGTCTCTGCTCAGCATTAAAGGCAGGCTAACTGCAACTGTCATTCCTAATTTAAATGAGCCTCTCTAAGTCTTCTGACAGAAAAGTGATAACAGCATTCATGAGACAGACACAGTAAAAATCAGTAGAAGAACTGGAAGTAAAAACAACAGAAAATCCTTATTTCTAGAATGTTTTGTTCAGTGCCTTGTAAAAACATCTCTGTACACCACTGCCCACTATTTAGGTTGAGAACATATGCTTATTCCACAGAGTTTATCTTACTTCTTAGAAGCAGTATGTGAAAAAGACTGCAGATCCTGGTAAACAATATTAGAAGTTGCTCAAGATTTTGGATTACTGATTTAATATCCATTTGAGACCAACAGATCAACCAATTAGTCTTGGTCCTGCAATTTAAGTATCAACTGTAGTTGAATCATTCAGTAATCATTAGATCAACTGATATATTCTAAAAATATCACCACCTACTTCTTTATAAATTTCGACTTTATCAATGTCAACTGCATCCTAAATTGGAATAAAACGAAGCATCTCAGATGTCAAGACTTAATCATTATCCAACCTTAGAGCCATTTAACCTAAAGTTTCCTCCTTGAAGTCAAATTTCAAAATGAAGACGTTTAACATGAATTCCTATCAAAGCATCTGTTTACATGACTGGCTGGAGCTCTGAGGGTGATGATAGGCTGGAACAAAGACATGTCCCATTCCAAAAAGCTCCTCTGGGTAAGTTTACCATGTGAGACCAAACAGCTGCTTCTGCCATGTGGTTCTTTGCTGAGACACGTCTTCAGCTTAATCCTAACTATAGACAAGTGTCTCTTGTGCTCCATGTAACAACCGCCCTTTGTCCTCCAATGAAGAAAGTAAGCCATGGATAGAAATAGAAAACTCTTTTTAAATTTCTGCTTCTCAGCATTTATGAACCAGGAACTGAAGGTGAAAATCTAATGATTGTCAACATTCTAATATAAAATACAGAACAAAACATCTTGCTAGGTTGGAAGTAACACAAGATATTCACACATATTTTGAGGTAAATTTATAAAAGGTGAGTTTTCTGCTGGCAAACCTACCTTTACAACAATGTGCGTAGCCTGACTTCTGTTCTTTCCTCCCATATTTTCCATGTTGCAATCTTTCCATATTGTTTTCCGTGGATTTAACTGTTTTTCTTTGTACGACAGATTTTAGGTGCATTTAAAACCAAAGAGCATTTCCTTTAAGTGTATTTCTTAGAGCAATTTTAGAGATATCTTTATACATTCACATTACTTAGCATGTTTTAAAAACAAAACCATGAGTAGTTTTCTGTTCAGTGCAATGGTTTTCCCTCTCACATATACTTTGGATGCAATGAGAGATGGATCAAAACTGGACTGATCCCTGTGTTGCTTTTATTTCTTCCTCTTTTGCTGAGAGTTAGCTTGACAAGTTCAACAACTATTCCCTTTGAATGGTTTGTTGAACACTTCTTACTCCTGTACTCTAGATTCACATAGGCTTTGCAGGCAGTCTTATTGTGCAGCTCTTCCTTACGAAGTCTTGAGTGAAACCAAAGTCTTTCTCAAAGGCATTCACCATGGTTCATGGTCAAGGGTGCAAGCATAAATGCAGGAAATCTCCATTTAAATAAGAAAAAACCCAAACAAACAAGAAACAACAAACAAATTATAAAAAAACTTAATAAAGTTTATTAATTTTGAAAGTTTATAAATATATAAGCTTAATAAAGTTTTAAAATTTGAGTGGTTTAGGCTGTGGTGTATCGGTCTTACATATTCCATACACCCAATGTGAACATATGGGAAAGGTCTGAAAGTCTTAAGTTGGCATTGTATCTTCAGCTGTGGAAAGTTCAAAACAAAACCACTGTAACTATTTGGGGGAAAAAAAAAAAAAAAGGAAAAACATCAGGTATTTGTCATTTTTTGCTATTAAAACTAAAGATTAGATTTATTCTCTGTTTCAGCTTCTTCCTTCTGGGAAATAAGACAAGTACTATGACCTTTCTTCTTTGGAATTGTGTCAAAGAACTTATCTTCCAAAGCCTTCAGCTTCATTAGAGCCAGAGAGCAGCTTCCTGGGAACACTTTTCCCTTGGGGTATGCTGAGATGCTGCATTCAAAACTGTCAGCTGAGAGCTCAGCTGCTGGAGGCTGGTCCAAGAGTGTTCCAGGGAAGGAGGCACCCACCATATGGCTGCAGAACACTGAGGTCACAGAGATCTGTGTAGTGGTGGAGGAGAGCTACAGCTTGACAAAGATACTTTCCTCACTGCTTGAAAAAGGTCAAGAGAGAAACTTGCTTCAAATGAGGTGTTTGGATATGGGACAGATGATCTGAGTGGAATTGTTTACACAGAAAAGTTGAGAGCAAATTCAGAGTTCAGCAAAACATCCAAGGGTCAATTAGCATCTGCTGTCTGTAGCTGGTCTCCTCAGAGAGAGAAATGCTTTGCAGGCCAGAAGGGGAGGGATCCATGTCCCTTGAGGCCTGACTCTGGGTACTTAGATATCCATCAGACCCGTGTGCTTTGTTTGTGGCACACTATGCCCCCCTTCCCTAATCTTTGCTACTCACGGGGGCTGTGAGTGCACTTTTCTACCCATGAACTCACTCTCAGCTTCAGAGGATAAGTCAATTTTATATCAGGGTGTAAAGGACTGAAAAGATGCTTTCATGAATCATGTTGAGTTAATGTGATCTAGAAGCCATCTCAAGGCCTGCAAACTGCTGCCTTTCAGATGGTCTGAATTTTTGTATGGCCAAACAGATGACTGAAAGGATCTTTTAGACAGGATATCATGGAAGGAACAATATTCAGGACTATTTCCCGGTATTTTAACACAGTTTCAGTAGGCAAAACTGAGGATCCAAGTCTGGAAGTTTTCACTTTAAAAAGGAAAACCAGATGCAGAAACAGATGTGTATTTGTACATATACACATAAAGTTAGCGGCTTTTCAAGTCTTTATTGTTCAAAGGCATAAGTATTGTAAAGGTATTAATTCTGGTAAAGCTATTTGACTTTTTGAGGTCTCTTTTTTGCCTTTTTGTCATTAAGACATGAAAATAACTATCATAAAATTCATTGGGTTTTGGCAGCTAACGTGTATAAACTATAAAATGTGCCACTGCAAAATGATAAACAGTAGTGTAAATAAGTGTATTTTTCAGCAAACAGTCCTTGTTTTCTTCTGGCAATGCTAGCTCTGAGTAATTCTATTAGTTTTTTTTAATTATTCCTTGAATTTCTATTCTAAAATTATGAAAGAATAATCTCAATATTTGTTTAAACTAGAATAATAAAGCAATGGAAGGATTTTTTAAATTTCTAATCTTAGACTTCAAAAATAACTTGATAGACATAATCAAAGCAGTTTCTACTATGAAGACAGTATCCTTTTTGATACATCTGATTCAGGGGACCTATGAGCATTGCAGATTCATTATGCTTTCTTCATAATCAGAATAAAGAAAAGTGTTTCCAAATCCACCTTTGTGAAACCCTATGAGAAAGACAATTCCTACTAGAAATCATATTCAAACTACTCCTATATAATAAAAAATATGCAAAAAATCTGCAAAGAAACCTCAAAACTTTTCCTCCATTGTATTTGTTACATGATTGCTCATATTCAGTATTTGCCTGTTACTGCGATGTTTACATTTAAATTCAAATGATATATTTAAAGAAGATGCTAGCATTGACATTTTTTAATTGCTTAGAAATATTTGCCAAAGCAAATTCGTTATTTTAAATGTACCATTGTGCTTGCTGCATAGAAGCAGCATGTCAGCATTGCTCTAACATTTCTTCAAAACTCTAATTAGAGTGATTTCCTGCAGACTCCTCAGCATGCTGAGCTTTCCTTGTAGCAAATTAGGCACAGAGGTTTTTAGGGCATATAAATAGGAAATCAATGGAAGCTCCTGACCTAATTATGTTTTGAGATAAGGACCTGAGAGTTTGCTGGTGGGTCCGTGACAGTATGTTCATCTTCAGTCCTCTCTGTTGTGGATGCCAGTTTGAGAGGCAACACTTCCATTTACAAATGGTAACCACTTCAGAACAGTGATATCTTACCCTTGTTTCATTCTTATCAGACTTTCCACCATTATTTTGCGTATCTCCCTCAATGTTTTTCTAACTTTCATGCTGTGCTATTGAAGTGTTTCCAACTCAAAAAGTTACAACTATAAGTAACGTTCTTCCTTACCGCGTTAGACCAGAGGTCAGCTTTACAAAAAAATGTGTAAAGCAAAAATATTGAATTATTTTAAAAGTATAATCTGGTACTTACGTATGTTTTTATCATGAAATTTGTTATTTTTATTTAAAATATGTGGTTTGGGTAGGATACCTGATTCACTTGTCTAATGCTTGCTGTGAGGCTCTTGAAACTTCTTCCAGGCTGCATGACCTGCATGGAAAGTTGAGCTAAGCCAACCACCACTATTGCTCCTACAGACCAGGCCAGCATCTACTTGGGAAATCAGATAATTCCAGGTGTGAAGGGACCACTACAGGTACACTACAGGGGTCTCCCACACCAAATGTCTCTGAGATTGCAAGGGTACTTTGGTTTATTTAGCGTGCTCTTACTCTATGACTATGCACAGGACCCAACAGCTTACAATTAATGAGGCTGATGAAAAGAACTACGTAAAAATAGAGAGACCTATAAATATTGCATTCTACCAAATGAAAAAAATTCCTCAGGTTTATTTATCCTGGACAGTTTAACCAACTTCCTGACAATTGTCCCTCAAAGCTGGTTTGTCTTGAAAAGCTGAAGAGTGGATATGTGCTTCTCATTTATGGCTGTGCACAGTACAAACTGCCATTTAGCCCTATGGAAATAAAAATGTGGCTTCTGAAATCTATTGCATTAAAAGCAGATAACAGCATGTAGACTGATGAAAAGTTGTTAGCGATTAGGTCACCTCCAGAATAAATTGTTTGGACATGAAAATGGCTTCTGTACTGTTTCCTTGACAAGAGGCATATAACAGAAAATGTGAAATAAAAATATTTTTGCAGGACTAATTTCAATAAAAATTATAGATATTGACAAGGCTAAATGGTAGTTTGCCTTGGGCTTTAACTTCATCACCTATTAATGAGAATGATCTGGGTAGACATTACAGTCTGTTGGATTATAACAGAAGCTAAAAACTATCAGTGGGAGGTGGAATCCAACAGTTTTTCTAAAGCTAACTCATTACATCTTGGTTGCTACAGCTTTGGACATCTGTGGGGAGCAAGCAGAGGGCAAAATCCAATCCAGTTATTCACGGTTTATAAATGCCTCCTCAGCAGGTGCATCACTAGTTGTAAAAAAAAATGTTTTTATACATAAGCATTTTTATTTCAAATATTAACAGCCAGTAATTATTGCCAAAAGGACACTAAAGCTCTAAAAGCACTGCTGCTCCTGAGGTTCATGCTGCCATGAGCATGTATTCAAGAACAAGTTCACATCCTTAACTAATACTGCAACACTGGGACAAAATATTGGGCAGTAGGCTGAGGAATAAAGCAAAAGAAATTTTTCTGCTGATATCATGAATGGGAAACCAAGGTCTTGCAGTTAGATGATGGAAAAAATGTAAGAGACTAAGAGAACCTCCTTTAACTTATTATCTACAGAAAATCACACTTAAATATGTGTGAAATGCCTTGGAGATGTGAACACACTGGAGTGCAGACATGTCTGTGTAAGTTGTAACTGTCCCAAAGTAGGAAAAAGATTAACCAGCTTTTATGGAAATACATGAGTAGACAATGGCCTTACACGATGGGAAGACGAAGGCACACTGGAAGGTTGCTCTGTCATCAGAGCTGAAAGCAGTATGGTGGTGGGCATCACATTATCCCTGTACTCAAACTTCAGGCAAGTATGAAACAGGCTCTGGCTTTGTTGCCTCTACAGAAGGGACAGGAGGGCACCCTGGAATTAGTATGGTCTCGGGAACAGTACTTGTGCTCTGCAGTCCTAACAATGGTTTCAGCAAATAAATTATTAAAAAATAAAATACATCTTCATTTCGGGAAGGAAAAAAGAAGTATTGCCATTCAGAGTTATGGCTATAGTGCCTTATGAATGCTTTATTTTGTGTGGTTTGGGATCTGCTTCTCACATTTTACACAGGGGGTGAATATCTTCCCCACGGAATTGTCCTAAGAAGGGTAAGAAATAACTGCATCTTAAATTTCCATGTATTCAGATTTTGTGAGCCTAGACTCCAAATCCAGTTGCATTTCTTTCCTGTATGGTGAGAGACCAAAATATTCAAACTCATTTCAGGTTAAGCCAAAATTATTTTGATTTCAGCTGCTGTGAACTGGAAAAGCAATTTGCAGATTGGACCTGTTATAGATAGCTAATCTTTTAAGATCATAACATTAGAATCTTGCCGTGATAAAATTACTATATTAAAGAGTATAGTAAAAATCCTTGACTTCAAATCTCCTGCTTTTCCAGGAAAACTCCAGTATATAATTATGCACTGAAAAATGTTTCTGTAAGTTTGCTTTTTTTGTCATCCTATATCTTTTGTTTCTTACTTGCAGGTTTTTCATGTGTTGTAAGAAAATGGTTGAAAAGTCACCAACTTGAAATGTCAATATCTCTTGCAAAGCTATCACTCCTCCTTCAAGTATGTTGTTTCCATGGTGAATGACAAATAAAGAGGCCCAAAGACAACAACTGAAGAGAAAAATACAATTGGATGTGATTTTAAATAAAAAATATTTGTGTATAACATATAAGTGAATGATGGCAAAAGGAGTTATTTATGTGCTAAGCTCAGGGTGTGTTGTTACTGTGTCTGTGTGGTGCAAGTCTCTCAGCACTCAGAAGGTATGTCTGCAATAAAACATGGTAAGCAGAAATAAATATCTGAGCTGACAAATCTGAGCTGGTATCTGAAGTACTAGGAACAGCGTGTTCATGCTTCTCTGTAATGCACATATACTACAGCAGAGACGCTTGTGTTAGGAAGACAACGACCTCGTTTAATCTAACCACACGAACAGGGTGAAATTAGTACATAGGCACAAAGGAATGTTGACACTGAGTTTGTGTTTCACTTCAGCTTCTGAAGCTGACAGTGTTGACCACTACACCCAGAAAGGTACAGGAGGCAGGAAATACTTTGGCAGATTGCTAAGTGTTTTCTGAGAGAGCTTTGGTGAGGATGATTTTCATCAAGCATTGCCATTTTCTGCACTCATGTCAGTCACACCAATCTTCACTTAGTGTAACTGTCTGCAGACCACGAACATTTGTTTCTTCAGACTCTAAATATTCTTATTCCTGATAGACCACACCAGCTATGTTTTGGAGAGTCTTTATCTTCCTTTCTCTTTTCCTACGGGTACCAAAATTTTCCTGCCTGCAGGCAGCTTTCAGATGAGCTACTGCTATGAGTGTGCCACTGTGACCTTCTTCCCGGCCAAATGCTAATCAGATTTTCTCAGTGACCTTGAAGACATTATGACATTGTTGCTGGAAAAGTTTGCAGATGGTACAGATGGATAAAGTGGTAAATAATGTTGTGGTTCACTTGGTAAACAGGGCACTGTCAAATTTGTTTTGTTATACCCAAAGTCATGCCACTACAATGAAATAATGCAAATTACAATTGCGGAGAGAGGTGGCTCTGAAAAGGGCATTGGGGTCATGGTGTACAAATGTATTCAGTGTAAGCAGTTAGCTTACAGTTAGCACTGTGACTACAAAAGCTGAGAGTCACCAGGATGCACAAATAATTGAAATTTTAGACGTGGTTCTACTGACCCAAGCATGCAAAATGCCATCACTGTGAAATATATTAACAGAATATCCAGACCCCTGTTATTATCAGCAACAGCCACAAAAAGTTTTGTGTGGGAACCTTTTCTCTAGCAGCTAGAGATTTGCAGGAGATTTTGCTATTTTGATTGCGGAAGAGTGAAGGTCGTTATGCAGTAGCGTTGACTAAATGCTCCTCCTCTTTAAGACATATAGCAGCAGTTCAGGAATGAATATACATGGTGCTGAAGAGACTGTCCTTTAGGTCACAGCTTAAATGGAGGTCAAGGTTAACTCAGTCAGAAGATAATGGCCACCCATAAAATGGGCTGGTGGCTTTATTTCACTTTAAAAAATAACTTTTTGATACCTCACATATTGCCAGTTGGAAGAGGCTAAGGACTGTTTGGTCATGACTGACTTTGATAAGCTGTTGAAGTATCTCGTTTCACCAATTCCGAATTAAATTAATTATATAAAATTGAAAAGTGCAGCAGAGATTGAAATTAATTGAAAACTACTCTATTCCTAGAGTTTTTGCCTCGTGAGTGATATCAATTACTTACAAAATGTCTCATTATGTACATTAAATTTCCTCCAGAATTTAATAGAAAATATTGTGTACAGTGTTTACAAGAAACAATAAATTTATTGACTATTTTTTTCCTTAGCAATTAATGAAATCAAATGCTTAACTGAAGTATTTTAGTTCACCATGATTAAACACAAAATATAACAAAATAATGTTCCTGTAAAGCTGGGAACAAAGGCCCCGGACACCAGTAACAAGTTTTTCTGGTCTGAGTGGGCTTTCAGTCAGATTATGTATAGAAGAGTATGTGTGTGTATTTGCCTCTTGGTATTTTAACATGGAGATATAATCACTAATCAAACAGAAACCATCTGTCTTACTTCAGCGATACCGTTGTCTGGCCTCTGCTCTAGGAGGAAAGAAATACAAATCCTTGATAAGTCATGATCATACTGTATAAATCAATTTGTTACTGGTTTGAGTAATTACCTGTTTTCCTGTAGGCAAATGCAGTTTGAACTGACTGTTTCATCAGAGCACATGACAAACAAGACTTTATTTTTTAGAAAAGGAAGCAGTTTTCATTGGTTTATTGTTTTTTGTCCTTAAAGCATTTAATGGCACTGCACATAGGGTTGTTTGGATCTAAACTACCTTAAACAGAGATTTTACACCTGAAGCACTGGATGCATTCTTTGAAGACCTGGCTTTGCCAGAGACCTTTTGGGACCACAGCAGACAAATGAGAGCCAAAGTCTGTTGAAGACGGATGGTTAACAGAAGCTGATTTGTAAGCGGTCTATAGGCAGCTGGACAACAGAGAGAAAGGTCCATTTCAGAGAGCTGGCAGCTTTTTTCTTTTGCTGGAAGAATCTGATTGTCATAGTCTTACTTTCTAGTATTTTGGCACAGTTCTTTATATTTCTTACATTACTTATTAATTGCTGTATTTCAGCAGATCTTGTAGTACAGTCATTAAAACCAGCTAGAAGTGCTATCAGTAACAAACTATTGCAAGAGATTCCTGCAATAAGTGGGCTGTCTTTAATAGGTAGGATGTAGACGCATTTATCTCTGTTCTGGCTAGGCCAAATGACAATTGCATGAAGAGTGGAGTCCCTGACAGAAAAAAAAACTGTTCTGAAGTGTTGAGAGACTGCAGATTCAAATAGTGCTAATCACTGGTAAAATTTCTCTAATAGATGGAAGGCAGATAGCTAAAACTTCAACAAGGAGATGGCAAAAGAAGAGAAACCTAGAGTGAAAATACTGTAGCAAGACTAGATAAATATATTTATTTTAGGTACTGTTGAAGGGAACTTTATTATCTATCCATTCTAAAATGCAGCTTCATTCAGTCAAAAGAATTACCTTAAAATGCATCCCAGTGCCTGGAACTGAGTTTCAGCTCATTTGGAAGAGATGTCCTGAAGCTCTCTTTCACACAGCAAAGTGGCAACCATTACCAACAGAGAAATTGAAATAGGGATAACACAAATTATAGCAATGTTATTTTCACGTTTTTTCTGCAATTATTTTATTCTCGTCTTAATCAGCTACATTTCACAGCAGTACCAGGAGGTGTACAGTGACTTAGCACAGCAGTCTACTTTTATTCCTACTTCACCTGAAAGTAGCAAGGCTCAAATCACAGGACATATGCCTAAAGACGGCTTATAAGCAGCATGTTTTCCACAGGTAAATGGAGCAAATCTTGAGCACAGACCTTGGTGCAGTGTGTTTGCACCACATGGCGATGTAACTGCTTTGTTTTGTGACAGCGCTTCATGGTGATTCATACCTCAGCACAGGAGCTGGGAGATGAACATATTCAAATCAAGGGAAGTTTCTGAAGTCCCTGCCGCAGGCTGTTAGCATGCTGATGGTGAACTCTTGGGCAGGGAAAAATTCTCTCATTATCCTGTAATTTAAATGGAAAGACCACAGAACCATACATTTGTTGATGTTGGAAGAAACCTGTGGAGGTCATCTAGTTCACTCCTCCTGCTCAACAGGGCCAGTTGCCCAGGGCCATGTCCAGATGTTTTTTGAGTATCTCCAAGGATGAAGTCTCCACAACATCTCTGAGCAACCTGTGCCAGTGCTCAGTCACCCTCATAGGGAAAAAGCGTTTCATAATGTTTACACAGAACCTCCTGTGCTTCTGTTTGTGCCTGTTGCCTCTGGTCCTGTCAATGGGCACCACTGCAAAGAGCCTGGCTCCCTCTTCTTTGCACTCTCTCTTAGCGTATTTATATACACTAAGAAGATTCCCTTGAGCCTTCTCTAGGCTAAACAGTCCCAGCTCCCTCAGCCTTTCCTCACAGGAGAGATGCTCCAGTCCCGTTATCATCTTTGTGGACCTTTGTTGGTGTTCATCAAGACCCCTACATCCTCTTCTGCCAAGCTGCCTTCCAACCAGGCAGTTCCTAGCGTATACTGGTGCATGGGCTTGTTTCTCCCCAGGTGCAGGACTTTGCATTTCTCTTTGCTGAACTTCATGAGGTTCCTGTCTGTCAATTTCTCTAGCCTGTCAAGGTCCTTCTGGGTGCTACTGCTTAATTATCATAATTGTGTGGTCTTGCTGGGGCAAAAGGGGGAACAGAAAATATAATAGAAACTGGATTAAACAGAGTAGGAAATAGAGTACAGTTGGACATGTCTAACATTATCTAGGCTATGTAAAAAACCTGGATCCTTGTAGCTGAAAGACAGTGCCTGTTGCTTGCTACTGGCCAAGTTGAGAGACATGCGAGTTGAGAGACAAAACCTTTCTGCATCCTCTCAGTTTTGTGTACCTGTTATAAAAAATCACAAATGTATTCTTACTCCTTTGAGATTTTATTTTTGTCCATAACGTTTTTATTGTAAGTGTAGAATATATGTGTGCATCTTTCAGGTGTGGTGTGAGCAGAGCTGTCTAAGCAAATCAGGAAAGTCTCCTTGTGCAGTCACCACGGAGCTGCACCAAAAAGCTAGAGCAGGCCAAGCCTTCCCACTGGTAGGAGCATTAGCCTGGCACACACCCTGCCACAAAGATATGGCCATTTGCTTCTGACAATATCAGTCCTTGAGATAGGAATCAAGTGAAAGTCAAATTGCTGTCAAATGCAATAGAGCTGTTAGCTGATATTCTAAATGTCAGTGAGAACCAAAACCAATTTTGTAATTACAGTTTATTTTGCTTCCTTTCACTATGTTGCTATTAAATTAACTTTATAAATTTCTTCTGACATGAAATATAAATGTATCTAATTTTCTCTCCCTAGGAATGAGATTTGCTATCAATATTTAAAACATCACCTGTTTAAGAACTTGCAGTTTTTTCTTTAGCCAGGCATACTCTGAGCAGCATCAAGATATTCTACTTTAAATCTACTATAACATTTCCAGTTCAGATCTGAAACAGAATTTTTTGTGGCTTTGTACAAATAATAATTATCTTTCTTCTAATGGCATTCACAAAGTAGTTTTATGATACTAAATTCCAGCAGAAGCATCTGAATTG
Source organism: Columba livia (assembly GCF_036013475.1). Lineage (NCBI taxonomy): Eukaryota > Metazoa > Chordata > Aves > Columbiformes > Columbidae > Columba > Columba livia. Next base: position 26,472,205 of record NC_088603.1, read on the forward strand.
ATCAAATATTTATTCAGTCTCTCAGTAACAATAATGGTGTTGTGTTTGGTTTGAATATTGCCAGTAGCATCATTTATGTGTAAATAGCTTTTACATTTTACAATGCATTAAATACAGTAAAGAGAAAAGGTCCATAAAGAGCAGAAATACAAGTGCAAGTGATTATACTACCATAAAATCTTGTTACAATTCTGAATAAGGTGATTTAATTGTCCCCTTTTCAGAAAGTCCAATGTTCTCTTTTATACATAATAGCTTCAAACATTTCAAACCCTTTGTAGCATTTATTACACAAATGATGTGTTGGAAAGATTGTGCCTTGGAGTCTTGACACTATAGAAGCAATGAGCAAACTGACATAAAGTAACTGAGGGAGGAGCAGTGTCAACAAATCCAGCCTGGGATGATGAGAAACTCACCTGCACAGCTAGGTCAGTGCTATACACTCAAGAAGATAAGCATGAAGAGAGAGCCTCCAATTTTGAGGCCTCTTGGGAGAACTGCCACAAGTGAGTGTCCCAGCTGACACCACTCAGCAGTCTAGGAGGTGATAAGGAGTGAGGGAAACTCCAGAGTAAATAAGGAGTAGTCTCTCTGTGCAGGTCTGTGCTTTAGGTACATTCCCCCGTTGCTGTTCATCCCTCTTCTTTTTCAGTCTACTCAGTGCAATGGAACACACTAAAATTGAACAGATATGTTAGGAATAAAGGTGGAAAAAAATAATGAAACCATTCATTTATGGGCAAAATATTCACTTTGGAATACTGTTAAGATTTGTTAACAAGTTTAGCCCCTGCCATCTTCAGAAATATCCACTGTCTTTTTGGTGTGGGCTTCATGGCTCTGTGCTCTGGAGCTATGGGATATTGCTGAGAAGGATGGGGTAGAGGGAGCAGCAAGGGAGACACTGTGCCCTCCTACCACTTGTGTTATGGGAAGGCAGGATGAAACACAGCCAACAAAAATCCAAGTTTCCCCATTCTGGCAGGTAACAAGAAAATGGAGGAATGACTCTGATTACAAACCCATTAATTTCTCACCCTGTTCTGTCCAGCAGAGACTTTTATTAATGACTGCTTTAAGAACTTATCTTTTCTTCATATATCCAAATGATTTATGATGAGCTTTTCTTTAGCTGTGGAGTTGTGGATAAAAGTTACACAGACAAATTGAGAAACACACATGAATTTTAGTAGATGCTAGTAGCACAAAACACTTTCTAAATCATCAAGTGTTTGATTAATGCCTCCTAGTGGACCTTTGTAGATAAAGTTACAACAGAAAAACAGATAGAACGGTGTAGACAAACAAGATGAGATTTTTTTACAAATGAAGTGCATTAAGAGGCCAACCTATAGGCAGAGACCCAGCATTCTCAATGACTTTGGCAGCACCATTGGAAAAGTGGTTTTGTTAGGCTGGCTGCTTCCTGCATTTTTCTTCCAGTTTCTTATGCCAAAATATGTGTTGAATTAACAGTTTCTTTTCCCTCATACATTTTTTGTTTTCTTCACACACACTTTTATGGTTATCAGAAAAGAAACGCCATCAAGTTATTTAAATCCAAACACACTAAATGCAAGATCTTTGGCTTCCCTTGGAAAAATTCTTTTGATACTGGTTATAGTTATATCACATTATATAACATTAAAGCCTCATAAAAAAAATTACATCCACATGACTGTACCTAAATGGTACAGAGAGAATAAAATGATGTCACCAAAGGATGTCATATTGAGGATACCTCAAAACAAGTTGTGAAGTGAGAGCAATAAAAAGAAATTTACAATAATAGACATTAACATATTTTTAATAGATTATGTACAACAATATATCCTAGGTATTGTCTGCCACTGGCATAATGATGAAGCTCTGGTAATGCAGAGCTACGCAGTAATTAGCATGCCAGATCATTTTGGAGAAGACTCACACTTATCCCAGCACACCTCACAAACTCTGCTGTAAGTGTATGAGTTCTATAAACAGCAGTTCAGAAAAATGATGGAGCTTAATGGTGGTCTGTGGTTATAGTCTATGCATGTTTATGACATTTTAAAAGTAGGTTTAATGTACAAATTTAAAGTAAAAAGGAAAAAAAAATGGCATGGTATAAAAAAGAAAATATGACTGTAAAGCTAGATTCTTGTAAAAAATACATTGTTATGATCTCTGAGCGAGATATTTAACAAGCTTCTTCTAATTTACCTGGAGTTCATAAGTGAAATCGGTTGCTTTTCTGCTTGCTGAACTGCCGTTCTTCCATTCAATTGCAGAGAAAAGACAGGAGGCAATAGACTGTTTCACTTAATCGTAATTGACTGGCCCTTCTATTATCACTCCCTTTCATTTTTCTAAATAGAAACAATGAAAATGTTACATTATGGAGAAATTTAGCAAGTATCAGATTAAAGAACAAATTAGCGAATACTTCTTGACATTTCTAAAGCAGGTAACAGCTCCCAAGACATCTGAATTAGACAAACAGAGTTGACCATAGAGTAAACCAATTAATTTGAATGAACAGACTAGTATATGCTTATTAGCAAATTTTGAATGTCTAACTGAATGGATGATTGTAGCTGTAAATGTACAGTGATTTCAGAATACAAAAAAATTAGCAAATTACATTTTAATGCACCTTGCTAAAGCAGTGATTTGCCCAGAGCAATTATAAATATTAGTATGACTAGTCTGCAGTTACCTATTTGCAGTCACCATGTCTACAGGCTTTTGGCAGGCTTTGGTATCAAATTAAAATTTGTACACTAATTAGCAATTTTATTTGCACTTTTGACACCTCATAATATCAAGTTAGCCTTCACTAATACATAAAGAATCAAATTAATATCATCCTGAGAAATAAGTAATGTCTCAAATCCATCACAGAGAAAAGTCTGGCTAGCTACTCACCAAGAAAATTAGGGAGAATATGCAACAGATTAACAGGTATGTAAACTGAGAAATGACAACTGCAATTATTATCAGTAACTTGATTTGACATTTTGAACATTTGTAGTTTAGAATTTCCTTTGGAAAGTGATTCCCATGTGCAATAATTAGTTGTAATGAGCAGAACATGTGCTAAAAATGGGAAATATCTTGTCATATTTTAAAATGAAAGTTAATTTTAAAAAGAATTTACTGCAGGCAGATCTGTGCAGCATATGTCTGTGCACTGGAGAATCTGATGACATTTGTGCTTTTAAATATAATAGGATATTTGTTTACCAAAGGCAGGTCAAAACTCAGAGTACCAACATCTACACCAAGCTCGTTTTACTCTTTCATGCCCAGGGAAGGAGGAATGGTTTAACACATTCACAATTTATTTTTTAAATATTGAACTTTGCTGCCTCACACAAAGTACCACCTCAGTGTAATTTTAGGCTTTGAAATATTTAGTATCATTATAGTCAGTCTCTCCTAAATTGTGAAGAAGTTTGTTTAAAAAGATATATTTGTGTTTAAGTCTGTAAAAGAAGATTAGACTGTTTTATTCTGCTTATTAATGCTGATAAAAGAATAGTGCTGGCACATCCGTATTGACAAGGTTCATATAATTATTCTCAGTCATTCACTGGGACTATTTTTTTTTGTTAAATACCTTTTTGAAAGTGCCTCTTGGGCACCAAAAATAGATGTAGACACCAGGCTTTGGAAAGTGATTTTAAAATGGAAAAAAATAGCTATAACATTATCAAGTATCTAAAGAAAATATATTGATTTTCCACATCTATTAGTTCACTACCTGTTAGAGAATGGAACTGTAAAACTGTAAAACCAGGCAGCTTTTGCTGTTCCGAGGCTGGGAGACAGTGCTGTGCCCTCTACCGAGCCAGGGAAACCTCTCTGCAGGGGTGTGGAATGTTCCCATCATTGATGCAGTGGGACCAGAGGAGCTCAGCCGACCATGCTCCAACAAAAATCACTGTCCTTGGAAAAATGTCAGAGAGAAACCCATGCTGGGAAAGGAAGCTACAGCAACTTTACCCTCCCACATGTTAACACCGCTCTATGTGGTATGTGCTCTTGTCACCATACAAGAAGAGGCTGCACAGACACTTCCCTTCACCCCCAGTCAATGTGGAAGGTCTGTATGTGTCTCTAGGAAACCATTGCCATTACCACAGATATCCATTGTGCAGGACCCTGTAAAACTATCTAGGAGAATCTTAGAATTAGCTGGGATGCATAGGGTGTGAAGGCTCTACAGATGAGTGCATAGGTAAATTTCTAAAACATTTGCATTGCTTATGACTGCATACATATTAAGGAAAATACTGCTGTACCTTAAGTGAAAGTAAGTAAATATAACTGGAATATGTAATGAGTCTTATCTGTAAGCTATAGAGTTGCTAATCGCATCTGTTTTTCGTTGTTTGTTTGTTTGTTTCCTTTTTCTCCTTGTTAAACAACTCAAACGTGACTTAGTTGTTGTATATAACAAAACTGTTCAGGTGTTAAAAGTATCCGACTTCCAGGCTCTGAAGCAGTGAGGGATTGTGATGGAAGATGAAGACCAAAGCAAGATTCAGGAAAAGCCATACTTGACACTTCAGCAGATTTTCACATACTGAGGAGGCTGCTCTGTGACAGGGACTGAATCATTCTCTTCTATCTTTAGTGTTCTGTGACATCTTTAAGGAGGTTTGTGTGAATGTAGATTTCCTTTTAATAGCATACAATTTCCAAAAATGGTGCTGAATTTAATTTAATATAGATTTGATATTATTGTAAAAGTTCCTTACCACTAGCTTCTGACTAAATTACTTGACCCCATGTGCACCCCACTTTATTAACAGAATACTTGCCCTGAAGTGAAAATTAACAAGGTTCTTTTTGTATATGTATAAACTGAGGGGAAAAAACATGAGATTTGGAAGCATGCATGACATCACTAAACAGCTCCCACGGGCAATATTCCGTTTTAATGGCCATTCAGAGAAAGTCATATATGGCTCACATAAGAACAATTAACAAAGGCAGCAGGAATGGATCCTTTACGATTACTGTCATTGTGCCAGTGGCTTAATAAAATTTTTATTAGCTGTACTGTGAAGCCTAATGCTTTTGGAGAACTTTGAAAAGCAAGCACCTTTTTAAGCTGGCCTCAAATTTAAGATAGGCATTGTGTTAACTACAGATACTACTATGTAATCACTCACCTTGTTTTCTAAATGATGAGAATTTATCAGATTTCTATACATGGCTTGTCAATTGTCTTCAGAGGACACGTATTGTGACATTCATATCTTGCTATTTTGAGGAAAAACTCTTTACAATTAAAGCAAAATTATGCTCAGTGCATGTTTCAATAGATGTATAAAATTAAACCTTTCAAAGATTTTTTTTCTTATTTTCATGCACTTCCAGTCATCAAGCAAGATATTGCAAAGAAGACTGGAAAAGTGGTCACATACTTAAGGTATCTGAATAGTACATCTTAAAAATACATATCTCAGTTTCTTGGAGATACTAGTAGGACCACAGCAGTATTCCTTCAGTTTAAATCCATCTGTGTATTATGAAAACTCTCTATAAAACAGCAAACAATATGCTGCTCTTACACTGACAGAAACTGTAGCTGTTTTCTTTCTTTAGAAAGTTAACACACACCAATATCTTTGAGGCCATGGGGCTTTTGTTGTTAAGTTCATGAGTAACCAAAAGTTGGAATTATGCTGGTGACTCTTACACCTTATGAAAAAGAAATAGGTGTAAAAATAGGAGCTCTAAATAAAAGAAGTGAATATTTGATAGCTAAAATATGCCCTTGTTCTCGTTTCTTCTTTTAATTATCTAATTTCAAACATATTCTTAGGGCAAGTTATCCATTCAAGGAAGTTAGATAAAATTCAGACACAATTCATAAATCTTCAAGAATGAAAAATAAGGCTGCACCAAAATGTGAAACTTAGAACCTCTGATTTTTTTTTTTTTTCAGCCAAGGTAGGTATCAAAATCAAAAGTATTGTTACTCTGGGTCAAACCTATCTACTTACTCCAACAACATACAGGGTAGTTGCCTTCTGGCAATTTTTCAAATATACCCAGTAGTATTTTGACAAATCCTTTTCTTCTTTCGTATCTGTTTTACATAGATGGGAGAATAGAAGCCAGTCCTTTACATCTAAATTTAATTTACTTCAGCTTTAAAAGTGTGCTGTTTCACCTGAGGCATGGAATAATCAGTCAAGCTTCATGTACCACCATAGAGAAAGAAACAGATGAATACAGCGGCCAAGGCTTATATTTTTAAAAATATCTTCTCAAAGTGCTCTACATTATTCCAGAGACGAATGGGCCACTGATATCCATCAATCACAGAAAATATAAATGCGGCTTGCAGCCTTTGTCACGCATCCTTCCCTCTGATTCATACAGAGCACAATGAGAATCTTGCCCAGTGCCTGGAGCAACAACATTTTGCTTTTATGCTCTGATATTTACCACAGGTATTCCCTCTGGCCTTTTTTTCCCTTCATAAGAAGAAGTAGGAAGGCAACAAATATTTTGTTTGAAAGTAGGCTTCTGTCCTTAAAACTTACAAGAAAAAGACTGACTTTTGTTCATTGGCCAGCTTGTGAGCAGTGAGCCACACCAGAAGGTCCTTGCTTTGAATTCTTCAAGTACACTGGGCTTTGGTGATTATTATTTGGCTCTGAGAAACCAAGCTGTAGCTCATCACTCCATACAGTGGGTGGGGTATCACAGCACAGCTGTTTAGGCACTATATAGCGTAGAGGATATATTGGTTACCATTAACTATCTCTTCAAATATGATCAGCTCTTTGAAAAGAATGATGTCTCTGAAGTATAACAGCGATGACACTTTGGAAATTACTCTGCCACTTGGTGCTAAAGCCATAAAATTCATGCATGATTGACAAAGAGTCGACAGTGAAGACAAACAGGAATGGCTGCATAGACTAACCTCTTTTTAATTAGCTTTTTGTATTGGGAAAATAACAGGAAGAATATTTTTATAGTTGACTAAAAGATTTCCTACTCTGCCAACTACAGCTTTGCTTATCCAACACTAAAAAGCATTCCTCTCAGAACACAGACTTTGATGCTGAAAATTGGCTAATGTCTTTTCCATGTTTCTTTTCTACATAATGATATCATTAATGCCTACATTTTTGTCTTTTCACAGTTATGCCCTGATAGAGATATAAGAAAGCTATTTCATTGCTGTTTTGGTGCAGCTAAAGGAAAAAGAATGGCAGTTTCTGCTCTGCTTAATGCAAATGAAATGATCATTCTGAACATAATGTCAACTGTAGATCAAGCATTTGCTGGTAGAATGAAAAAAGATCAGCCAGTGTAGGAAAATCATCAGATTTAGTACATTAAATTTAAGGGACATAAATGAATATTCAGGCAGGAGGACTTGGTGAACAGACAATACATAATCCTCCATCCAAGCATGCTCAAGGCAAACAGATCCAATATCCAGATGGTGAGAAAAAATTTACCCCTTGATGGTGGAGGCAACACAGATCAGTAAAACAGCCATTTGTACAGAATTTTGAGGAAAGAGTTTCTAGGAGCAAGAAGAATTGGGTGGGGGTGGCGCCTAAAGCAAGAGGAAAGGAGACCAATACTAGAGACAACAAGGACAACTGGATACAGCAGCTGCAGGAGGGTATCTCTGGGTATCTATCTCTGGGTAGAACCTAATGGAAGTGATTTCTACAGTGAAGCAATGTCTACCAGCAGGCAGAGATGCAACTGGATACTGTGGTAGAACTCAGGCAGGGCTTTTAGAGTGATGGAAGAGAGGAGAGGCTTCATGGACAACCCCAAAGTTGCTCAACCCCAAAATGGGTTTTCTGAACATTAATGTAAGAGGTGATCTATAGAAATGTGTAACACATGCAAAAGATGTTAGTATAATTAATTGCCATTCAGCAAACAAAATACCAAATCACATTGCTCTAATGAAGAAATGGTATTTGAGGAAATACTATTAATGAAAACCAGCTTGCATTTTTTTACTTTGTTAATGACATGACTTTTGTATAAAGATTAACCCAGTTAGAAAACATAGTACCACTAAAACGTTATTAAGTACGGAAAGAATGAGCTGCCTTCAGAGAATTCAAATCTTTCTATTAAAGATCCAGCCCTTTTATCTTTATCCATTTTAGATGGTGCTTTTGGAGCAAGCAATTCCAGCCATTACTGGAAATGCTTACAGAGTAGATTCTTCTAAAGAATAATAAATGTACAGTTTAATTCAAATTAGTCCATAAGGGTAACTTGAGAATAAAACTTCGACCCTTCAGAAGGACATTAATTCAGTCCACATTTTCTTAACGTGTTAAAAGAAGGCCTTTACCTTTTGTCCTGAACTAAAGGTAACATCTGCTTTTAACATTTGCACTCTTGAATCATTTAATCAAACAAAAGCTGGCATTTGACCTTTGCATTGTGTCTAGTAATATGACCAAAATAATAAAATAGAGGGTCATTTCTGACTTCTGCTGCCCAATTGTGAAACATGAATAACAGATCAGAATCAAAAAGGTGATTTTGTGTTGCAAGGGAAATGACAAGAACAGTTACAAGAAAAAGCTGCTTTGTTTATTGTTACATCCTTCAAAGAAGCCAAGACATTATCACTAATAAAGAGATAAGTGCACAGAATTTAAAAAATACTCTTTTTTTAATTCAAAGAAATAATAAGAATTTTTATTTGGAGTTAGTAATTTCTATATTCACTGAACATGGTGTTACAATTTCATAGATTATTGAAAAAAAACATAGCTAAAAAACAAACATTGCCACTGACATTATAATTGATATTTTTTTCAATCTAAATGATTCATTTTTTTGCAAACTCTTTGTATAATTCAAATAATGGAAGAAAAGATGACTGAGGAAGTTACTTGAAGGGTGATGTGCAACTTTTATTCTCATTAATAATTATAATAAAGTTAAAGGCATTGATAATGACTTCTTTAAAGCTTATTTTTAGAAACATTTCCTTGTAGAAATGAAAACAGCTAAAAGTAACAAAAACTTGGTATGTGGCCAAATTTCACATCCATGGAAGGCAGCGAAAACAGAGGAGCCATGCAGTGATACTTCACTGTTAATAGTCTCTTCATATCTACAGAACCTAAAGTAGAAATTACATATATGTGAATGTAATAGACCTTGGCCGGTTGTTCCTCCATTAATATGTCTTTTGATTCAATCAATGTCTGGGATTCACAAAGTGATCCATAGCTTATATTTTCTGTGAAAAAGCCTATGTTTCGAGACTGATGTCTGGTATTTTGATTCAAGGCTAATTAGTTCACATATTATGATGGAAAAAAAAAAACAGCTGTTCCCTAGTCGTGTCCATCACACTACATGTGGCTTTTAGACCTGTATCATGTATCCTCTCAAGTGTCTCTTAAAAGTGCTGAGGAATATTTAATCATCTTCCTTTGTGCACACCTAATACTTTTACAGACATGACAGTTGACTGGTGATGGTCTGAGGTTGAACCTGTACCGGTTCAGATTAGTCAGTGCTATTCACCATGAGCCATCCCTCATAGCTGCTGAGAACAAGTAGGAAAATCCAAATTAGTTTCGGATCTGTTCCACTGCCAGAGCCTAATTTTTAACCCCCAAAGCTTCACAAGAGGTGATCAATAACAGGAAAAGTGGGAGAGAAAAAAACAGCAGTGTTAGTTACTAAACAGAGGAATGGCTAGACAGAGGCAGCTGTGTAAGAACTTCCTCTGCCTGTTTTTCTCTTAGATACTAATAAAAACAGGGTTTTGAGGACTCATTTGCCTCTCAGACAGACTTGAAGGACAGGTTGCCTATCATGGAACACAAGTAGTCAAGCTCCACCTGTCTCATGTCACACTCCAAAATATAACTTAGGTGTACAAGTAGTATCAAATTGATATTTAACTTACTTCTGTGTTGCCGTATATTCCCTGTGTGATTGCAGACACTTACTTTCACCTGTAAGTCTCCTGAGACAGTTACCATCTACATGCAAGTAATATCCACTTTTCTTTTCTTTTCCCCAGAGTATGCCAATAAAAATGAGAGTAGGGCATATTAAGTGAATCCCTTCTCAGCTACTGAGAATGTGCTGCTCACTTTCAGTTGTATAATTATTGTGCCATGTAGCTCTCACAAGTGCAGCTATTGTATTTTTCTCACCTGTCTTTAAGAAGGCCAAAATGGAGTGTCTCAGAATATCCTCCCTCACACGGTGAAGGCAGAGTTTTCTCAGAAGTGTGTTTGTTCCTCCAAGAGAGTTCATCAAGGTCTACATATATAAGAGTGAGGGAAATAAAACCTGCACTCCTTTAGTTAAGACTTAAGGCTCTTATTGACTGATCTCTGACACATGATTGCACTGGGCTGATGGGGGCATCCTGGGGAAAGGCTCCCAGTGCACCAGCCCAATAAGTTTGTACTGTGTCTCCAAAGTTACGTTAAATATTCCTGCTGCTACCATTTAATTTAAAGATCAGCTAATACCCAAGGTATTCCAAATGTAAAATTGCTGATTACTGTCTTCAATACAAATTTAACAGGATACAGTATACAGACGTGACAGCTGTTTGGTGGTGGACAGAAAATAAGTCTGGAAATGGTCATGTTAGTTTTCGGTAGGGATCCGAGCTCTGACGTTTCCCATTCAAAACTCGGTATTTTTATTTGGAAGAATACTGTGAAATATGTGTCATCTGAAGGTCATGTCTTTCCACTGCTAATAACTTGTAGCATTTCTGGTATCCTCCCATCAGGAGACTTTATTATTACAGAGTAGCTGGAATAAAGTTTCTAGGAAGGAGGCAGAAATATGTTTATTTTCCTATTTCCTTTACAATAAATTGACATGGTCTGGCCATTAAAGAGGAAAATGAATAAATAAATATGAAAAACCTAAAACAAGCTCTCATAATTTGGTCTCAACGATTTCTGAAACTCTCAGACCAAGAGAACAAAGGAAGGAATGCATAAGTTCTTATGCAAGAGCTTATGCAAACTGCATGAAGCATGTGGATTCAAGGAGACATTTAAACAGGAAGATACATGATACAAACAGTTGCCATTTATTGATAAGTAATTATGGTTTGGGCTGCTTGACAGCTTGTGTTGGGAAGAAATCCACTAAGAACATTCAGAGCTTAAAGCGATAATTTAATAGAGCCTCCATTTTTCAAATGTGTAATGTATTTATTTTGGACACATTTCCGAACTGTTTGCAGTGTTGGTATCCTGGTGCCAGATACCTGATTTTAGAAAAATCTAAGTTCTTGTAATTTCAGCTGACAATGTTTCTTTGTTCTCCCATGTTGTGGCGGCACAACTGGCAGCTGCCACTGGGGCAAGGCTGTTGCTTGCATCTGCTGGAAGAGGGAGAGATGCAGGCTTAGCTGGTCCCAGCATAGGCTGCAACTGCTCTGGGTGCCAATTTCTGGAGACATTTTACCTCCTTATGCAAAATTGAGGTAATACTATCTATCTATCTATCTATCTATCTATCTATCTATCTATCTATCTAATCTTACCTATTCTGGTTGTAAACTCTTCATATTAAGGAACTGACACTTAGTATTAGCATCCTGAGATTGCAGAAGAAATGGGTGATCACTTCCATAGTGGTCTTGAGGTATAAACTGCAGAACATAAATTAACAGATAAAAGACTGCCTGGTTTATCCTTATCTCTAATGTATCAGTGGTGCAATTCCCATCCTCGGATTTTTTCGCACTATGCCAGTTTCTAAAAGAGTAGAAAGGCTGAGGGAAGAAAGAATCCATACAGATACCCATACTATGGCACAGATAATGCTGAATATGCTGTCTCCTAAAAGAATTAATACTTCTCTGGCAATTAAAGTCAGCAGCACCCTGCACAGCTTCTTGTATTTTTACTGCTTGCTGAGCAGAGAAATTGTGAGAAAAAATGTTTTAGTCCTGTTTTGAATTCAAAGAAAGGAAATTGGTGAAAGGATAGGGAAAGTGATTATCTACAAAAGCCACAAGAGCATTCATCATAGTGAGGCACCATTCTCATTCTGTTCTTAATGCTCTAATGCTTCATTTATGGGCAAAATTCTTATTTCCCAGGACTGTCCCCTCTATACCCATTAGAATTCTGTCTTTTGTCCAAAGAAATTATTTTTACCCAGAAAAAATTGTCTCTATATATCATAGCAAGCACTTCTGAGACTTTTTTTGAATTAAAAAGGTAATAAATTCTAATAATACAACTTGCCACTATTCGGAACTTCATAGCATCAGCATTTTGGAGAAAATTAGTCCATGAACACTGTATATATACATTCAGTCAAACTTATTACAGGCCAAGCCATAAGTGCACTTTAAGTTTGTGCAAAGTTGTAATGTTTGTAGAGAAACTGGACCACTTTAGAGAATGAAGGTTGAGTGAGGAGCGCTCGTGCTGGCTGAGGTCGTACAGAGGAGGAGCTGTTCTATGTGGCAAAACATGGCTTCACTGCCTGCCAGATTTGTGCTAGCCTCTCTCTGGGATAATTTTTGGTTTTTTTAAATCTCTGCCACCTGAGAGAACCTGGTTCTTTCCAAAGATAAGACACTCCTTAAAAATATTGTAGAAACCTCACAGACCAACTTTCTCAGGGGAATGCATCCAACTCTACCTTTGCTGTAGAAGAGGAATCATCCATAATTTCCTCTCAATGCACTGTTAGCAAGCTCTGCTTTAAGACATCAAGGGCTGGCATGCACAGCGTTCAGTATGTGCACACTACTGCTGTGAACTTATGGCACTGATGTCAACATCACTATATTGGTTTCACTGATTCTTTCCCACAAAATCCACAAGACTTCAAACTGGGATGCTGTTCTTTGGGATTCCTGAAAAAGGACTTCAGGTGAATTTGACAGGTCTTTCAGCCATCCAAACTGGAAGAGTAAAAATGTTGGTAATACTTCACGTATCCTTTTAAAAATACAGTTCATTTTTGATATTAACCTTCTGATATTTTCAAAGATTCAGAGTAGAATTGCAGAAATCTTGTCTCATACAAATGCTGTAAAAACAGAAGGGGTTTTAATGGGCACATGAAAAAACAAGGAAATGGGGTAAGGTTTGAAAGGTCTTGGGCACAGCAACACTAACCTGACAAAAAAGTGGCTAGTGGGGCTAAGGAAGAGGAGAACAAAACTCTTTTAGGACAGAAAATGGAAAAAAATGACCCTGAAAAGAGTAGTTGATCCAATAGAGTAAGAAGGGTAAAATAGGGAGGACTGAACATAGGAATTCATCTGAGCTCTTCCCTATGGATGGAAATGGACAAGCTTACTGAAAACTTTGCACAAAATTAGCACTTTGGGAGAAAGGAGATAGACTAAGTAGAACTAAATTTACACCTCTAAAAATTATTTTGTTCCCAGCTGTCCAACTAAACAGTTGCTCATTATTCATTCATTAACAATTTCAGGAGGACAAATCAACTAAATCTCACAGAGGTTTGTGAAGACAAGAACTCAATACTGATAAAGCCCATGCTTAGCTTCTCAATGGAAGCCTGTACATTTTGCCTAATTTCACACTCATGGAATCTGTCTCTATGTTGCAGGCTCACACTCAGTGATGTTTTATGGTGATACCATATTAAGGCCTCTGCATTGATTTCCAAGACCTCCCATCTAGAAGCTGATCTCTTGTTCAGTCACCAACTGTGAAGTTTCCCAGTCATTGCTGTCACACTCTATTCAAAAAAATACATTTTCTGAGGACTGCTGTACACTTAGCATTGCTATCTACACTGTTCCCTTTTTTAGCTAGTGCATCCTCTCTATTTTCATGTCAACGTGAGAACAATGGTTGCTGTCATTCATTCTTTCTTAAGGTCTTGCATTTCTTTTTTCCCTTTCCTTAGCAACTGTGGCCGTTGCATATTTTTGGACTAGTTTCCAAACCTGACTACAAGAAGAAACTCTGCTACTCTAAGATTGACTTCTATGCCAGAAAATGTCTAACAAAAATAGTATTTCATACTTTCTAAAACAGAAGTTGCAGTAATGTACAGCTCCTGACTGAACCGATTCTTCCCCCAGGACATATAATTTAGGATTTAGTAAGTGAATTGAATTATTGCCAGTTTATGTATTTCTATTTGTTTCACTTACAGGCTGAGTATAGAAACTGATTTTGGGACACCACCTTTATTTTTTTATCTTTTGATCTGAAGAGACAAAGTGACCCATCAGTCATCTCACAGTCAGTGATGGTAGCAAACCATATCTTATTAACATTATTGTTGTTAACAAGGGTTTGTCTTTAAATAACCTGTGTTTGACTACCAAATGGACCTAAAGAACTATGGCAAACAAAATAAAAGTAGAATTCTATAAATGAAAGTAAATGAGGGTCATCTCATACAAATTCCTTCCCTTTTCTAATCTGCTCTATAGGCATTAGCTGTATAGATTGTGTTATGGACAAAGAAGATGTTAAAAGAGTGCTCTCTGCAACACTTTCTGAATCAGACCATGTTAACAGGATGCTTTCACCCTAGTCTACCAGGAAATGTGCCAAAAAGTAAGATCTGACTAATTACACCTCTTTTCAGCTAAGCACGTAAAATCAGCACGATGTGACACGAATCGTGTGTAGCTTATTGTTGGAAGCGATAGCTTTTCTGTGTGATGTTAGTACTCATTTAAAAATAAATTTTAAAAAAAAGTAAAATAATAAAAAAAAAAAGACAAAACAAACAAAAAAAAAGAAAAGAACAATTGCAAAATATGTGATGAATACAAATACCTTCTCAGTCACCTCAGCAATGACAATATGTTTTAAGATGCATTCCCAGGTCTGAAAATCGAGTGGCTTTCAATTGAGGTTTGTTGTACCCAATACCTGGATGGAAAAATTGAACTGTGATTTAACCTATGCCACACCACTTGACAGAGATCATGTGCCATAGCAGCAGTTGCTAAAGCATGATGGCTTTCTTTAGTGTTTTACTACGTGAATGTTATGTGACATATGCTGATGGTTTCCTCCCCAGAAGTTTAGGCACACCTTGAGACAGCCCATATGTTTGCTGAAGGAAATTCAAGTCCTAGTTGCAGATAGCAAACAGGGAAATTACAGAGGGCTGATCCCACATGAGTCAGGACTTCATCATCTCCCTCACTGGAAATATAAAATACTTGGATTTACAGGACCCTAGATGACCTAATCGAAGGGCACTGGGTGCACTTAAAAGGAGCTTCTGGTACAGTGAGTGGAGAGTGTAGGTGCATGTCTTCGGTGAGGCTCATCAAGCCCATTATTGATATCTTCAATGTTCTGACAGATTCTGTGTTGTGTGAGATTTCTCATAAAAATTCATACTATCGACTGTGTGTAACACATCATTAAAAATGCTCTTCTTAAACTCGTTATTACTTTTGGTTTTAGCCTGAAAATTGGACAAAAATCATGCAAACATGCAGGAACAATACTTACAGTCTTGGTGGTGTTTGAGGTTGGTTATGACCATATCCCTGTAGCCAAGCCACATGCAGTAGTGCCAGTGATTCCTTATCATACAGAGGGAGAAGACCATGTAGATTCATCTTAGCTTTCGAACAGAGAAATTCAGGCAGTTAGCAAAACTATTGCTAATGTATTAATCAATATACCTGATAAATAAGTCAAGATGATGACCAGATGTGTCATCTAGGCATTCTTTCTGCTGCCCAACTGATTTCTGAATTATAGGACCACAGACTAAGCCAGTAGTGTTCTGAATATATCACCAGTAGCAGCTAAGGAATTGCAATTAGCAAGCAATGTCATCTTGGTGTTTCTTAACATTTTTCCCTGTGCATAAACTTAAGGGAACATTTGATTACTAATTTACATCTACCTGCTTCCATAGTCATTTAATAATTTCTAAAGTGTGCTGGTGATATTCAGGGCTGTAAACTGCCCAAAAAAAAAAATGTGTATAGAGGAGGATTGGGGAAAGCTCCCAGCAAAAGAAGTCTAGAATGCTCCAGGAACAATCTTTCAGAGATAATATGGTTGACCATTCTTACATTAATGCAGTCAGTTTGTGTAAAGTAGCTAAGCACAAGATGTATTGGGTCATTGCCTGTCCTAAAGTCAATCTATGGTCAGGCAAAGTGCTTCAGATGCAAGGCCTGTCAGGTTAAGTGCAAGCTGCTTTAGAAGTTAAACCCTAACTTTTGTCCCCTGCATAGTCTACATTATAAATGTGATTTATGACATCTCATGATAAAAAAACTGGGGTGCTGCCATTCTTCAGTTAGATGGAATAAGTCTTGGCCCATGTAAGCAGAAGTCAAGGGTTAATGTCTGGGGTTGCTTGTCCAGTGACAGCCTTGAGCCTAGAGGGAATCCTTGGTATACAGGTGCTTTTGAAAAGCGACTTTGATATTTCAGCTCTATCTTCAGAGATCATAATGTTTAAAAATCTGTCTTGGGATGGTATTCTGAAATTTATTATTCCCAGTCAGTGTTGAGATTTTCAGGAAGAGAAAATCAGTCAATAAGCTCAAATAATATGCAATTCAAATTCTTTCTCAAGTAATTTATCTTCCTTTTCCATGTTTTGAAAACCCTCGAGCAAGCCTCTCCTATTCGGTGTGTGGGTGAGTGCATCGTGTGGGCTGTAACTGTGCTGATTTTTATTTGGAGTCAGCTGTTGCCTAGAAGCAGTAGTGGAGAAGCCATTGGTGGGAAAACCTGAAGCTGCTTAGCCAGAGAAGACAGCCCACACTTTTTAACTTAGGATCAAAAAGATTCCAGTACTTAGGTAGCAACAGTTGAGAGAAAACAGCTCCATAATATCATAACAGAGTGCAGGTGCTATTCTCATTTATTGCTGCCAGAAAATAACATGAAGCTTCCATGTACACAGGTAGAGAACCACAAATTTAGGAAACTCTTGCAAATTTTGAGCTGTCCTACAGGAATCACCATAAAGAAGAAAAAACCCTTAGCTTTCAGAGCAGGTTACGTATTACTTCTACCCAGCTGCTGTTACAGCCTGAGGTTGTCCCTGTATTCAGTTCCGCACTGACTAGTCGATGTATATTCTGCCTAGCTAAGGCTTTGTCACTCAGTTGGTAACAGCTTTCTAACCAGCCTCTGCCCAGCCTTCCAAATCTCACACTTACCCAGCAAGGCTGGCTGTGCTTTGTTGCACCCTACAGCTCTCTACAGAGGTCTGCCCTGTCACAGAAAGTCCTGAGGCTGCCACACAGATCTACTATGAAATTTAGTCAAAAGGTGGTTATCTGAAAGCAGAGAGTAAGTTATTTCAATTAGTATTCAATAACTAAGTCATAGATGGTTTATATTTGAACTGCATTCATATACTATTGCATCATGGAATAAAGAACAAACGGTATTCCTAAACAGTTCTGGAGCAAAATTTAGAGTCTTCAGGACAAAATACTTCCAGGGAATAGAACACTTCCAGCTGTCATGGTGTGCATCTGCCACTCCAGGGAACAAAACCTGAGAAATATTTGGAGTGAGTTCCAAATATCTAAGGCTTACTTCTTTTCCATTTATCCTGAAATTTAAATTCAGATTTAAAAGTATTCCATCATCAAGTTAGTTTGGGTGACTCATATGAACAGAATTTCTAAGGCCACCTGAGGTTAAAAAGTGGGAAATAAATATGCTGTCCTAAACGCAGGGTTTGGGGTTGTTTTTTTTCTTTTTAGTATACTAAAATTTTCTGTCTATTGCAAATGTCCTTTCAGGCCTACTTCTACTTGAAAAATACTGTGCCTGTGAGTCAGCACACTCTGCTGGCAGACCAAGAGAATGTGACTAACACAGCAAAAAAAAAATCCAAAAAATAAAGCATGACATGCAATTTAAAAGTAATCAGTTGTATCTTCTGAGAAGGGGAAACAAATCACAATAGTACATAAACTGCAGCTTTTCTGCTGTAGTAACTTTTCTGGAGTTAATTTGTTGATACAGGTTGATACATTTAACTGTATCAAAAAGGAGTTGGTTTGTAGCCTTAACTCTATTTTTAAGACAACAACTATTTCAGAAGGAACTAATTAGATGCAACACAGACCATGGAATGAACAGTGCTCCAGTGGGCCCAGATTCAGCCATCATCATTTCAAGCTTGAAAGAACAAGAAAGGAGCCTGGAATTAAGAGGCTTTGGACAAGAGGAAACTCCCTGAATCCAACTGTGACCCTTGGGCTCTAGTTCTACTTCTGATCTCTAATTAACTGTGCAAGGCAGAGGTCTTTGAGAGCTGATGACTACCCATATATTCTATGCTCTTTGTTCAGCAGCTGAGGAGATTTTAGCACCAATCTTCACACAACCTAATCAGAAAGACCTGAGGTCCCTAAATTTACTACCTCATGAAATTCTGGTCAAATACTTACTATTCAACGATACCACATGCTTTATAAACAAATAATAGTTACACAACTCATTATCTGGAAATTGCAGATTTCTATGAAGTCTCTTTGTGTGTTTCTGACTAGCTTTGGTTTTTCAGCAAGAAGCCCCTAAATCCAACTTCTTTCAGTCTCATTTTCTTCTAGCTGCTATTCTCCTACCACATATCACTCTTCTTTTGGCTAACCTAATTCAGTGACAGTAGTCTATACTGAAAAGGGTTCTGGAATAGGCAATAAGAGAAGACAAGAACAACAACTAACTTATGCATCTGTTGTTGCAGATATTCAGACATACTTTTTAATATATTCTATTTTGCATTTTGAAATTAATTTGCAGTACTGTGTCCAGAGCAAACCAGATTATTCCATTTGCTGTGCATCTAATAGAAGAAAGTCTCTTATCTGTATGTATCTGTCCTATGTCACACCCTTACCACCGTGACCTTTATAACACCACAACCTCTGTTTTCCCCCTTCCCACTTTCTCTGTGCCCTTTGCAGCACCTCAGATTCTTCTTGTTGCTTCACTACTGAACTCAGCAAGTGGTGGTGCCTACTAGTGCCTGTCCCAAGTGATGCATTGCTGCCTGACCCAGTAGTGCACGGCACGGTGACACGCCTGTCCCAGGTTAAGTGTAGCACAAGCCTGATGAGCTCACAGGGCTATTGCAGTGTAGGCACTACCAATTTTCACAAAACCTTTAGGAACTTCATTATCTGTAACCCTGCTGTCACAACTAGTTGAAATTGGCCATCAGGTTCAAAAGATTCTGAAAAAAAAAAAAATGTGCAGGAGCTAATGGACATACAAGAACAGGACATAAAGTATAGTCAGATTAACCAAGGGGAAATAATGATGCAAATTCAAGCCAGTCAGTAGACAAGGAGTGCTTTCCTTCATTTCCACCATCAGAAGAATCATAGACTCATAAAATGGTTGAAGTTGGAAAATATCTCAAAAATCTTCTAGTTCCAACCCCACTGCCATGAGCAGGTTGCTCAAAGCCCCATCCAGCCTGGCGTTGAACATTTCCAGGGATGGAACATCCACAGCTTCTCTGGGTAACCTGTTCCAGTGCCTCACCACCCTCATGGTGAAGAATTTCTTCCTTACACCTAAACTAAATCTACTCTCTTTCAGTTTAAAGCCATTACTCCTTGTCCTGTCACTACATGCCCTCATAAAAAGTCCCTCTGTAGCTTTCCTGTAGGTTCCCCTTAGGTACTGGCAGGCTGCTATAAGGTCTCCCTGGAGCCTCCTCTTTCCCAGGCTGAACAACCTCAACTCTCTCAACCTCTCCTCGAGGAAAATGTGGTCCAGTCCTCTGATCATCTTTGTGGCCTTCTCTGGACTCACTCCAACAGGTCCATGTCCTTCTCATGTTGCGTGCCCCAGAGCTGGATGGAGGACTCCAGGTGGTGTCTGAGAAGAGCAGAATTAGAGGGACAGAATCACCTCCCTTGACTTGCTGGTCATGTTTCGTTTGATGCAGCTCAGTTGGCTTTGTGGGCTGCAAGAAAGCAAAAGAAAGTTATATCCTTTCAATTAGAATTATTCATTTAAGATGCAAAAGAACTTAGGAATGTCAGAAGAAATTACCTCACCTAATTTAAAAGTGCTAGATCTTTAGTCTTGATTTTAGGAGCATGAACCAGTTCCATAAGCAGCATAAATTTTCAATTATGTTTAGTGCAAAGCCAGCCATTGTTACCATTAACATCTTCCTGTTCAATCATACCGTCTGTAACCAGCCACTAATAAGAATTAATGAGACAAATCTGCCTTGATTTAGTTTCAACAAACTTGCAGGAATTCTATCTCTTGGGAGAGTTTCATTTATTCACCATCTGTATCTTAAATGTGTTCTCTTGATTTTGGAAAACCCAGAAAATCTGCCAGTCTCTTTACTCTGTTGCTGCTGCTCCTTGCATCAAACTTTGCATTCCTCATGGGCTTTCCTGTTAAAACCTCCTTCTGTATGCAACATATTTCTGAGAGGCAAACACAGACTCTCAAATCCCATGGACTCTGGATATCACACATGCTGTGTGCATACTCTGGAGCAAATAATCTTCTGCACTTGCTGGAACTTGCCAAATGGGTTCAACTGCTTCCAGCACCTGGTCCAGCCAGCCTATGTGGCAACAGTGAGGAGATGCAGAGCCAGAGGCCATTGCACAAGAATATCAGTAAAAAAGACAAGCATTTTTGGAAGAGTACAGAGAATGAGGAATTCACAACAACAACAACAAAAAATCGAGACTACCTCAGCAGATCATTTTACTTAGTAACCCTTCAAATAATTCAGTGGGTCACTTCCTCAGGTTCCTTCATTGCTATTACCATTTTAGATTTTTTTAAAAAACTTTTTTTTTTTCTTCTTCTTCTTCTTCTTAAACATATCACTTTAGGGGCCAAAGGTGGAATGATATGACAATCATAGTCCTGGTGAGACCATCCCTTACTTGACTGTGGCAGTGATTTCTGCTGTAGTTCAGCTATATAGGCTTCATTGTCCTAACTGGGGCCTGAAAACAGTACAAACACATTTGTTCTGAAGTGTCAACTGCAAATATGCATGTATAATTAATATTAAAAAAATTTTCAACTAGATGATGAAATACTGAAATTTGAAATAGTAAAGCATTGGTTGGAAGACGAGCTACTTACCCTTACTAGGAAAAACTTCTCTGAGTGTTACAGCCTCCCATATCTTGAACACAACAGAGCACATGACACTAATGTTCAGAGGAGAAGAATGCAGGAAAGAATTTCTTTTTCCTTGATGTACATGCAAGTGCTAATGGTATTTGCATGCACATTCAGAGACAGCTGTATTCCATGAAATGGAAAACAGATGGTCAAGGGAGTATTTAATAAAAATATCAATTACCTTATATGCACTGTTTACAAAATGTCAATTATGTTTTCATTTTCTTAGGCCAGAAGAGGTTAATGACAAAGACAGAATGAAGGCAGAAAATTAAGTGAATAAATTAGCAATCAATGCACTGGAAAAGTCACAAGAAAGTACTACCAATTAACAAAGTGATGTTACTAAAGTAACCTTGTGCTCTGATAGGGACCTTTCAGTTAAAACCAATAAGAGCAGGAAGGCCTTTTCCAAGAATCCTTGGAGATAATTTTATCTTGGATCTGACGATTTTAGTGGCAGTAAAGAAAAAAAAAAAACAAACCAGTAAAGAAACATGAAATTCTCTGAAATTGTGGAGAGAAAGATCTACTTCTGCCCTTCACCTGACTTTCTTCTTTTTCAGTGAGGAGAAGGAAGATGAAAAAGAGAAACAAAGTGGAATGGACTGTTAGTGCTCACACCAGGCTGTATTGCAAACAAACATAAAGCAAACACACTGATTTTCCAGATAACTTTGTGTCAAATTTGTGTTAATAAATAGAATCCTCATTTTTAGTTTTTAGTTGCCAGGTACTGAAATGCTACGGCAACTGAATTGAATTGCTGCAGCAAAGTGAATTAAATTGCAGATTTGATCCTTCCAGAAGAAAGTTAAAGGCAATTGTTAGAGGAGGAATAAGCTTGACTTTTAATAATGCATTTTAGTTTGTAAGTGAAGGACTTCCCTTTCCATTACAATAAGTTCTAAGACTTTCATTTCAACTATATGTTTATTTTGAAATAATTTAAATCTAATCAAAAACAGGTGCTTCTTTGAAGTCAGTATTCTTTTCAAGTACACACATCTTCCAATACATAAATGTAAATATAGTAAAACATGAAATGTATATAGTAAAGTGAACTAACAGTGTGTTATCAAATAGATGCAATTTGCTCCTGAGCAATGCTCCTAAAAAAAAAAAAAAAAAAAAAAAAAAAATCATTATAGATTACACAATATCCAGATGATAATTTTATTGACATCTTTGCACTCTTGATGTCTATTTTCAAAATTGTAAATCTAATCCCATCAGTCAGGGTTGGTAGGAAGCTGTGACATTTAACTTCATATGTTTTCTTCTTCCAGTTCACCAGTCCTCTTCATCTGCTAACCCTCTGCACTGCAGCTTAAATTTAATTAGCCATGAAGTCTTTTCTAAAACAAGAGTGAATCTTGCATCTGACAGGTTATGCAGCTTGAACATAAATCCACATTCTCTCTCTATGAATCTAGTATTTGATTAGCATATGCTGATCTTCATCAGTATGCTGAAGGTCCCACGCTGCCTTCTAATGCTAATATTCCTGCATTACAGTCTCCTACTGTCTGTTTGCCTCTGGCTTTTAATTTCTTACCTAAAATGATAATCTGTCATGTTTTAATATGGTGGTTGTATAAATGTCTCTGGATGTGACCAGCGATTTCTCAGTTATTACATTTTTCATAGCAAAATGTATGTTTACTAAAACCTAAAAAATTCAAGAGAATTCTGCATCCTGACAAACTGGAGGAAATATCAAAATTCAATGTATTAACCCTTTTTCAAAGGAAAATATTAGTTTTCCACTTAAAAATTACTTTTTTACATAGCACAGTTGATTTATACCAAAAAACTACCATTTAAAACCCATTAATATTGGAACCAGATGGTTTGATACGTTCAGACCGACCATTTGGCTTAAATCCAGTTTTATTCAACTGAAAAACTTTCCTATCAAGAATATCTTTGAGATTTTTATTTTCTTGTGTCAGCTGACAATTGATGATAAAGATCAAACACTTCTGAATGAGGAACCATCTTTCTTACCAGCCACTATGTGTCCTTATACTTCAAGTATCCTTTGGTGTGTTTAATATTATCCTTTACCAAAATTCCATTGTTGCACCAAGGCTGGTGTTGTCCTTCATGTGACTGCCATGTCTGCCTGTTGCCACCCTGTGCCTGGATTACTGAACACTCCTAAATTTGCATCGGCTTGACTTGATGCCCATGATCATCACCCCACTTCGTTTGACCTCAGCAAGGACCACAGTGACTTAGGGTCTTCCAGACAGTTTTATGTATTTCTAACTTTAGCTATAGCATCACTGCAAGATGCAACTGTGACTTCTTTTCTAAGTAACACTTATGTGCATGTGAACCAGCTGTTTTTTCAACTCTGCACTGCAAAACGGAGCTGTAATTTGTGCTTTTCACTGGTGGGGATTATGGAGCTGGACCATAGGCACCAGATATTTTGGGGAAGTTTCAGACTGGGAAGGAGATGAAAGTAGTGATAAGAGGACTGGTGGTAGCAGCTGCAACACTGAGCAATGGGCTCATAGGTCTGTCAGGGTAAAGTGCCCTGATTTCAGTCCACCACAGCAAACACACCTAAAGATCACTGACTGACCTAACCCTTCTCACCTTCCCCCAAAATCCACTGGACTATTTTGACCCCCAGAGTCTGACTCTGTCTCCCGGTAGCCAGACTCTCATTGTGACCGTTCTTGTTGAACATGCAGGATTAACCCCCAAAAATATAGAGGTAGGAATTTTTCTATTTTGCTAATATCTTAAGGTGGATTGATTCAAAATAAACTAATCTACTAGAGAATCAGAGCCATTCACAAGACCCACATTCTCCAGTGCAAGTTACCTGAGCCTTCCCAAAACTAATAACTGTACTGTTAACTACTGCATGTGGATTGAATGTAACATTTCCAGTATGAACTGCTTAAAGCATGACTCCTCTTTTCTTGCAATAAAAAGCTGTGTGCAAAATCTGGAGAAGTTTAGAAGTCTGAAATTGCTTTCTGTCTCCTCAGGGCACAAGTGTGAATGCTAGCTGATTTGAAGAATAAAGGATAAAATGCCATTAGGATACAGCTGACTCTGATTCCATAGTCAAAATCCTTTAGTTTACAATGTTCTTATATTTCTAAATCAGTATCGCTGTCAGTAAGGAATTGGCATTTCAGCACTTAAAGATTTAAACTGTGAACGGACTTTTCTCTGATGCTGTGGCTTCATTATACTATTTTTAGGAAGCAGTTGCATTTCGTATTGTTATTTTTTTTTCTACTTTTTCCTTGACTGGGCAGGACTATTTCTGCTGCAGCTAGAAACCCTGATATTTTTGCTGGTGTCTGGAGCCCAAAGCAAATCCCACCTGCAAACTCATCATCTGAAGGTGCAAGTTATTGAACACATTTGTCTATTTCTAAACTCATTAAAAGCCTCTCAGCTTTCTATGAGACTGGTGTGAGAGAAGCCCATCTGGTTACAAGAAGGAGAACAGTATAGAAGAGTGGGCTGCAGATGGAAAACCAAGAGTCATAGAACAGAGTCTTCTTTGAACTAGGAGTCTCACCAGGAGACAAGTCACTGTAGGGATGTGTCATGCTATAGACTGTTGTCTTCTCAAGTGTGACTGAATAATATTAATTATTTCTGCAATTAAGCATCATCACCACCCTGGTTGTCAAGGTAATGCCTTCATCAGCAAGAAGAGACATTTCCATGTGACCCCAGTATTAGGCACAAAAAGATTGTTGCCCTAGTGTCACTGCTTGTTCTGGATAGTCAATAGCTAGAAACTCCTTGGCATATTCAACACTCACACAAAATCCCAAAACCTCAGTTGCTGCAGTTCCTTGAAGCTTCGGACCAAATCCCAGGGCAGAGTCACAGCCCTGCCAGGCCATGCAGATGTGACCTCAGCATCCCCCTGCCTTTATAAATAACTGGAAATCCTACCACTACTTACAGAGGTTTTTCTGATTCTCTGAAACTTTCTTTTTTTTCCCCTGCAGTTAAAATATTTTGCAAAGCTGTCTCCTGGTCCATAAAATATATCCTAACATCTTCAAGGGAGGGTGCAAAAGACAAAAAGCCTCAAGAAAGATGAGTGTACAAAGTGCACCTACTTTGTCAAAGTACAGCAAAATGTGACAGGAAAATAACATGGCTTCAGTGTGAGTGTAAGGAACTCATGTATTTATAGTGGAATCACTATGAAACTCAAAACACCAGGCTCGAGGGTGATGAGTAGTGTTGGATGGAGATTAACAAAATTAAATATGACTACTCTAAGGCTTAGAATGTGAATAATACATTGGGAAATTCAATATAAAAGTAATCTCACACACGAAACAAGGAAAAGCAGGAGCCACTGCATAATTTGGAAAGTTAATCACAAAGTCCTCCAAAGTAGTTACATAAGGTGGTAAGAAAAAGTGATAAATAGCCATGGGAACTCCCTTCCCACTTGGCAGGAGTGCTTCAGATCTGTTTTTCCTAAAGCACTGTCCATCAGTGATGTTGTTGAAGTGAACTAAAAACCAAATATTAACAAAAAGGGCTGTGGTGTGGGTGGGCTGACCATGAAGAAGGCTGCCCGGGCAGCAGCCAGCCTCAGGAGCTGCAGAGCAAGGCCTGGTGGACATAGCCACAGGGACCACAAGGGACAGATGGGAAGGGCAAAGCACCCTCACAGGCATCTACAGGATGCTCCTGCATCTTGCTCCTGACAGTTCAGCTCCTGCTCTGCTGCACTTTGCAGTAGCACCACAGGTGTAAGACCCTCCCTACTTTATTTGAAGTCACTTGTTCCTGGAACTTTGCTGCCTCTGCAGTCATATCTGCTTGCCCCCTATGTGGTCACCTTCCTGAACCAGACTTTCACATAATGCTGTTTACACAGAAGGAAAATATGCACATAGAATTTCAGAGAGCCAGGCAAGTGTACAAGCATGTACCTACACACAGCAGAGGGAAAGGCAACCTGCATCGGGGGAAAAATGCCTGGAGGAGGCAGGAGGTGATTAGGAGGACCTCTTAGAATCTGTACTTCCAAGGCAACAAGGCAACTCAACGACTAAAATGCACAATAAGCCTAGTCCTGAGGGCTCCTGCTGGATTGGTGCTATACAAACTAAAACCAATAGATAGTCCTGCTCCCGAAGTACTGCCAATTGAAAACAAAAATCTCCAAAGCTCCAAAGAAAAGCTGATCTTATTAATATTTGAGTCAGAACAACAGGGTACTAGTTGTGGTCATGATTTAATGGTAATTTTCTGGCATGGCATTTGAGTACACTTTAAAGAGATACTCATAACACCTGTTTGTCCTTCAAGCCCCATTAACAATACAGATGTCTCTCTTCATAGCAAATACATTAACGAAGGACCAAGCAGCTGTTTACCCCTCCCTATTCCTTATTTCCCCTATTTTCTTCTACAAAAATTACAAAATATTGACTAGAGAGGTTAACAATGTAATAACAGAGTGCTGTGGGTCATAGCTTTTTGTATTCCTGACTTCACTTTACAAAGTAGTCCTGCATCCTGCAGGCACCATTCAGTCTTAGAACAAGTGCCTGTTACATAAAGAGCACCCTTTTGTGTATAGCTCATCATTCCAGATACTGGCAGTATACAGCCTGACTTGCTGCTTGCTGCACTACCTGTTTTGTTGCTAGGAAACTTTTGAACAGGAGCCAATTTGTGATTTGGCTATTTGCTTCATGTGCAGTTATATGGAAGAAGTCCTAAGCTGATCATTATTTTAAACAATGAACCAGAGTTTTTTACATGGTACTGCTAGCAGAAGGGGATAGGTACTGTGCAATAACATTGGTTACGTGTGATGAAGACCTCCCAAAGTTCAAGAAGAAAGGCAGGATTCACATTCAGTTTGAATTCTTGCACAGACAGCTTATTAATCTGGAAAGTGAAAATGCAGCTGTATTGTGCTTAGCCTCTCCATTTGGACAGCATTGTACATTTTATATCTTCGTTATTTGCACTGTGGTAAGAGCCATGGCCCCAGCTAGAATTGTGTGACCAAGCTCTTGCTTTGAAGAGCTTATAGTCTAACACTAGTCTTCTTGACTTTTATAAAGAAATTATAGACTTTCACACTTTTTACAGACCTGATGAACAGGACTGGTCTAGTGAATAGGGAAGGCAATAAACCATTGCTAACAGGGAGACTTCCATGCCCTGGGGACTGAGGCTCTCTGGCTACTAACCCTCAGCTGCAGCACAATTTCCCAGGGGTGTAGCTCCAGTGCTTCCCAGTCTGAGTCACCTCAGCTAATGGAGAAATGGGCAGGCTGAAGATCCAGGTACCCAAGACCCGTGAGGGGGTTAAAATCATGAAGACCATTGTTCCTGACCATGGCCACTGAGAAAGCCAGTAGTTTTGTGTTTTGGACAATCCAATCTACACAGATTTGTAATTGTAGTTAAAATTATCTATACCTTTTTGCACCTAAAAATATTATCAATGATTTTGTTTTACTCCTTGGGAAAGGAACAGCTCCTGTGAAGTTAATTTTAAGACCACTTGAATACATCTCATACTGTGAAACAACTGGCTTTCAAAAATACAAGAATCTTCCCCTAAGTTCACATGTGCAGCAATTGCCCAAAGGCCATAATAGTGACGTAGTAACACATAGTTTTATTCTGAGTGCTTCACTCCAGGAAAATGAAGGAGGAGTAGTAAACAAAAACAGACTTGTCTGCTCCACAAATGTGTGCAGCTTCTGAAGTTTTTACTCGTCTGACATTTGGGAGAACCTGGCAAATGCAGAGAGAAGGGTTGGTGCAACCTGCTGGTGCAATTACTCAGGTAAGGCTTCCTAACACTTCCACCATGCCCTCCTTTCTAGAATACTTCTTCAAACAGGTCATTAGGTATGGTGGCTATTGAAGATGAATGAGTTTTAGAGAAATAGATTAGAACATAGGAAAACCATGGACAACCTCAGCTGTGAGGAACTCCTTGTCTCAAAGCAGATTTAGATCAAAGGAAGATGTTTTCTGTCCCCGTCTACCATTTGCTGTATCATATCCAGGTCTTTGATTTCATACAGCTGTCTGCCATTTAATTGATTGTCCTTTACTATGCATTTCAGAAAATCCAGAATTTTCAATATCTATCCTGAGGTGATCACCTGTCCACAGAGACTCTTTACAATTTTGAGGTTCACTGAAGATGCTGGTTATTGATAAATTTATTGAACTGTTTTATTTTTCTCTCTTACTTTTTTGTTTCATACTACCATGACCATAACAACAATGTGCATCATACATAAATTTTGAAAAAACATCTACAAGAATATAGATTTTTATGTTGACTATCTCACTGTATGGATCTAAAATTCTTCTGAAGCAGATGTTGCTGGATATTTTGCCTTTTTTTCACTTGTGTTTAAATGTTCATGTTACACTGCACTTCACATTTGTCAAGATTTGTACGTGTTTTTCTCTCAGGCAGTATAATATTCTATTATCTTAATACATAATAAGGTATTACCATTATAGCAAACATCTCTATAGCAACATAACTTTGCTTCATGCTTTGTAAACCAGCAGTGTTTACCACAAAAACCTTGCAGACTAAGATAATGCAAAGAAGAGAAATAAAATGCCAGCACTAATACCACAAGCAAATGCTGAAATCCAGTATTCCAGAGCTACTAATAAGGCAAGTGGATGAACACTAACCAAAGGGTGTTCCATTCCATATCAGCTTTTCAAAACCACTTATTATCCTGCATTGAATTTAGAACAAAACAGAAAGAGGTTTTGGTTGGAAAATGTATATTGCAATTAAAATATAAGAATGTACAGATGTGAAAGCCTGATATTAAAGACCAGCTTATGAAAGCATGCACATATTCCAAGCATTTTGCATTCACAAACCATTCCAGCTAGGTCCAGTCAAGGCAGTACCGCACAAGTTGGGATGTCCATATAGAATCACAGTATTGACTGGAGAGGGTCTTATCTAGTTTCAACTTCTGCTTGAAGCAGGACTATTGCCAATACAGGATAAGATTAGATGTAGCATCCTCCTATGTAGCCCATACCGGTACATAAGTGCTACCTATAGGGTCTTACATATCCATTATCTCTGCAGCAAATTACAAACATCAAGGAAAACATTCAACACTGTAGACAGTTTCAAAGAGCTTGATTTTAACGTCCCAGAAAGTCCATCATAGCTTTGTATTCTTCTGGGTTTGGTTTCCTTTCTCTTCTGTTTTCTCCTGAGTGGCAAATTGCATTTGCAATGTTGCATATTAATAAGGGGATTTTTTTACAAATTAATAACCTATGTTCTTCTGTGTTAGATAAAATTCGAAACCACAGAGGAGAAAATCATAGATGTTTGAGGTGATTCATTAGCTCTGAAGAGATTGTTCCACCAGCATCAATTGTTCACCTTTTAGCTTTAATACCAGTTGATTAGTGTAATGTGGATGTCAATAACAGCAATGAAGACCATTTGAAGGTTCCTTTTCTGAAAGAATTAAAATTTAGCCTGAATCTACAGGAAAAGTTTTAATTCTTGCTTTACAAATCTAGAATAAAATCCTCCAAGGCAAATAGCGGATGGGATAGTTGGAGGGCCCGAAGGGCTGGGACACTACTTCCTGCTAAGTTACATGTATTCAACTCATCTGAGACATGAATGGAAACTCCACAGCCTCATAGCTTGTCATCTGCATCACAAATGCTTCCAGTCACACAGAATCACAGAATGTTAGAGATCCGAAGGGACCTCAAAAGATCATCTAGTCCAATCCCCCTGCCAGAGAGCACTTTGTCAGGATGCTTTGACAGATTGCCCAGGGTCCAAATTCAGTGAAACACCTGGGCCCACAACTCCTGAAAGTCTCACTCAGACTCTAAATGGAGGGGATGGGGAGGAGATGGGTGTGAGACTGTTGAATGCTTCCTTCAAAGCAATACTTAATTTTTCCAAAACCATCAAACCCAAAATGTTCAGTGTGGCAACACAGATCCATTGGTATGAAAGGTCACAGGAGACCTTAGATGATAGTTTGAAGTGGAGCATCAGTTTTCTTTGTGCAACAAAACTGAAAAGAGATGAAAAGGCAGCAAGGCTCCCACCTATTTTTTAGCTGTAGTTAAGGAAATTTCATTACATAAGTCATTGCCTTAAATCACTGTCATCATAGTGATTAGTTTACTTTCACATATAAAACATGTTATTAAATATATCACCCTTATTTGCTAATTGCTTATCAGAAGGTAAAATTGATGATTCCTGCTTTGAACCCTTCAGTTTAACAAGCCCTATAATTTTCTCAGTAACAGCCATAATTAGTGTAGCTTGGTTTCATCTTGTCCTGCAAGACCAAATGAATCACCCTGGGCAACAAATCTCCTCAGGAATGGTCTATATATACTTTGCTGGAAATAAAAGCAGCATACGGCTTTTGTGATTTTTGGGTTACCTCAATGTGTCAGAAACCTCAGGTCAGTATGGTCTGAAATATTAAATACGCTATGCACAAGAGACTTCACCAGACATTCTGCTAACTGAACAAAGCATGTTCATCTTCCATTACATTTCTAACAAAAATTAAGAAACAGTAACTTCCAGTGCAAAAAGACTTATCACATTAATTTTACTTAAATATGTCAGGAAAGTGACAACTGAGAGTGTGCAAGAAAAGTAGATCCTTTACAAGGCCACCTTCCAGGGCTAGTTGAGTGCACAGGTGAGACACACTCACTCTGTGGTGTCTCTTCTAGATGGGATTGCTACCTCTTGGAACGAAAGACAGCTCATCCCTCCTTCTGTTACGATTCTTGTTAAGTACCCCTAAAGCCTTATTAAATATTCATACTTGAATATCATTGTGAAAACTATTGTCACCTCAGGCACGTCAGTGGCTCTCATATTTAGTGGGGACATCTGCAGTTGAAAATGGGGTGAGCTCCAGCCATTCGTGTAAAAGGCTTCAAATTATTTAAGCAGTCAACTGCAAGTATCACATGAGAGCAACCCCCACAACATAGCCTCCAAAAAGAAGGTTGTTTGCTTAATTAAGACCTACATGGATACTACAAGCTGAAGGATGCAATTAAATTGTCTAGCTTCTCTCAACCTGAATAATTTGTTTCTTTCATATTAAAATGTCTTATGCATTTTCGCTAGTGGCAGATAAAACTTTTCTGATTTTTTTCACTAGCTTCCAGAATTCTAAGTGTTTGCAATTTTCATTGAAATCAAGTGCTCAGCAACTCACGAAATCAAGCCAGTGACGCCTCTTTGCTTCTTGTAGAACTTGCCTGGGACTTGTTCTGAGAAAGAAACAATTTCTGCGGGAACAGCAGAAAAAGCTCACATCAGTAGAAGTGCCAATTATCTAATAAAAACCAATATATGTTAGTGGTATTTAACATATAAGTAGTGGGGGGGGGGGGCAGAAGGAACCACCCACAAATATTTCAAAGAACAGCTATGCATCATTAAACAGAATGAATGTGTTTGTATTGCTATTATGTAACATCAAGGGTTCATTTAACTGCATAGTGTATGTCTACTGCGAAATTTCTTGGGACATAGGTTCAAATTTGAAGATGGCTTGAGAAAAAGTTAGCATTTTAGTTATGAATAGAAATTGTTCTGTTACGCTTTTAGGGCAAGGGAAAGTCGTCAACTTCCAATGATAGGCTAGGGCAAAAGACCAAAACTTCAGAAGAACTTGAAGGCAGCAGCACAACCTAGAGTCTGACAAGGTCCTCGTTCTGCTGCACTGAGAAGGCTGAAAAAAATAAGCAAAATTTGGGAAAGGTTAAAAATTCCATAGCAAAATATCAATTTTATTTTCAAAACATGGAGCTTTCTTTTGAATATTTACTTCATAGCAGAGCAATATTTTGTTATTTAATATCACACATGGCAATTAATGATTATATCTATGGTTTGGATTTTTTTATATCTGGCATTCTTGGCAGCTTCTGGAAACTGGGTTCAATAGTTTCCTCTACAAACACAAAAAGTTTGATGGAAAGGAATAATTTGGGAGTTATGAGTGTTTAAAGAGGTATGACAGAGTAGCTAGCCTGTAATGGTTTTCCAAGTGATACATCCTAGAGATAGAAAAAACTCACAAGTAAACCAGAATGGAGTTTGAAATTCACTGTGAGGGTGGGATTTTGCAGTTCACTGCACCAGATCTCAGATGGGTAGTTAAGGTTTTTGTTGGGAAGTGACAAAAACACACAGGCATGTGGAGAAGGCAGCTCTTCATCCAGAGGGGCAAATCACTGTCTCATGGCAAAAATTCTGAACCAGAGGAGCTCAGGAGATGCAAAGATGCACCATAGAGCATTT
This sequence comes from Columba livia, assembly GCF_036013475.1. Classification (NCBI taxonomy): domain Eukaryota; kingdom Metazoa; phylum Chordata; class Aves; order Columbiformes; family Columbidae; genus Columba; species Columba livia. The sequence goes on from NC_088603.1 coordinate 26,504,686, forward strand.
CAACCCCCAGCTCATTCACACCAAAGGTGTCTGGGGAAAACCTTCTGGAAAGAAAGAATCGAGATGACGAGTAGGCAAACAACGCTGCAGGGGGAACTTCCTCCATCCCCCGTGATAATGTTTATGAGTCTTTTTGCAAGGAAAACACCCTTTTGAGGCCCATGGTCATTGATGACAGGAAAACACAGCCAATGGTAGTAAAAGATCGACTTTTCAGAAACCCATAGCTAGATTTGTCATGTCTGTGGATTTGACTGCACAGTACAAAACTGGCGGACTTCTTGAGATGTCTCCAAAGCACCCTGGCTAAAGCTGGTTGTCAGGGGCCATGTGGTTTGCAAGAACAGAAACAGGGAGGGATGTGAGGTTCTTGAGGCCAAATACGAGCTTTTAGGTAGGGGCTGGGATCACCACTTCCATGTCAGCATTGCTGAAATGCTCCCACATGCAAGTGCAAGCTCAGACAGAAGAAAGATGAAGCACAGACCAATGCACAGTTGAGAAAGCAGTCTCCGGGGAAATAGTTTAGATTTACTAGGAACTGAAAAAGATTCTGAATATATGGAGTGTATGCGGCTAAAACAAATTGCATTGTTTATGAGTTACACCAGGACTGAATGATCCCAACCTGCTAACTGGATTACTTTGAATTCTACCTAGTGCAGTCAGTTCTGGCTTGGCTCACGAAGTTTATATTACTGGGCTCTTGGCTCCTTTTCAGTTGAGCCAACCTTTACTCTGAGGCATTTTTAAGTGTTGGTGGCTCTCAGTTTATCATTACTCAGATAGAACACCTCCTGTATAGGCAGGTTAGAGTTCTGATAAAAATTTACCTTCTCAGCCTCAGGAAGGCAGTTATATGTTAAAAGTCTCACAAAACTAGATGTGAGTTACACCCCAGTCACTTTAGAGTTAAATTTCTTGAGTGAACCAGATTTGAGCATTGTATCAGTAACAGGAGTCTTTCTACTGACTGCTTTGTATTTCCCAAAAATCCTGAGAGATGTTGTTTATAAGCAAAATATGCACTTCAGCCATGCATTTTAAATATCTGAGGTGTTTGAAATATGTTTTGTACCTGTAAGTTAGTTCATTATAAAATATAAAAAGTATAAACAAGTTTTGAATCACTATGATGGTGCCAGTGAGCAGTTAATTTTGAGAAACTTTGTAGTTAGTCATTTTGAAAGTACTTTGTTCCTCACAGCACTACTTTAAAATCCCAGGGAAGACTTCTGCCAGCAGAGTGTGCCCTCTTTCCACTCAAGCTGTGTGAAGATGGTCCCAACCAAAGCTACAGCACTGCATATTTGCCTTTAGAAAATAAAGTGACACCCTCCAAGCAGAAATATCAGAGAAACGTTAATAAAATATGAAAATTAAAAGTGCCCCGCTATTGTTTTGTAACTGTGTTGTTTTATATGAAACTTTCATTTAATTCAGCAATGTGGAAGCATATGAGTTTATGGAAAATACACTAATTTTACAGCAGGTTAATGCAGCTTTAAAAGTTTAGTGAGAGATACTATTGGCATAAAGAAAAACCAGACTACACACAACACACTGAAAAATCAAGAGAGGCAAGCCAGCTGCATTTGCTTTTTATGAGCACTGTGGTGGATTTTTTTAAAATGTATTGCTATCATTTCTATCAGAATAGAAATAGACTTATATTTTGTATGTTATGCTTCTGGAAACTGAGTACAAACAAAAAATTTCCAAGCTGAATGACTGATTTGGAATGGATACTTAAATATTTTCATGCTGCTGTACTCAAGGTCTTTCACTTCTATTATTTGGGACTTCAAGCTCTTCATCAAAACTGGGTTTGGGCATCCCAGTCTGAAAAGTTTGACCTCCTTTTTTATTTTTTTTTTTTTTTTTGGTTTAAAATACTTGTGCTGCTGCTTTCAAGTACTTTGATTTAGGTGACCTGGGCCACTGTGCTCTAATAGTTGCCGTTGGTTGATGGTTTGATTTCATAAATGTGCCCTAACAACTTTTGACAATGGCCCTACTACACCACAGGATATATAAAGGCATAAAATAATAGTGCCTGCTCAACAGAGCCTTCAGTCTTCCAGGGCCTCAGTTCAGATATAAACAAGCATCTCAATGTAATTTTGAAGTAGTTAGAGCCCATTCATTTCACGTCATAAACGTTACAGGAATTTCCTTCTTGCCCCCAGCTGCTGCCAGGACAATCTATTGGTTACATGTCTGGTGTGTTGATGGCCCGTAGGAATTTGTCGAGGGCGGAGAAGATAGATTTTTATCACTGAACAATTTTAATGTGTTTTTTGCTTCCTAGATGTCATCACTGGAACTAAGACAACTGTTTTCCCTGTGGCAGTTCACTGCAGGAAAAAGACAGGCACTGTACCTCCATGTTTCACCTCTTATTTGTTAAGGACTGGCTTATGGTGGAAATGGTGAGGACATCAGCAGGCAGAGCTGCAGCTGGACCTTTGTTAGGCTCCTTCTGAGGAGTGAGGGAGGGATCCACAGCCACCATGACTGCCAGAGGAAGCAACTCTCTGGCCTCAGTGGCCCTTGATGAGTGTGGGTCTCAAGCTGTGATTATTCTGGATTTAGAAAGTCAAAACTGGCAGGACTTGCTGGATAATTTTGTTGTGAAGTGCAGTGAAGGAATGTCTTTAAGTCTGTTCAGCTCCAAACCCTGCTGTGTTACTCTTGCCTATGGGAAAAAGTGTAATAAACACTGCACACTTTGATCTAATCGAAAGCTATGGGATGTGCAAACATCTTCCAAAGATAGTAACAACATTTCCACACACCTCCAGGGGATTGCAATACTTCTTCAAAACCTGCAGAGATTAGAAGTCATTACTACACACAGCTCCTGTCCCCGCCAGCCACTGCAGTCAGCCTGTGGTTTGGCATTCATTGTGTCTATCGTGGTAAAGGACCCTGGCCTTCCCCTTTCTTTCAACTCTTAAAAATACTTTAAAGACTTAAAGTCTCCCTATAAACATGATGGGGTATGACAGGAAGAACTTAGTAGCTTGACTTCTGTGGATTTTTTTAGCTGAGCTTTATCTTCAGTGATTTCTTTTCTTCTTATAATTCTTCTCATTAATATCTTCACGCCACTCCAAAATCAAGCTTTCAGCAGTGAATGTGATGTGGGTGGCTGATTAAATAATCTATTTTCACCAAGATTTTGATAATAAATCTTGAAACTTTATGTTCCAGAGATCAGAGAGGAACCCCCAAAAGACAGAGAAGCATTTAGAAGAACATGTATACCTTAAAAGCATCAGCACGAAAATTATTCAACCACCAGCTCACTAAGAAAAGTAATAGTTTTATTATTATTCAAGGAGGACCAAAAAGTCCTGCTGTAAGTCTGCAGACCTTGCACTGCATCTCTTAGCATGGATCAGAAAGGATATGCATGCTATTTACTTACTTATTTTTTAAATGATTGCACATCTCAAATAGACTTGCACAGGTCTTAAATAATGTGCGAACTACCCATGCAAATAATTTGTTCATTAAGCACAAGTGTATTTTCAAACAAGGGATAAATTTCTTCCTGCAGATCAGTTATACTAAGAGTGTTGTTAAGTGGTGGAAGTGTGTAAACATGGTTAAAGTGCCAACAGAAGCCACCAATGTAGAGGAGATTTTGGATGCCAAACCAAGACTTGGAACAGAGACTGAGTCTAGCCTGAGATTCAGATATACATTTTGTAACAGGGCTTCAGGCAGTTTTGGCCATTCCTGCTTTTATGCGAGTTTAGTCATTTGTGCCTTTACTTGCACATGGCCATGGCTTGACATTGCTGTTATAGCAGAGATTTGGTGGGACGACTTATGTGAGCAATCATTCTAGAATGGTATAGCTTGTTCAGAAAGTAGAGGCAACGCAAAAAGGAAGGAGACTTTGCCCTCTAAGTCAAGGATACATACCAATGCTTTGATTTAGATTGTAGAACATTCTGTTGAAAGCTTCTCAGTGACGATTAAAGAGGGAAATAGACACAATTCACAATGGTGATGAACACAAGAGAAAGAACACATGCATTAAGATTTTTGTAAGCTCTTACAGAAACATCCCTAATATACCTGTTACAATTAGTGGAGACTTTAATTACCCAGACAACAACTATACATGGAGTACAGACTGTCCATAAAACCTCTGAAATGTACCAGTAATATTTTGTGATACAGTAGATGGAGAGAGCATCTAGAAGGGATGATATTCCACATATTATTCTGATAGAGAGCAGAAAATGTCTCTTGCAAGGTAGAAGATAACTGAGATAAAAATGGCTGTTAAATGACAACGTTCATGATCATTAGGATAGGAGAAATGAAAGAAAAGCTACAATTACATATTTCAGAAAAGTAGATGCCATTAAACTCAAGGGATTTGTTAATAACATCTTCTGTCAGCACTAAAGGGAAAAAGTTAAAGGGAGCAAGAATATTAATTAATTAATATTATGGACATAAGTTAATTATCCAGTTGTCGAAGGGGCAAACAAAGCATAATATAAGATTGTTTTGACATAATAATTAACAATCATGGAGTTCACCTATAAGACAAACAAAAAGAAAGATTGAGCTACCAAGGATGAATAAAGAGGTATAGCATAATTGCTTGGAAATGTAAGGAAAAGAATGAGCTCCAATTAAAACAAGACATCCAAAATAAAAGTACATCCATAGTTAAAGGGACAACTAACACAACAGTTTTCACTAAGATAATCTTCACTAAAAAGAACACTATCAGGTGAAGTAGCATAATTAATATATGGCAGAAAATAAAGACTTAATCTTTGAGTATTTAATGGATTTGAATCATCTGGGTCTGGTGATTTCATCCCATTATATTTAAAAAGGTTGGATAATAATTCCTAGCACTGCTAGCAATTATTTTTAGTTATTCAGGAAGAAAAGAGATACTGAGCAGCATACAAGGGGCTTGTCTTTAAAAAACGAGAAAGGAAAAAGTGAGAATCATAAACGCAGTACCTTAAATTCAGTTAATCTGAAAAAAACGACAGTCATAATCCAACCAAGTGTTTGTAAAAACAAAACAAACAAACAAACAAAAAACACAGGAGACGAATTACGATCAGCATTAATTAATTAATTAATAAAAGTAGTATAGCCTAGATTAAACCATTGGAGGGTGAGTGAAAAGCCAATTCTCACAAGTAGCTGTAAGTGATTAACTGTAAGAATGGAAGACTGCATTAAGTGAGGTCCTGCAGAGATCTCAGATGCATCCAGATATCCTCAATATCATCACTAGTGAGCTGGATCTAAACACATGACCACTTTGAGAACAGCTCCAGTCATGCTGAAGTTCAGTCATATCCTTAAAAGTTGGACATAAAGCTCTGAAGAATCGTGGTGCAGGGACAAGAACAAGGTGTTTCATTTGGTCCAGAAAAATTAACTGGACGATAACCACAAGGGAAGGGAGATTTTTTTTTAAGTGAGAAGCTGAATAAAAATTAAAAATATTAAGGACATACAAATATCACCCTAAGATGAAAAATATAAGCAGGGTTAGCAAAGCACACAAGCTCTGCCTCCATAAAAAGGCTGAGTTCAGTCTGGGGTGCTGTATTTTGAGTTAGATGTGGACCAGCTGGACAAAATTCAGAGAAGCATAGTGAAACAGTGAAAATAGTGAAGACGCATAGTGAAATAGTAAGGGAAAATCTAGTCTAGTGAAGCCCTGGAAGAGATTCCTTGAAGAAGTAGGGAAATTCTTTTTCTCTGTCTTCTTGTCCCATCGCTCATGCATTTTTCTCAAACACTTGTCAAGAATGACAGAGACAGCTGCAGAACCTGGTGACCCTTTGAGCTCCCTCCCAGCTCTATCTTTCATACTTCTAAGTTCTCCACCCCAATTCTTCCTCTAATGTATCTATTAGAAAGAAGCAAGTGTCTTATTACTTTCATTACTTGTAATCACTACACTTCCTCCTTCTTTCCCACTGTGCAAGTGTGGTCAGGTTTGCAAGAAAATCTTCTTTTAAAAAAATTGATATTATATTTGATATGACTTCTTTTGCACTGCAGACACCATGTGGTGCTTCTGATAACTACACTGTCTCTGATGACAGCAACTTGCTGTTAGGAAAACCATACAGCAGGATTAAAACTAGTGAAGCTGTGCAGGTATGTTTTCAGTACATCTCTGTATGTCAGGAAGAAAAATCCTTCCAGCAACGGTGTAAGACTGGAAAAAGAGTCAAAGGCAGGAACCATTGTATTTGCCAGGAGGGTTAAATCCATACAATTTGAGTTTACTCTGAGTTTCACAAGTTACCCAGTCTGTGAAAGGGCTGCAATGATGGCTGCATCTTCAGATATGCTCAAAGTGCATTTTTCTCTCACATTTAAGCTCTAAAACTGGCAGAGTATCATCCATATTATTTATTTAAATAATTTTCTTCCTTAGCCAAAGCATCTGACTTTATAGTTCCTACAGAGTGAAGAAGCTGTAACATCTGGTCTCTTACACACAAACCCATGTAGGATTTCTTAATTTTCAATCAATGATGTTGTACTCATTAGCTAGTTCACTAATGACTTTGTTTTTCCTAATATACTAAATATTAATTGTGTGATTACCGCAAAAATACTATTTTGTGTATCACACATTTCCACACCTTTTCCATTTATTTATGTGATGTTTATATGGCATAAAGACTGATTTGGAGCTGTATAATTTTAATAGATTAGTTTACATCTATTTGTTAAACAAAAAATCATCACTACTGATTTATCCATAAAAGTCTTAAAGTGCAACACTATCCTTGTTTTGCTAAGTCTCACCAGACACAGAGGAAAGCTACATAGTTTTACAATGAAATTGTAACATATATTTTTCATTACTACTAATTTTTATAACTATATCTTTCTACCTTGATGCTTGATGATACCTAGATCTTCATTACATGAGTTAAAATCTGGAATAGCTCCAGTGATTTTTACTAAATTATTCATGCCTGGACATAAACAGGAAAACATTCTAAACTATGATTTCTGCCATAATAAGTTCTTTATTTAAGTCCCTATAATTTTCACTACTCCATTATCTGTGAGATTGATGCTTTGTACTTTTTTTTAATATTCCTCATATACAAAGGAAAACAATATGCTTCATCCTAAATTATCATAATTTTACATGATGAAAAGGAAATTACTAAGTTTATGAGAAAAAGCAGAAAACCAAACCTTAATAGACACGATGCCTTTATGTATATGTGATAGTTTTTTCTTCTTGAAGAGAGACAGACAGGTTGGTTGCCTTTGAAGGTACATTAAGCCATAAGCAGTCACAGCTACAAAACTTTGCATTTGTTTTCCTACTAGCTTAGCTAGTAGGAAAGTTGTGTACTTAAAAGCACAGTAGTTTGGTTCAGTTCCAAGATCTCTGCTAGTAAGTACCAGCTAGTCTAGTTGCTTCAAATCTGGTCTTCGTGAGTTTTCTGCTTTGCAAAGTAGTGGGGCATCAGTTCTGGAAGTTAAATCTCAGTATATTTATTATCCTGTTAATCAAAAAGCCTCATCTTGTCTGTAGTAACCCTCATTAGAGGCTAAAGAGGGTTGCTGCAACAGCCTTCAGGGGCACATCTTAAGCATGCGTAGGCAGAGGGAGCTGTAGCCAACCTCCTCTGAGCACAGCTTCCCTTCTCTTCAACACACACACCCACCCCCCTTTTCTTCCTCCTGCAACACAAGCTTCAGATTTTTATTAAAAAGTGTTACAATGGCCTGACATGAACAGGGCTCTCTAACTTCAAGGTCAGCCAGTGCCCAGAGCTGCCCTTTGTGCCATGTTACCAAAGAACTAGAGACATTTGGTCTGGCAGAGCAAGGCTCTTCAAGGGCAAATAGCTCTTTAGTTATAAACTCAGGATGGTTAGAGATACCTGGGCAGCTAACCCAGCATACCTGTAGCTAGTTTTCAGCTTTCACATCTCTGTGGTCTTGTTCAGATGAGCCACATGAGTGCTGGTGCCAGGCGAGGGGAGGAGGAGATGAGAGTTGATCTTCTTCTAAGCAAAGAGCAGATCGACACTAGACAAAACTGATCATGGGATCTAAACATCAACATGGGGTGGTAGAGTACCCAAATGTCTGCAGTGTGCTTATCCTCGCCCCTAACTAATATGATAGATCTGTTTTTATTCAACTATGACCTTCTGTAATTACTTTTTCCTCTACCCCAAATAAATTCTGAACTGGTAACTAATCATCTCAGCCAGATCTGATGGAGCAGCAGCTACCTCAGAGAGGCAGTTGCTGAAAACACCAGGAAAAGCATCTGGAGGGATGTTACTTAAAAAACCTGAAACCATAAGTTAAGAAATAAAGTAACATTAAGAAGAAAGTAACTTGAATTAAAATACTCCATCAGAGAAATCATTTTGAAGAATTGAACAATAATTGAACAATAAATTCATTGTTCATTCCAGGCTCTTCTTGGTGGCAAACAATGATATGACAAGGGGTAATGGGATCAAGCTGGAACACAAGAGGTTCCACTTAAGTTTGAGAAAAAACTTTTTCTCAGTAAGGGTGACAGAACACTGGAACAGGCTGCCCAGGGAGGTTGTGGAGTCTCCTTCTCTGGAGACATTCAAAACCCGCCTGGACATGTTCCTGTGCGACCTCATCTAGGTGTTCCTGCTCCAGCAGGGGGGTTGGACTAGAAGATCTTTTGAGGTCCCTTCCAATCCCAAACATACTGTGATACTGTGATTCTAAAGGAAAATATTTTACTGAAGGTCTTCTAATTTTTCCTATTTTTTTTTTTTCTGCATCTTGAAATTTTCCCAACCTGTTTTCTAAAAGAACTCTCAGATTTTCCTGCTAACACATGCCACTAAGGGGATCTCACTCATTTTTGTGCTGAAATCAAAGAACATCATCTGTAGCTTGTTAAGTGCATATAGCGGAGACTTTGACATTGTCTACAGTAAGACTATATAATATCTTAATGTGTTTACTGTTACATTTACACAATATATTAGCCTGCTATGAAGATAATTATAGAACACCAAGATTTTTACTTGGAATGAAAGCTATCTCTTGATCTCAGTCAATTAGAGTAAGTTTCCCAGTTCAGGAGCATGTACTACCTTGGTGAAAGTTCAGAGAAGTTCAATTTCACGATGCTAAAAATAAAAATAAAAATTACCCACCTGTTTCTGAATACTCTTGCAAGTTTTTAATCCTTTAGAAAAATATTGCTTGAAGCTATTCCTTGTACTGTTTATTCCATCTCATCCCATACAGGATAAAGGCTATGCCTTGCTGTCTCGGTCCATTAATTAGAGATTCTTTCAGAGGAAATTACAGATTTCTTCCTGCCTTAGTCTTTCCCGTCAGCTGTGGGTCAGTAGTACATGTTCGGGGTTTCCTTCTGTCAATGAATCAACACATAAGAAGGGTTTGCATCTAGCCTTGGAAGCTGAGGTACAAGGGTAGATGTATAAGATGAAAAATACTACATAAAATGCCTCTTAATTTGGACAAATGTTTGGATTGATACAAAATAAATGTTTTATTCTGGTTTTGGATATTTTGAAATTTCCTTTAAAATTAGGAAATTTTGATGTACAGTTTGAAATACTATTTTTTTTAAGGATTGAATTATTTTTTTCCCTTTTTTTCAGAAATGTTGCCAGTTCTTTCTTTCTTTTTTGGCAAGCTGAACTGTTTGATGAATTGAAACAATTTAACAAACTGTTGTGATCGCGCAAAGGCTTCTTATTTCAGAGTAAAAAAATCACACAGACAAAATGCTGTGTGGCAGAATCTCCATTAATCAGACTTGTGTGGAGTATATTCCTCCCTCTCTCCCTCCATCCCTTTGTCTCTCTCTCCCTTCCTCCATTGCCTGTAGATATTCTTTTGATGAATCTTTTATCTTCAAACTGAGATACAGTCAACCCCTAGCTTTCCTTAAGGCCCTCTGACTCTTTTATTTTTCTTTTCAAGTGAGATGAAATAGTCCTGGGATTCTGGCAAGTTAGCACAATTTACTAAAACCTTCTGTCCCATTTACCTTTTAAATACTAGATATAATAAAAAATGTCCAAACTTGGAAAGAGATGCTACTGCACTTCCACCTGGGATCAAATCGTAAGTGTTGGCTATATTCTTAGAAAACCAGTTCTCCCCAAACCTGCAGTCCCTTGCAGAAGCCTGACCCTCTGAGGGGATGAATTTCTGATCACAAAAAGCGAGCGGGTGGGGAAGAGCCATGCCCTGTGGTGGAGAGAAAGGTCAGCAGTGTATGCTCATCCCCTGGCCAAGGATTCCTGTTACAGGTGTGTGGGTAGGGATGAGGTATGTGGAACAAACACAGCCTTGACATCCTCGACCCTGCCTCACAGGTCTTGTTTCCACCTTTCCACCTTCATTTTCCCTTTCACAAGCCCAGCTTGCAGCCGTGCTACGCTCCCGTCCATCTCCTTTCCAGAACATCAGAAATCCTCTCTCTCCTCCATCCCTCAGCTGACCTGGGAGCACCCTAATTCTCCACTTTGTCGCTCCTAAATTGCACAGCAACCCCACGTCTGTCCCACTGGCTGCCTGCTCAGCTCTCTGGCACATCATATCCCAATTCTCCTCCTCCCCAGATGTCACAGAGAGGAGCACAGGCTGCTGCCAGGGAACAGCAGCCACTGGATGCTCTCAGAGAGTCCTGGAGATGATACATTCATCAAAGATGGAAACTTTGGACCTTCTGAAGTCAAATTCTTTTGTTCTTGCCACACTCAACATCTTTTCCACTTTGCTTAAAAAAAATAGTAGCTGAAGAGTGCTGACATGAATAAGCTGAAAAACACAGCTTTCATTTTCTTTAGAGAACACTCAAAAATACCTCTTCCATTTTGTCAATCAGAACAGTTGAAAAGTGCTCATGGTGACCCATAGTATTAAAGCAGTGTTTGATTTCTTTCTCTGAAGTGTTTTTTAAGCCACAAAGGGGAAAAAAATAGACAAGAAAGAGAAGTAGAGATATTAGAGGTGTTTAACCCAGGAGACTGCAGAACACTGACAACTTCGCTAGGCAGACAAAAGACATCGCTGCATGGCAGGTGCAGGCTGGGAACACTAGATGGTCCCTGTGATCCAGTTTTACACTTTAGAGCACTCTATAGTTGAGGCAGCAAATACAATCCTGGCATGGCCTTGCCGCCAAGGGGAAAAAAACAATGTTGGCCATCGGAAGTTACCACCCAGAACCACATCAAGAACTGCAAAAGTAACCATGATGGTTTTCTCAGCCTTTAAAACTAGGGAGCGACGTGGCACTCTCAGTCTCCCAAACGGAGCAGTGCAGTCCTCCGGAAAGTTCCTCAAAACAAGTGGCCAGAAGTTTTTCTCTGAATTTGGATACACCCTGTAATACAGAGTGGTTGTTATACTGAAAAAGACTAGATGAAAAAGAGAGGTAAAAATAAAGTAGAGAGGTTTCGAAAATAATGGTATGATGCTTTTTTTTCTGCACTCAGATGACAAGTTTGAGGTTGTGTTGCAGAGTAAGCGTTTATTAGAGAAAGCAGCAGTTCCTCATCTTATTTTTAGAATTAGAACTCTGGAATTTGTGAAACAATCGTTTGAGCTTAATTTATTAAGGAAACAGCCTTTGGGTCATATTTTCAAGTCAGATTTATTTGTGGAGGTCCCACTTAAGGTTTAGAACATATTTTTTTCTGCTATCGTCAGTTTTTTATCATGTGAGATGTTAGAAAATATGGTTATTTTTCAAAGCTATAGTCCTTACAATAATCAGATACATTTTCCATTCAAATCCATGCTCTAACTCAGTTGCATTAAATTACTTTAAAGGGTCAGTGAGGGTGTCCTAAGTCAACCTTTACTGAAACTTTCTGGGTATGCTAAAGTGAGTCCTGTCAAAGCTAAATGGGTCATCATCAAAATTAAAGGAAAAATGTCAGGCAGGAGGAGCCTGGAGAGAGGTGGAAAGGCTGCTGCCTTGCTACTGAAGAAATAAAGGAGCCAGAAGCTGTAATTTTTACATGGATCCAGCTGACATTATCAGTAAATAACATGACTATGAAAGAACATCCACCCTTAGTTTGTTTGAGAGTGAGGGGAGTCAGGAAGTGAAAACAAATACTTTTCTTTCTATATGTCGTGAGTGCCAAGACCTTGGAGCAGGGTGAAAACTGCTGCCAGCCCCTGCAGCCTGTCCCTCCCCTGCTGTCCTGCCTCCCTGTCTGCCCATGTCCCCTCTGCACCAAACCACCGCTCTCCCCCACCATGGACACGCTGGTGCTCCTCCGCCTGAAAAGGAGGAGGACTGGGCACCAGCCATGTGAGCTGGCTCCAAAATTTTGCATTTCTTCAGATGCAGGCTGCAGCCAACGTGGATGAGCTTGGCGCAAGCGTCACAGCCAGCCTCGCCTGGAAAGAGCTGCACTGTTTTGCCACGGCATCAATGGCCTCACGGACAGTCAGCACAGTGATCCCAGCTTGGACATATGCACTGCGCACCTCACCCAAAGGTGGTGGGCACCTTGAGCAGGGTAGGTATCAATGACAGCTGAGGTTTTCTAATAAATAACAGGAAGTTCTCTTTTAATGTAGGAAAGGAAAAAATGCTTTGGTCTGTATTACGCCTCCACGTACTGGAGAACTGGAGAATACATGCCACCCCTTCAATAACCTACCCTCACAAAAAGCAGTCACAAAGAACATACATCTTCAGATGACAATTTTGGTCGTATTACACAAGGAGTTTTTATGTTGCAGACCTGAAACTGTGACCTGTTCTTTCTCTGCCATCACTCTTCCCCTGACTATTTTCTCTCACACTACCTGCAATTCTCTTCAGCAGAAGACTTCTCTGCACACTGCTCACGCCTTCCAACAGCTCATTGCTCTCCTTTGCTAATCAGGTGTGTTTCACACCTTCCGTCTCTGTATCATGCCTCCATCATCACACCCTGCTAAAGGTAATTCTTGGCCCTCCAGGTTTGTTGATTTTCCATCCTCATGTTGATTTCTCATGTCTGCCTTGCCCTAGTCCTAGTTGCCCTGGTATTAAATATCTCTGATTTCTTATCATCATCCAGAAAACAGGTAGAAGGCACAACACCCTGCACATCCTGGTCGAAGGTGGTTTGGTTACTCTGTAAGTTGTCCCCACTGCCTGTTGGGTAGGAGCCTAGGAAGGCTGGGGAGAAAACACTTATGAACTACATAGGTTGGATCCAGAACAGGAAGGAAGATGATGAACTACAACCGAAGCTCAGGTGGTACATTTCAGAAAAAGCATGCAAGCCAGACAAGGCCAAACAATCATTAGTATTTATTATGATTGGCAGGTGTTTACATACACATATCAAGTCTTTATCCAGGAAATCTACATTTGGTGTGTAAGTGCACTGCTATCTGCAGCTATTTAGGACATACAAATGCTACAGCACAAATACACTTCCTTACGCATGATGCCTAGGAAAGCATCTGTATCTGTGTATCTGTAAGTATTTTTTCTCTGCCAGGGAAATTGCTAGAGGATTTGGTTGTAGGAAGAGAGGTAGAGATGGAGCAGCAGCATGAAAGTCAGAGCAGGAGACCTAGGCTCCATCCTGGGAAGTGCTTACCAAAAGAGGAGAGGGTGATGAACAGTCTAAGCACAGGAACAGCACCATACCTGACAGAAAGATGTTCAGCACCCTTCAATCTACTTTGCAACAGGAGCAGTAGCCTGCAGACAGAGGACCGGAAGGACCAGAAAAGAAGGATGCCACATACCAAAAGTTACCACAGGCTTCGCAACCTGAGCTTAGATGTTGCCTCCAGCTGTGCACTCCCAGGACATTACAGCTACTAGTCCCCAGGAGACACATACCTGCATCTCTGTAGTGCAATGACCTGGTTTTAATGGCATTTTCTTTCTATCAGCTGTCAGTATTTTATCTGGAAATTAATGTGTGGATGTTCAATAGAAATTTGTTGAATGCTGAAAGGCCTAGGGGTTGTAATATTTGCAGAGTGCTATCCAGCATCTGAGAGGACCCCGTGCACTATACCATACCACTGGTCCTACCAGATGAACTGCCTCGTGATGGCATGGTATTAAAATAATTGAATGGCATTTGCATTAATGAAATTTGGCCAGATTAGAAATTAGTCCAAAAACTACTTAAAGAATCAGTTCATCAGTTCATGTTGAAAATCAGCAAAAGTTTCATTGTAGTTAAAAACAAATAAAAGGCAAAATATCATTTTCTGATCTGTGGCAAAGGCTCAACTAGAAACTTATTTGAATAATAATATTTATATTTTGTAGCGGTATACTAAAGATATCAAAATGCTTTATGATTATGTCCCTGGTTTTATAGGTGAAGAAATGTTATGCATGGGAAATTTTTGTGACCTCTTCTAGAATCTAGACTTGACAGACTGCTTTCACATCCTCACTTGCCCCAAGGGTAATACCAGTAACAAAGCACAGATCTTCAGGTTATTAGCTGTATTTGCAGTGTGTAACTTAGATGCTTGCAAACTCTGGATCATTTCACCAGTGCTGCCCTTCTGTGGCTTCTTTGGCCTATTTGCTCATTCCCATCCTTCAGCTCTTGCAGGTAAAACTCCAGTGGAGGTCAGCAGGGTCATCTTCTAAGGAAGAACAGCAGCTGTAGTCCTGAATCACAGAATCACAGAATCACAGAATCACAGAATCACAGAATCACAGAATCACAGAATATTAGGGATTGGAAGGGACCTCAAAAGATCATCTAGTCCAATCCCCCTGCCATAGCAGGAACACCTAGATGAGGCTGCACAGAAATGTGTCCAGGCAGGTTTTGAATGTCTCCAGTCAGCCACGCCCTGGGCAGCCTGTTCCAGTGTTCTGTTACCCTCACTGAGAAGAAATTTCTTCTCAAATTTAAGTGGAACTTCTTCCTTTATATATTTGTAAACGTTAATAAGGTTACCCCTCAGTCTCCTCTTTTCCAAACTGAAGAGACCCAGCTCCCTCAGCCTTTCCTCATAAGAGAGATGTTCCACTCCTGAACAATAAGTTTTTTTAGATGATCTCTCAGATTTCCCAAAAACTCACAAAAATTATAAAGATAAATGTAAAAATTTGAGGCAGGCATATTATTAGAAAAGTAAAAAGAAGAGTTTTAGGAAGTAGCTGTTCTTTTAGGGTGTTCTCAAAGCACAAAGAGAAATGAAAAATGCTAGGGATGATTTGGGATTAATGAAAGCCATCAGGCTTTAGAGGGAAGGAGATGGAGGCCTCTGAATCTCTATCTGGTAACTTCCCTTCTGGCACATTCTGGGAGCTGATTTGATGATATCTGATGGTATCTGAGTAAGTGTTCCCATTACCACTGGTTAAGATCATTAGCTAGATGCTGTTTGAGGCCTGCTAACTGTTTTAAAGTCAGAGAGATGAAGACTCCTACAGAGATACTCTGGCCGTCTTCCCAGGAGCAGCTCTATAACGTAACTGCTTTTCCCCCAGTACTGGCCTCCACATTTTTCCAGGATTTTCTCTTCCCTTCCACCACCTACTCTCCTCAGTTTGGGTTCTGTTATCTCTATTATATGCTCTCTTTCTTACTTTCCTCAAGCATTTATTTAGTTGTAGACTGTATTCATCAGCTGCCCAGGGAATTTCATCCAGTTCTCCTTCTCCTTTCTTCATAGGAGCCTAAGGCATGTAGGACCTCTTGTAGGACTGGAAGGTATGGGTGTCCCACTTCTCCAGTGGAAAAGGCATCAGCCTCTTTTGTATGTGAGTGCTTCCTAAGGTAGTTTACCCCAGCTGCTAAGAGATGTGACCTGGGGTAAGGATGGAGGAACAGCTGCAGGAGGATTTTGGAGCAGAGAAGTCACATAATTCCACCAGCCATAGCAGGAATCTTTTAAAACTAAGTGGCTCTAAATCTCAAGTTCATTTAAGCCTGTGAAGTAAATTCTGGTTATGTTAGACCAACATGGGTCCCTGATAAAGACATCCCGTTGGCTTTATCTTCCCAGAAAAAAACTAAGCAGATGTAGCTAGAGGGCTGGGTGCTTCTGATTTTCACTGCTGCAGGGATATCCTACAGAGACAATTTGATGCTTTGAAACATGTCTCCTTCCATCTACCTGATTTTGCCATTTCTCACAATTTCTGAGAAAATTCTGCCATTATTCAGTTTTATGTTTTCCTGTTTTGTTGGTTTGAGGTTTTTTGTTTCTGTTTGGTTTGGGGTGGTTTTTTTGTGGTGGTGGACATTTTGTTGTTTTTGTGGGATTTTTTTGTTGTTTTTGTTTGTTTGTGGGGTTTTGGGGGGGGGGGTTGTTTTGTTTGTTTGTTTGTTTGTTTTTTCCCACAGCTTGATGATACTTCCAGAGTTGCATTGAAAGGCACCTGCATCTGATAGCACATTATCAATTCTCCCCACGTACTTGCCAAACCATTACACAGTTCTTCCTTTTTGGCTTGTTCTTAAATAGTCACCAAACATCCTGAAGACTTTAACCCCCATTCTGATGAAACTTCAGCAGGCTGGAGGGCTCTGTTATGCTTCCACACCACACTAACAAACTCCTGACATAATATTCTCAGCACAGACTCATGCCCCACAGCCATCCACAGTCCACTCCCACTCTGCTTTTCCAAATAAAATTTTCAAGCACTCTGAGATTCCTATGCACATTACATGCATTGCTCACTTCAGTGTGCAGCACATACATTTTTTTGTGATGAGACTAAGCCAAAAGAACAGACAGTAACAATTAAAAATGCTTTTAGTGCAACAGAACTTCCACACAAAAACTTTTACAAAGATTCCTGTGTGCTTATGATTGCGGGCCAGGCTGACTTCCAAGGCACCCAGGGCATCTATCACCTTGGGTAAACTGAACTTTATCAAGCTATGTATCAATTAATCAGCAGGGTTTATCAGCAATGGGATACAATCTAACTTTCCCAAGTATATTATCTATGAGATTAGGGGCTAAGGGAGAAATGTGAAATGGTGTGAAAAAAATGTTCCTACCACACAGTCAAGCTGAAATTGTTCGAGGCTGAAGATGTGGAAAATCACTACAGCTTCAGCATGATAAATGCTCATTTAAATCTTTATTCCTTTAAGTCTCTCTCTTTGCCTGGTAAAAGTGGAGCTGTGAGAAGAATCGCTTAAGCCAAGATAGCTTTGTGAAAAGGGAGAAAAACCCTGACACAAGACGTGCTTCTCTGTGTCCCTTGCCCTGGCTCACCTCCATGTAGTGTCCACGTAGTCAGTGGGCTGTGCACAAGAAAAAAAAGGGAAAAAAGGAGGGGAGAAGGGAGGATGGGCAGAGGGAGGAGCCCAACTAAGCACTTACTGGGCTGCATGATTTTTCTTCACTCTGTTCAAAGGACAGTTCTATAACACAGGCAGAAAACGCGGTGTGAAGCAGAACTAACTCCTCTCGGTGATCCCCACTTCCCTCCAGCACAGTTGCGTGGCCACGGGCTCTGCTGAGCAATCCCATCTCCTGAGACAAGATAGCTGGGAAGGAGGGGAAAAATACACATTTCTGTCCAGGATGAGGACCATTAAAAGAATAATGATTTTTCTGCTAAGAAAAGGGGAAAAAAGAATGACTGCCTGTTGCTGTTGTGGCAAACTTTTTCCACAGACATACAGCCAGCCTGATGCTACTGCGTGAAACAAAAATGTTTGAAGAAACAAAGCACACACACATTTAGTTTAATGAAAAGCTGCAAAAGGAAAAATCTGGAGGAACTGCTTTCTCCCACTGCTTCCTTAGCCATGTGCTCCCTTGCAAGTGATTACAGGCTTGCAGCAGAGGTGTTTTCATTGGGAAAGGTCCCAGCAGACTGATTGGGTGGGCCTTTACCCTTTGAATAAATGCCAAATCCAGCAGTCTAGTAAGGAGGAAATTTTTTAAAAACCTCTCCTGCTACAAGCCTAAAACAACAAAAACTGGAGTAGACATCAGGAAGGTAGAACTGGCCAGGTTCAGGAGGTAAGGTAGTTGTAAGCAAGATTTCTCTCGACTGCCCTCCTCATCTGAAAGCTCTTCTTTCTTACAAAAGTCAAATCTATTTTGCAAGCGTCTGTTTCTTTTGCATTCAGCAAAGTTTTTCCCAACATCAACTGTGCAACAGAGGGTCCGCGGGAACTCAGAGGGAGGGAATGTGGCACCCTCTCCCTCTCCATTTTGCTGCTGTATCCTTCCTCAAAGCCACTGTCAGCTTTATCTGCTGTGTGCCTCTTGCTAGGGAATGGTGAAAAAAAAATATGAGTGGCTAAGTAAGCAGCAGCTGGGGAGTCTTGGAAGGAAAAGGCTGACTGCATAGTCAAAATGTGGTAAACTGCAATAATTAACAGCAAAATTATTTGTAATTTAATATTCTACTCTGATTCTAGACACTCAGCACAGGAAATGTTCTGGACAATCAGTTGACCTGTTTCTGGTACAGTCATTATTTCAACCTTGAACAATTTCTTTAGACAGCATGGCCTTCCTGCTTCTTGCCCAGATAATTAATTTTGAACGAAGAAGAAACTGCTTCACCAATCTTCCTGTGAAGGTTCAGTGTTTACTGTCAAAGATGCATTTCTCTTCCTAACATCTTTAAATACAGTCACCTCTGGAAACGAGACTGTTCCATAGTCTTTTCAGTAGGGACCAGTACAAAGCAGAAATATACCCACATGATTATAGGTATGGACACACATATATTTATAGGACTTTGCAAATACCTAGGACATGCTCTCATAAAAATTGTATTTCTCAGTTGTTTTTTTCTTAGCACCTCAGACAAAGGTCATTCTGGCTGTCAGTACATACTTGTTGGAATAGGGGCCAAAATAACAAGATAAATAATTGTCACAGAGAATCCGCAAATAAAATTCAAGGATGTCATATAAGTCATACGTCCTTACAACCAGAATCAAGGGACACAGTGCTTGATTCTTGTGTGCCTGGAAGGAAAAATCAGAGCACATTTGCTCAGTTCTTACTTTAGTTTCAGACTATTGCACTAAGTAGCCACTCCTTAGAAAAAGGCAGAAGTAGGAGCATGAAATGGAGCTATTATTCTCTTTTTCACGTTTCCTGCATTGCCACTAGTTTTCATTTCTCTCTGCCAGAGAAGCTGGAGGAGAATACCTTGCTCTTAACATCTGCTTCAGTTAGATTCACCTGCTTTTTTTCCATCTCTTTTGCTTTCCATCTATTATTATTGTTCTTAAAGCTCACCTAAAACCTGAATACTTAAATAACATTTAAAATATTTGGATGTATATTCTCCATCTATGGAGAGAGAAAATCAAAAGCCTTCCTGAGCACACTTTTAAAAAAACTTTGATAAAAGAATTCACTCTGCTGTCCTTCCTATTATTTGTGACTAATTACCTGCTATTTTAAATCAGGAAAGGGAACCCTGGTCTCACTGCAGAAGTCATGTAACATAGGAGTAAAATCTTTGACTTGGACTTAGTGGGTTCACCTGAGGTACATACTGCATTGCCTGCTGAGGAATTAAAAAGTAGGGACTCCTTAAAGCTTCTGCTAAACTGCCTATGAGACTCTGTTACGATACAGGCACTGCACATGCATGGATTATCCCACCTTGTTGCACGAGTGAAGCAACATGTACATGAAGATGGGTTAAATGATGGAAAGATGGCCCTTACTCACACATGGAAGAAGAAAGATTTGAACCAGAGGGAGTTCCCCACTGCTGCCATTTTTTTGGTGAGCCTAATTGCTGTGCCTTGCACTGTGGTCCAGTGAGAGCTGAGCAGACTGGCCAGAGTCTATTTGAAATTCCCACTCTGTCATTTAGAAGAGCTTTATTTGGCATGTCGAGGCTGAGGCTTGAATTCCTCTCACTGCTCCTAAATAGTGGTTGTTACTGACAGCCACGTCACTTCTACCTCAGCTTGCATTTTTTAATTTCAGATAATTCCCTGTCATCTTCATCCCACAGATCATTGCTTTGCTTCAGCAAAGCACTGAGGACAGATTTTCCATGTATGTCTGCTTGCATTAGACAAAATTCACTTCTCTAAATTAGATGTTAGTTTGATTTTGCATTTGATATTGCTTTACAGTCATTGCAGTAACTTCTGTACTAAACAGCCTATAGTCTATGCTAGGCTGGCACTGAAGGCAGACAGTTCTGGAACTGCTATAGGGAGCACTGATATGCACAATGAATGCACATAAACCAGGAGACAAACTATCTTCCCAGGCTATAGTTAAAGTTCTTTTAAAGCTGTGAAATATGAAGATTAGCCTTAGAAGTTTAGCCTTAGAAGTTTAGCCTTTCACAAAGGAACAGAGTTTGAAAGTCTGTGAAATATCTTCACATTTCACATATCTTCATATTTCACAGACTTTCAAACTCTGTTCCTTTGTGAAAGGCTAAACTTACAGTATAGCAAAGTCAGGTATTCTGGCAGTATTTCACTTTCTATATTTCTGCCAATAGCTGAATGTAATTACTGTTACATTTATGGAAATATCTAACTGGAGGAGCTACATATGAATTTCATCAGTTTCATATAAAATGAAATAAATGCAGAGATGTTGGGCTATAGAGAAAATGCAGAGAAGTTTAAAACATAGAGATTTGCGTGATTGCCCGTGGGTTTCATTTCTTTCTCTCTCCAGTTCAAATGAATTGTAGCGTGCCTGAAAAATGCAAGATTGTAGCTGGGGAAAATAAACTCCTCTGTCTATCTACAGTGAAGTCAGAGGTCCCTCCCATACTGCAAGCGATGAAGTCACTCTGGGAGAAAATGTGCTGAACTTTTCAAAAGTGACGAGGGTGAACTACATCCCCACTCACACAGTGTCTCTGGCAGTAAGCTTTAATCCAAAAAACAGCTTCATCATCTCATTTCCCCTCCCTTCAGAAGGTGGAATAGCTTGTGCAGAGCTCCACAGCCGCGGTCCTAGTACCTTCGAGAGAGGTTCTTTACAACTTCTTCCTGTTAAGGTCATATTTCTGTAGACTCCTTCTCGTTCCCTGTTCATCTGGTGTATCTTCACTGTGTGAAAGTATATGCCTCAGTAGTACCATATTTTGTAGGAAGAGCAGTCCTTACCATTTTATTATTCAGGGAATTATAGTTACTAATGGAAGATCACTGCACAATGACATGTATTGTAACACAGAATCCTCTGTTCTGAGATCTACAGGAAAAATAACACAGGATATGTTCCTGTGATGGCCTGAAAAGCCTCTAATTGTGTAATGCTCATATGCCTTCCCGTATCTGTGTTCACAGTCTGTCCTATAGATGAGTCTCTGCCTTTTTATTAGTCTCCACATTTCTCCTCTGCTTGATTCACAGTGATGCCATTACCTCCAGCGAAGGGAACAAGGCAAATAGGAACAGTTTAATTCAATTTCATTTGCAGTATTAGTGCTCTAAAGGACAGCTACTTGATGAAGAAAATCCTAATGAAGGTGCATTTCCCTGTGGATTTAGAGTAGGACAGATCATACTTCCTTGTCATTTAAAATTTTAGTAGAACTAAAGCAGACTGTGAACACAATGATATGATTTTCCTTGGTGGCTTGAGTTATATTTATCAAGAGACAACTATTTAAGGTAGTGAGTCAATACAAACAATGAAGTGCTAATGTCTTAACATTGATTTTACCTGGATTTGAATCAGCCCTCTAAGCTAAGACTGCAGTTCATACTGGTCATTCAACCTGGTCATTCTGCAGGAAGCCTGGCAAATTTCTGCTCCTTGAAGCAGAAGAAATATCAGATTCGGGATAATCTTACTATCTCTTGTTTCTGTGAGAACTTACTTAAAACATGTGACTGAAGTAGTAGAAGTTACTGAGCATTAAGATCAACAGATCGACATCAGCAAAAGGCTAACAAAATATTCAAGGCAGGCTTTTGGCACCTTTAGGAAGTAGTGGCTGGATGTAAATCTTGGAATCCATTACACAGAAAAGTACAGAAGTAGTACAAAAAGAAAAGGTTAATCACTCTGTAGGGAGATACAATAGCAAAATGTACAATGTTGGACTGTAAATTATGATACTATAATGGAAACATTGAAACACTCCATGTGTGTGCAAAGCATGAATCATCTATAAGAACTATCAGTGGGCCCCATCAACCCCAATTTCTAAAAGCTAGAGAAATATTCCACAGGCATCAGGGCTTTTTCAGGTGTTAGGTTCACGTCTACATACCTGACTTTAAAAAATCTCAAGTTAGATGAGTTGAACTCTGTCCTATGTGTTATGATGGCTTAATCTTGTGCTGAAAAAAGTATTGAAAAAGTAAGTATATAGCCCAAATTTTGAATTTTGTGTCAATGGCATACTTATGGATGGAACATTCTTCTCCAATAGCTTTCAAATGTTTCATTAAATCCCACACTGAGGGTAGGCTGTTGCTTATCCTGGCTTGCTATTTTGTCTTCTTCTTTCCCCTTAAGGAGACATGAGCTGAGAAGACCTTTATTCAGCAGTGCATGTTCAGCATCAGAAAACTGGATCACATTCCCTTCAACTTTGTGCAACCAGGGAAAAAATCCCCAGGTTTAAATATGGAGGCTGCAGTGACACGTCAGCTTTCTCTGGAGACTTCACTAAAAACAAGGCTCAAAATGGATTTTCAACATTGCTTTTAAAAGAGAGAGAAAGAGTGTGAGTTTAGGGCGGAAAGGACTGAGACAGCTGCTGGACTCATTTCAGGCTGGCAGTACAGGAGCATAACTGAAAACAGAAGTCACAGAATCTGGGGAAGGAAAAATGTAGAAAAGAGAAAGAAGAGAAGAGAAGAGAAGAGAAGAGAAGAGAAGAGAAGAGAAGAGAAGAGAAGAGAAGAGAAGAGAAGAGAAGAGAAGAGAAGAGAAGAGAAGAGAAGAGAAGAGAAGAGAAGAGAAGAGAAGAGAAGAGAAGAGAAGAGAAGAGAAGAGAGAAAAGAAGAAAAGAAAAGAAAAGAAAAGAAAAGAAAAGAAAAGAAAAGAAAAGAAAAGAAAAGAAAAGAAAAGAAAAGAAAAGAAAAGAAAAGAAAAGAAAAGAAAAGAAAAGAAAAGAAAGAAAAGAAAAGAAAAGAAAAGAAAAGAAAAGAAAAGAAAAGAAAAGAAAAGAAAAGAAAAGAAAAGAAAAGAAAAGAAAAGAAAAGAAAAGAAAAGAAAAGAAAAGAAAAGAAAAGAAAAGAAAAGAGAAAAGAAAAGAGAAAAGAAAAGAAAAGAAAAGAAAAGAAAAGAAAAGAAAAGAAAAGAAAAGAAAAGAAAAGAAAAGAAAAGAAAAGAAAAGAAAAGAAAAGAAAAGAAAGAAAAGAAGCTGTTTACCAAACACACCAAGAGCAAAGAAGGCCTTACATTTATTACCAAGGTGTGTTTTACCATATATCTCTCAATAACATTGAAATTCACAGTGCAAGAGTAGGAGAACATTTTTACCTTAGAATTTTGCTTTGTCAGGAGTAGCAAGGGTTTTAACAGACATCACAGTTATTACCATTCTGGTTCCCAAAATAAGAGATGCATAAGGTACTGAAGTGTAAAGGGTACTGAGAATGAAGAGTGAAGGGAGCTACTGACTGTGTCATTGTTTTGACAGAAATTTCCCTATGCAGAAGAGCTGTAGTGCCCTTTCACCAAGATGGAATCAGGCTGCTGTCAGCCTGATTAAACAGGGTAGTAAAGGGTGCTGAAGTCCTACAAGGGAAAGGTAAAGCCTACCTTTTTGAAAGTCACAAAAAAAAACACTTGTATTTCACAGCAAAATGAAATTAAGTCAGCAAGGTTGCCTAGTGCCATTTGGACCCACCTAGTGACTCCAGAAGATAACAGCATTGCAGGAAAGGGCTTTGTCTCACCTGACTGCAGTGTACCGTTATTCAATTCCTCTTCATCCCCAGAAAAAAATAGATAGTATAGATGAGTTTGCTCCCCTCTTCTTGTGCACTCTTCTTCATTTTTAATATTTCAACTGGTGAATGAAAAACTATTGGTGTGAAAAGTTCAGAAAATTTTTTCTTCTTAGAAACAGTGACCATGAATGGGGCATAAGGGAAAAACAATGAGCCTAAATAATATTGAGGAAGCTGCAGGATAATACTTAAAGCTTTGCAAAGTGTTCACAGCATTCATAGTTAGACAGCAAATGTCAGTCTCCTGAGGGATTACAGGTGGTCTTGCCCAAGATGTGAATGTTCCTAAAAAATCTCGTCACAATCAGGTGGGATGGAGGGAATTCAGGATTTTTTTGATATTTCTTTCTCCTTGTTTGTTTCAGTGTTTCTACTCTTCCAAATTTTAAAGGAAATTGACAGCTTTATTGTGATTTCTTAGTATTGAAAGTATTGTTATTCAGCCATCCATGAAAAAATGCTTAAAGAGGAGTTAATATCTTTTATTGGTCAGGCAACAGGCCTAGAAAATTGTGTGATCTTTTGCAGTATTAAACCTGTTTCAGACCTGAATTAAGCCAGTAAATGGCAGGATAAATACAGACTAAGAAATGCAAATTAATCGATTAGACAATTTGAAGAAAATATGATACCTGCTACCTATGGCAAAAGAGGGATGTTAGCAGGGGAAGAACTAACACAGTCTTTTACCTATAATTTATAGAGCACTGGGAGAGGAAAGGAATAGATGATTGTGGACCAATGAGGAGTTAAATACTTGTGAAGGATAACAAAAATTACAATGTGCTACAAAGTCAATATCTCTACTGAGTCCTTGACTGTGACCGACTGTAATGTCAGGTAGTATAGTTCCACGGCTTGCCTTTCAAGGACATTTTTGTTAACCTTCCCATCATCCCCTCTCATTGACAAGAACTGACAGGTCAAAGACATTTTTTGAAAAGACCCATTTTTTGAAAAATATTCTCCCACTGGCTGCTGGATGTTCCTGTCCTTAGTTTTCTGTCTCTTCTATTAGGACATTTTGGGCACTAGACAAAGTGCATAACTCTCTAAGGAACTGCATGCATTTCAGCCACGGGTTTGCCATCAAAGACATTTTGTGTGTGCCATATTTCCACTTGTCACTGGCACAGAGCACTCAGGTTTCGCAGAGGCACAGCCATGTCTCCATGACTTGACTGCAGTCTCACAAAGGAAGGAAACAAATCCACACAGCCGGGTGCTCACCATCAAATTCAAAACACATGGATGCTTGTCGGCAAAATCCAACAGCGTCTGTATTTTTCTCTGAGGTGGATTAGTGAGGAAGTTTCACCAGCCAGCAGCAGAGAACTCCCAGCTATGTGCCAAACCTAACAAACTTTAAATGCACTCCACTAGGTCAGCACACCCATCTGCCCATGGTGATGAGGGAAGGTGTGATCTACAAGGACCTATAACCTGAACCTAAATGTCTTGGAGCACAAAAGAGCTACAAAGCAAAGAGCACTTATGTCATCACAGCCCTACAGCAGTAGATCTGTTACAGTAAGTACCTTCAGGAAATAGTCCCTAAACGAAATTCCTTTCTTCATGTTTCTGTAGATTTAGAAACCTAGTCTTCTGTATGTGGTTTGTCTTATTTTGGCCAATATTGAAAATCAATTGGAGTTTGGAAATGTATTAGTATTTACATTTACACAACAAAAGAAACCATTTTGCTAAAAAGGCAAAAAAAAAAAGGCTACAACCATCTTAGCTAATATGGAGACATGTACCTCTCTTTCTCTCCCTGTCTCTACAGTTTTTATTTAAAAAGCTCTCCTGTCTGTATTCCTTCTCTGATGTTCTTGAATGAAGCACTGTAAACATTATTTTTTATTTTTCTGTGGTCAGCTAGCACATTCACTTTACAGTCTTGCCAATGTGCAAATTATTTCAAGGCCACTGCAGATATAGTCCTGGCATAGTTCATACTTTGATTCTGAGTGATAGCATACTCATATCATACTGCAGTGCCATGTCAAAATAACACCCCCGGATGACAGACTAGATTTCCTTACACTATTACAGCAGGATGCCTAGTTCGAATACAAATACCTTTGTTGTTGACTTCTACCTTTAGAGAAACTCTACCCTGAGACTTCCAAATCAACACATGTGCTGAATATATATAGGAAAACAGGATAGGAAGAGGTCACCAGGTTCAATGAGCCCACTTGCCAAAACATGAATTACAGTGTAATAGATGTCTGTTTTAGAAATATTGGTGGAACACCCACTCCACATGACTCTGCTAAGGAAAGCATGTCCTATTGAATTTTTAGGTTTTTTGTTTTCAGTATCTTTGCTGAAAAAAATCTTTCAGTGTGTCAAAAGCCGTATTGCTGACAAGTGTATTTGTGATAATCTTAAAAATAAATAAATTTAATTACTCTGTATTTTCATTGATGGAAAACACTCCTGATTCACCTTGTGAGGTTTTCAAATGGCAGCTCCATCTCCGTTGTAATTCTGCAAAACCAACCACGGTACTAAAAGAAGACTCTACAATATTTTGTTACTTCTTCATCACAATCTAGTTGGATCCATCTTCAGCAGCTTCTTCTCCTGTTATGTTGCATGGAGTTTCACAAAAGCTGAAGATCTCTGTAAGTTTCACTGTAATAACATGTTGCAGGTAATTGTTGGTTTCTTGGAATGCATTTGCCTCCACTTCAAGCTATAATTAAGGGAATCATATAAACTTTGGAACAGTCTTTGGGATTCTGAAAATAGGAGTTGAATTCACAAATGTTAGGGTGGAATAGGGAACGAGCGAGCCAAAATCACCACACTACTATGCTCATTTACAATACTCTGAAAAAGGCATCCCTTTTGTTTTGGCCACCAAGAGTTATCCAAAGCGCCTTGTATATATATTGTGTAGTGAGAACAACAGCAGGTCCTCTCAAAAAGAGTGGAGTACACTTATTATCAAGACAGTAAAATATTGCTTGAAACTAAATGAAAGGCTACCTTCAAAGGGAGAATATTGCCATAGGGAAAACTGATTATCAGAGACAAAGCCTCTTCTTCTACCTATTCAGCAGTGTTGATCACAGACTGGGTGCTGAAGTCCACATTTAAAACCAGGCTCTGGGAGGTGTTTTGTTTTAAACAAATAGACACCTTCAGGACTGCAAAATGATTATGTGAAAAGTTTTCTGTTGACAGAGCAAAAATAAATCTTTTTCTTTCCTTCCAAAGTTCTTAAGATATGCTTTATTAATATTTCCCCCTCACTAAGTGCTGGTTTATATTCAGTTCAGATAAAATGTTGGCAACAATCAGTTTTACATGATGGTCTCTGAAGATCTGGGAAGCTTCAGTATGAGAATAGCTGTTATGACAAGGTAGGTGCAGAAAGGCGAAAGATGCGAATAGCCTGGATTATATGATTGAGACCTTTTTTTTTAAGTTTTAGAGTCAATATGATGTTTTCTAAATTCCCAGCAAATAAAAGCATAACCTTATTAAAGAAGAATGAAGCAAAGTACTTACCTAAATTTTTATTTACAAATAACTCAGCTTTTCTCTTTCTTTCATCTTTCACTCAACTCTTTCTCACTGCTTAGCAGCCCATTTCCTCTCTCCTGCTGCTCTCATTTATATAGTTGGAGGATATTTTACCTTTTTTTTTTTTTTTAGGGTCCAACTAATTTCATCTTTCTCCTGCCTCTCCACTGCTCTCAGGACTTTGAGGTCATCCTTGAGGTTCAAATTAGAAGCCCTGTGACATCATGATTTCTCAAGTTCTCTCCGTTGCAGTTCTAAAAAAATAGTCCCCTTACTCAAAGATTCTCCAGAAATCTCTCATGGTTTGGGTTAGTTTGGTTTTGGGTTTTTTTGTTTGGTTTTATTTTCCCAGTTCATTCAGTATATGGAAGCCTAGATATTCACTTCTGCTCATTCTACTTCCCTTCACCACCTTCTTCACAGGATAAATCTTGCTTTTTGCATAACTTCTATAAAATTAATTTTTGTTTTAATTATCCACAGTCCCTTACCAGTATCTAGAATGAAATACTCTTCCTTGTGCATCAGGTATCCTCTCTCACACTATAAGAATCTCTCTCAACATCTTTCTGTAAAAACAAGTTTGCTCAGAAATTTAGAGGGCTCTGTGTAATAGAAATATTCACAGAAAAAGAAAATTTCTATATCACTTTGCCTCAACATCTTGATTTTCTTCTTCCTTCTTTTCTATACTTTGTGACCGGTTGGAAGATTAATGACTGATCGCTGGCTTGTTCCCAGATCTACAACTTCCTTCTGAAAAGGGACAATTTAACAGAGATAAACAAGAATTTGAGGTGCTGAATTCCAATATCTAAGTCTTTGTTTTGACTCTGAGAAAGAACTTGGGACCGTGTATTCCACATCACAGGGAAATGTCCAGTTACAAAGAATTCTTTTGGAATGTACATCTATCATTGTAGCATATTCTTCCCTTTCTTTTTCCCTTTTGCCCTGGACACTTTGCAGGGTAGTATACAGGGTTCTTCAGTAACATTGAAAGAGGACAATAATAACTCAACTTTGTCAAACATCCGTGTTTGACAGGCCTGAAGACTGAAAACCTCTGATTCTTCAGGACAAGAAAAGCAACCCCCACACCCAGTGTGCCTCATTCCCAACATCAAAATCTCACCTTTGGAAAAGAGTGGGTAATCTACTGCTGGTTCTGTTGGCAAATGGAAATTATTACTTGTGTTTACCTGTCTGTCCCAGAGGAAATGGATAACTCAGCTCAAATGTGGGAATCTGTGTAATCACACAATTATGTGATTGCCAATGCCTGATTACAAAGGTTGGAATGATACCAGCAAGGTAATTCACACGAAGACATTTGCAAGATCATTTTCATTTACTCAGAGCATACTCTGTTTCCTTTGTGAAAGGTCAAAGCAGGAAGAATGATGGAATAAATGAGCATTCTGTTAATAAGATTCCTGGGGCTATCATTTACATTAATTATGTGTTTGCCTCCTTTGGATATGCTAACAGAAATACATTAATTTCACAGAGACTTTTACCTGTATATGTAACAAGAGAGATGTTATGTGAGAAGACGGACTGGAAAAGAAAATTGGAAATTGAAAAATCTCTATAGCATACTGAGTGCATCAGCAGCAAAATGGGTAAGGTTTATGGGTTTCTCCTAATATCCAGAAGCTCCAACATCTCCACACCTACCTCAGGCTGAAGTTCTCCTATTTCAGTGTCTGGAAAACTTAGCATTTTCATCCACTGTATTCAAGTGCTGATGGTAGCCACTGCTTTTGGTGATTTTACCGAAGAACTGAGAACAAGTATTCCTAATCATTCTTTGGAAAACTACTGTGATCAGAATAACGATCATTAATGCCTGTTTACCTGTGATTCTCTTTGTCTTTGGAGGGTTACCTTGTTCACTAGTTTCTAACTGCAGTCCTGAGCTTGGTATTTTGTTTCATGTGGGTAAACAAAAGTGTCCAGCAGCGAAAACAGAAATCCAGCACACCAGAGCATGCATACAGCAAGCTGACAGCAAGTCTCATTTCTCTCCTGCCTGCTCTGGGGTCACTGTATTGTGATGCTTCAGGAGTCTGTGTGGAATGAACTATTTCTATTTCTGATTTCTCAATTGGTTATAGTATCAGGGCATGCAGAAATTCATCTTGCTTTGCCCTTTCATAAAGCCTCTCGGCTTCATCATTCGTGATCCTCACTTTGAGTCACACAAAGATTTTTTTCTTGCATCTCTATTTGTTGCAGATCTGACTAATGTTCATTTCTCTGGAATAGAGACTGGGCACCCTAAATGCTGTCAGTGTTCATAGTTTTACCCTTATATCTGCCTGAGGGGTTTTACTCATGTAAGAAGCTTTACTGACTTCAGTGGAGCTGCTCATGGCAGAGAAGAGTCCATTGCTCTGCCATATAGAAAGGCATCTGCAGTCAGTCCCATGTGATCAGCATTAATGAAGTTTCATGCCCCTGTTTTCAGGCCTCTCACACTGCTGTACCTTTCATAACTTTTCCCATTTAAGTTTTTTCACTCACTTTATGCTCTTCGTTAGCAAATAAGGAGAAATGTAACAATAGGTTCTTATAAACCCTTTTCCCAGTGTTATTGCAGGTTGTGTTTATTTTCCTGCTGCATCTGCACCTGGCCTCAAGCAAAATCTCTTCAGTCCCAGATGCTCGATTTTTAATGGTGCTTACAGCAGGAAGCAATAGTGTGACAGCTGACCTATTAGTCCCATCGCCATTTCTGGATAAAATTGCCAAATGAAACTAAAATATTAGAGAAAACAAATGAGACATTACTATAAGCAGTTCCAAAGTTCAAATTAAAGAAGAATGCAGGTTTTTAAATGAAGGAGAGCATTGAGTGAGATATACATCTTAGGCTGAAAACATATGGAGATATCAAGGCCAAAATAATACATAGGTTTATTCCTGTTAGCAACACTTGTAGAAGGCAGAAAACCTATTTGTTCCTCTAACAGAAATGCCAGGCAAAATCCACTTATATGATTTTCCCATAATCCTTGAGGAGATACAGGGTGAAACTCAGGCCATGGAAAATAGTCACCTGTGCTCAGGTGACCCTCCCAGATCACCCCTGTGTGCTCCCAAGGGTTGCTGTAGGAACAGGGTAAGGTGCAGGATGCTGCCTCGGCTGGTGGCCGTAGCTTCCTTCCCTTCCTCATTCTCTAGGGTTCCTGCCAGGTGAAATGGCAAAAATGGGATGTCTGCATATGATCTCCTTAACTCTGCTTTCTCTTCATGATTAAAGTTCTGCAAACATTTCAAGTATCAAATGCTTTAGCTATATAGAGCTGTCATATCTACAATACTTACATTTCCACTTCTTCAACACCTCATTTCTCATCCAAGTGCTAATTAAGAAATCTTCACAATACTTTTGTGCCTAGCCAGATGCTTGCCTGACCACAGCCACTTGCAGAATGAGAGACTGAACACCTGGCCAAGTCCAAAGAGCACTCCAGTGGCAGAACACAGCCACTACTGACACCAGTCAGTGTACTGGTCATTCCAGTTTTGCGATGGTTTTCATCTTTTAGACTCAAGAGCACTGAAAACAGTGCACTAGTATCACCTCTCTTTTTACAAACAAAGAAAATGAAGCACCGCAGGCTTGCAAGCATAGCAACCCCAACACTGGAAGGCAGTTACAAACACCGTGAATTAAAGTATAAAGTGTGACTCCGCTCCTTTACGGTCTTTGTAGGCACCAGAATAGTGTCTATTCAGTAAATGTTGCCCTGTTTGTGGTGATGAAATGTGGTCAATGGATGTTCCTGTATGATGTCATTTATCTTTAAAATCAAACGACAAAAGTGAGTTCTCATGTTTTTGACTGCAGCTGATTCTGACTTTACAGTAGATTTCCTGCTACAGACAGTTAAAGATGGAATGCAAAAAATTTGGAGTTCAGGAGAATAATAAAGGATGAAGTTTTCAGACCTCTGTATCACCAGCTATGCTAAGCAGAAGGAGGTCCTGTGAGGGGTTTGGAGGCAGTTAGGAAAGGAGGACCCTGGCATTATTTAGCTGGCTGTAATCACTGCATTCAAGGCATAATTTGGCAGTAAGTATTGGGAGGAGACTGTAACAGCCTGGCCCACAGTACTGACGGCTGCAGGAGGAAAATGGCAACCCACAGAGGAACGGATCTGTCAGTGGAAGGAGTTGCAAAAAGATAGAACTTGAGTAGTAATCTGATTCTTCTAATCCTCTACAGGGATTTGGCTTTAATGCCACATTATAACACTGCATTTTACAATGCCGGTATAACGTTCTAGCTGTTATTTTTTAAGATAAGAAAGAAGCTAGAATTTTCCAGTGACTACTATAGAGGGGAAAAGAAAAGGCAGAGCAAAAGTAAAGCTATTTGAACTCTCCCAAATGGTGCA
This sequence comes from Columba livia, assembly GCF_036013475.1. NCBI lineage: Eukaryota > Metazoa > Chordata > Aves > Columbiformes > Columbidae > Columba > Columba livia. The sequence continues at coordinate 26,536,553 of NC_088603.1, forward strand.
GGGAACTGTGTTGGGGGGTATTAATATTACAGAAAAGATGGCTGGAATTGCCTTCAGGAGGGAAATGGGGGGAGAATTGTCTTGCTTGCATATTCATAAGGCTTAAAAAGGGAGAGGGGGGTCAATTGGTTTTAAAGTTGGTTTTGATTGGCTTAGAAACTGTAAAGGAAAAAAAAAATGTGGAAATTCCATCCTGCTTTAATCACTGCCCACTCCAAGCTTCCCTAATGACTTCCAGATGCATTCTTTTTATGCTATTGTTTTGGCACCATTTCCAGACAACTTTTGGGTCTGTTAACATTAAGAAAGAAAGGGAGGGGGAAAAAAAAAAAAAAAAGAAAGAAAACCTTACTGTACCCTCCTCTCTCTTCTAACAGAAAACAGATTTCACTCTAGTTATATAAATGTGCGATGAGCTGGAGAAATAAAATGTCTGTTGCTGTCTCTCTTCGATCTCCAGGAAACCTTCTGATATAAAATGAAGGAAAAATATTCACTTAAATTCCTTGTGGGGAAAGAGGTGAAAGCAGATTGCCTAGAATGTCTTGGCATTTGTGTGAAATAACATAAAGTTGAATATAAACAAAAATCCATATGCTCTACAAACCTAAAACTCTACCCCACAAAATAATTTTCATGCTGCTGTCTGTGTCACTGGCCTCTTGAGTCATTTAAAGCAAACCGTATTGCCTCTTAATGCCTCAGTTTCCCCCTGTGTGAAATGGACACAAAGGTGCTCAGCCACAGTATGAAAAACTTTTATGACTTTCAGATGAAAAGCACTTTGCAAGGTAGGTTCAAAACAGCTTCTGACATGCATAGAGGATGACAGAAGAGCCATGACATGTTTGCTAATCTGGAGAACAAAACAGCAGTCTACCTTTTTAGAAGATAAAGCTTAGACCCATTGAGGTTGCATTTATTCTGTATCTTTTGGGGGAAGGCCATCGTTCCTTTACCCAGTCATTCTTTCTTTCCCTAGCATTGATGTCCACAAGAAAATGTCCATCTCCATGTTTCCCGTGTCTTACAGCCCTCCCATGCATGACAAGGGGAGAAGGAGCATTGTTACAGCCTGTGGAAAAGATGTCCTTCCACAAGTCCTGCACTGCCTCTGAGGTCTGGCTTCCATATGCCAGGCTTCTGCACCAGCAGATGCTCGTTGGCTACCACCTGGCCAAAAGCCCCATAGAGTTCCTGATAACATCAGCAAAGATACTAAACTACCTTTGTCTTAACTATATGCAGCTTTCAGCTCTTTGCCTTGTTCACTAGTTCACTCCAGCGCAGCCTGTGCCCCACATCTATCCCTTCATATTGCTAACAGAAAAATTTCGCTTATGAGTGACAAGTTGGTACTACCAAGCACCAGGAAGAACAATGTAGCATGTACATGAAGTCACTACTTCACGGTGTTTCGTCAATGATGTTTTTTTACTGTCATGTCGTGGACTTCAGTGTGTATTTGGTGTGAATGGAAGAGAAAGGGTACAAGGCTGGCTGGGGTAGCTTTGGGGGACTGGAGAGGCTGGGTCAAGCCCTGTTTAGTGGGTGTCATAAAGAGTAGTTGGAGCTGAGACCCTGGTACTTACAAGCTGCTTGTCAGCATTTGGGTTACCCTAGCCTTGAGAAATCTATGTGAGCCAGTCATGGTATGGAGACTCCTACAGTTAAGCTACTCACTTGCAGTCTAAGGCAAAATGAACTGTGTCCTAAAATTGTGCATGAAAAATAAAGGGTCCTCAAAGGCAAACATTTATGTCTCAGATCACTGAAATTACAAGATGGTTCTATCCGTAAGGTTTGATGAGGTCACAGTTACCTCTAGAGTGATTCCAAGTATACATCACAAAATAATTTTGTCATTCACTTCAATCTAATCCAAAAAAGAATGAAATGCAAATGATGACTGTGTTTTTTTCTTGCTATTACAGTGCTGATATTTCTGGCTATTAAAATAAACAGGTTTTATGGTTTTATTCATGGCTGTGTTACCTGGTATTCCAAGTAGACAATCGCCTTGCCAAAAAAGAGAGACAAGTGTGATCTGGTAGTGCAGATGCAAGAACAGGCAGGCCTTGCTGAAAGTTTCTACGGCAGTCAGCTCCCCTTTGTTAGGCCAACTGGAAGTTTTCAACTAAGAAGGCATCAGGCTTCACCTGCAGACAGGTACGGTTAGGTAGGTATGTTGGAGAATCAGACCTTTTCAATTTAAATTCTTGTATTAAATAATTTTATGTAAAAGTATAGCCAGTTAATCTTGATAAGTTTGAAGGAGGAGTGGTGCTTTTGAAAGCTGCCTCTAGAAGACTTTCAGAGTGTTGGGCAGAATCAGACTGAGCTAAGAAACTCCATAACCTGATTTTTAGTTAAAATTAGAAGACTTGTAATTGAGTAATTTGATCTGGCTGGTATGAAGTACTAAGAAATAACATATTTCTGCCTATAGTGTTCACCCATTTTTGCTATTCAGCACACTGACGTAGTGCAAGCCGAAGGCAAATAATGCTCAGTAGGACAATATAATCATTTATAAGGAAAGCAATTTTGATTTAGCTCTTCTGGTTGGTCACTTAATGAGTTTGTACTAGATAGGTGAGATCTATGACAGTTCTTTGTCAAATAAAACCTCTCCTAATAAAAGCAATATTAAAATCTCTTGGATTTCGCTGCCATGAGAGTATCTAATACGGTACAGAAAACTTTATGAAATCTGTAAGAATAAAAGAACATTTCCCTCCTCTGTGACTGCTAGTACTGATCCAGATTTTAAAACAATCCTAGGTGAGAGACACGGTTCTCTCCTAAGGGAGTGTTTTAAAAATTCTAAAACCCCAGCAGATAATACTCTTCCTCATATTTAAATCATTCAACTTTGAACATATGTTTTGTTGTCTCTTAAAATGTCTCAGTGTATATGCAGTGAAAATGTTCTCTTTGCCCTTCTTATATAAATATAAATAAGGATGCACCATCAGATCCATAAAGAAGACACAGTGCCTGTGTCACTACTCGTTTGCCAGCCATGGCCAGGGGTGTTCTGTGCACAGGGACGAGCTGCCATGTACTGGCACACATCTGGGCCAGAAAACCTTTTTTCACCACTATGCTGCATACAAAGATAATTTGGGGGCTAATGCCTGGAATAGGCACAGTACCAGAAACTTGTTTGGCAGACTATGATCTGGCATGGGCAAAAATCAGGCCAGAGACCATTCTGACATTATAGATCATTTATAGTGCCCAGGAAGGCCCTCAGGCACTGTTGAATTTACCACTGTAGCCATAGCCAGCTTGGCCCAGGCATAAAAAGGGATGTGGGAATTTTGTTCACATCCAAAGCAACGTTTGGCAGAAAGGTTTCAGACAGCTTTGAGGCAAAATCAGAGGTTTATTATCAGAATATCCATACCATATCCTTTGATGTGCAAAAGTAACAAATCCTTTTGGACAGGCGGTTCTGAGATTCAGTATTCTATGACAGATTTTTTAGTCCTTGATCACCAACATCGCCATTGCCAGGAAGAGTTCCCAGATCCTGTCAAGGTTTTGCAGGGCTGGGCTCTTTGGGTAGACATTAAAATTACTCTTTTAACAGCAAGCCCATTTAAAAATCTAAGAGTCTAAGAGTCTATTAAATCTAGGAGTCTATTAAATATAATAGAAATGTAGGGCTGAGAAGTCAAGTTGAGAAGTCAAGTCAAGAAGTCAGCTTAATCTATTTCTGTACCTCTAAGCAAGAGTAAATATTTCTAGACAAATTATGACACATACTTGATATATTTCTAAAACTCCTAAGGAAATTATGTCTGCCACTTGTCTCAAAAGTGTCATTAGGTAAGTAACGATGCTAAGAAAGTTTTTCTCTAATAGCTAATCCTAGTCTTTTTCCATTTAAAGAATAAAATAATTACTTGTTCTGCCCCAAATGAAGTGTAAGCTACCTTTCATATGTCGGAAAAATACTGAGAAGATGTCCATTCACTCCTTATTTCTTCAAAACTGATTTGTTAAATCTCATATCTACCTTGTTGAATGACTGCTTGCTCGCTTGCTCTCTCTCTCATTCTCTCCAATTTGTCCTCCATTCATCCCAAGAGTTACAAAAAGCTGAGATTTCATCAGTGTTGAAAAATGTAAAGTGATTGCTTGCATAAAAAGGTCTTATTAACATGCTTCCAACTGACACAGGCAATGTTGCAAAGAGGCTTTACCATTGACTCACACTCAGTTTAGCCTTGCCCGTATTTCGCAGATCCTTCTCTGAAGTGTTATTACCCACCTAACAACTATTCAGCGTATATTTATGCACTTATTTGTATTCCTTCCTAAATTTATTTCCCTTGTGTTTGTTTTTATTGAACTTCACTGCGCTAGTTTGCTCCCTTTCTGCTATTTGTCAAGATGATTCTGAATCCTAACCCTAAAGTCTTTCACCCCTGTCCCCACTGTGGTGTCACACTGAAATATTTCAGTGTGCTGTTTAAATAAGCCCTGAGAATACTGGGCGGAGCAGAACTTGCATATAGCTCTTTAGACAGTAATGAAATGCTCTGAATTAAACATTTATAATGAAAAATATTTGATGGGCCATCAGATTGATTCTATTTTCTAAGGCTGTCCCACTGCAAGAATTTTTATCTTAATCTGATTCCTAAAAATTATCTCCAACTACTGCATTTCTTCATTCATTATACGAATTCTTCCTTCACTGATTTCTCATGAACAAGTGTTTCCCCCTCCCTAAAACCATAAGAATTAAGTGCAGTGATGAAATATAAACTAGATCTGTAATGTAGAGGAGAGCTGGTGATAACACAGCAGGAAACAGGGAATGCCCCCGATGGGTTAGTCATGAGGGAGAATAATGTATTTGATCCCCTATCTTTTGCGGGCATGCTTGCAAAATTCTTCTTTACATCTTAACTCCCTTTTCACTGGCCTTTTCTTTGTGAAAGGCTCAATGAGAAATCTCTTCACAGAGACAAAAAAAGTAACAGCCCCAGGAGATGAATTACTGTTTCACTCATAGATGACCTGATGCAGTGTTCGCAACTCTGCCTTTCAAGCAGGAGCTGGAATTAACTGACTTCAAAGATCCCAATCAACAAACATTTCCACAGAGGTGTGAAATGAGTACTTGCTACTGATGGAAAGAGTTTTTCAAAATTTTTCATGTAAACTTTTTTTTTTTTTTTTAATTAAGATCTTTCAAATCAGAAAATTTCCCTGAAAAACAATAGTTTCACCATAATGTTTGGTATTTGTAAACTTTTCAGCAACGTTTTTATTTAAGAATTTAATAAGATTGTTGTTTATTAACACCCTCCCCCCTGTGCATCATACTAAATACTGAAAGGTTTTAGTAGGGGGGAGGGGGGACGGAGAACAAAAGAATAAGTTTTTTATTAAAAGCCTTTTTTTACTTTTTAGGTAAAAAAGAAGGGGATTTTAGTAGAAATTCTGATCACCAAGACTGTCAGAAGCCATTTAAAAGCAGTACGAAAATCTTTTCAAGCAACATAAAATAGGTATTTACCAAACTTTGAAAAAGTAGAAAAATCTCCAGCGTTCTTGCATTTTCATTTTACATTGCCATTTTCTCATTTTTCATCTGTGATCTTGTATTTTCTAAAATGACATTAATTTAAGGCATTTGTATTAATAAGCATTAAAGATTCCTCATTAGTTTGCTTGATCCCGAGCTCTGGTGCATCTCCTCCTCGGGATCCAGGGGGCAGTTTAACAAAGGCTATTCCTAGACTTTGCCCAGGCTACATGCTCAGCCGAAATGTGGTCTGTCGTTTGTATCTTCCTGACACGTCATGAAGTGAAACAAGCCAGCTTCTCCTCACAGAGTTTCTCCATAAGATTCTTTTTGTCTTTCTCTGCACAGACTATTGGAAGACCTGTCTCTATCCTGCATGTGTTTTCCAGATTATTTTTCCCTCTTTTGTTGCACAGCTGTGTGAATCAGCTCAGATTGAGTTAAAAAAATAACACCACATACAGGGTTTATGTTGTGGCAAGGAGCAGGGAAACTTTTTTAGGTGGGCGGGAAGAGCAGGGAAGTTTAGACATTTGCCATTCATTAAAACTGCTCTTCCTAGTGCTGTGGAGGAGACTATAGCTCATGGTCTGCGTGTTTTTCTAAAAGAAATGCAAGTACCTTTATGCTTATCTGCAAATTGCCAGAGATCTACTTTGCTAGCTCAGTGACAAACTATATGCTAGTCAAGGTATAGAACTGGGAAGTGTCCTCTAGCTTTATGTTACTTAGTTGTGATCTTCAAGAAATATTGCTACTACCCTAGCACTGTTTTTTACAGCCAAGTACCTTTGTATCTAAGAACAGAAAGTTTCAGAGGTGGCAGAACAACTTTTAACTCACAACAGGTAAAGTACAGCCGCAGAGGAGAGGGGTAAAATGTCCTTTTCCAGGAAAGGAAAGGAAAATGTTAACTTCTTTGGTGTTCCAACCAAATCCATGCTAAGTAGAAATGCACTTGGAATGAATGTTGGCAAAATGTATGCTTAAAGGGGTAACAATGCAAACATTTTAATGGAGTGCAAGAAAACTTGCAGATCGCAAAGCAAAGGATTCCCTTCCCCCCTGCTCTGCTTAAATATTTCTTCCAGGGATTTGAGAACTGCAGGATGACGTGGAACGGGGTAATAAAACCCTGCGAGGCTCCGGGTGTTCCACAGCCTGGCCTCCCTCGCAGCTGCTCTAGACACTTAAAATTAAAAGTCCCAGGCAGTGAGTGAGTCGTCTTGCCTCCTAGCTTCCCTCCTTTCTGAAGGGGTAGGCAAAAGAGGCTGAAGATTTTGCTTGCAAATCTTGCAAGCTCTAGTCAAATCATAACAGTCTAATCATAACAGTCTAATCACAATTCTCAGTCTCAGCATGTGAGGCTGTTCCACTACCAAACTTTTCCGTAGAAATAAAAGTTTTCTTTAAATCTTTGCTTTTATTCTGGACTCCTCACATTTCCTACTTTTCCTTTTTTTTTTTTTTTTTTTTTTTTGGTGCTGTGTGGCTCTTAATTTGGAATTGTTGACTCTCTCCTTGTCCTGACCATCACAAGGGACATACAGCATGCATACTGTGTAATTAGGAAGCGGTTCAGGGAGCTGCCACGTCTGTAGGGCTGCAGCACACAAAAGGAGGCGGAGGTAACAGGAATACCTTCTACTTGACAAACTTGGAAATTCTGGTGCCACATCAGCAGCAGCACATCCCAGCACAGCACTCGGCAGTCACTGCAGAAGTGAAAGACGCACCACAGAAGTAATTCAAGGCATAAAGCTCTTCCCAAATGCCTACTAACTTCTGCTCTTCTGCCCAGTTACATCTCGGTCGGACTTGATAAATTATATTACACAATTCAAACCTCACTGTTTAAAACAAAGCACCTGATTCCATTTAGGAAAATAGGAATTTACTACCTCTGTATCCAAAACCTCACAATTCACTTCTCTGTGAATTAGGGAAGAACTGAGACATGGAGGGACTGAGGGTATATCAACACCATGCAGTACAATTCCACATGCAAATATCTGAGCCAACTCAGGAGTCAAAGCCGAACAGACACAGTCCCCCAATGTTGCTGCTACCCTCATGTGGAGCCTCAGGTTCCCATGGATTCTGTTTCTAGAATTAATTCAGGTGTGTCTGGATGATTTTGCAGCTTCCACATAGACATAAATGTCATTCTTAGCTAGCTTTGGTGCTACTGTGCTCACATTCTAAATACTCACCATGTACAAAACTCAAGCTTTTTGTGTCTAGATGTTTGGCGAGGGACTCTGAGATACCCTGCCTGAGTCTGGGGTTTTTTTTAAAAGAGTGTGTCCAAAACCCTTCAACAATAAACATTTATATGTGTTTGTAGTTCTATGAAGAGCTGTTCCAGGAACAATTTGTCAGAGCATTAGCAAGGCCAGCCAATGTGTTAGCTTATGCCCAGTGACTACCTGTATGGATGCTTTGTCTGCAGGGATAACAGCACAAACCCAGGCACCCAATTGATTTGCTCAGTCCCTGAAAGTACCAAAACAATAGAGAAAAACTTTTTTTCATGTGCCTTTTTTCACCCATTTAACTGTGTAGCAGGATTAAATTGGTGGAGTGCTCTAATGTAGGGTAACTATAGTGTGATAAACGCCTGTGGTTTAGATTATTTGGTACACAGTTAAAGTCCTACAATATTTTCTTCTAACGTACCCTCAGTCTGAACTGCACATAGTTTGGCTAAATTCCAACCATTAGAACTGATATTAGGACAGCTGTGTGCCTTCCCAAGAAGCATTTCTGGAAGAGTTTAGTTAACATTATTCAATGGTTCTTCAGAGCCCAGCATGACAGTGCTGAGCTCCCATACAGCATTTTGCTGCAGGTGCTCTCAGAAAATGAAAGAGTGGGTATTTGCCCAACCGTGGCTCTATCACAGACATGATGGGCCTGAGGACAGAAAAACCTGCTGAAGAGCCTGCTGTAAAAGCCATCCTCTGAAGTATCAGAGCTGGCATCATATGCTGATTATTAAGAATTATTAAGATCCACACTTGACCTGAGATGTCAAAATATCCATATGCAATATACATAAGCATATGCAAAAAACAGAGGCAGACAAAGACTTGAAAGTGGTCATAAAAAGCTTATGTTGGTGCAATAAGGAGAGACAAACACCAGAATTTGGAGAATGAAAGGAATTAGTTTTTTTCCCAGAAGTCACATTTTATGTAGACAGGAGAAAGTTGATATGGATGTTTAAGTGTGAACATTAAGGTATCCAAGTAATATTTTTCAAATATTTTGAAAAGTTCAAGGAAATCATGAAGACAATACATGCAATTATGGACTTTCGTCAGCTGATGATTGATGTCCAGTCATGTCTTTTGCCGGTCCTTGCTGCCTTATTGAATCACCTCGACAAAAGCTCCCGGCATGGAGAACAGAGGTAGTATCACACTTTCCAGAACTGAGATAATTTAATAGTTTACACATTATTTAATGATCATGTGAAATCTGAAATGAAATGTGCACACAAGACCCTTTGATGTCTAATCACTCTGTACAGACATCCCTGTGTATGTGTTGAACACTGATACAAACTTAACACTTGCGCCTCTAATGTCTATTTTATTGTACAAGTCGAAGTGGCATGAAGAGGCTGAAGTGTCATGGCAAGATAGCAGCTGTTTGCCATCCAACCCTGTTACATTAATACCCCTCCTCTGAAAGAACTGCAGGGCTTAGGTGCCAGGCTGGAGGAAGTGTTTATTTTTCTGAAACAACATCTGGCTCCTTAATGAACTCCACAGGTGGCTATGTTGGTGGTTTCTAGTCTCTCATGTGGTTAGAGGTCTGTGTGGATAGCTTAAAAAAGCCCATCATGTCAATGACTGGCTCATTCATCCTGAACTATTTTCCTTGGACTTAGTGATACTGTGGGATCTGTGTAACCTCACTAGAGCTTCTCCTGAAGTAGGTGCTTAAAAGCATCTACAGTTCAGACCGGAAAAAGGGATGGTGTGTTTGTGTGCATAAAGTTTAGCACAGGCAAGCAACCAGCTGACCACTCTTTCTGAAACAGTTTATCCAAATTACTATATGTTTGTCCTTAATAAGAAGAGAAAACATATTATACAGCTAAATTACAAGAATATTTTAAGGCTACAGAGGCAAGTACCCAAGTAAAAAAATTGGAAGAATTAAAACTGCCTGTTTAGGAAAAGTTCGGAGTCAAAGAAACTGATAAAAAGTATGCCTTTTTCTTTTCTTATCAGAAATATGTTTGGGTACATAACACAGCTCTCAGATTGTTTTAGACTTGTAGTAATTTTCTGCAGAAAACTGAAATTTTGATTCACTAACGCAATATTGCCTCAGACCATTTTTAGTGCTCCCCTCACAATAGCCCATTGTTAACAATGCATTTTTTCATACCTCCTGATTTTCCTCACTGGAGATTTTAAAATGTTTGCATACAAATAAGTCACAGCTTCTCACTGCTTTCCAGTTTTTTACCTACTCAGTGAGTAAAATAAATGGTACTAGTAACTACACTGGGATAGCAGAGATCGAAGAACCAGGTTTTTGCTCCAGCTCTGGTTCAATTTGAGCCAGTCAAATTGGTCAAAAAGTTCAGAGACTCAGCTATTGGGAGATTTCATGCAGATGGAAAACCCCTCTGAAAAGTAAGTTATGAAGCTGGTTCAAACCTTTGTCAGATCCTGGCTTCGTAAGAACAGGCTTAACTTGCAGTTCAGTTATATATATTAATAAAAAAAAATAATAAAAAAAAAAAGCAGCTTCATGCTTCATGTGCAGCAAAACAAATGAAGCCTCATTCCCTCTGCCTCTGCTGAATTATGTGGTATCCAAATACATGACTGTGTTCTCAGGTCCCATGTTCCCAAGGCAGATTGTAGAAGCTCTAACTCAGGTCTATCTCCTGCACTCAGTATCCAGTTTCCATGAAACTTGTAAGAGTGTGATTATTTCCAAGGACTTTAACCCTCTATTGAGTGTAGTTAAAAATGACTAGAAGGTTTAAGTATCACTAGTGTGGGAACAGAAAGACACTACAACTGCTTAAACCTTGTTAGTATGAGAAATTGGATCAAAGAATTAAAATGTCCAAGAGGCACTCTGCACCATATCCACCTTTTAGGTACCCTAACATGAAAGTGTAGGGGGAAATTTTTACATAAGCCGAAAAACCTTTTTCTCTCCTTTCTGCTGATGCTCAATGAATGTACTCTCCAGTCCCATATAGTTTTAATAGATGAAAGTCAAAGTGAAAGAGGTGAAGAGGCTATAGTCAGCAATATTTGGCCATATTCAGCTGCATGCAGCTATATTCAGTGTAAACAACTGGTTTCAGTTGGGCTTAGGATTTCAACACAGAAGTTTTATTGTGGGCATGTAATAGAGTCTGTGGAGTCCTCAGGCTCCACAACGGAATAGAGATCGAAATTCCACCTTATCTCTGAAGTGATCTTTCAAAGACAAGGTTAAAATATATCACTAGCTTCACATAAATTGTTCATACTTTGAAGACGCTTGTGAGGAACAGTGGAGAAAAGTCTGCTACCTTGAGTTCTAAATAATAGTGTTGAGTAATTCTCTGTAATATGTTTAAATTCCTTTAGTTGTAGCTTGCCACCAAATCTAAGGTTTAACTTTTAATTATGGTTCTTAACATTTTATCACTTGAGGAACCAGCTGCTATTAGCAGAGAGCAATCCCAACTAACATATTTCTTTCACTTGGTCTTGCAAAGCCATACTGTTTATTAATTACCACAGAAGATATTCGTCCACCCATACCTAAGATGTGGTGTGTATCCAACAGACAAGGACACACTTTGATACCTTGCCCTGCCAGTTGTTTCTTTCCACTTCCATACAAAATAATTCCTGATTTTCAATTTCAGCAGAACTTCTACTCAACCAATATCAGCAACCAATGAATATCAACTCATCAGCATATTTTGCACAATTTATATGTAGACTGACTGCCTGAAATATTACATCAGCTAGGTTTAAAGCTATATGTTCCACTCAGCATAAGAATTACTAGTGCATTAAAACAGCTTCAGATGTTCTGAAGAATATATCTTGCAGCAGGACACACAACAGAAATGCAGCAATGATCTGTGCCTGTAATGAAGACAAAAGTAATGGAAATTAGTGTGATGCAGGTTTAACTTATGACAAGGGTACATCCATGCACACTTGTGATCTGTTACATGAAATCCTGAAAGTTCCTTGAGTGTAGGGACATTTTTGAGTGTTTATCTCTTTTGGGGCCCAAATTGTCTTCTTCACCGAGACAGTGCTGTGCCCAGTTTTTTGAGCTGAATGAGACAGACTAGACTCAAGCCATGTTCCAGTACCAGCTGAAGGCAATGACTGCACATCTCTGCAGTCCTCTGGGACTGGGATTCCTTTTGCTAGGGACCACCATATGGAACAAATATGTGCAGTCTTTGAGACTGAAAATGATGGAGAAAACACCCAGACCTGCAATGAGTTGGGCTGGTGGAACTGAGGAGGATCGTTAGCCTTCAGATGCAGTGTGCAGGATGTTACATTGTAGGATGTTTCTGCACAGCTGTGAATCCTCCCTCTCCTTTTCTTCCCCAGTCTGATGGGGCTGCAAGTCCATCTGCACTCCCATACAGCAAGTGGCTTTCTGATGTTGCAGTAGGGAAAGAAAATGAAGGGTGGACTTTTGGTTTCTGAATCATCGTTCTGATTAACAGTCCAGACTGAAGGACCCTCTACAAATAAACCATAAACATGGAAACCATGTCTTCTGGAAGTTTTCTGAGGAATAAAACTCTCAAGTAGAGGAAGGCTTTAAGTCTCCCACCTTGCAACCACATGCTTTGAATACTAACCTACTGGATGAAGGATACCAATTTCTTGTGTACGCCACACTCTGGCAGGTTTGTGAATCAATCTCTTCATTCTCATATGTGTGTTTAGCATATCAAAATAATGTAGTTTGTTCTCTAATGGAAGTAATATTTTGTTAAAATTTAAATTATATGTTTGAATTATTTTCTTTAATTCATGAGGAAGTATGAATACATTGTACAGTAGGTGTTTATATATATATATATATTTTTATAATTTACCAAACGTAATTGATTGCATTCATTCTAATGAATATATACCAGGTGGTTCCCAAGTAAACATCATCATCTGGATTATTCTTACACTTTAGTTGTTGGTTATGCAATTTTAATACAATTCCTCAGCTTGATTTTTGCGGTACATTTTATATATTATTAAATTCTGCAATTAAAGTTTCTACACCATATGCACAGGATTTTCACCCCTTTATTTCTATTATAGACCAGACATTGTGTAAAATATAAAAATATTTCTTTTCATGCAAAGACACATAGGCAGATTTCAGAAAAAAAATCACAGTGGGCCAACCTCTGAAAGATTTTATTCTGACTGAATAAAAGCCATCAATATAGGGCTGCCTTTTAAAGTGCGAAATCTACTTCAGTTGCTATTAATTCAGATCTGTTTGGCCCAAATTCTGGCCACAGGGTCAAGATCCCAGGTGCCCTCTCAGCACCTCTTCCTGTGGGCACAGCCCTGTCAGCGGAGGGGAGAGGTCCCTGCACTCTTCTTGCAGTGCTGATGCCAGGGTCACCACTGGAGTGCAACTTGCATGGCTGGGACTCACTGATTTTCACATTTGCCAAAAAGGTAAGCCCTAGATTGGAGACAAAATATGCTCAGAGCCCTTGGAGGGTGGTAGAGTGGTCGCACTTGCTCTGCTTTCCTGCAGACACAGTTTGTCTCAGGAGGGCTGGACTTGGCTACTGCTGATAGCATAGTTCACTCTTATTTTGCCAAGCTAAAACCTTTTCTTACCGTTTGTAGCTTGGCATCTTTCCCCCTAGTGCAAACTAGCAATAACAACAATAAAAGCAGCTTAAATATTTTTATTTATCTCCCTCTAAGGTAGAGAAGATAATAGCAGCATGAGGACTTGCAAAAGAGAATTAAATATTTTTATTGTTAAAGAAAACACTTTGAGAGAGCAAGTTAAATTAAGGCCGACTGTAATATGGTCATTCTTTCCATAGGGTTTTGTTTATACATTGAAGCATATCTCTCAGGCTGGGGCATTCAGTTGGCTGCAATTCCTAGGTTAATGAGGAAGGCCTTGCACAGATTCCAGTTCCAACATGTGACTGCTGCTTTTATGGCTACGAAATGGAGGTGAAGGGAGTCCCACGTTTATATTTATTTTTCTCAGCTGGAGGCTGTACAATGCCATTAATTCATAAGGCGAGGCTGCTAGTGACTGGGGAGCCAAGTGTACTGTGAAGCATCATGAATTTTTATTTCTGTATGGATGGAGATTTGCCTGGAGTGAGCCCTCACCAGTGCAGAAGATTCTTCATTCGGGTCTTTAGTTTTACTTTGAAGGTGGAGTGTCTAGGATTTTTTGAAGGGTTCAGCTGAAGGGGCTGTGTGTAGCTGCCAGCATTGAATTTCACTGCCTGAGGGCTTGTCACTTCAATTCTAGTGGCAACACTTCATACATACTTCCTCTTGTCCTCCAGACACATTGATGTCTTCATTGATCAGCTGCAGGTTGATAGGGAAGATTAAGTCACCCAAACACCATTTTCTTTAACTTATTTATCATGTCAGTTTTAAAACAACTGATGACCAGCCAGAATGCATGCTGAGAAAACAAATCAGTAACCATTTTCAAAAAAAAAATAATTACTTCTTGCATTTGTGATTTTTTCCAATGATTTCAAAATAACCTAGAAATTAGCAGGGTGATAAATAGGTGTAATGACACTCTTCTAAAGTACTTATTTTCTTTAGGACTTTCTGTACTTCTCACTGAAGTAGGATACTGAAGTTAACTGCACAAAACACAGGGATATGTGTAACGGAATGACACAACTTCCATAACAGGCAGAAATACAGCCCCATTTAACTAATAAGAACACAGTTGCACAGTGTTGGATTTCACCATGACATAAAGGATGGTTTCTTTCCAATGCAGGATACCACAGGAGACTTTCATATGTATTCGTTCATTTCTAGATCCCATATGAGATGCAGTACCTCAGCAAATTAATTTTTCTTTCCCTAGAGAAGTTATGACCACTTTTTCTGCTTACAGAAATCTCCTCTCTCTCTAAGCCAACTAAAGTGAAATATTTTAAGATATCACAATATGATAACTCTCCTGGGTTCCAGCCTGGAACCTCCCACAAACCTGCCACTTTTTTTCTTCCACATTCAAATATAAATTAGAAATATTTTAAAGCTTGTCTGGTAACAGTTTCCGTAAGGGTTGGAGGGGATGACAGCAATACAACAGGCAGAGCCAGGTGCTGGTAACAGGGTCCACCAAGGGTTGGGGACTCAGCATAATGGAATCAGGTCCAGGGTCCTTCTGGGGAGTCCAGTCATAAGCGACGGGAGACAGGCTGGAGACAAGGCTACAATTGTGGGTCTGAAGTCTATGCAAGACATGAGTTACCCACTGCACAGGCCCCAGGTCTAGCCAGGAGGAAGGGCCAGAAACAGGGCTGGAGCCTGTAAGCCTGCAACTTAACCCATGGAGGTACTGATGGCCCCACATTGAGCTGAAATGGGGCTCCCGGGTCCACGGGTCAGGGTGAAGGCCCCAGGGTGAGGTTGGTCACCAGTAAGGCCTATTGAAGTGCAGTAGGGCATTTTTGTTGGGAAGATATTCAGTCTATCTTATTAGCTGTTGCTTTGAACAGTCCAGCAAGAATCGGGAATACAGAAATATCTCAGCCTTCCCACAACACACCCTCCCTCTACATGTCACCTCTGCAGAACGGTACACTCTTCAGGTGATTTTTCTGAAACTCAGAGGTATTCCCTTTTTCTTTTGCAATAAGAATGGAGAGATTAATGCTTTTTGCTGATGCAAAACCACTCTGCAAACCACCAATGACATTTTTACACTCCCACAGGCACAGGGAGCCAACACAACTTCTTCACATTCCTATTATCCACACGGACATGGGACATACGTGGCAAGACGGTTCCTGTGCTGGTACCCTGCCCAGGGAGCGAATTTCAACTTAAAAGATCAGTCAGTAAATTCAGAGACTGCAAATCTCGGTCACAAGCTTAGTCTATGTGACATTCCGTGCAGAACTGTTCCGTAATGGTGAAGAGAAAAGGAAGAAGGAGCAAGTTGACAGATATGCCCCTCAACATTTCAGTATTAAAACTGCAGACGCCACTGTGGACTGTGAGAACTTACTCAGCGGGAAATACAGACATGGAAATTCTTGCAGTGGTAACACTGAACTCTCTTTCTCCACCTTCATTTCAGACTGCACAAATATCACAGGAAAAAAAAACAAAATGAGAACCTCTGAATCTTCCTAAACATTCTTCTCACTCCTGCAATTCAAAGGATAAATGCAACTGCACCCCTTCTTATTAATGAAAGGTTCTTTCATTTAAAATAAATAAATAAGTAAATAAACAAATAAATAAATCTGCTAGTACTTTAATAAACAGGCTAAACACCTCATCAGGTCACCCAGTTAAGGCAAGACAATGTACAGTGATCTAGTCCTGATTTGTAAGTTAATCCATAAAAAATTAAATGGCATCTAAAGACAGACATGATTTTAGCTTTGCAGTAACCTATTCTTCGCACAACCAATGCATCCCCAGCAATCTGTTTATTCCTATTGTGGTTTTTGTTTGATGTTAAGACAAAGTTCCTGGGGTAGAAGGTTGGAAAAGAAAATACAGTCTCTTGCTACGAACTGTTAACGGACTCTTGCCTTGCTTTGCTCGCTTTAAGTATTTTGCTTAGTTTGGCCCATTACTCTGTTTTTTCTGGAAACCTCTCATTTTTCTTTTGGTCTGCCTTCCCAAACCACAGTGCACTGAAAAAGAATCTTTACTATGGCACGCCTCTGCTTCAAGGAATGATCACTTTACTCATTCCTATATACCTGCACTCAACATTTTCAGGACCCTATTTATACAAATGAAAAATATTTACCTCACTGTGTTTTTATTTTTTGAAAAGCAGCGGACAGAAGTTTTAGCTAGTTAACGGGGAACGATCCAGCTGGCGTCTCTAATGGAAATGATTACCACAGAAACATTTGCAATCACTTAAGCGTGGGCTCCCATGATGCTTAGCAGAAAAGGCTGAAAACAGTTCAAAATAAATGTAGTGGAATCTAAATGGGGAAGGCGGAAATAAAAGATAATTTGCAGCAAACAAAAGAGAAGCCTTTCTCAGCATTCAGGGTCCATTAGCTACAAGATTTTAAAGTTATTTCAGCATCTCTGTTACAAATACATGGAAAATTAACACATTTGGAGCCTACATATATATATTCTGCAGCTCAGCTATAGTTATGCACATCTGTTTCTGGTTTAAGTTATACCTCGCCCTGGCATGGATTCAAAGAGCAGCAGTGGAAGTGAGACTGGGTCTGGGACTTGACTGGGGTAAATGGATGCAGCTCCACTGAGAGAACTGCAGCTAAAACAGCTAATAACGTGGTGCTACATTTCTAGAGTCATGTATTTCTAAAGTTTTCATCCCTTTCACTTGCTCTGTGTTCAATCAGCTCTTCTGCACAGGAAAAGTAGAATCCACACCTTAGTCAGGCTTCAGTCCTGTAAATGTGAACTCCTTTGTTATGCAAAAAAGAGAGATTAAACATTAGTATATATGGAAAACAGTTCACGTTCCTATCAGATTGCTTTCATTTTTGCATTTGTCCAGGATTTAGATTGCGGGGCGACAATAAAATCCTGGCAGATGTATTGTTAACCTCCTCTCCCCTCCACTTCCCTCTTCAGGCCCTCCCCTCCCCCCTTCCCACTCAGGACAGGCAATCAGGAGGGAAAGGAGGACAGAGAGAAGAGAGGTGGAAAAATTAAAAATGTTTTACTAATACTACTAATACGAATAGAGAAAATAATACAAAATATACAAAACCAATCTTGAAAGTCTCAGCAACTGCAGAGCCAGCACCCGAAGTCCTGGATTGGACTCTGCAGCCAATCGGAACTGGATTCAGTCTCTCACTAGGCCTCAGTTCACAGGGATGACTAGCAAGGTCCTCTCCTAATATCAGCCATAAGCAGAAGGGATGAAGAAGGGCAAAGAGGACGAGATCCTCGTGATCTCCCGCTTTTATATGAAGTATTCACGTGAATGGAATGTTATACACAGTTGGTCAGTTTCTTGGTCACCTGTTTCTTGTTACCCCTCTGGCAAGATGTGAATCTGTCCTTATCAATAAGTTAACATTCCATTGCTAGGTTTACCAAAACATGTGTCTGGTTCTCCAGGAAAATGCAGCTAAAATGAAAGCTTTAGCTGACAGGCAAATTCACTAAAAGAGAAACTTGGTTTTTAACAAAACCAGGACAGCATTTAAGAGGATTATTCATCTATTTATAATTAGAAGACACCAAGTGATGTCTGTGTGTGTATGCTTGTGTGTTTGCACATACATACCTGTGCACGGTATGTAGGTGAGAAAAGCATTTAATACAAAAATAACTCAGTAATCAGAAAATTCCCTAGCAAACAATTTACTGTACCAGAACAAACTTCGCTATTCCAGTTAGGTGGGCAACTTCTCATGAGACAGAGTTAATAACCTGAAAAGTGGAGAAGTTAATCTTAGGTTGCTTCAACATTTTATCTCACCAGACTGAAGTGGTTTTGTAGCTTTTTCATCCCCATTCTTTGGGTTTTAGTGGTGCTTTGTCTCCATTTCACAAAATTTTTTTCAAGGTTAAACTATACTCTTTTTTTTATTTTAAAACTTTTCTTGAGGGGCCTGGGGCTTTCTGTGAGAAGGGATTTTCAAACAGTAAAAATTTATGGAAAGAAGGCCAACACAAGCATTATTTTATACCCTAAATATATAGCTTAACTTTTGTGTATTTCCGTGTTTTATATAGCCTGAAATATGCAAAATGTAGCTTTCTACCTCAATTCCATAAAGTAATTGCTAGTAGTGAAAATGTCCTCAAATTTCCAAAGCCTCTCAGTGCTTCAAAACAATTTTATTTAATTTGTTCTCACAGTACTGCTACAGGATAAGGACCTGCTGCTGTTTGCAATTAGTCCTTGAGGAACTGAAGCACAGAGGAATGAAATATGAGATCTACCAAAACTCTCAAAATTCAAAACAAACACTCATACCCCAGAGACACGGAAAATACTAGCTGAGGGGGAAAAGCCCATGAGCATCCTTATGTTGCCAGGTTTTCTCCAATGAAAAGTAGTTTAGGAGCCAGAAATACAGCTACTGCACCTCTTAAACACACTCAGCTAACGTAAGAGACTTGGTACCCACATTTTTCATTTCACACACATGCATACCAGTGACTGATGGGCCCAGATTAAAGAAGTTACATTACGATCACCATCTCCACAATTCCAACTAATATTAGCTCAGTTCAAGGTACAGCAGTCACAGTCTTCACTTAGAAATGCAGGAATACAGAACTCGAGCTGTGATATCGGATCACCAGCCCAATCCTGGGTTCTGCTATTTGCTCCAGCAATTGCTCATATATTTTGCATGCAAGAATGATTAAATTATACTAAAGATGACTAAAGTGCTATCATATAGGGAGCAACTTTGTCCTGTATATCCCAGTTTCATGTAGGCTTCCAATTAAAGCAGAATGGGATATGCTTACTTTTAAAAGACAGGCAAGTTTTGGGTCATATTGCTGTGTCCTGTGTTTATTAGTAGTTGTCTCTAGTAACATCCATACTATTTGATATAATGGGCAAGATCTATTGCCTGGGTCTGTGGGCAAGAGGCACAAGGCAGCTCACACCCAAATGTCTGTTCTCTGCACCTAAACTGCAGCTAAGCCCTTTCAGCATCTTCTCTTTGGTTTTTGTTTCTTTGTTTGCAACTGCATTTCTCTACGTCTAGGAAGAAGTCAAAAGAGGGACTGAAAACTAGTCAACACTGGGCAAGAGAAATTTCCAGCTGACCTAGAAAGAACTGGGAAGAGATACTATGCTTGGAAAGAATGGAAAGGAAAAGTTCTCAACAGGATATTTTTTTTCAAAAGATAAGCTCTTAATAGAGGTTGGCTTTGGTTAATTTTAATATAACAGAAGTAACAAAGGGATAGGAAGGTGACACATTCAGTATTAGACTTTGGATATGTAAAATTAAATGGCGATCATTTGTAAATAGTAATTCCAGTAAGAAATCCCAGACTATGATTTAATAATTTGGTAGTCTGATTTTTGTGAATGCAAATTAGGCCACATATCAAGGATGAAGACTTACATGGTGAACTGACTGAAGCTGAGATCTTGGAGCTTGAAAGGGGCAGTTTTACAGACCAAAGTTTGTCTGACTTCTTTGTGAGGCAATTCAGCTTTCTGAACTGCCAGAAAACAAGTACAAAAGTAAAAATCAGAGGTGTTCAGCTGTTTTAGTGAGCAGAGCTGGTTCCACAAAGAATTAGATGAGACCTCAACCTGGCAAAAGAAGGACTGCACAGCCAGAACCACATGGGAATGGAACCACCTTTTTGGCAGCTGTTGAGGTGTCAAACAAGTTCAGTCCACCAGATGCAACTGTACCGTAAGTAGGAACAGCACTGGTTCCTTCAGATAGTTTGTTTTTAAAATCTACTAAACTTACCATACTTCATACTGTAAATACGCAGATACAGATACCACATGAAAAGGAGCAGCACCACATAAAGAGAATATATAGGTACTGCAGAAACAGTAAGGCACTCACATTGTAATTTATCTGAACTGTTTCACTCCTCCCCACAACAAGAGAAACTCTGTAAAGACTAGCTCACTAAAAGCAGTAAAGCTCATTCATACCACTTATCCGGATAGCTTATATGGGCACATAGAGGCGAAAGTAGTAACATGTTGTATCAGTTTTTCCTAGTATCATCTGTAAAACAAACAAGAGAGACTGGAAAACTCACTCTTTTTTTTCTTTTTCTTTTTTTTTTTTTTTTTAATTAAATGAATAAATTTTAGATCTTAGTTGGTTTCATAACTTACAATTTTTAATTTGGTCATCCATAAAGACATTCTGTGGTGTATTTTTGTGTTTTCTTGGAATCTTACAGTAGTGTGGAAGCAGCTAATTACAAAGCAAACATATAACAATCAGTTATTACTGAACTAAAATTTAAATATTAACTAGAATGAGAGGAATAATAGATTGGTATTTTTAAATCAGTCCTACCTGCCAAAAGCATTTGCAGAGAAAAAAAATAATATATTCTTCCTTCTTTTTGAAAAAAAATTGTAGAAAGAGATGATTGCTCTACAAGTATCTCACTGTTCTATGAAAACATCAGCTCCTGTAGATTTATGATACGGTTAGTTCAGTATGTGTTCATTTAAAGCTTTTCACCAAACTATAGCATAGAGAGAAACTATTCATTTTTCACAAATTTATATTTTGTGTTTGGTTCATCTTTAATATACACAGATTAAAACATGTCGCTGCTTGTACACATGTATAACATATGACAAAACATAGGCCAGCCCTTCTCAGGCATCACCACTGCCCCAGGAATAGGCAGGAATGGCAAGAGTTAATCTGCACATCCATCAGCAACTCTCATGCCAACAAAAAAAAGACAAGTCAACTGCTCAGTCCCAAGGAGACAGATACAGGAGGTTAAATCCAGGATGGAATTTCAGTCTATGGATCCTGCTACTATATGGGAGAGAGAGGGGAAAAAAAAAAAAAATCAGGCAAGCTTTTCTCCAGCTCTTCCTCCATGAACCAGAGCAGGAATCCCCCACTCATCCTGCTGTGAGCTGTGAATCGTCCCCAGAACCCAATTCTTCCCAGGCCCTGAGGGAACTTCACTTCCCAGGTCAAACAGACACAGAGCTGGCTGTGTGCCTTCTGGGTATCACACACAGCATCGCAGCTCTTGCAGCCCATCATGGGGACAGGCAGAGACTGCTTTCTGCTTAATTTAATGCAACAGTATCCTGCCTGCCCAATGGGAATTGTGTGGCTACTGCAAATATTTTCTCTTCAGACTAGGAGGGGGGAAGGGCAGAAGGAGGCTTTTCTCCTTTTTTTTTTTTATGAGACCTCATAACTTTAAGCATAGATTCTGAGAGCTGAACTGCCTATGGAGCCTGAGAGAAGACACGTAATGATGAAGGAATCCTGTTGCAGCAACAGCAGCAGTGCCACATAGCTGGAACAAATCACGCTATCACTCTCCAGCTCTCTCTCTAAGACACAGCAAACGTGGCTCAGCAGTAAGCTGCCCAAACCAGGACTCCAGTTCTCAGACAGAGGAATTTCAAGGAAACTTTGCCACAGTCCTTTTAGGATTGGTAGGATTTCTTACAAAAGTATTTCCTCGTCTTCTCTCTCCCATCTTTATACTTGCAAGTCACTTTTCTGAGCAACTGCCTCCAAAGCACTCCGAGATCATGCTGGTAGGAATCAGAACAATCTTTTCAGGGCTTGTTTCTCTTCAGCATCTGTACTACCGCATCCATGGGCTACAGATAGTTGTTTCTGATCATGTTCTTCATTTGAAATTGAAACATTCTTGGTGTGCTTTTCAGTCTGCTTGGTGGTAGTTACAATCTAACAGTATATGCTCCAGACTAATAAGAAGTGAAAAGAACATTATCTAATGGGCAACGCAACTAAAAGAGGGGGGCCATTCAAGCAATTTTCCAAGCAATTTAAAATAATTTGCATCTCAGCAATAAACCTTCATCTGTATTAAAAGCCAGCCTTCATGAAATAAAGCCATGTCCAGCCCTATCAAAGTGCTGAACCAAATTTTCTGGAGAATTAAACATTTCTGATATTTTATCAGATAAAATATTTGGGTTTTTTTTTTTTTTCACACACACAAGATTATGCAGGGAGGCAGTAAAAAATGGAGGATATATACTTTTTTTCATTAGTTTGTTATCAACCAAGGTAATTTGGGCTATGGTCTGCTGGCACAGAGAGTTTAGATCTTTCCAAGAACAGCAAAGCAGGGAAGTTAAAAGGGTTAATGTCTTGTATCATAATATCTCTAGGAGTAACCCTACCCCAAACTATAGGATCTGAAGTTATAAGAACTGTCAGTGAGTTTCAGTTAAACTGATTACTGTCAGTGCATATACACCAAGGCACTTTATAGTTCCATAATTTAAACCCAGTTCTAAAAACATTTTGTATTTTCCTTTAGTTGCAGGTCCTGGAGTCAGGTGATTAAACATCCAAGAAGTGCAGTGCATGCAATGCAATTACTCTGAATAAATGGCCACTGAAGTCTAAAATGAGAGTTTCACTGGACATTTCATTTAAATAAGAAAGGACTTCTAGATGCCACGATCAGAGAGAGACTATGGCTGAAACAGTCCTTCCCAGCTGCCTTTCACGCATATCTCAGAGTAACAGATATATTTAGTTCTTTAATTTGTCTGGTTAAAAAACCATGAGTCATGTGGATTTCACTGAAAGGTAAATGGTCATTATGCTGACCAAAGGGTGTGCCCTTCTCTGAGCTTTCAACTTTGAAGTCCATGTTTCTATGCCATGAGTTAACTGCCAGTGAAATGCTGCACAGCACTGATGAGAACTAAAGAAGCGAGAAAACTGAAAGGTTATATTGTCAAAAGTGGATTCTAGCAAAGCGGGTAATTCACCCCTGTGTTATTTCAAGCCTCTTACCTCTCAGGTAAACCCAGGCATAGTGCTGACCATTTCTGCTCGGACTTCCTCTGATACTAATGCTTATTCTCTTCTTCTGAACAGCTGCATGAAAGAAAAAAGTGCTTTAAACATGATTATTTGCTGTCAGCGACAACTATCTTTTACACAGCAGCCAGTGGTTCATAGTGGCTTGTCTCCCCCCGCCCCCAACACTTCAGAATAAGGAGAATACTCAGAATGAACTTTGCCTGAATACTGAAATCAAGGAGTTGCAAGCAGTTTCAGCAAGAGGAAGGAGGAGGAAACGGCTGCAGCTATAAAGAGCATTTGGAGGGCTGGAGAGATACTGTCCTTCCCAACAGCTGCACTGCATCAAGGCAAACCACAGAATAGTTTGCAGCAGCTCCCTGGAGCACAGTGGAAACAAAAGCCAGACAAGGCTGTTTTGGGTGGGGGGTGTTGTAATAGTGGAGGTTAGGAAGGAGAAAGGAATAGAAAGCAAAAAAAAAAACCCTATGCCAGTATACCACTGTGTATATGCTACTGTAAATATATAGGTAGCTGGCAGTAGTGCACGTCATCAGATGCTACACATTTGCTGTGATTTACATGATGAGTTTTATGGTGGAATTCATGGAGTAGTCAATTACAGTATTAATCTACTAACATTGACATCAGCAAATGTAAAGGAATATCTAAAGGTATAGGTAACTTTTGTTTTCAAACTACTGGCACTCTAAAGAAATTTCACTTAGTTTACTAGTTATGCCATATTAAAACTACTGTAAATGAGGGAAGCTTTTCCATTACCTTTCAGAAAATTGATGTCAGTTATTCTTATTGTGTCTTTTTTCTCCTTCTCTGGTCTCCATGAAAATATAGATCTTCTTGTTATAGTCAGAAAAAAGATGGATTGTCTCTGGCACTGACGGTAGCTATTCAGATATTTAACTTTTATTGAGAGGGTTAAGAAAAATAACTCCTCCCCAAGACCCGGAAAGTTTCAGCTGAAATCGTAAGAATGTCCAAGTCCCGTCTCCCTCCCTGCCCCCATTCTGCAGACTGTACTGTACTTAAATAAACTATTTGGGTTGGAAAACATTCCTTAGGTCTATTCTGACTCATGATTTCTCTGCCACTTTAAAACACCAGCCAACTTGTCAAAAGTTTCACTCTACCTAATCTGCTCAGGAAAAGGAAGGTAGCTCCTTGAGCACAGGGTGCTCAGTCCAAACAAAGCCATAATTTTAGGTAACAGCTCCTGTATGACACGAGGACTGAACCTGGGTTCTTTCCTAGATTTCCTAATGACACTCTCAGAGGGACACAAGTTGATGCAGAACTGCCTATGAAGAACTCCCACTTTTTCACTCCAGCTTTAATTTTTCCTGTTTTTAAAACAGATTTTGGGATCAATCCATCGAAAATTAGCCTCCAACCAGTTCAAAAAAAAAAGACTGACCACTCCGTATAAATACCAACAGAAAATTTATGGTATAACACGGAATGTTATTCCGTTACTGATATTACTGCAAAACCATCATCTCATTAAGATTAATGAGTGTTTACTTATCAAACAGTTTCATGAAGTACAGATTTAGGCCCCCCGTCTCATAAAGAGCACAAGCTTCCATGGTTACACAGTTTTAGATGGACACAGGTATCAATCCATACAACACAATCAAGTCAGTGGTTTAAGATGTTTACATACCAACTGCTTGTATTATATTCTATGTGCACACAGTTCATGGAAACTGCAAGGTAATACAATTTACCTTAGCCTGTAAGGGAACAGAGATAAGACAATCTCATTTTCTCATGTTTGTTACAGATTTCTTCATCATACTCAGAAACACTGGTTGCAGCTCAGCTGGTGCCAGATCTTTTGTCAAACCACCTGTACACAGTAGTTCACATCTTTCTTCATGGTTGCATTGTATACAAAGACTTGTGAAGACTGATAGGGCTCTGTGTTTCTTTTGCCAACCAGTGTGACTACAGACTATTTTATTCCGAGGAATGGTGTATGCTTTATCTGCCATCAAAGGGCACACAGTATGGAAAAGGAACTGTTCTAATACCTCATAGCAGTGAAATAAAAGAGCTTATTGAAAAGAAAGTGAAGAATCTTCTGGAGCAAGCTGACCCACTTCATGTTCCTGGACCTGCAGCTCTCTGTTATCAGCTATTTATACCCCGTTGTGTTAAGTAGCTCATAGAGAATAATCCAGATATCCAGCGGAAAGTGGTTCCCATTTCTCTACAGTGTCTGCATCCATTCCCTGCAAAGCCAGCTCTGTCTTCTAGTACAGCTCCTCTCATGCCCCACCACAGTCTTTCCCATACAACACACTGCATGGTGTGTTTACATTCTGCCTACCCAACAGACTTCTGCAAATCTCTGAGCAGCATGATCATACAGCAAAATAGGTGTTAGCTGGCTCTATGTAAACACACATATTGTTCAAATTAGGGCTTGAAGACAAGGGCTTCCTGTTCATTCTGGTTCCTTTACAGCTTTACTTGACTAGTAAAGCAACAACATAATCCCCTTCTGTTAACTCATTGAGAAATATATGTTAGAAGTGAAAAAAAAAAATAGCTAGAACACCACCACCTTGCTGAGGTTTAAAGCTCTCAGGCTCTCAGAACCACCATCAGCCACAAAGTTCCCCCTAAAATATCTTTAGAATGGACTAACCTAGAGCTGGCCATCAAGACAGCATCTTCCACGTGGCATTTTAATGGCCAGACAGCCTCTGCAGACACCTTCCTAGCACGAAGAAGACTGAAAAGCTGAATTATGTCCACTATTGAACTCACGTACTGAGAATGTCATTTCCCAATCTCTCTCATCATTATACCAACTCAGTAATAAATAAGACTTAACATTCTCCTTGGTGGAAGTATAAAGATAATATTCAAGGATAACACACAACAATGGTAAGCAGTCTAACAGAAGTGTACAGCTGATGACTGAAAGATAGTTCTTGAAGTGTTAATGACTTGGAGAGATGTAATGCCCAGGTTTGCCAGAGCACTGGAACAGGCTGCCCAGAGAGGCTGTGGAGTCTCTTTCTCTGCAGACATTCAAAACCTACTTGGACACATTCCTCTGCGATCCGCTCTAGGTGAACCTGCTTTAGCAGGTGGGTTGAACTAGATGATCTCCAGGGGTCCCTTCCAATCCCAGCCATTCTGTGATTCTGTAATTCTGTAGCTAGAGCCGAGTGAATAGACTCAGCACTAGAGGTTCAGACTGGCATCAGAGTTCAGCCACAGGTCTGCTTGTGCCAAAACATAAACATTTCTGTGTAATCTGAAATAAAGGCAGGCCTGACTAAAGGAAGAATATTTAGCACCATGGTTGAACTTCTATCTTCAAAGACCTATGCCAGCATGAAACCATTAGCATGCATTGCATGTCTGTAAGTCATGTAAATGAAGGCTCTTACAGGCATTGTGCGGGGGGGGGGCAGAAACAAGGACCCAGGAGGCAAATTGTCAGAGATTAACTAGTAATTCAGTGGATCCAGGTGATGAAAAATGCTTGAGTGCTGGTCTTATGGCAAATACCATCATGCTGCCTTTTTATATCATTTGTGTGTAAATGTTCTAAAATGACCCATTGAAATTATGAGACGCTAAGCTCTGTTGAACTGGCAAATAGGGGCTCTGTTTGAGCAATCTGTTTGCATCGGTTGACTCTATTAGTGACTTCAAATTTGAATATTGGTGTATAAACATGTTTATCACGTAACTCATTAGTCAAATTTCTGAATGAAATTTGATTTAACTGGTAGGCCGAGGCATGGGAGGTAAAACAGCAAAGTAAGTTAAAAACCATGAGCAGAAAACTATGAAACGGATATTGCAGGAGCAAATGTAAAGGTATTCTTTGCTTTACTCGGTCTAATTTTGGCAAGAATACTGAGAATTAGAGCCAAAGTGCTGTCATTTTTAGTAGTGTGATTCTTGCACCAGTGAAATTCTCTGGTGTGCTGTGACCAAATTCCCCAGGTATAAATGCAATCATTATTTAGTTCTGGATCTCTAATAATTGACCTCCTGCTCTGATCTTAGTTTAGGAGCAATTGTTTGTTAGGAAAAGAATTGAGAACCTGAAATCCATGAAAAATATTTTAATGAGCAACTTTGCAACTGTCAAATGCAGTTCTGTATACAAGCAAAGAACCTAGAAGACAGAGAAAGCAGAACTGAGAAAATCTTGTTGGTAGAAACGGGATTGTAGGTGTAGGAAAAGAGGCTAGTTGTGGGCAAAAAATTAAGATATTAAGGGTAAGGATGACTAAGTAAAAATAATTTTCAGTCAACAGTCTGGAGAAGGAAATTAGACTAGGATGTAGTTGGAGATGGCTGGGTTTCGTCACACATTCCTGTTTTTACCACAGGTACTTGCTACCTCCTCTCAGTGTCCTAATAGTTTCCATAGGCAGCCTAATGCCTGTCTGGCATCTTCACTGACAGTCCTGGAAGAAAGGGTTTCCCACCTCACCATGTCTGAGATATCCCCATCAGTCAGTTCAGAAACAAAGGCCAGCAATTACAAGACAGAATTGTATCCACTGAGTATGGGATATCCCTTGCAACGTGTTTTACTTTTTGGCAAGCTTTCAATGATAAGAAGTTTGCTTTGAAGTTTTTGATACAGAACTCATCAGAACCTGGAATGTTTGAGGTCAATGTATACTCTTTCCCTTATTCTTGAGATACTATTCCTGACAAAAACCTTTGAAGAGATAGAGCGAACTTAAGGACTGAAGTGTAGCAGTGTAGGAATTCATTTACAACATGTTTTCTTCTTTACCAAATGAAATCCTAAAATCTTAATACATCCCAGGCATTCATCCTGTATTTTGGATTAGAATGAGAAAATGTAGCTGCTCACCAAGTCATGGTATCGGTTCTTCCAAGCTAGTTACTAAACAGTTTCCTTGTAAAAGCCCAAAGCATTGCTCTCAAACCCCTTTGATTCCTTTTATCTCCTCATTTCCCTAGTTGTTGTTGTTGAAAAAAAGTCAATCAAATGCACCAAGGCTGCAGAAACAGAGGCTCACAAGGGAGAGAAAATTCAAACTCATCTTTTGTAGCCCTAATTCCCATGAATGCACCAGCAGATCAGAACTGGATTGATGCAGCTCTGTGCCCTTATCCAAAAGCAGTGCACTGGATAAAAGTCTATAATCTAATCCTATCAACCTGGCTTTGTGGTCTCTATCCCATGACACTAAATATGAATGGTTCATGTTTTTACTTTGCTTACAAATCAATACATTACCTGATGTGTGATGGATTTGTTGCCTATTACATAAAATCTATATTTCAACATATCTCCTATAGCAGATGAGAGGTGTTGTTCTGGATATCATCAGCAAACACCAGTAAAAAAACAGTTCTTAGGATAAAATAATGATATTTCTTTTAGCTAAAGAAATAGTTTGTTGTTTGTTTTTTTTTTGTTATGTTTTGGTTTTTGATTTCTAATTATGAGTCATCTATTTCTGTTGAACTCTTTCCTCCTGTATTTCCTACAATGCAGATGAGAAGAAACTGCGCTAGTCTTAATACTATCCAATTTTTTAAGGCAAGTTTGTGAACCATGAGAGTTTCACAGGAACAAATTAACCCTTGTAATCAGGCAGAATGGTTCAGTTTCCACACAGTTTTCCTGTTGATTTAAAATAGAAGCAAGCCCACTGCTTCCCTATTGCTGTTTCAGGAAGTCCTAAGATACTATGAGTTGTATGGTGAAATTCACTTCAAAAAAAGTCTTCACAGCTGATACTGTACACACATCAAGAATGTCATCCCTCTGATCCCAAACTCAGCTTTGTGCATGAAAAAGTGACAGCAGGCTTGTGTGTTCCCATTCAGTAGAGTTCTTCCCTGCAACAGAGGCAGAGGTTCCAGCAGCTTAGAAAGAGCTGAGAAATATGAGAGTGTGGAAACAAAGCAATAAAAACTCAGCTGGGCATCTCCAGTCAGAAATCATCTGGAATGTGGCAACACTAAGTTTCAGGGTAAGTTATGGATTTGGAAGCAGCTAAGGAAAATTAAATGAACCCAGAGTGAAGGAAAAAAGAGAACGCTTGTACAAGCTACGATACACATTTTCTGACGCAGTTCGCTTTTCTCTTTGTTACCACTCAGACTCCTCTGGTGATCAAATATCTGTTCAGTGAGGTTGGAGTTTGCATGTGATGAACAAGCAAATCTTGTCCTGACCTGAGGAGGCAGAAACATGATGAGGCCTGAATCTACCCAAGCTAAAAGCATTAAATTCTTAAGAGTACAAGAATTTAGAAGATTAGAGTATTAGAATTAGGATTTTAGAAAATTAGAATATTAGAGATTGCAAGACTGACTATGCTGATGTGCCTGTATATGTACAAAGATTGCAAAGGCCTTGGGCGCTTGGACATGGCTGATGCTGGCAATGCAGAGCTAGAGTTTGAGCACCAATGAGAGCACAAACTATCTCAACATTTAAAATCGGAAATAAAAGCATGAGTATTTAGTACAGAAAATAATTAACTAAGCCTCACGTGACCTTCTCACATTTTCTATTTGAACGTAAATAGCTTCATGCAATAATTCCTAAGAGCATTTAAACCAAGATGAAGTTTATAAACCAAGTCTGGAGGACACACACACAGGCTGTATCACCAGTAGTACACAGCAGCGCTCAGAAAAACTGCCTTCATTTGAATGTCTTTTGGTTTCATGGAGGGAGGCACATTTCACTTGCAGCAAAAATATCACTTCATGAGAACTGTACATGATTTGATGGCTAATAGAGAGTTTGGCTTCAGCTGGCTGCATAATCCACAGTCCAGTTCTGCTAGGGATATAGCATAAGAATGGATATATCTGTGTGTTCTCTCGTAAACGGTAATATTTTAACCTCATTTGCAGTTTAGCCAAATAGAAGGCACCTTGAATCAGGCTTGAATCTAGCTTGCTTTGCTCTCATGCATTTTAGGGCACTGTGGTGGGAATGACCCACCACCCCTCCACTTTGTGTCTACAGCAATTTTATAACACTGAGAAACCATCCTCTGTGGTTCGAAACCTTTCAGAGTAGCCTTTCCAAAAGCCAAAGACCTGCTGAAATGTAATTACTCACTTAATGAGCCAGTCTGCTTTGTTTTGGAAACACCTTAACCCTTTGTTGGCTTGTCCCTTTTGCATTCTGTGAGATTTTTTCAGTACAAAGATTTTAAGAAAACATTTTTGTTTTCAATTTCGATAATCTCTGGTGTAATTGCAGCCTGTGGTCTCGGTCCTGTGATGGCTGCAGGGGAGGCTGAGCAGATGCTGAATCACAGCTCCTGAGGCTACTCAGCCTACTGAGGTTGCAGCCCCAGATTATCCTGTGAGGAGAGGTCATTGCACTCTAGACAGCTTGTAGAGAATCCACACAGCTCCTGCCCTGGAGCCTTGCACCATGGCACTCACTTCTATGCACTGCTTGCGGTCACCTCAGAGCAGGACAGCTTGCTCGTTCATGGTATAGCCCTGCTCTACACCACTGCCTTTCCTATAGGACATCATAGCATCCATCCCACTGAGGACCATGCTAAGTTCCCAGCACTGATACTGAGACACAACCTGTCGGGCTTCCTGAGGTGGACCCACTGAGATTCTCCAGTGTTTTAGGACCGAGGCCCACATGCACACAGAAATTTCACCAACACATTCCAGTTCTTAACCATTCTTTCTGTAATTTCTTACATGATAAAAAAGGAGCAACTATCAAAATATAGTATCATTTGTAAGACAGCAGACATTTGTACATGCATTTTTCATCTGGAGGTCTTCTGTCCAAATCTTATCCATACCCACCACCAACCATCTCATTTCATGTCACAAAATAAAAAGAAATTTACAAATGAAAATATTTTTCCCTGTCTGTTTAGCAAAATCAGGTCAAGCTCAGACAGTTTAGCTATTCTCATGTATCACCTGCTCAGTAACATGGATTCTGCAGACATATTCCTAGCTTTCTCAGAGTCCTATGGGTATACTTGCCAGCTACATTAGTTTTTCATTTAATTTTTCAATGGCAGTGGCAGGCATATTCTAAACTACAGACTTTTCCCAAGGAAGACTGAGAAGAAATAAAGCAAACTTTGAATCTGCAAACTATATAGGAAATTAAAATTACTTTGAATACACAGGCTCAGTACTGACAACAGTTATAGAAAATAAATGGATATGATCAAGATTTTGAAAGAATGCAGCTTTCTTTCAGTACTGTGGGGGGTTTTTTGTTTCATAAGTGCTTTGGAACCCAGGAGTTGCTCTATCTGATCACATCGAAGGTACATCTAACACAGTGTTTTATCTCTGACAGTGACCAATAGCACACACTAAAAACAAACAAACAAACAAACAAAAACAACAACAACAACAAAAACACCCTAGGAGAGGTAGTATTTTATTAAAATATTCTTATTGCTTCTTATGGTGCAGCAACTACAAGCCTCAACTCTCACTTTCAATTTGCCCTTTCTGGAGCATCAATGAGTCCACCAATTTATTGCCTAATATTTCAAATACTGAAATTTCATATGTGAAAATATAATTCTGTGAAAAAAATAGTAGTGTACACTGTTAGAGCAAGGGTGCTCCTCGTCTCACAAGCCCATGTAGACCAAGTCAAGGATGAGCAAACATTTTCAAAGAGTGGAGAACAGTGCAGGAGAAAGAATGGAGAGCTACCACTCTCTATCCATTAGCAGTATTTATTAGCAAGAAAAGTTGATACTAAGAAGTTACTCTGTGCTGAAGAGTGTCAACAACATTCAGCAAACATATTTTTGGTCTGAAGGTACAACAGACCTCAGGAAGAGAACACCTGCACTCCAGTTTCCCACCTGTTGCATCCTCTGTAACTCCTAACCTTGTAGCCCACTTCCATGGAAGTGAGAGAAAAAGCACAAAGATACTAAGATTCAGCAATTTTCGTGAAACTGACAGGTAGACAGAGGGAAAAACCTGGAAGCAGCAACTCCAGGTAGGAAAGGCTGCAGCGGGAGTCATAGCCAGTCCAGCCTGGCCTGCCAGTGGGCCACCTAACACAACCACACTGGCCTGCCTGGGGCCAGCCCAGCATGGGCTGCTTTTTGCCCAGTGGATAACTACACAGGAGGGGCTGGGCCTGCTGAGGGGGAGTGGATATAGCAGATGTGGGAGGGTAAGCTGGGAGAAGGGAGGAGATGAGGAATTTAGGATGCATCCTACATCTATCAGTATTGTCTATTGGTTACACCACTCATGGAGTCACCTGGGTTTTTTTACAAAACTACATGCTATTACAATGAACAATGACCTATTAATCATTATGTAATGCTTTAAACAAAGCACAACCAGCTTTAAAAATGCTTATAGGGAGAAACAGCACCATACCGCATGCCATTCATCGTTTCTAGCAGTTAAAAATGGGAACACTGTGGTGTACAAGTAACTCCGGGACACAGCAAGATACTGCACTCAGGCCTTACATGAGCGACTGCATCTGCAGAGGTTCCACATTTGCTTCTGTGTGACATGAGCATATGCCATGAGCCCTGGCACTCAGATGCCCCAAGATTTTTTCTCTAGTATGCAACAGGATATCTTGTTTATCTTCCCAGCAAATGTGGGGCAGAAAGTTATGGGAAGAACATCTGAAAGCAATCATCATGCAGATTTCCTCTGCATCCTCCCTCCAGAATTAGGGGGTTTAACTACACATAAAGCAGAACAAACACCCATCCTTAGCTGCTGTAGGAGCTGAAAGATTTTCAGGCCTGTGCAGAACTTTTTTTTTAACTCTGCAGGATGACAAGGGGTGAAAAGTGTTGAAGTCATGGAAAAGCCTGGACTGACAGGGCAATGTTGTTTCTGAATCTTACTGATATCTGCATGCTGCCTCATTTTTCAAAGATGCATTTGAAAACTACACTCACTGCCTGTGGGAGTTCAGCTGCTTCAGAAAGTAGCATCAGCCATGTGTGGTGTCTGAAACAAGCTTTTACTTGCGCTGCTGCTTATTTTCGACTGTCAGCATGCATACCAAATGATATCAATATAATGAAGGATCAGGTTGAAGGTGCTTCTTTCATTGAGACAGATTTCTTTCCCTTAAATCATCGGTTATGTACTTTTTGTTGTAGCTGAAAATTATCACCTAATACAGAAAACTCCCATTTTTCACTGTATTAATTGAAACTCAAGACCTGAAACAAACAAAAAGACTGATTATTTTTTTTTCACCTGCTATAAATATTTCCATTTGTGGGTTCTTTTGTTATTTTGTGTTTTTTTGTTTTGTTTGTTTGTTTTTTATTTTTTTATTCTAACAGTGCAGCAGTTAATTTCAGTTGTTAATTTCAAGTCAAGGTACCAATGATTTGGCATTATCCTGTAAATTGCCCATCCGATTTTGATTTCTATAATAACTGTATCAGGTAATAACTGGTGCTTTATATGATACACTCCACAACCTTCTGTGCAAATACATTTTCACACAAAACAAATACAACCCATGATCATGTTTGCTTATTTTCAATTACTCCACAGATCTCTCTCTTTTACATTTTTAGTGCTTATTTTATACATGTACTTCTGAGTCCTTGACCTTATCACTCCCAAGCCTGTTGAGAATGTGAAGGAATGGATACAGATCCACTACAAGTGATGCTCATTGCGTTTGCATTTTTATTTTCTCTGTCAATGAAATATAATTCTGGAAGTCCCCAGGACCTGAGAGTCTGTAGCTGTCACTTCACAGTGCTATGCCATGAAGATGCTATGGAATGTTTTTAATAGTTATTTGACCTCCATTTCAGCAATATGCTGATTAACAGTGGTACAAGTTGGCATACCAGAACACACTGCCACAGCAGAAACTTACAGCTTATTTACAGTCTGCCTACACACATCCATTAATATTTGTGTTCATATTGAGAAAGTATTTTCATCAGCATTACTTTAATTTGCTTTTACTAGAATTTACTGAGACTGATGATCATATTAAAAGGACCACCTGCCTTAATTGTACCTTGCCTTCTTTTTTTGAATGACAATCTTGTGTGCCTTAAGACAAAATCCTAATATTGGCAAATAGAATTGGGAGGGTGGAGGGGGGGGCGGAACGTTGAAAGCAGAAAAAAAGTCCAGAATTCTGTGATTTGGCTTAAATAATTGTGAGATTTTCTGAGCTTGTGAGATTTACAACTATAGTGAATACTGGCCTGGCTCTGCTACTATTGAAGTCAATGGGAGTTTCCATTCCATTATCTGGGTGAGAACAGAACCAGAGCCGGTGTGGAGGACTGTCTATAACAGCAGTGCAGACTTATCGCTTTATTAAATGGAATGGAGGTGAAGTCTAAATGGTTTTAAAAATTTAGTTTTAAAATTAGTTTTCAGAGGTAAAGTATTCCAGCATATTAATAATAGCATTATTTTATTGGATGACTTCCAGTGTCATAGACCAATAGACTGAGTTGATAACTATCTTACAAGTAGTCTAAGTGTCCTGAATTTACTTAAACTTGATGAATTGGTTTGGCTCCAGTAATGACCATGTGAGCCTTCTATCAATACGTGGACTAAACCTTTGTTTTGACCTCTTCAATTCCTAAATATGTAACCTTTGGTGGACAAAAAAAAAATGGAAAAAAAATTAAAAACAATATATGCTTTAAAAATTAAGCGCCACCCAGAAAGCTCACTGACTGCCACTGCAGAAGTTTACCACATTTGAGAAGGATAACTAGACATCTCAGTTTCAGCGAAACAGCCTTGACCAGTCCTCTTTTTTGTCTTTACTTATCAAGAAAATCAAGGAAATTTTTCCATTAAATTTGTCTACTGATTCCTTCAACAGCACTATCTCAGGGGCTGTTGAGCTGTTCTCTGCCTATCAGTTGTTCCTTTTTGAGAAACCAAGACCATTGCTCCTGCTGAGAATAATGAATGATGTTTTATTTCAAGTGTACACAGCCACTGGGGAACAGGAACTAAAGGAAGCAGCTACCATAGCCGTTCACATAGAACCTGTTTGTTTCTCATTAAAAGTCAATTTGCTGGACTGCTTTTCAAAAGCCACTTTAAATGATTCTGAAAGAATTGTCTTAAAATATCAAAGAAGTAGTACCACCAGTCAATGGCTATGAGCTGTTCACACAAGGAACAATATTCCTGCTTCCACACTGTTTACTGGCACTCTACAGACTCCCTTTAAATGATGATACACGCACAAGCCAAGTCATTACTCTCTTTACCTGTGCCATGCTCTTATATCTCTGTATGCCTTTAGTCCTACATGGGAACAATGTCCTGACCACAGTAGCTTAACATAATGGACCCTCCAACACAGGGTGCAGAGAACTGGTAGAAGCTTCTTGCACTCTCTTGTCTCTCCTCAGAATTTTCCTATGAAAGAGTAGCACAAGTGTTTGTTTATTTGTTTGTTTGTTTATTTGTTTAACTAAGCAGCCAGGAAGAAAACAGCAAATGTGAAACAATTAATTGTAGTGAGTGGGATACATTGTCCTGTTTCTGCATTTTCTCCACAGGCAAAGTATCATGCTAGTCTCCTTGTTATTCAGAAAAAATATGCTGACTATAAGCAAGCTAAGATGTGAAGTGCAGAATCACAAGCAGTTTCATGAAACCTAGCCCTAATCAAGTGTCTACACAGTAGACACCAAGTAGAACCTACACAGGATTCAGCTTAGTGCTGCATTAAATCATACAGATCCTCCTATGTGTACATATCCTACAAAAGAAAGGCTAAAGCCAGATCATGTCATTTAACCAGCCCCAGTACTCAGAGGACTCCCACCAGGAAACCTTTTCCCTTATGCAGCTTCATTGCTTATCCTTTACTGCTACACTGTTGAGCACACATCTATTATCTGGAGAAATGTGTGAAGCTTTGTGTTGGAATAGATGTAAAAAAAATAAGT
The DNA here is from genome assembly GCF_036013475.1 of Columba livia. Classification (NCBI taxonomy): domain Eukaryota; kingdom Metazoa; phylum Chordata; class Aves; order Columbiformes; family Columbidae; genus Columba; species Columba livia. The sequence continues at coordinate 26,572,770 of NC_088603.1, forward strand.
AACTATTTGCACCAACCACAAATACTGTGGCTTTCCCCTTAATATCAGCCTGAGGAGAGCTAGGGTCTGAGAGCACACCACACCTGGTTATCCACTCTGGAGTATGAGATCTGGGGTACGGGAGACAGCCTAAAGAGATGCAGATCTTTCTGCAAACTCTGTCATTGCTCTGTGTTTTCTTGTAATATGGAAGTGGTCAGGCAATATTAAACCATTTGACTGGATAACGGCTCAATTGTTGGCTGATAAGTTTTGAAGGAGTAGGCAAGGCAAATGCTTCCTGGTGTTCATATTTTAAAAAGTTTTATTTTTCAGAATTTTAGACATGCATTCTAATGAATTGTTCAAAATGATGAGAAATAAATCTGCTTTGACATCACCTGAAAACTCATCTCTTTCAAAGCTTGCCATAACAACAAATTTTCCAGAGGTTATTTTTTCTTATCATCAGTTTCAGTTTAAATTGTGCCATAGGCATTACTGGCTTCAATGTTAAATATTTCCTTTAAATATATGTGATCCAAAGTGAAAATGAGTTCTTAGGTGTTTCCTTGTTAAAGCTGGTTGATCAAATCACTTCTGGTATGTTAATGATTTCAAAAGCTGTCATGTTACTTCTGTCAATTTAAAAGGCCCTTTGTAGTAAAGATATTTGCATAGTAGAAATCATTTGTAATAATTGTATTTTAAGGAAAATATATTTTCTGAGTTCACACTGTAGATCCAAATTCACTGAGTATTCCGTTTTTTTGGAAATATATTGTTTTTTTCCCAAGCTTTCTAAGATTTCTTTTGCACGCTTAGATAGAGTAAATGAGCACCGTAGCCTACCTTCCAAACAGAAGCTGTGACAGTATCTGTATAACAAAAATACTTTGCAGGACAATCAACTTAATAGGCCTTTGTCACTAAAATAATTTGGTGCAGCTTGAATTAGGGCTGACAGTAGAGAGAGAAAGAGATTCCTCTTTTTCCTTCCTCATCTTTCCTCAAAATATGGGAAAATACTATAATGAATGTTAGCAAAGAAAATGTCCAATGGCTCGACAGGTTCCAAAGGTCAGGAATACATCTGAGACTTATGTCAAAGTTGCTGGTCCTAGAGAACTACAGATATGGGTTTTTCAGCAGAGTGGTTTGTTGAAGAGAGACCTGTAGATATGGGAAAAGAGGCATACCAATTAATCATTATTCTGTATCTCCTCTTTTTTTTTTTTTTTTCTAGCGAAGAGCATCCTTACCCACATGCACCAATCCTGTAATGCCTGGAGCACGTCAAGAACGTAGCTCTGTTGAAGCCTAGGAGCCGTAGTTTCACATCACCTTAACAGGTTTTGTGTGTTGCTGAGCTTCTGGCTACATCTCTCCCTCAGCCATTTGCTTTATGGTAGCAGTGGCAGCTGAAAATCCATGTCTTTGGGAGGGTTCCCTTATTTGGGGTGAGGGCTTGTCTTTCCTGTGTGAAATTTCATGGGTAGGATGTAGGGGAATGGTGGTTTAGTTTGGTTTGGTCAGGAAACAAGTGTTCACATTCTTGCACCATCAGAGTATTCCATTAGTAGAAAAGGGCTATCATTGCTTGAAAACGTTCAAAAAAAGTAGGCAAACAATAGGTGTCTGACATTATGTATAAACAATTATAAGAAATTTTTACTCAAAAGAGTCTAATTACTATTATAAGCAGGCAATAAATGTTCTGCTGATGCAGGTCAAAATTCACTTGACAAAATGAAGAAAAACTCTGGCTATAGGGTCGAATGATTGATTTCAAGGGACAAGTTTAAAAAAAATACTGGAAGCAGAGGTGTCAAGAAATACTCATTCTTGGACTTGAGCCTCAGTGCTTGGGGCTTAATTTCAACCATTTTTTCAACTTGTTCAAAGCTCACTGAGCTATTGCAGGTTTATGCTGGTATAAACTTCAAAGCAGTTAACTCTGCTGCAAAGGTTGATTTTAAATCCTACTTGGTTTAATTGATGCCATTCACATGAAAGACACAATCTGAAAGAATACTTATGTATCGTTTCTGCCACCTACTTTTATTACAATGTTTCAATCTGTCATCTGTTGGGCTCTTATTTTGTGGTCAGTCGTATTTTGTCAGATCGCCGCCTTAAAATCCTGACGATATTTTTTTCAGCCAAACTACAGCTTTAATTTCAGATGCAGTTTAATTCCGTGCATTGTCACTCACGTTATCCATTTCACTGGCACTCTTGGTAGCTAGGGGATGTCCCTTTCGTAGGGGCGGCTGCGAGCAGGCTGTTCAGCCTGGGTTCGGCGGGGGTCTCCCTGACACGCGTGGAACCACGGCACCGGGCTGCTGCCCCTTGGACACAACCTCCGTGGGGGCCCCCCTCAGACGGACACCCATGTTCCGTTTTTCCCACGCTTTCTGTACACGTCTCCCCGGAGGCAACTTACAAATAAGGGCTGGATATACCCGCTGCATCCCCCCAAAGGCTGTGGGAGAGGACTCCCTCCGCGAAGGAATGGGCAGGAGGCGGCGCGGCGGCTGCTCCCGCCGGCCCCGCTGCCGGCAGCCCCTCCGGCTCGCCCCGCCGCGGCTGCCCCGCCAGCGCGGAGACCGGTGTCGACTCGCTGGTGTGTCTGAGCAGGACCCGCCTGCCTGGCGACCAACACCCAGGGGCTGGGGGAGGGAAAAGGAGTTAAGCACGGCGAACCGCGGCGCCCTCCTCGTCCCTTCCGCCCCGCGGGGGGGCCCGCTCTAGGGCGGGGCTCTCATTGGCCTCCGCCGTTACCTCTGCCCAGGACTCCCTTCAGCGAGCATAGGGGGCCCGGGAGGGGGCCGGCTGCCTGCCTCGGAGGAGCCCCGGGGCGGGGAGGGGGGCTGGCCGCGGCCACCGCTTGGCTTGGCCGGCGGGACCACGTCAGCTCCTCTCAGAGACTGGCGGGGCCGAGATGGGCGACCCTAAGTGACTGCAGCCCCCTGACCCCAGTCCCCGGGGCAGAGTCGTCTGGGGAGGGAAGACGGGTGTCCGCTGTCCCCCGTGAGGGGCGGCTTGTCCCTGCCAGCCCTCAGGGGCAGCTCCTGTCACCCCCCTTGGCCTTTCTGAGCGCCGTGGGGAGTTTGGCAGTCGCTCGCTCCCCCTCTCCCCGCCTCCCCGCTCCTTCCCCCCGGGGGAAGGGAGAAACCGGCTGCCGGACAGACGTGGCAAACAACCCCCGCCTGCCTTCCCCCCAGCGGGGTGCGCGGGTGGCCGGCGGGAAGGGGAGCTGCCGGGAGCGCCCTCCCTCCTTCCTGCACCGAGAGCTGCCGCGGGGCTCCGTGCCCCTTACACGGCTCGGTTTAACGGGCCGGGAGGCGGGGAGTGCTCGGGACGGCCGGCTGCCGGGGCACCCCGGGCTCCCCCTTCACACACGCACACTGCCCGGGCGGCCGCGAAGCCGGGAGGAGAAACTCGCGGGTCTCTGCCCGCGCCCGGGCCGGAGAGACCTCCTTCGGGAGAGTGAACCGCCGGGATGCGAACGGGCTCTGCCGCAGTCGGCTGCGAGCGGTCTGATGGGGCTGTCGCTGCCCGTGCTCTCCGCGGGGAACCGAGCATTCAGGCCGGCTGTCCTCGGGGAAATGGGAGGGGCAGGAGTGAACGAGTGCGGGCACCCCGTTCTGGAGGGCCCGGGCTCCTCGGGACCCCTGGTGAGGGTCAGCATTGCCTTTTGCCCTCGGTTGCGGTGGGACGGCGGGGCGGGCAAAGGATCCTGCCTCCTCGCGGCTCCCCCGGCATCTTCCCCGCCGGCATCCTAGCGGGGCGGGAGGCTCCGCAGGCCCTGGACAGCTCCTGCTTTGAAAGCCCTCGGAGCGCCCTCCCGCCCGCTGCCAGCCGGCCGCCCGTCGAGTCTCCCGCAGCCGCGCAGCCCAGAAAAGCAGGGCGAGGGGCGGGGGACGTCTGAAAAAAAAAAATCAGACGACGAGTCAGATTTTCCTTCCGAAAGCCTCAAAGTGTCCACGTCCTCAAAGCATGGAACCAATTTAACGTCGCCGCCTCCCTCGCTCCCCCCCCCGGCCGACCCCTGGGCCGCCGCTGCCAAGGCTGCCGCTGAGGGCCGGAGACACGGGCACGTGACGGCCTGGGAGCCGCGCGGGCCCCGCGGCCGCCGCGCGCCCATTGGCTGCGCCGCCGCCGGTGACTCGCAGCCCCGGGACCCTCCTGCTGTATAAATAGGGCGGACCGGGGCTTGATTAATTTAGCATCCCGGGCAGCAGGTTTCTGCTAAGGTTGGAGTTACTCCGCAAGACTGTATGCCTGCGTCCCATAGGTAATAGCTAACCACCGACCAGGGACTCTGCACCACAAGGAGTCTGCATGTCTTGCAACTAGACATGCTCAGCTTTGTGGATACACGGATTTTGTTGCTGCTTGCAGTAACTTCATACCTAGCGACAGGCCAACGTAAGTGCTTTCAGCTTGTTTGTGGCATGGGTGGTGTCGGGGTGGCTGTCCTACTCTGCGCTCTATCCAGATGGAGAGAGAAGAGGGAGCTACAGCTTCCCGAGCTATAGAGACCATCTCATAAAACTGCCACCTCCATCCCAAATCAGAATTTAGCTTCTTTTCTTTCCTCAGAAATAGAAAAGGATGGCGAAAGGCCAAAGAGATCCTCCCCTCTCTAAAAGCAACAACAAAAAGTTTAAAAAGACGGGCTCGTATCCAAAGGAAAATGCAAAGCCCTAATTCAAGCGCAGATGCTTAAAGGCTCGGATGAGAGAGTTTACGGCGAGCGGAAGAATCCAGGCTGCACTTTGTGAGACTTCAGGCGCGCTCACGCGAAACGGGACAGCCGGCAGGAGCGGGAAGGCGGAGGCTCCCCCGTTCCGTCCCCGGGCCGGGCGGGTCGGTCGCTGCGGGACCCGCTGCCCCACGGCGCTGCGGCTGCGCACGGCAGCGCCCCCTGGCGGCGGAGTGAAGCCGCTGCCGCACTCGGTGCTGCTGGACGCCCTGCGAGCCAGCCCCGCAGGGGACGGTGCTCGTTGCTCCCCGAGTGTCCCCCCGCGCACTGAACCCGCACTCCCTAGGGTGTCTGGAAAGGCCGTATGAGGGAGGAAGAGAGAGGCAGGGAAAGCGTATCCCTTAGCGAAAAGGGAATGGGGCTCCTCGAGGGTGCAGCGCGGCTCCCCGCCGCTCACTGGAAAGAGAATTCAGTCTCCTCCATCGCTGAGGGAGAAGTGCCGCTCCCCGCACACTGCGGTGGGAGAGAAACGCACACCCCGGACTTGGCTGGGGGAGAAGCTGCTGGGTAGCACCCTGTGAAGCCCTCCCCTTCCCCCCGCGCCGCTGTTCTTATGCAGGACTGGCTTGGAACTGGGGTTTGGCCGCGCTCCTAGGCGCGGCAGGGGGGAGCAGCCGTACCCTGCCCTGCCCGCTCCGGGCGCTCGGAGCCCCCGGGAAGGTGCCTCCCGCGCCCCACCCGCCGGCAGCAGCCTGGCGTGGCCACAGGGGAGCCGTGGCGGTGGGCGGCACGGTGGCCGTGACCCGGAGGAACCCCGCCGCAGGGCCGTTCTGTCGGAGCGGCCGGATTGAGGCCTGTCTTGGGGCACCGCGGGCATCTCCCACCCGGTGCCGGGCGGCGGTAGCAGCGCCTGGGCAGAGGCTGAAGAGACGGAGCGATTCCCGCGGGCATCTGGCCGTACCGACCGCCCCCTCCTCCCGAAATGAGACAGCGGAGTCGCCAGGGTCACCATCACCTGGGGGCAGTAGTGTTTTTAATTTTAGGAAGAGTTAGTCTAGTCAACCGGTGCTCTGCCATGGCATTTCTGTGCTTTATGGTGTTCAGAGCTTCACTATTTTTACTTTTTTTTTGCTGGACTCTGTGAATCATTTGAATTCAATGCGACCATACATTGCCAAAGTGACACGTTGTGGAAAAACAGACAACAACTTGTTAATGAGTAATAAGGTAAAATTGCTGGCATTAAGGTGTGATGTGAGACGTTTTTAGCATGGAGAGTTTCAGCCAAATCAGATTTTTAATTTCTTGAAATTCAGAAAACGGATTTTTGAAAATTATCTCCAGCTAATTAACAAGAGTGTACTTTGTAGTAAATAACATTCACAGATAAACTTATTTGCTGTTTGGTGTTTCATGGCTTCATACTGTTCTCTGTTACACTCTATAACATTTTGCACGACATCGTGGAAATGAGTATATTTGAGTAGAACCATTCCCCATAACAAGTGAGATGGGGCCATTTATATTAAAAATTAAGATTATTTTTACAATTTAGTATCTTTGCATTGGTTAGCCTGTCTGTGTTTATTTTTCTGTTGCATGCACACTTATATGAAAATATATATGTGCATTTTTTTTTTTCCGTGGAGATATCTTTAAGCATATTTATAGCAGGCTTATAGAAGATATTTGCCTTTTTACTGTATCAAGCATATTATGTGTTTTAATTTCATTAACAAGTCTGTTTTGAATTTGAAATACATTGCAATCTCACCTGTGAGTCTTTACAGTTTAAGATAATCACCTTAAAAGTAAGAAATACATTAAGGAAATGTTTCTTGTATTGAGAAAATTAACAAAACTGTGTTTTGATTTAAAAGCATTGAAATGTAAAACTTGTAAAAGATCTGAATCCACACACTAATTATCTTCTCTTTTTTTTTTTTTCTTTCTTTTTCCAGATGTGAATGAGGTCAGTATAATTTTATTTTATCTAATACGTAACACAATTTCAATTAAGAGGCTAGCTTCTTTCTTGTGGCAGTGTTATTTACTAACATCAATTCCCAAGATGGTCATGGAAAAATACATATTAAGTCCTGAAGGCACTGCCTGGAAATGTACCCACCCCAATTTCTCAAGTGGGACGGCCTTTTTAAGAGACTGCCTTCATAGGTGTAAAGACCATGAGGCTAAAGCAACAGAGCAGTGGTGTCTGGACATTATACCTGGCAGCTCTGATTGGAGATGACTGCACTTTAAAGACAGTCTTCCAGTCTAAATTTCATTGCACAGAAGAATTATGAAAGAACTCAGGTGTGACTTTTTTATACAGTTTTGTAGGCTGTAATAGGTATAAAATTTGTCAGTCTTCAATAGAATGTTCTAATGTATCTTTGCTATGTAATAAACTCCTAGCCTTCATAGTAATTTAAAACCATAGGGCATACTTAATTATACTGTACTGAGAAAAATTATAGTTATGTAAGAAGATGAGTCTAAGTTTGTACATTATTTTAGTTTAAAATATTGGGAGAAATTGTATCTTTTTAAAAATTCTCTTATTTATTTTTTCCAGGCATCTGCAGGGCGAAAGGTAAGCATTTTTATTTTTCTTGTGTAGAAACAGAAATTGTATCAGATATTCTTAGATAGATTAATATTTTGTTGAATATTGAGTGAAAGGAAAGCTGACTACAGTCATTTTTTCCAGCATTCCCTGAGAATAGCAGTAGCACTGGGATAAATAGGAAGTAAAAGGGAGGGAACAATGGGTGCAACATCTTAACACCAGGATAAACTCAAATATTGGATTTAAGGTACTTTACAGAAGAGCAGAACTAAGCCTACCAAGAACTAAGCGCATCAAAGTAGCATTCTTGTTCAACCAGAGTTGTTTTGGAAAGACTTACATGAATTGGACAGTACAGCAATACCCATACAGGTCTAAAAGGCTAAGTAGTTTCTGTTTTACTTCTAAAACTTACTACAGTTAAATCAGAGCCAGTTATTTATTAGACACTAAAACCAACTTTGCAAGTACTTATGTGCACTGTGCAGTGATGCTTTTAACAGTAATGACAGTGACTACCCTATTTCCAGTAGCTTATTGTGGAAAAATAATATGCTCTCTGGAAAATAGCTATTAGACCTGCATGTGCAGTTGTCTTTCCTTTTTTTATGTACACTGATTGTCTTTAATGTATCTATTTTCTTGTATCATCCTGGAAAATTTCCGTGGTAACTCATTATATTCTATTTTCTTCCATCAGGGCCCTAGAGGAGACAAAGGACCACAGGGAGAAAGGGTAAGGAATTAGATTGGCATTCATTTGTTTGTGGTCTTTGAAAACAGTTGTTGGAAAACCAGTAGGAAAAAAATAAGTTTAGACATTGATGTGAGATTATATGAATGTTCCTGTAGAATCTTGCATGTATGATTTCATTTAAAAGAAACCAAGTTATCTAGGTACCAAATTATGCCCTGGAAATACAGCACCAACCTAGTCATGGTCATTGTGGCTGAGCAGATGTGATTGAGTTCAGACAGCAGCCTAGCACTCCAAGTGATGGCTTTAAAAGCTTTTTTCCAACTGCCCATAGTAGAAAACGTGCATGAAAATTCAGAAGGGAAAGTTTACATATATATGTATGCAGTCTTTGAACAATATGATATATGGATAAGCTCTCTACGTCAAGCCTGAATAGACGAAGCTAGCTTTGAGGATTTTTCGTTGACTATGCCTCCAAAGATGGCTTGAAAAAGCTCTCTTCTTGCCAACTAGGCATTTCTCATCTACTTTCTATTAGTCAAAGTGGATATTGTACTGTTAAAGGCTACTGTAAAAATAACCATAAATAAGGAGAGTTCAATAATTTAGTTATAATGTTCATTCATATTGCTGACATCTGCTTTTCTGTTTTGCTCTGCATGATTGCTGCTTTTTGTAAAGTGTTATTCTGAAATTCACATCCTTATTGGGGAGGCGTGTAGTAATCATGTCATTTTTATATTCTGAAAATGAAAATGCCATAGTACTGATAGATAGCTCTTGAAGGTTTCTTGGATCATAATATGCCGACAAACATAGTGGGAACTATTAGGAAGAATATATCTTTATGGTCAACTGGATATTTGCTTTAGGCTACCACTAAATAGATTTGTTTAATGAAATTAGATACATGCTTTATGCTGAAGGCAGCAAGCCTGATCCCACTCCTTTAGAAATCCATAAAGACTTTTATTATGGATTTCATCCAGCACTGAATCGAATCCAAAATACAGTCCAAATGAAATACCTCACCTCAGTTGTCACGGTGGCAAAACTTGACCAGCTTTGTGCATTGAGGATGAAAGAATAGAAGGGCAAATGTTGCTGGACTGAACATGTGTAATTTCAAGCTGTTGTAGAAAGTTATGGTAGTGGTAGTGGAGTGATTTTATCAATTATCTGTAGGAAAGCACTGTTTTATTGTCATAGAATTTTCAGTTAGACCAGCAAACAGTCAAGACTGCTTAAAAACTGGCCTTTGAGTTACTCTGGATCTATTTCAGTTTGTACCAGTAGGATTGACCTCTGCTAATCCCCAGCTGGTCGAATTTTAGGCTCTCACCAACAGAACCTGACTGGCTGTGTGCGTCCACATGGTCACCTGGGGTTCATGGGTACAAAATTTGGTCGCTTAAAACAAATCTTTCCAATTTGGAGGTTACACTTTGGGTAGCATAGATCCAATATTGCCCCCATAAATCTTCTCAAATATGAAACTACATTAAATATCTGATACAGGGTGTGGGCAAGGCAATGTAAATTCAGACTATGCTTATTTCCTGAAGTTAGCCATGTATTGAAACTGCATAAAGAGCACTGCTGTAGTGTGTGCTGCAAGTGCTTGGTTGTTAATCAATTTATCATTTCAGAGATTTCTTTAGCCACTGGTAATGCTTAATTTATAATGCTTTTTTGACTCTAGGGTCCACCAGGTCCACCAGGCAGAGATGGTGAAGATGGTCTACCAGGTCCTCCAGGCCCTCCTGGTCCTCCAGGTCTTGGCGGAGTAAGGCATCCAAACTTTCTATTTCTGAAACCAATAATCTGTGCTTTGTGGCTAAGACTAAATGCCTGTCTGCTGGAAAACATTGGTGTTGCACTGAAGAGTAGAGGAAACATTCTCTTCTCATCAGAAAGAAATTAATTATCCCAGTTCGAATGAAACTCTCCTTGGGATGTATATTTTTCATGGCAAATTTGGATTCTGTATTCAACTTATGCACAGGAGCGAATCAACCCTGTTAATTAGCATTAAATTTATACAGCCATAATGTGTATGGATTAAGAATCAACTCAATGAAACCCGTGCTGTTAAGCAGGTGGGGAAAAGAAACGGTACTTTGTGGTTGGGTTCAGGAGAAAGCAACTGCATTGGAATAAGCTGAAGAAGACTACCCTTAAGCTAGAAGTCCATACTTAAAAGTCCTTTAGAATTTTAGAATATTTTCTTTTAGAATTTTTCATTTTTATCTGTATTCATGCTGCAGAACATACGTGGGCAGTGTTGCATGCACACTTTCTGCAGACGTGTCCATCACGTATTCTCTGCAGAATACTGGCTTTAACTCTTTCCTTGACATTAGCTTGTGCAGTGTGGAGCATGAAGACATAGACAATGTCATATTGATCAAGTTTCGTAAATCCTCCTGCATGGAGGAATACTCTTTTGCATTCAATATAAATAGCAATAGTTTATTTTCCTATTAGCAAACCCCAAACTGCTTTAATTAATTTCCATTATTTTAATATGCTAATAAAATCAAGCAAAAAAGGGGTTTTCAACTGCATTGTATAGAACTTTTTTCCATTTTAGTGAAGAGGGAAAGTGTACTCTACAAAACTAGATGTATATTTGTGTACCAAACTTATATTGATAAAAGATAAAAAATCCAGGGCAGTGTTTCTGAGGCTGCATGCTCCCCAGATATTTTTGAAGCTGCAGGGCCTACCTCATCCAATACGCAGCCAGGTCTGGTACATGAATTTTACTTAAACAATGTGGTGAAAAAATATGCATAGCTTCCTGCGTTGGAAAATAGGCAGAACAATTTGAGGGTTTCCAGAATGTTTTCAATTTTAAATGAGTACTGGATTTACATTCTTAATTTTCAGTTCCCACTATTGCAATGCCTCTCTGTCACTACTACGAGATATTTGAGGCCATTGTGTGAAAGGATCTTCCTAATAAAATCAAGTCTTTCTGGAAAGAAGGGAATAGAATTGTCTTTATAAAAGGGCCATATTTACTAAGTTTTACATATGCTGCTTCAACATACCATATAGCAAGTATAGCAAGTCAGATGTGAGTTAGTTGTAGAATGCTAATCATAAATACTTTTAAAAGTAAAATTTTTGGTATTTTAATTTCAAACTTTTTATCTCCTACAGAACTTCGCTGCTCAGTATGATCCATCTAAAGCAGCTGATTTTGGCCCAGGACCTATGGTAGGTATATGATTTAGCACTTGATAACTTGCATAGATAATGTGTTTAGTATTTTCCTTTGAGTCTAACACAGCTGTATTAATGCAAAGCATAGTTTTAAAATTAGCATTTTGATCTTTCATTGAGTCAGACTGTGATCTGATCCTATGATGTAAGGCAATGTGAAATGTTTGAAATACAGTCTTAGGACTTGAAATATGGTCTTAGGACTGTATATTTAACTTCAATACAGCACTACTGGGTCTCGTGCTGTAATTCTGGCTGTTGACCACACTTTTATGAATCAGTGAATCTCAGATGTGTCAGATAACACACATGCTTTGATATAATATTACTTTACCCATATTGAGACAGAAGATTGTGTTTTAGGAATGAGATTGATTGCAAAGCTGCTCTCTAAAGCAGACACAGGTCTAGAAAGTAACTTGGTATCACAGCTCCAGTTGGTGACCATTTTTCTCCCATGGCTGTATAACCCTTTCGATATCCTTGGATTGCACAGCTTTGGTAGGAAGCTGGCCACCATCTTTGGTTCTCAACAACTGAACTTTAGTACTTGCTACTACAAGACTATTCTGAGAAGGAATCTTTATCGCTTACTCCATACTGTGTCCAAATTGAATTTAATGAGTCTATTGCCTCTCCACATGAATTTCTATCCCTTCCTGATGTTAGCAAATATTTTCAGTGTACATAGATAACAGAATATGGAGTTAAACTCAGCACACACACTGACGTTACATACCATGCATCTTATGGGTGAGCAGCAAGGACGAAGGTTGCCCAGGGTTATTCTAGGTGAAATGCTTGTTTCTGTTCCTGAAAGTAGTGTAATGTTAAATAATTTTTTGAAAATAGTTTTGCATCCATTTAGATACTAAATATGGGAAACTAGGAGTGTCTTTAATCAAGTTCTGCACTTAGTGTCTGACAATAAATTAGAAAATGTAGATAAAAAGTATTCCTTACAAGAAAGCTAGGTAAGCCATTGAAAAGTGAGTCATTTTTATCTTGTAATGGGAACATTTATAAAAGAGTTCCCATGAACAATTAAAACCAACTAAAACCTTAATGTTTTATTTTGAAACATCTCATAAAAATTTGTTTGGACAATAGAAGCCTAAATTAAATTTCAGTTCAAAGTTGTTTGCCTGCTTAGTAAAGCTTAAGAAAACTGTTAAGAAAGTACAGCAATCTATGGAAATTTCCCCTTTTTTCGACCTTTTTTTCAAGATACATGTAACTTCTAAATTAAGTCAAGGAGAGTATGTTAGCAGCTTATTTGGGAGGTGAAATGAAGATAATTCAATCAAAACCAGAAAACAATGAAATATTTATATAGAAGTAGACAATTATTTGAAATAGATGTAGACAAAATACATGTAAGAATTGTTTGATATCTTTCCAAAATTATGTGTGAACCTCTCAGCTTGTGGCAATACTGCCATTTATATATCTTTATTTTTCTTTTTACCTGTCCACCAATTTAATGCTCTTTTCCTCCAACATCTCTTCCTGAAAATCATGATAAAATTTACAGGCCCCAAAATACAACCTTTCTTAATGTGTTGTTATGACTCTCATCTTTAAACTCGGTAAGTTCATGCACAGTAAGGGAGAGGGTATATAGAAGAATGAACCAGTGGATTTGCTAACAAGCTAGAATAGATTAAGAAGCTTCATCGCAAGGTTCCCAGCTGTAATGGTATGTTCCTAATCATCTCACTGGATTCTGTGCTAGTTCATTGTCATTAGAAGACCTGTTTGCACTTAGACTGCCTGTGCAAATTCAGGCAGATCTCTTAACTTCCTCTAACTTGCTGTGGACATTGCATGCTGAAAACTGTAAAGCTTACCAATATTTTAGGAATACCAGGAATTGGTGTTATAGATAAGTTTGGATAATGGTGATTTTTTTTTTTAAGATTTTGCAATTTTTCTCCCCTAGGGCTTAATGGGACCTAGAGGCCCACCTGGAGCATCTGGACCCCCTGTAAGTACAGTCTCATCTCTCCTACTGACTAACATTAACATACCTATAAAATTACAAAATAGCCTGCTCAAACACTAACAAAATCTCTCTCCTCTTCTAGGGTCCTCCTGGTTTTCAAGGTGTTCCTGGTGAGCCTGGTGAACCTGGTCAAACAGTAAGTACAGGTTTCACATACAGACACTCTTAGCATTAGAAATGGGGCACCAAAGTAGGCTTCTGATTCTTAGACCCATTTCTCCTGTCCATATGCATGTCCTTGGATGTTTGAATTGCATATTCCTACTTGATCCTGTTATAGAAACAGAACTGAACACCCAGATTCAGACTCCTTCAGACTGGAACCATGAAGTACAAAGTCAATTAGGATGGGAGGACCTTGCTTCAGTTCAGGGTCCAGCTATGCTCCAACTCAAGTCAGAAACCAGTGAAAAGGATTTTCTGAAGAATGATGCTTTATGTAATTCTCAATTTATTTCTAACAGGGTCCCCAGGGTCCTCGTGGTCCCCCTGGTCCTCCAGGAAAGGCTGGTGAAGATGTAAGTTGTTATTAAATGTTTCTCATCTCTTGGGGCTTTGACTCAACTCTGACAGTAGGTTGTGGTTACGCTAAGCATTCTATTGGCCATAGCTTTTATGTTGTATTATAACTGGATAGAGTAAATAAACTCCTAAAACATCTGTTTTATAGTACAAGAGTTGTTGTATGTTGGAAATGTATAGGAAAACTGATAACCTCAAAATCTCTCCAAATACATTATTTAGCTTTCTGAATAGAGGAAGAGGGAAACTTGAAAGCTAACAAGCTCTCTGCATTTATTGAAAAAGAGAAACTTTGCCAATGTCTTCTTTTTTTAATGGTTTACGTAATTGTTGTATAAAATGAGTTTCCCTTCTCACTGCATTTTTACTGTATTCTTTTAGGGTCACCCTGGCAAACCTGGAAGACCTGGTGAGAGAGGTGTTGCTGGCCCTCAGGTATGTAGCAGTCTACTGCATACATTACAAAGCACTTCTCTTATCAGTGAAATCTAATGATATATCTGAATTAACAGTCTAGTAATATTCCCTATATGCATTAATCTAATTTCAGTTCTTCAGGGTTATCATATAGTTACCGTTTTGTTTTGTGTTTCCCCCCCCGCCCAGTAAAGCTAGTGTAATCAGTAACAGAAGTGACATAGTGAGGAATTACACAGGAGCAGGTGAGCAGGCACCTTGGCATAGAAAGCTAAAACAGCTGTGCTGTCACATGTTAATGCATGAAACTTCTGAGATTCAGAACTGGAAAATCAGGGTGATTACTGTCAGTCTTGGAACAAGTCTGGTCCTGGGAGGTTAGGGAATGGACTGAATTCCTCACTTCAGTGATCATGTCCCAAATCTACTCGTTAATTTTCTTGAAAGGCATGCTTTTTATTTATTTTTAACTGCAGTATATAATATGAGAAACAATCATTCATGTGCTGTGTCTTTTTAGGGTGCTCGTGGTTTCCCTGGAACTCCTGGTCTGCCCGGCTTTAAGGGAATTAGAGTGAGTCTATTCCTACTTTTTCCCTGAATAGTTAAGACTGACAACACTTTAGCATACTGAAAACTCCTGGAAATCCCCTAAAAGTTAAGAATATGTATTCTAAGTGCATGAACCTCTTTGAAGTTTTTAGTATCTCCTGATATGAAAGAGTGATTAAAAAAATATATATTAGGAAATAATTTTGCATGGGAGGAAGGATTTACCTTACAAGACTAAGAGTTTGTCTATAGCTATTAGTGGGAAAATATACACTTAATGTTATTTTTCTACTCAATATAGGGACACAATGGTCTGGATGGTCAAAAGGGACAACCCGGTACTCCTGGCACTAAGGTAAAGATGAAATCTAAAAATTTAGGATGCATTTATAGATCTTTCTAGTGAAAGACATAGCAAGTCCTCTCGAATTAGTCTTCCATGTTATCATTAAACATTTCTCAGCTGTAATAATCTATAAGTCAGTGGATCCATGCAGGACAAATATATGCACCTTAACATGAGAAATTGTTCCTGGAGCCTTATTCTTGAGCCCTCAGTCAGGTTAGTACTTTCAGTAAATAAGAACTGCAGAATTTGGCTCCTTATGATTGGTTATCCAGAAGCACTTAAACTGATTTTTGATATCTCTGCTTTTCTAGGGATTGTACTTTAGGTTTTTGTGGGATTTTTTTGTAAAACACACTAAAATGAAAAGATCACATTTTTCTATAAATTTCTGCTGTGAGGCATGCTCTAGTGTAAAGCTTTCTGCTCAAGCTTTGAGTAGGTGTGGTGCTCTTCTGAGTTAAGGCCATTTGATCTTCACAGTGTTTTTCCTTTTACCTTACTCAGATTAGTGCACCTTGGGAACATTATACTTAAAACAATGTTTTTAAACATGGTCTAGAAACACATTTAGCAAACTCTCCCTCTCTTAGTTTCTTCTTCTCCCATTCCACCTTAGTGTCTAACAGCAGTGTTCTTAAAAAAACACCATTGCAGCATTGAGTTGTAGGAAGCTTTAACTCTGCAGACTTATTCACAAGAGATGTGCATTCAAGAGCTTTTAACATAACAGTGAAAAACTTAAATACTAATTCTCCCTATTGTTTTTTTCTAATTCTCCCTATTGCTTGGCACTACTTGCTTAGAGTTACTAACTGTAACATAGCATTCTCCAATATCACAGCAAGTTGTTAATCTCCAGAAAAAGTTTGGTAATGAGATAGCAAATACTTGGTCTGCCCAGTCTTTGGATATTAAAAGCAGACAAAGCAATTAAGTAGAGTTATTAGTAAGAGTGCTAATCTGACTGGAAAACACAAGCATAACAAACCAAGGTCACCCATAACAATGCTAAAGGTAGTGATGAATGCAAAAAGTTGTGAAGTTTACAGCATTTAAGACTATGTGCATCAGGTCTATTCAGGATACCAGTGCTCTAGGACAAATCTTGTCACTATAGATCAGTCTAGACCAACTGCAGGCTTGTTGAGAACACTTAAACACTAAAGGGAAAGGAGTCATGTTTTGACAGCTGTCACTCATATCTCAGCTTTGTTGGTCTGAAGTTAAAAATATCTGAGGCAGATTCTTATTTCCAGCCATTTGACAGGAACTTCAACACCTTAACATAAGGCAAAAGAAAGTATCATTCTGCTTCTGCTCTAGCTAAAAAAACAGGGGCTGATAGATCTGAATGGGTAGCTGACTATCTAGGCCCTATCTCTTACGTGTGTGCTACAGACTAAATATCAGAATAAAGAAAGGAGTAAAGAAAGCTGAGTTTGGCAAGTGAAGTGACTTTCTCTGGCCCTTCTCTTCTAAGAGAATTCCAATTGTCCATGTTCCAGTGTATGCAGGGACAGTCACAGCCTCTGTACCCTCAGGATCTGATGTTATTGTACACTGTGGTTTAAGTGGTACAGAAGACAAGGACAGTAGGATTCAGCACTTGGATATCTCTCTAGATGGTGTTGTGCTATCTGTCTAACGCATCCTTTAAGTAATTCAAGCCTGCAAACTTTCTTTTTCATAGGGAGAACCTGGTGCCCCTGGTGAAAATGGTACCCCAGGACAACCTGTAAGTATTTCCTGATCCTGTTGAAAATAGTAATCTGATAGATATGATTCAGCCAGCTTTTTGGTCAATTTTTGTCATCACTGACACTCCAGCTTGCTAGATACCCTAATGTGATAGTATGTGAATATTTAGAACGGAACTGTCTGACTGCAACACACCTTATATAGAGACTTAGTAGAAGAAAACAAAAATCTATACGTTTTTGTTCAGTGAATAGGTATAAATGAGTTATTTTGATTTTTCTTTCAGGGTGCTCGTGGTCTCCCTGGTGAGAGAGGAAGAGTAGGTGCCCCTGGACCAGCTGTAAGTGGCTTTCATCTATCTGTTTGTGATCATGACCAGCCACTTACTGTGGCTTTCCTTGATCTTTGAATCTCTTTTCAAACTTTGTTTATCATGTTCTCTCCCCACAGGGTGCTCGTGGAAGTGATGGCAGCGCTGGCCCCACTGGACCTGCTGTAAGTTCCAGTCTTGATCCTTGACAATAATGTTTCATTAGGCCTTGTGTCCCTCTTTCTGTTTATAGAGGATTTCTTGGATTTCTGATAAGTCATTTGTGTGGACATTTTTAACACAGTTCTTTGTTCCTTGTCAGACCATCACAAAAAAACATATTAAAACAAAAGCCCTTTTCAGACAGTATCCTGAGAGCCTGAGGATTTATATTAAACACATCTGTATTTCATTTCAGTTCTCCCACACTGGATACTTGAAACATATATGTGACTGGGCATTTGAATTGCAGGCAAATAGAGACCTTATAGCCAAGATCTGATGTTATAATTCACAGTAGAACCAAAGCATTTTAGCCACCTTGAAGGCAAATGAGTTACCATTTTCATACATATGTTACAGGGCATTTAGTCTTCCTACTTTTTTTGTCTTTTTTTTTTTCTTCTTATGTAAAACCAGTGAGAATTCCAGGTACCCAGTTTATAACAACCACAGTAGGTTATAGAATGTCAGAAGCCAATTCCTCTTTGCTACACCAGCTGACCCATTTTATTCCCTTGAGTTTGTCAGGCAATTTTATAACTGAAAGATGTTAGCTCACCAAAAAAAAAGAAAAAAAAAGGAGATATCAATCCCCAATAGCTATGAATTAGTTGAATATTTCATTAATAACTGAAGAAAAACTCTGTATTTCTTCTTGTATACATTAAAGAATAACAAAGGCTGCAAATCCATCAGCATATCTCCTTTTGTGGTCTCTGAGTACTGTATGCTAGGATGCTTGTCCCATCGCAATTATAGATCTCACAGCAGTATCTAGACACAGAAGAATCAGTGGAAGTCCTCTTCAAGCTGACATGCCATTGGCTTTGCCATAAGAAAACAGTCTAGTGAAAGAGCACAAGGTCTGCATGTGTTCCCTGCCTAAAGAAGTATATTCTGGGTATGAATCAAGAGTTTTAATACATTCACATGTTATAGAATCAACTCCTGACCTCAGCTGCTGTTAAGCCTAATCCAATTTCTAGTACATCCTTACTGACTTCAGTCTAAATTGTGTCAAGCACTGGCTTGTAAAGTAGTGCAGAGATCTTACCAGCCCTTTTCCCACGTGTGAGGAAGGACAAATCCTGTCATCAACACAGTGCTCTTGTGTGTCACCAGTAGTCCAGAAAGACTGCCGGTGTGGAAACGTACAGAGGTACCCTGCACGGTAAAGGTGTTGGAAACAGCCACCTGATGCTTGCCGTTGCAGGGTGCAGCGCTTCCCTTCATTCCTCATGGGACTGTAGAGCAAGACATCTTGCCTTGCAGATAGACACCCGCCTCTACTCATCCTCTGTTTAGTTTTTCTCAGGTGTTTGGCCTCAGGGCAAGGTTTTACCAGTCATTGCTTAATTCACACTTCGTTAGCTGCGCTGCAAGTGTTTTTCAGCATTGACCTTGCTCCTAATCATTTGTAATGAACCAAATCTGTCAGTTTGAAGATGCAAAAGGCAACTGATACTCAGAGGTGGTAATGGGCAGAAGTGTCTAAGTAAATCTATGTTTAAAAAATCTGTTTACTTCAGCAAGCAATTTACTTCTGTCATTGTCATCATTGAATACTTTTACACAACTGCTTCCTTTTCATTTCCTAGGGCCCTATTGGTGCTGCTGGTCCTCCAGGCTTCCCCGGTGCTCCTGGTGCTAAGGTATGAATATCTGCTTCTAGTGGTACATTTCATAGTGAACATGAAATATAGTAACTAGTGTTGCTTGGCAGCAAAAAAAACGCCTTATCTGAAATGGGAGTGCTTTCTTATCAGGATCAGGTTGAGGGCGAATCCCTGTAGTATTTAGTTAAATCATGTACGGATGCTAATTTAAAATACCAGAAGTTATTTCCCAGCTGAAGATTGATGCTAGGCAGGTTCAGGAAGACACATAACTTCTTTCTATTTTTTTACTACTTCTTGCATGGTGCATTTGTATACACCTTACAAAGGTAACATGGATCATTATAAATAGAGTAGCAGTTTACATTGCTTTACAGAAGTAGTGGAGGGCCAAGAAGCTGCAATTGGGTATTGCACTCCTTCCAGTGTAAGTTCTTGCAACTACAATGGAGAATCTTTTCAGGTTTAGGGCAATACCATTTTGCTCTTGCAGACTGCAACTTAGATAATTCAGTTTATGACTCTGATCTTAGCTTTTTTTACCTGGGTAAGACTCTCATTATTTTGAATTTTACTTTGTCTAAGGAAGAACAGAGGATTTTGGACCAGAATGTCCCTATATAGTGCATTTAAAAAATTCACTCGCCATTTACCAAGAAGCTCGAAGTTGCATACACTGACATGTAGTGTGATACAGTTTTTCATCCTTAATACCAATGCATGAACTCCAGGTCACAACAAATGAAATTCTTATCTTGATCAACTTTAGAAGAAATTAGAGTATTGTTTGCTAGACCTCTTAGTATTAACTGCAGAGAACACAAGGAAAAAATGAGATCCCATTCTGGTTATTTTTATCAAAAGGCAAGACTTTAGGAAACCATGAAGTCTTCTCTGATGCAGGTGTGAGTGTGGTTATAGCATGTAATTTCAAGAGAAGACTGGCTGTGTGTCCATGGTGAACTCTGACTAGTTCAGAGAATTGCTGAAGAGAAGTTGTCATATTCATTTTTTGGTAGTAAACTTACAAGCTTCAGAGAGTAAATCCAAGAACCTTTTTCCTGTCACTTACTGCAATGTGAATACTATCCTTCAGCACTCCGATCAGGCATCATTTTGCATCAGTGCAAATGGCATCTTAAGGTGCAATTAGGTCTCATACACCATGCATCATTTCAGGCCAATGCTGAAGGCACATGGCTGCACATAAGACTCTGATTGTGATCCTGATTTTCTAGGTCAAGCTTCTGTGTAATCCTCAGTGATAGTTTAGCTTCTTAGATATGCTGAGAATCTGTTGTTCCCATGCTAGTTATCAGCTTTGATGGGGCCTAGCTAGGCTTCCTAGCTAACTTCAGTGCCTTTAAAACTCAAAAAACTCTCAACTCCTTGATTTCTTGGCTTCCGAAGTTGGAATATATATACCAACTTGTATTCTTAATGTCAGGCTGATATAGGATTGCTCCACTGTTGCCCTAACTCTGTGTATGCTGATAGAGGGCCCTATCCTTCTCTCAAACAGGGTGAAATTGGACCTGCTGGTCATGTTGGTCCTGCTGGTCCTGCTGGTCCAAGAGGAGAGATTGGACTTCCCGGTTCTAGTGGTCCTGTTGGCCCTCCAGTGAGTAACTTGCCAGACTTTATCTATTGTTGGACAGGTGCACAAGAGACTCTGACCTAACCAGTATTGTTATGTTTCTTAATAGGGCAACCCTGGTGCTAATGGTCTTCCAGGGGCTAAAGGTGCAGCTGTAAGTACAATCTTACTCACACTTGTCTGCTCTGAAAAAAAAAAAAAAAAAATCAGTTAATGCAACAGAAAAGATAATGGACTTACAATACCTTTTTTTATTTCTGTTGGACAGGGTCTTCCTGGTGTTGCTGGTGCTCCTGGTCTGCCCGGTCCCCGTGGTATTCCTGGTCCTCCTGGTCCCGCTGGTCCTAGTGGTGCTAGAGGACTTGTTGTAAGTGACCTTTTATATTGTATGTCTTCATTTGAAAACTGGACACAGTGTCCACAGTTGCAAAGGATTTCCTCTGCATATATTTTTGGCTTTAATGCAGACATTATGTCTTGCTCCACTAAAATTAAACATTGTAGTTCATTTCTGTGTCTCGCTGCCTGCTTCAGATGCTGAGACTGAAGAGGTTCACTTTGTACCCTTTGGGTACAAGGACTGTTAAGCTCTGTCCATGTTGATACTACCAAGAGAGATGTGGCAGCAGTCTCACAATCAGGCCCTCAGTGGGTATCCTCAGTAGAGGAATCAGCCCTGGATGTTTCATTGTTCAATAATTGCCATTTCTAAGTATCTTTGAGATGTTTATTTTCATGCCTGTTAAGCCAAACATACAGTTAGATTAATTGACTGTTTATCAAAATAGAGGCAGGCACGGCAGTGGATGATTAAAGAGCATTTTGATTCATGTAAAAGTTCTTCAGGTAAAAGAGATTTTTTAAATGAGGCTTAATTCTATGCTCTCTTTTTGTTTTGGACTCTAGGGTGAACCAGGCCCTGCTGGTGCCAAGGGAGAAAGTGGTAACAAGGGTGAACCTGTAAGTATGGCAATACATTAAGGTTTTTTTGATGAATAAAGCCTGGTAGTACCTGCAACACAGCATCTGATTTCTTCTTTTTGTCTGTTTGCTTGAAATAGGGTGCTGCTGGACCCCCTGGCCCTCCTGGTCCTAGCGGTGAGGAAGGCAAGAGAGGCGGCAATGGTGAACCTGGCTCTGCTGGTCCCCCGGGCCCTGCTGGTCTAAGAGTAGGTTTTCTTTACATGTTCCAGAAGTAGAAGCAAAAAAGAAAGAGGAGATAAAGCTGGACTCAGAAATGCAAATTAAGTAATTATGAATAATTACATTTACATTAATGCTGCTAAGCAAAGATCATTTGCTATTCTGAGCCTTTTTATTAGTCGGGAGCAAATCTATTTTTGCTTTGTATTAATGCTGTGTACTATCTTATCCCTGAAGTAATTAGAGGTTGCTTTGATTTATCCATTGTGCAATATTTAGTGCATTCTCTTTGATTACTCTTAAAACTTTGTAATGAGATTTAACTGCTTAAATCAGATAATTGGTTCACATGTAGCATGAAGCAGAGGGTTTCACTTCATTGTCTTCAAGAATGCCTAGAACTCTTTTCACTGGGTGAGGAAATAACTCAGTGAATTTCAGGAGACATGTGGCTTCATGCAGGAGCAGGACTTCACTGGAAAATAATAGGAAAAAAGACAGTGTTTCAACCAGGTTTTTTTTTGTAGAGATAAAGTTTTAGTATTGTGCTTTGGGTAGGATACGCAGAGTCATAGAGAAGCCAGTAACTACGCACAGAAGAAAGGGTGAAACTGTGTGGGCCAGGCTGTGGGACCCTGACTGCTGGTTGAAGCCACCTTTAGATTACAATGAACAGTGAAAATGATCTGATACAAGCAGATTAGAATTTAAAGAAATCTAAAGGAAGTGAGAGAGATTTATTTCACATGATACATTTACACTGAGGTACATGTGCTCAGAGCTGCACTTACCTCAAATTCAGCAGACCTGCTTGGAAGGCTGAAATTTAGCAATCACTAATGCACCTTACAGGAAAAGATCTATGTCTTTCCTTTTCTTGATTTGTGTTGTGTTCACTTGCAGGGTGTGCCTGGCTCTCGTGGTCTCCCTGGAGCTGATGGCAGAGCTGGTGTAATGGTAAGATTCTTGTCTGGGTCACTACTTCTAAACCATCTTCTTTTATATAGAGATGTGTGATACTTTTTGCTACCTCTGCCTAATTTTATTTATTTATTTTGGTAGGGACCTGCTGGTAGCCGTGGTGCTACTGGTCCTGCTGGTGCTAAGGGTCCTAATGGTGATGCTGGCCGTCCTGGTGAGCCTGGTCTTATGGGTCCAAGAGTAAGTTTAAACTCTGTGGTATAAGTTTAAACTATGCAAAAAGAAAATTACTTAAAATTTAGGGACAGAATTATTCAGAAATCCAACTGCAAAAATTCAGCCTCTGCTACCCATAATTAGGGCACTTCCACCACTCTATCGAAAAAACATTCTTGAGGAAATTATTAAGAAGCATCAAAATGTTTATTGAAATTAGCTTCTTTTGCATGTGGTAGCATTTGATTGCTTTGTCATGGAGCAGTGCACCCTTGTACTGCATTCAGCACTGACTTCTGAGTGGGGATTCCAGTTGTGATTATTTACAGAATGTGATCATTAAGATCACAGCTGAAGTGTGTGCATCCTCTCTAGCTAACTAAAATAAAAGCAAACCCTGCTAAAATCATGTTAGATGGCTGATCTCAATTATTTCAATTCTATTTTGCAAAAGAGCCATCCACTTTTCACAGTGCTGGCTGCAGCCAGATTATGTCCATGTAATTGTATTTTATCTTAGTTGATCTACTCTTTCTCTTCCCATCCCACCCCACCCCATGAAGTGGAAGAGTGAACTCTTAGGCATCTGCAAATCTTCAGCTGACATGGGAGCACACACCACCAAATTAAACTTCAGTGTGTTTTAGATTTAAACTTGATAGGAGATACAGTCCTGTTTCCACAGTGTGTATTGATACATTGGCATCTGTCTGTGTATGCATACATGTAGGAAAAAAAAAAAAAAAGAAACACCTGGTTAAATTTTGGGTGAGTTGATTTCCTTCTAAAAACATGAAACCCTTTCTTCCTCAGGGTCTCCCAGGTCAACCTGGAAGCCCAGGCCCTGCTGGCAAGGAAGGTCCTGTTGTAAGTACCTTGCTTTTCATTCTGTTTCCCCATTGCATGTGAAACATAAACATATACTGAGATTCTAAAAAGCAGAGATCTCAGCACTAAGCTCTAACACAACCGTGTGCAAAACCAGCAATATTTTACTACCATATTACTTGAAAAGTAAGTGAGAAACTTCTCATTCATTTCTGTGGATCTCAAATCTAGCCTGTGTGCTGGAAGGGGAAGAAGAAATTCACAGTTCTGCAAAGAGGAGAAAAATGGAGGAATTCATGAGCATGCAATGTATAAGCAGTGATTAAAAGTTAAAGGGCATTTGTTTCTTGTCAGTACACATTTTTCCTAAAACTGAACTCTAATTAAATTACCCCAGCCATTTAACAACGTGCTTTCTTTTTCTAGGGTTTCCCTGGAGCAGATGGTAGGGTTGGGCCAATCGGTCCAGCTGGAAATAGAGGTGAGCCTGGCAACATTGGATTCCCTGGACCAAAAGGTCCCACTGTAAGTACAGTACAGAAACTTTATTTGCTATGAAGGTATTTCCAGACTAATCTGTAGGTCCCCGACTCTGACAATTGAATATATCTTGTGTCATCCTGTACAGCTTATTGGATGGCATCTGCTTATATTCAAGAGTTCTGTTTTAAATTATGGTTCCAGTTCTCTAAAATATTATTTAAAAAATGGAAAACAATGTAATTAGTTTAGGAATATTTAGACATTGGAGTGATTAGAATAATATATGTCAATAT
Organism: Columba livia; assembly: GCF_036013475.1. Classification (NCBI taxonomy): domain Eukaryota; kingdom Metazoa; phylum Chordata; class Aves; order Columbiformes; family Columbidae; genus Columba; species Columba livia. Next base: position 26,597,135 of record NC_088603.1, read on the forward strand.
TATAATTTCTTCATGTCCATTTTATCATTTCTGTATGTACTCTTCAGTAAAAGCTCTGTACAGGCTGGCTACCAGGCCTAAGAGTCTTCCAGAGTCTTATTATTTATGGAGCACAATCCAAAGCTCACTCACTTTAGAAGAAAAGCTACTAATTATTTCAGGGGGGCTCTTGACCTGCCACACAGAGGCCACAGATAGCAAGAATCATCTACTGGATTTGTGGCGTTGTTGTACACACAGACAGGTGCAGACATATATATAGTGTATTGCATAGGATACTATGCAGAGTGTCATGAATTATGATCTCAAAAAATAAAGGAATTGAGTTTTGAAGAGACATTTTGTTTTGAGCTATACGTTCTAAGTGGATACAATGGCAGATTACACTTGTCGGTGTTTTAGTTACGGTTAAAGAAATATTACAATAAAACTTCTGGCAAGGAGAGTATCAGTCTCTGTTTAGTAGTTTAAATCTAATATGAAACCTTGGCTAATTTTTATATCTTTTTCTTTCAACTTCAGGGTGAACCTGGCAAACCTGGTGAAAGAGGCAATGTTGGTGTTGCTGGCCCACGGGTATGTGGATATGTTTTCTTTTTCAGCCCCTAGAGAGAAAAATGTAGATTTTGAAAACCTCTGTAATGAAATAGCATTGTCTTATGCAAGCATGGATAGATGGTGAAATAGAAAAGCACCTGGGAATGCATTCACCTAGCTTCATGCCAGTGGGGACTATTAAGGGATAAATGAAAACTACCCTTCTTGAGTATTAATTGGGTAATTCATTATGCGGTATGAGCTTCCTATGAAGAGGAAAAAATAGCACACCCCATGCAAATTTTTTGGGACAGTGCATAGTTTCTAGTTTATCCTTCTTGTATTTAAGGGACCAAATAATTGGTCTGTTGTGGGGGAAATGCTATCAGCAAGGTTCCTATAATCTGTAATTCCAAAATAATTTTCCTTAAGGATGAATGTGCTGCAATAACAAAAACAGTCACCAGAATTAAAAATTGTAGGCATCTTTAGTACCCTTTAACAGTGAAGCTCTTACAAGTAATGGTTAAGTTCAAAATATGTGGTTGGAGACCTTTGGTTTTGACACAGAATCACTTTAGAGGGATATTATTCATAATGAATCAAAACTGATAACAGCTTTGTACTTGAACACATTTAGGGTGCTCCTGGTCCAGAGGGAAACAACGGTGCTCAGGGTCCTCCTGGAGTCACTGTAAGTAACATCTTCCTCACAGATCCCATTTGTGATTTGTTTTTCATTACTGGGATTTCCCATTTTAAAATCCACTGTCCTGTATTCCTCCTTCCAAGTTAATCACTTGTTTGTCATTTCATCCAGGGCAACCAAGGTGGAAAGGGTGAACAAGGTCCTGCTGGCCCTCCTGGCTTCCAGGTAAGTAACTGCTTGCTCTGCTCAGTCTTATCTATGGTTTACAAAGTAGGAAGTGCTTCTGCCCTAACTTCATTTGTATTCTTGTTTCTTTATGCCTAGGGTCTGCCAGGTCCCTCGGGTCCAGCTGGAGAAGCTGGTAAACCAGGCGAAAGGGTAAGTGACAGATACAGTACTCCACAAGTAGGGGCAGGCATTGCATAAGCGTTATGTTTACAATTGCACATGTGGTGAAGCCTGTTGGGTCCATTTGCCAAAGCAATCTGTGTTATATGCAAAGTTTGATAGTTCCTTTTGTTAAAGCTAGCCACAAATGAAGAAGGTTTGTTGGAATTTCCAACATAGTACTTATTTCAAAGTTTTGGTATGAAACTGAGGAAAGCCAATCATTAGTTTTCCAGGCCTTAAGCAGCAATAAAATATGCCCCCCTCCAACAGACAAGTCAGTACATGAAAAATATTTTACTTCAAATTTCTTTTGAAGTCTTCAAGGTTCAGTCTAACCTGTATTACTCCAACTGTGTGCTTTTTCACATCAATTGATTTACAATGGCATACAACTGAGGTAGCTCAGTAGTAATTCAGGCTCTAGGTTCTGTCCTGTTAAAGCGTGTGATATAATCTGCAAATGGCACATGCTATGTGTCATAACACCCTAAAGTTTATAGTTACATCCCTCTCTGTCCCTAGAGTTTACATTGCATGTACCTGAAAAACGAGCTTGTAATTGAATAGCTAGCTCTTTCTTCGGATGAGAAACTACTGTCTCAGGTGTGCTTTGAGATATTGTGCATTTTAGTCTGAAGATTTTCAATATGCTGCTTCAATTTGAAAAGCATTTCTATTTACTGCTAAGAAACAAAGCACAGTTTAAGCTAATGAGTTTGCTTCAGAAATAAGCTTTACCAATACATCTACTCTCTTTTAGGGTCTTCATGGTGAATTTGGTGTCCCTGGTCCTGCTGGCCCAAGAGTGAGTAACTCATCTGAAATTTAGTAGACTGTCTTAATAATGTGTTCAATAATAATAGTAACTATACCTCCCACTTCACTTTATTCCTCCACTGTGAATAGATACCTGTATAGAGCTTTGTGTGGAGGCCATCCTGCCTGGCAGGAAAGTCCCATTTATGCAGAGCAATCAGTAGTTTATAAAATGCTTGATTAATTATTTGCTTTCCAAATCCCCTGATAAAGAGGTTGATATTTAAACTCCTTCTAGTGCTTCCTCTTTTCTGCTGACTTCCAGACTAAATGTATTCATGACAAATATTCCCATTCACTCTAATCAGTCATGTCAATCAGTTTAAATAGCATTTTTCCTCCCTATATTTAGTACCCTGAGGCTGCATTAATAACAATGTCCTCTTTAAACTTTCATATTGCTAGTCTATCCAAGCCAAGTTCCCTTTATCATTGTAGTAGCGTTTATCTGTCTCTAGCTTATCTTAAGCATCTTGTACCCAGCCAGAGTGTATTTCATTCAGTACTCAAATTAGGTTTTACTGATGCTTTGTACAACAAAAATTTTACTGATGCTTTGTACAATAAAATTAACACTTCCTAAAAATACCTCACGGCTTGTGCCCGTCACATGTGCCTTTTTCATGTCTGCATCACATCGTTGTCTACGATATATCACCTTTCCCCTTCTGTCATTTTCACCAGGTGAATCCCCCCATTTACAGCACAAATATTCATTTTTGTACCTAAATAAATGGCCTGGTACTTTCTATTCCTGAATTTTGTGCCACTTCTACTGCGACAGGCAGAGAGCAGGTTCTTCACTTCTTCTGTGTAATGTGTCAGCTCTTCTTCCTGTTGACAAGAGCTTCCACCTTTGTGGTATCTGCATATTTCATAAATACCTTTCTTCCTTTTCTGCTTCTCCTGTCATTAACAAAATATATGTTAAAACAATGAAAAGATATATTAATTGGGGAACATCTGTACAACATAAGTTAACATTCTGCATCATTGGCACGTTTCAGCAGTATGGTACTTCTCCCTGAGTCAGTTTTCTGGCCACATTATAGTTCTCATTCAAACTCCTAGATTCTCCAACATAACTAAAGATCTCCAATATGCCTTATCAGATTATTCACTGATGTCCAACTTGATCACACTGGGATAATTTGAGATGCCTTTAGTAAAACTGATATTTCTACCTTTGTTAGATCTATTGTGCATTTAAGCCCAGTTCCTGGCTACCTCTGCTCCTCCAGATGACCTCTGTTTCAGAATTTATCCTTAAACACGTATAACATATAGGTCACGTTAGTATGCTTTAGCCTGTGTTCTCCAATATTCACCAGGCATTTGACACTGTAAAAATAATTGCTTGCCAATTACTGTGCCTCTAATTTCACTAGAATCTGTTATGTGTTCTCAAATTTGACAATAGCATGCAAGAAGCTCCATTTGACAATAGCATGCAAGACACTGTTACCAGAATGAGCACAGCAGCCAAAATCCATGTTCAAGAAGTGCCTGTACTTTAATTGTCAGGTGTTATGATGATGCAAGACTTTAGTACTTAACTTTGCTATATTTTTGATAAAAGCTAGAGCAAATTCTTATGTCCAGTTTAGTTAATATCCACACAATTCTAATACAGTTCTTAACGGTTTGTTCAGCTGAAAATGTGTGGCATCGTCATTTCTGCTGGTCAGTGCTCTTAAGCCTTTAAGCTACAGAACAATTCAAGGAAAAACTCAAATCACACTGTCTCCTGTAGGGTGAACGTGGTCCTCCTGGTGAAAGCGGTGCTGTTGGTCCTGCTGGTCCCATTGGAAGCCGTGGTCCCTCTGGCCCACCAGGCCCTGATGGTAACAAGGTACGTCTTTTCCAGCTGCCATTGCCTCCCTGTGGAATTCCTGATTAAGTCAATCCAAAACTCTCTTTCCTGAGAGCATAAGTGATTCCTAGTAACAGGTAGTTACCTATACACCATATATACCCACTGGGTCATTTCTTCACATAGTAAAGCTCCATCCCAGCTAGTCCACACCAATATTAAAGGTTTTAGTTTAGTACTATAGGCAACAGGAGGAGAATTGCGGTTTGGAATCATTTTGAATACAACTTGTCAGCTGGATATGCTATTATTCTGTTTTAAGATAGGGCCCAATATTTTGGGCAAAATTCATGCTGACTTCTATTTAGACCCACCTTATACACAGGAAGTTCTTGTGTCAAGTAAGCAGTATTTTCCCCAAAACATAAGCGCAATAATGAGCCATTATATACCAGAATAATGTTGGCTCAATGCTAGTTGAATATGTGGCTTAGTTTTCAAGATATTTTGTGAGTAGTCTCTCCACAAAAGTTCACTTTAGAATATGGGACACCCCAAAGCTCAGAAGCCCACAGAATCAGTGTTCAGATCTGGCACCTTCACTAGCTGAAAAAGTAAAAGTAAAATATCTTAAGATGAAATGCTGCTACTTCACACTGTTTATAAGCAAGCAGAATGATGGGCAAAGTAGTAATGACAAAATTTTGTTCAAAATTGTGTGAATGATTTGACCTGTCTTACATGATATGCTGTTGCTCGCAGGGTGAGCCTGGCAATGCTGGTCCTGCTGGTGGTCCTGGTCCTGCTGGCCCTGGTGGAATCCCAGGAGAGAGAGGTGTTGCTGGTGTTCCAGGAGGCAAGGGTGAAAAGGTAAGGTGGATGGTCTAACCTGCTTTGTTATGGCATGTACAGGCCGGGAGATGTTTGGATTTCATGAACTTAAAAAAAACTGCAGGTTACCTCCATGTGACTTATTTGCTGTGAAACTGTATTACATGATGACTCATTAGTAGTGAATAAGTCAAGGGTTTGTTGGTCCAACGGACTGACTATTTTCTAAGGTTGTATTTTGATCTTTGCTCAATATTTTGAGTTGGTTTAAGTGGCAGTTAGTGCTCCACAGGTTTGGTTAACAATGAGCTTATCTTTACCACAGAAATACTAAAGCTGTCTTTGAGTACAGGCTTTATAGTAGGAATGTGCCTACTAGTCACAAAGGACTGAGTCTCTGATCCAATCCTTGACTATTCCAGGTGCAGTGACTATGATATAAGTAAATCGGTTACAAAAATCAGCTGTCTATAAAACCAGAAAACATTTTAGCCAATGTAAGCCTTTATATAAAGCTGTGAAGTCTGGTTGCACGCCCTGTTGCTACCTCTGCTTTATCTACAAAATTATCTATAGATCGATTTTTATCTTTTTATGTACATCTCATTCCATATTCTCTTCTGTTCACTATTTAAACTGTAAACTGAAATTTCTAGAACTGCTTTATTTGTTTTGACTAAAATAATCCATAGTCATTTAGCATAAATGAAATTGTAAGGAAATTAAGATGAAAACTGTTTGCAACTTTTAATAAAACACTATGTACTAATAAGCAGATTAATGCAGAAGAGTAGGATATATTAAAAAAGGAGATGGAACAAAGTGCAGGTCTGATTTCTTAACGCTAGTGATCGCCTGGATGTAACTTTTTGTTATACACAACTTATGTCATTTTGTGATCACTCCTATGACATAATTGTTTTTAACAGTTCTTTTCCTGTTTCAAATAGAAAGTAAAACATGAATACCCAAAATAATTTTTACGTGTGGTTATTTCTCAACCAAAAGCAAAGTGATTTTGAAGGGGGATTTACATTCATAGTTTAGAATATATATATATATATATATATATATAAAATAATGCATTTTTCTTCCCCTGTGTGTATTCTAGGGTCCCCCAGGTCTGAGAGGTGATGCTGGTGCAACAGGAAGAGATGGTGCTCGTGTAAGTATCTTTTGGTTCTACTTGAGTTTACCTTGCTACACCTCAGAACTTGAGTGACTGAAAAGGATGTTCAGGACTTGTATCTCCCACTGCATTTCATTTTTTCTTATATTTGCTCACTTTTGATACAAATCAATATGATTTTTTGCCCTTTATCCAGGGATGTTTGAATCTGGGGGGAGAGAAAAGTGATAACTTCTCATGCACACAAGCAGAGAAACGACATCAGCAGAGAGCCTTGTATGTTATAGACAGTTATTCAGTGTGACATTATCCTGTTTAACTCTATGGGCTCAGCCCAGACAGCTAATTCTAAAGGCAGCCTGCAAAACCACACAAAATTATCATTAATTTGAGGTTTTGGCTGTTTGGTCCTAGGCTTTATACTTTGGAAAGAAAACAGCTGAATAGATTTTGTTTTATAAAAGCATGTGTCCTTTATATTGAAAACAGCTGGAAGAAAGTCACACACCTGTCTCTGGGAGGAAAGAGAAAAAAATATTAATAGTCACTCCTGCTTACATTTTGTTAGAAATGACGTCCTGTCTCTTGACCTATAGGGTCTCCCTGGTGCTATTGGTGCTCCTGGCCCTGCTGGTGGTGCTGGTGACCGGGTAAGTCTAGTCTTTGAATGAAAAAGTGTCTTGTTTGTTCTTGCAGTTTACCCATGCATGAATATTTAAGATGAGGAGTTCTGTAAAAAACAGTTCCATCTTTCTAGTGTGCATGAATTCTGCAAGTTTTTCAGATTAGGGTTGCAAGTATTATTGGGACTGTAGAGCTATTCAGTGAAGTTTCCCATAGCAGCCCCAACCTATTCCTAAAAGGGCAGGAAAGAGATACACATCTACATGGCAGTGGGTTATATGGGGAGAAGATTCTGATGTAGGCTTTTCTGAATTCTTCCCAGCTGAGACTAATCTCATAATCCTCCTCACGCTGTGAGAAGAGCTTTTGATATGGTGAACAACCACACATTAGCTCAGAATGATTCTTTATCCTGTCTGATTATTGTTAGAAATTGTAAATACAGGGTGAGTCAAAACAGAAGCATTTTCATTGCCAAATGTGTCTGTACCACAAGATCACCCCTATTCTGACTGCAGTGATGTCATAACATTTTGGAAATCTGTTTTAGGGTGAAGCAGGTTCTGCTGGTCCTGCTGGTCCTGCTGGTGCACGTGGTATCCCTGTAAGTAGCAATTCCTACCACTGTTCCTGTGTCAGAGACATGATATTGAGAAAAATGCCTTTTTAAAGCCCATTCCAACTAGTCCTCTCTTCCTTGTCCTCTCTTTAGGGTGAACGCGGTGAGCCTGGTCCCGTAGGTCCTAGTGGATTTGCTGGACCTCCTGTGAGTATTGTTTGTGCTGTCCTCCTATGGATGTCACACCATTGCTGTATTTTCTGTGCATGCTTTTCCAACTTCTTGTTCAATGTGTTTTTCTGCCCATAGGGTGCAGCTGGTCAGCCTGGTGCTAAAGGCGAGCGTGGGCCTAAGGGACCTAAGGGTGAAAGTGGACCAACAGGTGCTATTGGCCCAATTGGTGCTTCTGGACCACCAGTAAGTGCACTGTCTCTGGTTCCTAACTGTGCTATATAAGCAATATGGTACCCTGAAGGCCTTGAATTTTGAAAAGATAATTAAAAAAAGAAACAAAACTTCAAACTAGACTGTGAGGAAAGTCACCATACTGATATTCACACATTATATAAACTTTGTCAATCTATTTATGTGGGCTCAGATTGTAAGTCTGGAACTGAAACGCAGAGAAAAAAAATCAACTTGCCCTGAAGATCAGCAAAATCAGTATATCTTGGACCATTCAGGGGGTGATTGTGGGTAAGTTCTGAGCTGAGGATGATGGTATCTTCCTCTCAAAGACAGGATGCTCTGTCACTTTCAGACTTTCAGACCCAGTCATCCAAAAGCAAATGTGCAAATTTGTCTGTGCACTCACTTGCACGCAGGCTTTTCGTGTGCTAACACCTTTCTAGCCCAAAGGTATATACTACTTCATATACATGCAGCGCATTACTGGGAAACTGGTTGAAATTATATAGAAAGTCATGCCCTGGTATTTCAAGTACCGTAAAGTAGTGCAAGATAACATGGCTTGGGGTTCCTACTGTATCATTCTAATAGAGCAACACCAGATCCTTGCACTATATGGCTATTATTAGTCATACAGTACAAACAGAGGGCTTGCTGTTCTCTGCTTTACTGTGTCTTTCACATTTTGGCTTTCAGATTTTCTTAGATGCATGTAATAGTTGCAAGGCAAATTCGTTTGAATTATAAATGCCTTATGCAACTCTTCTCAGTTTTACGATACTGATTTTAAATGTCTGTGAGAATTTACTACCCTAGTGTCAGGATAGGAATTGTGATTTTGGGCCAAGTCCTGCTCCTGTTAAAAAAGCAAAATTTCCCTTACTTTCAATGAGAGTGAGATGGAGCCATTATTCTAGATAGGGAAGATTAACACTGTTTGCTTGATTCATTTGTCTTTTTCAATCCTTCATACATAGGGTCCCGCTGGTGCTGCTGGTCCTGCTGGCCCTCGTGGTGACGCTGGTCCTCCTGTAAGTCTTCAGGCTCTTGGCACTGACATTGTTGCTTTTTATGAAGTCATTGTTTCCTTTAAACCAAATCTTCTTTTTCACTTTTATTTTTAGGGCATGACTGGTTTCCCCGGTGCTGCTGGAAGAGTTGGTCCTCCTGGCCCTGCTGTAAGTAACTCGTGAAGAAGTTCTAAAGGGAGATAAATCAGAAGTTGCACCGGTTAGAGATAATCCTCATTTGTGTTAGATGGACACTAATTCTAACTGCACTGAAATCAGCTTAGATCCTTAGAGGACTGGATGATACAAAGTCTCTAAACTGTTTAAACTCCCAGAGTGGGAGTTATGCATTTAGTTTTTGGTTGTTTTGTTTTGTTTTTATAATTCACCAAGCATCCCTCTGCATCTTGAGGTGTCCAACCATTTGTAAAAATCCGTGTTCCTTTTGCTTTTGTTCACTGTGAGTAACTGCATAGCCACTGATTTTGAGTGGAATAAGAAAGTCATGTCCTATTTGTAAAATAATGTTAAGGTTATCTTCTGTCCACACTTTCTAAAGTATCTGCAGTTTCAGCTCCTGTCTCAAGTAGGGCAGCCTCTCGTTTTTAGGAATGTGAATCCTTGCATCTTTATTTTTCAGCCAAAAATTCTAATCTCAAATTAACATTTGTAGTTTTCTTCTTAAAGGTGTTTCTGACCTTTGCCAAAAGGCACTTATTTTGTTAGAAACCCTACATTTTAATATATTTTAAATCCCAGTATCCAAACCAAATAATCCTGTTGAATTTGAAGAGGTTTTTCTGATAGATTTTGTAGTTATATTAATGTATTCAGAGCCAAATAAATATTTTCCTGCCAAATTTTGCGACTTTCACCTGCGCTGAGTAAAGAAAAAAAAATCTCAGTCCAATAATTCTACTGATTACACCTATCTACTGATAACAAAAGCAACAGAAGCTGCTGCTTCACAACAGCTGATAACCTGTTTATTGCAAAGCATGATTTTTGTGAGGTTTATAAAATGAAACTTATCTCTGCTCTCCCCGCTAAATGGGTCTATATTGTAATGATATCATATTCATACTCAATCCTAGGGCATCACTGGTCCCCCTGGTCCTCCTGGCCCAGCTGGTAAAGATGGTGCTAGAGGTCTACGTGGTGATGTTGGTCCAGTTGGCCGTACTGGTGAACAAGGTATTGCTGGCCCACCTGGTTTCGCTGGTGAGAAAGGTCCAGCTGGAGAGGCTGGTGCTGCTGTAAGTTCCTCAGCATGATATCTCATTAAAAATGTTTTTCTTCATGTAAATGTTATGGCTTCTAAGATACTTTGGCCATTTGTGAAGGGCTTTTCTCTTTTATCCTCAGATTTAGCAAAGCTTTTAAGTAGAAGCTCCACTGAGACTCAAGCAAGTGTTTATAGGCATGTTTGACAAATACGTCATAGGAAGTGAACCTGATCTCAGGGTCAGGTTTTTATCTTTTTTTTCTTTTTTTTGTGGTGAATTGCATCTTTCTCTGCAATTATCCACGTGAAAGCAAAAGGCTAACTGCAGAAGAAATTGCTACTTAGTCTGAGAAAGGGAAGTAGTGTCTCCTACTTTGAAATTGAGCGTCACAGATGGAAAAAGAAGGAACATGTGAACATTCATTTAGAACAATCTCTATTCATTTCTGCATCAGAAACACTAATTTGAGGGGATCACAAGGTTAAAGTTGTCTGGCCCCAGGGTGGCTTAGAATTATGCAAATAAATTAATTAATGTTGAGTGCCTGATAGTTGAATTACTGACATTTTTAAAATCAGACATATTTCTGTCTTATGGAAGTATGCATTTGTGTGAAATAACACTCTGTCTTTCTCAAAAAAATTATACAAATATCTTCTGTGATCTGCAGAAGTTGCAGCTAAGAATGAAATCTTCAGTGTCATTGTTAGACATCTACATTAAAATTTTGAAAGTGACAGTTGAAAATTTCCCCTTTAATGTCCAGTATAAAGCAATACATTTTCTAATTTTTATTCTCTAATTTAATTTCAATTGTGAAAAATGTAATTGAACTAGTAGGTCTGACTGTAAATTAGGATAATAATTTTGGGTAATCTATCAGGATGATTACTTATGCCAAGTTTACTGCTATGTATGCTCAAATTTCAAGGAAATGGAAAAGTGACTTGACTAGATAATCTTTACCTTTCAAATGGTCAATATAGAGCTCTAAGGGTTGTTTGGAGATGTCAGATACCACCTAAGAGATCTTCTAAGGCTGTCTCTGGATCAGTCTCAGATGGCCAGTCTCTTTGCTATGGAATCCCCTCACACAGTCATCCTCTCCATACTTAACACCCCAATTTTCATGCACCACCCACTGTTATTGAATGGGATGGGAAAAAAACGTATATAGTGTTGTTCTTTAACAGCATTTTCACTGGGAAACAGTTGTGAGGGGAGTATAACCAGCTTTATATTCTTACAGTTATTTAGCTTTGTAGTTTAAAGTCATACGGCTTGGTTGCAATTTCTAGGATCTAGCATTAACATACATTGAGATCCTTGAAAAGCAGTTGATATTGTTGTAGAGCAAATCAAATGAGAAACGTGAAGTGCCATAAAAATTATATTTTTCTCTGTTAATATAAATAATATTCTCTTTATGTCATAGGGTCCTCCTGGTGCTCCAGGTCCTCAAGGTATTCTTGGTGCTCCTGGTATCCTTGGGCTGCCTGGCTCTCGGGGAGAACGTGGTCTTCCAGGCATCTCTGGAGCAACAGTGAGTATATGGCTAGTTAACTCATTTAAAAAGAAAAAAGTTTACGTCTCCTCTTAAGGGAAACCAGGGAAAAGGAGATGTGGAATCTGCTGTTTCCATTGCTGCTGCAAACAGAGGATATGGACCTCACAGACTTAGAGCAGTGGAAGAAATGATTGCTCGCTGCAGACAAACAAGACTTGTGTCTGCAAGTGAGCATTTTTTTGAATGGAATCAGAGGTTTCTGATAGAAGAAGAACATTTAGAATGAAGATAATATTTGGTATAGTTAGATATGTTTCTTGTGTCATTAATTTGTTTCACTTCCAGAATTGATTGCAGAGAAATGTTTCTCTTAGATATAGGCCAAAAGTTCTGTAAGACTGGTTGTGTTGTATTATAATGTCACATTTTGTTATCACTGTTCCTGTATTTAGGGTGAACCTGGTCCTCTGGGTGTTGCTGGTCCTCCTGGTGCCCGTGGTCCCTCTGGTCCTGTGGGTTCTCCTGGTCCAAATGGTGCTCCTGGTGAAGCTGGTCGTGATGTAAGCTACGTCTTATTTCCTCTTCAGGATTACTTTTCTTTTATTCTGAGCCAAAGACAGACAGAAAAAGCAGATGCGACTGGAGGTTATTCTGCCAGGAATATATGAGGAAAGCTTGTTATCACCAAATTTTCATAAGCATCATATTAGATGCAATAAACATAGCTTTCAGGGAAGTATAGAAACTGCAGCCACTTTTACTTGAGGGGTCTCATGATTTGTGGCATTAAAGACAAAGTGTTATTTAACTTTAGGCCCACTCAGAAGGCATATGAAGCACGTTACACAAAATGTTGGAATTCAGTTATTGGACGTGTGCAACACTCAGCACTACTTTGGAGCCCTAACAAAACGGGTACACTTTAACATTGTGGCTGAACGAGATAATGTTTCTCAATATGCATTCTGTCACCACAAAATGTGAAGTATACTTGTAGGCTAAAAACATGATGGAACAAACTCAGGCCTGTGTGGTCGGTTCTGCTGAACAGCAGAGATCAGTGCAGGTTAAGACCTGAGTCCTATGCAGAAGGGAGAATGTGGGAACACTGAAGTGGAACAAACTGCTCCCTCTGCTGCCCTGCCTTATGGGTCATTACTTGCAGGACAGGGTCCTGATCCCAGTTCTACACAGAGCAGCAAATAAACTTACCCATCCAGTTTAACCATCCAAGTTGGTAGTTCACCTCGAAGAAAGTTATCCATACAGTGGTTATACATTACTTACACTATAAGAACAGTTAAAGTGTTAACATGTTACCTTGTCTACTGTAAGGATAACTATATAAAGCTTTCTCTGGACCTTATCAGAAGAACTTATTTGATAACCTGAAGTATTGTTAACAAGAGACTCCTGTGAGTCCTGAAACTGGAAAAAAAAAAAGCTTTGCTAGCGTACACAGTGAAACAGTTGAAGTGAAATAAACATTCGCAAATGAAGTCATTTAAGCTTGTGAAGTACCACAACAAAGTAATTTAGCTTGACTACTGTGTAAGTCCTTTTCTCGCCACTGGCATTTTTCATCTAACAAGTAAGTCTCACTTTTAGAAGAGTGTATGAAGTGTATGAAGACCACTATTGTCTTGACCTTTTCATTTAGAGAAATATAGCGAAATCCAGTAACTTTCTTCTTGTACTGAACTTGCAAAGACTTAAAAGGCCATCTTATTTTTCTGAGAACACTTAAAATATATATAGGGGATTTGAAAGTGGCATTTATAAGGAAGAGTTTTTTATTGTCAAAATTTACGCTATCTCATCTCAATGTCTTCTTATTCTCATTGGAAGCAATTAGACTGACACACAGTTCCATGTGAGATGAAGGCTGATGGAATTTAATGCTTTTTTCATGGTATTTTAACAGGGCAACCCTGGAAATGATGGTCCTCCAGGCCGTGATGGTGCTCCTGGCTTCAAGGTAACTTGTTCTTTTATTTCGTAATCATGGAAGAAATATTCCAGTATGTGTAAGTCAGTAGTAACACACTGTCTGTCCCTTTCCACTCCTTTGTTCCCAGGGAGAGCGTGGAGCTCCTGGTAGCCCTGGTCCCAGTGGTGCACTGGGTGCTCCTGGTCCTCATGGCCAAGTTGGTCCTGCTGGAAAGCCTGGAAACCGTGGTGAACCTGTAAGTTGATAAGACCTTAATTTTTTTCATTAACACAGCACTAACATTTGTCCATAATATATACATATTATACCTCAAGTCCCTACAATACGTGGATAATTATTTTGCTTTCTGCAGAGATGTGTTGAGCATGGAATCTTCCTTAGGTATAATATACAGCACTGACAAGCATTTTTCTATTCCTGTTTCAGGGTCCTGCTGGTGTTGTGGGTCCTGCTGGTGCTTTTGGTCCAAGAGGTCTTGCTGTAAGTCTGATTTCTAAATACAATACCACATTGACACAAGAAGAGAAAACATGCTTTATTAATAAGAACTTGTGACTGTGCTCAAGATATGGGTCCAAAAAGTAGTGTTTAAGGAGCTGCAAATATTTATAGACCTAGAATTAAGATGAGTGTTCTCTTGTATGGAAGCAATCCTGAAGCTTTTGGGATTGACACTCTTCCTGGGTATGTTAACATGTTGTGTGTAAATATATATATATAACAGGAGCAACCTATGGAATAAGGTAGAATGCTCATGCTTAATTCTTGCTTTGACAGTGGTACATACTTGAAGCCTTCTATTTTATTTCTCATACACCTATATCCCTTCCTAGGGCCCACAAGGTCCACGTGGTGAGAAAGGTCTACCTGGTGATAAGGGTCCAAGAGGTCTGCCTGGCTTGAAGGGACACAATGGATTGCAGGGTCTTCCTGGTCTTGCTGTAAGTAAATGATTTTCAGTATTTTGAATATAAAGAGCAAAAAAAAAGGAAATAAGGTCACCCTAGTGTGCAACTACATATGCACAACCCATCAGGTTGATACCACTTACTGCATTCTGTATCATCTTTCAAAGGCCATGAGATTCTCTTTAACACTCAACTGTCTTCAGACAAAATGACAAATTTTTATATTGCCATTGATAGTTGGCTTTAAACCTGTAAGTAACATTAGTTGTCCTGAAACTCAACTGCATTTGGTCTGCACAGAGCTCAAAAAGCTCTGCCTTTTTTAAAATACTATTTCTTATTTTGGCCATAAATTGTAAAGCTTTGTGTTAAAGAGTAACAGAAGTAACGTGTAGATTTTCTTCTTTTTAAATTCTGGTATCCCCTTTAGGAATTCTGATGTTTGTTTTAAAGTCTTCTCTGAAAATCTGAAGAAACAATATAGAGGCTTTTATAGGTTATCCTCTTAAATGCCTCTTTATGCTCTCCCTCCTCCCTCCCAAAAAACAGCATTTTATACCCCAACTCTGCTAATAACTGTCATTAGCCCTAGATTCTCATTCTCTGAGCCCAAATATCTCCCCCATGAATCATGCTAATACAAATGTGTGCCACTGCATCTTTTTAATTACTATGCATGTATCTTTCCCAATAGGGCCAACATGGTGATCAAGGTCCTCCTGGTAATATCGGCCCTGCTGGCCCAAGGGTATGTGAATTTAAGAGCATATACAAATAACTCTCCCATTCCTTTTGTGCAATATATATGTACACTCCTGTTTATATGAATCTCTATTCGTAGTGTTTTCTACTGTTATTAAACTGTTTGAGTTTCCTTTTAGGGTCCACCTGGTCCTTCTGGTCCTCCTGGTAAAGATGGTCGCAATGGTCTCCCTGGACCTATTGGCCCTGCTGGTGCACGTGGCTCTCATGGTAGCCAAGGCCCTGCTGTGAGTATAACTTATTGTTGTTAATTGAATAAACACATTTATGTCACAGTTACAAGACAACCACTTCAAAACCTTAGCAGTTTAGGAAAATATTTATTTATTAAATTAAAAAATTATTCCAAATGTCTGTTGGTATTTAGCATTAAACATTCCCCTGACAGGCCTAAACCTGAAGTCCTTGTTCATTCCTTATGGCCAGAGAGCAAATACCCAAAGAAAATGTGGTAGTCCTATGCTGTGCATCTTCTACTGCTTGAGGCCCATAGTAGTCACCACAGGGTGGGTCCATATGTGCTGCCTCAGACTGGAGCTCAGGGTGCTAGGGGTTAATTAGGAATATGCATTTGTGGAAGAATTTAGTCGAGAGAACCATATCTGTAATAGAATGCTGCTTGTCTTTTGCTTTTGAAAAACTATAGGGTCCTCCCGGTCCTCCCGGTCCCCCTGGTCCCCCTGGTCCAAATGGTGGTGGATACGAAGTTGGCTATGATGCAGAATACTACCGGGCTGATCAACCTTCTCTCAGACCCAAGGATTATGAAGTTGATGCCACTCTGAAAACTTTGAACAACCAAATTGAGACCCTGCTGACCCCAGAAGGCTCCAGAAAGAACCCAGCTCGCACCTGCCGTGACCTAAGACTTAGCCACCCAGAATGGAGCAGCGGTATGTTAGTGCCAGATGTTTGCCCTTTCTGGCTCAGGGAGCAGTTCCCTTTCTTTGATGAATGGTATCCTTGGCCACCCAGTGAAAATACTAAGTGACTAATTAATTTCTCTCTGCCTCCACTGAAAATAGATGTAAGGACATTCCGAAAAGCTGTTTATAGCCATTGTTGCAAAATTATTGCAATAATTTTCCAAAATAATACAAGAATACTTAACTCAGCTTTTGGATATAATTCCTTATACATTAACAATCTAAAATACATATACCAGTTATCACCTTAGTATTGTACCCAGTTGTGATATTTATGACCTCTGAGTTCCTATATCAAAGAAGTGAATATAAACTGAATGCAAATATTAGGCTGAGTGAACTATTGTTCACATTTCTGTCCTCAATCGCAGGCTTCTACTGGATTGACCCTAACCAAGGCTGCTCTGCGGATGCCATTAGAGCGTACTGTGACTTTGCCACTGGTGAGACTTGCATCCATGCTAACCCCGACAATATTCCTGCTAAGAACTGGTATGTCAACAAGAATCCCAAGGACAAGAAGCATGTGTGGTTTGGTGAAACTATCAATGGTGGCAGCCAGGTAAGTGATTTATGGGAGGATGATCATTTCCTACAGTGCTGTCTGAAGAATTCCCAATTCACAGGCTCTCAGCGAGCAAACACATAAACTCTCCTAGAGGAGAAATATGAAAAAGGGAACTACTTTTTATCTCAAGGGAACAGAGCTCCAGTTCTGGTTATGATCACAATTTGCTAAAAGGATTTCTCAATATTGTTCTAATTTTTCTTGGTGACTGCAAACGATCAATTCCATATGACTAATGGCTATTGCCAAGGGAAGCCTGGACTGAAATATAGTGTATTAGTATAAAGACAGCCCAGAAACTGTCTGAAAAAGTAAGACAAATATCTTTGCTTCTTGTTTTGATATTTTTTACATGACACTGTTCCTGGAAAGATATTTATATTACACACCACAGATCCTGAGTGTATGCCACCACGTTCAGAATTACCAGTGTAATTAGAAATGAGAAATGAACGTACTTGCACATTAGACACTGTACTAGCCAACTGCAAATAAATAGCTTTTGTACATCTAAGGAGATGTAATTACATAATTCTTAAATGAAACTGAGTTGATGTTTTGATGAAATCACAGTGTCCAAGATCTATAGTAAAAGAACATAAGACTGATGACACTGGCTCAGAACAAGGGTCCAGGGTAGTCTGGGGTCCTGTTTTTTACGGTGGCTAAAAGCAGATACTGTAAAAGAATATAAGAACGAAATAAATATTTGTAACATCCACAGACACTATTCTATTAAACTAAAAAAAAAAAAGATTTGGGGGTTTTCTTGAGACAGGCATTGTTTCTGTCTATCTACAGAAACGATAGATTTCCTTGAACTTGTGTGATCTTGTCTTAGACTCCACATAAACTGTTAACACCCCATCTTGGAACCAATTTCTACAATTTAATTGACTACATCCACTCATGTCTGGTTTTCAACCTACCTCCTACTAGTTTTATTTGATGTTCTTTAGTTGCAATAGACAAGTGAGCACAGACTTATGTGATTATTTTTTCTCATGTTCCTAGAAAAAATATCACATACTTCCACTACAAACATCCACCATTCCCCAGCAATACAACTGACCAGGTTCCTTTCTGTTTTCCAGTTTGAATACAATGATGAAGGAGTCACCTCAAAGGATATGGCCACCCAACTTGCCTTCATGCGTCTGCTGGCCAACCATGCCTCCCAGAACATCACCTACCACTGCAAGAACAGCATTGCCTACATGGATGAGGAAACGGGCAATCTTAAAAAGGCTGTTATACTGCAGGGATCCAATGATGTTGAGCTACGAGCTGAAGGCAACAGCAGATTCACTTTCAGTGTTCTCGAGGATGGCTGTTCTGTAAGTAACGCAGAAACCACGGGCACCACGATTGCCTATGCTTAAGCACGTGATGAGGAACAGAGTTTCAGAATTAGATTCTCAGTCAGACCAGCAAAATTTTATGCAATGAAGATAAATAGCTTAAAAAACAAACTATGCCAGATCTTTAACAAGTGGGAAGGAGAGGGGTACAAACAAAGCCACCTTCTGCTGTGCAGTGTGGCAAGGAAAAAGAAAAAGCTTTTCAGAGGGACCAGACCCAGATCCTGTGTAAGCTGAAGACTGATGAGAAAATTGTGCACAAGCTATGGGAGGGGGAGGATCTTTAAGTCCTGAAAAACTCAGGCAGGGTTCTCTGAGGATTTAACATTAGTGTGAATAACATAGTAGTTTATGTAAAGCATCACACATATAACTTCAGAAGATTAATGTAAATATTTTCTCTGTATCAGAGATCTAAATAATTGGACATGGGTATCTGACTTGCTAACAATGTTCAGCAAAATTAATATGAAATTCTTTCAGAAATTATCCATTCAGGTGAAACAATTCTCAGTACTATGAACAATGCAATAACAATTGTAATGAATCTTCTCTTGCAGAAAAAGAACAATAAATGGGGCAAAACAATTATTGAATACAGAACAAACAAGCCATCTCGCTTGCCCATCCTTGACATTGCACCTTTGGATATTGGCGGCGCTGACCAAGAATTTGGTGTGGACATTGGCCCAGTCTGTTTCAAATGAATGAACTAAAATTAACTTAAAGCCTCTCCCAAATTATTCTCTTGTCATTTCTTTTTATAATGAAAGCTGACTCCTTCCATTTCTTCTGTTCATCTACTTGCTTAAACTCTGGGCGAAAGAGAAGGAGAAGAATTGATTGGAGCATTGTGCAATGAAATTTAATACAGCCCCAAAAGAACTTGGAAGTCTTTCAGGATTTACCACCTTGCTTTGGGAAATGTCAACCTTTGTAAAGAAAAAAAAATAAACAAAATAAAAAATCATGAAAGTTTGCACCACTTGTGGCCTTTGAATATCTTCCACAGAGGAAGTTTAAAACCACGACTTACAAAGGTTTAAACTACCTCATACACTAAGTCAAGTGTGATCCACATCTTTTGTAGGAACTTCTCCATATGATCTGAGGTACTTTCAGTTCCACTCAAAAATACGGTGGTGCTAATTATTATTACAGAGTATCTTTCCAATACTTGAACTTTGATGGTGCTAGTAGCATTTAAAGTATCACTTCTCTGTTTCTTTGAAGTCTGTCTCAAAACTTAGAATGTCCTGTCTCACCCACAGCTTAAGCATGTGGATCAATTTTCCTCATCTTTGTCTTCTTCCTCCAAAATCAGGTGCTCCTGCTTTCAAATTTCATTTCCATCTTCTACAATGGGTAAAAAAAAATCATTTCTCTAAAAAAGAAAGAAAATGTATTTTGTATATGTGAGATGTTTAAATAAATTGTGAAAAAAAAATGAAATAAAGCATGTCCAGTGTTCCAAAAGAAGCTATTCAATGAGTTAAGTTGCTTGCTTAGATGCCTTGGCAGATTTTCATACCCAGAATTTACAATACGTTTCATTACTGCAACTATCTTAGCCCATTGCTGTAAAATATTTTCTTAGAGCATTCAAAGTCTGCCTACAACTCTCTTATAGGTGTGATTGTCTATTTGACTCTTTATTTCAAAACCACCTTTTGAAAAGTCCACAATATAGTATGAGAAGTTCAAAAGTAGAAATAATTCCTTCCTTTTTTCCAAATGCTAAACAGGATTAATGGCCAAAAGAAGGAAAATGAGGCTTCATCTTACACTTGAAGACAGAAAGCTCCTTGGTGTTAAGAGAATTGTGCT
The DNA here is from genome assembly GCF_036013475.1 of Columba livia. Taxonomy (NCBI): domain Eukaryota; kingdom Metazoa; phylum Chordata; class Aves; order Columbiformes; family Columbidae; genus Columba; species Columba livia. The sequence goes on from NC_088603.1 coordinate 26,616,937, forward strand.
GTGTGCTTTCAAAATGATATGCAGAAGCCCATACAAGAAACCTCTAAACTTGGTTGTCTTGTCAGGGAGATCAGGATTTGTTAGGCTCTTACTATTCATTCAGTTCTGTGTGAGACACAGAACTATCTGGTATTGCTAATGTTATAATTCACTGTCACAAAAAACACACCACAAGAAGTAAAGACTGTTCTTCTCTGAGGCCTTTTTAAGAGACTGCTGTCATACAGTGCTTTTCTGAAAACCCTAAGTGAACCGTAATTCCAACAGCCGTGTTTTTGGAATAGGGAAGGCACTCGGGAGAACACACAAAGGACCATGAGGACAAGAGCAAAAGCAGGTAAGGTGAGAGGTGAGAGAGACTTCGTCAGCAGGAACTCCCAAAGGGAAGCATGAAGAAAATATCCAGGAGAAGATCCCTATCACCTGGAGAAAGCACCGTTCCAAAGGTTAGTGGCTGAGAGTCTGAAGGCACCTCCAAACAGTGCAAGGAGGAATAAGCTTCTAAAGAAATTTTTTAGTTCTTGCTTGCAATTAATCGGTTAAGGGAAAATGGACAAATATCAAAACAGGGCCCTACGTGTAGCTGCTATGTGCCCACAGCTGTGTGCTGAATTAACAGAAGGGGAATTGCTGTGATAAAATAACAGCCTATTTTTTCTTGAGTAAAACATACTACAGGTAAACACCTGCATTGATTCATCGGACCAGGATGATTCATAAAGTGTTAGTATTTCAGTCATTGTCTTGGTATGTCAAAATATAATTTTTATTGTTGTTCTAAAAAGAAAATAGTTAAATGTTTTAGCATGGCAAGAGTGTCTCTTCTTACATAGATTATCTACACACCAGGAAGCTCCTACAAGGACTGAAAAGATAAAATAACACCCTTCAGTCCACACAATCCACTAGGATGTATGCAAAGGTTATTGCTAGGACTAGGAGGTGGATTTGCTGCCTGGGAAGGAAAACAAAACCAAACCAAACCACAACACATTTAAATTAACACTTGAGGTTTAGCAAGGAAACTACAAAAGGCAAATCCTGTCTCTTTTGTCATCTTCTGATTTCTCCTTTGTTCTCTGTGATCTGTTCCACAGCATGTCCTGCCAGGCACAGAACACTTCCTTTCTACCAGCTCATTGGTAACATCCAAATTCTGCTGTGTTTTCACACCTTTGCCACAGAAGTGGACTCATTTGGAAATCAAAGCTGAAAAAATACATAGCACCTACCTGTCAACTTCTATCCTCATTAGCATCAAGAAGATACTCAGTTTGGCCTGCAGGTTTTGAGCTCATCAGAATGTACTGTCCATTTTGCTTACGCTGTGCACAATATTGAAGAAACTGTCTTTCCTCTCAAAAACTATAGCTGAAAATCAGTGAGATGAACTGCAGGCAGCACAGGGAGGCTTCATATTGTCAAATTTCAGGAATATAAAATGATGAGTAAACTTCTGGTAAAGTGAAATTAATCATTTTTGGGAGTGGTCTGCCTCTCTGTAAGGATTATCTCTGGAGCATTTAACTAGAAGTGGGTACATATCAGCAGTAATGCAACTAGACTGTTAGCATAAATCAGCTAAAACAATAGGGTTAAAACAGGTTAAAGTTTGTGTTCAGAACAAGAAAGAAACCTGGAAGGAAAGGAAAATAGCTGGGGTAACTAAGCGAAAGATAAATTGCTGGAGAAGATGCATGAGGCTTACTAAAAAGTCTGTAGAAGTGTTTAAAGTGTCCCTGTGCATATGAACTGGGATTCCTACACAGTCCTCTTGACACCTGAATTTTACTAGTTGTGATGGGCAACAGCTCTTGAGGCTGGTTTGCACTTTTATAAGCATGTTCTGTCCATGAGCACAAGACCCTCCCAGTCAGCCTGTGATCCCAGCATGCAGGGGAATCGTTCAGATAAATGTGAATCTAACAAAACAGCAGTTGCCAGGGGGTGATGAATTAATTCAGTCTCCCCTTTCCTTTCTCCTCCTGAGTGTAGCTTGCTCTCCTGGGCCCAGTCTCAGGCTGGCAGATGCTGCTTCCCACTCCCACAGGCTCAGCTGGCAGTACGTTGGGCTCCCCATAGCCTGTGCTTTTGCATGAATATGGCATAAGTACGTTAAAAATAGAGGTGATGTGAACATGTTAAATTCAAGCAAGGCAGAGCAAAAAGAAACTTCCAAACCTGGAAAGCTGTTGCAGAAGGAACAGTTGTGACTGTGCAGGCTCCTTCACTGGGAAGAGAATAATGAGCCACTGATCACCATCATAAAGATCTCTGTTCATCAGTTTAAAACATAAATACTGTGCCAAAGACTGCAAATAGACAGATTTCCTTTAATACAAGTAATGGACTAAGCAACATTAAGAGGCTGCAGCTTTTGACATGACTTGACGAGTTCTGCTGTCGCGCTTAGTGGTTTCAGACAGGATCTCCTAGAAGATGTTTTTCTAACACCTACTTGATGCAGTGTTTTAGATTAGAATAATGCATACTAATTTCAAACAATGAGAGAATAGCAAGTTCAAGTGAAGAAATTCTTAGATACGCTACGAGAAGAAATCTTAAATTCATCTGGCTTTATGCAGGCTTCATTCTGATCTCATTGAAATACCACTAATTTTCTGTATTGCTCCACTATAAACCCCAGATGAAAAATGATTGCAACCTATGGTGCATAAACAAAGATCTTCCACAGAAATTACTATATTTTCATAATCTTTGGCTGGAGTAAATTTGTCCTATCCTGGAAAACAGGTGGTTGAATACAGGTGTTACATGAGCAAAATTTCCTAAACATGATTACATGCTTGAGTATACTCTCCAAGTACTCAGGAAATTCTGGTTCTCGTTAAGCCAAGTATAATTATCAACAGAAACAAATACAACATTTGAATCCTATTTTGAACACAAGCATTGGAAATATATATAATCCATTCCGATAATTATTGTCAACATCATCTTAAAAACACTTATATCTTTTATTTTCTCTTATTGCTTTCAAGCTTCCGAAAGTGACTATTTGGGTGAAATTAAACAAGTTTTCCCAAGTGCCCATTCTTAACACCCTTAGTGAAACAGCCAGAGCAGGTCTCCATCATTTCCATGCACATAGTGCACCACCTATTGACTTAGACACTAATTACCAGCCCCTGAAGAGTGTTGGGTGGTTTGTTTGTTTGTTTGTTTTTCTGAATTCACTGTCATGGTTACTATCCATATCTTTTGCCTATATCCCAAGGACTATCTCTGCAAAATAACAGTATCACAACTCATCCTAAAAATATATTATCTTATCAGAAGAACACCCACCCAAAGCAGAAAAGCTCCTGGCAGCAAACTGCAGTCTCACTCGGGGTAGAAAAGACTCAAGACAATAATAATTGAGTCTTACAGTTGTTACGTTCTATGAATCTGAAACAGTAGAAGCAAATTCATCTGATTAATAGCTCCACAATGAAGCAAATGCTGCTTAAGATGCTGTCTGTAACTCACCTGTCCGTCTCCTGCAACTAGCTCTGTGCAAAGATACTGCTGTTAAATGGACTTCTTTTACATATACAGTGCTTTTGGGAGTGATCTGGAACAGGTCAGAGCAAAAATAATTTAATTTACAGAGGAACTGCAGGGTTGGGTTCCTCCTGTTCCACAATACTGTTGTGAGGTTCATAAGGACACGGGTGGCCGACAGGAAATTCAAGATGGCATCTCACAGCATCTCTTTCTTCTTCTCTATTTTCCTAGACACAAGGAATAAATTTTTTAGAATGAGGGTGGTAAAATACTGGAACAGGTTGCCTGGAGAGGTGGTAGATGCCCAGAAACATTCAAGGCCAGGCTGGACAGGGCTCTGAACAAGCTCATCTAGTTGAAGATGTCCCTGCTCATTGCAGGGGGGTTGGACTAGATGACCTTTGAAGGTCCCTTCCAACCCAAGTTGTTCTATGATTCCTGACAAACTGATAGATGCTTACTCAGCTCCCAGAGTCAGGGCCTCAGCCTTTGAGCACACTGTGTGTTTCAGACAAAAGCAATCCATTTACACTAGACTCACTCTAGACTATTTAATTTTATCTTAACCCAGTGCGAGGTTTCATTGTTTTCCTCCTGTTGTCTGCCTGCATTTCTGGAAAGGTTAAAAGTTATTTTTTGCAAGGCAAAGATAGCCTTGTCCTGAGGCATAAGTGGAAGCCATTAATAACTGCACCCACACTTGGGTAAACTATTCGTGACCCACTAAATTATCCTCCAGACTTCACAGTGAGACTTGGACATCAGCAATTATGCTTTACACAAATACATATACAGGGTTAACGTGTTCATAATGGGGAAAAATTGTAGCAGACCAGTTTGAGGTGAGAATGGGTTTGGTTGCTCTCTCATCACTGATGGAGGAAGGCAACATAACATGAAGAATAATTGCATTGTTTTCTATTGACCCCTTCATCTGTTTCTTAACATGGTTACAAATTTTAATAGATATTTCAGTTAAACTCATAGCCTCTTACTATCTTAATCTCAGGAATTTATGGGTGCATGATCTTCTAAAAAATAACAGTTTTAAGCTGGTTATCTGATACAATCTGGATCTGGTATGTTGAGAAACAACTGTGATCTCTTTTCCATTTCCAAATTGCTTTGCACTCTTCTGCCACCTTGAGGGCATAGACCCATACTCCGAAAACCACGAGGTGTTTTGAAGACTGGTGCCTTACTTGTGTGGTGGAAATAGCCTGTCAAAGCCAACAGGCAAGGCCAAAGATTTCTTCTGTTTTTATTAGCTGCTCTTTCACATCTAGATCAAGGCCAGTATTTTTCATTGGCTATTGTATCACCTCTTTACCAGCTACTTGTCTGTTCCTGCTCTCAAGTCGATAGTATGTTAGAGTTTCTGCCTTCAGTTTTGAAAACAGCATTTTGATTTCCTCTTTCCTAGTATTTAGATTCTTATGCTCCAGCACTACAGAAAGGAGGACATCTCAAAGAGATTAAATTATTGCATATTCCATGAAAACAGGCGGATGGACAGTGGAGAGAGAGCCCTGTCATTTTTCCCTGATGCATGAAATTACAAGAGAGCTGCTGAAGGACATAGGCTTACGCAGTGGCCACTGCATATGGATTTGTCCTGGTTTTAGGCTTTAAAAAAATGACATATTGTTAGATAAGCCTCCCAGTAAAAGTGTTTTTAAAGCATGTGCAAAAACATCACATCAAAGACATAGATCCATATGTCTGTCATTAGAGCAATTATTAAAGTGTACCATGCACAGGGGATTCAAAGCTAGAAGCAAACAATAATATCTGTCCTGCAGATTCCAGCTCACCAGGCTTTTACACAAAATTTCTGGAAACGGCACAACTTCTCAGCTTTCTACTAGTTCTGAAATGGGAAATTTTCATGAAACCTGAGGTGCATAGTAGCCCATGTTGATATTTTGTGTATATATGTTTATATTTCAACATCATAAAATTACGTAAACCCATTAGAGCTCACAGCAGCCCAACAACCTATATACACAAATAGATACGACAGAACACTCTGTAATATTCTGCTTAAATTAAACTACTTCCATGTAATTTCATCTTTAAATAATGACCCATGGAAAGATTTTAGTCTGTTGAATGTTTTAGAAGCCTGAGGCTAACAGAGAATTTGTTTTCCAAAGTTTCATAGAGTGGTTTGGAAGGGACCTTTAAGGCCACATAGTTCCAAACCCCCTGCCATGGGTGGAGGAAAGGGGAGAAGCCGTCCCTGGGTGGGCTCGAACCACCAACCTTTCGGTTAACAGCCGAACGCGCTAACCGGTTGCGCCACAGAGACTGCCTTGCAAAAATCCTCTGTAATAAAAAAATAATTGCCCTTCCTAAAATAAAATTACTTTCCTAAGAACACTGATTCCAACAAGCAGAGATACTCTGCATTAAATTCTACTAACTCTTACACTCTTTCAAGATGGAAAAAAAAAATTACGATACAGTATTTCATTGTAGTAGATTATTTCATAGAGGAACTAAGTAATTCAGTGTTTAAATGCAAAAACTACTCAAGAGCACCATGCAAATTCCAGTGAGAAATTACAATGGAAGTAAGTAAGATTGTTCTTATTGGAGAAACTATATTGGCTGGTGGGTTCTCCCTAGAAAAAAAAGAGCCCTCCAAAGGCTTGATCTCAAAATCAAAATCAACAGACAGGGATATTCTCCTCCCTGACATCAGTCAAGTATACTCAGTTCCATCAAATTTCAAACTCATTTAAAAAAACTTGGGAAAATAGCATAACTCTAAAGATTCAGAGTTATGTTAAGTTCAGCAAGAAATTACCTTATAGAGATAAATATCTTTATAAAAACTGACTTCTTCTATTTCTAATGTAGCTTGGTTTTCACTCTTGAAAGAATATTACAGAATCAAGTGTACAAATATAAGTTGCTTGGAAAAATCAGAGCTGACAAGTCATTTAGTAATTTCAAAAAATTGTATTTTGGCACTGGTGTCCATGATAGTCAATTATAATTTTTCATTCACAAATAAACCTTCTCACACTTCGACTTTTCCATTTTAACTTTTGTCCAATAAACTAGTCAGACCCTTCCATTTTTTATTTGCTTTTAAATTAAAAATTCCATAGCTCATTCATAGCTGGTTCCACAGTGAAATACGTGTAGCTTTTATAACCACTCAATTTCACTGCCTGAAACATTGCAGGATAAGCAGTGTCAGCTGAGGACACGAAGGGAAGGCGGCTGAATGAGGACAGCTTAAAAGCCACTCTGAGGAGATGAGGTGGTCTCAGTGCCCAGCCAAAAGACACTGTGCAGCCTCCAGCAGCATTAAACAACCTAGTCAAGAATTTGCCCATCAGCACAGATACATTTAATATTTCACTTTCTATTTTGGATAGGTTATGAAGCACTGAATTGCCCAAAAATAGTGGAAATCATACATGAGTGAAAACAGGTCGGTTACATTTGGGGTCTGAAGCTCAGTGGAACATTCTTCCAGCTTCTCACAATCAGGAGGAGATGCCACTTCATTCATCATTAATATTTACATTGTCCTTAATTTTTCTTTAGCCAAATGTCCTTTGTGACACTGAAGTTTGTCCTCTATCCAGGCTCAAGGATCAAAGGATTCATTTCCCATCCCAGTATTTTCCTACCCACTGAGATATTTTCCTGTCCCCATATTCCAGCATTATTGTAGGCAATAACAGCAACTTCACTTCTCACTTTCTTTTCTAACAGAAAAGCTTCACCTTCTTTTCCAGCTCTTCACCTACCTTCAACTCTCAAAATGTCACTCCTTTCTTATACTGCTTTTATTCTTGTGAACATTGTTTTGTCAGGAAATTCAGCTTGCCTCTTCATGATGTTCTTTTGATAATTTTCTAGGTTTTTGACTGTTTTACTTGATGTGTTCTGCCCTATATAGATTGCTGACCCCATTACAGATTTCAGGCTTTGAAAAAATGAACCGATTCTTTAAGAATAAAGGGAATAAAGAGAACTGCTTTAGAGAGATGCTTTACCTTCAACCAGTTTTCATATCAAGTGCAGGGTCCTATAACTTGCAAACCTTTTTAGCAGTATCAACAGGCACAAGCCACGAACGAAGCTGTAAGAGTAGGTGTTGTGCAAGCACAGAGCAAAAAGATTCCTCCTAGAACAGAAAGAATGAAGCCTGTCCAGGAAGTGCTAGAGGACAAGAGGCCATGTCGACAGACTTCTAAAGAGCTTTAGTAACCCTTCTAAGACCTTATAAATTACATTAAAGAAACTACATCTTTAGGCCTAAAGTATTTCAAGGTGATATCATGGGAAAGAGAACAAAAGAAGCAGGTACTGAAGCACAAAACAAGACCAGATTGGTCCAGTCTGGAGAAACTATAAAAATTAGGCTAAAGGCTGTATCTCATTGGCCTAGAGACAGGATGAAAAGTCAGTTTTATTTTCCTGTTAGATTTGTAGTAATGCAGCTTTATGTTAGCTATTAGATATTAATCTCTAGGAGGGATGTGCCCTCAGGCATCGCTCCTCTGGGATGAATCCCATGCTTATTCAGATGTTTGCACTTCAGGATGCACTGAATTTTTAATCTTCTACAGCTCATCATTTGAATCTTGGGCAAGACTTATCCTTAACAGTTGGACCGCCTACTAGTATTTTTTAATGTTTCTTTAGTTAATGTTCCTTAACATTTTAAAATGTAGAAACAATAAGTACAAAGATGTTTTCCCCTCCATTAAATTTATAAAAACTATTCTGCTATTCTGCCTCTGTATTTCTATCATGCAATTTTTTATTACACTGTTTTAGTTCATTTGCTATATTTCCTAAAATGTACCTTCTGTAAAGTTCTTCCCAGAACTTCCTTGCCTTTCAGCTTCATGTCAGTGTAATCAATAAATGAAAATCAGCTCTCATTCTCACAGGTACCTGGTCTTTTTATCAGAGGACACCTACCTAACATCTGTGACAGAGGTGACCATTGAGGCAGGGTATGTTGCACACAAAGCACAAGCTGCCTGAGACTTTGATGCAGAACTTTCTGAACTCAAGGTTCAGTACTTTTTGATGGAACAGTATAAGGCAGACTACTAATATACTGCAGAGAACATTAATGATGATTAGTGTTAATGATTTTTACTAGAGATTGCACTGATGGAAGTGGAAATTATGTTCTCCCTCTCTCTGTTTTAAAAATAACATGGTATTTAAAGGGTGGCATCTGTCTTGCTGGCAGTCAGAAGAGAAGGTTCCTAATGCTCCAAAAACATGACACAGCTCAGACAGTGGCTATATAGGCTTCCAAAGGCTGCCCCGTAAAGAATTCTGAATTTTAAAGAGACACATCTGGGAGGATAATGGGGAACCAGGAAGAGAAACAATGAGAAAATAAGGTGTTGATGAAAAAAAGAATAATTCAATTTGACAAGGAACTAAGAGTGACCAGCACTTTCTCTCAAGAAGGAGTCAAGAAAACAGAAGGCGAAAATAGAAAAAAAAAAGATAGTACCTGCATACCAAGAAACTAATCTAAATTGAAAATTCTGAACCCATTACATCGATGAATACGAACCTTTGAGGATAAGAATCTACACAGCCAAAAGAAAAAGAGCTTTGCATTAATGAGCCATGCAGAGTCCCAGTCCTGACGCGAGGCTGCAGTGATGACCACACCTCACGATGCAGAAAAGTGCAGCCCTTTGACTGTCCTTAATGGAAGAGGATGGATGACAAACATTTGCAATCTGCCTATTTCCCTTCCTGGTCCCCATCCCTCCAATCCACCTCTATGTCAGATCCACAGAAATCTGAACTGAAAACACAATTAAGTCTCATGCTATAGTACCATGGATGTATTTCTCTCTTCGTGATAAAGCTAAATATAGCTTTTGTACATGTGATTTCAAAACTGCTTCATGTAATATCAGCTTGATTTTAGCACAGAGTATTGAGGAACCATTTTTATAACTGCTATAAAATCATAAATCTGTAAAAGCAGTAATCTGTGATAGCATTTCCAAGATATTACAGGTCTGGTGGCATATCAGCTTCAGTAATTGACTGGGACACTACTCAGGGCGCACTGTTTGATTGAACAAGTCCACTGAGAAATAAACCTTTTACTCTCTGTACTCCCTCTTCATTAACATAATCAAATATTTGCAATAGATGGCTACCATACCTGCACACACCACACAGAAACCTGATGCTTACAGAAAGATGAGGCTGAAAACTCAGCAACTAAAATGTTCAATGTTGTGATTTGGAAGTACATAAAAGGTGCTGAAGTAAAAGATGCAGTACTGAAAATACTACTCTCCCCAGGAGTCTGTTGGAGATACAGCTTTATTTCTGGAATTACAACATGAGCAGAGTAATCTGACAGTGTTGCAGAAATTAAGATGTGATATGGTTTTGGATATGACAAATCCTATCAATTAATTATTCAACATTTAACCTGTAAGATAATGTAGGGCATCTTCTAGTTAGTATATAACAAGCAGTATGTTCCTTGGATGATACATGAAACTTACAGATTAGAGGTAAATCATAATTTTTTTTCCAGCTCTGGTGCCTACATTTCTTGCTACATACACTTGTGCAGAATTAATTCCACACCTATAAGCATATAAAAACTCTAAAGGGAAAGCATCACATGGGAATGCCCTAATATTCTTCTGACAGTGTTCAAGTATCAGCTCTCTGTAATGTATAGTCACTTCATCCATTTTTACACTTACAGTCCTTGGGCTTGCCTTGAGCCTTTGATTGAGGACACCAGATCAAACTCCAGAAGCCACGTGTGGCTATAATGCTGAAAACAGGAAAATCAAGAGAAAGAGATCTACTGGGAACTGAGCTTATCAGCAAACTTGTATGTACCTACCAGGTGTGACCCATGGCACGGAGTTCTTCCATTCACACTGAGCTTGTCGAGCTAAGTCAGGCAGCAGTAAAGGAAGAATTATCTCACCTAAATTATACCTGTGCAAGTGACATCTATCCAACTTATCTAAATTCAGCAGTCACCATTCCCAGCAATAAGTCATCCACCTTATTCTCACTTATGAGTACATTGTTAGTGCCTTACTTCCACCACTTCTACAGATGGAGGTAGGTGATTATTTTAAAATAGATGTGTTCATTATAAGTAGGTGGAGTTAGGCAAGATGAACCTCATCTTTCCTGATTGCTTTGTTATACTGACACACAGGGGAAAAGCACAACCAAAAATCACAGTACTACTTTTAGCTTCTATCAATAATCACCATACAAAACACTGCAGTCTCTTATGGAAATAACGAATTCAGTTAAGCCAAGGATACATCTGTAGAAAATAGAAATGTGAAAACCCTTCTATGGCTTTTCACTCTTAATATTCACAGCCATTATCTCATGCATGCAGCAGTGTGAAATCTCCACCTCTCAAAGAAACTCCTGTTCGCTGGGTCTTTTCTCTGTGGTTGTTCCAGGTGTTCCCCTCCCACTGATGGCCTTTGGTGCTTCCAGCACAGCAAGCAGAAAGCCAACGTGAAGCTTTAGCATTTGCAAACCAAAAGTTGAGGTTTGACTGATCGGAAAAGCTAGCAGACTGGTTTGCTTCCAGCACACTAAGCTTATCGGCAGATAGGAAAATAAAGTAGGTATACAATTTAGAAAGCTGCTTCTAGCTAATAATAGTTCACACCTGGAGTCAGTTTCATCAGGTACATAGCAATCCTTAATTAGCCTTTTATATCAGTTTTTTTTTATATATATAATGGTTTAGGTGTGAACTACTTAGGTATAGGTAATGATGCCAAATTCAAATAGCTTGTGAAAAACCTTTAAGAAGCAAGACTGCACGTGTGCAAACCACTTCCCAGCTCATGGCACTTCAGCCAAAAGCTTCTGACTGACATGAAGGAGATCTCTCTGTCAGACACCTCAGCAATGTCTCCAAAGGAGCAACCAAGTAAAAGTAGATGTCTTGCTCACATCCACATATATATTTAATATACACAGGCAGGTTGTCTTAATTAAGGTATTCATCCTGCACCAGTATCAGTATGCATTTGTGCGGTCCTGAAATAACAGAGATGTAATCCACACATGGAGTTTTCTGGCATTGCTGAAGGCCAGTGTTAGCACTTCAGGGCAAAGAAGGACTGCCCAGGGTCTTCCAGCAGCAAGAGGCAGACGTGCAGCAGCCCTCCCCAGGCTGTGGGACACAGTTGCTGCTTCTGAAGGTTGTGATTTTCTGAGGTATCTATAAACAAAAGTATGGTTGTTTTGATAACTTTTTAATTTCTGCCGTTCCTTCATAGGATGCAGCTGATTTCAATGAGGATCAGTTAAATTCTCCAGAGATACTATCTCACAGTAGAGAGCCGAATTATTTTTTTAATTATGAGAGAAAAATTTAAATATCCTTGCTCAAGCATTGCAGCCATCCTGAGAAGCTGAGTCAGCACTCTGGGAGCTCCAGTTCAACTCCACGCTTTCTGCATCTGCTCTGCTTATAGTCACAGTGTTCATTAGGGCAAGTTTTGAGGAACTACAGTCACTGTCATAAATGCACCTTGCAGACTTGCAAGCGAGCCAGCAAAATTACTAAAAACACAGTTATACTGCAGAATGAGGCAGGATGAAGTAAATGTGGCTGGATGAAAAGCCTTACTTTTTCATGAATAAATGTTGCAAAAGCAAATGAAGAAGAGTATTCATGGTCCTCAATGACTGCAGGAAAGACACATTTCATAAGACTGTTAAGAATCATTAACGGCCAATAGCGCGGAAAGCTACAAAAATATTCCAGCGAATACTTTCAGTTAGATGAGCTGTATAAACACGTTTAAAAGTTGCTTCTTAAAGTGTAAAATGCTTGCAGCTGTCACTTGAACATATGTGAAACAAGGACAAAGAAAGCTAAGCGCTAACAGGAATATTTTAACAAATAGTAAAGTTTGCTTTTTGAGTGATGTATCACCAAAACCAGTACATGAATGGGAACTTTTCATTTATGGAGTAAAAGCATTTGTGCTATGATCAGGTTTGGGGGGTTTTGTTTGTTTTTGTTAGTTTGTTTGCTTGTTTGGAGGTGGGTGGGTGGGAATCTTTTAGGAAAAATAACGCTGTAACTATAAATCCGTATATTTGAGAGCTTACCTGGTACCTTTTTTCCCTCCCTCCCTGAGAGAATAAACCTGAGCACTTTAAAATAGTGTTTTTAGTATTTAAAAACATTGCTGTTAAACTGAATGAATTAACAGACTGAACTGAATATAAAAGAATATAGATTATATGTTGGCAGATAGTAAAGATATTGATTGGGTGGAAATGGGATATACATTGATTATATAGTAACAGTGCACATCGGAGGAACACTTAGAACTCAAAATTTGTATGTACATTACATGGGCATAATACTTCAAATTCTTCTGCTTTTTTTCAGACAATATTTGAAAATAAAACTTTGCTTCCAGTGTGTAGAATTTCCAGTTCAGTTTAAAATATTTCACTTTTTTTTCCCCCGCAATTGTGTTTTTTTCACGTGTTTAAAGGAATAATCAACTTCAAGGATTTGCAGAACTTCCAGAACAGTGTTGTTTGGATGGCAGGGAAATGGAAGGATGGTGAAATGAAAAACCACACTTTTCTGTTCAAAAACCCAAATGATTCATTTTTATTGTTGACCCGCTCGGTTAGAAAAACCTTTTTCCATTCATGTTTCTTTGGCCAATCCTAATGAAGAGTCCTGCAGGATCTGAGGGAGAGTACGTATTTCAACATCTGTGAAGCATAGTACTTCATCACGAACCCGAGGGCTGACAGCTGCTCGCTGTTCATTTCCCATATTTATGCGAATGCACACCGAACACTTTTCCCAAGTTTTATGTTTCCATATGGTTGTTGGTGCTCGCTCGATGCTGCCGGTGACCGCCCGCGCCGGGCAGCGTGTGCCCCGCTCCGCTGGGGCCGGGGCCCGGGGGCAGGAGCGCTGCCCAGAGCCTTTCCGCGGGTGGGATTTACGTAACTGCCTGTGGATTTCCGTTTCGTAACATTTCAGCATTTCAATTGCTACATGCACCTTATTTTTTTTTTTTTTCATTTTTTTCTTCTGTAAACCCAGGTGAATTTGTGAACGTGGTTCAGCTTGTACAGTGTGCTATCCGCGTTCACAGGGAGTGAAGTCTCCCAGCCCGGGTTGGCTATCTCCATGTCACTTGGGGAGTGACAAGTGTCTAAAAATCGCATTACTTGGAGAAAAGCCAGTGCTGCCCGGCGCCAGCTGTCACGTCCCGGCTCAGGTACACCCCTCGCCCAGGCGCTCCTCCACGGAGCTCAGTCACAACGACCCCCCGGCGCGCTGCAACACACCGAGGCCCGGCACGGCCCCCGCCGAGCCGCCGCCCCCTCAGCAGCGGGCCTCGGACCAAGCCCGGGGGATACACCGACTCCCCCGCCCTCCGCAGGGCCCCGCCGCGCCGAGCCGTCCGCCGCGGGGCGGGGAGGCGAGCGCTGGGGCCGCCCGCTGGCGGCCGAGGGGAAACGGCGGCGCTGGGAGGAGGGCGGCGGCTCCGCCCTCGGCGGCGGGGTGTCGGGCTTCGCTCCGCCGCGGCGCTGGGGACGGTGACAGCCGCCAGCGGCGGGGTCTGCGTTCGCCGCCAGCGGGGACCCAGTGCTGCCCCGCTGCGCCCGCCCGCTCCATCGCACGCTGTTGTCATGGAGGAGCCAAGATGGCGGCCCTGGCCTACACCCTGGGCAAGCGGGAGATCAACTACTACTTCAGCGTGAGGAGCGCCAAGGCGCTGGCGCTGGGCGCTGTCCTGGTCCTCACCGCCTGCCACGCCGCCTCCCGCCGCTACCGAGGTGAGGGGGCGGCCGCGGGCGCTCCGCGGGGGGCCGCGGCTGGCGTGCAGCGGGAGGCGGAGCCCCGGCGGGACCGCGGCCGGGCAGGGCGAGCGGCGGTGCCCCTGCCCGGAGCAGCCGTGGCGGGGACGAGAGGGCCGACACGCGTACCCCTCTCCTGGCGGACTGGGGCGGAGAGGGCCCCGCGGTGTGGCAGGTTCCCGGCTGCTGCGGGAGGCGAGCCTGGGGACAACGGCGGCGGGACCCGGGCCCGGGGTCGCCGCAGACTTCCCGGCAGCCGGGCTGGGCCCCGGGCTCGGGCGTGCGGGGCTTGGGGTGTGCGGCGCTGCGGTGTTGTTGCCGTGAGCACAGCCCCGCTCTTGGGGCCTTGCCCGCGGCGTGTGGAGCAGCTGTGCGGCTGCAGGTGAAGTTGCAGGGGTGGAGGGTGACTTCCCTGTCACTTGTTCCCCTACAGCGTGATTAAACGACTTTTACCTGACAATTAGTGATTAATAGCTTAGTTGGCGTAAGATTCGGTATATGTTATATTACTGTTTGAACTATTGCCTTCAACACAACAAAGTCCAGCCTCCTTGGTGGATGAAGCAAGATAAAGAGTTTGGTTTCACATGTTTTTAGAGGTTTGAGGACAGGCCAGTAGCCAAGGCCTGGAAGCTGCTGCTGGTGACCGTGACCGCGGTGCACAGGGGTGCACGGCAGGTACGGGTGTGCTGGGATCTCTGCTGATTCCTCTTCTTTTGGGTTGTTTGGACCCCAAAGTTCTGAATTTTGGCGTGATCCGTAGATACTAACAGAACTGCTAATGGAAATATTTTCTTGTTTCTGATGAATGCTAAAAAATGTAGTATGTTTTTGTGGGTAAATCAAAAAGTTGATCCAAAGAGAGGTCACTGCAGCTCTGTTTATTGTAGGACAACTGGTGTCGTATTCTAATACTTGCTGCTAGTGTCCACAGAAGACAAAGCTTGAGGCTGTTTATTGTAGATATGGGAAAGGAGGTAGGGAGCCTTCCCTAGATTCACCCTCTGTCTGCCATGCCAGTAAGTCTGATAAACTGAATAGTAGTAAGTTGGAAGACACAGAAGCATTAACTGAATTCTAGAGGTGCTCAGGCATGCAGTAATTGAACTTTCCCATTGAACTATGTTCCTTAAGGCCCAAATCAGTCGCAGAACTATTATAGATGGATGGAGGGTGACAAATGTGATGTTTTTTTGAAGAGGGATTTTGAGACTGACATATCAAGCAGGTTACAAGGAAACTGGACTGTGCATAAAACCAGTATGTGATGGGAAAATTAATGAGGGGGTTGAGTCACGAATTGCAAAGCGGTAGAGAATTTGCAGGCCTTTATGTAAGTTGATATCGACTGTATGGATTTTCACCAAGCTTTGAACAAGTTCCTTTGCCTAAGGCTTTTGATTTCTTTTATCTATTACAGGTAAGAGAGAGGCTTTTCAATAACTGATTAAAAGGCAGGGCATAAAGTGAGAGTGAGTACAGGGTTACAAGCTTGGGCTCCTTTGAACAAACAACATTAAAAGACACAAATAGCTTAGGAAAGGAGAGTGGAGCGCTTATAGCAATACAAAAGTTTTCAAGATAGATAAAAGAGTTGCTTGACAGATCATTCTGCAGCCCTTCAGTGATCTCAATCATTTGAAATTCAGCAAATGGTAGGATATTTTTGGCAATTAATGAAAAACAAAACAGCAGATTTCTCTGTGATATTGCATAATGAAAGTTAACCAGCACCTTCCTTATTGTCAGTGGTGCTGGTCACCCTCTCCTAGTAATGGTAAAATAAAGCTTGGAAAACATGTACAAAAGAGCAACACAAATGGCAGATGAAAATTAAACAGCTTCTGTGCAAGAAGTAATGAAATAGATTAAAATTCTGTAGCCTGGACAGAAAATTAGTAACCTGGTAATGGTCCCAACTATTATGAATGATTTGGGATGGTAAAATAATTGTGATTGTATCATAACACAAAAACTATCAACTGAAAAATGAAATTAGCAGACAGTACTTTTAAAATGATGAGAATGAATCAAGTTTTTTTCCACATATGGCATTTTGAAATATGTTACCAAGTTTTTATACCAAAAATACCCTGAAAAGGGTCATCCTGATTCGCAGAGGGTGGATGAGCTGGGGCTGCAAACATGCTGAACTCCTTATACCCTCCAGCTCAAAGTTGGCAGGCTATGAAAGCTGGGCCTTGCCAGGGAAGGGTTTGCTCTGTTTCTTGAGCTTTTATACTTTGACCATCTGTCATTAGCTGCTGTCAGGAAGAGGAGAGTGAGCAAGACCAGCTCTTTCATATGAACATACCTTCTGCCACAGTGGGGCAAAGAAATCTGACAGTGGACTAACCACCCATGTGTCTGTCCATCTTAGATCTCTAGGAATATGGAGGAAGTAAGAGAGAGCTGCATATGAACAAAAACTAGTTAAATATGTTTTGTGGGAGGTGTGGTTTGTTTTTTTTTTCCTCTGCATTTCCTCCCTCTGCCCCACCTTGGATATTTGATATCTGAAGAAACTGATAAGTTTCCATTATTTGAAAGAGCAACTGCCTGAATAATGGAGGAAATTAGATTGCAATTAGGCATGTCTAAATCTATGAATGACATGCCTAATTGCAATCTAATTTCCTCCATTATACAGTGATGATGATACAAGCAAGATCCTGGTGTATAGGTGTCCTGTAGGGTGTTTAAAGGCTGACAAAGACAGTAGTTGGCTTTGAAGAAAAATTCTGTGTTACGTTAAAATACTTCGCTATTTTATGTCCTCTATTATTTACAAAATCAAACTTCTACCACAGAAACACATTGACAGTGTTGAGACTTCTAGCCTGTTATCCTGCATTTTTTTTGCATTGGACAATTCATCCAGAAGGAAAAAGCCACGAATTATGTATATAACCAGTCAGAGAATGCTGCATGTGAAGAAGGTTTGTCAGTGAATCCTTCTTTCTGTGGGACGAAGACATTCTAAAAATGATAAAGGCTGCTTCTTTCCTACCTTTTCCTTTTTCTTACTATCCCTAGGTAGGAGTGAAAGTATTAATAAGTAGGTATTCTGTGTTTGCAGTGTATCTGTACTTGTAAGATTTAAAGTGAGGGACAATTGGATGCTTTAAGTTTTTGGTAGTTAGCATAGTTTATGTTGCTCAGTTTAGAAACCCATGTTGTGCAGATTGCCATCTGATTTTCTTCTCCTGTTGCAATATTGAAATGTTGACAAGGCACCAATTAAGAATATGCATATGTTTTACAAAGAAGTTGGTTTTGTCTTGGCTTCCTTTGGGAGTTTTTGGGTGACTGAGACTTTTGTTAGAACTCCGTGTGTTTTGTATGATTGTCTTTACACGTAAAGGTTTCAGCTAATTTTGGCCTCAGCCATGCAAATGTGTATTATAAATAGGAGCAACGCACTGCACTTCCCAGTAAAACTTGCCTGTATAAAGGTTATGTGTATGAAAAATTGCTGGTCTGGGGTTGTGGAGGTCAAATTCATGTTCAGGGAGACTGTGAAGTTAGTGCTGTGTATTTTTCAGTTATTATTATATTTCAAAGGTACAGTCCTAAACCTTGTTGGAAATAAGTTTTAATTTAAAATTGTGCATTCTTAAAATCAGCACTAATAGATACTGCTTAAAGCTATATTTTTATTTTGAATAATAGAGAACAATCGGTTTTTGATTTCTCTGAAATAGAGAGTATGCCTTTTAGAGAAAGGATCGTGAAACATGATCTGTTCTGGCACTGAACAGAGACTTTGAGATTTCACAATTTCAATGGTGAAAAGCGTGATTTTGAGTCATGGTAAATTAGAATAATGAGCATAATAAAATTCAGATAAATTATACTCTTTGTATAACTATACGTTAGTATATCTAAGTGCAACATTTGATGAAAATAAAAGGTAATATGTTGGAAAGATAATTTAAGCAAAGCACAAAGGAAGAGCTCAAAAAGAATGGTGTATGTGTTTTATGTATAGAATGACAAATTTTTTTTCTCAGGTTTGAGGGTTTCTTTTTTCCTGTTTTTGTCTTTTAATATCTCATTGTTGGTTAAGAAGACGGTGTGGTGTATTGAAATGAGAGCGTTTATTTGACTGTTGTGTATTTCAACTCCTAAGTCAGACGTGAGCATTTCTGGAGGTGCTGTCTTGTCTGTAACCTCCAGTTTACTCTCTTGGCTGCTGTTTCAGTCTTTCTAATATTGCCCAGGGAAACAGGGAGGTATTCGGTATTGGGAGTTGGGAAAGAAGGTGTAACTTCCTGGCCTAAAATATTCTTTCTATGTTTCAAATGTATACAGGGTGTGATGTATGGAATGTTATTTCAGTAAACTGTAGGATGGAGGATTGTTTTATTTGTGGGTAATTATGATAAAGGTGCCATGGAATGCAGAGCTACCAAGCTTGGGTCATGAACTCAAGATACGGAACATGCTCTCCTGTGAAGACTTAATAAACCAAGATTTTTCAGTCTTGAAAACTTGATTGAGGAAGAAGTGATAGGGGTCTACAAATCATGATAGACATGAGCATGAACTGTCTCTTTTTATGCAAGAACTAGGGCATGCCAAGTAGATCTAGTAGAAACCATGTTTAAAATAAAGACAGGTGATTCTTCAGCCAGCAGCTGTGCATATGGAAAGCTCTTGTGGACAGATGATGTGGATGCTAAAAAATTGAGAGAAGAATGCATGCATTTGTTGGAAAAAATCTGTTGAAGGTTCTACAAAATATATATAGTGACTCCAGCTCAGGGAGTCACTGGACTGAACATAGTTGGAAGAATATTAGACAAGAACATAATGTTTACTTGCCCTCTTCTTTATTCATCCCTGGGCATTGGCTTATGGCCCATGTTGGAGGCAGAATACCAGGCTAGACTGACCATTGGTCTGACCGTGTATAACTGTCCTTATTTTCTTATGCATCTTCCTCAGCAAGTTAGTGGATTTCAGAGGCAATGTAATTAGTAATGGATTTTCTTCTGCACAGTTCAATCTTACTTTGCTCTGATATATCTAACTTTTATCATCTCCAAAGTGGAGGATGTTGTAGCAGTAGGTGTAATAATTGTAAGTCAGCTATTCTCATAATCCAATCACAAGCAACATGAGTTTGATTTTTTTTAATCATTATTTCTGACAGTTTTGTTTTTATGCAACTTACTAGAAATGATAGTTTACGTAAGTGTACATGTTTGAGAATGAAGGAAATTATGTTGCTTGAAAGCCAGAGGTAGAAAAAGGATTATATTTGAAACCATTAAGAAAAACTGAAACTATGTTCATTTTCAATTTATGATTTTTACCGGAAAGATGTCAGTCCAGCAAATTTGAACTGTGCCAACATATTTTAAAAACAGGTAAAGATTCAGCTTTTCTGAGCTACTTTTGCTGAAGTTTTGGCAGCAGGATCTGCAGCTATCCTATAAGTAGCAGCAGTTGGAAGAGGAGAGGAAGGGCATCAATAAACTGTGTCTTTAATCTGTTCAGAAATGGCAGTGTACTGAATAATGAAACAGGCACTGACTGTAAAAAGATATAATATTACTGACCTGGAGTGACCTGTACCAGTTGAAAGATAGGAGAGTGACAGAGAGAACCTTTCTGGAAACCTGTTGCGTTCAACCTACATCTGTGGTTTCAGCGTACTTTCATGAGAGCTCCTTTAAATGTTCGGAAGCCTGTGGCCCTCTGCATCTGGCCACTTGCCGCGTCCCATTGCTGCTGTGCAGTAATTAATCAGTTTGACATGGATAGTGCATGTGCTTTGCAATTAGGAAGGAAGCGTTGGTTTGATTTGTGGTATCTCAAGGATTTGCTCAAGACGTTACTTGTCACTTTGAGAACTATCCTGGGGTGATTAATAGGCTCTTATTGATGATAAAAATAGGAGTTTAACATCATATGTATAACTTTTATTCAAATTTTAAACACATTTTTCTTCTGTACGTTGAACTCTGCCTGACCAAGAGCTCCCGAACTGAGAGACAGAGAGTAAAGAATAACAGTTACAGTAAAGCCAGTTTATCATGTGTGTTAGGAGTATGTCATGTGTGGGCTTCTCACAGAGAACCAGACCAAACCCAGAATCATGAATCTGAGATATTTATCCAGATCTTTTTCAAGACTGTTATAATTCTTCATGCTACTCCAGCTTTTTTAGGAGTCACCATGCAATAGCAGTTGAAGTTCCAGGAGAGAAAATAAGTCTGACTGTTACGTTGTGTTTTGAAATGAGGGATTGAGGAGCCTTATATCATGGTAAATAACGCTACTTGATTGTGTTACCACTGCTGGGTTTGGCTAGACAAATGAGCCAAGGAGTAGGAGTTGGAATACGGTCAGTTCTACATTGCCTTTTTCTGATTTTCACAAAAACAAGTAGGAGAAGTTTCAGGAAGGAAGGTAAGGGTAAAAGGTGTCTTCAGCTGCCGCTTCTTTCCTCCAAGCTAGTTTTATATTCTTCGAGAAGCAGCATACCTGAGATGTGCTGTCTGTGCTCATGTATCTGAGGTATTCTTCTTGTATCCTAACTAGGAGAGAGCTGGAGTTTTGGGTGTCAGCTATACTTTAAAGATGTGCTTTGCTTTCTGGTTCTTGTAACATTTTCCCAGCTTCATAGATGAGAACTTTACCTGTTTTCTCTGTGTGGATTGTGAAGGAGCCAGCGGCTGAGTATCAGCTCACAAACTAGAGTAGCAACATCATTGCCAATGTTAATGCAAGAGTTATCTGGAAAGAACTCTGGTCATACAGGATTATAAAGATCCTAGTTCCATATTTGTTTGAAATACAGATATATTTCTGTCACCCATGTAATTATTAATGTTTTCTGAAGCTTATTACCCATAGGTTTTAAATGTTTATAGAAAAATAATTTCAATATAGATAGTATTGTAATTCTTCCCGCTATTGGGAAATCATAGAAATAAGTAATTTTTCTAATTACCCTGTGTCCAACTTAAAAAAAAAAAAACAAAAAACCCACAACAATGACAAAAAAGTTGATTCAGTACATATGAGAATCAGTTAGCTTTCACTGTGGTCTTAGGACCTTAATTTAGCATATTTTTTTTCTTATCAGAATGTTACACAGAAAGCCTTTCTTTATCCAGTATACCTTTTTTTTCCAAATTTTTTTTGTGATTAGACTGTGGTCATGTGGAAGCCTTTGCTTAAGCACAAGGGAAGTGATACCATGGCTCTGTTTTTTTTAAGAGCTTTACTATAGTGCTCATGTTGGAGGGCTATGAGGCCGGATCTTCATAGATGTCAGTGGTGCCTTATAATTCCCATTCACACTGACATCAAACCTCATACTACTTGCATCTCTTTCCATTTACCTCGTCTGATTTCCAGTTCTAGATAAAGCTTCAGATTCTCTTGTAATAATTGAAGCAGAAAGTCTGTTTGATTTAATGTGTGGCTTCCAGCAGGCGTGAAAATAAGTAGTAGATGGGAGACGCCCTGTTCTTTAGGATTAGCGCAAGGACCGGTGGAATAGAAGAGCAGTTCTCATTGAGTTTAACAAGGCGTAGGTTTCACAGGAGGTATTAAGTATGGGCTTGTTTCTGTACAAGCTAGTACAAGTACTTGCCATTTCATTCACACCATTTTGCTGTTTGTCAGTGCTCTGAAATGCCAAGTATGACAAAAATGTTGGAGGGCAACTCCTCTTGCAGTGGACAGTGTTCAGCTGTGTTCAGTTGTAAGGCAGCAGTATCTGACATGGAGTTTGCTGAAAGATAAACCTCACTGATTTCATAACTGAGGTATTTTATTTATATGAACTTAGCCTGTAAAGTGAATACTCTTAATTAGTGTGCAACTTCTTGGCTGGAATAAGGTAGCTGCAGTTCAGAATGATCAGCAAATTCCCATGTAAATATTGGTTGGTTTTGTTTGTTTGTGTGGTTTGTTTGGGGTTTTTTTGCATATTAACCCAGCACATCATTTCACCTTCTCTAAGGTGCCTGCTGTGTCTTAAGCAAAGAGATGTAACAGACTTTGTAGCAAATCTCCTGTTGAGATTCATGTTCTATACAAGATGTTGTGTATGGTGATTCTGTGTAGAAAATTATTATGTTGAACTGTTGTGTAATAATTTAATTTAGTATTAGTGTATTCTGGATAGTAGATAGCACAGTGGATTGGCATCTTTTGATGGAAATGCCATTCTATGTCACAGTGTCTTTCTGACAGCAGAAATGGGGTCGCAAACATTTTGTGCATAGAAGAGCTATTTACACACAAGTATGATATAAGAAGTCAGAAGGCAATTTGCAGAAACTTGAGCAAGATGTTTTTACAATAAGTTAAATTTGTTTACTGCAGTTGATTGCATCAATTCCTGTGTTTCAAATATTGTTGTTTTTTTTTTTTTTTCTTTTTTTAATGGGTGTGGGGCTATGTTTTAAATACCGTGTGTCTGAATTCTAATCTTAATATAACATTTTAAAGGTGGTGACACATGTGAGTATCTTCTGTCCAGTGGAAGATTTCTTGGAGAAAAAGTATGGCAGCCCCACAGTTGTATGATGCATAAGTATAAAAATAGGTAAGGAAACTCATGTCTTCTGTTCATCTGCCAGAAAGAAGAGTAATTGTTTGACTGCAGCTGTAGTAATTACCATGTCATCTGTTTTTCAGTTTTTAGCTGATTCTCTAGGCTTTCAAAAATGATCAACATCTATCAGAAGGAAAACTTTTCCTTGTATATTATATGTGTGTCAACAGTGTTTGCCATAGTTGCATTTATATATGAAAATACAAATGGTGGTGGTAGTAGTACTGATACGTATTATGGAGAGCCACAAGATAGTGCAAAAGACTGCATAGCTCCATATGGCACTCTCAGATTGCTGAAAGGGAAAATGCTGACCTTATGTGTAGAACTGCAAGTAAAAACATAAATAAATACAAATTACCAATCACGTTTTTTCACCTACTAGTAAGAGAACTTCATTTTTTAGCATTACACTGTATATTACCACTGTGTTTGTAGCACCATGGAATAGGAAAGCCTACTTAGTTGTTTTCATAATCACATTAACAGGAGTGTTCATTCTCATTTTTATGCAAATTGCACTAAACTTTTTATTAGTTCAGCATGATTAAAAAAGATTTACCATTCCTTAGACTTGGATGTAATGCTTAGAATTATGTTGCTCCATAGATTTTGTAAAGACTTTTTCCTAAAATACAAATTGCCTGTAACATGAATGTTGCTGTTTTGTCTTACAGTGAAGCAAAAAATTGCCTCGTAGACAAACATATTGTGTTTATAGGAGATTCTAGAATTCGGCAGCTGTTCTATTCATTTATAAAACTCATAAATCCACAAGTCAAAGAAGAAGGAAATAAGGTGAGATAGTTTATTTTGGTGATGTTTTCGTTTCTTTGTTCCTCATTTACCTCATAACTCTTATGTGGACTCCAAAAAAGCAAGAAGTTACACCGTTTGCTGACATAACCATTGGGAAGAAGAACCACAGAAAGGAGAAGAACAAGATTAGACCAAGATAGTTTTCTGGGTGCTAATGAGATTATTGGGAACCTGAGAAGTGAGCTAGGAAGCTTGAGAGAAAGCTTGCGGCAGTCTGGGAATAAATTAATGAAGCTCACTTGTCCCATAGCAATTTATGCTTCATATTTGGCTTCTTGATGAGAAAATGATTGCTCCTTTGTGTGTTTTTAAATAGTAGTAATTCATTACTTATAATTTGTCATTTTAAATGTCAGTTAAATTGCTGATCTAATCTGTTCATAAAAATCCTTGGGGCAATTACAGATTTCCAGGTCTATCTTAAGCCTGAAACTAAAAATAGCTTCTGGTCTTACCTTCCTTTTGATTCTTGCTGAAGAGCTGTTTGAATTTTATAAGGTGAAGAATGTAAGCTGCAGCTTGCTGGGTGGAAGCAGTAAGAAAGGATTTAGCTGTGTCATTTGTTGAACGGAATATTAGTTTCTTTTGCTATATCATGCTTCTTAGGCATATCCCTTTATGGATATGTGTACATTAGTGAGGGCAAAGATGTTTCACTTTCAACTGTAGATCAGATTTGTCAATTAGTTAGTACTTCTGTTGTTTAGAAGTGCAAGCTAGCAGTTTTTTCAGCAGGCAGCATGCACTCACTTTCACTTGTCAAAACAAGATATTTGATTGATCGAATAACTCTGGCTTTCTTAGTCTTTTGGTTGGGTCACAGTTGTTGGCCAAAAGTGATGGTGAGATGACAGAGTGCTATCATTGATGTTTGTTTCAAGAGGTATCTTTTGTCAGGTATTTATGAAACCAAGATCTCACTTTGTGGAAGAGAAATGCACTTGTTTTTTTTGTACCAGGATTGAAACTAATATTGAATTTAGTCATATTTTAAAGGAGGATTGGGTATGCCGTGTCTGACTTCTTCCTCTCTGATTTCTTTCAGTCTCACTTAGCAAACATAATAATATATTCCAGAATTTATTTCTACCTGAGATTATTTTCTTTTATTCTTTAATTAAAACTGTTCAGGTGTTTTGTGCAAAGAAGATGGACAAGTGAAAAGGAACGGTAGAGGAAAGGAAGTATGAGAAAAGAAAAACAAAAAAAGTCTAAGTTTTTCTCATTTGGGGAGGCTAATTTTAGGCAAAAAAAAATATACTTTCGTTAGAGAGTGAGATTTTCAGGCTTTCTTGGATAGATTTCTTCCAGGAAGGATAACCCTTTATGCAAGTAATTTGTTTTAGCAAGTGAGTAACATAAACATTTTGCATGAGTATACTGACAAGTTTATACAAGAAAAATCCTTTCTACTGAAGATAAACCTTTGGGTGAGAGCAAATTAACATATGAATGCAATTTTTTTTTCCTTCTGAAAGTTTGTCTTACTTTGATTTTGTTGTTTTGGGTTTTTTGACAGCATGGAAATATCCCTTTTGAAGATAAATCTTCTTCAATTAAAGTGGTAAGTTTTTATCTAGCGTTGAACTGTGAGCCGCGGTAATGCGTATTATTATTTCATACAATGTAATTTAAATTGCAGCAAGAGCTGGATTTTTTCTTTTTGTCAGGTCTTATAATGTGGCCTTCCCAAAAATTGTTTTTGCCAGGAAGTTTAGTCTTCCACTGCTGTAAGAATGTGTATCTGGGGCTAACTTACACAGAGTGGTAATTGTCATAATTGCCGTCAAGTGCTCTATGCTATCCCAGCAAGGGTTCGTTCCACCGTTTTTGCATGGAGAAATAACCACAATGTTGATTATAATGTGTATATTGTAAAAAAGAAAACAAACAAAGTACTTGAGGGTAGGTTTTATGAAGGACTCAGTTCTCCTCTGCCCTGGCAATGACAATGGTGTCCTCAGTAGCTTTCGATGCTTCCCATGACAGCTGTCAGCAGCACTGGGGTTCTGCTAGTCATGTATTTGTTTATTCCCTGGAGACAACTCATTCTCTGTTCATGAAAACCAAAGCAGTAGTGTACTTGCTGAGTTGTCTGCAAGTGAGTTTTCAGTACTTGTTTTGTGTACATGGTTAAGATTTGGGGCACAGAATCACATTTTAAGGTATGAGCCCGTGGCAGTTTAAGCGCATGCTCTGCCACTCCCTTGCTCTCCACACTGTGTCTCTGCTGTAACTAGTGCTGGTACAACTGTGGGGTGGGCTCGTTTAGGAGTCGATTCAGCCAAAATCTTACCTTATAGGGTTTTTGGTCAAGTCTGATGTGGCTTGTCATATAGGTATGTGAATGATGGAAGAGAGAGGGCAGAATGCAAGGCATGGCAGAGGAGACAAAGCAATGTGATTTGTGTTGGTGTAGTCTGAGACAGAACTACATCTTCAAAACTCCTTAAGCTTTGGTAGATGTCTAACCACCAAGATTTGAGATGGCAGGTTTGGGCTTTTAGGAGACGTCTGAGTAGTTCAGAAAATCGTCTGCTGCTTCCTTGCTTTGCTGTTGACATTACTGGCATGGTAGCTGAATTTTCACTTTCAGAGTGGCAGTAACCTCAATAATCTAAATGTGGAAAATACTTGACCAGCAAAAGAGAAGATCACTGGGAACAAGTGGAGAGTTTAATTTTGCCCTTTCTAGTCATCATATTGACCCTTCCATCCTTCAGCCGCTGTAGGGTGGCTGCTTGGTTGCTCACAGATTCCTGCCAAAGGCTGAGTTGACAGTACAAGTGAACTACCAAAATCTTTAGGTATGTGCCAGGTGGAAGGTAGAGATTTTTTTTTCTCTGCTGGTAGTGTTTCTGCATTCTGCATTATAAAGTTTCCTCACAATAATTTCTGCATATGTAGTCCCTACCATTGCGCTCTCCTGTATTTTTAGCCTTTCAGTAGTTCTGCACTTGAGGAGTAACTAGATGCTAGATGATCCCAGCTTTATCTGGGAGACATAATAGCACTAGCCAAGGTATAGACCAGGGGTGTCAAACTCATTTTCACTGGGGGGCCACATCAGCTTCGCGGTTGCCTTCAAAAGGCTGAATGTAATTTTAGGACTGTATAAATAGATTACATTAGTCTGTCCTTCTAGATGAAGGTTGGACACTACTCGTAACATCTGAAAAAAGGTCACTAGATGATACATTTAATGTCCATAGCACTATTAGATTTAAACAGCTAATAATTTATAAAGTGGTCATGTAAAATGTTAGGATTTATTTCTGTTTGAAAATTGTTATTTCAAGCTGTCAGTCGTATTATGGAAAGTCCTGGAAGAAAAAAACAAACAAACCCACAAAAAACTGTTTGTAAAAACTTTGGGAAATTGAGCAAAAAGCAAGCTGTAATAAATAAGTTATAGATGTCAGCTTGGTTTTAGCCCTGATTGCATTGAAGGCTCAAGGACATCCCCTTTGGCAGAAGCTAAACAGTTACCTTCTTGGTGAAATCCCAATTTCTGAACTACAAATGAGAATTTTCCCTTTTTTCATGGGGGCAAAGGGTTTTTTTGTTTGGTTGGGTGGAGATTTTATTGGTGGTATGTTTTTGTTGTTTTGTTTTGGTTTTTGTTGTTGTTTTGTTAGTGGGGTTTTTTGTTGTTGTTAGTTTTGTTTTCTTTTCTTTCTGTCTGTTTTCCATGGTAGACTGAGATGTCAGACTTTTTATGCTAACTATAAAGGAAATCTCACTTTGGGCCAAGTGTTATTCCTTTGCAGTTGAATTGATGGCAATTAGTGGGGTTTTTTAAATCTGTTGTTATTAATCTGTTGCTTGTCTTTAAGCTTACAGAGTACATCTGGATTTATTTTACAGGATTTCCTGTGGTATCCTGAAGTTAATGGTTCTATGAGGCAACGTATCAAATCTTGGACTGAGGTTTGTCTTTAAAAACTGTTTATTTTAGGAAAATATAGCAACTGACTGAGGAGTACTGGCTTTCTTTTTTTTTCATAGACACAACTATAATTTCTAGTCATCCAGACTGCAACATATCACATATGTTCAGTCAGTTATGTACCATAAATCTGAAATTTGATATCAAAATAGTGAAAGTGGGATGTTTACTGATGTGTATGCTTCTGGGCATCTCCTGGTCTCACAAGGTTGGCTTCACTTGGGTTAAAAGAAAACTCAAACCAAACCAGGAGAACCCTATTTCCTAGGAGCAGGTTGATTAATCCTATTAAGAGCTGAAAGGATTTTACTCTGATTTAACTTTTCCTCTGTGTCTGCAATGACTCCACTTTTATGTGAACAAATATTTTTGTATACTACGCATCCTTTCCAACTTGAGATATTAGGTGATTCTGTGATGTTGTATTTATGTCAATTTGAGTCTTCCAACCTGAAGGACAAATGCAATGTGGAAAGTCAGGAATGCCTTGATTTTTTTTCCAATATTTCCTTCAAATTACATACTAATTATTTTATGTTTCAGTCGGGTTATTCAGCATAAAATTGTGTATGTAATTCTGATAAAGAGTAGTATATTTACAGATTGGCAACTAAACTTTTCTTCTTTCTTTGTTGTCTTTTAAAAAGCCTGGGGTTATTTAGCAATGGCCCCCAGTGATCCTTTTGCTACCCTATTTGTCATTCATGCACAACACCTTCCATTAAGATAGCTGAAGTTAAAATTCATATTTCTTTTTCTGTTATTACTACCAAAAATTGAGAGCTGCTAAACCCTTGATGTGCCAAGGCAAAACTCACACTGAGCTGATCAGCACTGTTTGTTTCCTTGTATTCTTCTGTTTGACTACATGTTCTGTTCCTTGTCCTAGGCGTAACTTTCAAACAAGGGCAACAACTGCCCCTTGTCCTTGTTTTTGCAGTGGGTTTGTGGTCACTTCAGTCAGTAGAACAGCTCAAACAAATGTTTGAGAATGGTGAGAGATGCTGAGAGAAGAAGTACTTCAATAATGTGATCTACAGTTTACTTGACTTTAGGAGGAGATGTTTAAATAGCTTTTAAAGACAACTTACGCTGCTAATTTGATAATGATTCTAAGTGCTTATTGAATCTTTTCCAAATTCTGGTGTATCACAAATTGATGTTCTCTGTAACATATTCAGAGTCTTTTCTTTTGTAACCACTAACTGATGGACAAGTTGAGTCACAGTTAATTGAGATATAAGTCCTAATTACCTTGCTCAATATAACAACAAGTAAAATTTGTGAATATTCTAAAACTAATTGCTTTTTACTTTCTGTCTTAGGGTTCTGTGGCAAAACCTCATATAATTGTAGTAGGAGCTGCCACGGTAAGTTATATAGTGTATTTTAGTAAAGAAGGAAGTTCTAGTAGGATAATTTTTATGCTCTCAAGTTGGTTACATGATGAAGTTATTAAGCCAAATTTATAGTAAAAATATACTCTCAGTGAATTTTCCACTACCACAAGTAGTTCTAAAATATCAGATGTATTTTATTGTAGCTGTGTGGTGTACAGTACTTGCTTTTTGGCAGCAATACTGGTTGATAAGCATTGATTAGCTTGAACCTAGCTAATAAAGTAGTTTATTTGTTAAAAGCAGATTATTAATTTAAAAAGTTAAATGAAAGTACTTGCATAGTAACTGAGATGTATTTTTAATGAACTCTTTTCAGTCTCAAAGTACTGCTTTTGAGCACGGTCCAATTTGGAATGCTCTTTTTGAGCACACATATTTCTTTTATACTTACAGGGGGAAAACCCTCAATTTTACAAGAGTAATTCAACAACCAAAGAGATTGCACTTCCTGAATCTTGTTCCACTGCAAGGTTCCACCACTGCTATGAGCTGCAGCATCTTGGAAAGCAGGGTTGACAAGGACCTGAAAAGGTCTCCTAACCCTTCAGTTTGCCGCTAGGCAGGATCAGTTACACCTGTGTTGTGCTTGGCAGGAGTGAACCAATCCTTTAAAACTTCCAAGGACAGGATTCGACAGCGCCCCCCTAAGTAGTCTGTTCCAGTAGTTGGCTGGTACTGGGAGTCAACAAGTCAACATTGATTCCACATTTAATGTCCCTTACTTCTGGATATTTTGGAAATGGAATTTGAAAGGAATTAGCTGTTGTAAATCCATACCAGGTCAAATGTAGAGGGGGAAGAATGTGTTCCATTTTAAGCAAAATTATTTGAAAGCAGTTTGGTCCAGTGACAGTTCGGGCATTCTACCAATCTGGAAGCCACTGGGCATGCCAGTCTAGGGTGAATTCCCCCAGTTTTAGGGGAAGGTCCATATATGTATGCAGACCCCCTACACATCTCCTGAGGGATCAGAAATTCTCTGTTTCCTTACAGGTGAAACCCCCAAAATCTCTGTAGGATCCACATAAATATTTGAGTTTTAGGAATCTCAGTAAGCCTAGAATATCTCCGTGTAGTCTGAGAATCTAGCATGTCTTGCTAGCAGGTGTCTTTGTCTCTCACACAGAAAATGCCATTATATATAGATAGTGTTCTGACATGCAGAAGGTCAAGTTGCAAAACTCGCGGACTCATAGCTAAATAATTCTTTTTACTCATATATCTACGTTAGGAGGAGATATGAACCAACAATATGTATGTGATGCTCAGCTCTTTGTAACACTGACAGATTCACACAAAACATTAATAGTGGTATCTAGAGTTGGCCAAAGATAAATATCCCCTATTTTAAGGGACTTGCAGAAAAATAAAGTGCTTCAAAAATCTGACACATCAGCAACATTACTATTGCTGGCACTAGTGAGGTAACCTGCTGCTGTTATAGATTAAATTGGTGTGTGTCCTTGGTCTTGTCAGCATTTTGAAACTTACCTGTATCTTTAATTTACAGTCTGTACAAACAGAGTTTTCTAGATATTGATTGTCCAAAAGTAGGCATTAAGGCAGCAAATCAAGTTAAAGCCTGTAGAGGGTGTTTCACAGGAGTTGGGAACATCAGTAGCTTTTCAGAGCAGCCTGTTGATCTCTAGCCGACCTTTTGATCTAGAACCCTGTGTTAAGCTCTACATAATTTCTGAAGCCTGCAGGCAATTAAGTCATGTTCCAGTTTGATCATGCGACTTTGGTCTGGACACGTCTGTCTTAAGAAGTCAACTGTGTAACAGTTTATAAATAGAAGTCTTATAAGCTGGAGAACCTCCAGCTAGTACAAAACTCAGTTGCTTGCTTATTCTGGGAAAAGAAGATGGTCTCAGAATGTCACTGGAGTGCTCTGCTTCTTAGTTTTCTGCTGAATAGAATATGCTTCTTAAATTGTCTGTTTAAATACTGTAGGAATTTCATAAGTAAAGATCTAGCTTCTGGAAGAAACTGCTTTTTTTTCCAGAGTGTGAGTTCTTGGAGCAGCTGCATGTTATTTGTTTTCATAAAGTATTAGTTTTTATTCAGTAATATTCTCAAGAAGTAGATGAATCAGTGTAATTGGGTTACATCAAAATTTTTATGTAGATATATGAAAATAACTAGAGAGTTCTCTACATTCAGGCCAATTTTTTTTTTTTTACAGATTTTGACTAAATTAGTATAGATACAGTAATACTTAAAAAAAAAATGCTAAATCTTATTTTTCCTACAATATGGGAGATTCTTTTCAGAAGTTAAGAGAAATTCTTGGGTGGCTGTAGCCTTCTCCCAGTCATTTCATATAGAAGATTAAATCAGAAATGAAAATGGATCTTTTATTCTTAGTTGTTTTTTTTTTCTTTGTGGATATCTGCGAAACAGATGGAAATCATGGCACTTGATACTACCTCAAGTTTTGCTTGCACACATCTCTTCCTGTGGTCAGTGTTCATAGACTAAAATTGACCAAATTTACTACAATTTTTATATGATGTCTCTGGCTTTGCTACTTCATCATTGTTTGAAGTCAAAGGGATTTTACTTAAAACACCTTGTATCAATTTATGAAAAATCAAATATGCACTAGGTTGAATATAATTACATTCCAACAGACTATTTATCTGTCTAGATGGCTGCTTGGTCCAAAGAATTTTTTTAGCACTTTAAAGGTGAAGACTGAAGAAATAATCTAGTTTATAGAAATAATGGAAAATACCTACTAATAGAGCAATGGAATCAATTAAGTGTCCTCAGACATACAGGTTCTGAATTTCTTTCTTTATTTCTCCAGTGGTCTATCAAGATTCACAATGGCAGCAATGAAGCCCTCACGCAATATAAAATCAATATCACTTCAATTGCTCCTCTTTTGGAAAAATTAGCAAAAAGTAGTGATGTTTACTGGGTCTTACAAGGTAAAGTAATGAGCATCAGGTAACAATTTGTACTGTCACTGTCCGTTGAATCATTATCTTGTGGGATACGGAAAATTTTGTCCATAGTGCTTACTTGCAGAGTAGAAAGGGTGTTGATTGAATTCCAGTCTGGCATTCTGCACCCTTAACTAGCTGGTGTCTAACTAGCTGTTACTAATGATGGAAATTTTAGAGCTTTCTCAGGAAAGTCTTTTGCCTTCTGAACTCTTAATTATGCATTAGCATACTGTCAGAGACAGTATGTATGTTTCTTGTGCTGTGTTCCGTATGTGCCTCCTAGGAGTCAAGATCACAAGTGCATAAACCAGCTGTATTCCTGTGTTTGTGTTCAACTAAATTTTCAAATTACATGAGTAATAGAAAAAGGTTCAACAAGTGCATCCTCTCTGTGTGCCTGGAATGAAATTACGTGCTATAGAGAATTTAAGTCTCTAGGATGAAACTTGCTTCCGTACACTGAGCACTGATACACTAAGATTAGGAGCTGGAAATCATGGTTCATAGTAAGTCTGTGTTATTTTTACTGTGTCACCAAGCTTCGTATTCTTTTGCCTTTCTTCAATAAAACTAAGGTATGTCTCTGATTCTGAACAATGAGCTCAGCAGCAGAATGTGCTCCTGGTTTATCTGCTGTGGGATACAGCATTTTAGATGATCATCACCTGAGTTTAGAAACAACAGCAGATTTTGAGCCCTGATGGGATTATATCCAGCTGTACTGTCACATCTAAGTTCCTGTCAAAGATGAGTTCAGAGGTTAACCTGGATCAAGAGGTTAATCTTGCATTCCTTTCAAAACCATGTTTATCAATAACAGAAGCAGTTAGCTGTCAGACATTTCTCAGTGTTCTGTTGATAAAGATCCAGTCAATTTAAGTCTCTTCTGAGCTCTTTAATGAAACAAATAAGAGGAAAAGCAGTCTGTATGAACAGAGTTTTCTAGATATTAATTGTCCAAAAGTAGGCATTAAGGCAGCAAATCAAGTTAAAGCCCGTAGAGGGTGTTTCACAGGACTTAGAAACATCAGTAGCTTTTCATAGCAACTTGTTGATCTCTCGCTGACCTTTTGATCTAGAACCCTGTGTTAAGCTCTACATAATTTCTAAAGCCTGCAGGCAATTAAGTCATGTTCCATTCTTCTGAAAGACTGAAATTCTGCCATCAGTTAAACTGGAATCAGCAGGAGCAAGTGGAGTATGCCTATACACTATGACTTAGAGAAATGAGAAACTGGTTTCTTCTGCAGCTAATTAGAGGGTTAGAGTTTAGAGGGTTCTAGTTAGAGGGTTTGAGAGTCTTTTGCTGTTGTGTTCTGTTTGTGTGTTTTTTCATGTGTCTATTCTGCTGCCTGTCTTTGGTCCTCTTGGCTTTGGAGTCTTTCCTTGGGGGATTCCATTGCTGAGAGAAGGCATAAACAGCTCTGCACTCCATCATTATACACTCTTCATGGGTCTGGGGAAATCAAACAGGCGTTCGTGTCTGGCTAAAGCTTTCTGATCTATAAGCACTTAGGCATGACTAGGGGAATGGCATTAAGAACATTTCCTCATAAACGACTCTCCATACTACACTAGTTACTGTAACGGTCACTCATTCCTCATTGTATGTTTTTTCTGTACCATTAAACAAATGTGGCTACCTAAATGAAAGTAGCCTGTACAATTTGAGCTAAGTATTTGTTAAGTAGAAGATTAATGTGCCTATTCTCTGTCCTTTCAAATTCAGACCCTGTTTGTGAAGATATGCTGAGTGAAAGTCGGAAAATGATCACTAATGAGAAAATAGATGCTTATAATGAAGCAGCGATTCGTATTCTGAACAGCAGCTCCCGAAATTCCAAAGCTAAAGTTAAAGTGTTCAGCGTATCAAAATTGATAGCACAAGAAACTATCATGAAGTCCGCAGATGGCCTGCATCTCCCTGAATCAAGTAGAGATACAGTAAGTGTTTTTATCACTGGTCAGCATTAAAAAGTAATAACAGTAAAACAAGATTTTAAGTCAATGTTCTGAAATGGCAGATAATATGAATGTAATGAGCGTCTGCACATTATTCTGGAAATTTTGTTCAGAAGATCTCAATAGGTGGGAGGGCATTCAGTTATATAGGATGTTTGAAAAACAATAGCAAACAAAGTAGTTCGTAGCTATTTTAAAATAGCTGTTAACCTACTAGATCCTTTACATCCTGAGTGCAAACTTGGTGCCTTCGTGTGAATGAGTTAGACTGATAATGATCTGTAAGGCAGTGCTAAGAAATGTCTTTAATTTTCCCATATGTGCCCATATAATTTTGTTTAGTAAGGAGTATGAAAAGGATAAGAAAACACACAATATCCTGGGTATATGGAGCACCGCTGCCTTTATTTCTTATTTTATATTGATGCATGCACTGAGCCCTTCTGAATTTTGTCAGTCTGCCTTTCTTGTGATGGAGCTCTCCCACTGTGTCACCTCTAGTTCCACTCCTTTGCAGATTTCAATTGCTTTCAAGTACCAGATGAACTAAATATCATCTTAACACAGGTTTCAGTCTCATTGTTGTATTTTAGAGACTTTCCTTACTGTGCCGCTTTAGGACCCAAGTTTGTGAGCTGGTTTTTGTTTATAGTCTGTTTAGCTCTTTATAGCTCCTTTTACAGCCGGTAAAGAGAACCCTGCTGTTGTAAGGATTCGGATTAATTCTTTTTGCTTACCTCAAGAAGCTCAAGGGTTTCCTGTTTGGAAAAGATGGTTTTGTCTGTACTGCTGAATGCAACAAAGTGTATGGGTGTACTGGGAAATTTAATCTGTGTAATGATAAGGGAGAATTGCGTATGTTTTATGTCAATGCATGCTCTAGAAGAAAATTTCTTACGATTAAAATGTTAACATTTTTATTAGAGATTAATTGACAAACCTGCCTATTTCTTTGACAGAATGCAATGATTCTTATGAATGTCTACTGCAATAAGATAATGAAGCCGATTGATGGCTCCTGCTGCCAACCTCAGCCTCCTCTCACTCTGATACAGAAGCTAGCTTTCTGTTTCTTTACTTTGTCCATTATTGGGTATTTAATTATCAGTTTAATTCATCGGAATAATTTTCGGAAGAACAAATCATGCACTGATTTGGAAAGTGGAGAGGAGAAGAAACCTGCCATCAGCGCTCCTAATGTTTCTACGTTAGAGATGCTCTTACACTCCTTCTGCAAACTTGGTCTAATCATGACCTATTTTTATCTATGTGACAGAGCAAATCTTTTCATGAAGGAAAATAAATTTTATACACATTCATCTTTCTTCATACCAATCGTCTATATCTTGGTTTTGGGAGTATTTTATACCGAAAATACCAAAGAGGTAATGATCATGTTGACATCCTACTTATAACATTGTTTCCCCATTTGAGTGTAAATAAGTAATTGCTAAATATTGAAAGTCAAATGTTCAAAGTCAGTATGACTCACCTGCAAAAAATGCATTCACAAGCAATGTAATGATTACATGGAATTAGATGCAGAAGTGTTTTGAAAGCATATGAGTATAAGCGCTTTTATCCTTTATCATTCGGTGAAATTTGGAGTGAGCACAGCTCAGGTACAAGAGCGTGTAGAGCACTTTAAAATCTGGTAGACCTGTGTCCATTAGGCAGTAGTCTTTTAAAACTGAGACCTATTTACCCATAAAGTGGTTTATTGTTTTGAACTTTTTCTCCTCATTTTGTAGATGTTCGTTGTACTTTTTGGAATAGCAACACTCTTGTTTTGTTTTGCATTAGACTAAAGTGTTAAATAGAGAACAGACTGATGAATGGAAGGGCTGGATGCAACTTGTTATTTTGATTTATCATATCTCTGGAGCAAGCACTGTAAGTGATTTGAATTTCATTTCTTTTTAAGCGGGAATGCAATTTGGGCATGTTACTGCAAAAGAAAGTGTGAATGCATATTTAGTGTTGAATAGAATTAATAACTCATGCTATTGTTCTGTAGTTTTAAAAATTGTATTAGCAAGATTAGCTTTTCTCTCTATTTAGGTGTAGATTTCACTGATAAGAGCATTTTATATGTTACTTGGCCGATGAAAAAATATATTTGTTTCCTCCATGTAGAATATTATGTTACTTTATTTGTAATTGCTAACAACACTTCATTTTTATATTCAGAACTTGAAACTCCTGAAGGCAAGCTTTCAAAGATCCTTTCTTAACTCTCTCTTAACTGGTTACAGAATATGGAAAGTGTAGAGCAATAAATAGCAGCAACTCATTTTAACATCAGAGAGCTTAGGGCAACAGAAGAGCTTAGTAAGAAACAGGGAAATTCAGCATAATGTTTCATCTCTTAGTTAGAGCTGTTTTACTGCAATGCAGAAACAGCATAAAATGAGGGGAAGAAAGGAACATCAAGAGCATTTACGTGGCCGTTTATAAAAGGTACTTTATTTTTCTCTACAGTTCTTGCCTGTGTACATGCACATTCGAGTCCTGGTGGCTGCATATCTGTTCCAAACAGGTTATGGACACTTCTCATATTTTTGGGTAAAAGGGGACTTTGGTGTATACAGAGTGTGTCAGGTAAGAATATCTACTTACTGTTTTTATAAAGAAATGTGTTCAGATAACACCACATCCATGATATATCCATACTCCCTAAATAATGTGACTACTTAACCAGGGTCTGCGCATTAAAAATGGCTGTTGTTGCCATGTAATCTGATCTGTTTAAATGGTAGCCTTTATCTAATACAAACATATAGCATATAAATGATACTTGCAATGTAAAAAATGCAAGTATGCAGCCCTTAAAATATTAAGACAAATAATTTTCAATATATAACAATGGAGTTTTCATTGTGGTAGCAATTTACAATAAATAGCAATATATGAGTAATGATGACACGCCGGCTGGCAGTAAAGAGCGATATCACTGGCGAGAAATTTATTTGCTAAATCTTCCTAGATTTTTTTCAGTAGTCACTGGTGAGTAAGAGGTTTGTGTGGATACCTATGATGGTCTGAATCGCCCTCTGGAACAGCCTTGTTGCAGTTACTATTGAGAATAAATAGATGACGTGAAGGTTCTCGTCTGCTCACCTCTGTTGGGGGGAAAAAGAAAACCCAAAAAACAACACCAAAACATGGTGGTTTTCTCAAATCAGCCATTGGAAATACTTCATTTTGTTTCTCTTACCTTGTTCTTAAAACATGAGTCTGCTCCATGTTGACATTTTCCCGTGTGTGTTTGCCTTTTTTTAATTATTAGTATGTTTCTCTTAGAGTTTTCTTTATACAAGTAGATAAATGTTTGGCAAATCCTAGTCAGTTGTGTACAGAATTTCTTTTATTTGTCCTCTTTTGTGAATAAAGGTATTTATTCAGCAAGTTATTAGGCACATTGATTTGCTTTCTCCCAGCATAACAAGTCTTTATGTAGAGGGAACAAATGTTTTCTTGTCTCTGATTAAAATTTAAGTCATTTCCACTTGCTTAAATTGTGAAAGCTTTTGATTTTAGTGTGCATTTTGGATTTTTTCCTCACTTGTTGCTGAAAAGAAAAACTTTTTGGTTGGTTAGTTGGGGAAATTGACAGTGTCCCAAAGCATTTGTGGTACCTCTCTTTCCTTCAGATGAGTGATCTTTCTGATCTGTTAAAGAAACTCTTCACATTGCTACTTTATTAAGTATCCAACTGTTTTGCACTGAAGTAGATTAATAATACATGAGCAAGAGGCATCACTGTAGTAATTGTTACCTCTTTCAAGACATAGCAAAGTATTGCCAAATATTGTACGTTGCTTTTTCTTTTGTTCTCAACTGAGAATTTGTTGGGTTGTATTTTTGATTGGAACAGTTAGCTCTGTGCAACAGTATGTTTAACTGTTTGATACATAGAATATGGTCAGAAATACCACACCCCCTCTGCTGTTTTTTCTTTAGAAACAGATGAAAATGTCACAAATGTATCAGATGTATCTGCTTCCTTTGAAAAACAAATATGCAGGTTTATTGTTGTTTTGGTTTTGTATTTTTTATTTAAAAATTGGTGTTTTGCTTGGCCCAAAAGCCTTTTCAGTTATGGGTTTGAGTTTTCAGATCAAAATGCAAATAGGGAGGAAACAAATACTTTCCAGTCAGCTTTATTGATTCTATGGGTTGTTTTCTTTTCCAAAGACAGTGCATTGAAGCCTACATTTGTTAATAAAGAAAATTAACAACACTGGAGAATGTACCTGTTTTTGTGGTTCCCCTCCCAAGTTTTGCAGTGCGTGCTCTACCAGCTTAAAAAAATAAACCAAAAATGAATCTCTAATTGCTATTAAGTGTTACATTGTCATATAACTCAGCTCATCATGCTTGTTAAATGAATGATGACAGCACTGGGGGACTGAAAGCAGAGAGGTATTGACAGCATCCAGCAGCTGGAATAACCCGTCCCAGCCCAGAGTCAGTTCTGTTCTACACTCTTTTCTTGCTGTCTCCACCCGAGTAGGCCAGCATAGGACAGGTTCAGTACTACATCATCAGCCTGCAGTCTGATAGTGCATTATTGATGTTCTCTGAGATATTTAACCCATGTTTCAACTGAAATACTATCAGCATGTGAGATGCGAGTGTTTAAAAGACGTGTAGATGGAGTTCTTAGGGCCGTGGTTTAATGCCAGAGTTGGGTTAATGGTTAGACTCGATAATCCTGAGTGTCTCTTCCAACTAAAATGGTTCTATGATTCTATGTGAAATACATTGATATTTTCATACAGTGCTAAAGAAGCATGTTCCCTGTCTTTCTTAGTTTTGCCTACAAGTTGATATATAGTCTGTCTTCTCTGACTCTTTCCAGGTTTTATTTCGTCTCAATTTCTTGGTCGTGGTACTGTGTGTAGTGATGGACCGACCTTACCAGTTCTACTATTTTGTGCCACTAGTCACTGTCTGGTTTATGATCATTTATGCCACCTTAGCTATATGGCCTCAGATAGTCCAGAAAAAAGCAAATGGTAAGATTCCCCTCCCCTCCCCCCCCCGCTATAAAACATTTACATGTTAATACAAATGATAACCATACAGAGAATGGTATAGTTAGTACACCTCAGTCTCTTTGTAACATAGTCAAAATATGTTAAACAGCTGGTCACATACCTCTGGTTTGTCATAGACGATTGTCATATGTCAGTTGAAAAATGTAGCAGCTGATGACTAAAGTCTATCTCTGATTGCAGTCATAGTACAATACTTTTTAATAGGTTTTGACCATCAGAAATGTGTTTTATCAAGAGCTGTAATTTTACTGGATGCAAACTAAAAATATAGGCCATGCTATTGATGCTACTTGAGGTTGTTGCTGTGTTGTACTACTGGGGGCAGCATGAACAGTGAGCACTCAGACTTCCCTGTTCTGCATTGTCAACATGTCTTATCCATCCTGAGCACAAATTCTGCTGTATCCTGCCAAATGAGAACTTGGGCTTTGTTATCTTAGTATCTCTGATTAAATGAATTATCAGAAATATGTCTTGTGAGATGGATATGTTAAATAAAAGCTGAAGTGAAATCCCAGTTTATTTTATGTGTTGCAGTTCATTGAAGAGCTGTCATCATGTGGTAAATGCCTATTATTTAATTCACCTAAATTAGAACTAAAACCTTAAAAGTCTTATATCCTCCTTCCCTATTGATGGAGTAATATCCAAATTGTATAGTCTGCAGATATGACCATGAAATATACCAAATGAGTCCTAGAAATAGATACTGCAAAAATATAACTAGTGAGTAGTTTTACAAGATATCTTGAAGGCAAATAGCTCCAATATTACTTTTTTTTTTTCGACAAAGGCAGTTCTGCTCCAGATAGAGAGAAATTACTATTGCATGTCAGGGTAATAGTGTACTATGAAACTAGAAAATCTTTCAGTGACATCTTCCATCTGTTTAAGTCCCTATTTACAGCCACCAATTTGTGTGGCGAGAGAGGGAGATGATCTCTGCTGCAATGGTGAGGCTTGAGTAGAGCTTAGTATCAGTTGACAGCTTTGAGGAGCAGATTTTCAGGCTTATCTTAACAAGATACTTGTCCTTCATCACCTCAGCTGAGCTTTAGAGTACAACTGGTACCTCAAAGTTTAATAACGCATGGTCTGCTTATTTCACATGGCAAAACTGTTGGGCATTTTGTTTTATTTATTCATTGACATTCAACTAGAA
Source organism: Columba livia (assembly GCF_036013475.1). Taxonomy (NCBI): domain Eukaryota; kingdom Metazoa; phylum Chordata; class Aves; order Columbiformes; family Columbidae; genus Columba; species Columba livia. Next base: position 26,657,206 of record NC_088603.1, read on the forward strand.
TAAGGACTGTCTGTGCAGAGTGCTTGGGAAAGCAGAGACTTTAAAATCATGTTTCTGTTTGAACATCTAAATTCTCTTCTTTCTGTATATGTGTTGCTCCTGTTTTAGACATGAAGCTTGATTTAGAATTAATAAGTTGTTAATTGCTGTGATTATTTATTTTAATTGCTTAAAGTCAAATGTAATAGGTAAATGCACATAGTGATAAAATATTGCTGGCAATATTTGAACAGTTATTTATTAATGTATCTGTTACTAAGCATAGCTACACTAAATAATTGGCAATTATTATTTAATGTGTCCTGGGTGTTTTGCTTTTGAAAAATTGATGACTGTATACTGATTAATTTATTTCTTCCTCAGGCAACTGCTTATGGCACTTTGGTTTACTGCTGAAACTGATTTGCTTACTGACATGTATATATTTTCTGTCATATTCTCAGGTTTGTAAATTTTCACTATATTTGTGCTTAATGACCTAAGAGTGTATTACCTTTCTCTGCTTATTAATGTGTGCATAACTTGTATATTTGCTCCTGCATCATAAATACAGAAGAAGGAAAATGGAACCTTTCAGTTTCTTTTCATATTTGAATTGGTGTGGATGCTGGGAAAAACCACAATTCTGTATCTTTCTTATGGTTTCAGTATACTAATATGAGTGTAATAAATTCAAAGGTCTGTGCTTTGGTTTTGGAGTGAGGTTTTTTTTGATGTGCTTAAGGTTACTGGTTTTTTTGTGAGCATATGCTGATATGTATGGTGATACGAAGATCTGTGTCTCTTAGTCCTGGAGTTGGCTTTGATACCGTATCAAAAGCCTGGTTCTCACACTAAATTAGCCACTCACTGCCTGCTGTGAGTACAGCGGGCAGAAGCAAGGGCAGGGTTGGGCACTCTGGGATTTTACACCCGTTGAGTCTTCTGTAGAGTGTACATTTGTTATCCCAGCCTATCAGTGTATCTCTCCCTTTAAGCCTCCGGTGCAAAATGGAAGGTATTCCAATACCTTAATGGGAAGCAAAGCTGAAACCCTTTCTCATTTGAAGAAGTATTTTTCGTCATGGTGTTTGTTTGCTTTCTTTTGTCAAGTGGAGTGCCTTCAGGGCAGCCTGTTGTTTTAGTAATGCTGCGTAGCTAGTGAAACAGGGATGTGATAAAATTAAAAGACAGCATATTGATTTAAATGTAGTGAATATGGTTGACATCAGTGTTAACACTTTCGCCATGATCATTTTTTACAGGGTGCATTTGAGAAGATATTTTCTTTTTGGCCACTCTCCAAGTGTTTTGAACTGAATGGGAACGTCTATGAGTGGTGGTTTAGGTGGAAACTGGATCGCTATGTATGTAACATTTGCATAAATTTATACTGGTCTTTCAAGTGTGTTTTTTAATTTGGGGGAAGGGAAGGTTGTTTTCCTTGCCTTCAGAAGAAGCAGGAGTTTGTCCCTGGGGATTGTTTAATATAACACTAAGCTGCACTCAACTTACTTCTGCAAATGTCTGTCAAAGCCTTGCTTAAAAGATGGATGTTGATTTATTTGCTGCTGGATCCTGCTTAGTTTGCTTTTAAAAAATAAAGTCATAAAGTGACCTAGATGTATCTTTTCTCAAAAATTTTACTGTGAAAGCTTAACAATTATAGCACTTCAGGCTGTTGAAATACGGGGCAGATTACTGTGATGGCTTTCTTAATAATATTTTTTGACAGTTGTATCAATTAAGGATATATTTTTTTTAGGTTTACCTTTAAAACGCTTTTAAAATCAGTGTCTTGGTGCCCAAATCAGACTATTTTTTTCACATATTTTTAAGTGGTTTTCCAGTGGGAAAGCGCTTTCTTTCCAGTTACTGACCCTGTGATGTGGGGGAATAGAACATTGGTCTTTTTTTTTTTTTAGTTTTGCCTTCTTGGTAAGGTGAGTTGCTGAGATGGGAGCATTTATCTGCTAAGCTTATCCTGAACGGGATCCCATGCACAGGGACATTCCCAACTTGGAGCTGTGTTGCTGGTGAACAGCGTGTGCTCTGTGGTGCTGCTGGAGAGGAAATCCCAAAATAAACAGAGGAGACGAGCACCGCATGGGCGTGAGGCAGCATCGTGTTGGTAGCTAGTGAGAACTTGGCATAAGGTCACAGAACAGAGTGTTGAGGAGCTGTGTCTGTGGGAGAGGGAAGCGCTTCTGGTGCTTCTTGAATGTTTTCACTTGCCAGCTTGGGAGAAGGCCAGAGATTCATGTTTTTTCCCCAGAGAAAGGCCTTTTCAGTGCTGGCATGGGTTGCAGAGGGGACAGTAGGTACTTGAAAGCTTCCTGAAATTTGTCTTGTCTCTAATGCCCTGTGAAGCATTAGTAGGAGTATTTTATTTCTAGTTTCTTAGTTGAGTTAAAAATGCAGCTTATGACAACTTAGGGTAGAAAGCCTATTTTTGTTTGCTTCTGGGAAAGGGCCTTTTGACACCTAAGCTTCAGTATTAGAAATAGTTTATCCTGTAGCATTTCTGTTAAGAGTTTGTACCTGAAGTACTTGTAAAGCCATGAAATATTCAATGTGTTGTTTGTCTTTTACAGGTGGTTTTTCATGGGATGCTGTTTGCTTTTATTTATCTGGCATTGCAGAAACGGCAGATGATATCAGAAGGAAAGGGAGATCCTCTTTTCTCCAACAGAGTTTCAAATGTTTTATTATTTATTTCAGTTGTATCCTTTTCGGTACGTACCTAGTATAACCAGTACAATCAGGTTTGTAGATCTCTAAAGAACAAGTTTCCTGAAGTTCTTGTTTAGAAAATACATTGATTTAAAAAATCAGATCTTGATCTGGAGATACTTCAGGTGTGCTTTTGTGCACAGCCCTACCTATCTACTCAATAAATACTTTTCCTTTCAGTCAACTGTAGATGAAAACATCATCACTGTTTCAGTTCATTGTTCAAACGTTACTGGAAAATTGGAACATGAAAATAATATGGTAGATAATGGAGCTCTTATCTCCACTCTTGATGGCTTTTCTGTTTGTGATGAAGAAAATGTCAACAGTTGTCAAGGTTTAAGGCAAGGCGGCAATAAACCGTGGCAGACACTCCCTGTTATCCCCTTTACCTCCTGCCACCCCTTCCTTTAGATCAGAAAGATGATAAGAAAGATAAGGGGAAAGGAGGAGAGACTTAGACTTCAAGCTGGAGAGTTTTAAAGGGTTTTACTAATGCTACTAATAAATAGACAATACATATACAAAATATACAAAACCAATCTCGAATGCTGGATGTGGAGTTGGCGTCACTCCAGCAGCAGAGCTGGGTGTGTGGAGCTGGCGGCTCCAGCAGCTGCAGCTCAGGCCCCCGAAGTCATGGGCGGGACTGCACAGCAAACCGGAACCTGGTTGCAGGGTGCGGGGCATGAGGCCTGTAGATCACAGGCGGATAGGCAGGGTCCTCTCTAGATGCCGGCCATGGTCGGAGAGAGTGACCCTCGTGATCACCCTCCTATACAGGGGGTATGACATTTATGGGATGGAATACTTCCGTTGGTCAGTTCCAGTCACCTGTTCCATCCACCCCTCCTCAAACACGCCCCTCTCACAACAGAACGTGGGAAAACTTATCAGTCTTTCTTAGCTACCATAGTAATAAATCTAAACACGAGCTTCTTCAGCATTCCGTTGGTCTCTTATCAGCACAGAGTACAGCATCCTAGGAAAAATATGCAGGCTAAAACTCAGAAGAGTACAGCCACCTAGAAGAACTTAGCTGAAAGAAAAATCACTAAAAGAGAACCAGTCTTGTTTTTAACAAAACCAGGACAACAGTGTAGCTGTATCCTAGAGTATTAACAAGTGTGGTATTCATTAGTTGCAGAGAAGAATTTGAGAGAAAGAGAAAACTAAGCACATGGAGTTTTTTCTATTACTGTCCCACATCTTAGTGAACCAACTAGTGCTGAAGCATTTCAAAATAGGTTACCTCTTGTTTCATTTTTAAATGTTACATATAACTGCTACACAGACTGATTTTTTTTTTTATCTTTCAGACCTACTCTATTTGGGCTAGTAGCTGTAAAAACAAGACAGAGTGCAATGAACTACATCCTTCTGTTTCTGTGGTGCAGGTAATTATAATTATAGTCCTTTTCCTTACAGTCACAGAATCTCTATTCCGTTCTTGTTTGGGCTTTTTAAAAAATTGCTTTAAAATATATTTTTGCTTTAGCATGGAATGTCAGCTATTGAGCTTCATTCTCATGTCTGAAAGTGGAAAAGGGTTTAACTACATTGCTCGTTTTTCATTGCCTTCAAGCACTGAAATCACATACTGCAATTCTGCTTTTGATTAACCTCAATGTCCTTAGTGTAGGTTTCTTATGCACCATTTGAAGTCCAAACCCAACTTTTGACTAATTGCATAGCAGTGGAAAAGAAGAAAGCTGTAGAGAAATGTGCATGTTTGGGAGGTATTAACGTAGGAAGCAACCTATGGGACCCCGTAGTCACTTTTATGCAGAGAAGAGGTGGCCCACAGGGGCATGCGTCTGGTTTTCTAAAGTGTAGATTTTCCTCTTACTGTGTCCCGTGCCCCTCTGTACCCCAGATGTTTGATTCTGTTCCCTCTCTTGTTTTGTTTTGCTTTGTGTTCTGATTTGTTTTGTTTTTAATAGTTTGTCCTGCTCTCCTGAGGGCAGCAGGTGTAACATTTTCAATATGATTTGTCCATCTTGACACCTTCTCTTTAAAAAGTGAGGGTTGACTCAGATTTGTGGCCACCTTCATCTTAGGCCAGCATGGTATAACATGTTTTGTGACCATGCCTAGTAACTGTATAGGAATATCTATCAGCATCAAGGCCGTGATTCTACTGAAGATTTAAATGTGACTTGCTGTGCTATAAGAATGTAGTGTAAGAGATTTGCAAATTCAAGACCTACTTGTGTGGATTTTTGTTTGGTTTTTATATTTATTAAATTTTAAAGAAAATTGAATGCAGAATGCACTTTGATTTAGATGTGAAAATGAATAAACCTTTTCTGTGTGTGTGTAATCGGCTTGTCATCCACAGCCACCCTTTTTAAAATTTTTATTTTAAAGATTTTAGCTTTCATCCTCATCAGGAACATTCCTGGATATGTCCGATCTGTGTATAGCTCCTTCTTTGCCTGGTTTGGCAAAATTTCTTTAGAGGTAAGTAGGATGATCAGAAGTACAGTGAATTGAAACTTAGAAATTTAAGGTGGCTTTCTCGTCTAAATTGTAGTATAACACATGAATAGTGGAAAAAAGTTACCACGTTGACTTCTTTTAGCACTGTAGCTTCCATCTACAATTAAATATCATAGCTGAAATAGCAGTCTCACAGTAGCAAACTTATTTCTTATGCTGGTTTTGGGGGAGAGTTTTGGGTTGCGAGAGTGGGGATTGAATGCCGGAGTAAGATGTGGTGTGTATGCAGTTGGAAGATAAAAATTTAAAGCAGGGGAAGAATCAGCATGAATTATACTGGCAAGTATTACACTTATGTGTTTGCCCTAGAAAGCTTTCCTGCATTAACAGAAAATGTAACTTGACAAACAAAACCCTTCTTAGTGCAAATGTTATGTCGTTCCACTGAGTGTATGTTTTGAAACAGTAGGAGTTATCTTTCCATTTTACTTGCTGTTTAATTTACTGTACTACTAGAATATGTTATTTAAAGGGAAAGGAACTTAGAGGAGAAACTCGTAATATAATGTATATGTAGTACGTGATTTTGAACTTTTCATAAATGATCACGTTTTCATTGTCCTGATTCCTGGTGAACGGTAAGGTGCTGATCACCTCCAGGGACCTTCGTATTTTGAAGCATTATCTTGTCTTTGCAGGCACATTAGTTCAGTCCCTCACCAGAGGCTGAGTAACTGAGCGGAGGCGTATTCCTCCTCTGTTCTGACCTAATGTGAATTATGTGCCCCGACACCACGGTTGGTTAAGGACTAAGTAAACCCATTTTACTGTGCACTGTAAAGACTAATAGTATTGTCTTATAGCAAAGACATGTGGAAAACAGCTTCTCAAAGTATGTTATTGAATCATGCATGTCTGACTTAGGCAAAAGTACAGTGTGTCATTTGATGCAATAGTAATAATTATATGTTTTTATATAAGTAAAAATACTTTTATGTAAGTATTATTAAAAACACTCTTTTTTTTCTTTCAGCTTTTCATTTGCCAATACCACATCTGGCTGGCAGCAGACACAAAGGGGATCTTGGTGCTCATTCCTGGATATCCAATGTTTAATGTTCTTGTCAGCACTTTTATATTTGTGTGTGTGGCACATGAAATTTCTCAGATCACTAATGATCTGGCACAGATTGTGGTTCCTAAAGATAACTCAACTCTGCTGAAAAGGTTGCTATGCATAGCTGGATTTTTATCTGGACTACTGTTCTTCTCAGCAATGCAAGATCAGGCAAGGCATTAATTTGAGAAGATTCTTGGAAACTTTCTTCAGGTTTACTTTGTGTCTGCCTGAACAAATATTCTGAACTGGAGGTACAAGAAGACACTTAAATGAAGCGTGTGGAAAATGTATATAGTGCGAATGTACATATTTTGTGTGGAAATCACCTTCTCAAAGAATCTGAGAAACAAGAATGCACTGTACAGCATTGCATGTGAAAATGAGTCTTTTCTACTGGATATATGTTTCTGTTTACATATCTGTTTAAACATGACATGAAGAAGTGAAGTTCAACTGTTAGCAATATCATGTGCATATCACGGAATTAACTTTACCTTGGGTCAGCCGAATGAAGAGTGGATGCTACAAGAGCACCACCTGCGCGGAACACGTGCCGTCATCTTTGTCATCAAGGAACAGAACAGCAAACTTGTGATCCTTCGTTAACGGTCACCTTTAGCTGATGTGAACCATGAAGTTACTGGTAAACCAGGGCATTTTTCTGAACAAAATGGTAATTTTTTTTTTGGTTAGAAATGAGTATTTTGGGTGGAGATAGTATATGTTAGATGAAACCCTTTATATATGGAACTAAACAGTCATCACCAATTCAGTGATTTAAGATTATATACAAGTTTACATAATATTTTATGGGCTTCTTTTAGAAATTTAATATGTTTTCAGCAAATACGGTGAATTCTGAGGTGGAATTTTTTTATACAGAAAATTTGATTTTTTTTCCCCTAAAATTGTTTGCTTTTTCATAATTTTTCCATTGATTCCTGTAACTGTGTGCAGTTGTCTGTACAATCCCAGTGAACAAACAGATGAATACATTTCAGAGGCGCAGTTCAAGACAGAGAATCTTTGGAAGACCTCCAGCCTTTTCCAGTCAGATGAAATCCCACCACATCTGCTCCATCGGATCTTCTGGAAATGGGTGAACAGGAGAACGGTGATCTTTGAACCTCTCTGGGAGTTTGTAGGTGACCTTGAACTACGTCTCGTTAGGGAACTGGTGCCATATTCTATCCTGTAATAATATTGTTTAAAAGGATGAGAGTCAATCCATTGGTGTAATGAGGAGGAGGGATTGAGTGGTCGCCTTGTTGCGTGCAGATGGTTGAGTCCCAGAATTACAAGTGAAATGAGGTTGGAGCTGTTTGAAGGAACCTTTTTCCCCATCCTTTTTGGCAGCACCCATCTTGCTTAGTAACTCTTCCCTTTAGCGTAAAAACATAAACCTGAAAGAAATAGCCCTTTTGTGTGGCAGTGAAGTTACAGTCATTTCTTTGTTGTTTGTGGTTTTGGTTCAAGTGATAGTTTGACCTTTATCCTTCTACTGATTGTTAGCACAAGCACAGTATTGTTTTCTGAGCATATGTGCAATTATGTGTGATTAGAAACAATATGATTTCTAATTTGTACCATATGTACTGTCAGGTACGTGTGTTTGATCTTATCCCAGTTAAAAAATTGAATTCAATTTTGCAGCCGTCAATGGAAGGAAAAAATGTGAAAAGAATGGCTTCAATTTTTCCTTTTTTTTTTTTTTTTTTTGTGGAGAACAGTTTCTTTTAAAGAATGACCAGGCATTCATCATAAAAATATAAATCATTCATTTCCCCCAAATTCAGCAGTTATTACTAAGTCTGCCAGCTCTTCTGAAGCTATTGGAAAGACACTCAGCTACTTGTTCTTTGTGCGCATTATTTCCAGTGTTGGGGAAGTGAAGCTCCTTGATCAGCACCTCGGAACGGCTGAAAGACACGGTGTAGGTGAACACTGAGGTGGGCATGGGACACGTAACCTTCATCTATGCCAGTATTAGGAGCAATGGGGAACTGGGGGTTTGAGGGATAATTCTTGTTTTGTTCTTCACAACTTAAGTATTGTAGATATAATTTTATTTATCTGTTGTACAGACTTGGTTAAAAGATTTATTTTTAATGTTTGAAATAATGCACTTGTTTACTATTACTGTATGTGGGATAAATATATTTTCTTTTCAGGTTATGTAAAAATATGATGTAATTTAAATATTAAATAAATGTGCTGTGGATGCTTATTTTTGTAATGGGAGCAGCATCAATTAAGTAAAAACTTTTTATTACTTGACTCTAGCTGGACTACAGTTCACTATTATACCCACCTTAAACTACAGATTAGTATTGCAGTTTCTCCAAAGTGATGGTCTGGATACTATTACTTCAGATGAAGGGCAGATATTCACTCGTATCACAAATTATTTCAGATGCAATGCAGGGAGCACGATTCTTCTGCAGTAAATCGTGCTGTCCCGCCTCTGATGACATTGCAGCCAAAACCGCCCCTGGGGCGCAGGGGCCTTCAGCAGAACGGCACAGCGGGGTCTCGACCACTTCATCCCCCAAAGAAACCACAGCAGAGGAACTGACTTGGCTTTTCTTCAGCCTGGCAACGTGAAGAAACCTATCCGTAAGATTTGTTTGGTTTCTGGAATTTAACTTTTAATTAGCTGCTTAAGAAAGGACTATTTCAGCAAATGATTTAGAGAGGTAGTTTGTATCCCCAAAGCTCCTGGTATAACTGGGGAGATAACATCTAACTTGAGCACCTGCAAATACTCTCCATCCTTTCCAGTTACACCAGCTGGCCCAGTTAAACCCTGTTTGACTGGGGCCACTTCCATCCTTAGGCACTTGCCATCCAGTATCACCATCCATGATGTTAACAGCTGTAACACAAAGTTGTCCAGGCATCATTATGTAAAATAACCAGGCAACATCACTACTTAATGTTTTCCTATTTATTAGATTTTTACATTTCATATCTTTACAAAGAGTTCTGTAGTGCTCTCTATTTATTTTGGTTGCAACTGTCAATCAATACAATATCAGTTCATACTGTCATCATACATTAAAAGAGGCTGTAAATTTACTGTTTTAACCATCAGCACTTTTAACTAATTCTTTTAAGTGTCTTTAGCCAGCTTTAGAAATCTGTGCTTCTGTAGTAATTGTTTTAATAAGTAAAAATAAATAATTTGTTATTAAATTTACCTCAAATAAATGAAACTTTCAGTCATAAAATAATTCAGGTGTGCTTAATACTCAAGTGACCTACATCATTAGGTTCTTTTCGGAGTAGGTGAAAACTGATTCTTTATGCATGTACACACCAATTAATAAATTTCCTTAAATATATTGTCACTGTTATAAATTAATACAAATCAGATAGGAGTAGCTCAACTAGTAGTTAACTTGAGTATGATGTGACAATCAATTATCAGAAATTGTTATGAGCCAAATCCAATACTATTTACAATGTTTAGTCTTAAGGTTGCATTAAGTATCATTATTTAAAATCCATTCCATTCATTTCTGTTTCAAAGCACTGACAGCTCATGCATTTGAAGTCAGTAGTAGAAACTAACAAATCAGTAGAAACCAAACGCTGATTGTACTTAAATTTTTCACTGCTTGGATAAAAGATGTGAATCTTTTCTTTACTATAAATCTCAGTGTGCAGTTTCCTAATCCACTTTTCACCGGTAACTACCCAAGCTGCTGGGAGAAAGGAGGCTCTCTGAGGGCTGCGTGGCTGAGGAAACCTCTTTCCTGGCACCTCTGGATGAGGTCGGTGGTGAGTAGGGATGGCTCTTTATTCCAGCTCTTTCAGAAACTTAGTTTTTCAACTTCCACGACTGGAGCCTGAGCTGCTCTGGCAGTACCACAACCACTGGCACTGCTGCTATGGCTGGATGCATTTGGTAACATAATCCCGGGCTGTGCTCAGCACTTGGGGCAGCCTCGTGAACTCCGACGTTTAAGGCTCAGCAATATACAAGTACAATGTACTGAGCACTGATTATATACTTTGCTGCAATAGTTGCCATATTGTTGCACAAAATGCATCTAAAAAGCAGCTCAGGACTTCTTTTAACTATCACCTGCTGAGGTGTTGCATTCAGATCTAAGCCTATAAACACATCATTGTTTGCTTAAAAATAAACATAAAAACAAGTTTGTTTTGAAGGAAAATTGTCATAATTGTAATAAGGAGTGAAAAAAAAAAAGCCAGTGACTATTTGGGTCTTCTCACAAACTCTAGAAACCTTATTTTAAAGTGTCTTTTTAGCCTCAGTCTTAAATTTCTAAATTACACAGAACTTCTCTTAGCAGAGACCTCAGAAACCTCAGCTAAGGAAATGTAGCCGGCATTTAGTAATTTCAAAGCAGACGCAGCTTTCTGTTTACAGTGCAACGTCCTGATCAACATACAGCTTCTGAAAGAGAAAATATTGCAGAAAAAAGGCAAAACATAAGTGTCAGCTTAGAACAGCACGATGCTTTGAGGTAAAACCCAAAGAACTGGTGGTGGGAGCTGTTAAGAGCTGGAGACCCTGAAGCCCTGTGTTGTGCTGCTATTTGAGGATTTAAATAAGCATCAGAAAAATTCATTTGAAATACACACAAAGGTGTTGGAAGGTAATTTATCACCACCTATTGAAACAGAAGGAAACCTCAGTTCAGATCCTTTTAACAAAGTTCATGTTATTAAGCTTTTAGCTGCACAGACAAATGCCTCTCAAAGTAACCACCTCCCAAAAAATAGGTATTTAATCAGCTCCTTTTTAAGACTCTAACAAAATAACCCTTGGTTTATTGGACAGCTCGCTCTCCCACAACTCTTTTTGCTCCAAAAACAATGAAGAATGTGGAGGACAGTTAAAAAAAAACCAACCCCAACCCCAACCACAGCACCACGCATTGGGACATCAGGAATGTCACCAAAAAAAAAGAGACTATTTTTAAAGAGTTAAAAATTAGTCTATGGAGACCATAACAAAATTTACCCTTCTTTGCAGATATTCATTTCTGCCTACAGTAGTTTGTAACAGCTTCTTCTAACAGAACCAGACTAATGAATGGACAGATTTTAAATGGTTTATTGCTTGCAAGTTGTCAAATACAGGCAAAAATATCTGGTAAAGGAAGAGAAAGCCAATTTTCAACAGGAGTCATCTTAGGGTTTTGTTTGGGGTTTTTTTTATTTTGCCTTTTTTTTTTTCTTCCAAAAATAACTTTCCTCATGATATTTTTTATGATCTCTACAAAATTAATGCTTAATAAATCTAGAGTACTATTTCTGAGCCTCATCCAATGCAGAAGTGTTCATGCTTGTACAGCACTGCTTCTCGCGTGCCAATGTCAGGCAATTATACCCTCCCAGTGAAGAGTCTAAAATCCTTTGAACCTGCTGTTTATTCTGAAGTTTTAATTTCCCTGCTGAAACTTTCAGGAGAGATCACAAGACAGAATAAAGTTTGATATTTATTAATACATATATTTGAAAGATTATTTTCTGAATGTAACAAATATAAAAAGATATCAGTGTTTACAAATTGTCAAAAATGTCCAAAGTACAAAAGGATACAGTACATTAGTTATATGGAAGTGATTGTACGCTCTGGCACTGAAATCATCTTAGTACTGTGGGCATACACAATATACACCAGAAAAGCTCATGCATCAGTCAGAACAAATAAGGAAATAAGACAATTTGCTGCCTTCTCTGATTACAAATTCATTGCTTCCGTTAGTTTTCTTTCCTCAGGAATACCATTTACCTGCAAATAGATGAGAATTATTATAATCCATCAGTGTCATCATGTCATGGAAGTGCTTGCAGTGCACATCTGAGCTACGAAGGAAGGCGTCAGTGTATACTAAAAGAGGAGGAAACATCGTCTATCCCAAATACGTTTTATTTGCCCCCCGATTTCTGAGAGCTTGTCACAGGCAGCATCTGCAATGACTCTGAAGGAAAAGGTGTATTCTACAAAAATAACATACGACAGAAAACAGAGACACGGGAGGATCTTTAAGGTCTATTTTTACGGCAGTAGTTCAGTGCAACTTGTGAGGGACAAGCCCATGCTTGTTTAGATTTCACACCTCTCTAAGAATTCCTCACTGCTGTCAAGTTACAGTGCTACCAGGTGATTTTGCAACTTTTTTCCTGCAAGACAGACCGGCAGGAATTCTTGTAACAGAACGGTGGTAACAGAAGAGCTGAAGTGTGTGAGATTGTTATTGTACCTTCTAAACGCCCGCAGTAGTGAGTGTGAAGAGCTATCTATGTTAGATGTCAACCCAAACCAGTGCTGGAGGCCTTGGGTTGAGGTTTTGCCTGCCAGAGTCATCTGCCATTTCCACTGTATGTATAATCAAGCACACAAACAGCAAAGCTAGCAAAACTGCAGTCACGTTCCTTTTTATAAACGTTTTTAATTTCCAGATAACAAAAAAACCCCACATGGGCAGAAGCATCTATTATATACTTGCCTCAAATCTTTGAAATGTTGTCATACGAAATTCTCCTTTAATCCCCGAAAGCAGTAATGAAGAAGAAGGATTTTGAATGAAAAGAAAGAGTGGCTTATGTAACTCCTAAGTTAAAACAAGTCTTCCTCTTGGAGCTGTAGTTCCCATATTATGTTCAATACATATCTGTCTCTAGAGTTTTGCCTAAACACTTCTGTGAAAATTCAAAAACTACACTTTGACCTCTACATTTTCCTTGTATGATCCTTTTCCCCTCTCATATGGCTATGGCTGTAGCTTTTTCTCAGACCTGATACACTAACTAAAGAGAACAATCAGCCTCAGTCAGTACTCTGATGGGATCATTCACGACCTCAGTCACTACATGAGGATTTGTGAAAATGATGTAAAAGTGATGACTAAGACACGGCAAACCCGCAACACGGATGTGCGCCTCACCACATTCCCCGGTATCGACTCCTCATGTTTGGTAACAGCAATAAGCAGCTCCCTCTTCAGAGCTTAACTAGTATTGGTGGGAACTAGAAATTTTTATTTCCTATCAAGTTTTAAAGAATCTGAACAGTGTAACCACATTTGGGAATCTGGCTGTAGCTTCATGTTGTAATAGAAAATGATTTCTATAAGGAGGTTTCTAACTTAGCTGTACCAGATTCCAGTGTCTCGTGCTGAGTCCTAATGTAGCATTTCTCCTACTTGTTCCATCAATCCCATCCCAAAATTTCCACTGATGTATCAAAATAAAATCTGGAATTACAATGCTGTAATACTTCACTAGATTTGAAAATGGTTTCCACTATCCATAGACTGTGTGTGTTTTGACTAGTGATTCCTCTGCACTGGTCACTTAATAGTTACAATATTTTCTCACTACTGACCTGCACTCTGCTGCTGCGGAATCTGAGTCTGATGTGGCAGGTTCCTACGAAAAAAAAAAAAAGAAAAATTAATATATTTAACGCTTCCATATGAAGTCTGAAGTACATTATGCGTGAAAGTTCAGTATTTAAACTTCTTTTTTTTGCTTATGAGGCAATAATCCATTTTCACTATGCAAATAACAGTTGTCAAAAGGTCAGCCAAGTCAATGAAATAAAGAAAACCAGTGTCACAGGGTAGTTACTATTATTTCACTTGTCAACTAGGTTCAAAGGCTCAGACTTGGCGAAACGCCAGAGAGAACAAGAGTCACCGCAGGTTTCTGGTGTTTGGTTTCCATAAGTGATGAATACAGAAAAGGTGACAGTATTGGCAACTTAATTATTGACTGTGGGATGAATTCATGGTCAGCTAGTTTTTACATATTGGACCAGTTGACTTATCAAGGCAAAGTTACATTTATGTGTCCTGCTTAAGTGTCTCTTTCACAGCTACCAGATAATCAGGTTGTTTTTAGAGAAAGGAATTAGGGATTGGAACACAAGTGAAGCAGATAAACACTCTATGTACAACTCAAGAAAGCCTTTGGTACAGGTTTTGGCACCCCAGTCATAAATAAATGCTATCCCAAACAGAGAACGAACTATAAAAGAGAGGGTAGAGCACTTCACAGCACTTGTACATGGATTAATTTACACAGCTCTACTTTATATAGAATTTAGCTTTGGGACAGGGAGAAGAAAACACTCTTCTACCATATCTACATTATGAAGGGAATTCGGGGCAAGCATGTCTAAATTAGGGCCAGGTTAGTGCTGGCACTGCGTGGGTATCAGTGGGGCCAGGGAGACCTGCCAGCTGAGCTCCCAACTGGATCCAGCGTCAACAGACGGCGCTGGGGAACAACAAAACACCACCAGGCGCTTCTGTGAGCATCGCAAAACCACGGGCTCCTCGGCCAAACCTTCCCAGGAATGTCTTTTCCCTACAGCACCACTGACTTGCCTGAATGAGAAAACGTGCAAAGCACTAGATGGGTCTGTCTCGATAGTTTCATTAAGTTACTGGTCAATGAACTTCAAGAAACACAAATGAGTATTTTTCTGGTGTCTCTCTTGGAGAGAGGCTGGCAACAATGGAAACGGCTGAGAGCTCTGAGCGTTTTCACTGGCAAGTCTGTATTGGTTATCTCTGAAATGGAATATGCTCTTCTGTTCAATGTTACCATTTCAAACATAAACCACGTGTGACAGAACATGACTAACTACTTACAAAGCCTGGGTGGTTTTCCGGTATCAAACCACCACCAGCGCGGTGGTAGCTTTATACCACGGGTTAAGACGTAGCGTGTCTAAAATAGAACAGTTCTAATTGATTCCTCTGTCAACAGTAGTTTTCCTCCAAAATATGCAGAAATGTAGCTGCTCCACGCAAAGCTTCTTGCCAAGCGTGCAGACTGAAACCCAGCCACTTCATTTTATAACAGAAGGCCTTTCCTTCTGCTTGAAATGCGAACATCAGAGCAATCCTGAACTATAGTCATTACTGATACCTCCATAATAAACACATTTCAGATGACAAGCATCGTGCAACATAGTGAGTATTAAAAAAGAAAATAAACGGTAAATACTTACTGCTGGGTCTGCATCAGCGGCATACTGGTGTTATCGTAGCTGTCGGTGTGAAGGGGCGGCACGATCTCCCCAGTAACCGGGTGAAACACGGGAAGCGTTGAAAGGGGCCACGCGATCTCTCTGTTTTTAGACATGTCACGAAGCTCTTTGGTTGATTTCTGGATGGCGCTGTGGTGGACCAGCTGGATGCTGTGTCAAAAGGAAATAAAACAGTAAATACAGGCTTTAAGTGCTCTATCAAAACGGATAGACTTTTACAATTATTATTTTTCTTAAAAATGCAAGGACTTTGATACATGCTACAGACTCTATAGTGCAGCAATTACAGTAAAACTTTACATAGTTAATTTAATAAAAATTACGTTTATTTAATTTTTAAAGCAGTAATTATTCCATTAGATTTTGCTGTCTACATAAGTATTTTTCATAGGATCAAAGACTGTGCAATTTATGTCTAATTTTCCACTTATTTGCTGCAGTTAAAAGTTTTTATTAACTCCTGATTCTTGCGTTAGATTTAAAAAGCCCTCGTAGATTAATTGTAAAACGCTCCATAGTATAGGCACTGGATACCTTCCCAGATATTTGTTCTCCTGTCCACTGCCCTTAAGACAGAGGCTGGGAAGTCCAATAACCAGAGTATAAATTACATGTTAGCATATTTATTCTAACAGCACTATTTTATTTTCAATTGACAGCTGTTAATTTCAAACCCTTTTTATTCTAGTCTTCTATCCCTGCCAAGAATCTGATTTAAAAGCAGCTTTCATATTTATGAATTAAACCATGGATTATAGAGAGAATGAAGGAAGATTATGACACACATGTATGAAGCGTGACACAAGCTACTGAGAATGAAAGTTAAATGGTAAAAGAAAAATAACAGGAAAGAAGACACTTACTCTGGTGTTTGCATGTTTCTCTTTTCCCTAAAAACAAAACAAAATTTATGAATTAAATAATAGCATTGATAGTTGGAACATTAAATCTATCTGATGATGAAAATAGTACATGATGTTGAAATGCTGACAAGGTTAATGCTAAACGCAACTTGGCAGCATTTGCAACTGGGTTTATGATGAGGCCTCGATGAGCGCACGTATAGAGACGTGATACTGATGACAGACACACACGGACACACACAGAGAAATGAAAATGCAAGTTAAAGAACAAGCTTCTGGCTAAAATAAATTCTGTGACAAAATGAAATTGTAGTTTGTGTAAGAAATGGCAGAAATTGCGTTACTTGCTGCTTTCCTTTTATGCACTTTTCTTTTATAACATGTCTAAATTCAGTTCATATCCTCAACCAGATTTATTTTATAAAAGGTAGCATTTTAGAAATTACTTAGTATTTTCCTGAATCAACGATCCTTTATTAGCATTTTATTTGTTTGGGGCATTTTGTCGAGCTGTGCGTATGTGAAGATTTTGTGGAGTTTTGTGCATACGGTGAGATTTTTAACCCTTTCAGCTAGAACAATTAAAGGCCCTACATCCATTCTCTTGGAAATTACTGTATGTGCTTAATTGAGAAATAGCTCAATACTTCAAGCAGATTATCTTTTGGCCTGTTTAAATGTTTTTTAATGAACTGAATGGAATTCTAACAAACAGTCTTCTATGCATTATAACCTTAGCAAAACCTACAGTTACTTGTTAGTGTGTTAAAGTACTCACACTCCTTCCCGTCGGCAGCACATGATGTAGGCAAGTATTAGAAAAAGCACCAGTGCTATTGCCGAGGGCACTGCCAGTGTAATTAGGAAATCCGAGTAATAGTCTCTGCTTTTCAGTGTATCAGAAGGTGGCTTGTATTCTCCACCGTCAGGTAATATCCCCTCTCCACGAATCACTTCCTGAAAGGTGGAAACTTGTTTTGTATTGTCAACCTGATACCCAGGAAAAAAAAAAAGAAAAGAAAAAAAAAAAGACAATTGTATCACAAAGTACCAGTGTGTAAAAACCAGGCAGTATTTAACCAGCCACAACATAGAAAAGAATGCCTATCACACATTTGACAAATTCTATACAATTGCATCCAATACCTTTTTTTAACTCACAAAACCTTACATTTCGTGGAAAGCTTCTGATCAATGTGATACATAATACCACTTTATAACTTTGTCACAATACCACATTATTACTTTATTTTGTGCCTACCAGAGATATTACATTTTTTACAGATTAATTTTAGGGATATCTCACACAGATAGTATGTGAGCAAAAAATTCAGTAAACATTTTTATTGCAAACTAATTATTTGACACTGATTTCTTTTTGATTAATTCACCCATTTCTTACTAGTCTTCCTAAATAACCATACTGCCCTCTCTTGTACAGAGGTGGTAGAGAGGAAGAGTGGCGTACCTATGGATTTCCTTTCTCCTTCTCCCTATTGAGCTTTGCATCCAGCGCTGGAAGCAGCAGGAGACGTGAAGGGAGCTGCTGGGGACGGAGCTCTCGCGCCTCCCCCGACCCCACGCAGGAAGCCCCGGACACAAGATGCGCGTTTAGGTGATCAGAGAAGGACTGCCAAGGCTGCTTCTACCTCCTAATCCAACTAACCCTCAGAAGGCTGCATTCCTGGTCACAAGGAATTGTTTTTAAATGTCTGTATCTAATGTTGCCACAAATTCAACTCTTTTTTTTGCTACTGACTTTCATATTGCATTTAGCTGACTGCCTTTCCCACATGACTTTTCAATTTTCTGCCTTCGTTTTCCTGTTCCCTTCAGTTAGATAGCACTTTTAAATTTTATCAGTGTTAGTTTTAAAACCCTCTCCAGATCATTAATGAAAATAAATTATATTTGCCTACATTCTTGACCTCTTGCCTGACACTGTTCCTTGAGAAACCTACCAACTGACGGTCATTTCTTTATAATTCATATTTTAAGTCATAAAATGGTGTATTAAAACTTACGCAATGGATCAACAGGTTTTCATGGCGTGCTAGAAATAATGTTTTGTTGAGCGTCAAATGTAAGTGCAAGATAGTTTGATAAAAATTAATTTATGCATTCTCCACTCATTAATTCCACAGTATCTTTTTTTATGTCAGGTACACCAAGCTGCACGTGGCTGCTTAGCTGACTCTACAACCCTAAGCAAAGCACGAAAAATCCTTATGCACTTATTGATGTGACTGGCAGAAGCCCATGCACAAGCTATCAGCAGCGTTAATGGGAAGCATGTGTTATGTTGCCCCCCTTTTCAGAATTTGGGACACACAAATTGTCACTTTCATTCATGTGCTAACAACCATCGTCACCTCATAAAACATGGGAGGGAGAGGAGATGATGGTTTTATTTCCACTCCCTGGTCTATGCTGTGGTTAGAGAAATGGAGCTCAGCTCCCTCCCAGCCCCTGGATTTGGGGGCTCCTGCCCCTCGCTTGCCGGGTGAAGCACAGACTGTGAGTGCCCTCGTGAGACAACACCTGGAATATTGTGTCCAGTTCTGGGCCCCTCAGTTCCAGAAGGACAGGGAACTGCTGGAGAGAGTCCAGCGCAGGGCAACGAAGATAATTAAGGGAGTGGAGCATCTCCCTTATGAGGAAAGGCTGAGGGAGCTGGGGCTCTTTAGCTTGGAGAAGAGGAGACTGAGGGGTGACCTCATTAATGTATATAAATATGTAAAGGGTGAGTGTCACGAGGATTGAGCCAGGCTCTTCTCGGTGACAACCGGTGATAGGACAAGGGGCAGTGGGTACAAACTGGAACAGAGGAGTTTCCACTTAAATTTGAGTAGAAACAACTTCTCAGTGAGGGTGACAGAACACTGGAACAGGCTGCCCAGGGGGGTTGTGGAGTCTCTTACTCTGGAGACATTCAAATCCCACCTGGACACATTCCTGTGTAACCTCACCCAGGTGTTCCTGCTCCAGCAGGGGGATTGGACTGGATGATCTTTTGAGGTCCCTTCCAATCCCTAACATTCTGTGATTAAATGGGGGGAGCTATGCTCCCTTTTCCCTTCGATGCATCAGGCTACAGCACGCAGCAGCAACGCTGTTGGCAACAGCAAACACCCCTAAGACTGTTTAAATTCGGTTATCATGGTGCGCTGCCCAAACAAGTGCTGTGAAGGTTGCCTCATAGGCTGCTGCAGAAAATTAACACTTCTCTGAGAGCCCATTCCTGTTACACATGCCAGGGTGGTCTCTGCTTTTCTCAGAACAGCACGATGCTGCTTCACCAGTAGGTGATGAACCACTACCAGGCGTTTGGTTATTTTTTTCTGGAGAAGTGCTCCTCACCAGCTGCTCTTCATTCAGCATGGGTACTTTTGATTATTCTCACATTAGTTCACTGCTCCTCTGCTGCTCCCTTTGAAATTCACCCTGTTTTCTAAGGCCATTCCTCCAATTTCTCAAGACCTCTCTGAATTGTATCCTGACCTTCAATGCGCCTGCAGACACCTGCAGTTTCATGGGGACTGCACATTTAATTTAATAAGCACATTCCATCACCTAGCTTATTAATGAAGAATGGCAAGGAATTATTAATGATTCTGCTCTGATTATGGCTATCCAACCAGCTCTCCACTAGGCCCTAGCTTCCCCTAGGTCATGTTCCTGAGCTTGCCTATGAGAAAGTATCAAAAAACCTTATCAAGAATAATTGACATCTGCTGCAGCACCTGTTTTACTTCTTTCTTGCAAAAGGAAATCAAAGGCTTGAAATGGTTTGCTCTTGACAAAGGCTGACTTCTGCTGTTTTTCAGGTGCTGATAAGTATTGCTGTGTACACATGTACCTTTTGCAATTTGTCAACAGAAAGCCAATAAAGAATAAACAGTCTCAAAATTCTTTTGAAAACAAGTATTTTCCAGCTTTCTAACAGATTTCCTAATTTATAGTGTATAGAAAGAAAGGGTTGAAAGCTATCTAATCTATTTTGTCTATGAATACCTTTTCTCATATTCAATACATTTTTTACCTTGTACCAAAGCTTTTCATATCTCCCCTTTCTGCTTCCTCTTGGGTAATTTCTGAAGCCGCTCAACAATCACCTAAGTTTATTTTATGTACCTCCACCA
Source organism: Columba livia (assembly GCF_036013475.1). Lineage (NCBI taxonomy): Eukaryota > Metazoa > Chordata > Aves > Columbiformes > Columbidae > Columba > Columba livia. Next base: position 26,677,525 of record NC_088603.1, read on the forward strand.
TCTTTGTTCAAATTTATCTGCAACATTCTCTTCCAATACTGTATCATTTCTAGTTTTGCCTTACCAGAACTGAACAAAAAATAACCTTTAAAAGCCTCTTTGGGAATTATACTCCTTCCATGGCAAATAGTCCAGCATTCAGTTATAATTTTTCTTGTATTTGACTCAGAAGAATGTTCTAATTTATTTTTGCTTCATTATTGAACATTATTTTCTTTTATTTTTCATTTTTAACAGGAAATGTGTTTTAGATAATTTTCAGAAAGAAGTTTTTAACAGAATAGAAATACTATTTAACTGGTCAGTGCTGTAGATTCAATATTTGAGAAAACATATATATATAGACACACGCTTTTTAAAAAAGCAAGTGTAACTAGCAGTATTAGCGCACTGAATTAATGAACTACACCTACTTAAATAATTCTCTCATTACTTTTAGTTCTGTAAATCCTACAGTTCTCTGGCCATTTATATAAATCATCAGAAGTAAAAACAAATATGGTGGTTTCACTGGTGCTCACATTTACTAGAGTTTATTCTACATAGCTAAATTCTTTCACAATTTTAAGAGTGTTTTCTAGATGGAAAACAACGTCAATCCATCATGACAAAGTGGAATGTGGCAGAGCTCTCTGGCCAGGCTGGCAAAACTCTTACCTCAATCATGCCTCGCTAAAATATTGTACTCCTACAAACATCATTTTTAGGCAATAATAAAATAACTTACCAGAGAGATTTTACACCAGTCAATATGGAATTGAGTTCGAAATTTTTTATCACAGGTTATAACAGGCTCCATTTCTTGACTGCATCTCAGCTGATTTTGTGGGTTTTCCACTTCTCGTAAGCATGAAGAGAATGGAACATCTGCTCCAACCATAACATAGACACTGCAGAAAGAGACCGGTGACAGACTGTCAGGAAACCTCTCACAAATCCCCAGGGGACAGTGACGTACTCTCCAAACGTTGTTACTGTTCGTGGTAGCATTCAGCTGTGCTTTAAAGACTTTTTTCAATTATTTTTCTTGACAGTATGCTTTATCTAAGCATATGAATAACAGACTGAAATCAAATTATTTTTCTAGCTACTTATTATAACGTATTCTGGTTTGCTGCATAACGTCAATGTTTGCTTACCATTAGCTGTCAATGTCTATGAAGTCAAAGAGCTCCAAGAGTAGGTTCCTCATGTAATTAAATCAGTACTACTGTTGAAAATCGCATTGAAATAGCATAATTTTATCTTAAGTAAAACGTCACTCTTCAAGATTATTTTTAAAGAGTTTCTTCCCATGTTTTCAAATGAAATTCATGAGGCCTAGTTATTTCTAAACCTAATATTAATACGAACCTGCCAAAGCCTCCAGCTTCTCCTAAAAGGTTCCATACCTACTCCATACGTACTCCATGTCTACTGTCAACGACATTTGCAGAATACTGAAAGCTGAATGTCAACTTAATACTTCATTTAGTATTACAATACATAAAATAGAGCAACTGACCTAAACACATTATTCATTTTCATATTTAAATATGTAGAATGCTCCTGGAAAATATAGTCAGCTGCAACAAGTAATAATGTACCAATGGATCATGAAACAGAAATCAGGTCCTGGTTTATATTTGGTATATTAGGTACTACCTAAATAAACGTTTCAAATGTGGCCACATATGTAGCCACTTAATATAAGTGGCTCTGCTATTACTCCGATTAGTATAGAAGTCACTTTCATTCCTTAGATGTGCTCAGAAACTCCAGATGCACAAAAGGGCTCTGAAACAGCATTATTTTATACACACATCACAGATTTTGAACCCTCAGCCCTTTCTTCAATATTATTTAGCGCTAAAATAAATATCTAAAAATAACTAGGCATCTTTATTGTTGTCAGGGAAAAGCACTACCACAATGGTATTTTGAAAAAACTAAGTCCTTATTAGTTTCTAAGTGAAGCATCATATTTCAGAGCAGAATTTATGGTTATGAATCACAAATGGAAAGAAAGAGTGCAGTTTACACTCAATAACCTAAATTCCCCAGATACTTCAGCTTATCAATCACTTTCACATGAAAGTCCACAGTGCTTCTGAAGCACTTAACTAAATTTCACTAAATGAGATTACAGCTACAAATGACACTGTTATATGCAAAACACTCTTGGAAATCCAAGTGTCTTTGTAACCTACGATCTATCACACCTTGTTTCAAAATTTCAAGTTTTTGGAATTGGGAACTATTAAATACTTGAAAATCATGCTAAATGACTAGTCAGAAGTAAGACTGGAATTACAAAATCAGCGTATTTACTACCAACTGTTTTATAGTTAATGGATTTTAAAATCAATATATAGAAACTGTTGCCCATTGAAACGGCATCTAGCACAATAAACCCATGGTATAATGGGGGCTTGGAACATCAGTAAACTTTTCATACCTAATTCCAAAATATAAAAGAATAATTGCAAATTTCTAGAAAACCTGAAAAAATATTGTGTTTTTCAGTAACAAAACGAGTAAAGCAAAAACATCCGAGTGACACACGTGCTTACCCCTCCTTCATGTCATTAATGGGAAGCGGAACCCTCCCTCCCCGGTCGAGGGCTGAAGTAATGTTGATAGCGTTCAAGCGTTCTGGCTGCCACACATTCTTCACTGCTCCCAGAAAGTCGCCAAGAACTTCACTGGCCAACATTTCTTCTACGTTCATATTCCTTATGAAGAACTCCGCTTGATACGGTAAAGGAAAATCTATTTGTGATGAGAAAGGAAGAGTTTTGCCTTAAATAAAGGCTCCATAACGAAGAATTTGAAGTAATGGTTAACGTAATACCCCTTCAAGATTGATACACCTTTCCAAAACTCATGTATTTGAATTAGGTCATTTTGAACCTAATGTGATTATGTTTAATGAAATAGTTAGTACCGTTAGCTGTTATGAACACTTCAGCTGATAACCATTGGCTATTTATAAAACAACTGGGAGATGAAGGAGCAGACTAGAGTAAAAGAGTCTCAGCTGGTAAATCTTCATTAAACAGATAAAATTACATTCATGCGAATTTGGGGGTCAAAACTGACCTGCAGTGACAATGGATTCCAACCTGCCAGATTGTAAATACATAAATATAATGAAAATAACTAATTTTAAGGATATCCATATATGCCATAATCTGTTGTTTTCAGAATCCACCTATACAATTGTTCTCTGCATAAAGAACACGCAGAACTAAGAAAAATGAACAACATGCAGAAAAAGAGTAAAATCCTCCACCTAAGGTCTATTTGAAAAGACAGGAAAAAATTCAAATTAATTTTTTATAAAAGGGAAACAGAACTTTTTTTGCAAATGAGGAATAACAGTTCTGCCTGATACAAACAATCTGGATAAAAATAACAAATTGAATCAAAGGAGGGAAAATTCTCTTGCTTCCCCTTTGTGCCCCTGCATTTGGCTTGAACACCAGACAACTATTTTATTATATTTTTTTTAATTTTAAAAGAACAGGAGCCCATAAGATGATTTTGCTTATTCAGTTAAAAACAAGAGAAGCTCTTTTCTGTACATACCTTCTGCTGACATTATATTAATGATCAAATTATGCCTTGCTGTCTCAAAGGTACGCCTGTTGTATGCAGTGATCTGGAGTGAAAAGACATGATTGCAAACCAACAATGCAAATATGAAAATCAGGTAAATAAAACATCAAAGAAAATGAAACTGATAATTTAGAAATACTTCTCACCTTTAAGCACCTTGCCTCTTTATTTTGAAAAGTATGAACATTCATTCATTAATATAAAGTTTGAAAGGTAAGGTCGATTTATTTGATGCAGTACCGCCTTCAGGTCAGGATACCAGAATTTTCTCGACCAGCCGATAGCCAAATACAATTATCCAGGGGATACGTGTGAAAATAATATATTTTGGTCCAGATAAAAGCATTCTGCCATACACGTATATTCTTTGTTTTCTGCTGTCTTTGAGTTAGGAACCACCACACGTGAAGACCAGCTTCTCCACTTCCCTGCCCACTCTCCAACTCCCCTCCATCAATACTGGAAGATCTACATTCATTGATCACTCTGAGAGAACGAACCAAGACAGAGATATTTAAAGGAGTGTCGGGATCCCAGCAATTCTAATCTTTGGGGCTGGGGTTTAGTTTTAGCAGTAGCCCCAGTGAAGTGACACTCCATGAACAGATTCACAAGCATTGCTCCAACACAAGTAATCTAAAAAAAACAGCAACCACTGGAATCTGTAACTGTAGGGGAACTGCAAACTCGTAGGCAGATACAGCATTGATGACTTATTTTTAGAAACCTATGCCTTCGTAATCAAATTACCCAAGGATACCAATCTTATAGTTTAAATGTACAGGATGCCTGAAATGCTCACAAGTGGCTGCTCCTCAGAGGTGACTGTAGTCTAGTAAGTTGTACTACAATTAAGTGCTCACTCATAGGAAATACAGAATGAGGCTGGATATCAGCAATAATTATGTATAAATTTCAATACTTTTTTTTTTTCCCTGAAAAGTGAGAATATTTCATGAAACAAACTGAAAAATACAAATTTTCTTCCTAATTTTAAACTTTAGCTCATTCCTTTCAGGGGTGAAGGAGAGGCAGAGGAGTAGCAATAATAGTGACAAACACATTGCCTCTCAGCAACCAGCTACAAAGTATTGTGACGTTGATTATTAAATAAACAAAAGAAACAGATGTTGTATTTTAAGGACTGTAAATGAAAAGGAAAATTGCCCTGGAATATCTTCTGCAGGTTCATTTAAGAGTGGTGGGAAAAGCTTACCTGACACAATTATATCTTACATAATGTAACAATTCCACTATAAAATTAATAGAATATGCAGCTGCTCTTCTCAGATGGCACTGGGAAGTGGATCAAATGCAATCTGACCTCCTCACATACTAAAGAATTAATTCAAAAGCCACATCTGAGAGTTGGGCTGCAAGGAATTAAATTGTATGCTAGGCAAGATTTAGTTCAATACAGGCTTGGGGTCATGCTTAGAATGGAGATCTTGATATAGATCCTAGTATCTAAAAGCATGTACCATTTAAAAAAGGGCAATTTTAAATAATGGTTTCCTCTACAGAAAGCTAAGCAGAGTCTGCAAATACTTCTGCACATGATTAATTTTACAGATGTGATGAGTCCTGCTGAAATCAAAACTGAATCACGTATATAAAACTAAGCATGGGAGAAATTATCTACAGTACAACTTAACATTTAGAGATGTCATCCTTGAGGCAGAAAAATTATATGAAATGCAATTTAGGAAAAAAAAAAAAACTCATCAAGAACTTAAGACAAATGTGCTGCTGAAGCAGCAAAATGGCTGGAGCAAGTTAATGAGCAGATTTCTCCTGAATACTGTGAATGAGCACACAGTGTCCGATTCAGTTTGCTGTCTGTGACATACATGGCAGAATACACAGTCCTTTTTACCTTTCAATCACTGCTCAATTAATAACTAGTGCTTTTAAACATTTGTGTAGCTAATTGTCAAAAATAAAGTAGTGGGGTTTGTCATTGTTAAACTTGTATGAACAGAATTAAATAAATGGAAGGGTTAATTAAAATAAAATCTATCAATAAACATGAATAATGAACCAGGGAACATTTGATGAAAGGCAACTTAATTTAAAAAATAAAACCAAACTTGCTTATTGACTGAACACTATGTTTTCCAGTGGGCAAGAGTCTGACACATATTTAGCGTTGAATATTACAAAGTTCAGAATTAATCTGTTCTTCAAGTACAGTAGTTTACAAAGGTTTTTTAGCCCTGCATTTTGAATAAAACTTTAATATATTCATAATTTACTGAAATAAAATGCCTTTTAGAAAGATGAAGGGCAAGAATCAAAAGGCATTGCAACTAGGAATATTAAGTGGTTATTCCTTTTTACTAGTTATACCTTAAAACATGAAATGTCACACAACTTGGCTTTCTTTCAAAAGAGGATATAATGGTACCTAAGACTAAATGTTAATGTCACAAGTTCCCGTCTTACAAGATTTTTGTTATTATTGTAATTAACTTTTCAAAAATAAGAGGCAATACTTGTTGACAGTACTGAATCTTATACTCTAAACCAAAACACATATTTTTGAACTTTTGAAAGAAAATACCTCAATGATGGTTGGTTTGCCCACATTTTCTACAGTTGGTGAGCCATACAGCACTCCATCACTGTATGGTGTCCTTTGTATATAGCGTAGCCATCCCGGTCTGTCAGGGTAACCCATTAAATTGGTATTAAATGTTATAGGATCATTACTTATTTCACCTAAATAAGAAACACTGTATTAGAATATTTACAAGAAAACATTTATATGCTTTGATTTTGACGTTTCCACTAGAAAGTCTTGTTCTGACTTCCAGTTATGTTTGCAAAACCTTTCCAAAAACAAAAATTGCTAACCTTTACCATACCAGATATATGTGAACTCTTACTTAAAACTTGTAAGTATTAAGAAATCAATATCTGAAAAGTGTAAACCAGTTGCAGAGATGAATGTACTGGTACAGCTCATGCTCCTTAACTAGTAGGTCTGATTTTGAGAGCTTAATTCCACCTAGAACTGAAGCATCTAACCTCCTCACCGACAAAAGCACAAAGGTCTCAGTTCTGTAATTCCCCAAAACCTTTATTTTATTCATGTTTTTGATAATGGCTCCAGAGACCAAATGTACCTGGGAGGGCTTACTGTGAAGAGTAACCATCAATGCCTGAAAGCTTCTGTTAGCATCAGGACAGACACACAGGTCTTCAGCACCAACAGCTGGCAGTAGCTTTTTCTTTAGGGAACAAAATAATTCAAAAAAGGACCAGACATTCCTGGTCCACTGATAGCTACTAAACGCAATGGTCCAGATGCAATCTCTAAAAGTCCCTCAAGTCAAACCAGTACAACAGTTCTCGTGGTTCTTATCACCACTTTTACAAATGTCTGGATTTTACTTCAGTTTACTTTAGCTTTTCTAAGTGAATTCAGGTGTGCCTCAACACTACCAGATACTCACCCCTGAGGCATAAGTACCTTGCAGCTGAGGCACAGAACTTGGGCAAATCCCTCTGAGCCTGCGCAGGCACCGCTGCACTGCACTCCTCCAGCTGGTCTCTGAAATGGCAATAGCAGCCATCGTAGGGCAGGTGACAAGAGAAGATGACAAGCAGGCTGGCACAGAAGGCAGAAACTGAGCCCAGCGAATAAAGAAGGGCTGACATCTCCTCCAGAGACCGGTGGCCAAGGGCTAACTAGTTTTCAGGTCCACACTTACACATCTGGCTGTAAGTAAGAGGGACCAGAACCACCCCAAACCAGCACCAGGGTGTAACGCAACTTCCACAAAGAGCCACAAAGATGATGAAGGGAGTGGAGCATCTCCCTTACGAGAAAAGGCTGAGGGAGCTGGGGCTCTTTAGCTTGGAGGAGACTGAGGGGTGACCTCATTAATGCCCATAAATATGTAAAGGGTGAGTGTCAGGAGGATGGAGCCAGGCTCTTCTTGGTGACAACCAATGGTAGGATAAGTGGCAAAGGATACAAAGTGGAACGGAGGAGGTTCCACTTAAATATGAGAAGAAACTTCTCAGTGAGGGTGACAGAGCACTGGAACAGGGTGCCCAGGGGGGTTTTGGAGTCTCCTACTCTGGAGACATTCAAAACCTGCCTGGACACATTCCTGTGTAACCTCATCCAGGTGTTCCTGCTCCGGCAGGGGGATTGGACTGGATGATCTTTCGAGGTCCCTTGCAATCCCTGGCATTCTCTGATTCCCTAGGGACGTCCCAGTAATCTAACCTATTGCATTCTGAATAAAATTCCCAGCATCACAAACTATTCTGGGGGAAACCGTGAAAGCCACCTGTGGCACATTCTGGTTTGCCCTTCATCAAGGTAGGCCACGCTAATGATCCAGCACAGCAGACAAAAATAAAAGGACCATGGTAACATCTCGCCTTCAGTGAATTTCTATGATCGCAATCGTCTATGGGTACAGAAATTTCAGCAGGACGTGAGACTAAATTCATGCTGCCTTTGAATCACGTGATTGTCAACACAGGATGGGGCTGTAAGGACTTGAAAGACAATCCATCATTAGTAAAATTTCCAGGTTCCCTCCATCTGTGTGGCAAAACCAGGAGAAAACTGGGGACTGAGACAAACTTCACTCTGCCAGTCACTGTTACATGAAAGGAAGACTCAGGTTTACACGTCAGGAAAAACATCAATTTTTCAGTTTTCAATTCAGTTTTCAATTTTAAAACATTTGGGTTTATTCATGACAAAATTTAACCAATGCTAACAGAAGCTTCCTTTTTTCTTTAACGTGAGCTCTGAAAATAGTACTCTCAAATAAATTCAAAAGCTTATTAATTAAACAGGTTTTGATTATCTGTGCACTGTATACGTATTATAGGTTTTTCCCATTTTCATAGGAAAACAGCATAGTTATACTTAGATGAATAGGATACATTTATATATTTATTCCTTTTCTTGCCTGTATATACATATATATTCCCTTTCATTGTTGATAAGCATGTGGGGCAGAATACTCTCTCTTCCAACCCCCAGGTTGCTTACACATATTCTAATCTGTCAATGATCAATCCCTTAGCTTTAACCTTAGGAAATCACAGCTCTTTCTCTAAAAACAAACAGCTTACTAACATTAAACTGTTCCTAAATATAAGAAGGCGGCTGAATTCAAATGAATATTTGTTTAAAATTGAAGAAAACATCATTATGTAGTCTCATATTTGATTTAATCTTCTATTTTGTCTGAAGCTTATTATATGCTTTCAAAGTGCTCTTTCATATACATACTATGTCTGAAGCAGTGATCAGATAAATGGCATTTTTAACAATTATTAAACTTTCACAATTTCGTGTTTAAAGCAAAAGTGGGTAGCATCCCATACCAGGCTTTGGGTAAGGAGGAAATTCCCCCTTAAAGTATTCTCTCTCCAAAACATGAACAAAAAGAACTCCAGCAGAAGGGTATACATTCCGATCAGAGTGCACCTTAGACAGAATCGTGTACACTGAAATGCAGAAGGAAAGATAAGAGACAGAAAAAAGCAAAAGTGAGACATGCTCTAGATAATACAGCATGCATTTCAATGGCAATGCGGGCATCTGGGAAAAGGAAAGCAACAAATATTAGATAACTGTTAATAAGTTTTTTAAAAGGTTGCATAGATATAAGAACAGACGGCAGAGCAAACCCTCGCTTTGCCCAACAGGGTCCCTTCAACATTGCAATAAACAAAATGGGTTAGGATTGATTGCAGAAGTTGTACAAGCTCTTCATTTTTTTTGCAATTAAAAAAAAACAAGGAAGGCTATTGTAATTTTATAGTTGGTTTATTTGTAATATCACATAAAAAAAAAACATTCATGATACAATCATATTTTCTTGATATTTTACATATAAATAAGGAACATGAGGAATACAGAGGAATCTTACCAACTGGTGGTACGGATTCCTCACTGAATGGAATTGGCAGATTTTTCAGCTCTTGTGCAGAAAAGGACAAAGTGATTAACTTCAGCTGAGGATTTCTACAAGTTCTTAAAGCTCGACTTTCTTAGATCAGCACGTTCAGATAATTTATATCTAAAAATTTGGTTAGAGAGCTCATTACTGAAGATGTGCTTGTATTGAAGGATAAAACAGAAGGACATGAGTAATTATAGGCCAGTCAGGTATCACTCATTCCGAAAACAAAAAATGAAGCCATATTTTACAGGACTCAGAATTAAAAACCTAAAGGAAACAATTCAGAATCACCAGTATATATCAAAGCAATATGCTATTTTTATGGAGTTACAAATTTAGCTGATAAAGGCAAATCTTATTTAGGTATAACGCATGAATTAGAAGAATAAAAAAATCTTTACTATAAATTAAATGGATAATAAACCACTTTATCAACAAGTTTCAAAATTTAAGTATAAATGGAGAATACCATTTCTCATTATGTCTTAATGGGACTGGTCATAAGTCATTTTGCTATTCCATATTACTACTGAAAGAATCAATCATTGCTGGTAAATTTTGTCAATGAGATGAGGATTACACAAGTGGTACATACAGACGATAAGTCACAGATACAGAGACACACAGCTACCTGCCCTGCTTGCTAAAGTGAAAGAACCTATAAGAAGTCCTATCTCCAAAGAAAGGTTACAGGCCATACAGCATGGGGGAAACTCTCATTGGGAAGAGCGACTCAGAAAGAGATTTCAGAGTCTGTATTGTAACAAACTCTTGGGAACAAATTCATAGAAGATAAAAGGGCTCATTTCAACACTTGGATCAAGATACATTTGAAAGATGTAAGCAAGATACATTTGAAATGTGGACCAACTTCACGTAATTTTCTCATCCTGGTGTAATTTCTCCACCCGTATCACTATACCAACCTTCTTACTTGAGATGTGCTTAAACAGCCACTGCTAATTAGGCATTAATCACAGACATTCCGTTCCTTGAACCACGTACTCCGTGTGGAATCTATCTCACCTAATTTTAGATGCCTACAGAAACAACATCCACCACTGAGCTAGTCAGGCTCCTTTTATAGTCAGTGGAGAAGAAACAGACACTTCTCTGGGTTGATTAATTTGATTTCTCCTGTAAAACGAGATGAATCATGTCCCAGATTCCTGACTGCACAAACCAGATCTGCAGTGACTGCAGAGGCAGCCGAGAGGAGGTGCAGACATCTGTAATGCGGACCTCTACATTTAGTTACACATTTCCCAATCTTCAAGCCTGATGTTGCAGAATTAATAGTCTCAAGCCCTGGACATACTACTGATCAAATTCTACAGCAGCTGCTTTTCACCACTTTTGGAAACCTTTTTTAACACAGTAGTGAACAGAATATCTTTCTAATAATTTTACCATAAAGATAAAATTAAAACTAATCCTGAAGTTGAAATAGTTTATTACAATTTTGTGTGGTTAATAAACCAGTTACTGTAATTTTAATCATGTAGACTTGATTTAAGTACAGTAACATAGCTATCTGATTTGTATAATTAAAATTAGTAAGTTGATGACCCAAAAATCTTACACACTTCTATGAATGAACTGTAAATAGAGCAAGGAAACTAATTAATTTCCTTTAAAATATTTTCAAGAAAATCTGAAAGAAGACATTTATAACATAAGCAGAAAAGCCGACAAATATACAGTGGCTGGCTGAAAATGTGTCAAATATCTAGAATATAGACCATTTTTGATGCTTTGACTATACAATAAGAATCCATTTCAAACAGGAAATACAGTGAAAAGGTAATGTATATTTTCTCCATAAGCAATAATCTTAGACAGGAAGGATAACAGAATCAGCAGTTACTGAAAAACAAAACAAAACAAAACACAAACATATAACCTATTGCTTTTGCCTGTTAGAGGAAATCTATAGCCACCACTGAACACCTGTCCATGCCTAGTAATGAGATGTTCTCTGTTGTTGAAGTAAGCATGCCAATAAGGATTTCATGCAGATATAACCAGTGATCTTGGTGGAAGTCTAAAAATGCCTCTCAGAAGGAAAACAAAACAAAACAAAACAAATCTGTTTTATCCTATTATGACAGAACCATTGTAATGACACAAGTACGGAGATTTAGAACTCAAAAGTTCTCACCCCCACTTGTCAGAGAAGCCTCCTTCTTTTTTTCCTATGAAGATCCTTCAAAATCAGAAGAAATATGATGAGTCTTCAGCCCACTACAGCAACCACTGCTTTTCAATAATGAAATCAGTGAAATACTGTTTTCTTCAGAAGCTTTTAAAACCCACAATTATTTTCATAAGACTGCCTGAGACTGGAGACGAATGTGTTATCATCTTAGGTGATCTAGGGATGAAACCGAATATACTTACCAACTTCTAGATACTAGTCTGATACAGCAGACTGCCAGGTGTGAATTGCTTGGGCAAATTCCCTCTGGCAAATAAAATCTCTGGGACTGTTAAAGGCTTTTGTAAAACTAACCATGGGAAATTAAAAATCTTCACTACATAGGATCCTAACAGATCAAAAAAAAAAAAAAAGATAGTATCAGCTACCTCGACACCACCGTTTTCTTCCTTCTTGTTTCCAGATCTCCTGGAGGACTTTCTGTAGATCCCAAGACATATCTGTGCAGAAAGTTTAGAAGTTCTGGAGACTGAGAAAGAAGTAGATTAACTGGGAACTGAAGGCTGGAAAACATGCATTATTCTTTTTTAAACATATCAAGAAACTGTCCCAGCCATTCTTCTTGTAGGTCTTGAACATGGGTACAGCTGGGACTGTATCAACCTCCAGCATGGAGCAGATGACCCGTTTCCAGAAATTTCAGATTATTTACTATGTTGGTTGAAGCCTGTACGTTGACGACCTTCAGAAAAAAAACACACCCTTGAAATTTTTTCCGTGACTTTCAATGGGTTCTCTCTCCATTGATTTTTAGCAGATGAAGTGCAATCCCAAAAATAACTTGATTTGGGGTCCAATCCAGGTTGCCTGCCTGGATGGGTAATCAGTGCAAAGCCTCTTCTCAGCTAGTGTACACTAGCTACAATATTCTGTGTGTACTTGCATAAACGACAGTAAAATAGTCTTTTTACATCAGTATATGAAAAGATATTTTAAATTGTTACAGACAAGTTATTGTAGTAAGCGAACTGCAGAGGTATTTCAAAGCAACCAGCTGTGATAAGAAAATGTGCAATATTAGGTATATGCACAGCCATTATTTCAAGCAAAGCTGCAGGAACAGGAAAAGTTGGGGAAGACTCACAAAAACACGCAGCCCTGTGAATGTTTTTGAACTGACTGAAGAGATGTAAAATTTTCCAAATTACTTACCTTGAAATAGCACCTTATTCCTAAAACAAGGACATGACTGAAAAAGCAAGAGTAATATTAAAAGCAGATTTGACTGAACCAACATGGGATTTAAATTTACAACCTAAACTCACCATTCTTCTCAACAGCCTTTTTTCTGCTGATAATATAACTGTGGGCTTGCTTAGTCTTCCAGTTAACTGTTCCATTATTGCCATCAGCAGAGCTTAACAAAAAAGCTTTTCAGAACAAAACAAATGCAAAAAAAATTAGTCAGGTCAACAGACTTCCAAAAAACAAGTATCAGATGGGATCAGATGCCTTCTAAACCAGGTTTTGGTTTTAGTCAAAGTTTAGGAGCCTCAGGTTAAAAAAAATGGTGACATTTGATTTGAATGTATAAACACATAATAATCTTTCCAAGAGTCACCTTTTTGACACTCATTTTTCCAAACAGACTAAGTTTACAATAAATGCTTAAACCTCTGCAGACACTACTGCTGACCTAATTATACTGATAATAAAGATGATGAAGAGCATTCTGTGATAAATATATTTTCACCTGCAAAACCACATACACAGGTAAAGACATATCTAAAGTTGCTTTCATTGGCATAGTATATTTTGGCCAAAGTAAGGAAAGCAACATAATCAAGAGAACAGCTTTGCTTATACAAAGATGCTTTGCTTATATAAAGACACATGGGGCTGGCCACTTTGCCTTGCAGGCATAACCAATAATCAGTTCTGAAAAAAGAACCAGTTGTGTTCATCCCACGCAGCCAGAACACAGCTTGGAAACAGCTGGATCAGTGCAGCTGAAGGTGCAAGAAGGTTTAAATGTGGTGAGGAGCAAATGATTATAAGAGACAGACAGCAGCTGTGGAGCTGACAGAAAAACTCCATTTCACCAGTAGCAGAACTGCCAAGAAAGCCCGCTCCTCACCTCCCACTTTTTGTTCTTTTGTTCCCTTTCATCTGTGGTGAATAATAGATATATCAGCTGTTTGTAGAGCTACGTGTCAACTGAAAGTGTAGAGGGAAGGAACTGCAGTCAGATGCTAGGAAGGGGAATGTGGCTGTAATAAACAGTCTTTCCTTTGAAATAGTTTGAGAGCAAGAACTCATGTCAGACCCCAGTTAAAAGATGTTATCAGCATCTTAACTTCCTTGTAAAAAGCATGGTATCAAACAAGTAGCAGTACTTGCATTCAGATACATCAGTCTGCAGGAAGAAACCAACACTTACTGGCAAACACTCCAACTATACAAGTATCATTTACACCAGAAGCTTAAACATCTGTGGAAACTTCTGCTGACACAGTTACACTGGTCAGCTATTGCATTACTGATATCGCATTCTCCAAACACAATTTAGGAGGCCAAACAGATCTGGTTTAAGCAGTAGTCACAATACACAAATAATCTATGCATGTGAGGCATTTATTAATGATAATTTACTCAAAACACCTAAAACTGAATTGAGGATGAAATGTAACAAAAATATTCCATGTTCAAATTATCATACCAACAAAATAACATTTCTAAATTATGAATTTCTGTTAAGTTTCTTTAGATTTTCAATATACTCAAAGGATCTGATTGAAAAAAAATTTATTATTTGCATCCACTGTTCTGCATCTGTCTTGCAAGATGGACAACTTTCTCCCTGCTGAATTGATCTGCACACATTGCAAGTCTTAACATAATACCATCCTAGGGATTATTCAAATCAGCACTGCATACGACCTTTAGTGCAAATTTTTTGTAATTCTTGGAACACTCAAGAGAATGCAGAAAGGTAAAATAAAGTTGTTCTAATATTTCAACAGGATGAGCTGGGCCATCAAAGGCTTGTCAGCTACAAACCAGCACCAAGGAAAATAATTAATACAAGATTTGATTACTGAATTATTAAATGGATAAGAGTATTATCACAGTCAACAAGCATTTAATGCATCTTTTCTGACACTTTTGATGAGCCCACAAGTTTTTTTCTGACAAAAATAGCAATAATGATGTGTTACCCTTAGATAGGCAGCATATCACATAGCACTCTGAGAAACTAGACACAAAATCATCCTAGCATATTTAAATCGAATAAAAAAAGAAAACAGGTTCCAAGATGTATTTTTAAATATAAACAATCAGTAAACATCTTTGATTTAGGTTCAAAGTTGTGCTAGGTTTAGGGGTGGGGATTAAAGAGGTTATGTGTCCACCTCTTCACCCTACGCTGCATTTCACAGGGGAAACGGAAACGCAACCAGTGTGCCTGATTTTAGATCCTAGAGTTTACACTGTGGCGTTTTAATATAAATATTTGTCACCACCTATTTTATTTCAAATGACAGGTGTGCAATGAAATAATTCAGGAGCACACTGCCCATTCAACAGCTTTCACCACAGGAGCGGCAGTTTCAAGCAAGAGAACAGAACTACTGGATAGTTAATTTTTTAGATTTCTAGTGGGCCTCACAAGCTTCTGGCACTGGCCTTACGCAATGTGACTTCATATATACATATATACTATATATATATATAAAATGACCTGGATGTACAACATATGCTAATAAAATTTGAAGGCAAAAACAAAGGCAGGGAGATAGATAAATAATGGAGATGACAAGCCATTAGCACAGAGCAGTCTATGTTGTTTGGTAAAAAGGTGATCAGTGATGGGCACTTCAATAGAATAAAATGTAAATGCATACCCAGGAACAAAGGCAGCATGCCATATGCATATTACAAAGAGCACACACTTCAGGGATGCTGAAATTTGACAAAAAAACAGGGAGATATGTCTGGTAACAACTGGTTGAACAGAAGCTTTCAGCAGAAGACTGGCTAGAACAGCTGATATGTAAACAGCAACATGAAAGAAAAGTAGGAAGATTTTATTTTTGTCCTCGACACATATATGATCACTGTTCAAATGCTGTGTCTAGTACCTACACGGAGCCTTCAAGTAGCATAGTGACAACATGAAGAAGGCTCAGGGAAGATCTGTGAATACGATTAAAGGATGACAAAAGAGGCTTTATACTACAGAATGCAGAGATTCAAACTACGCATTTTATCAAAGAGACAATTTAGAATTAATTTAATAAGCTTTGTAACTCTCACTGAAAAAAATGTTAACAGTGTCAGGGTCTTCAGTTTGTTATATATGTTGCCACAGCTGCTGGAGCACCCACCAATGCTTGTAACAGCAGGAGCAGCTCACAGTTCCCTGCCTGAGCCTTAAACGTGCCCAGGTGAAGTACAAATACAGTGTCTTCTTTTATATTTTCTTTAATTAGTCCTTTTTTTTATTTCCCTTAAACTAATATTTTTCATTTTTCTTTAATTATATTTGTGCTGTTTTATAAATATAAACTATATTTATATTATTTTTATACAGAACAACCAGAAACTGAGTTACAACAAACCATTCGTCAAGCAGCCATCTGCATCGAGGTGCTCAGCCCAAAGTTCAAGTCAGAGCTTGTACCCCGGCAGTTCCTGAGGATCCACGGATACCTGCACAGAGACATCTGCCCTCCGGGTCACATTGCCTGCTACTGGAGGCAGGAGCTGCACCTGCACCTACTCTCCCTCCTCTCCCAGCCCCCCCACCCCTTGTTCTTAGCTAATGAGCAGTATAAGCAATCATCATTTTAGAAATTCATTATGGACTAAACACGATTCTCTCAGTAGAAATTCACATTGAGATAGGGTATTTTCTAACAGCTACGATCCTCTTCAACCACAGCTACTACATAAGAAACAAGAATTAATTTGTGCTAGATGACCACTGTGGATTGCTCAGGTCACTCTGCACTCCATTTATTATGTGAAAGTTCAAATCAAACACAGAAATGTTTCTAAGCTCTATACTCACTCAACTTTGTTCAGTAAGTAATGGTTTTCTACCTGTTTCTGTGCCATCCACTGATTACTATAACACCTGAATATTTCTCAAAGATCATCTGAGAAAAGTAACTGAATAATACATTTTGTTAGTCTCACTGGGTGAACAAAAACCTTATGCTTTATTAATAGTAACATTTACCCACCACCATTCTCCCTCCTACTGCAGACCTGACAAGAGAACTTAATTAGATCAGCTTTTCCATGAAGGCGAGGAGAAAAACTGCTAGTTCCTGAGGTCCAGCCCCAAACCCACGGTGTAACCACAAGGTATGGCCAGGTCCCCCTGTAAGCCAACTGTTCCAAGGTGCCCCCTATACTCCTGTCATCTCTTAATATTAATTGTCAGAGTGTCCCTGCAATTATATTCCAAATTTCTGAGGTGGCAATTGATTTAAAAGACTACAGGAATTTTTGGTGGTTAGTGTTGCAATTGTAACACTTAGACACAGTCTAGGTAAACTATTTTTTTTTAGTATTACATAATGAGCCCCATAACTATGCTGTTAACAAAAGAATGTATACTTTCCATGAGCGTAACAAGTTCCTGCTAATTCCAACACAGCAATACTTATCAGTACTTATGTGTACCTTCAGCTCTCAATCTGAAAACACTTCAGCAAGACAGTAATGTAAAAGCTTTTCTTGAGTTAGAGCACTTATTGGTTCTACCACTTCTTGCTACTACTTGCTTGAAAAGCAGTTTGAATAATTTGGAGGGAAACTAATATGTTCACTGGTTTCTTGGCTCCTCTGTTTCTTTCAAATTCCTGTGGAAGTAATCAAAACTACCACCTCCCTCCTTTCCTCTAGAGCTCTGCCAAAAGAAGGCACTCTACACTGACAGCGTCTGCTCTAAAGTTATCAACACCTATTCAAGAAGAGCCCAAAAGCTATATGAAAACATATATTCTTGCCTAGGTTTGAAATTTATTCTCCTTAGTTTGATTGCAAACAATCTTTCATCTAAAGAGTTCTAATTTGGTGACAGTAACTCCTTAAATACTATCCTGGTTTTGGCTGGGACAGAGTTAATTTTCTTCCTAACAGCTGGTATAGTGCTGTGTTTTGGATTTGGTATGAGAAGAATGCTGGTAATACACTGATGTTTTGGTTGTTGCCAAGCAATGTTTATACCAAGTCAAGAACTTTCCAGGGAGGAGGCTGGAGATGCACAAGAAGCTGGGAGGGGACACAGCTGGGACAGCTGACGCAGATTGGCCAAAGGGATATTCCCTATCATAGGATGTCATGCTGAGCATATAAAACTGCAAACAGAAGAAGCAAGGGGAGACTTTTGGAGAGATGCTGTTTGGCTTCCCAAGTAACCATAACACATGATAGAGCCTGGCTTTCCTGGAGATGGTTGAACACCTGCCTGCCAATGGAAAGGAGTGAATCAACCCCTTGCTTTGCTTTGGTGTGCAGCTTTTGTTTTACCTATTAAACTGTCTTTATCTCCACCCATGAGTTTTCTCACTTTTAACCTTCCGATTCTCTCCCCCATCCCACTGGGGCACAGTGGCTGTGTGGGGCTTAGTTGCTGCCTGGGGTTAAACCATGATAAGTAATCTAATGAACTTCTAACCAAACCTAAAAAAAACCCAAAAAACAAACCAAATATGAAAGACCAAAAAGTAGTTTGTCTTTACATACTTAAAGTTACATATAGAAAATGATTTAATGCTATAAAGCTAACTTCTTATTATCTGGCTTTAAAATCTCTAAGCTGTCTCCATGTAAACTATACTACCTATAAATAACATGCTTTTATAATGAAAAGCATACTAATGGAATGGCTAGCTTTTCATTCCAAGAATTACTTATTCAAGCAAGTACTTACTGGCAATAGATTTTATTTATTGATCTGGGTCAGATTAGTACAAAGACTTGACAGGTGCCATCTTCAGAGGCAGAGATTCAGAGCCCTGTGTGAATAAAAACTGATACTTTGCCCTAATGGTTGCACCCACAAAAGAAAACAGGGCAAGCAGGCTACAATATTAGTTTGGAAACACTGAAAGAGCAGATCATCTGTGAAACATTCTCTCTCCCTCTGTTTGGTGCAGCTGAGAAGCAGAGTATTGCCAATAGCACTTCTGCTGCGAAGAGCAGGAAAAGTGCAGGTATTTAGTTCAGTCTCCTGAATATCCGTCCTAGTCCGCAATTTCACAGTTGTTTCATACTAGCCTATGTTTGCAGCCCTGATGAAAGGAGGGATTCTCAGCACATTCTTGGCCAACTAGCACACCAGTGTAAATCATCCTGTGCTAGTCCTTGTCAGTAAACTGATTTCAGTGAACAATTCCGTTTGTGGGCAGTTTTCAGACAGATGACCCAATTCACAGTATCACTGTACGAGTTATTTCAGCCCCCACAAGGGAGGTGGTGAAAAATGCCTAGCTGTGGAAGGGCACAAGAATGTCTTCTGGCAGCAACACTGCTTTATGACAAACTAATGTGACCACATAATCACATCTTCTGAAATGAGAACTAGTGAGCTGCTTCTCCATTTTGACCTCTTTATAGGGAAGGGAGAATATGACTCAGTTGCTCTATGATTTCCTATTCAGGGGCAAACAGGCGTTCCAGGGAAAATATGGGCACTGACAACTCATTCTTTCAAGTGCAGAAATACCTGGTAATAACCACAAAATGGCCACAATCATTCAAGCAACTCTTTAATGACCACTCTCTCTGCAGAAGCAGAATATGGTGGCAGCTCATTGTTCTGCCAAATTCTATGGCAAACTTCTCTACTAGTTTAGTCTAACAAACTTCTACTGTGTCTATTACTGTGAGAGCTGAAGTCAAAGAAAACCACCTAGGTTGTCTCAGAAAAGCTTAACCTTAAAACCTCATAATAATGTCAATTCCCATTTTTTCTGGCACTGTAGAAAATCATTATCGGCTAGTGTTTGAGTCAATGCCTTCTATTTGAGTACTACATTGGCCATCTAGGAGCAAATGTTGGACTTCTGATATCACTCTTACACCCTTTAAACTCTTAAGTCTCTTGAAATCCCTGGATTTTGAGTTATTGTTTTGCCATGGAGGTGTGGGGTGTGAGAGTCACAACAACCTGGAATTCTGACAGTAAGCAGCCTCCTCCAAAAAGCCTTTAAGTGTATGTTTCATACATCTTTAAGAAGTGCAAAAAACACAAATCAAGTTTCTTCTGTAGATCAAGTGCTAAAACAGAAAGGGGAAAACCTCATGTCTACTAGTGGAAGAGAACTCAAAACTATTCGCAGATCTTGTGCTACTTCTCATGTTCCGTTTTGTCTGTAAGATGCCTTTTGCCTGGCTAAGTAATGCTTCAATACCAGAGAGGCTATTTAAGAACAAGATTCAAAAGAAAGGACATTTACGCAAGGCTGTGGCTCGTCTCAGAGCCTGCAGTCCAGTTTGGAAGTTCTTTCACATGGTCATGGAGTCAAATCCAGCTGGCAGCCGGTCACAAGTGGTGCTCCCCAGGGCTCAGTATTTGGGCCAGTTCTGTTTAATCTCTTTATCAATGATCTGGACAAGGGGATTGAGTGTACCCTCAGTAAGCTTGCAGACAACATCAAGTTGGGTGGGAGTGTTGATCTGCTGGAGGGTAGGAAGGCCATACAGAGGGATCTGGACTGGCTGGATCGTTGGGCTGAGGCCAGTTGTGTGAGGTTTAACAAGGGCAAGTGCTGGGTCCTGCACTTGGGTCACAACAACCCCAGGCAGCGCTACAGGCTTGGGGAAGAGTGGCTGGAAAGCCGCCTGGCAGAGAGGGATCTGGGGGTGCTGACTGACAGCCGGCTGAACACGAGCCAGCAGTGCGCCCAGGGGGCCAAAAAGGCCAACAGCATCCTGGTGTGCATCAAGAATAGTGTGGTCAGCAGGCCTAGGGAAGGGATCATCCGCCTGTACTCAGCACTGGTGAGGCCACAACTTGAATACTATGTTCAGTTTTGGGTCTCTCATTACAAGAAAGGCATTGAGGTGCTGGAGAGAGCGCAGAGAAGGGCAACAAAGGCAGAGAAGGGCGACTGGAGAACAAGCCTGATGAGGAGCAGCTAAGGGAACTGGGGCAGTTTATCCTGGAGAAAAGGAGGCTGAGGGGAGACCTTATTGCTGTCTACAACTACCTGAAAGGAAGTTGTAGCATGGAGGGTGTTGGTCTCTTCACCCCAGTAGCAAGTGATAGGACAAGAGGAAATGGCCTCAAGTTGCACCAGGCAAGGTCCAGATTGGATATTAGGAAAAGTTTCTTCACAGAAAGGGTGGTCAGGCATTGGAACAGGCTGCCCAGGGAAGCAGTTCAGTCACCATACCATTTCTTCATGTCCTATTGCTGGTCACCAGACAGGACATAAGCATCCTCCCATTCACTGTCCCCCAGATGTTACATAGATAACACTTAAGAGACCTTAACTGAACTTCGTTTATGCTTCCTTTTTTACATCAGTCTCAAGCCATGTATTCTGCTGTTTTAACTAATGAACTCCAACTAAACCAAACTTTAAAAAGTCTGAATTTAATCTGGAAATGTTAACACTAAAAAAACCTTAAGATCGCTTCCTTTAGCATGTAGCCCACAACTCGGCTTCTAGAAGATAGTTTCAGTTGAACTTTTCTAAACATAATATCATAGTTCATACCAAAAGCTTATCCTCAGACTGTCCTCACTCTTTCCTGGTTGCTATCCCACAACCGGTCTTGAGAAAAGGAGATGGAAGAAGCCAGAAGAATTTCCACATCAGGAGAAAGCAGTATCTTGCATCTAACAAATGCCGAGTTTTATCCTCACATTGAACAGCTTAAGGTTTAGGTGCTATTTGCATCTCTAATATTTCCAACACTTCACATCACTTCTGTTGTCAGTATCCTATAAAGAAGTGTATCTAGACGTTACTCAAGAAGAAACTGAGCAAATTGTTAGCTTTTGAATGACATATCACTGACATCTCACGTCACAAAATAAGCTAAAGAAACAGATTTATTGCTCTTAACTTGTTCTTAAGGAGGAATAGTCTCACAAAGGCATTCATGTCTGGGCTGCTGCTGTTACCCATTTAAAGTATTTCACTGTGAACAGCCTCATGGGTGTGAAACCCGCTTGCTGCATGACAGCTATTATTTACATGCATTAGAGAGCAGAATTAAGACTTTTTCTTCAGACTTAATTACGATATAGTTTGATTAAGTGGTCAAGCTAGAAAATAAATTTCGAGGGGAGAGGGGGTACGAAAGATACCACTGTATTCAAAATAGCCCAGCCCTCGGTACAGGCATCAGCCCGTCAGGTCCACCGAGGGGATGAGAGCAGCGGGCCCAGCCGCCCGGCCCGGCCCGGCCACATCCCCGGGAGAACAGCCGCCCCCACCACCCGGCGGCCCTCGGCCGGGCCTGGCTCCCGCGCCCTGCCCGCAAACCCGCTCCACAGCCCGGCCGCCGCCGCCGCAGCCGGGCTCCCTCAGCTCGGGCCCCGCCGGGCTCGGGGCGCTCCCTGCCGCGCTGGGAGGGGCGGGCTGCAGCGGTGCCCTCCGCAGGGGGAGAGGCGAGGGGCGGGCGGGCCCCCACCCCTGCGCCGCCTTGGGGGTGCCTCCGCCGCGCCGGGAAGCCGCTGGAGCCGCCCCGGGGATGGATGCGGGGCAGCTCGGACCCCGCACCAAGGGGGATACGGAGCGGGGAGAGGGGCACAGCGAACCGCAGCCTCAGGGCAAGGCGGGGTGGGGGCGACACGAAGCCCACAGGAGAGGGGGCACCGCGGCGCGGGCCGGCGGCTACCGGCGAGGCCCGTACCCCCTTTACCGCGGTGAGACGCCGCCGTGACCGACCTGTCAGCAGGAGGGTGGTGAGGGCACCCCCGCTGTGCGGCCAGGGCCCCGCCGCGCAGCACCGCATCGCTCCCCGCTCCTCCGCCTGCTGCTGCTGCCGCCACCGCCGCCGCATCCTCCGCACCGCGCCGTGCGGGGCCGCCGGTGCCGCCTCGCCCCGCGGCGGCCGCAGCATCCTCCCCGCCCCGCCCCGCCGAGCTCCTGGCAGAGCGCTGCCCCGCGGGGCATGCCGGGAGGAGCCGCCCGCCGCACCACAGCGGCCGCCATGTTGGAGGGGGAGCGGGGAGCGGTCCGGGTGCCATCCTACCCGGTGAGGGGTTCTGGGGGGCGGAGGCTGCGGGAGCCGTTTCCCCTGAAGGAAGGGTCGGCTGGCTGACTGACTTGCCGGGGCGAGGCGGTACCTCCTGCTGACCTGCCGGGGCTCGGCGTTTTCCGCGGTGCCCACCCGGCGGGAACGAAGCGGCAGTGCAGGAGGCGCTGGTGCTGCGCCGGGTGGGGAAGGGGGCAGCGGCTGTGCCCCCGCTGCCTGCCTCGCCCTGCCCCGAAACTAGGACACCAGCAGCAGGACACGACACCTCACAGCTTGTCTGGTGTACGCGGGTGTCCTGTGCTCTTGGAGGACGTCACGGCTGCAGTCCTTGCAGCATCAGTTTTGTGGACATCTTACCCTGGTTTAAGTCTATATCCCTATTGTGCCTTTACAGCCAAAGTTGTTTGTTTCCCAAACATTCTGCAATTGCACCTGCAACTACCCTGTTCCCAAAAAATAAGACCTACCCCGAAAATAAGTCCTAGCATGATTTTTCAGGATTTTAAAGGATGCTCCAAATATAAACCCTAATCCAAAAATAAGTCCTAGTTACAGTTCATTAAACAAGTCAATTTAAATAGTGTCCGGGCAGCTACATGTGTAAAAAAGTAAGCAACTTCTGGAGCAAAAATTGTATAAGACCCTGTATTATTTTCAGGGAAACTGGATAGCAGAGTTGTGAGTGGGGTGGCAGGGGGGAATGGTGGGGGTCTGAGCTCCGGGCTCCTGTGCACACGGGGACCTGGCGCCCCTCTGGCACTGCCGTCCTGCGGCTCTGCGGCCCCGATTTCCTAAGCCAGCTCTGACCATTCCATGCTGCCTCACTTCACAGCAGCTGCATTATGCTTTCTGGACTAATTACTGATTTTGACTGCCGTTTAACGTCTGTGGCGTAGCCCAAAAGCCATGACAGTATTTGCTCTGCTGTGGAAGCAAATCCCCCTCTGTAGGACGGAAGAATATTGTCAAATACACTTCTTGGCAGTAGCGATGTATTTTGCGGGTAGGTGGATGTGTATGTCATATGTAACCACTTAAGACGCAGTGCTATGTAAGTACAGCATTTTCTTTTAGCGAGCTACACTGTCTCACCTTTGTATATGGTATATATAAGAGTAGTCCCTGTACTTGAGCTACCTATAGAACCTCATCTAAAGCCATGCCTGATTTTATGTATTATTTAATAGGTTTGATAAACTCATTATTTATAGTTGCAGTATCTTAGGGCAGTTATCCATGTGAGGGTATGTTTTTTTGACAAATACTTTGTAAATGTTTTGCTGTATAGGCTAGCAAAGAAGTACATTTGAATAGGGACAAGACTTGGATGGGGAGTTTCTGTGAAATATTTGCTTGGAATTGCATGGAATGCAGTTGAAATTTGGGGGTTTTTTTATGTTCCACAACTAAAGCCCCAGCTCAATAAATCTGTTTTCTATTTTTCTCCTTCTGGTGTATTGTCATGTTTGATATTTGCGAATTGCAGTAAGTCTTTCATTATCTGTGCAAATGACCTTCTTTCCTTTGTTCTGCATACAGAATTTTGATTTCTCATGAAATTTCATACACATTTCCACTCTCACGAGCCAAATGCATTTGTGAAAACTAAGAATAATTGTATGTGTTTGGGGTTTGGAAGGAAGAAATATAACCTGGCTTACTCAAATTGTATTGACCTTATTAAACTCTTTATAAGCAGGGGAAAAAATACAACTGTAGAAGACTTTACCCTATCTGGCTTTAGTCTTGTTTCAGCTCTAAATTTCCATTAAACCATCTCATGAAGGGGAACTTTACATAGTTAGAGGCTCTTCAGTATAGAAGTTCTGCCTGACATTAAGGTGCAAAATACTCCAGTGTTTTAGTCAGCCAGTTCATTATCCCAGATAAAAGATTTTTTTATTCTCTTTCCACTGAGACCTTCTTTCAGAATATATTCACATTTTTTATTTGACTACATAGATACTTAAGAGCAGAAATAAATGTCCTTCATTTACCTCTATCTGGAAGTACTCTTCTGTTCCACGGCACTTTACAATTTTGAGTAGTCCTCCCTCCACTCTGAATATATGTGATTTTTTAATTCATTCCCTTGTGGAAGCGTACAAAGCCATGCAGATGCAGCTGTACCATAATGATCTCAAATAGCCAGCTCATCCTGTGATGGTGATGTTTAGAGTAATGAATGAGGATACTGGTAGTTTTCCAACAATAATTGTTATGCTAGTGGAGTGTCTGATTTTCGTAAACATCTGTACTGTCATTAGCTTATTAATTACTATTTTCTTTCCAAGTATTATCATCTTGAGATCTTCCTATAGACACTGTAAAGCTGTCAACACCAAGTTTTTTAATGTAGTAGCAGGCGTGTAGTAGTGCTGAGTGCTCTGCCAGCTCTGCACAGAAAGAAGGCTCCGTGTATCTGAAACATGTTGGTGAGATACGCTGCCTGGGAGGAAACGGTTCTGTGTCTGTGCGCTTTGTAAGAAATTCATGCTTGTATTTAAAAAATGAAGTGAAATGGAGGAAACAACTTGTTCATATCAGCCACCAATGACTTGGTATTGTTTAGAAATACTTCGTCTGTAAATATTTCTTTCTCCATGTACTGTAATTTAACAGACTGTAATGGAAATTAATGGAAAGAGATGCAGTGATTAGACATTTTTACAGAAATTGCTCTGTGTTCCATATATAGTGCATTTGCTTTGGAAAGTAGAAAGCTGGATAACACTTACTACAAGCTTTAGCTAAAATCTTTTAGTTCCAGAGTATAAACCCCTCACTTTTTAGAGATGCAATAGTGAAAACTACTCTTTCCCCACGCATTCTGCAGGTTTGAAGGTTTATTTTGTTCTTTAGACACATTTGGCTGTTGACTTCATTAAGAAAGAAACAACCTCATCCATTTGCCTCTTTGTCTTTTAGACCACAGGTGCTTCCAGCTTGATCTTTATAGATACCGAACACTTAGAAGTGTTCAGTGCTTCTGAAGATCAGCCCACCTGAAAAAAAAAGAAGGAAAAGTAGTCTTTTTTTTTCTTACCTTTTTTTTTTTCCCCCAAGGCACTCTTGGAGAAACAATATTTGTATATCTCTATACCTTTAGTAAGGTTAGCAACTATTATACCAAGTTATTATGTAAGACATAAAAAGAGCTACTACAATTTGTGTTCTGGTTTGCAAGTCCTGAGGAGTTTATAACACCGCCTTTCATTGCACTCCAAGGATTCTTATTCTTTTGTACTTCTGTCTCTCTAGTGTTTACTGGAATACTTCTGGGTTATTAATGTGGTAATTTGTGACTGCCGCATACTACCAGTTTTTGTGCAGTGTTTAAGTACATTTTTCATATGCAGCAGTGCTACAGGACACTGTACAACAAAAAATTCTTCAAGAATTAAGGTTTTAAGAATTTTAATTTTATGTGATATGCACCCAACAGATGGTTATTGAAACAAAGCACTTCATTCAAAATTAACTTCCAGAGTTGAACAGAAATAGATTTTTATGAGCTGTGGTTTTGGCTGATTTAGCCCATGTATTTTATCTTTTCCAGGAATTTTAAATGGTGAAGAGGAGCTCAAAAGATTTAATTATGCGATGTAGTAGTTTTCTCTAAAATTTGGCACATATTTTGGAAAATACCATGCGTTCAGAAAAAGGAGGCTATATATGTCCAAATATGGAAGTGACAAACAAGAGCAAATAAGAAATAGAACTTGGAAGAAATAAGAAGTGCACTGTAAGTTAAAACACCCCTCGGGCAACTTCAGTTGCTGAACCAGCGCTTGTTTAGCCAGTAGCCGTGTGTGTCAGTGACTTTGGCTTTACTCTAGACGTGATGGCTTCACGCATCTGAGACGTGACTCTGGCTATTCAGACACGCTCCACTGCACCTGAAATATTGGTTCTTGTCAACATTATAGGAAAGCTTTCACTCTCTTTATATGTACAAACAGCCCATGTTTGCTCCTCTCTCCTTTTATAGGGTACTGTCAGGCAGCAGTGAGTGAAACAATATTGAGGTGTGCTTTGCTTTTATCAGAATTCCATTTCAAACATGCTTGCAGACGGGTGTTCACTGATAGCTCCTACCTTAGTTTAAAATAAAAAAGTATTGACTCTGATTTCTGTCACACAATTTTTCTGGTGGTTGAGCTTTTAGGGAGCATGTTGCTTCAAATAATTAATATTTCTATCTGTTAATATTTCTAACTGCTATTCTAGAAATAAAAAAATAGCTAGGCAATGGGGAGTTTGATTTTTCTCTCCTTGGTCAGTACTGGAAAAAGCTGCATCTTGTAGAATGCCACAGAGAATAAATACTGTACCTATACTGATTTTTCATGGGGAAAAAAACAGTACCAGAACAATTATCTGAATTTTTAAAAATATTTGTCTGTAATACTCAGATTAGTAGACTACTTAGTTCAGTATAAGTATCTCTAAATTGACATTTTCCTCATCTTTGAGCTCTTCCATTCCTAAATCTCAAGGTTTTAATTTGGCTTAATTTCTTGTAAATTCTGCCTAGAAAATTTGGTCTAATCACTAAACTAGTTTAAAATTCTGTACTAATTCTTGTGTCTTCATTGTTTATCAGTTCTTGAGTTATCTACCTAAATTCCTTGTTTCAGCCTCTTTTTGTAATCCACATCAAGGCAAACCACCCCCACCTGGGAAGATAAGAGTAGGTGTCTGTTCAGAAGCATATCTGAAATAAAATTATCAGAGTTAATGGCTGAAAAATGAGAACTTTTACATTCTCCTAATGTGTGGCTGCATAAAGCTATGTACCTTTTGTGGATAATGTCACTAAGGAATGTCCTCTGTACTTTGTAGGTCCTGCTCTGGAAACAAGAGGATATTTATACTTGGAATTATTTATTTTTTTTCTTTTTAGCAGAGCATAGGCCTTGCAGTGCAGCTTTATGGTGATGCACTCCCTGGATGCACAGAAGTAGCTCAAAAGGAATTATTAGAGAAAACATTGGCAAATGCAAACTGAGTGAGTAAATCCTAATTTCTGGCGATAAGGTTCGATTTTTTTTTTTCCTTTGCATTAATGTCCATCTCTTCTGCTTTGATCAAATAATTTGCTACAAAATTTACTGGAAAGGGCTGACATTATCCTAGAACTAGGATTGGTAACAAATGTAATTTAGCACCTGTGAAATGTGATCTAGACTGAATGGTGCACATTCTGTTTAGGGGTTTCACATGCATTGTCATAAATACATGTCTGTGAACTGAAGTCCTTTATTACATTTGATGGAATAGATCAGTGATGCTTTGGAGAAGTAGTTTCCATGTCAAGATGGAGTCTATGACTAAACGCGGGGATGAAACACACCCAGCAGGAACTCTTGCGAGTGCCAAACCTTGGATGTCAGTATCGTGTTGGCCAGGTTGTGCAACACACAGATCCAGCTTCATTATGAATTCTCAGCCAAGAGAAGCGGAAACGTGGGCCAGCACTGAACAAGGTGTAGTTCCTCGTGTGGGGATAGTCAACACCCAGCGCTTAAGGCAACAACTTTGAAAAAAGCGATTTAATTGTACATCCTAAATGATGAATAAAGGAGGGTGTTTGATTCGTACCTGGAGTCTGTTCTTGCCAAAAGTGTGGGAGTTGCAGGAATATCTCAAAGGTGCAGAGCAAAAGTTTGTGACAGATGTGAGTGTTATGTGCAGGTTTATGAAAATGTTTTGATGAAAAATGGAATGTTTTCAGCCTGAAGGCATGAAATTTGACAGTGGTGATAGGAAGAAGGGCCAAGGTTTTCACGAAACAAATAACAAGTTTTCTTTCTGTTCAAGAACAAGCTTTGCTTGGAGGAACAGTGAAATACTTGTTTATTTTATTTTAAATAAGTATCACATGCTCTCCAGTGTATTTGTGTGAGGTATTACCATACGAGGAGAGAGCCAGGTTGAAAGTGGCTGTTTAAGGCTAGCAGTTAAGAAAGACTAAAAAAATTAAGAGCGTGCCACAAAATACAATATTCAGGTTTGCAGCAAGAACACGGAGGCTGGAAGGGTGCAATGCAGCTGTACTTACAGGATTGTTGAATGTGGTTCTGTCTCAACTGAGAGCCAAAGGCGTGCCTTACCTAAACATATCTGAACTAGTTTTGAGTAGTGTAGAGTTTATATCCAGGATCTTAGGCTAGTTTTGTACAGATGTGTCTTTATGAGATGTATATTGACTGAAAGCAGCAAACATTAAAATTTGTTCCCCAGAGAATAAGTCCCAAGGGAGCCAATTGTATTTAGTTTTGAAAAGAAATACTGCATATAGACACGATTGTGCTCAGGTGACTCTGTTGTTTAACTGCCATGTCTTCCCATGTGGAATGTTTATGTCTTTTGGTAAGTAAACCATATTTTGTTTAGGAGAAGATAATCCTGCATCAATGTGTTGTGGTGTTGTCTGGCTGGCAAAGTAAATAACTAGTGGTTGCCAAACCTCTCAGCTTATGAAATATCACAGATTGTGGGAGGAAACATGTAGCATATCACAGAATCACAGAATGTTATGGATTGGAAGGGACCTTGAAAGATCATCCAGCCCAATCCCCCTGCTGGAGCAGAAACAGCTAGATGAGGTTACACAGGAATGTGTCCAGGCAGATTTTGAATGTCTCCAGGGTAGGAGACTCCACAATCCCCCTGGGCAGCCTATTCCAGTGTTCTGTCACCCTCACTGAGAAGAAGTTTCTTCTCAAATGTAAATGGAACCTCCTGTGTTCCAGTTTATACCCATCACCCCTTGTCCTGCCACGGGTTGTCACCGAGAAGAGCCTGGCTCCATCCTCGTGACACTCACCCTTTATATATTTGTAAACATTAATAAGGTCACCCCTTCATCTCCTCCAAGCTAAAGAGCCCCAGCTCCCTCAGCCTTTCCTCATAAAGGAGATGTTCCACTTCCTTGATCATCTTTGTTGCCCTGTGCTGGACCCTCTCCAGCAGTTCCCTGTCCTTCTGGAACTGAGGGGCCCAGAACTGGACACAATATTCCAGATGTGGTCTCACCAGGGCAGAGTAGAGGGGAAGGAGAACCCCTCTCGACCTACTAACCACCCCCCTTCTAATACACCCCAGGATGCCATTGGCCTTCTTGGCCATAAAGGCACAGTGCTGGCTCATGGTCATCCTGCTGTCCACCAGGACCTCCAGGTCCTTTCCCCTACACCACTCTCTAATAGGTCATTCCCCAACTTATACTGGAACCTGGGGTTGTTCCTGCCCAGATGCAAGACTCTACACTTTCCCTTGTTATATTTCATTAAATTTTTCCCCACCCAACTCTCCATCCTGTCCAGGTCTCTGGATGGCAGCACAGCCTTCTTGTGTGTCAGCCACTCCTCCCAGCTTAGTGTCATCAGCAAACTTGCTGACAGTGCACTCTATTCCCTCATCCAAATCACTGATGAATATATTGAACAATACCGGCCCCAGTACTGACCCCTGCGGCACTCCACTAGATACGGGCCTCCAACTAGACTTTGCCCCATTGGCCACAATTCTCTGGCTTCTTCCCTTCAGCCAGTTCACAGTCCATCTCACTACCCGATCATCGAGACTGCACTCCCTCAGTTTAGCTGTGAGGATGCTGTGGGAGACTGTGTCAAACGCTTTACTGATGTCAAGGTAGACCATATCCACTGCTCTACCATCACCTGTCCACCTCGTTATGTTCTCATAAAAGGCTATGAGGTTGGTCAATCATGACTTCCTCTTGGTCCCCTAATGACCCTCTTATCCTTGATATGCCTTGAGATGGCATCAAGAGTCATTCCATCACCTTTGCAGGGATGGAGGTGAGGCTGACCAGTCTGACCTTTTGAAAAGGCTGACCAGTTAGCCGGGTCCTCCTTCTTACCCTTTTTGAAGACTGGAGTGACATTTGCTTTCCTCCAGTCCTCAGGCACCTCTCCCATTCCCCAAGACTTGGCAAAGATGATGGAGAATGGTCCAGCAATGACCTCAGTCAGCTCCCTCAGCACCCCCAGGTGTATCCCCTCCAGACCCATGGATTTATGGATGTCCAGATTGCCTAACTGCTCCCTAACCCAGTCGTCATCAATTCAGGCAGACTCCTCCATTGTCCCAACTTCCTCTGTGGGCTCAGGGGTATGGGGCTCCTCAGGACAGCCTCCGGCAGAGTAAGCAGAGACAAGGCATTCAGTAACTCTGCCTTCTCTGTATCTTCTGTCACCAGAGCACCCACCTCATTCATCAGTGGGCCTACATTGCCTCTGGTGTTAGTTTTATCTGCCATGTATTTGAAAAAGCTCTTCCTGTTGTCCTTGACCCCTTTTGCCAGGTTTAATTCTAAGGAGGCCTTAGCTTTCCTAGTTGCCTCCCTACATCCTCTGACAACAGCCTTATATTCTTCCCAAGTGGCCAGCCCCTCCTTCCATGATCTATAAACTCTCTTCTTCCACTTGAGCTTACCCAGTAGTTCCCTGTTTAACCACACAGGTCTCCTGGCTCCCTTCCTTGACTTCCTACGTGTTGTGATGCTCTGATCTTGTGCCTGGTAGAAGCAGTCCCTTCAAGCAGCTTTTCCCATGGGATTTCCCCTAGCAATTGTTTGAAAAGGTCAAAGTTTGCCCTGTTGAAGTCCAGGGTTGCAATTCTGCTTGCTATTCTGTTCCTGCCACACAAGATCCTGAACTCCACCATTTCATGGTCACTGCAACCAAGGCAGCCCTCAACCTTTACTGCTTCAACCAGAGTTGAAGAGTTATTGAAATGCAGGATTTAATCTGGAGAGGTGGAGGACCAGCCAGCTAAAGGCAGGTGATCAGATTAAATGAATCCGGGAAGGAACAGCCTACACAGGGTCTTGTCCTTTACTACTCTTATTGACTTTAGTAGGAACTGAGAATTTAGCATCCTGGAAGATCACAGAATTACAGAATGTTAGGGATTGGAAGGGACCTCGAAAGATCATCCAGTCCAATCCCCCTGCTGGAGCAGGAACAAAACAAAATTAGATCATTTCAGACTGGGCAGCCCAAAAAGTTAATGGATTAGTCTTTTTTTCTGGGCATTTATGTTTCAAGATTTTCACTTATCAAATCTTGGTAAGGTTGTTTGCTTTCTCTGGATAAGTTTTCCATATCTGATGGTAGTAAATCATGTGAATGCTAAAGCATCCAAGTTAGATGAAGTGGACTGCAAGTAGTGCTTTTATCTAGTGAATGAAGGTGCGCATGACCACTCTAAACTGGCAATACTGTCAAATTTAGGCCTATAGTGATAGGGAGGAGGAGAAGGAAGGGGTGACTTGGAAGTCAGAAGTCCTGTGATTCTCACATTTAGAAGGATTTTGTGCAGGACTGAAAATTTGGCGAAGCTTTTCTTAATAGCCAGATTTCTGGATCTAGACCTTGTTGCTGGCATGTTCTGCTTCAGATCTGTAGGACTCAAAATTCATATTTTCAGCCTCTGCAATAGGAGAAGGAAGGCCTTTTCTGATTCTTCTAGACCTGCTCCTATAACTGTCACATGGAAATAAGCTACAGATTCCTGGCAGCCCACTGGTTTTGCCTTCATACACATGCAATGATTTTGGATTATGTGAACCCATTTTATTCTACATCGTATTTCAGGATTTTTTAATGCAAAAATATGAGTATTGTAAATTCTTACAACATCAGGTTAATAAAATCTGACCACTGAACGTCATTAGTATGTGATGGTCCTGGTTTCACAACTGTTGTCATGTAGTGGTTCCAAACAAGTTCTATAATGGATTCCTCAGGTTTTTGTAATAATTCTTTTAAGCATTTTCATGTTATTTTCCAATAGACTCTAGCTGTCTTTTGATTTGAAGTAATTTGCAAGAGATTGAACTTACTTACATCCAGCATTATTACAGATTTTTAAGTCAAATTGTGGTGTGATCTGTCATAGTTTTTGCATTGTTGGCAAATCTGGATTTTAAATGAGGTTGAAATTCATTGTTCTGAAGTGTTCTGCACAGTGAAAATCTTGATCTGTGCCAGTTTCTACTGCAAAATAAATTCTATGCCAAACACAGACCAAAGATATAAAGCTTCTTGATTTAATATTATAGGTTGTTTCAGTTGACATGCAGGTTTTTCACATTTTAGCTTTAGAGCAAGACCTCAGTTTCCCACAGCAACTGTGAATTATTTTGAAGGTTTGTTTTAAATCTTTGTTTAGCACAATCCTCTTCCACCTGATTAGAACTTTTACCTTTACATCTCTCAGTTTCTTCATATATTTAAAACTCAACCTTAATTTATGCATAGGAATGTTCAAAATAATATTCCAGTTTTTAATTAGGGGTTGCTTGTCAATCTCTTCTTTCTTTAACTCTGCAAGACAGTGTATGTACTGTATTTCCTTAAATGTATTAAATGTATCCTGCTCTCTTCATCATGTTCCTGCAGAAATGGTTTTGCTCTTTTGTGTACAGATTTGCAAAAACTGCTGAACAATATTTAGACCTCTCTGCCTGTCTTTGTGCAGCCTCATGTTCTTTTTTGCCACTGCTCTGCTTTAATTTTAAAGGAATGTCTTTGCTTTTGTCTGTGTGTTTCCCTGATTTGTGGCATGGTAATGCTGTTCACGGTAGAGAAATAAACACAGTGCTATAAAACTTAATCCATTCTAGCTACCTTCCACCATGTGATGAATTCTTACAGTGTTTCTGAGTTTAAGTCTTCCTTCTGTGTTACTAGCTGAGTACCCAGCCTAGGGCAGACAATGCAACCCGAGTTTGCACAATAAGCACCTCAGCATGGAGTCTGGGCTGGACCATGCTGACCATCTTCAGCGTGCCGTACAGGTCAGTGTTAGAGACACACACATATCTGGTAGCGTTTGAGCCTTCACAGTTATTTGGTCATGATCCGGACATGATTTGGGCTGTCCCTCTCACACCACGCATGCTTCAGAGGCCAGCTCAGATAACTTCTGAACTAGCAATAGCATACCTGCCTCTGGTTTGCAGAAATCCAAAGGCAGAGGAGAGAAGCAGGATCTACTTTTATTCCTCTATTAAATGTTTCCCCGAGCACAGTCTGACAGCCCAGCCTGCCTTTCCTATCTGTGAATGACCTCTCCAGGTTGCTTTTCAAAGCTTGGGGTTTTTTCCCCTTGTTCTTGGCCCTCCTCTTCATTCCTCTTACTCTTAGGAGTAAACAAAACATCTTGCCACATCAAGATTTCACAGCAAGACTGGAGTTTCTTGGGCTTGTCATTGTGCTGTCATTTTGAGAAGGAGAGAGACGTTTTGTCAGTACTCTGCTAGCTCTGACCTTTTAATGAACGCCTGTAGCAAACAGGCAATTGCTAAAAGATTTCGGCAAGCAATACAACAGGCTGGCCCTCCACGGTTCTTCACAGGGTGTGTGTTGCAGAGAAATGGGATTCTGTTCAGACCAGAAGAGCTATGTCAGGGATGTTACAGTCGCCATCCCTGCACATGAAGGACGTGATGCATGAAGCATGTCCAGATCTGCAATGTGAGCTCTCGAGGGGCACTTAGCACTTGTATTTAAAGGGCATTGGCTCACTGTGAACAGCTTTTCTCTACCTTACAGGAGTCTGTCTAGTCATAGTAGGAATTTACTCTGGTTTACTGGAAATGTCCTACCTGACATTTCATCACCAAAATTCATCACCAAGAACATCTATGTTTCATCAGCGACTATGGATATATATCAAACGGTCGCATCTGCCAGCCTCTGCTGCGTGGCAGGAACAACCCTGAGCTGTTTCCTGAAATCAAGAAAAGCTTTATATTTTTTCTCAGAAGTGATATACGATTGCAGAGGGAACTGAATATTGCATGTATCTCTTTTTCAGGTTAGACTGTACCCTTTAATGTTGCATAGACAAAAGGGGAAGACTCCTGAGGTGAGACAAGTTCTGACTATCTAGAATGTGAGCAGAGATTACAGGTGTGAGAATCCCAGCTGGAAACAGTATGTGCTGGGTGGGAGACAGCAGGTGGGAATGCATAGAGGGGAGAAGATAAAAAATGGGTGGGGAAAACTGACCATGTTACAAAATTCAGCTTTTAAACTTCTGTACAAGAAGAGCATTTCCACAGAAAATAGTTGCCTTGTAACTATGCACAGGGCAACCTTTTTTGGATAGGGGCACTCCTTTTAAGATTAGGTATGTTGGCTGCTGGGAAGAGGGATTCGTACACCCATATTGATGTTGGAAGGGGTTAGTACCCAAGTTTTGAGGGTTAGCCTGACTCATTTGTATTTTTCATCCTTTCTATGATACACTCCCTTTCTGTATATTCTTGTATATACACTGTCACTCTGGTTAATCAGACCTAAAGGTGCGAACTAACTGAAGAAAAGTCTCAGGCACCTTGTATATGCTAAGACAAGGGAGTTTGTTTACAGTACTGAAAGTGACAGTTCTGTTTATCTTTTGGTTAAAAAGTTTTAACCAGTAGACAGACAATACCTTTGCCAATAAAATAATGAGCAGTACATGATGCGTGGAATACTCTGGAACTCAAAGCAGTAATTGGAAAAATGTTTCTTTCAGTTGTGTTTTACAAGTTAGTAAACAGAATCCTAAAAATAACTGTAGAGAGAGCAGATACTCTGAAGAAGATACTGAAGTAGATACTCAGTCATTTTTGCAACCCAGGATTTTGCTACCTATTGTTGCAGTAACCATGTATATTAAAAACTATAGAGAAGATTCCACACACAGTATATGAAGGTAGAGCAGAGAGGTATTAAGTGATGTGACTTGTATAAAGTTGCACAGCCTTGTAAGGGTCCAGACAGAGAGTAGAACTGAAGTATTTTAAACTCTAATCCAGTTATAAAGAAGTGACTTTGTACACTAAGCATTTTCTTTTTGCCGTAATGCAGGGGAACACTCCTTCCCTCCTTGGTCTTTAAAGCTGTTGGATCCATGCCAGCCTTCCCAGTCATGATGGTTTTTGGGCAGTGTCATATACAGAAGATTTTTGGTGAGATTTTTTTTGGTAAGGCACAAGAGCTTAATTTGAAACTACAAGCTTAGTTAGAATACAAGAAGATTATTTTTTTTTCTGAACACATGATTTTACAAAGGCTAGACCATTTCACCTTTTCTATCTGAAGAACAAATTTGAGTGTTTCCCCTCTAAAAGTAACATTCTATTTTAAGCATGCACCATCCTGAGTTGTAAAATTATTGCCACCAGGCAAGCTAATGATTCAAGTCCTTTATATTAGATGTTTGTTGATTAGCATGGGGCGGGGGGGAGGGGGAAGGATAGCTTGTATTTTCGGAAGGAAGGGCAAGGCAGGGATTTATTTTGCTTTTACAAGGAATAAATGTCCTATATTATCAGAACTAAAGACATATATGTTCTCAGCACAGTGTCAGAACAAATACAAAATCTCTGCATGAGAGAGCTTGCTGTGTAGGAGGACCTTTATGTAGCACATCAGCTGCATTAAGCTAGAAATTACAGTATTTAATTCACTGTGAAGTTCTAATGTGAGCCTGTCACACAGGCTGTGTAGAAAGCTGTGTGCAGGAGTTCTTGTTGTTTGGTTCAGGAATACTCAAAACCAACTTTTTTGGGGAAAAAAACAATATTCCTAGAAGGTTGTATGCAGCATAATTGTAGGTATGGCAGTGATGGGTTTTGGGAAGGAGACAGTGGAAGTTTGCTGCAGGGCATAAGAACTGATTTTGCATTACCAATGCCAGAAGTGCCAATACAACTGAATATATGATTGAAAGAAAAACTGGAAATACGAGAAAGAATAAGATTAGCAAAACTGGAAATATTTGGTTGCTATGATGGAGGAAAGTAGTGAGGTGATTTATGATAAGGAGTTCTTTTGTGGAAAGGGTTTGTAGCCACTGTGGGAGTACCAAGTAGGAATTAGGAAAAGCAACAGAGGAGGTAGCAGTAGTTTAAGAATTTCAGAAGAAAGATGATCTGAGCTCAGTCAAAGGTTTCAACCACAGGGAGTAAGAAAAAAGACTTGCTTATTTTTCAAGGACATCTTGTAAAGCTACTTGGCAAAATACTCAGAGTGGTTGGAGGAAAAAATAACTACAAAATGATAGATGTGTTGTTCTGACAAACAGGGGGATGTTGGAGCTGTAAAAGCACAGAAAAGTGCTTTTGAATGGGGACAACTGCTGTGAGATTATATACATAGTCAGGTGGTAAGGACAGTTGAACAGAGCAGAATATTCCCATTGGAATTACCAGAATGAAGATCCTGATATTTAAGTAGGTGTGGCATAGCAAATTATGTCTCTTTGTTGGCATTTCTGTGGCTTTCTGTCTTGTTTACACTTTGGATCTAAGTACAAAGAACATTTAATGATCATGTAACAAGATATTTGGCTTGTATATGTCAAGCACAGAGCTTTTGTGCAAGCAGAAAGTATGGCAGATTTGCATAAGTGTGACAAGCCAGGCCCTAGCTTGCAGTAAGAGCTCACATCATCAAATTACTATTCAGTAATAGTAACACCTCACTTCAAGTGTCGGTGCTGTGACTGCCACAGTATGGCTGAGCTTTGCCTTAAAGCTTTAAATATTGGGATGGGAAGATTCACAGAAAGCAGTAGATTCTCTCTCTAAAAGATCTCACTGATCTACGGATTTCTATAATTACTAAAGAAACAAAACCAGGGAAGGTGTGTTCAGTTTAACTTCAACTGCCTACTTCAAAGCAGCCATTGTTCAT
The DNA here is from genome assembly GCF_036013475.1 of Columba livia. Lineage (NCBI taxonomy): Eukaryota > Metazoa > Chordata > Aves > Columbiformes > Columbidae > Columba > Columba livia. Next base: position 26,715,180 of record NC_088603.1, read on the forward strand.
GAGAATATTTGGTATTTTTGCCAGAGATTAAAGACTTTGTATCACCACCTCTTTTTTTAGCATCTGTAACTTGAACTCTGTCTTGAAACTTCAGCAAAGCTTAGACTGTACAAGCTCATATCAAGAATAGGAACTTAAATTATATTCCAGAATTAGATTCTTTAGATAATCTTGAGCAGTGTGCTGCCAGCAAAGTTGTCCTTGGTTTTTAAGATGCCACTAAATATTGAATTGATATTTATATTTGAAAGCCTTTTTGTTGTTTTTTTTTTTCACTCTGCATTTATTTATGAGGAATTATATTATTTTGTAAATACTTTAATGTTAGGATCACAAAGACTGGTTAGTGAGTAAAATCATGCTTAGATAGGAGTTAAAGGTGCTGAAACTGAACCTTAATCCTGCCTGCTCCCTTTCCCCTCCTCCACCCATTCAAAAATAATGAAGAGGTCTAATCTTTGTCAATGTTGCAGTTATATTATTATAAACTTACAAAACCTAGCAAGCTCTAAAATGAATTTTGTCTCCTTTGAGTAGCCCTGGAGGTGACTGCTATATATCCACAAAGGGGTTTTTGCACTGTTTCTACTGAAATTCAAATGAAACTTAAAATATTTCCAGCCCTTGACCAAGATTTTGCACATCATTAAATGAGCAAGTAAGTCCTTCTTGGCAATCATCACAGACGCTTCTTTTTTCTGAAAGAATAGTAAACACTTGTTCTCTCTCTGCATGACTGAATTTCACAACAAAGAAAAAACAAGTGCTCTCTCTCAATCTCTTTAACTCAATATTAGCTGCAAATTGTGTAGGACACTGCACAGCCTTGGTCAGCTTGTTAGGTAAAAACCTCATTTTTCTCACTGTTGTTGTGTAACTTAAGTTATATTGAAAAGGCAGAATATTAATTGCACAGCTGTATAAATCATTAATAACAGACTGCTGGAATTGAATATTTTCTATATTACAACAGTCATCCATTACTACTTCTAACAAGCCATTTTCTCCCCCAAACATAAATGTCAGGATACTGAATGCCACTCACGGGAGCACCTTATTACCAGAAATCTAGCAGTACTTTCAGAGTCCTCAACAGAATTTTAAGTTATTTGTGCCACTCCAATGTTGTCTTAAGTTAATAAGCATTTAAGTATCTTTTGGGAATGCCTAAGTCAGATCTTAAGCATGTTCAACTGAAACTCGAACAGCTCAGTTGAGTGGGTTTTTGTGTTTCACAGCAGCTTTGCAGTCTGTGATGAGAAAAATGATTGTTTTCTCAAAAAGCTGGATCAGTGCACAACAAGAAGTAGATGCACACTGGAATCTCTCAGCTTCTGTGAAGACACGCTGCAAGTAGTAAAGCATAATCTTGTGACTAAATTACATGAATGTTGTGTTATAAGAAATCTTATCTTTCTCTCTGCCATTCTCTGGGTAAAGATAAAAGATGGGATTTTATCCCGGCCATTGAACTAAAAATGTTCAAAGTTAGATGCTTACTGATGAATACGTAGACTCATGTCTAGTCAAAAGATTATCTTTTCGCATAATCACAGCTGGCTAAATTTTATGTCTCTATGCTCCTTTTCTAATAAATGGAAAGAGAGAGGCAGATCATACCACGCTGAGATAGGTTTCTTGAGATAAGTGAGATGAATGCCTGGCTGATGATGCTTATCTGTCTTTCCACGAGGTCTCTGGCAGTTAAATGGCTAAACTTAAGTGAAATGAATGTCTTCCACGATGAAAACCTTCTTGAACAAGTATCTAAAAATAAAAGTGATAGATAATGTACTTTCTTAAAGTTACATCAACAGATCATTTTTACTACTGTTTGCTTTTACCATAGTATCTAGGAATTCTAGGTATGCATAAGGTGCTTGAGGCCGTATAATCACAAAACAAAAAGCCAGTCCTTACTCCAAGAGTTTACTCCTTAGGTATATAAAACAAGATGACAGAAGAATGCAGAAACACAGAAGAATTAAAAAGAACAATGAGAGCACCTGGGTCAGTGGTAGCTACAACACATCAACAACCCAATAATCATAGCAAAAGAGCTTTACAGAGTGAAGTGAAGGTTAGATAGGATTGTAACTTTGAGGATGTTTCAGAGCAGTGCCTCTGAGGGAAAGAGGCATGGAGACATATGTTTGGAAAATAAGTATGTGGCCACTCTAACTGATGAGAAGCTTAGACCCTGGTTTAGAGCGGGATCACCCAGAGGAGGGTATTAGGCCAGGCCCAGTTCTGTTCCAAAACAGAAAGCCTTTCCATATGCTCCATTCGAAATGCAGGTGATGTGGCATTTCCATGTGAGGCACAAGCTGATTTGGAATGTCATGCTGACCTGTAGGACCAGTATAGAACTTACCTAGGTGATGTAAATACTGATGACAAGAAAAGCATGTAAATTTCTTCTGAAGTCAGATGCTACTACTGATTAAAACACTTGGAGGTAAAGACTTTTCAGTAATACATGCGATTTGTCTGATCCAAAATTTCTTTTACTAAGCTACTGCTGTTTCCTGACCTCATGAAATGGCACTGCATAGGAGCTCCACACTTCACATGCAATTCCAAAAGATGGCAACCTTAGGCTTCCAAAGTGGGGCCTCTGCTGAACAGCTCTGCAGCTCTAAAGAGAGTGGCGAATGTTAGAAAATTCTGGGTTTTCCCAGACTGAGCTTATTTTTATCTATCTATCCCATTTTCCATATTTTTCTACATATAAAACAGAATTTATGTGACTCGGTTAAAAAATGGGCAACTTCCCAAATGTATTTCTGTGCCTGAAGGAAGAGGAGGAAACCTTAGATCTACTGTCTCTGGGTTTCAGTCTGTGACTTCTGTTATCTACAGGAGCAAGGCTCTGCTATCAGTCTGTGCTGAAATGGTGCTTCTGTGGCACAGTGATAGAGAAGAGACGATTCAGCAAAAGCATGAGAAAGGAACTATTTAATTTTATGAACTGTAGTATATTTGCTCTTGTCTTACTCAATTAGTAAAGCATTATACACACAGTCCACTAGTCTTGTCTGTAACAGCATCCTTTAAATGGCAATCACTACCACTTTGAAACCCTGTATAACTCTGACTAGATACACTTTTTGAGACATGATAAGGATTTGATTAAAGTTGCATGGACAAAAATAGAAATTTCTAATGCCAAAGTCTAAATTCTGTGTTTTTTTAACAAATGCTGCTTTTGTATTACAGGATCATTGCTTGATGGAAAATCAAGCATCTTGCTTATTTTCCAAAATTCATGTTTGGAAACTGTTAGCTTATAAAATTTCATCTTGGTTTGGCTTAAATCCAGATTTTGAAATCTCAGCTTTCATGAAGCAGAAATGTCTTTCTCCAGGCAGCCCTAGCAGGAGGGTCCAAGTCTGAGCCCTACTCTGTTTTATGCCAAAGCTTTTCATTTCTGCAATTGTTCCTCTGCCTCTTTCCCTCCCCAAACCAGGGATTAAAAATTATATCTCATTTTGGTTGTGTCAGTTCCTTATTATTTACCTTTCCTAACTTGTGCTGCACCACTTTGGAGGGGTAAGTACTGGGCTACACTGTTACTGTCTTTCCTTCAAGTAGGCAGCAGGACTGGGAGAGAATTTTGAGGGTGGCTTTGCTGTTTTTTGCTTTTGTGCAGAAATCCTGTGATTTTAGTGTAGCTTGTAGGGGATTCTCCCCCCACAATGTTGGTTGGTCAGTCTCTTTTAACCAACTCAATATTCTAATCGTTTGGTATCACTTCATATTACTCTTCTCAGTTTGGTTTGTTGCCTGTATAGTTAAGGTTTCAGACAAGGATCTTATCTCTGTGAGGTTTATGAACTGTAGTATATTTGCTCTTGTCTTACTCAATTAGTAAAGCTTTATACACACAGTCCACTAGTCTTGTCTGTATCGGCATCCTTTAAATAGCAATCACTACCACTTTGAAACCCTGTATAACTCTGACTAGATACACTTTTTCTTTTGAGACATGATAAGGATTTGATTAAAGTTGCATGGACAAAAATAGAAATTTCTAATGCCAAAGTCTACACCCCTCATTACTGTAGCATCTGCGCATCTCAATGTTCAGTACATTCATCCTTGCCACCCCTGTGGAATAGAAAGCTTATTTGCTTTTAACAAATTGAAAACTGTGGTCCGTAGAGGCTGAAGGCTATGTGAAATAGAAGAAATGGAAAATAAGCTCCTGTGCATAACTTTCAGGTGTTTGGCACCCTAATTACCTCTGTTAAACAGTTGAGGTGGTGGATGTTGCATATGGGGAAGTGTGATCTGAAAGAGTCGGCGTTCTCAGCAGGAATCCGCTCTGAGCCAGTTGACAAGAACAGGGATGTCTCTGAAATCCTGCCTCCTCCCGCAGCTTTGGCATTCAGCTTTCTGTGGGCGATGGGCAACGCTTTCCCTTGGCACATAGCCTCTCCTGCCAGTGCATGCCAGGCTTGTTCTCTGAGCTCTGGTCCATCTTTTATCCTTCTGTGTCTTTTATTTAAAACAAAACAACAACAAACACAAAAACCCCACCAAACCTGTGGTGGTTTCCCTTTTCCTTGTGCCTCTTATAGGTGAATCAGTAGTTTAAGCATTAACCTAGTAAATATATGAGGGCTTGCTGCTCACTTGGGCATGTTGAAGTTGCGTCTCCCAGGTCCTGGGGGAGCATCCAGCGGAGCAAGCTGCCCGGGGCTGGGCCTGGGGAGGGAAGTGCTGCCAGAGCTGTGTGATGAGAGTGGGCTGGGAGGAATGGGCGAGTCCTGGGGCAGGGAGGAGAATGACCCCTGGCCTGGTTCTCCCAGCAGGGAGGGGTAACTTCTGGAGTCCACTCCCAGCTTCCAGACTTGTTTGTGCATTTTAAATGCAATTCCAAAACTAGTCCAAGGGATGCGATATCTATTTCTGTCGTTCAGGTGAGAGCCCTAACTACCCAGAGGTAAACCCTCTCCTTCATGTCTTCTGCTCCCCTCCCACTGCTCAGTCTACGTTCCAGCCTGGTATTTGAGCACGCTTCAGAGGCAGGAGAGGAACCTCCTCTTGCTGAAGAGACCTTTAACCCAGGTGTCTCCTGGTTTTTTCCAGTGAATGCTCTAACCAGCAAGATACTGTGTGGAAAAGAACACTTGCAACATTTTTTTCCTCTCTGGCTGTGTTTTAAAAGAAAATGTTCATCTCTTCATTTTCTGAAGTACTCTGGGCTCCTGCTATAGGCTGGGGATGTTCTGAGTGCAGGTACTGGGCTCCTCCTGGGGCAGAGTGAAACCTGGGGTTTTTAGGTCTTCAGTTAGAATAGGCAAGTGACACAGCTGCCAAGATGCTTCATTTTCTGCTTCCACAGAAACAGAAGTTTTAGAAAACTTGCAAGTTTAACTGGGAGGTGCTCCTTGGAGTAGGCACCGGCAGCTCGCTGATCGATGGGTTTGGAATTGCTATACAATTATGTAGGTGTTTAAGTTCTCTCTTGAATGTAGCCTTAACTGAGTAGGGCCCCATGTTAGTGCCTTTGCTCCTTTTCCTGTCTCTTTGCCAATTCCAGTTCCAAAGCTGTAAAACAAAAAAGAGATATAAAATAGTTACTAATCATAGTTTCTGTAATACTTTACCTGATTATCATGCCTCATCATTATAATCACTTCTTTCAATCATCCAGCTTGTTTTAAATCTGTGTAACTTCTTTCTACAGAAGATAATTAGATTTAATTTTAAGCATAGGATTTTTTATGAAGTACTGTCATTATTGAACCTACTGCTTTTCATTCATCAGGGTTAGAATTTAATAGAGCACTCATACATTTAACAAAATTTTGTATTTAAGTGAACACTCATATTTTCCTCTCATATTTTGCTGTATCCCTTTACCTTTGTATTTTTCTGCTGAGGATGCTGGGCCAGTTCCAACTGTAATGTATTACTTCTTGCTCCATCAAATTAATATACATTACAGGTTCAGTGAAACAGTCTCAGTGTTTCAAGGGAGATTGTAAATGTATCTCTGCTGACAGATTTTTATCCATAAAATGAGGTACAAAATCTCTGAGAAAACATTGTCTAATACTAGACTATTTTCAGCCTAATCGTGTACTTTTAATTTTATGCTGATTACGTAGGTCTCTATTCAGAGAAAACAGGCTTCCTTATTCCAGTATCCTTTTTTTATTTCCCTAAAAATCTCAGGCAAAAAATAAACTAGCAGATGATTTGCCATCCAATGCCTGGACAAAATTTGAAAATGACTTGAGATTTTCCCCTGCAGAAAGTCAACTCTCTGCATTATTATCAGCATTTCTGCTGTGCACATAGCCCCTCTCAAACTTCACTTGGGATGGTTTCCATGGGAACCAGAGAATGAGAACTGATGAGTCTTGAAGCAGTCAAATAATAATCTTGCTTTTTACCAGTGGGCAAAGATTTACTTCTCCAATGTTTAATGGAAGGTACTAAAGCTTATTATGTTTTGAAGGAGAGAAAAGACACCTGGAAGGAGGCCAAATCTGCTTTGTGTACCTGTAGGGTTCATGCTAGCTGTATTAAATGGAAAAACCACTATCTTCTCCTGTGCATTTAGATTTCCTGAATGACAGAATGGAAAACTCTATTCAATCCAAACACTCACAGTCCAGGGAAGATGGCGAGGGAGCAGTGGTCATGAGGAGTTGAGTTGGTTACCAGTGTGCAACATTTTAGAGCCTACTCTAGATCCTGCACAAAACCGTCCTGGGTTCAGCGTTCCAGGTCCTAGCGTGGACTTGTCTCCAGAATTGCACTGACACCAGTTTTTGCACAGTGCTGAGTGAATCTTACCATGACTATTAGCTACAATGAGGGTTGTTTATTGTGATACTGTAGGAGGGAGCAGACATTCTGTGTAAATAAAGTCACACAGAAGTCCAATGAGATGCTTGGCTAAGATGGCCATTATTTGATCGTCACAGTCATTGGGATTATTTTCCTGAAATACTGAGAAAAGATAAGAACACCATGTTTCACTCTTGCAGAGAAAATATACGGAAAGAATAGAGAAATATCTGCCCTTTTAAAATCTATTATATCTGTTATGAAAGATGACCTCCAAAAGCGGAAGAAAGCAGGTTCCACGAATCTTGCAGCAAAGTTCCAGTTCTCTGTAAATGCTGATGCATAGAAAAGATCAGAAATGTCTTCCTTACAGAAACTTAAATTTGACCTATGCCTTGTAGTTTTAATGTACTACCATTCAAACTTGAATTGTAGGAGGGTAAATGGTAAGGTATGATTTAAAAAAATACATGTTTTCTCTTAAACTCATTTTTATATTCTTTAGCATAATCTGATTTTCCAGTGGTTTTGAGCTTAAGTATTTAATACACACCTTTGTGCGATTATTTTGATTTCTATTTCACAAACATGAAGAAAGAAAAAAGAAAAGTGCATACATAGAGCATCATTACAGTGTTCAGAAAAACTTCTTTTTTTTCAATTAGTTGAAATAATAGATCCTGAGGGAGAACAGCTATTGTTATTTCTGCATTGTATAATATATCAAACATAGATGTGATTAATGATCTAATCCAGTGATTAAATTAAGAAATCCCATTTCTGTCTCTTACCAGTAATTAGTATCTTGTAAACACTGAAGGCAATTGCTGTATTTAAAAATGAGGACTCAAATTTTAAAATATTTTTTCTTAGCTTGTGGCTGAAACTAAAATAAATGAGATGTTTCCATTAAAAAAAAAAAAATGTAAGAAGGATTTTTCTGCATTAAGTAAGTATTTTGATGGGCTCATGAGATGAAAACCCAGTTCTATTACTGACAATATCAAAGAATCCCTAATACAGGAGGAGGATGGAGTAGCAGATGAAGCACAGCTAGGGAATATGGTGGGTTTGGCAAACCCTTATGCTCTTTGGGTCACTTTATTTGGGCACTCTTTGCTGTGTGCAGAGACCCTGCAAGCAAGAGGTGTGCAGTTTAAACAGGTCAAGTAGTGCTCATTTTGTTCCTGAATTCTAATACCACATTTCCTTCTGTGTGGTACAAAACATCATCCTGTTAAATGACTGCCCTATACAGGTCTGGTGTTCAAAGGTCGTTCCATGTTTTTCATGCCTGGAAGGGTTCATTCACTTCTAACTGCCTGACTGAGACAAGCGTTACCCAGTTCTTATATTTGCCGCTCTCTCTATACAGTAGGCCTGCTCCGACTTTCGGGAGTGAAGAACATCACAAAAATTCTTCATTCTTGTGACCAGCTGACCTACCTGAAGTTATACCAGGAAAGAGGCTGCTCCTTCTCTTTCCTACAGTCTGAAAAGCAGGCTCATGGTAGATGTGGAGTATAACAAGCCACCAAATGCTAATATTGGTAGGCTGCTTAACACTGTTTTCCCTGCTGTTCTCTGAGCCAGATCCCTAATTGCTGACCAAAGAAAATAGGCAAGAAAACTGTTAGATGATAAACTGAAGACTGTTACTATTGATGAATCATAAATCTCAAGCACTTATTCTTTCAGAGAAAAAGGCATCAGGGCTGCTGCTTATCTTGAAGGTATGAGTGGTACAGTGAGAGAAAATGTAACGATAATCATATAAGAACAGGAGAAATGGTGGTGGTTCCTAAACATCTGATGGGAGACAGTGGAACAAAGGACAGGGCTGATACAACTGCCGTTTCATCGCAGCATGCCCAAATCAAACAGCATCGTTTCCTGGGAGATCAAACAATGCTGCATGCTTATTAATCACGAGAGAAGCTCTCTGCTGTTCTCACAAGTCCTCCAAAACCTGTCTAACTCAAGTGGGCGAGGATCAGCCCACCCATGACAAACTGCTGCGGCTTTATCCCGCATACTGTATATTATCAAAAATGTTATGTCTGCTCTGAACAAAATGTCCAAATGTGATGAATATGGGCAACGCTCCAAGAAAGTGGGCTTGTCTTCATGAGAAAATTGTACTTAAAATCAAACTTTAAGTTGGTTAATTCATTTTAATTAGACTAATCTACAGACCTGCATGAGACACTCATTTTTTTTTTAATGTCACTGTCACGCTCAGTGAAATAAATGTTTTGTGCAGATTAGTGTGCTGCTAACTAAATTGGTCTGAAATAACAGCTGAGATTTAGAGTGACTTTTTGTAGTAGCTACGGTTATATGCTGTGGTCTTCTTTATGCTGGACCCTTAATTCCCACTGTTTATGATAAAAATGTAGGTGCTTTAGGAAAGCTTTCACTGAAGCAGCAGGTGTCTTTTCCGACCAAGGAGAGCCTGTATTTCTACTAGGTTAGAGAAGGACTTGTGTAGACCTCCCTGCTGAATGTGCAGCCCTGCATGGCCACTGCTGGAATTCATCTTATTTTGATACAGTACAAGTCAGAGGTAACAATACATCTCTTTTTATTGCTGAAAATCTTGGTAGAACAATACTAATAGAAAATTCACTCTTTTGTAAAGTATACTATCCCAGTGGAAGACAAAACTATCAGATACACTTTTGTTTCTTAGCCATCCAAGGAAGGAATGTTTTCCCAGTAGGTGAACTACGATCTAAGAGTCTTTGAAGAAATAATAAACATCAACAAATTTAGAGTCATAAAAAACCTGTTTGTTGTGTGCTTATTCCCTGATATCACACTTGATTGCCAGTCATATTTGTTTTATTGTGTTTCACTATTTGAACATCATTATGAGCTGAAAAGCTTGAAGGAGCTTTTAAAATGTAAGCTAGGTTAGAAAAGGGACTGTACAGAATGTTGCAAGAGTCATCTAAAAGAAGCTTGTTACTGTGACATTCGTGTCTAACATCCATCTGCAAGAATAACAGCAGTCATTTTACATTAAAATAAAGATTCCCAGTGAAGGACAGAAGCAAAAAAGTAGAATTATTTTAATGATCCAGCCAGCCAGGCCTGCCAGCAAAGTCTTGCATACTTTTTCATGTAGTCTTCTGTAAACCAATAATATTTTAATTGTTTATTTAATGGATGCAATGTATGGTTTATGTTGTCTCTTCCAAGTATGCATGCCAAATATATTTTACCTTGCAGAAACCTTTGAGGTGACTATTTGAAAATTTGGCAAGAAGTAACTTAATGACCACTAAGTAGTCCTTCACACAAGGAGTCTCTATTTCTGGAAGTTGTTAGATCCATGAAATGCAAACTTAAAAGTGTAAGCAAGTAAGGTTAAGTAAGAGGGGAAAAGAGTAGACACAGTGTTGAAATACTTTGACTTCAACTTTTACAATGGTGGGAAGCAGCTCAAGAATTACAACCCATCTATCATTATTCTAGCTACTGCTTGAACTGTTACATTCCTTTGTAGTATCTTAGGTAGATATTATCATACAATGTGTATGACATATATCAGGATTATTTTTACTATATAAGCATCATACTCTTTATATCCGAAAAAAATATCCAGTCCTCTCTTTACCACACCACTTCTTGAGTTAAACTTACTAAAGTATTTTTTTAAAGGAAATAAAGGACTGCTAGACTAGAAGATCTTAGAGCAACTGACGAGGAATTTCTTCAGGACCAAGTAAAAGCAGCACCTAAGAAACAACTGTGAGTTGTTATGTTGGAAGCATAACCTTCTCCAGGACTGATCTGTTCCTGATTCACTGAAATGAAAGGCTGTTTTCTGTTCAATTTTTGTAGCAGAGGAGTTCGGCTCACAGGAACCCAGCAGATGCCCTTGTGATGTGCTAGTTAAGCTGTTGCAGAGTGACTCAAGCAACGCTGACTTCGGCTAAAAGAGGATCTAGTCAAATAAGTGGGGTTACATTTTTGTCCTTGGTAACATGGCTGTGACTTATGCAGCAGTCTGCCAGGGATTTATACTGTGCTCTTTTCAAGGGGCAAAATGTTCCCACAAGCACTCCCACACCAGACACGAGCTCTAGGAAGACTGAGTGAATCCATGACTGTGTTTTGGAAGATTTGTACCACTATGTGTCAGGCCTGCTTGACCTTTCAAACCAAATTCTGCAGGAGAAAATGCTCTGCTCCCGTCCCCTCCTTGTCTGCTTTTCCCTCTGTGGCCCTATGTACTTAACCCTTGTCTGTGTGCATGGATAAAGAGAAGAGAACAATACTGGGAGCTCTGCTCCCTCTTGTACGGGCAAGCAAAGCCATGGGCTCTGTGGTCAAGGGGCAGGGAGATGACCTCCTGCTTGTTTTCTCTGTATAAACAGAGCATCCCAATGTGGGAGGTGCGGAAGCTTTTCCCGTGCTATTCTCCACTCTGTAACCATGTAGAGCAAGACCACTGTGTGTGCAGCGGGGTAAGATTATGCCACGGGAGGTGTTTAGTAGTTAGCTTTCCCCTGTGGGTTTACTATGAGCTGTGACTGGCTCAACTAAGAAGTAGCAAGTTAAAAGGAGAATTCCTACACCTACTTACTGTGAAGAAGGCTATGTTTTTTGGGTTTGTTTTTTTATTTGTTTGATTTAGGTTTTTTGTTTGGTTTGGTTTGGTTTGGGTTTGGTTGGTTGGGTTGGTTGTTTTGATGGGTTTTTTTTGCTACTATATCATAGCTATCTACATTGGTGCAGCCCTCTGCAGAACTCCTGATTTTGGTCTATATTATTTTCCATTCAGTAAGTTTGAAAATACTTAAGACTTCACTTAGGATTCTGGTGTTTACTTCACTGCATTTGTTTGTACAGGCTTGGTTAAATAAAGAAATAAGCACATAAAAATTAGCACCATCTCTGTAATTATGGCATAGTCCAATGTTCAAGACTTCTGCTTTTTTTTTTTTTGAAAATAGCTTCCATCACCTTGTTACTTCATACATTTAATTTTGCAGAACTTTGAAATATAAAGGTATATAAAATAAATAAATAAATGCAAAGTCAATTCCCTTCACCAAAAGCAGCATAGAACAGGCAGCAGTGCGTGCGACAGGAACAGTTTTCTAATTAACATGAATCTCTCCTTTTAGAATATTTTAAGGCAGTGTAGTCTGCAACAATTATTCTTACTTTAAAAACAGTTTCTGTTTTGTGATAAGCTATGGTCTGTTCTCAGAAGGCAAAAAGTTGAACATTCTCTGAATCATGCCCAAGATTAGCACACTAATTTAAGAAATCTAGTTCTCCTTTGGAGCCTCTATTTTTCTTCTCCACTATTGAGCCTTCCATGAAGATGTGTCGTCTTTAAAACTTCTTGTGTTACAGATGAATCAGTTAGTGAAGAATCCATGACTCATTCCTACAAAATATTTCTTGAACTTCCCCACCTCTGTGGCCTGAGGATCATATTCCTACTGAGTTATCTCCCAGTGAACTTTCTCATTCCTTCAGCAAGAAGCTCTTAATTTTCTTTTGCATCCATGAGGACCTTGTTATTGACCTATCACTGAAACAGAAGGCTTGATCAAAATCCCGGGTAATCATATATTCTGTGATACAAAGTATTACAGGTAGTTTCAATCTGAGAAATAGTGTGTATCTCAGTAATGGTATTAATTTCAGAGGGTTGGAAATTTGATTTCAAGCTTATACTTTTAAAGCTCACTACAAGGGAAACGGAAAACAAAAGTTAAACAAGGCTATATGGTCAGTGTTTGCCATTCAGTGCTGAATCAAATGGTTACTTCTACCAAGACAGTTTGAGGGGAAAGGTGAAAGAATGGAGATGGGCAGAAGGTTAATTCTTCTCAAAGTGCAACGTAGCACAAGTCATTCCTTGCAATAAGGAATCCTTGCAATAAGATGCTTTGATAGAGCGAAGGCTTTAGGGAAAGTAGGCAGAAAGAAATAAATGCCTCAATTTTGAGATTCTGAACCACTGAACTTCCTGCTAGGACTGGTTGCCAGAATGCAGACTATGAGTGCAGAAAGGATAAGTGCCATGTATATATGTTGTAGAAAAACAGTAAAAGCTTGTCTATGCTCAGACTAAGCATTTTTTCCAAAATATATCAGTATGAAAAGACCCATAGAAATTTAGGGGAGGAGGTGGAGGAGTGGGATCCTAAAGAGATTTGTCCAGCTTGACTTTTGATCATAATGGTTTTTTTCTCTTTTTGCTTCATGGTAACATGAGTGTCCTAGTGTCCTTTGAAGGATGCCTAACGTACCTTTTTGTACTACTACCGAACACAAGTTTTACTCAGCATATTAAAATAAGTGTTCAAGTGGTAATATATACACATGTATTTCCCTAAAATATTTCCTCCTTGTTCTGCTTTCCCCCCTCTACTGTTCAATATTCTTTCCCATTGTTTCTTCTGTCACCAACAGATAGGTCTGCTGGCTATTTAGTGAGTTTGCTATTATGGCAGCTACTAATGAAAGCTTCAGAAAATCTATTTAAAAGAAAATTAATAAGGGTTTCAGGCATTTAAGTGCCATAGGAAATGTTCTGGGCAGCAATCAGAAAGCCTGCCTAAAAATAAATAGTTTGTCCTTATTCATTTATTGTCCACATTTCTGCCTTTACTGTGTAGGCTGAGAGTTCTAAACTTAACATTCAAACAATCCAGTGCTCTCTGCAGTTTGGGACGTTTACAGACATTTCCTTTTCTAGTGATTGGGATGGTTCAATACAGTCAGAAAGTCATTCCCCATTTTATTTACCTGTCCGCAATGTTACTGAAGTTCCCATAATTTTGAAGCTGTAGAATAATTTTATGACTTTATAGTCTTTATCCTGATAAAAAACAGAATTTGGTGCCTCGGTACAATGTACATTTACAATAATTAAGACAGCAGAATTTAATTCCATGTTTTCTCTTTGCAATGGAAAAGATTTTTTTCCATGTTATTTTTCTGTTAAGTTGTCTCAATTGTCCTTTTAAACTTAAAGCAGTTCATACACCTGGCCAACCTGGTGTGCCCTGTGTTCTGATGCTTAGATGGTTTTTATATTGAGAAGTCGTGAGAAGATCCTTGTTAACAAATAATCCATCCATGATAAAGCCACCATCTGCTGCCCAGGGAGGAGGGAGAGCAATGAAAACCAGAAGTGAAATCTCAAACTCCCTTACTAGGTGCAGACTGCCTCCAGCAATCCACAAATCTTATTCAGGCATCTGGCAGGGACTTGTCAGTTTTGCAGTTGTGGGAAGTGAAAAATGATCGTAGTTAAACTTATGCCGAGCATTCTCTTATTTTTTACAAAGATAGTAAAATAGTAATGTGGTACCCGTTTGCAGGCATGCATCTATGTATAGCTTTAGATGGCCCCTCCAAAGCACTTACAAATTGCTTAGAACACCATGCATGGGCGAACTGTAGTGCTGGTGAATTTAGGTTTGATCTAAACTCCCACTCTCTCAGCTGTTTCTGAAGACTTGGTGCACTGCGTTCTTTTTCCTTCTCTGAATGGCACTGTGCATTACTAGTAGTAGCAACATGAGTTACTACTACCTCATACTATATTAAATATCCATTTACTTTTTTTCCTTGCAGTGAAATAACATGATAATTTCTTCAGCTGATGAGATTAGTCTCTTCACTGCCTGTATACGCTCTTGTAGAGCAGTTGTGCGAAGCTGATTGAGTAGGCTCTCATATACAAGAGACTAGGAAAATGCTCTTTTCTCCTTCCCCTCTCCTACCCTAGTTACTTGCCTGTTTGTGGGGTTTTGCCTTTAGTCCTCTGTGCAATCTGAGAGGAGAACTGCCATGCAAGCTAATTGTTCCTTCATTGCTCTGCCTGAGCCACTTCCTTCCTTTTTCTTTTTAAAAACTTCTTTCCCTGTTCCAGTTACGGGCAAGCTGGAGTTCCTGACATACAAAGCAAAACTGTTTACTTACAGCTGGGATTTTTTGGGACTGATTAGATGATGTCTCTACTATACAACCTGCCCCAACTGGAGCTGGTGATTTCATGCCTGATAGGAAAGTAAGATGCTGGAGAGAATATTCATGTTCTAGACAAAGCTTCTGCAGAGATAAATATATGCAACTTTATTCTTTCTTTTTATTGGAATCTACATAGTATCAAGACATTTACCAGCTAGTACATGATGCATTCCAATATTTTATTGTTTATGTGCCATTGCTTACTAGTCTGGTTTTTGTCATTGTAGTCAAGTCAGTGGTGGGACTCTTGAAGCTGCCTGTATAGATGCATGGACACATGCACTGCCTTATCTTCTTGTGTTTCAGTCATTTCATTCCCTATCTGAAAATTCCACTACATCCAAAAAAGATAAATAAAATGGGTCAAGTTCTTTTGCTCCTCATGCACCCCTTACAAGTTCCCTCCTCTCAGATCTGACAGGTTGTTGGCAGTTTCATACCCATCTGTATTTCCCTTCTGCCTCCATCTCATCACCATTTATTCCCAAACACTGTTTTCTCTTTCACGTGGCAGAACATGAAACTAATGCAGACTGCTGGGTAGTAGGTCTAACTTAGCTTAGTCCCCTGTAATCTCACTTTCCTTCCTTCACCCTTTGGTCCAGCTCTCTCTTCCCCCTTCTTTACAGACATTTTCCTTAGATGACAAGATAGTGCTTGGAAGAGAGACTGGTCATTTGTAAAACTTGCATTACATATACCAATACCACCACAATACAGAGGAAAAAATACTTATATGACCTCATTATAAAGAATCTTACTTTAACTGTCCAATTTATGCAAAGACCTTAGTAAAACAGTTGAAACTCTGCATCCTATTTCTCCTTGATTCTGCATCCTCTCCCTTTTACTTCTTGTAGACTCTTGATTTTGGTATGTTTGCTTCTATCAAGGTATCAGGCAGCGTGCTTGCAGTACCCGCTTTTGCTGCCCAAGACACTACCATGTACAAATATTTTGGTCCAAGCCCTACCATCAGCTTATTTACTAAGTGATCTATTATTCTGCTAACGTGTGCATGACTCTCTGCCTGAATGAATGAAAATGGTCACCCATAAAAGAGGGCACTTGAATAATCAATGGCCCTCTCAGGCCTGAGAGCCATTCATCAGATACGTCCTGGAGCTCCTCAGTGTCTTTATCATTTCACAGTAAAGTTACAAATTACTAGATCAGGCATAACTTGTGTAATGAAAACAGATAGATGTTTTGTGCGTAAATATAACTTTCCTTGGTAGCAAGAGCCCTGTTTGCCTCTGGCTTAGACAGAAACTTCTCTTCCTGGAGAGCCAAGGATCCACTGCCTAATCCATTGTGAAGGCCTATTCCAACGCTTGCTGATACAAGTTAGAGCTTCTCAATATTCTTCTAGAGGGGGGTCAATTCCCTTCCGAGAGAGCGCGCATCTACTTCGTTATTACCAGCAATATGTACTGCAGCAGAGTAATCGTAACTAACGCAGCTTTGCAGAATGCAACCCTGTTCTTGAAGGACAGGAAATAGAGCTTCCAAATAACGGCATTTTCCAGCTATCTTGTGTTCCTTCCTGCTTGCACCCACTCAGCATGTCACCTGAATTTTTATTAAAGAGGAGAAGTCCTTTTGTTGTTGGTCTCCCTTTTGGATTTTGTCAGTGATTGAACAGTGAAACGTGAAGAGGATCCCCTTGTCCAGCGACACACCTTTCCATTTGTACTGGCAGAGCTAATGGACCACAACCCTTCAGAGCAATAAAGAAACTCAGCATTTTTTTCCGTTCTGAATTGTTTCTCAGAAAAGCGTCGAAACGTGTGTACCACGCGTGAGGCATTGCCCCTGCCACCCAATAGGGGGCGCTGGGGAGCGGCTCCTCACTGACCTTCGCGGTCGGATTTCGTATTTTTTTTAAATGTTACAAGCCCGAAAGTTTAATATTAGACCCGTTGTTCAGCTTTTAGAGTTGTGCTCTTCCTTTTCTCTGTTTTCCTGGTGGCTTAATGGTTTTGCTTGTGCAAAGCTGGCTACCCCACAGCAGCTATTCCTGGGTATTTTTTCTTGGGCAATGTCCTTAGTCCTTCAAAAGCTTGTCTCTTCTGCCTTATGCAATTACTTGTTCTGGTTTATGCAAATATTGATGTAACCCTATTCCTCTATAATTCCATACTGATTAATGTGAGTTTTCCTTCCCTTTCTTAAAGATGTCATTGTAAATTTGTGGACTTTGATTAAATCTTATGTTTTGTGTTTCAACATGACAGCAGTGTTCTCATGTTTCTTTTTAATGGTGTGATGAAGTGGTCACTCTTCTTGATTTCTCTTTCTCTTTACACAGGTGCTTTATTGGTAGCACAGAACTCTCATTTATATTTATAGACACATTTACCTGGTAACCTGTATTCCTACAGTGACTGTGGCACAGTGATACTGTTTCTACGCTTTGGCAAAGAGCACAGCTTTTCCAAAATAACTGAATATTTTTAGCTGGCCTACATTCATTATCTGATGCCATATAAAACACAGTAATTAAGTATTCAATGCTCTTATGCACTAAATTAAACTGACTACTAAATCTAGCTTTAAGAGCGAATTTCCACTGAGCATGTATTAGGAAGGCAGTACCTGTAAGGGAGGAGGAAATGTAATCAAAGTATGCAGCAGGCAACCAAAGTATGGGGAACTACGCTTGGCTCTGCATTCTATAAGTGACAGATTGCTGTTTTGAGCTAAAAAGCTGTTTTCTCATTTGTATTTATTCTTAATTTTTTTTTTTTTTTTTTTTTAAGGAAAAAGGAGAAAGAAATTCTACTAATGCATCCATAACCACCCCACACTTGTATTACCAGGAGGGTTTGGGACACAGGGTACTATGATGTGAGCTCAAATAGAGGCATATGCATCAGCTTCTGGGTGGAGCAATCCAGACAGATATTTTTCCCACTTGCCCATAGATTGCACACAACAAGACAGCAGAACTGTGCTCTGTTTGTGAAGTCTGGCCTATGCTTCTCTCTCTGAGAAGTCACCTGTTGCTCTTTCCAGAATGGGAGTATAGGCTCTAAAGTGCCACTGAATTAGTCAGTTGGAAAAGGTGAATGCCGAACTTGCTGCCTTTTCCACGGCACAAAACATCACCTGGTTTGGCAAGGTAATGATTACTGAACTCAGTAACCAGATTTGCTTGAGTATTATATACTGACAGTATCAAGGACACTTGTAACCCCTGAGCATCAAGTATACTTCTCCCTCTTCTCCCAGTTTTCCTCTTGCTAAATAAGTGTTCTTTAAGAATAATAATAGATATTTACTGCACAAGAAATACTCTGAGATAATGCTTTTGCACAGACTGGTGAACCTCATTATTTTCTGTATTCTGGATTCTGACTGTTAAGGAAAAAAAATATTTTCAATAGTAAATGAATTTTGTTATAATAAGAAAGCTTTTCTATTAAGAAATAATATGAATTATAAAATTATTATGAGGCTCCCAATTATATCTTATTTCTGCTTTAGTTTAATCAATGTGACATCTATGAAAAGCATAACTTTCATATTTACGTTGTTAAGAAAGAATATGTCAGGTGCAAAATTCAGCTTTTTGGGGTTAGAATAGTTGAAATAGTAACATTTCCAAGTCTGAATATTTCTTGCTGATGTTTGAGAGTTTTCTCTTCCATCGACATATGATACTTATCTGATTAATTAAGGTATGTGACAGGTACCATTTACTTTGGAGTATCTTACTCATTTTGTCAACTCATCTTTTTTCTAGAACGTTTCCTAATAATTTCCCCACCTGAACAGTTTAACATGAAATAAGAGTTTTTCCAGGGTTTTATTCTTAGTGAATTCCTAAAAGACTGTACCTTTAGTCTTTTCATTTCCCATGAGATCATATATTTTCTGCAACTGGCTGGCATCATTCTAGCTAAGCTGCTAACTAATAGCTGTCTCTATTGTGCTATAAATTCAGAGCTCAGTATTGAGGGCCCATGAGAGAAAGATGTGTGAAATACAACACTTTCGAGCATTCTTAAGATTTCTAGCTTTTAATATAGGCAAAAGCACTACTTCAATGCAAATACTTGTACGCAGTGTATAATCCATATCTTTCCCTTTTGAAAATCCCATTTTATTTGAGACATAACTGTGCATTTCTTGAATAATATAAAAGCAGATTTTTTAAGAATGGATGTGACAGTCTCCTCACTGTAACTGAGAAAAGGCTATTACTAGTCTGAGTTTAGGCCTTCATAATGCTAATATTTGCCTTTCTGATAAACTGCTAGAATGTGCAGTTTCGTTATCATTAGCAGAGATCTTCTTCAGCTCTTTCAGGACAAAGTTCTTTTTTTTTATGCTATTCTTGCGCTTTCAAGTCGGTTGACATGTTCTGTGTTAAAACAGCACAATCTTCTGCAGTTGCCAAATGAGTGATATTAATGAGCTCACATTTTTCACAATTAATGGCTTCCTATGTAAAAGAATTATACTTACTGCAACCAGAGATTGTTAATGTTTGCAACTAAAGGTTATAAAGTCATTATTACAGTTGTTTGACATTTATTTTAGTCTCCCACTACTCTGGTACAGGGGAACCCTAACTTGGACATTCCTTATCTGCCAAAATGCATGTATCTTGTTCAGACAAGATTTTTTACTTTAGACTGGATGATGTATTAAGAATTCATGTCTGAGTGTTAAAAATTAGAATTCAATTCTGTTTATGCTGTGATATGAGTAAGGAAGAAAAACCTCCTCCTTGCCAGTGGTTTGGCAGGATAGCAGATAGAGGCTTTCTTAGCCAAAAATCAGAATAGGTAAAATAGTTTCCATTTGTACGTGTACCTACAGATATTATCTTGCAAGACTTAAAAAACATGGACAGGAGACAGATGATGGAATGAACTTTCGTCTTTTGCCTGAGCCATGTGGAAATCTGCCACTGCCGCTCTGCGGCGCAAATAAATTGCTATTTCAAAACCTGGGTGTCTTAGAAGCACAGAAGTGACTCAAAACAACCCATCAGTGACATCCAAAAAGTCATGCTTGTAAGTAAATATAATTCACACACCTAGAATAGACAGAAAATCAATTATTTTCAGTGTTAGAGGACTGGTTTTAAAAGATACTGAGCATAATTTAAAGTGATGCTGTCAGGTTAAACAACTTGGGTCTCCCTGTCATTTGTGCAAATTCAGAATAATTTGAATGGAGTTGCTACTCTGGTGCAAATAAAATGCCAGTTATACTTTATCATATGTAAATATTAAACTGAACAGGTTTTAAATTCCCATTGGTTGGGAAGCAGAGTTATTCTGTACCTTCAGTGAAGTTACTCTGAATTTATACTAACATAATAAGGAGTTCCTCGGTCTCTTATCTTCCCTAAAGTATGCTGTGCAGTATTTTAATGTTGCTCAGGAATTAACAGAAATGTCAATCATGCTTTAGCAGGGCCTAAAAATACCTTCTAGTCAAATGGATTGTCACAGAAATACTGAAAATGTAAAAGGACACAAAATTCTGATTTTTATAGTTAGTTGCATAGCCATACTCATATATGAAAAGTCTGTTTTGTAAAGTGACATACCAATGAAAACAAAATACAGTTTATTATCCCAGAGACTATAACAATATTCTTTAACATAGGCACTGTGGAAATAAGGATGTTTACTGAAAATTTTTGGAAGTGATTATTAAGTTTGAATATCTTAGATGTCAATGACCAACGCTGAACCCTTACATAAGGTCCAAACTGATTGATCAACCAAAATTGCCAGTAGTTTCTACAACTCTTGGCCATTCTGATCCTGAGGTGGCATCGAAGGAACATGAAATTACTTCAAATAATTTTGCATTAGATTCTGTGTCAAAGCTGGGTATTGTCTGCTTGAACGTCTATACTGTCTATTTACAATACATTTAGGGAGAACATAAATGTAACATTATCTCTTTCATCACATAAAACTTGAAGTTTCTTGTGTGCTTCTATCAGCATCAGTGAGTCATCTAATTTCCTTATTTTCTACTAAAATATAATATAGAGATAGTTTGTGCTATTCTGCCATGGGTCAGAAGTGGCCATTTTGTTTGCAAAACATCTGTTAGAAAAGGGATTTAATAATATTTATAGCTCTGGTTATGTAGATATGGTAGTGGATACTTTCCTAAGTATCTTTACATAATTAGTTATGAATTAATATCTTTAAACTGGTTTAAATAGTTTCATAGATTGTTTAATATTTGCTTGTGCACCTTTTTTCACTTGTGTAAGTGAATTATACAACATTTCCAGATACATATCTGGTACATGCTAAGCTCTTCAACCACTCTGCGTGCTTAGCCTAAATTCACAAAGGAAATAAAATGTTTAAATTACTGCTTTATGGCTCTATTGTTCTTCAATGACACTTGAAATTCTGTTAATGTATTTTAACTTCGAAACTCAAGCAGCCCTCTAAGTGTTCTTACAGCTTCACGTCTACAAAATCATCTGGCGCTGTCAGAGACTGAGCCTGGGATCTGGTATGTTAGCTGATGTTTAGAATTTAGTAGGGAATGTCCTGGTTAGCTGCAATATTTTTAGTCCTTGTGCAAATTCTCACCTGTAGGACTCCTCACTGCAAGCAGCTGTGTGCTGTGGTTTAACCCCAGCTGGAAACTCAGCCCCATGCAGCCTCTCATTCACTCCCTCCAGTGGGATGGGGGAAAGAATCAGAAGGGTAAAAGTGAGAAAGCTCATGAGTGGAGACAAAGACAGTTTAGTAAGTAAATAAAAAGCTGCACACCAAAGCGAAGTAAAACAAGGAATTGATTAACTCCGTCCCATAGGCAAGAGAGTGTTCAGCCATCTCCAGGACAGCAGGGCTCCAGCATGTGCAATGGTTACTTGGAAAGCCAAACACTATCATTTCAGACATCCCCCCTTCATTCCTCTTCCCTCAGCTTTATATGCTGAGCATGACACCATATGGTATGGAATATCCCTTTGGTCAGTCTGGGTCAGCTGTCCCAGCTGTGTCCCCTCCCAGCTTCTTGTGCATCTCCAGCTTCCTCGCTGGTGGAGTGAGAAGCAAAAAAGGCCTTGATACCGTGCAAGCACTGCTCAGCAGTAACTAAAACATCCCTGTGTTATCTTATCAACACTCTTTTCAGCACAAATCCCAAACATAGCCCCATACGAGCTACCATGAAGAAAATTAACTCTATCACAGCCAAAACCAACGCAAGGGGAAAGAGTTGTTCCTTCATTCTTCTGCTTTGCGAAACAGTCTGGGAAGGTGAGCTTTCTGTAGCTGCTCTATATCCTCACTCATTATGTACCTCACCTGATCTCCTCCTCTTGCTTGTTGTGCTGTCGTCCTCCAGTATAGCCATGCCACAGAGCACCCGGAATCCGCCTGAACACCTCCTGTGCCTCCCTCCTCCGGCACCGCAGGCCTGAGAGATGCTGTGCCATGCACCAGGACAGGCTTATTGCCCACCGCAGGAAAATCACTGTTGCAACGTCCTCAATTCTGTTCCACACCTCGTGTATGTATTTATCAAAATGCTCCTTTTCAATCTGTTTCACAAGGTTTGTTGTTCGCCTGTCAATATTAATGTGCTGAGTATTTAACCTATATAGAGGCAATCATTTTGAGCTGCATTCCCTTGGTGCAAATTAGATTAACTAGAGACTGACATCTGTGAACAGTTAGAATAGTGTATAGTACCCATGCTTCAGTTTCATTAAAACTAATGAATTAAGTTTGTGAACCTATATACCTAATGTCTTCATTTTCAGTCACTCCTGTCTTCCTTTTGTATGCGTAATAGTTTTCAGAATTTGCAACATACATCCCCAGGCCATTTATGCAATTAGTTTAATGAACTTTGCTGAGGAGTTGCTATGTGATTAACAGTCATTACCTTCTTGGATTGCCAGTTTTACAAATTACCTAGAGGTTTCCTGCTCCGCAATTAAGTTTTGTTATTCACTGCATAAAAACAAAACATTTTTGTGGCGAAGCCGCCCAGGTAACAAACAATAAAAGCACGCTGGTTGTGGTTGTACTTGGAGGGCAATTTGCTGTCATCCTCTGTCCCTGTCAGCAAGTGCCGGAACAAGTCATGTTCGCAGAGTTGTTCAGCGGTTTGCCTGGGTTTGTTACCGGCATGTTACTCTTTCGTGTAGGCTGGGTTCAATGGCTCCATAGCGAGGGAGGGAATGCGCCGGGTCTTGCTCTGGAGTGCGTTCTCAGCGCGGCCGGTGCTACGCGCGCCCCGCGGGTTTCTTGCAGCGGGACGGGCCGCGGGTTTCCCCGCCGCTGGCCGCCGGCCGGACCGGGACCGGGACCGGGACCCTGCCCCTCTCCGGCGGAGGCGGGCACGCTGCCCTCCTCAGGAACGGGCGGGTGCCGAACCGGCGCGGTCCTCGGCGGTCGGACTGGAACCCAGCGCTCCCGGGCGGAGGAAGGGGACGAGGGGAGCCAGAGGGGCTCGGCGCTGGCACCGCGGCGGAGCGGCGCGGTCGAGCTCACCGCCCCGGCGCGGAGGCGGCGTGGCCGCGGCCGAGCCCGGCCCCCACCGCTCGGCGGTAACCGCCCGGGGCCGGACTGCAGCGGGAGCGCGGCTCGCCGCCTCCCCCGCCCCCCCGCCGGAGCGAACCACTGCGGCTCGCTGAGGAGGTGAGGCACCTGTCACCCGGCGGCGGCGGCGGCGGGCGGCCCCGCGGCGGGCGGCGGCGGCGGCTCGGGGCGCGTCCCGCGGCAGGGGCGCGGCGGCCGCGCCGCGGCGGAGGGGCGGGCGGCGGGCGGGAGCGCGGCTGCGGCGGGGCGCGGCGGCTCTCCTCCCCCGCGCTGCCGCCGCGGGTGTGCGCGCGGAGCCGTGTCGGTGCCCCAGCCGCCGCTGCCGCCGCTGCCTGCAATGGCGTTGAGGCGCGGCGGCGGTTGCTGCCTCCTGTCAGGCGGGCGGCGGCAACGGCCGTTCTCCACAGAGGCGCCGGGCCACCGCGGGCCGGAGGAGGAGCGGGGGCAGCGCTGAGGCAGGAGGCTGGGGGAGCCCGCCGCTGCTGTCGGCTAGGTAAGGCGGCGTGCGCGCTCGGCGGGAGAGGCGCCGGGCTCCGCGGGGGAGCCGCGCCGTCAGCGGGCTTTTGTTCCGCGGGGCCCGGCCGCGCGGGGGTGGCTGCCCGGGCTCTACCCCGCCGCAAGGTGCTGCTGCCCGGCGTCCCGCGCCTCCCGCCCGCCTGCCGCCACGGCGCGGCCGCCCGAGGAGGAGCCGCCGCGGGGGCTCCGGCGCTGTCCTCTCGGGTTAAGTTTATTGCCTTCTGCAGGAGCGGCGGATCGCGCTGGCAGCCGCTGCCGTGTGGCCTTTTCAGTCTCCCGTGGCGATCGGGCAGGGGCGGCGGGCCGGGAGCGCCTCTCCCGCCGCGGCGGCGGGGTTCCCTGTGCCGTGCGAGCACCACGGCGTGTTGCAGCGCCCAAAATGAGGCGTCCCCGTCACGGCGGGAGCGGCGGCGGTGCGGACTCGCGGAGCGAGGGCTGGGGAGGAGGAATGGACGGAAAGGGAGGGGGGTTTGGTTCTCGGTGAGCCGTGTGCTGCCCTTCCCGGGTATGCGGGGGTCGGGGGCGGCCGCCAGGGTAGGGGAGCTCCGGCATCTTGGCCCCTGCGAGCTCCTCGGGCCGGGCGGTGGGAGCGGATCCAGACCCTAGCTCCCTTTCTGAAGCTCCTTCGCAGGCACCTCCAGGTGCTAAAACCACTGCCCGTGACAGGGGGCAACTTTCTCTAACTGAATTTCACTTTCTTTACTGTGTCAACTGAGGATGTTAACTTTGGGTGCAGTTTTTTTCCTATTCCCTCGAGCCGCTGTTTAATTTGCCTAAGTGTATTATATTTGATGGTATTTCTACCATTATGTTTCTTTGAGAGAGCAACGGTTTTCTTGCAATGCCTTAGGGAAGTAGAACCATCATGTTTGCATGAATTATTTTACAGTTAAATGTAAGTTACTTAGAGGTTTGAATTGGGGATTATTTTTTTACTATAGTTTTTAGAAAAGTTCAATAACACAAAGTAGTGTTATTTTTCTTGTCACATTGCCTTTGCATGCATGTTTGTGGCATGATATAATACTTTGTGAATGACAAGATGCAATAATCCGTTCTTTCACTATGGAATGATATTATAGATTGCAAACTATGCAGCAATCAATCTGGAAGTTTGTAATTACAAGCTTTCCTGTGTCTGTGCGCTGTTAGTTTATGCTGTGTTTTGTTTTGTTTTTTTCTCTATTTTTGGTAAGCACTTTGAATGGAAATTATGGCTTAGGTTTAAAGTACAGGTACCCAACATGATTCAGAAAACCCTCCTTTGTGTTGCAGGTTAAATTACCCATTGTTCTTGAGAGTCCTTGGTTGTGCTGCTTGGTCAGAATTGACTGCATGTGTTTGGATATTTGTCTCCAGATCTTCTGTTGAGTATGGCCCTGCCAAAGGGCAGTGCCCCCTGAGAAAAACACTCCTTAAGCAGAATCTCAGCTGTGACAGACTGAGACTGAGAGTGGTACTGCAGAAACTATGTAAGCTGTTTTTGCACTCCTGGAGTAAACATGATGAAAACAGAGTCTTCAGGAGAAAGATCAACCCTCCGAAGTGCCTCTCCTCACAGAAATGCTTACAGGACTGAGTTCCAGGCACTGAAAAGCACCTTTGACAAACCGAAATCAGATGGGGACCAAAAAACGAAAGAGGAAGGAGAGGCCTCGCAGAGCAGGGGAAGGAAATATGGCTCAAATGTCAATAGAATTAAGAACTTGTTTATGCAGATGGGCATGGAGCCCACTGAAAGTGCTGGAGTTACCCCTAAAACCAGGGGGAAGGGTGGCCCTTCATCACCTCAAAGACGAATTAGGCCCAAAGAATTTGTAGAAAAAGCAGATGGTTCAATTGTAAAATTGGAATCATCTGTCTCAGAAAGGATTAGTAGATTTGATACTATCCATGATGGCCCTTCCTATTCCAAGTTTACTGAAACTCGGAAGATGTTTGAGCGAAATGCTCATGAAATGGGACGTTCCAATCGCTATTCCCCAAAGAAAGAGAAAGTCATTTCCAATGAGCTTCCAGATGAGTGGTGCAGCTCTAAGTCTCACAGAGGCAGCACTGATTCGCTGGACAGTCTTAGCCCAAGGACAGAGACTGTCTCTCCGACTGTGAGTCAGCTCAGTGCAGTTTTTGAAAACACTGACTCACACAACGTAATCGTCGTAGAAAAATCAGAAAACAATGAAGAGTATTCTGTAACTGGCCACTATCCACTAAACCTCACATCTGCTGTGACAAATATCACCTCCCCGGTTGCAAACCTTGAGGGTTTCAGTCCCTTGAAAGATGCCAGCACGTGGTCTCCTCCAGCCAAACAGGGTACGGGCGTGATGTCTGTTGAGAACTCTCAGCAGAACAGCACACCTTCAACGCCGAGACAGAAGATGTCCACGGGCACTTTGGCAAGTTCAAAAGCAACTGAAGAAATAAAGAAGAGTACAGAGGCAAGTGCTGATTCTGTTGAGAACTCTGCAGCGAGTCAACAGGATTTGGTCAATGTGCTTGACAGCGAAAGATCTGTGGACAGCTGTGCTAGGAGTAAGTCAAAAACAGACACAGAATTTTCATTGCAACAAAAGGAACGGTCAGAACACGCAGAGGGTATCTTTGATAGACCTGAAGCTGCAGAATTGCCAAGAAATGTAGCTTCAGGTGTTGATTTTGCCACAGATACTGTTTCAGATGCTACCGAGTCCCATTACGATGAGGCGAGTGAAAAAGAAGTGCATGAAGATGTGAATAATTTTCAGAGTTCCCACGTGTACATGCACTCTGACTACAATGTGTATCGGGTACGATCGAGATATAATTCTGACTGGGGAGAGACAGGTACAGAACAGGATGATCAGGATGACAGTGATGAAAATAACTGTTATGAACCTGATATGGAATATTCTGAAATCAATGGATTGCCAGATGAAGATGAAATCCCAGCCAACAGAAAAATACAGTTTAGTCGTGCTCCAATTAAGGTAAAGTTTCCTATATTCTTTTTCTGCAGTTTGGTTTGTTTCCAAATGCAACTGTATTTGAAGTAGATTTTGACAGCTGACCTTGGCTCTGAAAAGATTGCAGAGGATATTTCAATATGCGTTATTACAGTCAGACAGCGAGCATGATCTTAAATGAAGTAAGGAAGCTGAGCTCTGATGAGCTTGTGTCATTTCCAAGACTGCTTGATGACTGAGTAAGCCAGCAGAAATTGAGAATGACAGCTGGGTTTGTGAAGTCTGGGAATTTTAACATGCACATTTTGATTTACGTGACTGACCTGTAATCACATAGAGAAATATAGAAGTGGGTAGTTGGTGGCTTTCATGCTGCTTGTTTGTTTGTTTGTTTTTCATTTGAAATCACAGTTTCTTTAGATTGAATGGCGGCTGTCTTGTGCTCTCATCAGATGTTCTTTTGGGTCCCTGTATTTAAACACTGTGTCATGAAATACAATGTGATTCCGTCTCACTAGTAGAGGGCTGTTAATATTCTGCATCTGAATTAGTATAATTTTTTTCTAGTAGTATCATCACTTTTTAAAAACTTTAAAACATTAGTATATGTATATCTAGTATATCTCAGTGCTATAGAAGTCAGTTGATTGAAATACCTAATGAAGGGTGGGGTTCTTGCAGAGCTTTTTTGCTCTAAGTACCTTGAAGTTAGGGTTAAGAATGTTGTTTTAAGTATTTTCAGTTCAGGAAGGAATAACTAGTCATGTTTTGTTTTACCAGCTTTTCACTGCTCAGTTTTGGGTTAAGTATAAAAGTATTTTACTTCCAAGTTGTTTTTAGTGCAAATGGTCCCAAATGGGCAATTCAAAAACATAGTTGTTTTTCCAGAAATGGCTCTTGGAACAGCCATATACCATGGACTACTTGAAGTCTAAACATTTTAAAATTAAAAATATGTAATTGTAATTGACTATATTTTTGTTGTGTGAGTTTACCAATGAAAATTACTGAATCAATGCTATCAAACTTGAAGTAATGCAGTTTACAAAAGCTGCATCTACACCACCTGTGGTTTAAGTCGGGGTAAGACGTATATTTGCATTCGGAAATGTTCATCTGCGTGAAGCAACCAGGTTTTCACATCTGTTTGTTGGGGGGTGGAGGGAGGAGGATGGCTTTGTGTTCTTCGTACTTTAAAAAGACCATTTTTTTTACACTGAATCAAGTTATTCCAAGCCAAGATAATGGATTTTTTGATTTTGTTTTGTTAGTATTTTATTCAGGCGTGCATCGTGGACCAAAAATTCTAACACTACTTGTGCTCCCTCTAGATTGTTCCCGAAATTAGTCTAGCTATTTTACTTTAATTTTTTTTTGGAGATGAAGTAGAGAAAACTTTTATTACAAAGGATTATGGAGGTTGTTCTCCCCACCGCCTTCCCCCTCAGGCTGTACTAACAGACAAGATGATGTTCTCCCTTCTGAAAGCTCTGCCAATTACATGCAGAGGTTTGGTTTATCGTATTTATTATGGTTCCAACAGATCAGAATCCAGAGAGTGACTCCTGGTTTTATTCTTAAGACAGTTGGATTTTTCTGCTGTTTCTGTTTTGAAAGTGGCATCCTTACTTCAGCATATTGCTGTTGTCCGTCTGAATCATGCTGTCATGCCAAGTGCTGTAAGAGTATTCTTTCAGTTATTTAGCTATAAAATTTTTCTTTTCTTCTCAAGTTTTTCATGCTATGTTCCTCTCAGATTACATGTTATCAAGTAATAATAGCAGTCCATCAGGAAAATGCTCTAAAAGTCATTTATGTAAAAAAAAATAAAAGAGTACATTTGTCATGGTTTTAAGCATAAAGCTCTCTTAACAAGCTTATCCAAAGCAAAAGAATTGTTAGTTTAATTATTTTAGCATCTTTATTGTAGATAGGAAGAAAACAGAATAAAAGCTGCTTTGAGAGGGAACAGTGTAGGAGGGACTGGGAGGCTTGGGAGATCCCCTGCTTTTTGTCTTGGGTGCCTCCAGTGCATGCAATCTGTTAGTCATGCGGGGAAACAGAAGTGAGACCGTGTGGAAGGCTTGCTCTAGGAGGAAGAAGTGCAGCGGAACTTGTGGAAAATTAAAAGCTGCTTCTTGGGCCTTCCTGTCTTCTTGCCACAGTGCCCTATGATTCCCTCAGCAGGGTCAAGCAGTGTAAGCTGCCAGGCAGGGCTGCCCACAGCATCAGGTCACTGCTCACAGTGTCAGGTCACTGTCCAGCCACGCCACCGCAGCAGGGGCCCGGGACGGCAGCGGGAGATTCCCCTGCTGGGTGCCCAGGGGCTGGCGAGTCTCTGGGCTCCTGCCTCTCACAGCACTGCCCGTCGGGCATGCTGCCGGGGGGCGTGAACTGGCTTTGCCAAGTGGTTTCTGATACCAGTGAGCCGTCCGGAGGGCAAGGGGGACTTGCGTTCTGTCCCCTTGCACAGTGCTAGCGTGTGAATTTACCCCATCTCTGTCTGGGATGTGGGGATGATGCTTGCTAGCTGACTAGACAGCAACAATTTAAGATTTTTTTCTGTTCTAGCCAGTTTTTTGTGTTAGTGGCCATAACCGGTTTCATTGATACTTTTCTGAATGTCATCTCATGCATGTAACCGAGAGAGGAAAATACAAAGCAATGTAGGAGTATCTTCTGAACTGTTGGACACTGATTTATCTTTATTAAAATGAAGCAATTTGTACTTAATTACTCTGCTAGATAATGGTGTTAAAAGTCCATCCCAAACTCAAGATGTTTACTGCTGATTTCACAGCATCATACCTCCACTCTCCTCCTACAGGTGAGCTCTGAAATAATTAGCAAAACCGGCATGTGAATATGTAACCTGTGAAATGAGTGGGTACTTATTACCATAAAGTTCTTACTTGAAGGTCTCAACAGGTTTAGATAAACATCTTTGAACTGTTTTTTCCAAGAGGTTTTTCAGGTGGACGTGTAAGAAGTAAATGAGAAGAGTGCTGAGACTGAGCAAAGAGATTCAATTACCACCAAGGGGAATCCTTTCTTTCTCTTTAGGAGAAATGCTTTAGAATATGAGAAGTAATGAAGGCAGAAGGATGAAAAAATAAAATCTTATTCATCAAAGTGATAAAGATTGAATTCTGCACATCTCCCAAGCAGGAAGAAGATCCTGTTATTGAGAAACTCGCTATAAAGAGAAAGACTCAAGTCCATGCGTACAGGAAATTCCACCCCGTTGGAGACTGTAATTTCACTATCACTGATCCCACGCTTCATGGACCATTTACTCTGCTCTAGGATTATGGGATATGTTTGCTGATCTTGTCTCTCTTGGAAATTAGTCCCTTGGGGAGCAGGTGGCTGCCCAGGGGCCATTGCAGTCGTGGAGAGTTTTTAGGTATTTGGAGTGTGGCATCAGTGACAGGAGCAGTTGTGTGTGTCTGTGGGAGCTTCAGGCAGCTTTATAAAAAATAACTTAAAAGGGCCCAAAAGTTGGTGCTGGTAGTGGGAGCGGACATGAGTGTGTATGTTGCTAAACAAGGTATGTGCACATTGATACAGCAGTTGATATCAGTGTTTTATCTAGCAATACAGAGGCCATCACCAGCACTGTCCTGTTCTTGTGTTGAGATATTGTGTTTCTTTTCAGGGATAGAACTGAAACTCTTCAAGGCAAGTGTAAGAGGTGAATAATTTAAGCTAACTGTGATGAGATAAAAAATACCCCCATTTTGCCAGGGGTACTTCTCTATACAAAAAAACAGGAACTCTGTGATTTATAGGCCTTTGGTTGAGTTTCGCAGAGTTTCCTGGGTTATGGGTTATGCTGCTTCCCGAACATTGTGGGATAATTGGACGAGGTTTGCCAGTAGTGCAAAATTCGTTAGCTCATGGCTTTCCACACTCTAGCGAATGGAATGCATTGATTGTCCAAATCATAATTCTTTTTGAGCCATGCTTCCTCTCTCCTGGATAGAATTAGGATGGAAGAGTAACATTTACCTCTTCCCTCCAAGTCCAGAATGTCTGGGATCTCAATAACTGATGGCTGCATCTTTAGTTAGTGCCCTATTTCTGGCACCAGGTACACTTTAGAACTGTTAGCAGCAATAGGTGTCTCCTGCTGAGCCTCCTTTTGCAACCTTCTCCTCTGCTGGCTTGGCCCTACCTGGCCAAGGGGTTGGAGAGGTTGGGTGGTGTGTGGTCAGACCGTATGGCAGACAGCAGGTAACTTGTTGTGCAGTGAGGGGTTTTGGGCCAAGCTACTGCTGCTGTTTTCAGGGTTCCATAAAGCTTCCTTAGGGTACAGTGGTAGAGAATGGAGCTCTCTGCAGACCTCTGAGTTTTGGGGTGGGTGAGAGAGAGGGTAACAGGAATGGAAATGATATAGTTAAATGGCTCTTCCATGCTTCAGCTAATTTCATACAAAGGGATTATGGTCACTGGTGCCCAGGCCTCATGTTATTCCTCTCTTTTGTCATGCAGCTTGATTGAATCTCATACCTTACAACACTTCAGTTTTCCAGATCATGTTTTGTTCAAATGGTCTCTAAGAATCAGAATATGTGCTTCTGTCTCTCTCTTTTTAAAGTGAGCCGTTGAAGAAGTTTTTACAAGAAGTGCTGTGACTGTAGTTTAGTGTAAATGTAAATATTTGTATTTAACAGTTGTTTTGAAATTTTGTATAAGCTGTATGGTGATTTTTCTTATCAAAATAAGTTCAAGGAGTAAGTCTTTCTTTTAATTTATTCCTTGTTTCTCTCACTAAAATGTATTCAGGAATGTAAGTAGTGCCAAGGAAAGAATCGGAAACAATCTGACACTGTAATTACTTTGGAAGTTTTTATTCTCTAAAATATTACAGTTCTTTTTCCAGTAAGCATCAAAATAAAGTATGCTGGAAATATTTTCAAATTGTAGTGTTGAAAGAGAAGGTATTTCTTTGCCTGATTCGATGTTTAGTATGCTATTTACCTGTTATTGTTAAAATGTTGATGAGCTATTTTGGATCAAAGAAGTCATAAGTGAAGGTTGCCCATCCACAAGCACTGTACAGTCCCTGGCTTCAGACTTGCCACCGCTTCTATTAGTGTTTTACTTGGGTGAATACAGAGTTGGATTTAGATGACTTCCAGATCACTCTTCTACCTTCAGTGAGCATATGAGTCTGTAAATAAAGCAGTCCAAGAGGGTGTTAGGACACTTGTCGAAGGCAGACATGAAAGGCAGGACTTGCAGAAAGATCTTGAGGCTATATTGGATTTAAAATGATTATAGAATCTGATAAATTAATCCACTTTTGAATGAGTTAATTAAGACACCTTACAGATTATGAAGGATGTGTAGCTTCCTTCTGAAATCGCTGAAAGTATGTTTTCCTTTCCTTAAATTTGGTTCTCTAGCTCCTGTGTCCATGCTTTGTTTACAGCATTAGGCGTGGATGGTAGTTTTGGCTAAAGCATGAAACTAGGTATTAAATAGGCTTAGGCTCCATCTCCTGTAGTGTTGAATAAACCACTGAACTTTTATGGTGTACTTGAATTCTGTAACATGGGCAGCATGTTG
Organism: Columba livia; assembly: GCF_036013475.1. Classification (NCBI taxonomy): domain Eukaryota; kingdom Metazoa; phylum Chordata; class Aves; order Columbiformes; family Columbidae; genus Columba; species Columba livia. The sequence continues at coordinate 26,747,578 of NC_088603.1, forward strand.
GTAATTAATTCCATTAATCTCCACTTGTGAAGTAGTTTGACATGCTGAGCTATTGCTTGGGTAGCTTGAAATGTGTGTATTCTGCTACAAAATGACCTTATACTTTTTTCAGGTATTGTGAAGTATGGGAAATTCTACAGACTTAAGCAGTAATAAAATGTGTTGTGCTGCAAGGATTGTGATGCTAGCTTTGATTTTTTATTTTTTTTTAAGTAATGTAGAACCAGCTTCTTTGTTCTGGTGGCACGATATATAGAGTGTTTTTGGGACCTGGTCTTTTATTTCAGTTATGTTTGTTAAGGAAGATCTTGCTGTGAAAGGCAGAATGTTTTAAATATGTTTGTTGGTGAAAGGAACAAGAAGTAAGTATTAAAGATTCAAAGACTGGATGCTTTCACATAAAGAACAATAGTGAAGGGATAAAGCATTTCAGAACAAGTTGCTATTTTGATTATTAAAAGATCAGTGTGTTCAACATGGTCATCTACCTCCTACATGAAGTATATTATTATATTGGAATTGTATACTTTCACTGGATGAGTCTTTCACACACAACAATTTTAGATGCAAAAGAGTTTTCTAGTGTTAAGTATACATGGAATTATTGGTGTGCAGTAGATGGAATGAAGTTATTTGCCTGCCACAGTGTGCTGTGGAGACTTTAACTATTGTATAGGTCATAATTTGACTACTAATTCTAGGGACCAGTTATTCCTGGATGCAATGTTCACACGGAGTTGTTGAACTAAAAATAAATAATGCTGCTTTAAACTGGGTTTTATAAGCATTGAGGACATTCTAGAAGAGCCATTTGTAGAAACTGAGTTTGGATTGAATAATTGGCATCAGAGGTTTATATGGTTTAGATTGAAAGGGGTTTCCACTTAGAGATTTTGAATTTCAAAAATGGAGGCTGAGAAACTGTAAGGAAATGGTTTGAAATTAATTGAACCAAAGAGCTAAGGGAGCTAATGGTGGGGTCTTGGAATCTCTTTGATTCAGAATTACAAAAAGTGTGTAGGATTTGCCTCCCAAGAAAAAGCAGAGTACACGAGCAGAATAATTGCAGACCTAATTGGAAGAAAAGCCACTCAAAGAGAATATCAGAAGCTTGCCAAGAACTTGCAGGGAGTGGCAAAAGTGGTTGTTCAAAAAATGAAGACTGTTGTAGAGTTCAGAAGTCTTAAGTGTGAATAAGATGTTGCCAGAAGTCAAGCTTAGTTTGACCTTGTAAAGGAAAATAATCAAAGTAGTAAAAAGCTGTATAATCTCTAAAAATGAAAGAAGAAAGGAAGCTGTGTTACACAGTGAGCATGAGGTTACGGTCAGAGCTGTCATCCCCAGTTTATATTAATATTTTGCCTTCATTTTTGGTGCAGTTGGTCATGTTGAACATGGAATTGTGATTAGGAGTGAAATAAATGTATACAGGTGGAAACGCTTACACTGGAAATTCTTGTAGTGAAATGAAGATGAAACCTAGAAGTTCCTAGTGCTTAGGTTAGTAGGGGGCTGGGTGAAATAAGCTATATATTAGAAGTGTTTGTAGAAAATATTTCAAAACAAACAGAACACTATCAAAATAGAGATGGTATTAACTGCAGAAGAGCAAATGCAGTAGTTGTTTTTCAGAAAATAGAGAAGAGGTGGTTCTGGCAGCTTGATTTTTTTTTTTTTTTTTTTTTTTCCCCTATAGCAAAGCAATAGAAAAACATTTTAAAAAGAATCAAAGGCAGGGAGGCAAATGGAAGAGTGGAATACATGTAAATGGACTTATGAGAGGTAGTATATGTCAGACTAAATTAGCGTCTGCCTTTGATAAGATAGAAGACCTTGTTAAAAATTTCAGTACTTCTGCCTCAGAAAGTTGGAGTTTGCTAATGACACTTGGTTTTGACGAAAAGTCGGGAAGCCTTATCATTGCATAGGATTACCGTAAAATACAGGCGACTGGGAAGGCTTGAGTAGTGGGGATGGATTTATGAGTTAAGAAGTGAGGGAGAAAGCCACTCTGTGAGTTGCTCACGCAGAATGGCAGCAGTAACCCGCGGTGCCATGCAGCTGTGAGGAAGGAAAATGGCATTTTAGATCCATGAGGCAAACTGTTTTGTTAGCGGTAGGGAATTGTGAATGTCATAACTTGCTAAGGAAGCTTCATCTGGAAAGTGTCTGGTGGATTCTGCTGAAGGCGAGTGAATCTGCAGGAAGAGCTGCAGCAACTTGCTGCTTTTATCTGTGCCTTTCTTGGTTAATTCTGTCAGAGAACAGGGGGCTTAAGAAATTTATCTTGCTTAGTGAGGGATGACAAAGCCTGAAAAAGAGCATAATTGCATCTCTGCTGTATTCATAAAGAAAAAGCATCTGAAGGCTAAGGGGAAGCATTCCACTTTTAAGGTGGAGTTGGGCATTTTCCCGCTAAGATTAAAGAGTTGTAAGCACAGGTACTCTTTTCCTATGTTCCCAATAGACTGCTGTATTATCTAACAGTGTCTATTAATTCTGTTAAAGGTTGGAATTTCTTTCAGCACTGTTGAACTTGCAGGCCACAAATAAACTATTTAAAAAAAGTACCTGACATTCCTGTAATTAATTGGTACAAAGTGATAGCTATTATTCTGTGGTGTCCTTGTTTAAATAGAAAGTATTCTAGTGAGAGCAGAAGCTAATTTTATTCACTAGAGTTGATTCAAGAGACCTGTCAGATCCCTCAGATATTTCCATACGATAAAGTCAGTGGAAGGTGTGAATACAGAATTTATCTCTGAGACCTGTTTGCCTTGAGTTATTACACATACAGCTGCACTTCTTAGTCTGTGCACATCTGTAACTTTTTATGTTCTTCTCTGCGGTTTCCATCTGTGTTAGTATTCAGTGCGTAATCTCAAGGGCATAAGATGCTGGTTCACATTGAAAGGATGTCTTTTAATATTCAGACTATTCTGCATGTAGATCTAGGGCCTTTTATTTGATAAAATACCTGTATTTCAAATTTAAAAACCTCTATAGCTTATTGCTTTTAAACAAATGATGTGAATAGTAAAAGTCATGCTACTAAACTCCTGTCTAATTTATCTAGATCATGGCCTTTATGATAAAAAAAACATCCCAAGGTTTTATCTAGCTTGTAATCACTCTTTACATCTTTATAAGCTTGCAGTCATCTTCAAGATGGACTCTGACATATTTTTATACTGACACATTTAGACTCTGTAGGTATGTAGATTCTGACATATTTAAATATTTACCTGTTAGCTCTGCCTTGTTAGAAGCCCAAAGATACCTGTTCACTAATGTCACCTTGGGTTCAGTAGATTTTATTGTGCATGGACCGCTTAAACAGAATACTCAAGAATATTTTAATATCATATTTTTTTCACAAGGGAAAACCAGAGAGAACTCGTGAATCTAGAGTTTCAGAGCAATCTTGAAAAAGCTGGTGATTTAGAAGTGTGGCAGAGTGCTCTAATGCAAATGAGAATGTTTCAGTACGGTGTTTGGAGGAGGCTACCGGACCATGTAACTCTTAATTCCTCTTTGCTCAGCCCTTTTCTCTGAAGTAGTTACTCAGTTTTATCTCCCATTTATTAATCTGGTAGGTTGACTAAAAACTGCCACCTTAATGTTTTGTGCGTTTCTTTCATGTTGATATTTAAGATGGGGAGATGGAAATACCATAACAGGTGTGTTGTTGTTTGTGGTGGGTTTATTTTGTTTTGTTTTGTTTTCCCCTCCCCTTTTCTCTGTATGGCATATAAAGCAGTTTCCAACTCTAATAGCTGTTGGTCACTAAGTGACCTCTCATATACTTTCTAAAAATTATGAGAGTGTGTGGTTTCACAACTCCAAAGGTGGTGCAGCAGCTCTAAATTATGATAGTTAACATTTTTTGAATAGACGTGAATATTTTAACAAGAGCTCAAGAATACAGCTTGAATTTATACCTGTAATTACAGATAGTTTAGTTTAAGGATTGATAATAGCCATTTGATGTTCCCTGTCAATGACCCACCACTGTCAATCAAAACAGCTATCTAAGAAAAGATTTTAAGAGTTGTTTTGGCCAAGTTTTGTTGTGTTATAGCATGAGCAGGTAGACCTAACCTTATAAGTAACATTTAAGAATGCAAAAAAAAAATAAATAAATTGGGAAATGTTTAAACAAACATTATTAGTTAAATATTTATGAATAAATGGAGAAATTAAAAACAGCAGTACAAAAATAAAACTGTTGAGGGGTAGAGTTCATTTGCAGCAGAGGCAAAGCCCACTGGCATTTTGCATGCAGCATAGCCCACGTCTGTACGGCTGTGGCTGTCCTGCAGCTGGGTGAGCACTGTTTGGAACGGGAACGTCAGCTGAGCGCTCGGCTGAGGCTGAATACTCCGAAGTTCTGGTCAAACTGGTAAATAATTCCACACTGCGCAATGCACCTTTGGTGCAGTCTTGAAATTACTCACTTCTCAAATGTACTGAGCTGCTTGCATTGCTTTGTTTATCTATGAAATCCTTCAGATAATGATGAAGAGAGGCACTTTGCTGATTTTATAAAGCACAGGATCTCCCAGCGGAGAAGCTGATGTGTATGGCTGAAGATGACCAACAGTGATTTATAAAACGTGAGACATTAGTGGGATTTTTTTTTGGGTAGCACTTTGAATAAAGGCGTTGAAACTGAAAGATAGTGAGTAGTATACAGTAAATTGTTCTTCACTCCTTTGGCTTAAAAGTGGATCTGCTAAAGCAAATCTCTTGTGCTTATATATGATTTATGTTATTTATTTTATTTTTCTAGTCCAGAGGGTCACTTGTGTCTCTAAGCCCTGGAGAACCCTTGTAGTTAATCCATGCCATTAAGACCTGCACATTTCTGAGCTTGAGAAAGCTGGATTTAGCTTCCAGCAGCACTGTGATGAGAACTGTGAGGGCTTAGTGGGGAGCTGGGGTGGTGGTGGAGCAGCGGGGTTTCCGTTTACCCCGAGGAGTGGGCTGGGAGCACGGGCTGAGCTGGAGCCTCCTCAGCACCCTGCCCTGACTGGGCCTGGCTTCAGCTCTCGTAGGCCAAGGTGCCTGATACGCGGTAGCGCTGCACTCAGAGAAGCCATAGGGCAGGTTTGTGGCCTTTTTAAGAGTTAAACGCTTACTACTGCATCAGTAGTCCCGCAGTGTGGCATTATCTGAAACATGCAATTGAACCCTTTCTTCACCACTTTGCCTCCATTGACTCCATTGACTTCCCGATGTTATCTGAGTATTGTAGTCTGACTCTTTTTTTTTTTTTTTAATTAAATGTAGTTTCCGGTTATCTTCTCTTCTTTTTATCCACTGTATTGATTCTGGATGCTTCCCAGACTGCAGTTGGTTTTGTTGATGGCCTAGGACATAATTTCTGGTTTTATCCTTACTTCTGTTTTCTAGGACTATATGCTTGACATTTTGCATTATATTAAAAAACGGGAGAGAAAAAAAAGCTGCTTTTAAAATTGTCAACTTATGAATTTTTGTAATTGTTTTATGCAGAGCATATTTATCACTTGAAAGACTGAAGAATTTACTGTGGTGCTTTTTTTCCACTGAGTTTATTTTGTCACAGCATTGTCTGTGGATTTTGTTTGTTGTGTTTTATTATTTGTAATAAGTAAATAACATGTGAAATGTATAGCTTCATATCCACAGAGGCTCTGTAAACGCTGCTCATTCTTTTGTTATTCTTATTCTCTCCACAGATCATTCCGATCTCACTCTTTGCTTTTGTTAGCTTGCTTCTTTATTGCGTGAGACAAAATCTAGATGTGCCATATGTTCCATCACAGTTTTCCTTAAAACTGTGGCTGACACCTGAGAGGAGGGGAAGTGTCTTCTCTGGGCTGTGTTGCATGGAGTATCTCTTTCACCTGGCCAACTTATAAGCAGATCGCAGCCACTTCTTTTTAGAAGATACACTTGTACACCTACAAAAGTAGGAATTAAAAGAACACACTTATCCAGCAGGGAGATTGGACTAGATGATCTTTTGAGGTCCCTTCCAATCCCAAACATACTGTGATACTGTGATTTGTGTATGCAGATGCTTGACTAATAAAATACTGTAGTGGTAATTCATCAAAAGGTTTTGAAAGAGAAATCTTTGTATTAAAAACTCTGTAATTTATTATTATGATAAACACAGTGCTCCCAAGGGTGTGGGGCTTGCTTTAGCTGCAAGAATTTTTTGCAGTGCAAGGTAAACCGACCAGTAGGGTGCAAAAATGTCTGTTGAGGGTAAGCATAGTATGCCTTCTTTCTGGTATAAGGTATTTTTTGTTCTCTTTTAGACAAGAGTGGTACTATAATAATGAAATACTAGATTGAATTCTTTGTCTTTTATTAGCAATGGCATTCCAAGGTACAACATCACTTGGTGACTTGCTGAATAATAGTTGTCTTTTGATGACTGGCTTGGATTACATTATTCTGAAAATGAAGGTCAAAATTTTATCTTTTGTCTCACTATCTGAAAAAACACCAGCAGTAGAAGTAAAGGAGGACTGTCCCTCATCCCCCTTTCAGATCTCAGATTTAAGTTCCTAAAGTGAAAAAAATGCAATTGTAGAATAAATTAAATTTAAAATATCTTACTTTGAATCAACTGCTTCTGGTGATGCCTGTGTGTTTGGTGCAGACATCAGTGTTACCATCAGAAATAAGATATTTTGGCGATTTCCTGACAGTGTGCAGCGCTTTGTCATGCTACCGTTCTGAACTTGATCAGTAAATTAGGTTAGTAGTGCTGATAGCAGATTTCCAGGAGTTACCCCGCCAACTCTGATTCAGTTAACTGAGATAGCATGCAAGAATTTCTGATGGCACATGATGGGGTGTCAAACATGGTGACATGAACTATACTGTTCTGTATAAACTATGCAAACCATACTGTATGACACTGGCAGACGACAGTGCTGGAAATCCTCATTATAACCCCCTGAGACACGTGTTGTCTTCTGCACCATTTAGTTAGCATGTTGGGAACAAAAAATAAGGTATCAGCATGCACTAATAACAGGGCAGCTGGGCAGCCATGATGGTGGCAATGACCTGAAGAACTGCACAGATGCTGATTTTTCTGCTCTTACGCTGCATTTGGCAGTGTGGAGCTGAGTGAGCAGCAGGAGAATTGCAAAGCTGACAGGCAGCACCAGGGTGTAGCAGCAAATAAACTCAAAAGAAGCAAATGTGAATGGGAAAGTTTGGAACATACAAAACTGGAGAGTGGTGTAATCCAGCAAGATAAGGTGGCACTTAACGTTAAAATGCTTGCTGAACTGGGATGACTTAAGGGAGTTATTCTTAAAGATGGAAACATAATTATGACTATTAAAAGCTGAGGAGGGACCTCTGCATGAATTGGTAGTGTGCTTGCCATTTATGCTAGTGGCACCCTACAACCTCATTGCTAGGCTTATTTTTTAGCAAAGATCATAACAACATCAGTGGTGTGGAGTGGGGAGTGTTCAACTGTTGCCTCAGAAGTTGTCTACATCAGGTAGATTTATAATGAAACCATGAACTGATGCTTTTCTGGAAACAGTTTCAATATCTGGTAGTGTTCAAAGAAATGCAAAGCTACTTTAATAAGAAAACAAAATGACTTAAAGTTTCTAACTTTCAATGCTTTTGATGTGTAAGTAAAAAAAAAATGCTGCATTTTTGGGTGACAGTTTGTAACAAATGGCATCAGCATCAAAGAGAGCATAGTGCCTTCAGTTGAAAGCAGTTCTTGAGTTTCATTACTAGTCAGTGACTCTCCTTTGTATGATCACATCAGAACTCTAACTGATCAAAGAGATACTCAAAAAACCTTTGCTACCACTTAATGGGGTTTCTTACTTGCTGATCTTGGAGTACATGTAGATTATATCATTAAGGCTGGCAGCTTTTTCAGGCGTGCTGTAAATCTGCAATAAAAATTTATAAAAAAAACTTTGTGTTGTCCGTGCAGGTAATAAAAGAGCTTGGAGAAAGATTGACCATCTTTGGAACATGTGCTGAGGAAGGGGACTCAGACTTTCCTCCATCGTTTTCTAGGAGCATGTCTAACTAAACATTATGGAGTAGGTTACGTTGTGTGTTCTTCCAGTCTTTCCGTTGAGTGTGGGACTGAAAGAACCATCTGTACAGGAAGACTTTGCAGGTCCTGGCGCAGGAAAGAACACAATGGTGAGGATGATTCTGTGGCTTAAAATTTAGCATGTTCTACTTCGGCCCCAATGGCAGCTTTGGCATCTGAGATGTGCTGAAAGACTCATTAAAATGAAATACACAAGGAGACAGTAGATTTCAAAAGAGATTCTTTGACTTAAAGGGGATTGAATTTTAACTCCCACATAGTAGATGAGTGTTATAACCTCTTGGCCTATCATATGCTGTGTACTACTATCATCTTTTCCTCTTCTGGATAGGCTTTCCTGAAGAGAGTTAGATATTCCTGTTTTTTTGATTAAATGCAACAGTCACCTGCCTTCAGGAGGCATGTGTAGGCTTTGACCCTTGAGTAAAGGTAGGTGTCTGTTTGCAGCTCTTACTAGGGCTGTAAGCTGGAAGAATAAGTAGTCAGAGAGACTGCAGTACTCAATAAATCGATTCCTGACTCTAGGCAGGACCTCAGTCAATGTTTGTGCTGACTTCGTGGAGCACCACCCCTAACTCAGCTTAATTTCCCTTCAGATTTTGTGGGGGTTTAAGTGCTCAACTCCAGATTTTTAATTTGGTCAGTACATGAATGTGGTGTTTTCCTTTGACCGACAGATAAGACCATAAATACCCTGTTGATTAGAATAAATAGTATTTGTTTCTCAAACCAGAACCTCTTTTGGATGTTTTTCCATCCGTTACTCCTCAGCTGCAATATCTGTTGAAACCTGGCCTTTTTCTACATTGTCTCTCCCATTATGCTATTTGCAATTGGTGGCTGGGAGATGACAAAGACCAACGTTTAACTTCACTATTCTAAAGCAGTTTCAATGTGGAACATAATCCCAAGAGGGAAAAAAGATAAATAAAATGTCAATGAATAAAGAAGCTAGAATAATTTTCAAACTGGGATAACCAGGATAAGTTTTCTTATTCATGTCTTGAAGTTTTCATGGTTTTGATACACGGTTGGGGCCTTATCGAGGTATTCATTTTGTGGCTAGAATGTCTTTTTGCATAATGAATATGAATAAGCTCAACAGATAACATAGTAGGGAGAGAAATAGTCAGAGGACAGCGAAATAATGCTCAGTTATGCAACTGGGATTAGTGGGAGAGAGAGGAGTAGAACCGAGACCTTCACATTTTAATGGAAAATAAAAATTGTAAAATTTAGATAACTGCTTTCAGGGAATCTTATGATACTGATTAATCGATTTAATAGTATTCCAGTTCAGATGGAGAATATTAATTGCCATTTACCATGTGTGCTCACTGACCTACAGATAAATGGGGTTGAGGTGAGATCACAGAATCACAGAATGTTAGGGATTGGAAGGGACTTTGAAAGATCATCCAGTCCAATCCCCTGCCAGAGCAGGAACACCCAGATGAGGTTACACAGGAATGTGTCCAGGTGGGTTTTGAATGTCTCCAGAGAAGGAGACTCCACAACCCCCCTGGGCAGCCTGTTCCAGTGCTCTGATACCCTCACTGAGAAGTTTCGTCTCAAATTTAAATGTAACCTCTTGTGTTCCAGTTTGAACCCATCACCCCTTGTCCTGTCATTGGTTGTCACTGAGAAGAGCCTGGCTCCATCCTTGTGACACTCACCCTTTATATATTTGTAAACATTAATAAGGTCAACCCTCGGTTTCCTCCAAATTAAAGAGACCCAGCTCCCTCAGCTCTGGAGAAAGAGCCAGGAGCTGCAGCTACTTGTGTTGGAGCACTTGCCTCCTGCCTGTACTACTGCTCTGTCCTTCACCATTTTGGTTTGAGAGAACTTCTGTGTGGTCTTCAACATCACCAAAGCACACCTCCTGCATTGTCATAGCTCTTTACCAACCATGAAACCAGGGTTCAGAAATCAAAGAAAGGTGGTAATGTACTGTGGACAGAGTTGTACCTCACGTGTAACTCTGACTGATGAGAGCGGGTTTGTTGTCAGTGATATCTTCAGCAGAACTGAAACTGAAATTAGTATTGAGGAAGTAAAAGAAAGCAGCGTGAGCCTATGCTTGGAGTTCCTAGTGTGTTCACCACAGGGCTGATTTTTTTTTCCCTGCAGCAGTCCCATATGACTTGATACTTCTTTGAAAATACTGTCTGTCGTGGGTATAATTACATGCTTGGCCAATAGAAGTTGGAAACAAATTGCAGTTCCCAGATTCTGTACTCCTGTCCTTTGTATAATGGTATCAAGCTATATTCAGGAAACAAAAGAGATTTAGGAGTGAGGAGACTGTCGTGGGGAGTACGTGTATATATTGCTGCAGGCAGCAGCATAAATTAGGTGTACGTGAATTAAAATTAAACAAGATGAGTTGGTACCAAAAGCAGTCTAGTTGTAGCTGTTTGGTCTTCAATAAAAGATAATTTACTTTGCAATGTAGTTGTATACTTTGTCTTATTTTATGTTACATAAAGTAAGCCAAGCAAATTCTCCTTACTGAGCCTGCCTGACCAAACATTAACTGCTGATGGATGGTTATAGAATTTGCTAATAATTATATATTCCTTACAACAAGAGACTGTGAACTTATATTTGATGCTTTCACGGGATTTTATTTATGGTGATTCAAGAATGTAGTTTAGAAAGCTTCCAGTTTGAAGACAAAATTCCTTTCGTGATTGAATTGAGTGTTTTAAGATCTTACAAGCAGCTAAATAAATGCGTGTTCCCCATATACCAGAGGACGCAGGTGCAGACTTCTGGTTAGCTTTTCTCAGAATGCAACATTTGAAGAATTGGAGACTTTTCTCTTGCAGTTGGAGGGGATGACATCTTTGTCATTTGGTAGGGGCAGCTCTATGTTGGTGAATGTCTTTTACAGATGGTGGCCACTTTTTTTATTTTCTCTTTTTCCTGTTGTGGTTTAAAGCATGTTTACACAGAACATACAGTGACTCTTCCTGTGCTAACCTAAGACCAAAGGTGCTGGGAAGCTCAATGCAGAGAGGTTAAACTAAAAAATTATTCTGTCCCGTTGAGAAGCTTTTGGGATGTCCAGTCTTTTAAGTAGCTTACGGGATGGTAAGACCTTGGAAATATTTAGTGCTACCGTGCTCCACAGACTTTGATTTATTTTTTTGTTTTGGTTTTGTTAAATTGTGGGCAGACATAGAAGGACAGTAGAATCCTGCTGTTAGTGAGGTGCAAATTATCGCCTCTACCCACCGCAATGAATTCTCCTTAGCCAAATTAAGAGTTTCGATTTTGGTGGTGGCTTTTCTTTTTTTGTCTCTCTGTAGACATCTTAAGAAAATGTATTCCTTATTGTGTTCTCTAAGTAGTTTTCAGAGTCATTATATAATGTGGAGGATTTTGTGTTTGAATCTGCGCAAGATATTTTTGCCACTATGTGTGGTTATGTTGCTGCTTTATCAAACTTATTTCCGGTACTGCAAATTAAGAAATTAGTATGCAAGAAGCATGTAACAGCATATGAGAATTTGATGTGATTTAGGACTATTTGCACTGAGTGCAAAGCTGGGCAAAGCTGTTTCAGTTTATATTCTTACAGAAGCCCCCTGAATGTCTGCAGTACATGATGGTGTTTCTAGTTGAGAAGCAGCTTACAGGATTGAGCTCTGAGAAGTATTTCAGATATTATGAGCTGGTCTTTTCTTTCCCAGGTCCTTTTAAAAGCTTTCAGAAATGCTATTTGGCGCACTGAAAAAGAAAATGAACATAGTTTCCCACAGTATAAGGTAACAAAAGTGAATCCATGGCATATAATATGCCATGGTGATTTATTTAAAATAAATAAAATTAACTACCCGATTTAGGATCTGACACGAAGACAGACTTTGATCCTCACGTGTTGTGGCCTTGGGCCCTGGCTGCATGTCAGAGTTTCTGCCCCATCTGGGGAAGAGCAGATGTTGGCAGCAGCTCATCACATTTTCCAGAAAGCCCCTCTTCCACCTCTGCAGAAGAAAATGGTTCTCTCCTCCTTGTGCTGCTGGTGGCAGCAGACTGGGAGGAACTTTCCTGTTCTGCGTACAAAATATTTTTGTTTTCTTCAGAATGCTTGTGTGTGTATGTGTGCCTTCAGGTAAAAAACTTGTCTGCAAATGTATATTGCTCATATTTTGCCTTGAATCAAATTGCAGTGTGGATTGATACCGCAAATTGATATATGTTGTGCAAATTGTGCAAGAGGAAAAAGTGAACAGCACCTCGAAGGCTCTATCTAAGGCTAGCTATTTTTGTTTCTCTGTTATGTTTGATTTTGCTTCAAATGATGCTCTGTGGCTGAAACACTCGCGCTTTCTAGTTTGCACTGTCAGTTTAAACATTTGCTGAAATATGGCATTGTCGAGGGTTAAGATTGCGGGGTGACAATAAAACCCTGGCAGATGTATTGTTAACCCCCTCTCCCCCCCACTTCCCCCTTTTTGCCCCTCCCTCTCCCCCCTTTCCACTAAGGAGAGGCGATTGGGAGGAAAAGAAGGACAGAGAGAAGAGAGTTGGAAAAAAATAAAGATGTTTTACTAATGCTACTAATAAGAATAGAGAAAATAATACAAAATATACAAAACCAATCTTGAAAGTCTCAGCAACTGCAGAGCTGGCACCTGAAGTCCTGGACTGGACTCTGCAGCCAATCGGAGCTGGATTCAGTCTGTCACTAGGCCTCAGTTTGCAGGGACGACTAGCAAGGTCCTCTTCTAATGTCGGCCATAAGCAGAAGGGAAAAAGGGAAAAAAAGGGACGAGATCCTCGTGATCTCCCACTTTTATATAAAGTGTTCACGTGAATGGGATGTTATACACAGTTGGTCAGTTTCTTGGTCACTTGCTTCTCGTCGCCCCTCTCGCGAGATGTCCATCCGTGCTTATCAATAAGTTTGCATTCCATTGCTAGGTTTACCAAAACATGTGTCTGGTTCTCCAGGAAAATGCAGTTAATATGAAGGCTTTAGCTGACAGGCAAATTCACTGAAAGAGAAACTTGTTTTTAACAAAACCAGGACAGGCATTCAAATAAAAAATTGCAAATGTCAAGTTCTGTATTTAGCGATACTTATGTCCGCACATATGAATTAAACTGTTAAATAAGAAAAATATTTTACTGCATTGTTATTTAACTGTATTTCTAGGAATGGCATTGCCTAAAACCCTAGAACCTGAAAAAGAACCCCTTATCAGACTTCAGAAGTTTGGTGTTGTTGAGCTCGTATATTTTCAGCGGTGTTTGTGGTGGAACTTAACTGGGGACCCGTGAAGGCCTTAAAATTCATAATTCAGCCATCTGCGTTGTTCTAAACACTTTCCAGGTTTCCTGTTGCTGCCGGGGTCCATGTCCCTGCTGCACTGTACCCGACAGCAACGCAGCAGCAACCTGGGCAACAGTTTGGGTTGTGTGGTCACCAAAGAGCTTTATGTGCTCGTGCGCATGGTGTTCAGTGAGAAGTACCGTCTCCTCTGGCCCCACATCAGGTTTTCGGGTACAGCTCATGACTTCTCAGTTTAAACATTAGAAACACTGTTCTAAATAATCCCATTCTACTTTGTGTAAAATAAGTCTTAGGCTTATCTGAATAGCTACAGCTCAGCAACTTTGCTTCTATTTCCACATGGTACCTTCTAAATTTTTTGAGTTACTTATCACCCTGATGACTTCCCCATGGTTAGTCCGGTTACCTTGGAAACCAGTTTACCCACACATCTAATCTCTGAACTGATTAAATAATATGTACTCCCTGTGAATCAATTTGAAGAATGCTTTCTCCTGTCTTAATTGAAGAATGTTAATCTCTTTGTTCCAGAAGTATCAGAATTTCAGAGGGCTATTTTTAGGTTCCAGTAAAATGTTCTGCTTGTTTTTTTATTTTAGCCCTTGAAAAGACAGCAAAGAGGATTAATCTTATTGTATATTTTTTAAAACATGTAAATATGTCTTATGAGCAACCGCTTGCAAATAAAAAAAATGGAGAAGCACAAAGCTGTTTACTAATGTCTGAGGCTACATTATACAGCTGTTGAATCAGTGCAGCAGCAGAATTTAACTGTATAATGGTAGTTCAGCATTATCTCGTTGTACAGCTGTGGCACGGCTGCTGCACAGGGTTGCAAGGAGGAGTTTGCTCCTGCCCGGCTCTACTGAGGAGCACTGGCTGTGCCTTTTCTATCCACATCAGTCCAGGTTTCCTTGGAACGAACTGTCCTGAAAATAGTATTTTTATTTTCTTCCATGAGATAGGGAAAAAAAAGGAACAAAAATGTACTACTTTTTATTTTTTTTTTTCCCTTTAGCTTTTCATGTAGTTTTCACTGTGTACTTCCTGGTCTTGTGTTAATCTCCACACTATTACAATTTCATTTTTTAACTTACACAACAGATGAGCACTCAAAGTTGCATCCAGTTTTGGAGGCATCACATAGAAACACTGATTTTTCTCATTATCTTCTGGTAGTTTATTCTAATGAGATAAAGATTTATTAAACCATTGTTCCAGGTCTTATCTGCAACATGGAAGTTGAATAATGTTATTCTGAAAATCAGAGTAATATTTTATTTTCAATGGAAATGGATTTGTCCATTATTTCTGGGGACCTTTCCTGACAAATTAAACAATGGATAAGAGAAAGCTCGCTCTCTCACCAGACTTCATTGTGATGTGAGGCTTTCTAAGCAGAACCATCTATGCTTTTGTCTTCCAGTGTATTTGAGATGATGCTTTCTGACAGTTTATATAGCAAAATCCTACGTTGTGTGACACAAATGATTCTTTAAAGGTAGTTCATCAATTTTAAGCCTATGCTGAATTGTGGTAAAAAATATTTTATTTGCAGTGATAGAATAAATAGTTGATCTACTGTTTTCTCATTCATGTTTTTTTCACTATGGTCAGCTGCTTCTCCCTCTTTTTGACACATTCAGGTCACTGAAGCATTTCCTGAGGGTGATCAGGGCTTTCATATATTTTTAGATGTGTTTAATCCAGAATTCAGGTAACAAAATTTCATCCTGAAATTTTACATAGAGTCAAAGAGTTTCTAGAATTTTTAATAGGTTTTTGTTTTCCCAAAAGCTTTCTCAAGTTTACAAACTGCTTAATTGGGAGGAAAAACATTAGGGAGCAGGATTTATATACTCAGCTGGAAAGAAATGCAGTTTTTCTTGTTTGATTAGTCTACTTATGGCTACCCGCTAAGATTCTAATAATTGGAGACCAAAGGTTGGGGGATAGGATTTAAGAGAGAATTTTTTTTAGAGTTCACAGAAAATCTCATGAGAAATTAAGATGCTGATGGAAAGTGTGTATAGAATCTCTTGTGGTGAGTTCCTTCTGTCATTATTTAAGTGTGTGAATTGCTTGACTTGTACTTCATTGTTACTTGGGGGAAAAGCAAAAAAAAAAAAAAAAAAAACAAAAAAAAAAAACCAGGATGCCTGAAATCAGAAGACATGCTGTAGACTGAAATGACAGACTCTGGGTTGGAGCAAATTGCACTAGAGCAAATTTAACTACATTAATTTTTATCTGCTAAAGTAATGATTATAGATGTGTTATTTTCCAATGTTTTAAAAGCATTTAAAATAAATAAAAAGCCATCAGGACCAGTTAGTATAGATTCACCAAGGAAAAGTCATGCTTGAGCAACCTGATACCACTTTTGATGAAATGAGTGGCCTGATATAATGGATGAGGGGACAGCAGTGTATCTTGTCTATCTTGATTTCATTAAGCCTTTCCACACTGTCTCCCATAACATCTTCACAGAGAAGCTGATGATGTGTGGGTGGGATGAGCAGACAGCGGGGTGGGCTGAGCACTGGTGGAGTGGCTGGGCTCAGAGGCACAAAGTGCAACTGGAGGTTGGTAACTAGCGATGAACTCCTGCTGAGCCCAGTTCTGTTTGACATCTTCATTAATTGATCTGGGTGATGGGGCAGAGTGCAGCCTCAGCACGTTTGCTGGTGACACAAATCTGGGAGGAGAGACTGATATGCCAGAGGGTCGTGCTGCCATCCAGAAAGGCCTTGACAGGAGAAATCAGTGAACAGGAACCTCATGAAACTCAGCAAGGAGAACTGCAAAGTCCTGCACCTGGAAGCAGTATATGTTGGGGGCTGCCTGGCTAGAAAACAGCTTTGCAGAAGAAGACCTGGGGGTCCCAGAGGACACCAAGTTGAACATGAGCCAGTGATGTGCCATTTGTCTGTTAAAAAAGTAAAGGGTGTTTTACTGTGAGGGTCACCGAGCTCTGCTACAGGTTGCCCAGAGAGGTTGTGAAGTCTCTGTCCTCAGAGGTGTTCAAAAGTTGTCTGGACCTGGTCCTGGGTGACTGGCTCTAGGTGGCCCTGCTTAAGCAGAGGGGTTGGACCAGACGACCTTCCAGCCTCAACCATTCTGTGAATCTGTGAAACTTTTTTGGAGTATTGCTTAACTTCAGTCTAAGTAGATAACACTGGGGTTTTTTTGTTTTTGTTTGTTTGTTTGTTTGTTTTTCCTGCCAGTGCAGTAGAATTATAAGTTAGGTAGAAAATTGGGCAAAGAGGTCACATCAGTGTGTAGGTTGAAAGCTGAGCAGTCAGGCTACTGACAAATTACTGAATAAGCATTCTCAAGAGTTTAAGAATGTTTTCACAACTGTGGAGATGGTTCACTGCGTAAAATTTGGAGGCGTAAACAATATAGAAAAAGAAGATCCAGTTTACCTTGAAGACCAGTGTCACAGACATGAGATTACAGTCAGTCAGAAGGGCAATGAGGTCCTGCACTTCTGGGTTTATAACTGACACCTCCTGGTAACGCGGGAGAAAAGAGGAAAAACCTGGATTCCCTGTTGATCATAGGATTAGTACAATTAGTCTATTGAGCTGTGTAGCCATATACAAAGCAAGTGTGTATTTAGAGAGATACAGTGAGGTATATGAAGTACCGGTAGTGAAGAGCTGGGAAAGCGTATCCTGAGTGATGGTGTTTACAGTTGAGATGTCTTGCATTTGAGAAACTTGACTTCGCACCACAATGAACGGGTGGGCACAGCTAACAATAATGGAATCTAAGAGAGCCATGAGTCAATTTAGGATGGAAAGTAGAGGATAGTTTTTAATACCAGACCAGTGTGCATTGGGTCTTCATAATGGGGTAGAAGACATAGAAACAGTATTAAGTTGAAATTCAGTAAATTCATGAAAGGGATTACAAAGTACCCCACAGGAGCAGAATTTTATCTGAGAATCAGAAGGGACCTCCTGATTTCTGTTCATGTTACGATGTGCTAGATGAGCTTTTATGTGGCGGATCAAGCCAGTGACAGAAGAAATGAATACTTGCAGAAGCCTGCATTTCCACTTCATTTTGGCAGGTTTATCACACAAGAGCTATGGATTTTTCTAACGTGTTGGAACTGGCAAACTTGGCAGCTGTAAAATGCCACTGATATCAAGTATGGTTCTGTTTGCATAGTGAAAAGCATTCTCTACAAAAAAACCTACAGTAAAGCTATCCTATGTTCTGTCAGAGGAATTAATTAAATTGAACTGAGAAACCTGGAACAAGAGATTTCTGATGTGATTGCACCAGTGGATGCTGCCTCCGAGTACATGGCTAAATACCTCAGTGGACAGCTGGGCACCTTGCTGCCTTCTGCTGCATTCTTCCCCATATACATTTCTAGGCAAATACATTGTGAGCTAGCTTTCAATCATGAACAGCTGATTCACAGTCTCTCCAGGTCACAGACAAGCCTGAATAATGAGAAAAATAAACCTTATTAGTAAAGAAGGAAGTTTTTCTTCTTCAGTGATATTTCAGAGTTTTCACACATTTATGGGCAGAGGTGAGTAAAGCATACCTGAAGTTCATCCAGATGTAATACTGCCGTTTTTGATTGAGGTGGTTCTAAGCCACCTAGTTTTGTATTCTGGATTGAAATACAGAAATAACCTGCCAGACTGTTAAACAGTCTATCTGAGTATTACTGCACCAAGAGCAGATATTGTTGAAAAGCAGTAAAAGCTGATGTGGGGTAGTCATCTCAAAGTTTATGGTTAATAGCAATCTAGTCAGTATAGTGAGTGTAATTAACATCATCCTAAGGGAAATGTCTGAAACAGATTGATTACTTTACAAATGAACCTGTTTCTTCTCTACAATGACTATGAAGTTGGCTTTAGCTATTAAAATATTAAAAAATAAGAACTGAACTGCAATGTGGTGGGTCACCTAAGACAGACTCTGCCATTACTTGACAGTTTAAACTATTCTGTAAGCTGAACTTCAGATGCACTAGGGCTCTGTTTTCAATAGCATTTGTAACTGAAATAAAATTGTGGATTGTAGAAACACCTTTCTCCAGGGTTAGTATCAATATCTGAATATCTAAGAACTGAAAATTAACATGGATTTTTTCAAATTATATCATTAATGACTAAGCCTTGGGTTTGGGGTCTTAGGTCACAGCTGTGCTGAAAAGAGTGTTTATCTTTTCTTATTCTTGGACCCTACATATTACATTCCTTAGTTTTTGTATGAAAAATATTTTTTTAGTATATGACAATCTTAGTTATCTCAGATGTGCACAAGGAAATGGAAGTAATGTTCTGCTGGACTTTTCTAAATGACAATTGCTCATGAGAGCAATGACAAAAGTGAGATTATTGCATATAGTATTTAATGGTGTATTTCTGCACTACTTCAACTTTGGGGTAATTGGAACCGTTCACTGTTTTTATTTCAGTAAAATACCGAAGTAGTTGAACAGGTAGTGAGATGTATATTCTAGAATTTAGAAACAGATTTGAGAAGATGTAACAAAAAAAAGCACTAGTGTTATGTTAGTGTAGACACTGGGAAGACAAAATATCTGGCACAAACTTAGATGGATCTGTTTTGGGAGAACTTCTTGGTGGTGCATTCTTACCTGTAGTTTTGAATATAATTTCTCAAACTCTCACCATGCAGCATACATCTACATGCCGTGTATCAGTGTTCAGTGACTCCAATGCCTTTTAATTTAAGGAGGTCTTACTCAAATAATCTTCATGAGTCCTGCTCTTCTGTTTTCATCATCCCTATGGATAAAGAGACTTGTATCTCCCACCATCTAGATTTCTTTCCTGTTCTAGTGCCAGTTTCATAAGATTCAAGAGGTTTTGAAACTATATTTTGAGTTGGATTCTTTCTTTATTTTGGCAGGTACTTTACATTGCACTGACAACATAAAAGGATCAACAGAGCTGGCAGAAATGACCCTGCTCTGTAAATTGAGTGCATCACGTTCTTGCTGATATAACTGTAGTTGCAGCAATTCAAATGTGAACTTTCATTGCTACAAGTATTTTTTTTCAGTCTCTGAGGACAAAAATAGTCTTTAGCAATGTACCCAGCTCTTGAATTCAGGTTCTAGCCTGGGGAGAGTCCTCAGTTCATCTGGTTAATACTGTATGTCTGAGCTGAACATAACCGGGGTTTCTCACACTGTAATATTAGTTTATTCTTCATTCAGGCATTTCACAGTAACTTTTCCTAACAAATTGTCTCATTAAATTTAGTAATAAGACCTGTTCCACTTGGCTGTGTGCATCATTGGTTGTATTAAATAACTAATTAGAGGCACAAGCCATTTAATAAAAAAAGAATTACACTCTCTCCCAGTTCCATAACCCAAACAATCTGACAGTTTCTGTCTGTAGCGGCAATGAAGTGAAAGTAGCTCAAATCACCAAGAAGACACTGGATTTGCTATATAGTAGATTCTAATGGCTTTGTCAGTGAAATATTTTGAAGCTGGGAATTCATAAACATCGCAATATCTGTGTATTATTTTACCCCTCTGCAGTTATGTGAATGGCACACTCTCCTTTTCAGTGAATGAAAATTGTATCTTCATCTTTTGAGTTCTTGTCATTTTGCTTATTTAAGCTTTTGTTTAGATCCCTTGCCTGATGGATTAAGCAAGCAGCTGCTCTTTGATCATGGCATCTGTGCCCCTTATTTTGACTTGAAGTTTCAAAATGTGCAGTTCATGAAAGGTCTAAGCAAATGGATTTCTTTTGTTTGTCTTGTTTAAAAGAAAGCAGTTTGAAGACTATTAAGGGTATTATTGTGCTACTGTCAGTGGTGTTATAGTTTAGGCTGTATCATTGTTTTCCTCTCTCAGTACATGGATGCAGGGTTCTTGGGAAATGACAGGAGGTACTACTACCTGAGAGAAATTGTTGCTTAGTTGTCCATTAATGAAAGGGCTTTAGAGTAATTTTGCTAACTGAAATGCCAGTATAGATTGGTCTGATCGGTAGCTGAGAGCGACAGAAAATAGAGGCGAATTGTGGTGATGTCATTCTTTTGATACTGAAAGAAGAAACAAGAAGAAAAAGAAAAATAGCAGCCATCTACACACCATCAAGTCCAGAGGGTAGTGAAAACGAAGACTTTGTTGGCCAGCTGTTACAGTTATGAACATATATGCTGTTACTTCTGTTATGTTTCTTTTGTTGTGCTGGACTTGTGTCCTACGTGCATACAGTTTGTGGTTTGGCACATTATGTTGTACCCCAAAAAAGCAGACACAGGTAAATGTAGTTGCTGATGCTTAAATTACACAATACACAGTTCACTAGATTTTAGAATAAATATTATAGTTCTACCTACATATTGACGACATCTAGGGGTTTAGATTTGCGAACTTCTGGATTTGGTTTTATTTGCTATTGTTGCGTAAAAATTGAATGTTGGAGCCCTCACCTCTTTCCCAGAACTTGTACCTCTAAGAGCTCACACCATGGGGGTAAAGAACAATTAATTATTCCTAGTCCATCCAGCAGTGACTGAATTCTGCTTGTCTTGAAATCAGCATGAAGAGCATGCCATCAGTGATCTCTTCATCCTTTTTTTTCCCCAGGTCTGCTGGAACTGGCAAATAGAGGTTTTTATTTTATTATTTTGTATACTTAGGAAGAATATCATTAGCAGGTTTTAAGCAACTGTCCAATAGTTGCAGTGGGCAGAACTGGGGAAGACCCAGGGTACCCAGGAGCTTACAGGGACCAAACTGCCCCTCTGGGAGAAAGGGGCAAGTAGAAGCAGTTCTGGTTTATGATCTCTGCCTGTAAACCAAACGTTTGTTGCTTTTCTGCTTGTATTCAAAGTTTGCCGTGATGGTCACTCCCGTTCCTTTAAACCCTTTACTAGCTGTCCAGCATATTCAGCTTATGTTGCTTTATAATTCACTCTGTAGCATTCATAAATAGATATTTTCATCGACAAGTACAAACTTCTGTACATGTATCTTTCCTTACATCTGTTAAGAGATGGTCCTGGAAGCGTGATGAGGAGAAGGAGCAGAAATCACGGCTAACCATCCACAAAATGGGGCATTTACTTTTACAATGAAGATTCGCATTTGCCCTCTCCGTTTCTAACCTTGATGCCAGTTCGAGTCAAATCAAGCCTGCATTTATTGACTTGCCAGAGTTTACTGACAGAAAACATTACTCTTGGCAAATTACAAAATGGCTAGCAGTATCAGACGAAATAACTGACGCTTCACTGCAGTAATATAAATGACCTAAATACCCAGTTCTAGTGGAGTCTTTTGGTGTGTTAAAATAGATCTTTTGTAGAGTATAAATTGCACTCAGTGTAGAAATGTCACCAGAACAAAACATCTAACAATCTTTTAAGGAGCTTTGTTAATGGAAAATATTCTCAAATAAACGTGAAGCCATTGTAATTATTATTTTGTTGACGGTTAGTAGCGTGTGGTATGTGTGACCCCTTTGGAAGAATGTTATCTTTCATCTTTTCAACATGCTGGCACCTCCCCAAGGCTATGAAAAATCAGGAGTCTGGGGATGCAGGAATTAAATGCATCTCCAAATGCTGCCTTTTTCCCTACATTTTCTTTTGATTTAATTTTTTTTTTTTTCCAGTTCCAAGACCTTGTATTTTTTACATGGTTTCTAAAATTGGGTAGTACCTCCTAATTGTAAGTGCTTCAGTTTTAACATTTTTCCTTTGCAAAAGCACTGCCACGGCTTGCTGAGATACTGAGCACCCACCTCACTTGCTGATTTCCATGGGAGCTGGGAATGTTCAGCTTTCATGGAAATAGCACTCAAGATGTCTCAAGCGGAGGACTTAAAAGCTGTTGCTCCAAAAATGGCAGGCTGCTTTTGAAAATACAGCCCTATATTTGAAGTGTGGGTTTGGTTTGTTTTTTTCTTTTTTTTTTTTCTTCATTAATTTTCTCTGTTTTAGTTTGATCCTGAATCAGCTTCACTGAGAGAATTGGGGTTGGGATGCGGGTGTGTTCCGGGCACAGATTCGCCAAGGGGGATGTGAAGGATGGGGGGAACATGAAAGCCCACGGCCAGCACCAGGGGCCGTGACTCTTTGCTTCAATGTCCCCCACGGTGACCGTGTGTCCTCACAGTGCTCTGTGGCTCTGTCGATGGATTCAGCTCCGAGGGGTTTTAACATTGGTCTTGCGTGCAGCAGATATGAGTGTAAAGAACCTTTGTTTAAGATCCCATATTTCAATATGGTGATGTGTAGAGGTGGCAGAGGTTGAAGTTTAGGGCAGCCCTGGATTTCTTGGCAAGTTGTGCCAGTCTGAGGCCCTGTGTGTATTAGGACTGCTTGGACCAGGTAGCTGTGCACTAGAGCAATTACAGGCATGAACTTCTTGGGCAGATGGATTCTGTCAATGCAAAGCAGTGTTCATTGAACATTGCAATGTGGTAACACACAAAGGAATGGCACTGCTTTAAAATCCTGGCTGGTGTTGCTGTGGATCATGAAATGATCTTTTAAAGTAGTTGCTTAGTTATCAAAAGGAGAGTTTCACTAATGGAGATGGGGCTGCACCTTTCTCTGAGGAAGGTAGGTAGTAATGTCCAGGTTGTTCTGCTTTTACCTACTACATTTTCAATAATTAATTGTACAGAAGAGCTACCGAGTGAGAGCATATGTCTGCAAATACCTTTGCTTTGGTACTTAAATAATACATTTAGATGTCATTTGAAAGAACACAAATTTTGAGTGCTGGAAAGGGAAGGAACAAAAGGAGAATACTGAATGTAGAATGTGGGGTTAGGGATCAGGTTGATGCCAAGGCAGTCAGTCCAACCTACCAGCCTTCCTTCCTGCTTGGAGGTGCAGTGGAGGGGAGGTCATACATCTAGTACAGCGTCACTGCAGGTTTTCCCTCAGAGCATTTCTGAGTCGTAACCTGAAGTGCTAAACATCTGTCAATTTTGAAATAACGGGACATGAATTTTTGCCAAAACATTTCACGTGTATATTCTTTTTTTCAGTCTTCCTTCAAATTTCAGTTATTTACATTAAAATTTTCTATTTCTAGGATTAATGTATACCTTTGAACTTGCATTTGTAACTTTCCCTGATGCTTTTTTAGGCCTACATCTTATGGAAATTCCTGTATCTCATTAGTTATATGGAGCTATGCATGTGTCACTGTAATGGGATTTTTAATTCGTGTTTCCTCCTGCTCTGCTCAGCCAACCATAATGCCATGAAGAAATGTTCTGTCTGGAGGGCAGGAATAAAATTTATGGAAATAAAACTGATATCTGAGATCTGTTCTTGAAGGTCGTCTCTGCTTACATCTGCCCTCTGTTTACTGCAGTGACAGGGATGTGTATGCATAAAAAGGAGGGTGAAACTCCATGGTTGCATCCTTTCCTGGTAAATACTATTCAACAACCGGTGTTTGACCATTTGAAAGGCCTGCTGAGCTGCATTGCTGAAACTACAGGTCACAACCAACAATTATGCAAGTTAATTACTCTTTCCTCAGTTGTGAAAGGCTTACATAAGGGTTTCTTTTTAAAACATGTATAATTGCCTTGAAGAAAAAACTGCTATTATTTGCAGGAGAACACATTGTATAATAGAAGTCAAAGCAAGAACCTGCCCTGAAGGTTGATCTCACAGAGGTGGTTTAGCCCAGATCCCCTAAAAATAAAGTCCCGAGGGGCAAGTTCATGCATACTTTGAACTAATGTGCATGAATTGTGCATTTTGAAACACGTACATTTTATTTCAGGGACCTACGGTATTTGGTGTAAAAAAAAAAAGGCATTCTTTAGTTATCTTTAAGCACTAATCTTCAACAAAAAATAGTATTACATTTGTAGAACAGTTGGGAATATTCAGAATCCAGAGTGACTGGGAAAATTCAAAACATGGCTGCTGTGAAACATCTATTTTAATATAGCACAAATATTTTCGCATACAGTTGTTTCCGGATGCAGTTTTGGGAATGTAAAGTGGTTGAAAAAAAGCCACTAAATTCAGTACAAAAGCAGTAATTGCATTCCCTCCGGAGCCAAGCTGGTGTGTAACACAGCTCCTTTTGACTTTTACTATCTGTGGGTTTTAATGTAGGCGGAAAACTTGCCACAAAATGATAATCGGATAGTACTCGACATTTCTAAAAAATGTTTTTTTTCCCACCAGATTTGCAGCCTACACAGTGAAGTTATGTACTTGTATCATGAGAAAATGTAATTTAGGAAAGCAGGAATTCACTGAATATAAAGTCTCAAATGGCAGAGGGGAATACAGTTTCAGTATTAGGCTTTTATAAAAGGAAAAATGTTAGTAATCTCTTATTCATGCAGTTATATCTTGAATATTTACAAACTCATATAAAACAGAATGTACTATGCGGATGTATTTTTCAGTACAAAGCAGTAGGTATCAAACTTATAAGACAAAGCAGAATGGAAGTAAAAGCCTTTCTGATCTACATAGAGAAAATGACCACTGGTGATAAATGGGATCTGAAATATGCAATATACAGCAGTACAAAATTGGCATAATACTACTGGCACAAAGGAAAGTGTTTTCACTCCCCTCCCTTAAATGTAATGACTGCAGTGCTGAAGTTATTTTAAAAACCTAAAACAAAGGAAATGAATACCGTTTAGAAAAATCCATGTGTATTTAAATGTAAGGTCCCAAAACAGAACAGAATTTTGAGGGAGTTTCTTTCTAAACAAATGGTGTTTAGAAAGTGCCTTATTAAGATATTTTGTTTTGGAATATTCAGCTGGTTTTAGTTTGATTTTGCACGTGTTTTAGCTCAGATTCTCTGTTCTTCATTGTATATGTCAAAAGCGTAGTTGTATTAAACTTCAGACTGACTGTTGTCTTGACAGGGAGATGTGGATACCCTTAAGCTTGTGCAAGATAAATCCATTTACATTTTTATAAACATTTTATTTGGTATTATAGATGAGGAGTCAATGAGGATGGTTACTGAACCTGTAGTATGCTCCTATAGACTTAGCTTAATGGTACCTGTCTATCATTCTCTCAAGCTGTCTCTATACAAGATAATTCTTGAATTAGGAGTATACATAAATAAAATAATGGCTTTAAAATGGTACATCATGGTTTGGTTGTTTCAAGGAATTCAAAACAACTGGTCTGCTACAGAGACTTTGAAGAGTGGAGTGTATAACTAGTTTGCTCCCATTTCAGCCTCATCTCAAGGGTGAAAAGAAGCAAAAGTTGGTTAAAGTCATGTTTGCTATAAAAAAATGGAGTTTAGTTTGTGTCTTGCTAGAAGAAATGCTGTAAGAAGCAACTATACAGCCTCAGGTTGTGTGTGCCTATAATTATTATTTAATATCTGTCATATACCATGTGAGATGCCTTTTCTCATAGCTCCGAAGTGCAGTGACAGCAGCAATTTTTTTCAAGTTGCAGGACAGATACCACGGATTTATGTTGGTAGAAAGTAGGTGCATCTTCCACTGCTGCCAGTGGTCAAGCTGCATGAGTTCTACTCCCAGACACTGCCAGAAAGAGCAAAACAGAAGTAAAGTTTTACAGTATTCTTGAGTTTGTCTTGAGAGCTTAATTTAAAATGTTTTGTTAAGACTCCTGTTAACATAACTGTTTGGATGTCTCAGGTTTATGAGGAAAGGCTGAGAGAACTGGGATTGTCCAACCTTGAGAAAAGAAGGCTCAGAGGAGATGTCATCACCATGTTCCAATATTTAAAGGGTGGCTACAGGAGGAGCGAGACTCCCTTTTTACAAGGAATCACATGGAGAAGATGAGAGGCAGTGGGTGCAAATTACTCCTGGGGAGTTTCCAGTTGGATATAAGAGGGAAGTTTTTCATTATGAGAACAGTCAGCCATTGGAATAATCATTCTCCAGGGAAGTGGTGGATTCTTCAACACTTGACACTTCTAAGATTCAGCTGGACAAGGTGCTGGGCCATCTTGTTTACACTGTGCTTTTGCCAAGAAAGGTTGTACGAGATAGTGCTTGATGTCCCTTCCAACCTGGTATTCTATGATTCTGTAATTTTTTGCAATTCAGAGCCATTTTAATAGAATGAGTTTATTTGACAGTAAAGCTTCTGTTTTATTTAGGGTATTTTGTTCTTTCTGGACATCTTACTAAATCCTTGGAATGTTTTTTTAAATATCATCTTAGAGGACTGAATGCCTTTTGCTTCATATTTGAACTGCCACATATGCCTAACAGCTTTTTCAGTTCTTTGATTTATATGAGACTGCTTTGTTACCCGAATCCTGATAAAAGTTGCATGCAAGAGCTGCAAGGCTGTGTTTTCTATCTTGAACACCCCTAGACTTGAGACACAGTACAGTTTTTAAAATGGGTTGGTGACAGCCCTTGTTGTTAACTGAGCAGCCGTCATTTGCCAGAAATGATGGTAGACAAGCTACTTGCACTTGCTCTTCTGTCTCCTAGAGGTGTTAAAGCAAGCAGGCCTCCAAGAGAGAACTTCCTGGAAAGGCATTTGCAAACAATGACCAGAAAATTTTGGCTAGTTTGGTGTCACCATGGCTTTCAGGAGATGAAAAAAAAGACAACTGCTGTGTAGAATGTGACACTAATCTCAAAGAGTGCAGCTGTTCATCATTTTTAAAGTTTTGCAGCTGGTTTTGTAAGTGATAATTCAGATAAATTAAATACAGACTGCTGTGTTCTTTAACCATTTGGGAAACAAGTCCTTTTCTTTCAGAATATTTCTTCGTCCAATAATTGAATAAGTAAAAATAGGTCTGGTCACCTGTTTATGTCCAAAGTTGCTCTTACAAAATGAAAGTTTGACATCTTCTGCTCTTTTCTGTGAGAAAATTTTGGATGAGTTTTTCAAAATGTATATGAAAAGAAGGAAAAATTCAGAACTTTTAAATTTCTTTAGAAGTATACCCAGCCTATTTTAGAATACTGGGGTGACTCTTGATATGAATCACATGTATTTCCCTGGCTTTTGCTATTTGACAAGTTTTTAATAGCTTCTGGTAGACACTGTAATGATGTACAATTATCTTGATCTTGATATCTTAATTGTTTTAAAAGGAAGAATTCTTTAAATGCTGTGAATGGCACAGCGGGAAGCAGAAGAAACTCCTCCACTGACATTTTTCCAAATAAGGACTAACATGGTACCAGTTTATCCACATACCCTGTTGAAACCTGTGTGGTGCTGTTCTAAACCTTTCACTGGCAAAGACCTTTAGGGAGATGTTCCCTATTCAGAGGTGGCGTTGGACCCCCCCAGCACCCCTGGGTGTGCTGAGGGCTGATGAGCAGCCCCCCGCTAGCCCGGCCAGTGATGCTGGGTTGGCCACAGCCTAGAGCTGTGACACCACCGTCCAGGGACTTGGGAGGCTGCCTTCAGGTGGTGAAGTGGAATATGAAATAGGCTTTGTGAGAAGACTTCAGATATTTTTCTGTTCTCTGATATATCTGATGTGAAGATGGAGAAATGAACACAAAGACCCTGTATTAGAGAAATGAGTATCAAAGGAAAGTAATAATGCAGTCCTTGAAAAGAGAAGTAAGAGGAGTTTGTTGCACGAGAACTTGCAGGGATTTTGGAAAATAGTAAATTGCAATAAATAATTACTATATGTTTAGGAAAAAAAAAAGCTAAATAACCCTTTGAGGCCATTTGAAAGAGTTTTGCATGAGACAATACTTTTAGTCTTTAATGGTGGAAGACCTTAAGTGGAACATGAAGAGTTGCATTGAGAAATTACGTATAGGAAGTATGCAGAGGCTTATGTACACACAGTATTGTATATTATACATAAATACGTGGAAGGCAGTGTAGAAAAGTGTGTATACATAAATTTATTGAAACATTAGGTGAAATTTAAATAAGAGAACAAGTTGTGATGGCATCCTTTGGGCAAATATGTCTGGTATTAGAGAAATATATACAGCTTATGCATTGAGCTCAAGCCTGAATATTTACTGCTGTTTATGGTATTCAACCATGATGAATACCATATAAAAAGCTCCTGACCATTCTGTCCTTAATGACTTTGCATGAGAGTGCATAGAGAGAATGTCTTTAGGCAAACCCAAAAGCTACTGCTATTTAAATAATGTGGTCTTGCTTAAATTAATGTGTCTTGTATACCCCCCAGAAATAATTATATTTACCACAAGATAATTTTGTTATCAGGTTTTTTGGGGGAGGGTGAAAAGAGAAGGATGTTCCTTTTCCTTCTGTTTCTATTAATTTTCATATTGTTTAGTGCAGGAGAAAAGCTGACCATATGGAGGAAAATATTCTGCATTTTTCTTTAAGATATTTGTATTTCGAAGTGTAAATCTTGTGTTCTGCATTGCAAAAACTTGTCTTTGGTTGTCAATGTAAACAAAAGTAGCTGTATGAAACAATGTTATTTTTCTCTCTTATTTTGAATTCCAAGCAAATTTACCTTTAAAATATCAGAAGCACATTACTCATGGTAAGAGAAATGGTGGTTTTAGTGGTCAGCAGCGCTGGGCATTGTGAATACGGTCAAACCACTCGTGAGCAAAAACCTTGCTGAAAGGCTCAGGTGTTGTTAGAACTTAACTTTGATATTTATGCTGTAGTTCACATCAGATTTTTCCATTTTAAGCTCTGTCCAGGAGGTATTAATTCAGCTGTGAGAAGTTGCTTCAGGCTGCAGTTTTTAATACAGTATGTCAAGGTAGGAAACCAGCAGAAATTGGTTCATCAAGTTAGGAGTTCCAGGAACCTTAAAAAAGCTGCTGAGATGAGGAAATCTATGAAGGTCTGGCTGAAACTCAGTAGAGTCAGACAGTAAATGGATTTCAGTCCAGACCTGTTACAAATGAACAGTTGAAAATTATTTTTTACTAAAAAGTATGTAATGTATTTCTTAAGATTTCCGCTAAATCTTTGGAGCAGATGCCACACTACAAAAAAATCTACTGTAAGGTCAAAGTGTGAGATACTCTGGTGCTTGTTCAGCATGTTTTGAAAGGGAAAAAAATAGGAAGGCGTAATTATCTTTAAATTAGTGGTCCAAGAGTCCAGGTGAACTCTTCCAGTGTCCTTTGACAGTGATTTGAAAGAGCCTCAGTGGCTGTTATGGACTTAGTTGAATATGAACTGTTCTTTCTTGTGATTGTTTTACAATTAAGACTTTGAAGCAGCCTTTTAACTTGTTCTGAACAAAGTCTGATGGATCACTTTATCATACAGACCAGCAAGTCTCGGTGGAGCATCTGTGTTGATCAGAACTTTGGTTTTTTTGAACAAAAAGAAGAATGGTTTCCTCAGACTCACATTTTGCGTCTGTGCCATTCATTCTGCTTTTAAAGAAAGCATATTTCTGCTTTTTTAGCTGTGATTGTAAGCAATGACGTACACTTTATCCTGCCTTGAGTTATTGACTGAATAGTTGGATTTCCCCCTCTTGCCCTGTGGAATAGGAGTATATTTAACATGCAGTGTCTGTGTCTACCTAGAAATCCCTCATCTTGGTTGCAACTCGGCCTGCAGTACGGCTTCCTGCGGCCCCAGGGCTGCTTTCCCCCTGTTAGTCCCATAACTCTCCCTTGCTGCTGCATCACGCTGATTTTCAGGTTCCGTGTACCTGGTGGAGAGCCGGCATAGTGCTATATACAATGTCAGGTACAATTCTCATAGTGTAAGGAAAGCTCCTGTTCAGCCAGCCTCCACTTCGGGGCAGTGGAAATGGTGATGAGTCTGCGAGGTCTTTCATTTGAAGAGCTATATGGTAGTTAATAAAATTTATGCTTCGATGGTATTTCCCTTTTTAGGTTTTATTTGCTCAAGATTTAAATAGTGCTCTAAGAGTAGGCTGCAAGTGTGGGAGGTTGCCCGCCTGCCTTTAGGTGTCAGAAAGCAGGTTCATCTCCCAGCCGGGCCGGGGCTGCGTCACAGCCGCCTCTGGGGCGTGGGTTTCCATTGCTGCTCCTCCTGAGCTTTCTCTTCTCTGCTGTGGGGCGCAGATGCTACAGCTATTGTTTAAATAGGAAAGCTAGTTTCCTAACCTGAAATTATGTGGAATGATCTCTCTTCCTTTGTAATGTCATATAAGGAGAACAGGAAAATGGAAGGCGAAACAAAAGAGGCACAACGACTTCAGGGAGGATGACTGGTGCAGGATGGCACAAGTGATACAGATGGAAGCGCATGAGGGACGACAGTAGTAGAAGCAAAGCAGTTTTCATGAGGGTCTCTCTTTCTGGAGTCCCAACACACTAACATTCAGAAATATCTCAGCAATCTTAAGTACAATTCTAACTGTCAAAAATAGCCAGTTGTAACAGTAGTTTGCAATTCAGATTTTTGAAAGACCAGCAGAGTTGAATACTCCGTTGTTTTTAAACATCATGGTTAAATAGCCAAAGAACTTGATACCTTCCAAAGAGATTGATATTTTGATTAAAGATGAGGCAGGTAACCTGTGTGTGGACTCAGTAATTTTGCTCATGCTGCGGTATTTTGTCTTGATTTAGATTTTGGATGGTGTTGATTGTATGAAGTCACATAAGTCAATTTAGAATTGTTCCTCTAAATCCTGTTTACACAGTGGTTTGTATAAATCCATCATCGTCTCCACATTATCATGGTCATTATTTTTTAGAAATCAGGCACTGTGGTGACTAGTGAATGTAGTCCCTGCCACAGCATAGCCTCTGAGGTTTAGTCTGTGCTATAAAAAGCATTTTCTCTAGTTCTCCAAGCGTACTGTAGCCCACACCACTGCAGTCTTTGAAGCAGATAATGCAACTGAGAGAGTGTTGTGTAAGACTTCAGTAAGTATTCCAGAAATAGCAATTCTTTTAATGGAGATAGGTCTTCCCAGTGGGAGCCCAGAGCTCTGGAGGCACTGCTGGGGTTGCTCTTGCAGACGCTGCGCAGCTGGTTTGCTAAGAACGAGCTTCATCCTCTCTCTCCACTCTGGCCGTCATTTCAGTCCACTTTTGCTGGGCTGGAGCTGTATGCCCTTACCTACCAGCACAGATCCGAGCCACCCCACTGGTCTGGATAAAAAATAGCCACAAAAAAATAAAGGAGTTAATTATCACACACACTTAGAGATCAGTTTACCTGGCACAAAGAAGCAAATTCCTGCTCTCTCAGGCTTTTGGATGGGTCTTAACATCTAGAGCACAACTGCAGAAATCAGGTGGTGTTTCTGCTCTATCTGCCGGAAACACACAGGATCAGATGCTGCCGATATTAAAATCACAGTCCTTTTCAGGAAATCTGACTCGGTATCTTTCCAGGCCACCAAATGCTATTTAAAGCACAAGGAGACAGGAAAGAAAAAAAAAAAAATCAAAATACTGCAGAAATGAAGAAAAATATCCTGAGTTAAAAGCAAAGCTAACAAACTTCAACTTGTTTCTGTGAGAGTAAAGCAGCAGTTTTGAAAGCTGTGCTAGAATTTATTCCCTCAAGACATTTCTGTGGATTTCTTTCGGTAGATCCTAATAGAATACTTCTGCAGCTTTACATTTTTTGTGTTATGTCCCCAAAAGGCAGAAGAGATGTTAATATAACTGAAGATGTTAAGATAATTCCTCTGTAGAATTTCCTTCTATCTAACTCCTTCTGCCTCAGAAGATGGATGTGTCTGTAACTGTATTCTTTATAGCCCTTCCATGAGACCTATGGATTTATAGAACTATTAGGAAAGAGGAAAGTTGAGTGTCTCTATTGTATCTATATGGAGAGTTCTGTTCGGTTTTGCTTTTCTGCAAAAATTCCCGCTTTTCACAGACATCAGAGCAGAAGCCAAATACAAGATGTACAGGAAGCATAAGAAAATAATTTCTTTTTGCTATAGATATGATTACCATTAGTAAATTGTCACAATAAGTTTTCCCAGTTGCTTTTGCAATGAAATTTGACTAATCAGTAAGATGCTTACATTTCAGAACATGAAATTTCAGTGTATTGTATGGTAATTAGTTTGTACAAAATGCCTTTCGAGAACAGCAGCAGAGGTCATGGCACATTCCTTTCATGTGTGTGTTAAGGAAGAATAATCGAATGTGTGTGAAATTCATTTAATCTTTTCAAATTAGGAAAAAAGAACTTTCTCTGCTTGGGAAGATACAGAGCTCGTGTGCATAGCTGAAGCCAGATATGTGAGATCTTGAAAGTACATTGTATGGGAAGTAAACTCCCCAAAATGGCTAAGTCTATTTTATACTGGAAATTGATTTTCCAAATTAGCTTTCAAGTGTGTCGTTGTTATTTCCTTGACATAATGAGAGGCATGAGATTTGCCTGTTCTGAAGTACAAACAGCTCAGAATTGTAATTAATTTAGGAATGGACTTAAACAGCACTCAAAACTGGTATGTTAATTAAAACATTTGAAAAATAAAGGCCATTTTGGTGACTGTTTTTGTAGTTTTGCTTCCGAGTATCTACAGTGCTAATGTGATTGCTATAATCTACTGACAGCTGTCACAAAGAATTAATTATTACTTGTCTTTATTCAGTATTTAAAGTGTGTACATTGCTTGTTAGTATAATTACTCCTGTTTATAGATTCCATTTGCCTTCCTGCCAAAGGTTTAGTGGCATATTTTGTTTTGGCAACAATATCTCAGTCTTTCACTTTCTGCATCTAAGTTTACACTTGATGGGTTGGTTGTCTTGTCATCTGCTTAAATACAAGTGTAGTTCATTGTTACAGATTTTTGAGGTGTATTTGCTGCTTTACTTCCTTCTGTTGTGTGTTATACTTCCTTGTTCTTTTTTTATCCACTTTAAAAGACCAGTTACATCCCTTACCCTTCTCTGACATGTATTTCTGTTTTTATGATTTTTGTAACGCCTGACAATAGAAGGAAAGAAAATGTGGGGTGTGTAGCCTCAGCCAGCTGACCCTTCAGCAGTTCTGCAGCACTTACAGTCTTACTTACAAGCGGAGGCTGTTTCTAGACGTTTTAATATGTCTGTCAGCCTGGTTAGTGGGATGTTTGCTGTGTGACTATGCTGGCTTTAAACAGCAAAGATTTTGGAAGAAGGGTAGACAGTGGAAGCGGAGGCTAGAGCTAGGGCATTTCTCAGCTACTTGAGGTTTATTATATTGATGAGGGTCATCAGACTTTGATTAGCTGGAGCACCCTGCTGAGATGCTGAGCTACTGATGGAAGATTAGAGCCAGTAAAGCAACTTTGACGAATAAAAATAGCCCATTTCCTGAGTTAAGATGTCACTGATTGTTGAAAGCGCTTCATGCTGGTATCATTGGCTTGCTAGAGTGCACAGGGTGGTCAGGGTTACCACCTTGATATGGGCTTTTGATAAGACAGAGAAGTGCAAAATCTTTTTCTTTCAACCTTATGCTTTGCTGCTGCTGCTGCTAAGACTGAACAACATATTTATGGAGACATTTCATTTTAAACCAGTTGCTGCTCACTGGAGTATGGGTGAGTCTGGTCAGGAACGGTAGCCTGGGTCCATCCCCAGCGCAGCAGCCAGGCGTGTTCCCTGGCAGCATCCCTGCGGAGGAGATGCTCTCCCTGGTCATCTGCCAGTGCACCAAATGTCACTACTAGAAGTTTGCTAGAAGACTGTGTTTGGTTTGTTGCTTCGGGGTGGAGGAAAGCATTAAAAGAGAAAGGGCAGTGAAAAAGTGGACTGTGAGAAAGAGGTGAAGAGAGGAAGGAGGATAAAGCAAAACAATGGGAAAACTGCAGTTGTCTCACTGAAATTCATAGAATCATAGAATAGTTTGGGTTGGAAGGGACCTGCAAAGGTCATCTAGTCCAGCCCCCTGCAATGAGCAGGGACATCTTCAGCCAGATTGGGTTGCTCAGAGCCCTGTCCAGCCTGGCCTTGAATGTTTCTAGGGATGGGGCGTCTACCACCTGTCTGGGCAACCCTGTTCTTTGGGCAAATGGTTGTCATTTGGTGTAAATGTGGTCCTTCTTACGCTGTAGTGAGAGACTGGCAGGATCTCCCAGACCGTGTTGTTATTCCTGGTTTGCTGGATACCAGTCTTTGTTGTTGTGATACTATGTGAAACTCTCAATGAAGCGCAGTTAGTGTATATGGCAAGAAAATAGTGTTCGCAAGGTTTAGTGGTTCAATACATGAGAGATAGTTCCTTTTAACTGTATATTTCTTTTCTAAACAGAAACTGTCTTTCATCGCATCTTTGAGGTTAAATATCTGTTACTAGATTTGAAGAGGAATCGATAGACTTCTTTTACTTCTCCATGCTAAAGGGCTAAAGAACATTCTAAAATCAGGATCTAATTTAGACTAAGCAAATTAAAAACAAAAAGGAGAAAATAAGCAACCTTTCCGTTTACTGGGAGGTCTCCTGCTGACTTGGAACGGAAACTGGAATGAATTCATATTGGAGGAGAAAATGTACTTTACAGGTGTTTTGGCTGTCTCGGTCTTCCCAAATTCTTTTTCATAAGGAGTTTTTCTGCTTCCTGTGGCCGGCAGCCCTTCTCCTTCCATGCCCTGGAGTGTGGGCACTGTGCCCCCTCAGCAGTTTGTAAGGACAGGTTTCCTCCTATGTGAAAGGACCAGTAACGCATCTGGGAAATTTTCAGTAAAGTTTTGCTGTCATTTTATGTACATGTTGTATAAAGTAAAAGCAATGCCCTTATTTTTGTTACTCATTGCTGTAATTATTCTGGAAGTTGTAACTGGCTATTGTTTTGGATTTGATTGTGATGTGATGTATCCGTTCAAAATACCTTGACTGCTGTTTACTTCCGGACTTTGAGTGTTAATTCTTATGTGCAGAGCTGGCTATTGTCCCTTGGGAAGAGGAAATGTGACCATGAGAGTTCTTCTGTGCGTTCCAGATGTTCAAACCATCACTGAAGAGCTTGTGGTCGGCCTGGCACCACAGTGCAGCACCTCAGGCTGCTCTCCTTTGGCTCTGCCAGAAGGGATCCTTGCATTTGGACAAAACATCTTGGAAGTCCATATGGATTTTTTTTATTTATTTTTTTTAAATTTTTTCTTGCAATTAGCAACTACTTTTTTCTTGTTGTGGCACAAACCACGTAAACGGGTCTAGCAAGATTATCACAGAAATGATGAACAAGTACAAATCTCTGAGTTTTACAACATCAGGCTTGCGGGTTTGCTTTCACATTCATTTACATATTTGTTGGCACTGCGATAGCTGCTTTTATTTTGTCATCTGTGGTTCAGTTGCAAATCAGCTAGATGTTTTACTTCTGCCCGTACTTAATTATGGCTGTATTCATTGTAGATGAATTCATCATTTAGATGGTAGCTCCTGCTGTAAGTATTGAGCCAAGTCTTTAGCGTGGTTGTGCTGATGTCAGTCAGGGATGTTCTGCCGGGCTGATGTTCATGGTATCTGTTTCGTTGTCTTTAATGGGAACTATAGGAAAGATTAATTGAGTAAAACCCCAGATGGTGTTCCAAGATGGCATTCCTTTAAATTGGAAGCCACCGGTTTACAGTAATGATTTTTTTTTGTGCTGTCACCTCTTGGTCTTTCAAGATTGGAAACTGTACTGTTTCATTTAAAACAAGAGTCCCAGGCTTCTCTAGGTGTTATTTCTTGAAGCAAAATCAGACTAACAATACTACAGATACAGGAAAGGGAAAAAAATCAGAGTGAGCTACCATTTTCAAGTGTTAGAGCATCCCTGGGAAAATACTGCCTTACGATGACATTTCTGAAACTTGTTCTAATAATAGTGATCATTTATTTGGGCTTGATTTTAGAACAAATGAATTTAACATCCTAAGAACATTAAGGAAATTCCAAATAGTGTCATTTTCTTGAATAATTTAAATATACGTATATAACAATTCAAATCTCAAAGACTGCAGGCACTTCAGTCTGCTTGCAATGAGGGATGGTTATCTACAGCCTCTAAATTCTATTTCAGACTCATTTTCATAAAAATATGAACCTAAGAGTGTATGTAAAATTATACGTTTAAATAAATGAAAGTTTCTTATCTTTGCTTCCTTCAGTACGTTTCAAATGTGATTATAAAATGTCATTTAAGAAGTTTTGCAAATAAAAGGTTCATAAACATAAAACATAAAAACAACAAAGCATTTCTGTGTTATTTTTAACAGTAACTATCTCACATTTGTACAAGGAACCTACACGAACAACCCTTTCTGAAAAGCAACATGATGAATATGTATCAACACAGTATAAGTGTGCCCTTGCTTGCTTGCTTGCAGATTACCTGTGCTTATGTTTTATTCGTGTAACACAATAAGATATTTACATAGTTGTCTGTGACAGAGATTTTTGTGATATTTTCCTTATAGTACCCAAGTTGTTTGCTGAATGTAGACTTGAAAAACAGAGTGATCTGATTCTGAAGTGGGAGAAATAGAGAGGGAGAAAGATCATCATCGGATTCCTCTTGTTTTATTAAAGGGAATTCATTTTTATGGTTTGTCCATTTTAATAATTAAGGGGTTCATGTTTGCTCAATAATTTATTTTCAGTTACGATTCCCAGTAATAGTTTTCACGTAAGCTTGCTTTTCGTTTCTGAAGCCCTTCTCCACTGTCCTCCAGGCAGCACTGGACTGGCACTCGGCACAGACTTGTGTGAAGGAGAGGGAGTTCAAAGAACAGCTATTAATCTGTCTAATGAATAAAATCCTTTGTAAGCACCATAACATTTTGAAATGGAGCAAGTTCCTGCATACTCAACAGATCTGATTACCATGTGACAATTACAGTAGGCTATTGTAGACGGTGAAAAGGCCTTCAGAGACACTGAAGCATATAATAATGTACTGGAAGTCGGCTTTAGTTTATTGGTAATATTCTGTTCAAGGTTAGGTTTTATGGCACCTCTTCCTTCTGCGTATGTTCAACTCTTGTTTTATCTTACAGTGCTAGCTTTTATGAAAGTTAATTGTATTTGATTTGACTTTTTGTCTGACCTGTCCCTTTTTATTAGCGTGAGTCTTAAGTAGAGTTCTGGTATCTCTTTGTTTCCTTGAAATGACCATAGCCTATTTGCTGTCTGTAGGAACATTTCTCTGTAAATCTGTATCTACAGTGTGAAACTGAGCAGGGCTGGCGTATACCTTCCAGCACTGTCATGCAGTCATTCATACTGTTAAATTGCTAGGGTTAGTTAGATAGTAATGTAGACACAGAATGAAATTTCAGCTCTTTTGTGAGTACCAACTCTAGTTAACTGTGGCAATCGACAGTGGTATCTCAGGTCACCAGCGTATGTTTGCAGTGGTTTTGGAGAGCTGAGGGGTCAGGAAAAGGGAGTGGGCACCATGCATCTGGCTCAGAAAGGGGTATGGATAGAGAAAGATACCAAGAAAGCTTTTAGAGAGTTGTCTTAAGGAAGGGGAGTTCATATATCAACCCATGAAGTAAAAATGAACTGATGCTGTTCTTTACCCAAAAATCCTTTGTCCCATCAGTGTGTCTATATCCTTTCCCAGCAGTGTTTAGACAGGAAAGGGACATTGCTAATGCCTTTTCCTCTGTGCCTTCTGTCTCCCAGCCTTGCCTTGAGCTGCTGATGGTGTAGGAACACAGCACCAGGCATGCTGGCTGCAACTTCAGTGTTGGTTTAAACAGCAAACCCGTGCTAGCCGCAAGTCAGGCACACATGAATACCTCCAGATTTTAGAGTAGGCAGGAGTTTTTAAAACCAGAGGTAGTCGGGCTTACTGCTTTCAAGACCCTTTTGTTAGAGGGCGGGGTGTCCTGGTGGTTCTTCAGAAGTGACTGTGTAGTCAGTGTTCGAACTGCTTGGGTACTCGTCACTGTGAGGACTATTGCCAGGGTTCATTGTGGGGTTGCAGATCTGCTTCTCTTTGACAAAAAGAGAATACCATCACAAGTATATAGAATTTTGAATAAAATATTAAACTTCCAGTAATGGATCAGAATCTTAATTACAGCCGGTGGACTTCCACTGCACTCTGGTTTAGCGATGCGTCTGGAACGGGTGGTCACAAGTTCCAGCGTAGCTGTAACTAACTGTAATCTAGGATGTTTATGTGGCTTAGTATCTGCATAGATGCTTCTTTCCAAAATGAAAAAAAGTTTGGTTTATTCTTCTGAAATTAACTTTAGGTAGACAATAAGCTTTGACTTGCTCCTTCTTTTCACAAGAAGTTATTTGAAATAGGTACTTTTTATAGCTTGACAAAAATAACTAGGAACATGGTAAATGGGAGAAGTGACAGATGCAGTGTGAGGACCTGGTGGTTTTAAAAGCCTAATACTTTGTGCTCTCCCCATGTGTCTTGAGAGGAGTCACTTCTGCACAAGGGGAGGTTTTGCTCCAAGAAGTAGCAGGTGAAGATGCGGTAATAATGCTGGGAGCAGAGGGCTGTGCCAAGAGGAACCTGTGCGAGCACTTAACCGGTGTGCACAGTGCAAAGGACTTTTCATGCTGAAATATATGCAAATGTTGGAAAGTTTGGAAAGGTTGCCTTTGCTCTTTTCTAGATGTTTTAAGCAAAATGTCTGTCTGTAAGATGATGTATCTTTCAAGGACAATCTTTACCGATACAGGATTAAAGAAATTATTCTCAATCTATTTTAAAAAATACTGTACAGTGTTTTATTCTGTCACTTGATTCAATGTCCAAGTTTTATTTTATAGTTTTCACTTTCCTTTCTACTTCTCTCACTGTTTATCCCACTATTACCTGTAAATATCTTACTCAGTCTGGATAGGGTATTGCTAACATTTGGCATTGCTTCTGAACCATTTTCTGAATAAACCAGTGAAATAGATTTAAGTTCATGTTTTTCCTCTGTGCTTCTTGGAGAAAGTACATTAATGATGATGCCAAATGAATGCTTTTAGAAACATCTTAAAATTTTATGTGGAACACTTGACCCCCAGTGTCTTGACGTCAAGCTGGGATAGTAATAGCCAGCTGTGGTGACATTTGAAAAGGCAGGGTGTTTCTGTGAGCAGTGATAATGTCAAATGCAGGTTAGGAGGCTGCAGAAGGGTAAGAAAGAATACTGCCATGACCCACAACCTCACACATCCCTGCTCTTCCAAACAGCCAGGGGGAAGAGAGGAGTGAGGGAATACCTGCACTGGGTAATTAGGAATAACAGTGTCCTGAATTCTCATCTTTTGCCCTCTCTGTATATAAAGAGCAAGAACAAATGTGAGAAACTCCTTCTTTCCATTTGTTGGCAAAACTTGAACTATAGCTTGGATAACTCACTTGAAATTGTCATGAAGAAATAGTGCTAATTAATTATAAACTGTGTAACATTGCCCTATGTTTAAGAAAGGAAGGCAAAGCAAACAATACCTTCAGTCACTTACTGTCATGGAGCTTTTGATCTTAATATTTTTGCAATCTAGTCGTCTGTTAATGTTTAGGAGAGTGCCTCTCAAAGAGATTATCCACTTCTTCCTGTTTTTAGCTGGATTACAGATCATTAGCAATCTTTAGATTCCTTTGTATAGGGAAGTGCAGTGAGAACTACATACACAGACGATATTTAATACTGCGCTTGTGGGCAGGCTAAGTTGCTAAGCCACTTAGGTACTCAACAGGTGGGGGGAGACTAGGTTAAGCCTTTCCTGATATGTCATAGCCTTTCACTGAACACATAGGGTTCACTTTGCACTAAAAATAGACTTCTGTTTATTATGTGTCTGATGAGACCACAATACCCTACAGGATACAAATACAAATGTTTTTAGTGCTAATCTAGTCAGTCTTCTGATTTGGACAATATGCTGTCTGTAATGTTGAATATTCTTTGCATGAAGCCCTAATGTATATTTTTAAATGCAACCTTCTTCTCCCACCTTTTTCATTGTCATTTTTAAAAAATTAGTTTATTTTCATTCTAGCAATATTTATTAAAGATTAAAAATGTAGTCCAAATACTGCTTTCTTAAATAGAATTTCCAGCACAAAGACAAGTACAAAAGCAAAATTCATGGATCATGGTCTTTTTATCAGTAGTCCTATTTCTGTCACCTTGAATGTAGAGATGGGGAGCTGAATTTTTATACAGGCTTCAGATGTTTATGAAATAAATCAAAAAAATATTTTCTGAGACAGAGTTCAGGTTTCCTGATGTTGAGGTGTTGTGCTTGACTCTTGTGTTTAGGGAACTACTTGTGTTTTACAGAATGCCATTTAAAAACAGGTCAGGTATAACATTTCTGTGATTAGCAATCCATCATTATATTACATTAAAAACAGTATCACAATAAAGGATTGTCTGAGAGAGCTTACAGGTGGAAAAAATGTGAGTTGAACAGGAAAATCTGACACTCATCACAGAACTGAATGTTGTTGATAGGTGTGCGGTTTTAGTGGCTTTAGGACATTCTCTTTATCATTGAATACAATGCGAGAACTATGAATAATAGTTTGTGCACGGCAATGGGAAGAAAAAATACATCAACAACTATGAAGTGTCTTAAATGAGAATAGCGACATACACTTTCAGGAGAAATTGCCAGGGAGAATTATGTTGGAGTATGCAGAGAATACCACTTTCCCCTTCTTTACACTTCCACAAACACTTAAACTTTCTACTTATAAAAGGACTTCCAGTGTCAAAGGTACAAAATTATCTCTCCAGTATCTCACGTATGATATTTACAGTCTG
Organism: Columba livia; assembly: GCF_036013475.1. Classification (NCBI taxonomy): domain Eukaryota; kingdom Metazoa; phylum Chordata; class Aves; order Columbiformes; family Columbidae; genus Columba; species Columba livia. Next base: position 26,788,631 of record NC_088603.1, read on the forward strand.
GTTGCATGTTTCCCCTCACAGTTAGGGTAGTTGTATATCTAAATCTGTCTGGTTGGTAGCACATCTGTAACAGAGAAAGCCAGCATTAGGGGATTGAAAATAACTTTGTGAGGAACCACCATTGCAGAGCAGGGGCCAAAATGCCCGTATGTTTGGAGGACGCAGGGCAGAGGATCGAGCTCTGCATCCAACTTGGTCACTGGGTTCTAGAAGCAGGAACCAAGTTGTAGGGACGGCGCTGCGGAGAGGTGTTACAGGAGTCATGAAAAATTGCAAAATGTGGCACTTTAATCTTAGGAAGCACTTCAGAAAAAGGTTTTAAAGTTTTTATTTGGGTATTTATCTCATTCTTGACCAGTGGTATGCCGCTAAATGCTGGTTACCTGATGTGTTGATACAGAATTATCCTGTGCCCATGCACAGAAGCACAGAATACTATCGCAGAGCAGCTGAGCTTAAGAGAGACGTGAGGACATCCTCCATCCAGCCCCCACCTCGGAGCAGGTGGAGCCAGACCAGGTTGCTCATTCCAGTTTTACATCTCCCCATCGCCAAGGAGACTCCGCAGTCGTTCTGGACAGCCTGTTCCTGCATTTGACCATCCTCACAGGGAGAAACCTTCCCTTCTGTCGACAATTTTCCGTGTGTAGGCTTCTGTCTGTGGCCTCTCGTCCTTTCCCTTGAGAGCTGTGATCCCTCGTTAATCCCTCCCGTAAGGCAGCTGAAGGCAGTGGCAAGGTCCGGCCTCGCCTGCTCTCAGCCCTCACCTGCTGTAGATATAATCCCAGGCGTAGGAGCGATGGGCCCTGGTGACACCAGACACAGTCTTTTCAGCAGGGCTGTCGGCCTCTGACCTGCTGGGAGTGCACCGTGCTGGAATTCCGTTTTGGAATCTCTATGGGCATTCTGGGAAACTCTGCAAATTATCACTTTCTAAGTTGAAAACCAAAACAAACAACAACCCAGAAAATCCACTGAGGAGGAGTATAGCATCTTGTGTTTTAGATGCATTACAGATTTATTAGTGTTTTATCCAAATTTTCCTTCACTTTGTAACTCAGTTATGTTTTATATATGACATATTTAAATATTTACTAATAAACATCTAATATTAAAGATCAATATTAAAGTGTTAAATGTTTATACATAATACATAAATGTATGAAATGTAAATCAAAGTGCAAAAACTAAACATACATATAAAATATTGAACTATTCTAGAGAGTAATACAATAAACCTGTATTATATTTACAGTATGAATTTTATTGCAAAGCTTCATTTGTTGGGAGGAAAGGTTATTTTTTAAATTTAACATGTGGAATGTCACTTTCCTTCTTTCGCTTAATATATATGCTACCTTGTGAATTATAATGTAAGAGAGCTAGCTGCTAGACATAAAACGACAGTCAAAAATTGGTCAATGCTGTGAAAGAGTTACGCAGTTTACCACAGGATCCTCCCTGGTGAGTAAAGGTGATCTGGCATTTTTAATACAACAAATAAATCAATCAGTGCATTAGGAAAGAATGGGATTAGCTAACGTGTGATGCCTTAGAAAAGGATACAGATAGTGCAACTTTAACTTAATCCTGCAGCCCTCTTCAATAAAAATGTGTTTGGGGAAGTTTATCTGATATTTGACCCTAGAGAAGCATGTCAAGGGATGGATACTGGAGCTCTAAATTGTTTTCCCACGTGAAGGCTGAACGAATCTTCTAGCTGTAACACGAACTGTTCATGTTATTTTTCTATGAAGGATAAATGTGTAATTATGTCTTGAAAAACTGTTTTCCTTGAAAGTTGGTAGAGAGAAAATTGAATGGTATGATGGAGCCAGGCTCTTCTCACTGACAACCGATGATAGGACAAGGGGTAATGGGTACAAACTGGAACACAAAAGGTTCCACTTAAATTTGAGAAGAAACTTCTTCTCAGTGAGGGTGACAGACACTGGAACAGGCTGCCCAGGGAGGTTGTGGAGTCTCCTTCCCTGGAGACATTCAAAACCCGCCTGGACACATTCCTGTGTAACCTCATCTGGGTGTTCCTGCTCCAGCAGGGGGATTGGACTGGATGATCTTTTGAGGTCCCTTCCAATCCCTAACATTCTCTGATTCTGTGATACTGGAAATATATTTGGAAGAACGTTTGTTCAGTTTGCTGTGCGCATACATGATGCTTTTTAACAAAAGGATTGCCTCACCAACTAGATTTTTGTGTGTTCTCTGAAAGTTCTTGAATAAGGAGTGGGAGTGCGGGGCTCAGAATATGAGGGCTGTTTGCTGGTCAGCATTTCAGCTTTCGCTGTACAAGCAACATTTGGGAACCAGTTTTTTTTTATGATGTGAGAGAACTATTGTTTAAATAGTTGAGAAGTTTTGTTTCACCTGTAATACATAAGTACATATATAATATATATAAAATATACAAGCATGGTGACTTAAATTATTATCTTATAGAACAGATTTACATTTCATTGTTTTTGAGAATCAGTACTGTTCGTATTTAATTCATTGTTTGCTTGGTTTCAAAGGTCTGCATTACAGAATTTAGACATGCAGGTTTTTTACAGCCATGTGCAATGTTCCCACAGGCCAGAGTAAGTAAAAGCAAAATAAAAAAGTAGAGGAATATGTAATTAAAATATAAATCCAGTTCTCAGGGTGCTGTATGCAGATATTTAATTAAGATGTTATCTGGATAACTGAAGAACAGAAATAGCATCTGTTCTAAATGGCATAAAATTAATATTAACTTGTTCTTCTTAAATGTTTGAGATAGAAGAGTGGGAAAAAAAAGAAAAATAGAAAAGACAAGGAAATGTTCTTGTGTCAGATTCTAGATGAGGAAATCACATGGTTCTTTACAAAAGAGTAGCTTTTCCACCCTTGTCTGTTGACAAAGAGAAGTGAACCCTGGCATAGCGTTGTTTAATTGCTCTGTGTGTTAAAAATAAAGAAAATAATTCTGGATTAGAAATCGCTGGTAGTTTCTGGGGCGTGTTATTTGTCATGGTCCCTTTGCATTTGGGTCAGGTAGCAAGGCAGAGTAGAAGGGAATTTGTCAAGATCTTTCTACCACTTCTGTTTGTAGATCAACGCTCTTGCCTTCCCTGAGCATCAGTTGCCTATTACCTTTCCTTTGCATTTCATACATTAGCAGCTGGGAGGTCCATGGCCCAGCCAAGCCTGATTATACTTCAGGAGACACGTTCCCTAAAAAGAGGTACAGCTGTGCCTTATCTGGGAACCTTTGGGGTAGTTTTGATGTCTTAGCAGGTGATGAACCTTTGGAAGAGTCTCAGAATTTTCCAGTTCAGTGAATACCTGTGACCCCTGAGTAGGACCAATTTTTGATGCTGGGATAGTAGGCATTGTCAGCCTCTGGATACTGGCCTGATAGTGATTGTATTGAAAAGCACTGGAGAGATGTCTCTGTGACTTGTTTGGAAAGCAGCTCTCAGTGCTTTGACATTTGCTGAGATGTTAACGGGTTTTCAGGACACTGAGCTGGTTTCAGTGCACTTGCATTAGTACAGCGATACCAGAGTAGTTTGGATGGGGAAAAAAGTGATAGACTGAATCTCTCCTTACACTCTCATTGCTATATCGGGACTAGTTTCTGTGCTTTACTCAGCTATTGAGAGCCCCAGGGGCTGTTAACAGCAGTGATTCAGCAATATTCAGTCAAATACCTGATTCCCATTTAAATTTTATATGTACAAAGAAGCAGTGGGCCTGCAGTTGCCCTGGTGGAAAATCTGTATGGGCTGAACAGGATTTTTTTAAACCAGTTGCTTGGTAGTATCACATCTCCCTGGTCTGTTTTTTCTTCTCCATTCATTTTGATTCCTTACAGCATCTGTCTAGGTTGACTAATGAAAAGTCTCATGTTTTTTATACTTTCTGCATGGTAAACAAAATGAATTGAGAAGCAGCAAAATGGCAAAAAATGGAGATTTCTGTTTCATCCATTTCTACTAACCTGTGCGTGACCCTCTCTATACGGGGCCAGGCTCTGATGGACACTCTGGAGGTCACTCTGGCCTCCTTTCAGCAAGGCCTGGAGCTCTTTGATAACTGCCAGTTCATCAGCTTTCTCTCAGCAGAACTATATTAATTCCAGATACCTACAGATTTTTTTGATGTAAATATGCACCACTGGCTATTTGCTTTTAATTTAAATTTGGATTTTGGCTGTTTCTGCAAAGTAATTCTTTTGCCTTGTACTTCTCATGGTGTCTCCTTCCTGGACACCTCACCTACACCTTGCATTTTGAGGCTGTCTGCGTTTCTGTAGAGGTATTTGGAGAAATGGTTGAAGAAGTGTTCAGTTACACAATCTTTTTTATCTTCAGGAGGGCATGTAGACCAAAATGGGGTATTAGGTGATTTGTGTGTGTGTTTGTATATAGGTTAAGCAGTAGTTCTGTTTACTCCAGGACATAGCAGATGAGTATCTTCAAGTATCTCACTGTGCCTTGGTGGCTTCCAAGATCTCTTTTCTCTACAGCTTGTTTTTCTTCAGTTGTCTTTCTGCTGAGGGAACTTTTTAGACAGTCATAGCTCACATCAAAACTTCTGTAGCAGGGGTGTCTGGCACTTTTGTTTTTATCAGAGATGAACTTACATTGACTATATTCTTGTATGTGTATATACCGACTATATTACATTCTTTCTAAGGCTTTCTGATATCGTTTCACCTATTTCATTACTTACAGTCATAAACTTGCAGGGCAAAGGAGATCGCCAAGCCACTGATATCTCAGATTTGAGATAATGTTTTTTCTTTTTTTCTGAAAATAATTTGTTTTTCAGAAGAAAGGAGTCTTTTAAAACATTGATGTTGAAAATGCTAAAGATGCGCCTGTTTTACAGAATCAAAGATGGAATTCCTTTTTTTCCTAGACTGTGTTTGATCAGTAGTCATATCATAGGCTTTAAAAAGCCATGTTCTTAGGAATACTGGTGCGTTTTTCTTTCTTAGGACAATTCGCCATCATATGTCATTTGCTTTCATTTAAATCCACGATAGAACTAGCAAGCAGGTAGGACAGAGAAAAATAGAGTTTTCTTGGTCTGCATGTCTACCAGCCTGCCGGCCTGGTTAACTTTCTGTGCAGCGTGGGGGTTATTGAGCCCATCGTGTTCCTTGAGGGGTGATGGCATCCTTCGCTTCAAAAGGGAAACAGATTGGGCATTAACAGCTGATACAAAACAGCATCTACAGTGTAGTGGCAGGGTTAGGTTCCACATCCATTGCCTCTCTGCAGGGCCGGGAGGAAGAAGGGCTGAGCCTCAGCAGTAGGACTGAGCTCGGTTAGCCAGGGACAGCACGATGACAGGATAGCAGCTGTGTCACTTACTGGTTCTTAAAAACAAATGAAGTGAGCTGTCTACCCACAAAAGTCAGCTTCTAGCAGAATTAAGTAGCCTTAATTAGGTATCGAACCATCCTGTTGGCCTGTTAAGTACACACGTGTGGATGAAGCTGCAAGAAGGTCTGTCTGTCCTGTAGCTGTCTGGCCTGGGCCACCAGGCAGCATTGCTCTTCTGCCAGAAACTGTTTCCTCCCCTTGGACAGCAGCAGCTGATACTCAGACATTAGAAGAAAAAGTGTGATATTACATGGTGAATTTGCTGGGGTTTTTTAAATATTTTGAAGATATTTATGTAATGAGGAGACAATACAGACATTTTAATGAACTGCTGAATGTCTCATGAGAGAGAGAATTGCTTTTTCAATGTAGAAAGTGCTGTCTTCATTTAGAGAAGAAATTGTGTTTTGGGAAAACAAATCTTTTTAACAAGGTCTTTTAAATGGATGACTAAAGGAAACAATGTATTAATGTAGAATGATTATTATATATAATTGATATTTGGACAATTATAAATGCTTCTTTTGGAATTCTGTTCTCCTGGCATGTTATTGGACAGGTTTACTTATGTATCAGCTGTTGGAGGATAGCTGCAAAAATATTTTAAGTCGGCTTCATTTGACTCTTCTAGAGAATAAAAAAGAAATCAGTTCTGATCTCATCCACTATATGAACACGAAATACAGTAAACTTCTGACCTGTTCAGTTTGAGAGAGAGGACCAGAAGTGCCATGATAAATATTTCATCTGCATTTCTTTCGTCGTGTAGGAAGATAAACAAATATATGTAAATTTTGTTAGAAATGTATGCTGATCATTTCACTACAGACGCATGCGATTAGGAGATAATGTGCAGCTACTGTAGCACTGAAACTATTCTTCATGTGACACGCAGCCAAAATGATGGTTAAGTAGGATGAACCCTTACACCTGCCTGGCTTTGGAGATCTAGCTCTCCAGGTAATCTCATGCACTCACCTGTTCTAAGCACAAAAATAATTGTTTCGGATATGGTAAGTGTGATGGATAACTTGTATTGCACTGCATGCCAAACATTGCTTTTTGAAATACTTTTATTTCACAATGTAAAAAACTTTGACAATTGTAAAATGTGATAATATTTCAGGTTGACAGAGCTCCTTGGATAATAGTGGTGACCTTTTGACTCTTATTTGAATAAACATAATGGATTTGTTTGCCTGCTGTTGAATGTTGCCCAGAAGCAAAAATTTGATTTTGTTTACCGGACGTTTTGGGGGTGAAGTGTTCATCCCACTCCATCTATGGCGGGCACCAAGGGCTCGTCCCCTGCCTGCAGGTGCGATATGGGAGCAGCCAGCGGCCAGGGGAACTTCCAAACTTCCAGGGGCGTATTTGCTTTCCTCCTCCTGCCTGCAGCCTGCCAGGCCTTCCCCTCTGCAAGGGGGCCCTGGGTCTCCGGCCGAGCAGAAGAGTGTCCTTGGGCTTTGTGTGCACCTGCGCTGTGCCTTGGTTAAACCAGGGCTGCTCCTTGCACCTTCTGTGACCACTGAATACCTTTTCATGGGTGAGATAGCATGTGGCACCTTGAGTGGATTTTAAGTAATGGAGAATATAGTGAATAAAATGCTTGTTTTGGAAATAATACTTAACTGTTACTTTTCTAAAACTACTTACTTTTACTTGAGCTATACAATTTTGACGTAGAATATAAAATATGGCTGATAAATTTGCAGCTTTGTATCAAGACATTTCTGTATCTTTCAGTCATTTTGCTCCTAGGTAATACTCAAAGCTCCCCTCTGCCAGACTTAAGTTAGCTAGATTTACATACTACTTTTCTCCTATTTCATTTCTCTTGGAAGTACTTCTACATGTCACCAAAAAACACCTCACCGTGGTTCTTCTTTTGAAGCTGTGATTTTGGCTTTTGGATTGTAACTTCATGCAGCAAACTGAGCTGCTACATCCCCTCTGGCCAAAGCTGACTTCTGCAGCTACGATCTTCGCTTTCCTCTGGTGCTGAGCACTCAAGCAAGGTGTACCCGGTACTAACTGTCTGCTCCAGCCTTGCTGTTAGCTGCTAACCCAGGGGCTTGTTTGGATCTCTCCTTACTGGAATTTGTGGTGTGGGCAGAGAGTTTGGATGGCTTACTGAGCATTTCACAAAAGCACGTCACTGAACTGCTGGTATACCTTGTGCAACCTGAATACACAAACTGCAGTAAAAAAAAATAATGTTAAAAATGCTAAGTCATGCTATAGGGTTTTCAGCATTAGGAGACCATTGCAAGAAAACATTTTGCTCTGGAGAAAATTAAATTTTCTTCTTTTTTTTTTTTTTTTAATAAATATAATTTAAGACCTTATGGAAGACAGACAAATGGGACTGCGTTGATGGCGAATGCCGGTGTTTCTCTTACTTTATTAATCAGTACCCGCAAACTGCCAGATTTGAGGCTTCTATCTCTTTCACCATAACTTGTTGTGTATTTTATTTTACCTTGTTATTAGTAATAGACTAGAAAGTAGTGAAGAGAACAGTTTACTATAAAATTATTGCTTGCTTTTATTACCTAGTAACATACAGGGTTTTTTCATAGCCATAATTTGAGAAGAGCTTTTTCCAGTCTTACACGTTGTTTCTAGCAGTTCGGGACCATACCCAGTGACTGTCCTGGGTGCATTACACTCACCTCATTGGTTTTGTTACTAGCTGTGAGCTCTTGGGTTTGTATTGTGGGATCATCAAGGTTTAATGAACCTCATGAGGGTCTTGAGCCACAGAGGAGGTATGAGATTTCCATCGCTCAGTTACAGGTGGTTTGTTTGGCAGCCTGCATTAAGGATTTTAGTCATTAATGACATGCCATGGAGATGGTAGACAGAGGATTTATTTGTTGTCACTGGCAGCGGCAATCTCTTAGGGTAGTAGAAGAACAGCAGTTTGTAGTGGCTTCCATGGGGGAGGGTTGACCTGGATTCAATTATCTTGCATTGCACATAGAGGGATTTTCATTTAGGTGATTATCATGTAGCAGTAGTCTCTTGCTGACTAATATCTGGTTCCCTACGTAAGTCCCTAGTTAATCCAGCATTTTTTGAAAGGCAAAGCGACAGCCTTTAAACTGTTCTTACTACTCAGTGGAAGGATTTTTGTCCTGATGTATTTTGGCAGAAATCAATGCAAGCCATAAGACAATTAACTTTTGGTGGTACAAAGAAAAAGCTTGAGTATGAAGAATAACTCTTGTATCTAAAATGCGTTTTGTGTACACGTGGAGGAACCCATTTTGTGCATCTGGTTTTCAAGCACCTATGCTGGAACAAAGCTCAGAAAAGTCTGCTGGGTTAATAAAATACAAGTTCTTTGCTAAACAGAGACATGATGGCTTTCCCATAAATCTGTTTCTTGTAAGCTAAAAGCCATAACATAAAGACATAACAATTACAGCTTGTATTTTTATTGTGCCTTCTTTATTGAGGTACATTATGACATTTATCAGAAATAAAATTCAGCTTAGGGCATGGAGGGCAGTGTATATTCACCATTTGAAAGCTTGAATTTAAGGAAGATTATGACAATTGCCCTTTTGGCAAGACAAACAGGCTTTTAACCCGAAGGTAGGTAAAGTAAGATTACTTTAATACAGCTTTTATGAGGCCTGCCTGATCAGATAAAATAATTTTTAAAACTTGAGTTGAAGCAGTGTCTCATACCTTTCAGGATAAATAGGCAAAAACATGCATGATATATTAAAGTTGCTTTTAATTCGAAGTACTGTCGGACAGTTTTTAGTTAGCTGTTGCTGTAAAATTACCAGTTCTCTGCATTTTTTTTCTGTGACAACCACCTACTGTTGATGTTCTGTGTGGTACCAAAACAATTTAGCCATTTGGGTTAAAATGTCATTTGAAAAGTTAAGTAAAATGATAAATGCCCTACACTGTCCAGTGTTGCAGTTGACACCCTTTTTCTCCTCCAGTATTTTGTGCACTGCTCTCCTTTTTTGTGGTAACTGTGCATTTTGCAAGGGGGGTGCTCATGCTTCCGGAGATTTTTGAATTCTAAAGAGCTGAGATTTTCCTTTTTCTTTGAAAAAAAAGTGGAGGGAATCTGTTTTATATGTATGGAAATCTGTCAAAACAGTACATTATTTGGTCTAGACGCAAGAGGGGACCTACATGGCCAGTATGGGTTCTTCTGCCCACCTGTTTACTCCAGGGTTCAGGCAGCAAGATCGCATTCGTGCAGCTGCTGTGGATCTGGCTAATCCTATTGGTCTTGAGAAATAAATATGTTTGGATACATTTTTACCTTCTGGCATGCAGTTTCATTCATTTTACTCATGAATAATCTGAAAGAATATTTCTTCGCTTTAAGACTAAAGTGGTTTATAGCATCCTTGTAAGCACTGTGGCTTATTCTCACTTGGCTACGAGGAACTGAAAGCTAAAACTTGAGCCGACTTATAGACAGAACTGCGTTTGTGGTTACTCAATTTACCAGTAGGCTTCTTCAAATTGTAATTTTGTGCTATTTTCCAAATTTCAAATATTACAAATATTTTATTTGTTAGCAAAAGGTGTTTTTATTAAGTTTTTTTTTTTTTTTAGAATCTTCAGAGTGTTTAATCAATAACAGTAAGGTTAAAATTAAAGTTTTCAGGATTAAAGTTTTACTAGCTTGACCGTTTTGATGTCCAGCCACATATTTATTTTCCCACACTACCTGTATCTAATTCCCTCATCCAAGACAGTGGTTTTATTCACTATTGTTTTTTTAGGGATAAAAAGCAGTCAGGAGTTACATATGTTTTGTACCAATTGCCTGTCATGCAGTTTCCCAGTGAATGTCAACATCACTTGTGGTTTTCCTGAGCTAGTGATAACTTTTGTTAGTAATACTAAAGAAGGACCTGTAAAGATTGCTTTGAATTGTTTTCTGTTTTACCTTATGTTTGTTCTATGGAGGGTTGATTAGGAATAATAGTAATGCCCAAGGAAAGAAGCCTTTCAGCATTGATGGGTATTCTTGAAACCGTAACTATAAACCAGTATTTTGGAAGATGTAATTGGATGTGTACTTTTTTTTTGGTTGTGGTTTTGTTGTTGTTGTTGTTGTTTTTGTTTTTTGTTTGTTTGTTTGGTTTGGTTTTACTTAGAGTTTCTTGAAAATAGCTGAGGTTATATATGTAAATATATTCTAGCAAAGCTTTGTAAGATCAGTTTGCTGTCTTCCTCTGGTTTTTCATTCACTGCACCAAGTTTAGAAAAGAGTCACAGCCTTACTGATTTCTTTAGACAATGAAAACTAGCTGACTTAAAAATATTTGTCAGCAGTTTTTAGAGATATTTGGGTGTGTTCTCTTTCTTCATTATATTAGACGGGGATAACTGTTAAAATAATGCTAAGATTATTGAAGGGCTTACTGTATTGGGTTGATACTCTGTCATACACAGATTATATCAATTTTAATTTGTTATCTGGAGTACGTCCAGCTTCCTCTGAATGGTGTCTGTTTTAAGAGAAACGTGCAGCTGTTTGTAGCCAGAACACAGTTACTGTGAGTGACAGTGGTACCAGCTGTGTGCCACACACTTCAGCGGTTGGATAACTGAGCAGTGTTCCTAGAGATGCCCCTCTGTCCACTACGTTGACGCAATATACGGAGAGGTTCTTCTGTAGCTTTTACAGTCTTCCATCTCTGCACATGGTAAATGGTGCTTTCTCCTCCTCTGCTTGGGCAAACCAGGACAGAAAGCTGAGCCTCATGTTTTAATTTCCCTCACAAAGGCAGAATGTGTCTTGAGCCTCAGCTATTTCTGTCTGAAGCAGATCAAGAAGTTGCATCTGTAGGAGAAGAAAACTCAGAGGGCTTAAGTCAGTTGTGGAGGTCCAGGAGTTTGTTGGCCATCCATCGGATTCCATGGCCACCTCTGCAACTGGCGTGTGGCTGGGACAGCAGTGGGCTCACAGGTAACCCCGTGTCAGTCTTCTTATCCAGTAATGGACATGGACGGGCATAGCGCCCCACTTGCTGCTTTGCCCAAACGTAGCCATGCATGCTGGGACTATTAGGGACTTGCACAGGGGGATGCTCCGGAAATCACAGAACAGTAAAGCAAGATGTTCCTATGGGGAAAAAAATACACCAAAATTCTTGAGGAATAAAAAACCTCAAAACTCGAAAAAACTCCAAAATGCACAAATGCGTCCTTCTACTTTCCCACAGCAGCCAAGCTGAAACTGTTTTCTTCTAGAACAGAGAGAGAGCAAAAAGAATATATCATCCCCACTCTTCATTTATTTGACTCCTGTAGCTTCCCTAAATTGTATTCCTGCATGCTGAATGGCAGGAGCTTGACAGGAGTCAGGACTCTGCAGGTATCAGTGGAGAAGGCTCATGTTCACTCATCAGCATAGGAGATGGTATTGATGGAGCCAACAAAGGTCTCCTGCTTTGCTTTTCCGAGGCACAGCGATAGCAGCCCTGGAGGCAGTGTCACTGGGCCTTACCTCAGTGTCTTTGGCACACCCACCACAGGCACGGGAAACCTGGTGGAAGAATGGGGGGCTTGTACCGAAAGCTGGGGTGCCCACAGCCTGGGCTCCATAGAGCTCCACAGACGCCTTCTCAGGGTGGATGGCACTGGGTGCTACACTTTGTGTTTGGTTCTCCAGAATTTCAAATCCATCACAGACTGGTGTGTAGGGAACATCAATAAAATTTTAATTTGTGCAGTAAATTTGGGCACGGAGAGTAGGACTGTGTAAATACTTAATGCAAGCAAAACTCAGTTTCTATACTCATTTAGTTTTTCCATAATTCGAGGGATAGAGTGAAAAACAATCATAATATAGACACCCATCTCTCCCTCTTGGTGTTGATGAAGTCAATTTGCTATTGACTTCAAGGGAGTAATATCAGACTTTGTGCTAATGTCATAGCAAACATCGAAGTTGAAAAATGTCCAAAAATAGAGTTGAATTGAGTCACTTTAAATGTATTTATCTTGAATCCCCACTTTGTGGTATTATTGCTGTAGTCTCATCCCAAGCTAGCATTATTCATTAATACCAGCTTATCCTCATGATCCTTCTTTCTCTTTGTCTATTTGTTCGGATATACTGTGTGCACACATTTGTAACCTTCTGTTTCTTGCGCCATTAATACCGCATTTTAAATTGCACTTAGAGATGGTGCATTTGAACCAGTTACGCAGTCAGACCAGGGAATGAACTCCTGTTCTTTGCTAGTGTGAGAGTCTCTGTTACCCCGTGTACCATATTAGGAGGCATTAGGAGGACTAAATTCCTCTAGAAATACAGAATGTCTGATTTTTGAAGCATTGGTGTGATTAACTGCAATGTAATACAGTTGGTATGAATGCTTAATGGATAAACATTCTTTTGCTTACCCTAGGCAGCTTTACATCTTACTAGGATGCAATTCATTGTGCTAAACAGTGCAAATGTGAAACTATCATTAGAAAAAATGCAGTCAGCCAAAATGAATTCTGCCTGCAGGTGCAATTAAGGGATTGGTAAGTCTACAACATGAAGTAACTGAGTAGTGATCTGGCACTGAGAATGCTGCATTGCACTTTCCGTTTGAAAGATGTTTACAGAATACAGCAAACCTTTTGCTATACTACAGAAGCTTTTCCCTTAATCCTCTTAGCCTCTGCCTGTCCATTTTTGTGTACAAGCAATGGCATTAACAGGCTGAACGGCTGGGTTTTGGTGCGAGCGGGTGCAACACTCCTACCAAATTAATGCAACACCCCATTAATTGGTCTTTTTTATGTCACTACATGCTGATACTAATGTGAATATAGCAATAGGCTACCAAAGGCTTTAGATTCTTTAGAATCACAAGCATTTTAGTCGATGTAGGAAAATTCATGCTTGTATTTGAAACTAAATAAATACCCTTTGTAACATGTGCCACCTTAAACTGGGGGATTATGTTCACCCTGTACAGAAGGCCGGTTGAAGGGCTGTCTAATATCTAGTGTCATACTTAAGCTATGCTTCAACTCATAAGCCGTGTCCTTAAGTAATGAATAATGTGTGGGCTGGCACTCTGCTGAGGAAGAGTTCAACACATCTCTGAGTTTTTCGTAATAGAATATAACAGAATTTCCCACGGTCATCTTAGGCCATGGGACCCTGTTCAGTTATCCGATCTCAGTTAAAGAATTCATTAAGTAGTATTTGTCATTAAAAAAAAATGCAAGCATTTCTTCGTTTAAGATTTTTATATGAACTTAGTTACTGTGAAAGGTGATGCTGGGATAGCTTTAGAGATTCAGAAAGGCTTCCACTGTGGTTTGGTGTGGAAGTGCATTTGCTTGTTGTGCTTTGGTCTGATGCAAAGCTGGAAAGTCTGCTGGTTTCTGGCACTGGAGATCCGGCTCCTTGGCTCACTTGTCTTTGCTGTGTCTGCAGCAATATCAGTGAGATTGCCCATTAATAACAAATGCAGTAGCTGCTGGGACTGAGACAAGGTTTATGAAAGAGTCATGAAAAACCTTTGGGGCAGTTGCAACTTTGCATCTCAAAAAGCAGAATAGGATTTGTATTGATGATGTAGGGTTGAGAACATTTGACACCAAGTCAGGCTGCTTCCACCTAACTCTTTTATTCCACTTCAGCTCTCTTCTCTGCCTTAAGTAACGGGATATATAGCCATGTGTACTATTTGTAGTACATTCTGTATACATATTTATATCTATATATAAAAAACATTGTATTAATTTTGTTCAGTTTATATAATATGTATTAAGTACACAATAAAATTAGAGTTGGATGAATTATCTGTATCATTTATTTGGTAAATCTCTTAAATCCTAAATGAATGCTTGTGATCACTTTTTATGCCCTTTTTTCCTTTGAATTATTTTCTTAATGGTGGTGACATCTGTAAGTGGATGAAAGGAATTGCTTATGAAATTTTGGTCATGTAGGTTCATTTTCAGTGAATATGCAGGTTACACGATTTATCTCTGCTGAGATTTATTTTAAACAGAAATAAGACTGTATTATGAATAGTCAATATTTTATTTCAGAGGTTTGCCTCCGAGAACGTGTGTGGCACTTTTACTCTGTTTGGCCATCTTGACGTGTAGGCTGAGGGAGAGTGCGATTTCTGGGAGAAGAAACACTGCCGTGTGGATTCATGGCGACATCGCTACTGTATGGCAGTCTGTACTAATTGGTACCAGAAACAGCATTCACTCTTGGCTTGCTCGTGTGTCACACTCTTGAAAGCAGAAGAAAAATCACACCCTCAGTTACGATGTAAATTGGCAGCGATTCAAGGTTCTGGAAGAAATACTGCAGCAGATTCAGGAATAAGAGTCTAGGGACAGAAATTGCAACTTTGTGCTCTCTTGTCTGTTTAAACTTGTTTAGGCATGAAAGGTCCAGACTTGCAATGTTATAATTAATTTGTCCAACTGAGCTCACTACAGACATTCTCATTGGCATACTTATTTTCGTGTTCAAAGATACAGTGAGTTCTTGAGCATGCTAGTTTGTTACCTTGGCAATAGAAGAACTTGCCAAAAGACTGATAAAATGTATCTGCTGTCACACTGGAATTGAATTTTCTTCTTAAATATTCTTATTGATATTTTCATTTTTTTTTTTTGTATAGCATGACTATCGATGTGCTCTTGTTGCAACTGCTCCTTGTTCTGCTGGATGGAGACACTCCCGAGGTGCAGGGAAACCTTTTTACTTTGCCCTGAAACAGGAGTGCGGTTACATTCAGCCAAAGCCATTCAGGTTTAAAGGTCGGTACTGCACTGCTGTAGTCAGGAACGTGTTAAATTGCTGTACCTAGATCTCCAGTCTGTCCGGGATCTGTGAAAGAAGTCTGGCAGGAGAGTTTTTCTGAGGAACCATGAGCTTTACGGGAATGCAATACAATGGAGCTTGTCTCTTGGCTCTTTTCCCTGCAATTGTCAAGCTGCTGACACAAAAAATACAAGGTTTTTTTTTTCCTATTTTTATTCTCTGTTTCTATATTGTGGATTACTGACCAAAAATAAACAGTAGAAGATTTAAACAATTGCAAAGTAAATTTTTTGTCAGTAACTTCCAGAAATAGAAACCAGCATTAAAAAAACGGCAAGGTCAAGGCAAAGGAATTAATTACCTATGAATCATACCTGTGAAGTACACCAAACTTAAAAAGTCTCCTTGGGGTTCCTGTATGATCAGTAAGACTCAGGATAGTCACCTCACTAGTCATTTATTCATCCCATTGTACTGCTGCATTAAAAAAACAACCCACTGTTCAAGAAAATTTAGACCCGTGTCTGCAAAGCTCATCAAACAGAATTCAGTGAAAATCATTTAGTGTGTACCATTAATGTAAGAGAAAATTGGAATATTCCATTTGTAATAATGGTTATGACAAAAAACATAATGAGAAGGATGGAAATAAAAAAAAAAAAAACTCACAGAACTGTAGCCAGTCACTGTGTGCAAAAAAAACAGGAATATTCAGATAAGACAATTCAGATATCTTTGTCAGCTTCAGGTTTCAGTGTACCTTGTTGTTTTACTCACTTATTAAACCAAAACTGAGCCACAGCAACCCTAATAGCTGTGCGAGTTGCGAATTCCATGCAAGCCATGTTTTGATTCCAATGAATCTCTTCAAGTCTGACCAGGGTGACTCTTTCAGAATAAGCAAGTTGAGTTACTTAGATTGCCTTCCAGCAAAAGGTACATCTGATATTCAGCTACTCTGCAAAGGGTTGTACACCAAAAACATGAAAAAATAGTTCATTAAAAAAGAACAGAGAAATATTTTTAAGCTTTTTGTGTTGAAGTAATTTGATATTTGCCAATGAGCGGACTGTTTGAGTTTTTAGGGTTGCCATGGGAAAATAGCTGAAGTTTTTCCAGGATTGGTTTGGAGACATATTTGCCCTCAACAACCTAGAGGCCATAATTTGTTGCCTGTGTCTAAAAAAGAGAAATGGTTCATGCTGTTTGTGTTTCTCATGACGTGATGTTCCTGAGGTTTCACCTGAGCAGGATTGCTGCTCCAAAGGGCAAGCCCAGACTACAAGGACTCACACCCATGGGATACAGATCAGTCTCCACTTTTCATTTTTTCACTGTACACCAGATCGAGATTGTGAACAAGGTCACTAGGAGTTGTATAATGAAGAGTGCTCAGTGTTAATGAGACCAGTATTACAATTTGTATAGCTTCTTAAGTATATCAGTATTAATTTGTTTTCAAAGGAGCTTATCTTGTTCTCAAGCCCCTTAGAAAGTCTGAAAAAACAGTGGTGCAGGGCTGTGGTCCCACTTGTTTCCAACAGGCTTTGGACCCTAAATCCACCTGAGATAGATGCAGCATGGGAAAGTTCACGTTCTGCCACTGCAAAGTTTATTTTTGTAGAAGTTTCATCCTGCAGGGAATTCCTTTTCAGCAGGAGTTCGATGTCACTGAAGGCACTTGGAGTAACTAGTTCTCAAACTGCAGGACACCCTCTCTCTCTCCTTGGTTTTGAACTGCTGTTGGTAGTGGGGCAGGCTGCTTCTCAGGTGGTTTTGTTTTGTTAAATGCTTTATTCAAGTGTTGTCCCAGCACTTGTTGCTTTGCAGAGATCTTATGTTCCAAAATCTCTGAAAGAAGAGCATTGCCTGGCTATGACTTTGAGTGTAATTAGCAGATGACTGGAAGTTGTCTGTGTCGTGTAGCCTTAGACTGGGTCAGCGATATACACTATTGTGGAGGAAGGAGGGAGAGGCTTTGAAAAATATATTAAAAAGCACAGGTGGAGTCAGAGGGGCATCTGTTCCTCCTGATGAAGGAGGTGGCAGCTCTGCTACCTCACTGATGGAGTCAAAATGAGAGCTGGTGTCTGGAGAAACCAAGTTTCTCAGAACTTACCTGGTTTTTGTAGGACTTGAACTGCTGGATTGTTTTTTTTTTCCAGATCGGATATTTTGAGGAGGGAAAGAGTCCCTTCATAAAGAGTGAGAAGAACTCACTCCAAGAAAAGAGCATCTTTTATCTCCTCTTTGATCCTTGTTAGAGTAGCACACACAATGCAGGATGTTTTCAGCTGAAGGAGTGTTGCTACTGTAAAAATGTTTACTTATCTTCTACTTTAGTTATCTAAGTAAAAATGTAACTTACCTTCAAGGAGCAAGGTTTTAGACAGCACTAATATGAAAACCTAGTATTTTCAGGAGATCTTAATCTCCTTTGTCTTATAACATTCATTGGTAATGACACAGTATTAGGCAAATGATGGTAAGGATTTTTTGTATTCTTAGAAATTACTCTGTAAGAGCAGATCTGTATTAGCTTTGATTTTACTCTTCAGTACAGGGCTTATTTTTACTTGCTAATTACTCTAACCTGTCTTAATTAAGAGTGACAGCCTGAAGTTTTTAGCATGGGGCACACATCTCATTTCCAGCAACAGTGACTTTGTATTTTTCTGCAATGTAGACAAATAGCGACATAAATTGTAACAAAACTAATACATCAGCAGTAAACCAAGTACAAACTGAATAAATAATTAATGGTAGGATAAATAACTTCACTGATTCTAGGAAATTACTTAATGAAGACAGGTGTATTAAAGAGGTCACACCTGAAACTGAGCAAAGGGAGAGTAAAAATCATATTTGTACACAGAAAATTTGAGATGACAGACAAAAAGAAAAATCTGAAAATTTTGGCCTTCCACTTGACTTAAGGAACCAAGAAGGCCACATTTTTATGCCAACCTACACAGAATTTAAGGTTACTTAGGGTCCCTGCAGCCCCCCTGAGCTGAAGCACTAGGACCTTCTGCTTCAACAGCAGTGAGTGCAGTGGAGACGTCAAAGACAGTAAGCAGGTACGGCCTTTCATCATTGATACCAGGAGATGCTGGCTACCACCAAAGCAATTTCAGTTCCATGTTTGGGCCTGAAACTGCACTGTATAAAATTTAAGATACTAGTTTCAGTGAAACGAGCTTTAAAGTGAAGTCTGTCTGCTTGTTTAACTGCTTATACTGGGAAGAAAATCACACTCCTGTCTCAAGCCGTGATTAGTCCATGCATTTTAATGCCTGTGTCCCACCAGGCAGCGTGACTGTGGCAGGGTTTGGGGTTCACATTGGTTGGGTGCTTCTCCCTGTCAACAGGCTGGATGCAGGACGTGCTGCAGTGGATGGAGCTGGGTGGATGCTGAGATGTGTTGGTGCTGCTGCAGGACAGTGACACTGTGGCTTTTTACTAGACATTGTCTTCATGGCTGTTGCAACAGACAGAAGACATGATAGCCTGTGTTAGTTTCCTAAATTAATAGTATCTAGAGATAATATTTTCCAATTTGTATCAACAAGTTGAACAGTTTGGTTGTGCATGTCAGCAGTTGCTCCTGGCTCTCTGTTGTGTGTCAGAAGAGGACACTCTGGGATGAAGAAGTCTAGGGCTTAGATGCTTGTAGGAGTTCAGAAACTAAAACCTGCTGTGCAGTTCTTTTTGCCAGCATTTCAGGCTGCTTAAAACAGGTCTTTCTCCTACAGAGCTTTCTGGGGGAAACCACAGGCTTGGTTTTGGCGTTAGGTGATTAGTTTCTTTCAATATTGCATCTGTCTAATTCCTGTCTGTGTCTCACCCCTGCAGTCGCATCTTCGGAAGATTTGTCTCCTTGGTGCTTCCCTGCTGAAGCGTTAGTGGCAGCTGATGCCCACGCAGGCTTTAGGAGAGTGGGAAGCCAGGAAAGCTGGAGGAAGCCTGTGGTGGCTCCTCCTCACTGACTCACTCCCTTTGGCTGTGACAAAGCGACCACATCGCAGAGAAAAGACTCTTTAAAAAAAAAATCACCTATTTCAGACGTTGTCAGAGCTTCCTCTCCTCCTTGAAGCTATGCTGTAGAGAGACTTTCAAGCAGAAGATAATGAATGGTCAAGCTGTGGTTTTGTTTTGGTTTTTGGTGGTGGTATTTTTTTTCTCTCATTTAGCTTCTTGAGCACAGCCAGAGTTATCCCCATTGCTGAGCCACCTCCTGCCCTTGTGGGGTGCAGCACAGGAGTGCTCCTCACACTGCTTGTGCTTGAGGTGTAACACGGTAGGTCACTGTCATGTCCATGAACATGTCTGATTCTTCCTATGGCGCTCTTATGGCTCTTCCTCACTTCTCTCTCCACAAGAGAGTTTTTCATCCTTAGTGGAGGAAGCCCAGCAGTCCAGTTTAGTATATTCAAAGCAAGGGATTATTGTACAACTGTTCGGAAGAAATTGTCAACTACCCTGCAAATGTCCCTGTTCCTCCTCACAGAGGGTAGGGAGGTGCTATCACATGCCATTCTAGACTTAAAGACTTTTCTAGATTGAGAAAGTACTGATGGTGGCATCTTTGTTTTCCTGAATGTCCAAATGACTTATTTAGCCACCGTCACTCCTTATTTGGATTCTTGTTAGCAATCATGACAAAACTTGTCTGAAATTTGAGCTGTTACTGTAATTAATGCATCTGATACAAAATATTTATGATTTCCACCCATGTCTGCATTAAAGACAGCCTCTGAGTTTTCATCTTTCCCAAGGTCAATAGGGTATATATAGCAGAAGCAGCCAAAGTAAATTGTTATTACAACCTTAATTATAATTAAGGTTGTCAAAGGATGAATCCGTAGCATCAGTTTGATTAGTCCCCCTTAGTGTTTGTACATTTCTGTTTTCTCCATTTCAGTGCGGGATAAACAAGTTTATTCACTTGGAGAAGAAAATGAGATAGGAAAGATAAGAACTTGTGCTTTAAGGTACATGCTCTCCAAATACGGACACTGTCTGTGCCAGATTTTGTTCCCTCCACTGAGGGAGTCCTCTGTGACTCTCCTCCAGCAAATACACAACACACTCTAGAGATGAGTTATGAAAAGATAAAACTATAAAGCAGTTCTGTAATTAATCACCTTCCCACACTGGATGTTTGCAGAGAGGTTGTGTACGGCCAGAAGACTACCTGATCATTCTCAGGGCTTCTCAGCAGGATATACGGAGAGATGACACTTTTGGCTGCTGCTGCTGTCTGCAAATAAGATGTGGAACAAAGTTGTTCCAAATTTTTCATTGAGCTTGTCATGTGTACCAAAGCAGTGAACATCAGGTGTTCCACTGGGAAGCCACATTTAAATTATGTGGCTGCTGTTTTTAAAACCATGGCTCCATAAAAGACCCAGGATACCCAGATTCTAAACTTGATCTTGCCTTGGCAGATGTGAAAAAAGGAGAGGATTTTGGATCATCCCAAGGTTAATAGCATTGCTTTTTATGACTGCAAGTATGCCTGAACTCTCAGTTCTCCATAATGGGACAGAAGATGACTCTAATAGGTGTCTTTGGTTGTTCTTGCCCAAGGATGGTGATAAAAGGAAAAGTGGAGATAGAGTGATTGTTGTGCAGGTTTGAGGAGAGGTTTCATCTGTGTTTACTGTTCATACAGGCAATACCAGCCTATTTTGCTGGCAGGTCCTATCTTCTGCTCATTGACAAATCTGCATCAGCTAGAGAATACTTCTGAAGATCAATCAGCGATGTCAAGCTAAGCCTGTTGGTGGCCACCAGCAACATGTATAGTAATGGCAGTGATGAGGTCAGGAGCAGAGGTTGTAATAACCAGTCCATGACTTAGCATCATTTTCAAAATGGTCTCTAGCACATAAGGGTTACAAAACCTTTACCCTGAATTTTCAGAAATAATAAAATGTTGGGGAAAAGTAGTAGTTTATTGGGCTTGCCTGGCATCATTATGGTGAGGTAATGGCTGTGATGCCTACTCCCCTCCCCAGAGTGGGTGCTAGAGGCATGACTTGCTGGCAAACGTTTGCTGTAACTGTTGGTGCCATTTTTTGCAGTTCTGCCCTCCCATGATGATGAAGGTGATCCAGCTCACCCAGATGACTGAGTTGGATCTTAGGTGCTGGTTTTGCCTTCTGCACAGAGGCATGAGGAGCAGGCGTTCTGGCAGCGTTGCAATAGTGGGTGGAAAGCCTGGTTTCATAATCGATATAGCACAGTGATCACCATCGTATGTTGGCTGTGGCCCCTGGGATGGAATAACCTGGTATAATAAAGAACTGCACATGAGAGACTATTTATGTGTGTATTAGACTTGAGTAACTTGAAGGTGTAGTCAGGCAGCTACTGCAGCAAGATGCCATCCACCAAGATGCAGTTCTTCCTCAGCTCTTTCTTTTTGGTGGCCACCAGTCATTGGAGCAATACAAAGCTTGGATGGCAAGGTATTCAGCAGCAGCTGAACCCAGGATCAGGTCTTGTTTCTTAGCACAGCTTGCAAAGACAGTATAGGCATACCCAGCGTATACTCAGTATGTTTGGGACTTTCTTAAACACAACAGATGAGGCATTTTTAATGTTACAGAATTTATAGTATGCAACAGAAATGACATGGCCAGCCCTTGGCGAGGATAGCCCATGTGATTCTTTGTAGTTTATCTCCTTTCTGGCTCGCTTAAATAAAAAAGAAAAGTTGGCACTACCTACTGGTTACTGCCAGCAAAATTCTGTAAACATTCTTGATAGTTGAGAGTTTTGAGAAAATACCTCAAACTTTTCCTTTTTCCAAGACTAATCTGTTTCCGTCTTTCTGGTCTTATTCATAAAATGAAGTATTAGAACCAAAATGTGGGGTTTTTTTTCTGAATTGGAGTGTGCAATATATTTTTATAGTTAGTGACATGTCTTTTCTAGATTGTGCTGTGTCACTGCCCTCTGAAAGAGAAGCAAGTATGCACGTATGTGTATGTATGATTTCCCTGGGGGTGCCACCCAGGGTACCTGACAGTAATACCTGCTAATTTGATCATGCAGTTTGTCATTATTTTGGTGCTGGTTGAATCACTGATGGCTCTCTTTTATTCACTGTAGAGAAGACAGAAGTATATTCTGTGAACAACAGTGTTGGAGTGAGCCCATCCGTTCTTCGGGGTTTGCTGGGTTTGATATGCACATTAAGCACTGGTATCTGTTGGGTTGTTGCCGCTGTTAGTTGCTCTTTGTTTCCACTCTTGCTGGATTAAATGTGCTGTTGTAAATTCTAGTAAACATCACAGGTGAATTCATGGAAGCTTTTTTGTTTGTTTTGTTTTGTTATTTTGTTTTCTTTTTCTAAATACTTGGAGAGGTGTAAGCAGAGATTAAGATGGTGTATTGGATTTTCCTGAAAAAGAGCTCTCTTTAAGTGATGACTCAGTAGACTTTATTGTAGTGGGTACTTGGCCAGTGTGATGGCAAAACCAAATCTTCTAAATCACAGGGGATGGGAGAATTCCCATGAGTCTGAAATCCCACACACATTCTAGGAAATAGCAGCGACAGACGTGGTGAAGTAGGTCTACTTAAATCAATTTAAGCATACTTTCAGGAAAAAGTTAGAACTGTTTATTTTAATTTTAGCAAAGTAAAGTCTTGAGTGACAGTTCTTTGACTGTACTGAGCAAGCAGTTCGTGACTGTGATGGATAGACTATTTCACAAAGAAATAAGATTTCCAAGCACAAATTCTGTTTTCTTCATTTTAACACCTAGAGATTCATTTAATAGAATCAGTCAACTGTTAAATGTGATTGTGCAAAATGAGGTAAATGTCATACAAGAATATCCTCCTTTTTCCCCTAATCAAAAGACATGTTGGAGGCAGTGGACAAGATCATATAACCAGTGTACAAAAGACAGTGAGTTAATGCCAGGTAGGAAACGTAGACTGTTTTACCCTGATGCTGTCAGTGATCCTGCAATCTCAGATTGAATGCTTAGGAGAGATACTAGATAAGGGTGGCCTGATGTATTTGGAGACATAACGATAAATGTATTCACTACTAACAGTATCTTTAGTTCCCTTGTGTGTGCAGATCTAAATATTCCAAAACAGCAAGCAAGGTCCAAGAAGCCTTCTCTTCTGTCTAATCTGGTTCAAGAAAGACCATCGCAAACACAAACTCAATACATGATTTGATGCTTTGAAAGAAAATTGTCCTGGGGCATATCTAGTCACTTGGCAACAAATCTGAAATTGCTGCCGCAATATACTAATGCCAGTCATTGAACATAAGGAAAAGAATGGGGCTAGTTAACAAGATGAAAAGGAATTTAGAAATAAACTTATTTTGTGACATGATTTTTCTCTATACCTTACCCTCATCTATTCTTTGTCTTCAGCAAACAATGTTTATCTGCATCTCTCACCATCCTTCAACAGCTAGTGTCTGTATCTCCATTTTCCTTGAGAACATCTGTCTTTGTTCTGTATTTGAAACAAGTGTCTCTCGTCATGTGGATAAATGAGACAATCCAAGCTAAACCCACAGCTGTTGCTTTTAACCTGTACTCGCTTGCATGACAGCTGCATTTTAGACATAAAGGTCTGTGGTCATACCTTAGCTTGGTAGTGCTTTAGTTGTGTCCAGCTTTACTGATTGATCCCCGTTTTGGTCGGAGTCAGCAGGAATGAGGTTGGGTTTGGATATGGAACCCTTGGTGAGTGCAGTGGCCTTTGACAGCAAACCACTGAGAAGGGCAGCTGGAGGTTCCCCACCAGCCCACAGCGGGGCCTTGCCGTGCTGTCCCCTGGCTCTTCTGACTGATCTGTACTAGCATCAGAGTAGACTAGATGGTTGCTGTGAGTTCTACATCTCAATCAAAAGATAGATGTGATGGCCTTCTGTCCTGTACCTGCTGCTTTTTCACTGCATACAGCCTGGCATCAGTATATCTCCAGGCTTTTTCTGTCTTGATATGACTACGTAGAAAACCATGCTCATGATTCTTCCTGTCTTCAAGTGTTGTGAGAAGTAGCAGACGGGGTAGGTAACATGACGAAGGCTTTATCTTGTGTCAAAGAGGTTTGTGAAAGACTTGGAGTAACAAAAGATTTTCAGAGCTCCTGTGTCAGGCTGTTGAGCTGGTGAGGCTACCTTTTGTTTTGTTTTCCATTGCAACTGGGAGTTCAAACACCCAGTGGGGTTAACAGTGGGAGCAGAAATTAACACATAGTTCAAGGCATTTAAGAAATACCCAGTGCAGATGCAATTATTGCATCTAGAAACAGAAGCTTAGGGAAGGAGTTGAAGGTGATCGCTTACATTTTGAAGGAGTTGGCTGTTCCACAGTTTCTCCATTAGTGTGTTGCATGGCCAGAACTTGCACATAGATTTTGCAGGTCATTTTAGACCAAGCAAATGGTTGTGTTTTCTTATGCTTATCTCTGTGTCAGTGTCTTTTCTCCAATCTTACACATACTAAAGCAGCATAAAATGTTCAGCAGCATTGGACATTTACTATGTGACTTACTTTACTTAGCTTTTGGATATATTTAAGAAGGCTTCTGAGGAACACAATTTAGTTAAACCAGTCTTTCTTGCATGAGTATCACTAAAATGCAATGTGAGATAGGTTTGTGAATTCTAGTAAAATGCTTATAATCTCAGTCTTCTTGGACAAGGCAGTTTATTAAGTGTTTCACGTTGATGTAAAATACAGGAGTTAAAATTTCCGGAGAGTGACTAATGTCTCTCTGTTTCAACCACTACTTTATGTAAAGCTGAGAGGGTTTTTGAAGTAGCTTTGCAGTAGCCATTACACAGTTACTGTACTTACAATGGTGTTGAATAGTATTTCTGTATTGCAATTTTAATATAACTACTATTTAAAAGAAAATGATCTGCACTAACAGCTTTTCAGGCAGGTGAAACCGCAGGTGGAAATGAGCCCAGGTCGTGACGGAGCCTCCAAGCACGGCTGTGACAGAGCGGGCTGGGCTGCTTGAGATCCGAGCACATGTATGGCTGCATCGCGTGGTGCAGCGGTTTGTGTTGTAAGAGAAACAGTGATATAGAAAAACGTGGTGACATGATTGTATCCTCTGTAGGATCCCTGTAAAAGAGGAAGATGGGATATGGGAAATTGTTTTGCTCTATGTGAACTAATGAACATGATACATGCATGGGACTGAAGTTCAGAAAATTATTACCAGTAATAATGTGTATTCTTTACTTACTGCCAAATGTGGACGGTTAAGTGAACTATGCTGGCCTCTAAAATATTAAAATATGTTTTTCCTGACTGTTTAAAGTTCCTAAAGGTCTGAATAATCTCTGATTGACATGTTCATGTTGAAAGCATAATAGAAAGTAGTGTAAATAAAATAATCAGGTTAATACAGTCAATGTTACATTACTGCTTTAAAGCAGAAAAAAACCTGTAAACCTGGTTAGTTTAAAAAATACCCATGGCTGTGTATATTGCTCTTCTTAAAAGGTAACACATACTACAGAGCATAATCTCTAACGGTATCCATAGGCGGCATAAATGTACATGAGTAATCTTCAGGTGTAGCATTGGTCAGATGGATGCAAACTGGAACTTAATTGGGAGAAAAGACTGAAACAGAGGCTGTATGCAGATCATTATTCCAATGTATTTTGCTTTTTCCTGTCCATGAATCTTTTTTAATAGTACATTCTTAATGAGTTGAATTAAGTAATTTAAATATTGACATGTACAGTCCAACTTAGTCATTCAAGATCACCTTCTGCATTTATAATCGAAACAATAAAAATCAATTGACTTTTGCAACCAGACTTGTGCTTTACTGGAATGAAAAAGCACAAGTTTAAAAATCTGAAGTTTGAAGGAACAGGAGAAATTTTACTTTTAAAAGCCTTTTCATACTCTGCAACATCACAGGACAAAAGCAGTTGGTATTTTTGGAGTAGGTAACTGAGTGATTTTTTTTTTTGTTTCCACAGGTTTTCAATACATATTCCAATGAAGACTATGACAGGAGAAATGATGAAGTTGACCCAGTGGCTGCATCAGCTGAATATGAACTCGAGAAGCGTGTGGAAAAGCTGGAGCTCTTCCCAGTTGAACTAGAAAAAGGTATGGACTCTGTGTGCCATTTCCAGTTCCTGTGACACTGATCTATGAGCCCACACATACCTACACAGCCTTTCTTGAATTTCCATGAATCTGTTGTAGTCACCTTGCCTGTTTAGATTTCAAGCATTGTTTGATAAGGAATTAAAGAAGCAGTTCAGAGACATGCAGTTCTTTATTTCCCTAGGGGAATTGTTTCCTGTCCCTGCATTAACACATGATTTTACACAGTGTTTGATCTGATGTTTTCATTCTCCACTGGAAGAGTAAAAATTGTGATTGTTGTCCGGAGCTCCTCATAAGGGTGAAGGTGATATTTTTTGTGTGTAATTAAATGGTGGAATAATAAAGTTTATAAAAGGAAGCAAAATGATATTAATGTTACTGATATGAAAAACCAAGAGGAGCCAAAGAATAAATGTTTATCTACCAAGTACCTGTATAAATCAAATGTAAGAAGTTTCTGCTTTCACTTGCCTTCTTCACAGATGAAGATGGACTTGGCATAAGCATCATTGGAATGGGAGTTGGAGCAGATGCAGGCCTTGAAAAACTGGGAATATTTGTCAAAACAGTAACAGAAGGTGGGGCAGCAGAAAGAGATGGCAGGTAAACTAGACTCAGCATTTGGAAATTTTCCCGGCAATAGTTACTATGAATTAAGATTTTCATAGGAAAAAGTTGTTTGCTTAATGTATGTCATGATAACTCAAAGCTTTAAAATTTGGAAACTTCACTGGTGAGGTCCAACTGCCTGATAGAGTTATGAGAAGACACCAGTTTAGTGCACTGAGTTTTAAGTGTTTAAGGAGAACAGATGCGCCAAAGGTGTGTGTTTGTGACTACCTGAAAACCCAGAGGCTTTGGTGTGAATAAAACTGGAGATTCCCTGTTGTGTATCACTTTTGAAGGTAGTTTAGATTTTAAAGGTGTTGAGTTTCTGTGTGTTCTTTTGGCTTCAAATCAGCTTTACACACACAATATTTATGAAAAAGAGTTCTGCTCAACATTTGATTAGCAAAATAATTTGTGTATCTGAATGCTTAAACTCTTACTAAATACACCTTATTTCAAGTTTACTAAAGCAGGCTGTTACTTTGTATTTCTTATTATGTATAGTCATCTGCTCCAGAATTGAGTTTTCACCCCTACTGCACTGAAAGTATTTTAATCAATTGGAATATGAAGCTGTACCATGAATCTTGCCCACTAAAGAAATGAACTGGTGTTTGTAGTCTTACGTGATGCTTATATAAAACCTGCTTGCTTCTAGTATTGTTTACTTGGTACGTGTAAGTTGAGTAATTCCTTTTGAACGTACAGTATTTCCTATCACATGGGGCAGAGTTTTCTGCGTATTACCAAATACCTGCCACAATCAGGCCAATGTTTCTCATAAAAAATTAGAAAAATGCTTTACTATGTAATCATTCAATAATGAAAAGTATTCTTAAACATTTTCCACCCCATACAGTCTGTTGTTTCTTCCCAGTGCATACATGTTGTAAATTTGCATGCAAATAAAATATTACTTATCTGACACATTAGCAATTACATCTACTTATATGCATTCTCTACTTCTATTTTTAACCATTAGTGATTTGTTGTATTAGTTATAAATGGCACCAAATATAAACACAGATAAATGGAGTAAGAGTAAACTCTCAAAAGATGATACTGTCTTCTGAAAATCTTATTGCAGTAACAGGTTCCTTATTGATGAACACCTATAACTTTGCAGCCAGGCAAAGGTTGTTCTGCTGTGGAAGCTCCACACAGGTTAAATCAGAAGGCTCCATATGGCAGGGGCTTGCAAAGTTTAGTAACGTTGCTCTGAAAGTAGTGAATTATACCATCCTCCAGACTGGGCTTGCAGGTATCTTTATTGCAGATCTTGGCAATAAGATAGCAGGTTGAAGGCCAAATACTGATTTATCATAGGTTTAAAAATTATGAAGGGAAGTGAAGAAGCTGACACCTCAAGATGTCATGACTTCATCCATTACTTTAAATTTAAGTGAACGTTTTTCTAAAAGGTACACTTCAGCTGAGCCAGAAGACATTAAGCTTACAACTGGCATTGTGTGTGACATTCCCTGGCTGAGAAACAGACGTGCTTCCTACTGCTCTGTGATGATCTGTATTTTCTGTTTGTTTCATTATTCACATGTTTGAGTGGGCTATGGAAGTTAATGTACAATCACAAGTCTCTTCTTTCATTTCCCTAGATGGCAGCTGAAAGGAGCTTGTCAGCCGAGAAAAAATAATGTATTTCTTTGACCATTCTAATATTCGTGTTGGTTTTCAACTGGCTGTATGTTGGGTCAGTTGAGAAATAGCCTCTGATTTTCTTTCTGAGAGCCTGACTGATCGCTCACTTGGGAAAGGGATATGTAATCCTCTCAGTCGGGAGCAGCCAGTTCTGTAATTAAGTGCGTCAACTGTAAAGGGTCCTGTTAACTTCATCTTTGTCAAAAGCCTAGTTAATCATTAACACTGATAGCAAAACAAAATCTCCTTGCAGAAAATAAAGCTATATTTCAGCAGTTGCATCAGATATTCTGAATAACTGCATAGCAATCTTCAAGCAGTCAGTTCTGAAACTACAATTTAAAACATTACAGTATCTGTAGGATAACTCCCATCTTTTATTGAAAAACCCATCAAATCATGATACAAAGTACTTGCCTCCCATGGAAACCCAAAATTTGTACAAAGAAGTTTCTGAGTGATTGAGCACCGCTGGCTTGATTCATGTTGATGCAAACAAGCAGGTAGTGTTCAGTTGTCATATCAAAAGGTGGTGTGTGGCAGTATTTAACCAAGGACGATGCTTCGAGATGAATCCAGAGACAAACGTGTTGATAAGTAATAAGAGAGATTGTTAATAGTGTGTAAAATATGAAATCAGTCATTAGACTGAATATGAAAAATATTTTTTTCTGGATTAATTAATAGCTACTTCTTTCAAATTATTGTGGTGATGAGTCATTCACATTTTCAGGTATTTTGATAACATTGAGAACAACAGTTTTGAAACATTACACTGCTCTTAACTTGAAGCACAGGTTAAATTTTTCAGTTCATCATACAGAGCAGTATATCTGCAAGTAATTTGTTCAACTTTAGTTGGTTCATTGCTGCTTCATTGAAGTGCTGCTTCACATAGGCAAATATTAAAGTCAGGAGCGTGCAAAAATAATTGTCAGAAGAATTATCAGTTTCATTAATGATAGAAGCACTTAAACCTCTTGAATTTGGACTTTGCCAACTTGAGCCTAGTTTTTAATTCATGTTTGAAATTGTATTTGAGAGGCAGAAGAAGCCTAGAGCTGCTGACAGAGGGGGCTCTAAAGAGAAGGCTGCCCAGAAAACGTGGCTGTGAGAATATTTTGGTCTAGACGGTACCTGGGGTGTCTTGTCTGGGGGTCAGGGCTGCAGGTACAGAGCTGGGGTGCAAGTGGGCAGAGGGGAGGCCCGCGGATGAGGGAGATGTCCGGGAGAGTATGACTGTGAGAGTACGTTAGTCTGGGCACTACGGAATGTACACAGTAACAGACAGGAAACTTCTTTTCTAATTACATGTGATTATATAATTTGAATAACGATTATGTAAGTATATGTTGTTTGATATCTATATGTGTTTATGTATAAATAAAATATATGCATTTATAGAAAGAGAGGAGGTTTGTAGAACAATGGCCATAAAAATAAGACTTGGACATGAATTTAGGAACTGTACAAACAAGAAAGAAGGAGATAACAGACTATGCCTGAAGGATAAGTGCAGTTGATCAAGATGGAGCCACTTACAAAGTTGCAGGCAGCGGTTCTTGAACATGACTTTCCGTCAGCTGAAATCCTACATATCTGTAGGAACACTACTAGTCCACTGCGTGGTGAAGTGTGTAAAGTGTTACAGCTCAACTGCCATTAAAAAGGGATCTTCTTACACCATTTTGCTTTCAGCCAAGAGGGTGACAGTTTCCCACTCAGTGAGCCCCAACTTCTTAAACTTCTTTTCTTGAACTCCTGTGGCCAACTAACTGAAAAAAACACAAACAAAAAACCACCAAAACACAACAACAACAAAACAACAACAAAAAACCACCCAGCCAAAAGAAACAAACAAAACAAAACAAAACAAAAACGAACCAAAACAACCGCAACAAACCAAACCAAGCCAAAAACCAAAGCAAATCAAACCAAAACCCAGCATCAACATACAATAAATATTAATGTGGTTGGGGCATTTATTAAACGCTTCAGTGAAAATTGCAATAAAATTCTGAGAATAAAATGCCTGATAGTATTTTCAAGGCAGGAGATTTTAGGCTGTTGCAAAGATCGTATTTTCAAACATTCTTATATACAGGAGGGAGATCCTGCCCAGAAAACAGTGACATTCTGTGGTGTGAGGCTACCGAAGAATAAAGCTCGTATTTTTAACTTGTCAGTGGAGTCCACAGAACTGAAGGTACAGGTTGAACACGTGTAGAATTGCAATGCATTGCCCCAGACATGACAAAGAAATTAGTACTCCAAGTCAAAATGCTTCAGCCCTCCTTTGAAGCCTCTGTTATTCTTTGAAAAGAAGTCTTATCGCTAAGATACCCTAAGATATAAAATACCTCTATCTAGGTATTTTCATATAATTTAAATGGGATTTTTTTTGCAGCTGTTTCTTTCTTCCTTTGTGAACTGTATTGTTTGGATCAGTAGCATTCCTATTAAGTGCTTGAAAATTATTCCCTTTGACTAGTTCTGAATGTGGTGTTTTGTTTTGGTTTGGTTTTAATTTTTGAAACTACAGGAGTTCATGCATTTCTAGAGGATATTTTAGTATAGCAGTTCTCCTTCCAAGAATTTGTAATCCAGATGAGTCCAGTTCCTTCTCTAGGGATTTCATAGCACTGCCTGCTTCAGATAAAAGCAGCACGGTTTTTATTCCAGCTAACTTTTCCTCCTTCAAACAGTGTATTGACTGTAAGGAGGTGTTTGGTTTCAGAGAGAGTCCTCATTAAAACAGTCCAAGGGCTTATTATTGTGTACAGCAAGATCACACTTACACTGGGAATGCATCTTTTTGGAGCGAGTTAGATTAAATATTTTAAGAGAGTAGGTCACAATTAAGTCTAATACACAAGCTCTTTTCTCCACAGATAAGCAGGTTGTTTTAGTTAAATATTGCATTTTTTTTCCATTAGTGTGAAATACCAGAGCTATGTCCTATGCTGTTTTTCAGGATTGGCTTAGGAAAGAATGATATAAGAACTGTTCAAGTATCTTGTTTAATTCAAGTCATATGACAAATTCAAGAGTTTGTGTTGCTGTCTATGCAAGGAAAGTGACGGGATGAGTGATGCTATTAATTGTAATGGTAACTTTGAAGCTGGATTTATGAGATGTCTGCGTGCAAGGAAGGATGCATTTTTCATATTTATCTCCATCATTTTATGACTGAGTTTTTATTTAAAGTTTTTGTTTAAAACCAAACTAAAAAGATCTCTGTATGCTAAGTTTTGCTGAAAATTCACCAAGAATTCAGAGTTATTTATATATTTGTGTTTGTCCCCTGAAAGGATCCAAGTGAATGACCAAATTGTGGAAGTTGATGGCATCAGTCTGGTTGGTGTTACGCAAAATTTTGCTGCAACTGTTCTTAGAAACACCAAAGGGAAAGTCAGGTGAGTATTTTACATGAAAATAAACTGTGACTGAATACTTGAGCTTACCTGGCATCTTTCACAGGAATGTCAGTTTGTGCAAGTGGAATCAGAGTTTTTGGCCTCTGTGTCTTCTCTGCTCTTATCCCAAGACACAGATGAGCTGTGGTGTTACAGATGGGCGTTTTGACTTAGATTTTAAAAAATGACGACTGAAGCTGAAATTGCACATAGAAGACGAGTCTTTGCTGATCTAGATCTCCATGGACCTCAGACTGTTTCTGTTACCTGTAATGATGAAGGTCATGGGTGTTGGTCAGATTGGAAACTGTGCTGCCACTGATCACCTCCCTGCACCATCTCTGGGTTTCTGTCAGTTCCTGTGCTGCGGTTCATTGAAAAGCATCCCTGTAAAAATCCATAAGTAATGACTAGGCTAGAAAATGTAACACATGCTGCAAGTAAAAGTCTAAACTGATCTAGGTGCAAGGCTGTAAAGTGTTTGTAAATTAATAAGAACATTATTTCCCTAGAAATGAACTTGTTTGCCATTTAAAAACCTATGCGGTCTCATAGCTTTCTTGTTTAGTAGCTTGTTCAGTTCAGCAAAGATTTCGCTCTACAAAATAAATCCGTAAACATCTTTGACATATTGCAAAGCAACAGCCATTCTGTAGTCATCCTTTGGTTCTCTCTCAAAATCCCCTCTAGTGAGTACAGCTGAATTCTTTAATTAACGAGTTTGGGGCTGATGTCTTTTGAACTGTGACTAAACTACTGGTGGTAATATCTGCACTCCCCCTCAGACAGTGGTGGTGTACACTGGCATGCACATTTCCATGGTAATTCCATAGCTGTTCCGCATGACATTAAGGAATAATGTTGGGATGTGGATTCTGCAAAGAATCTTGGGGGAGGTTGATGAACATTTTACTTGAAAGAGGTTATTTAGGAAAAAAAAAGTATTAGAAATTGTAGTACAATTACAGGTGAATATATTTTTGTGTAACATTCACAAGTTAAGCTACATCAGTGTTATTTCTGCAAAGACTGACGTGCTCTGGGTGGTTTTACTGAGTTGACTGTAAAAATGAGTACATACTTTATTAGGTTTTCTGCAGAGTTGAGACCTTTGATCATAAAATCTTTATGACAGAATAATGTCTTCCTATGTTTTGGTATATGTATTTTGTGATTCGTGTTTTAGCTAAAGAAAAAAAAAGAAAGCACTCACATGCAACAAATGCATTATACACATTTATAATCGGTTTGTTTGTGCAATTATTATTGCATAAGTTACAGAATAAAATACTTGCTTCCATGGAGAAATAATGGGTTTGGAGAAAGGAAGAAACATAAAATGATTTTTCACACAGAATGCTCCCAGAGTTTTCTCTTGGGAAGTAAATTAGAGTCAGACTGGTTGCAATCTAGACCCTTTTGTCATAAAATAGTGGACTGTAAAAAGTATTTCGTCATTGTTGTTGAGCTCACATTGTCAAGTGCACTATGTATCCTGTGCACAGGGATCATTGGCTTCTGACAGGTCTCATTTATCAAGGAAAGATTTCAGCTTCTACACTTTTCCTTGTAAGTAATCTTAAGATATTGAGCTTTCATGAGAAAAATGATCTAATGCATTAGTGTCACAACTAGGTAAGGAACCTCATAAAAATATTGAATTAAAAATAAATTTAAACATAATTTGTATTATGAATTACGATATAAAATAATACTAATATTAAATAAAACAGATGTGTCATTGTCTATATGCACAGTGCCATACTGTGTGGTTAGCAGCCTCTTGCTAATGTATATGTCTAATTACAAGAAAAGAATGAGTAGAATTTGGTGTAACTCCCCCTATTTTTGCGGTAGGTTTAAATATTTCGTGTAAAGTAAGCAAGAGCTAATACTGATGAATGTTAATATGAAAGAAAATGGTGTATTTTTGTCTTGCTGACTGTTTTTCCTTTCCTATATGACGTAAGGGCCTTGCCTGCAGCTGCTTTTGTGGAGAGAACATTGTTTTCTGACAGATACTTTTTCCTACTTACACCTGTCTTAGAGCTGGGATGCACAAAGCCCTCTGCTGCCTGGTGTCCTGCACACACAGAGATTTGTGTGTGTTTCCCTGGCGTTACTTCACGTTTGTAACCTGCAGTGTTACATACGCACAGTCATTTTGTCCTATAGTGCATGCCAGTTTTTGTAGCAGGATTTATTGTGTGAGATCAGTTGCAAAGAAAGGCCGTTCATGAACAGAATGACATTAAAGCTCCTTCTTAATTCTTTGTAATAAATGCAGTCAATACCTCTTCAGGGACCTTGCATAATACCAATACTTTGTGATTTATTTTTCTCCTTTGAGCCTTCTGAACACTTTTGAGTGATCCTGACAGTGGAAGGCATTGACCTAGAATAGATTTTTGCAATGTTTCTGCCAGAAAAATGTATCCAGACTGTCTGTAGCTGACACAGTAAAGAATCTGTGAAAATTAAGACATGGGTTTTACCTTTTGAACTGTTCTAGGTGAGGGTGAGAAGGGGGGAAAAAAGAGCAAGTAGAAGCATCCATTGTTATTTTATCCATTGTTTGAAGTATTGGACTATTCAGAAGAGTTGTCATACCATAATGGAAGATCATTGACCCAACCAATTTGGCTTCTCCAGTGGTAATAAATGCAATTATTCTTTCTTATAATGTTTTATAGGAAGATATTCAGCACTTGCCTGATGTACCCTGGTAGCCTGTGAGACAAAGGAAAGGGAATTCTTTTATAATCCCAGTTGGCAATCAGCTTCTGTTTTTAGGGATGAGAATTAGTGTCCTTGTGACTCTTAATCTGGCAAATACAACTATGAATGCAATTTCTATTGATGTAAATACCAAGCCGTCTTTATAATTTTGCTTAACTATTTTGTTTACTAATATCTCATATTAGTGGATTTCAGAATTTGATTATATACAGGAGGGATTTTGCTTTGAAATGTGTGTTGTTTTCCAATATCGTTGAGTGCTGCCCCTGCTCTAAGATTAATGGATCAGTCAGAGGGCAGTGCCAGACTATTGTCACTGATTGTTCTGTGCTTCTTCTGACCCTGTCTAGGATGTAATCTGGCAACTTGAAGTTTCTGAGTGGTGCCTGCAATCATTAAAGACAGGGTAAGGAGGCAAGCTGACAGTGAGAGCCCTATCCTGCCATGGAGCTTCTC
This sequence comes from Columba livia, assembly GCF_036013475.1. Lineage (NCBI taxonomy): Eukaryota > Metazoa > Chordata > Aves > Columbiformes > Columbidae > Columba > Columba livia. The sequence goes on from NC_088603.1 coordinate 26,823,807, forward strand.
CTAGGTTATTTTGCTTGCACTCTTCCTCATGGACTATGGTGCTGAGTAGCAGACCTGAAGTTCCTTGAAGTTGCTTGGGTTGCCTCTGTGACCCTGTTATTTCTCCTTGTTCTTCATCATAACGAAATGGTGCTGGGGGACCCTAACATTTTCACCAGAGAAAGCTCACTTGGAGAGGGGTACACCTCCAGCGAATTTTATTTTTTCTTGAACACACTCGCAAGAGAGAAAATCTAGTTCTTTTACAGAGAAAACTTTGTCCTTTGCCCTTTGTCCTTTGTTGATCTCTGTCCCTCCTAGAACAAATACATGAGCTTTCAATGGGGACGGCACTTCTCTGCCTCACTGGATACAAAGATTCGTGGCCACGCAGCTCTGGGAAGGGCAGGTCCCAGGGAAGGAGGACATGGTCCTGGGAGGACTTACTGCATTGATCAGCAGAAAGAGTCTTGCATGAGAGAGAGTCATAGGAAAACCCCAGTCCTTCATATGCTGTTGCTATGCTTTTATCGTTACTGCTTTCCTCTGAAATGGTCCTTTTAAGGAAATTACCCACATTCAGTGCTTTACTGGAGAAGAAAATTTTAAATTCCATGTCTTCCTTCTGTATCCTGTCTTCTGAATATGACTAAGCATTTTCTCAGCTTTCCACACTGTTGCTAAGCACTGAGCAGATGCTCTCATGGTACTTTCTGCATCAATTCTTGGGTTTTCAGAGAGCCACACAGAACCTGCGCAAAACCTGTTCTGTTTCTCATGATTTGCACCACCTTGAAAGCAATTTCATTAATTCTAAGCTACCAGTGAGGTTACGGGTTCTTGTTTAATGAAATTCTACTGAAATGCCCCAAAGTCTTCCCATCTTAATAAAGAATCTAAATAATTAGTTAGCAAATATTGCCATGTTTAATTAATCTTCTAGAACATGAAGAGTAGGTTCTAACAATAGCAGGGTAGCTCTCAAACCCTGGGGCTTACCACTTTTAACTATTCTCTATTCTAGTAAAGAATAATTTATTAACATTTTGTGTTTTTTTCTTATCTGGATGGTTTTAATTCAAAGCAGCATTTTGTCCCAACTCTGACTCCCAGTTCACAGCTGAAATTCTTTCACTCCTAATGTACTGCAAATGCAGTCTTTCAGACAAAAATGAAGTTTTAATGGTTTTTCTTAGATAGCTCTTATACAAGGAGCAGTTAAAGGGCAAGAAGTGAAAATATTCGCTTCTTAATTAACACCAACTAGTAATGCCATTTATTCCTTCTCCTGCTAACTCCTCACCCCATACTGAGCTGATTTTTTTCTGAAAAATATACTGTCTCAGAAAACAGTATTTGCATGCCTCCTGTTAGTTTTGTTTAATGTCACAACATATGGAAAGGTAATTTCTACAGTCGTGTCTATGGAAGAACTGAGACAGTATAGAGGACAGATTAAGTCAGCTGCAGGATCAAGCCAGCAGCAGTATAGCCCTGCGGGAATGCGGTTTGCTCACAGTAACAGTGAACAGCATCACTTTATTTTAGTGACTCCTTCCCCTAGATTGTCATCTTCTCATCTTGTGGTGCACACGCCTGGGCAGATTTTCGCCTGCTCTTTCTTACTTGCCCTACGGGTGCTCTTGCCCTGCGAAACAACTGTGTCCTTTAAACATTTGCAGGCCTTCTCCATACTGCAGATCCACATTGTGGAACAGGCAGGAGAGATTTCTACTTCTTCCTTATCCTGGCTAATGAGACAGGACCCAAAAGCAAAAGATATCATTCTCCATGCCTGATTCAGACAGCTGGATTAAATTGTCTTATTTCTGTCTGGGGGTGACGGTTTTGTTATTCCTTTTCTTGTCTGTTTCTCTTTCCTTGAATCCAAGTGCTGAGCCATGGAGAGAAAAAGATGAGGAAAGAAAAGTTCTTTGCTCTGTGACGCTGATTGCTGAGCCGGGACTTTATGAAGGGCTGCTTAAGAAGCCATGTGTGCTTACTGTATATCCTGCTGCTTTGATAAACCTGAGTCATTCACCCAGCAGAACTTCAATTTGTGATGTTCTCTACCAAAATAGTGTGACTTTCTCCTGTATACTCCATTATGGTTACACTAAAAATTCCATAATATGAGCTGTTTTCTTCTTTCTGATCTCTGCAAAGAACTCCTACAAGCATTGGTGATCATTGTGTAAGACTAGCAGGAGCAGCGTACTGAACTTAACGTGAAAAATTACTCACGAACACTGTGACCCCTTAGCACGGGTGAGGTAAGGCTGTGTTCATCGGTGCTTTGCTGGTTTATATTCCTTGGCTGTGCCTGTTGTAGGAGATGAACTGTGCCTCAGACTGTTCTGTGGTGCTGAGGCCAGCTGGCACCAGAATGGACATTGCTCACACCGTTAAACTCTCTTACCCTTTTAGAGCAGGGTGGCCATGTCCAAATTGTCTGTTGGAAACATCCAAGCTAACTCCTGGACCATGTCTGAGTATTATTTGGTAGAATGTTAGTTAACTTGGGCCAGTCTGTTCCAGCAACTGTTTCAGTGATTTAGCAGTGTAGATTATACACTACCAGTGCTTGGGAGCATTCCTTGGCACTGTTTTAACTTGCTGGCATAAACATAGTCCCTGTGTCCTGAGATCTTCCTAATTTGAATTTTATGGTAAGTTATTTATTGTAATATTTGCACATTTGAACGAAAAAGTATATGTTTGAGTTCAAAATACATAAACAAATCTTCATGCAAAAGTTTTTGGCTGAATTATAAACTATTTTGCTAGATATCTAGAGTATTATTTTTAAACTTAAGTACAACATGAATTAATAAGATTCAGCAGGACTGAATTTCACTAAGAGTCAGTTTTCTGTTCCTGTCAAGGCGCAACTTCACAGGTTTTGAATCACTTCATCCTCAGGTTGGTTGGATCTAAATATAAGGTCCTACCCCTGCAACGAAAATATCAACACAAATGTTTATTTAGCTGATTTCTTTACTCTTTCAAAGTGTGAGATACTTTGCTGTAGAAGCTACAGTCTGGTTCTGGTGCACCTTGATTAATGTGATATAACATTGTGACAGCTGGCCAGAAATACCCACCATTCACCCCTGCAGGGTAACTCAGCAAGGAACAGGGATGCTGCTGTAGGAGCATTTAACTACACCTGCACTGTGCTATGAGTGTGGTCCAGCTTTCCTAGAACCTGCATCACCAAACCATCCAGATGCGGGATGTGGTCTGAACTCAGCAGCTGACTTCTGACTGTATTTCCTTCCTGGATGCCCACAAGGGTGAGGGAGAGGGAAAGCGAATCTCACCTCAAAATGCGGTCAGGTTTTAGAAGCATTCCCAGGTAGCATCTGAACCCTTTGAACTGACCTGATGTATGTGTTTCACTTCGTTCACATATGTTAAAATATAGACTTACAAATGTGTTTCTTTGACCTGGCCATTCCTCTAAGAATTGTGTGGTGCTATAGCAGATGCTGATTTAATGATAATCACATATTCAAGAAAACCTTTTATGCAAACATTGTGTTGAGATACTGTCAGACTAGCTGGAAGAGATTCTCTACCTGCGCTCTTAGAAGAGCAGAACAGTGTAAGGGTCTGAACCTAGAGTGGTGCCAAAACATTGAATCCCTTGGCTAATTTTGAAGTACTCTTGAATAAATCTAATGTGTCCATGGGGCCCTGGACTAGAATTTATTTCTGTGGAAATAATTAATCTAAGTGCACTAATATTGCTGTGTGGTTTTTTTACATGACCTTGTGATTTCCTGACTCCATATTCATTCAGTGTTGATAGTAGTGTAGTTTATCAGGAGCTGTGGAGAGCAGCCAAGGGGGCAAACCACATTCTGGGGTGCACCAAACCCAGCATCACCAGCCAGTCAGAAGAGGTGATTATCCAGCTGTATTCAGTGCTGGGGCAGCCTCACCTCGAGTATTGCATGCAGTTCTGGGCCACACAATTTAAGAAGGATGATCAGGTCCTTGAATGTTTCCAGAGGAGGGCAACAAAGCTGGTGAAAGGGCTGGAAGGAATGTCCTATGAGGAGTAGCTGAGGGCTTTGGGCTTGGCTAGCTTGGAGAAAAGGAGGCTGAGGGGCAACGTCATTGCTCTCTGCCACAACCTGAGGAGGAAAATCAGAGAGGGAGGTGCTGAGCTCTTCTCCTGGTATCCAGTGACAGGACATGTGGCAAGGGTTCAAAGCTGCGCTAGGAGAGGTTTACATGGGACATTAGGAAGCATTTCTTTACCGAGAGTATGGTCAAATGCAGGAATAGGCTTCCCAGAGAGGTGGTCAATGCCCCCAGTCTTTCAGTTTTTAAGAAGCATTTGGACAATGCCCTTCATAATGTTCTTTAACTTTTGGTCAGACAGTTGGACAAGATGATCATTGTAGGTCCCTTCCAACAGAAAGAGTCTATTTTGTTCTGGTTTGTTCTGTCCTCTTCTATTCTTAGGAATAGTTTAAAAATGTTAATATTCTATTTTCTATTCTGTTCTAAACTGCTACTTCAACAACAACAACAGCAAGTAACAGAGCACACACTACACACGCATCTCATTCTTGGCACGTTACTGTTACTTGTACCTACAGCTCATGCCATGGCCACACCAAGGAAGTCATGTTCCCATGCACCCATCCTGACTGTTGACTGGGCAAAGGGACACCTGTGTTGGCTGAAACCACTACTACATCGGGGTACTGCTGTCTGGGGTCAGATTCAAAGTACAGCACACAGCTTACTTCATCGTGGGTCTAGGACAAAGAGGCTGCAGAACTTCTGCACAGTAGGTCAGTTTACTGGCAGCTTTATCTCCAGGGTCTTTGCAGACTCTTCCCAAAGTTTGCTCTTCTGTGCTGGCTGTACTTAGCCAGCATTCTCCACTGGACAATACACAGGTTGGTCCGTCACGTGTTTCTTATGTGACCTTGGCTGACTTCATTCAATCATTGTGCCTTTAATCTACTGATGGTAGTTACTTCCTCATGTTACTTTGGGTGTTAGCCTCCAGGCAGAGTTGTTCCCTTATTCGCGTTAGTTTTGGGTCACTACCGTCACTAATCTCCAGGCCAACCTTTTTTACGTCCTTCTGCTAATTGCCCTCAGTTCTTCGTGGTTACAGCTAGTAGCTTTAAAGATTGCTGTGTACATAGAAGTATAGAATAATTTTGTTTGGAAAAGACCTTTAAGATCATCAGGTCCAACTGTTAACCTGGCACTGCCAAGTCCACTTCTAGATCATGTTCCTAAGAACCTCATCTACACATCTTCTAAACAACTCCAGGGATGATGACAGCCACTTCCTGAGTCTCTGCTGCATGGGAAGGCTAGGTGGACTTAGAGACCTAAGGCAGAAGACATCCTTAGCAAATTTGCAGAGGATTCTGATCTGGGGAGAGCAGCTTATGAGCTAATGGGCAAGACTGCTATTCAGAGGGACCTCAGTAGGCTGGAGAAATGAAGGAGCAGGAACCTCATAAAGTCCAGCAAGGGCAAATGTAAATCCTGCATCTGGAGCAGCTTAGCCCTGTGAAACACTGTGGGCTGGAGAGCAGCTGTGCAAAAAACACCCTAGGAATGGGCAGAAAGAACTTCTTCACTCCAAAGAAAAGGAGGATGGAATGGCAGGGATCTTCCTGCTGTCTCAGCTGCTTTCCAGAAGGTAGAAATGGTGAACCCGGATTCTCTGTAATCTGTATGGTGACAAAATAACAGGAAGTGAACAAAGGGTGCAGCTAGGGATGAGATCCTGACGAGATATTTTCACCAAAAAAACGTACACTGGAACAGGTTCCATCCCATCCTTAGAGAGATTTAAAACTGATCAAGGCAATGACAGATTTGGTCATGCTTTGAATTAGGAGGGTTGGGGTGGACCAGAGCTCTCTTCCAACCTGAATTATTCAATGATTCAAAGAGTTTTTATAAGTCAGTTTCGGTTCACTTTATCCAAGCAAGTGCAGCGGAACCTTGTAGCTTGTGAATTCCTTATGTCCAGTCAGTGACCCCTGCATTTGAGGCTCCCATCTCTTCAGAGGGCTTGATCTTGTTCATGAAAACCTGACAAGTTCCAGCTTGCGCTGCTGTAACCAAATAAACTGCCTTCTTACAGGGTTCACACCACTTTTAGCACTTTAGATTAATTATATGGCTATTATCCTAATGGAAGCAGCCAGAGTAGGTAATTGAAGACATCTTGAAATAAATTAGAGAAATGGTAGCAGAAGCAGCTTTGTGCTTTAAAGCTCAGAGGGCAACCATTTTTTAAAACCATCTGTAAAACTCCCCCAAATACAATGAACTTTACTGTACATTTTTTATTGACCAAATTATAGTTTAGGAAAGGTTGGAAGAAAAAAACATGAATCCTGTTGCAGCAAAAAAACACAGAGTCTGCTGTATTCTTACTTGGTTTTTGTTGAATTGAAAAAATACATGTTAAATTATTTTTAACTGAGTGTTTAATGCCTGAAGTATTTTTAGGATAAATCATTCACAGGGAATAAAGCACTAAAAATCCATGCTGCAGAACTTCAGTTTTGTTTCAGAGAGTTGGTGCTCCGCCACCCCCCACCCCCCCCTCCATTTTTCTAGTACCGAGGCTCTTTTCAAAATTGAAATGTTTCTTGATTAAATTAATTCTTATAATAATGTTTCTGGTTCCCATCGTTGGCAAAAAAATCAATACATTATTTTTTGTTATTTCAAGAAGCACAGGACTGCAGACCCTCATTTAATAAAAACTGGAAATATGCAGAAAGCTCTATACCAGGTGTACTTGAAAATCATTAAATCATGACTGGATCGCAGGAGATGTAGGAGTTGCTGCCAATTTCAGTAGAGTACTTTTCTTACCCACCATTGCTGTAGTTTAATTTTCAGTTTCTTCAGATATCATAAACATTTGACTCTACCTTGTATTTAAGAACATCCAACAAAATACAGTTGAAGAAACTGTATTTTGTTGGATGTTCATAAATACAAGGTAGAGTCAAATGTTTATGATATTCCTAGCTCTGTTCCTATTTATTTTAACCACAACCAAAAAGAATATTTCACAGCTGGTAATTCAGCTCGATTGTGTGTAACTCTGAATATCAAGGTCAGTTCATGCCCTGCTTCTCTGTGATATTCTCTCCTCTCTTTTTTTGCAAACATCAGAAATAATCAGTAATGGCCTGAGATTTAGTACAGTAATGGCTTGTAGTACAGCCTCACAGATCCGCTGGGTTTTATTTTGCAGTTGCTGGCTGTAATAATTAAAGGGGGTATTATCGTGATGAAGTTTAAAGGCTTTAAAACCCCCATTTGTCACATATCCAGAAACATAGCCAGCTTCTTAAGTATATTTTTGATGACAGAATTTATAGTTCTTTGTTATAATACTTTTGGCCCTTGAGACTAATTAATCAAGTCTGAAATGCATGTGCTTAATTTTGGTGAGCCAGAGTGACGTGAAATACATAATTAGCTACTTTGTTGAAGTGTGCATATTATGGTTCAGTGACTAATTTTCTGGTCAGTGAATCACAACCTTATGTCTCTTTTTTGTATTTAAACACTTCAGATGATGATAGTTCTTATATTTAAAGCTATACTAGGCATAAAGGTCTAATTCATGCTTAGCATTTTAATAACTGCTTCTGTTTTATGGTTTTCTAAGAGAGAAATAATAATGTCTATTTAAGTCATATATCTATGATTTATGGCTTATTTTAGTTACAAATTAAACATAATTACATGTAGCAAGGTATCCTTAAGGTCACAGAGTGTAACATAGCAAAAAGTTTAGTTCAACTGTAAAAACTGTGTTAGCAACACAACATTCCCTTTTACAAATTTACAATTCTATAAATGACATAAGTTGTAGGTTGAATGCTTCTAAATATTATTTTCAGACATTTTGGAAATGTCTCACTTTAAAGCAGTAGATTATAGAAGAATAAAACGTTCCTTGTGTATTTCTATTTTGGAAATAATTTGCTTTAAACTTTGTCATTGCTCTGAGGCTTTTCTTCATGTGTCAGGTGTCACTGAGAAACTTCATTTTGACATATGATTCAAGCCTTGAAAATCACATCACTATAAACTGTGAGTGGCTTTGGCATGAGAAGAAAAATGCAATTAATAAGCTTTAACATTTTTACTTCCTACCTAAACTTGCTTATCTGTATGAAAATATTGCTGCATTACAGTCTAATGTGTCAAAACTGCTCCTAAATTTTCATGAGTTATCAGACTTCAGATCCATTACATATTGCCTGGTCTAGGTTTTCTAGGTATGAAGTGCTTCAGGTATCTTAGTTTCTAAGGGAGGTGAATTATCAGGCAGAGGGCAGTAGGAAATACAATATTTGCATCGCTTTGTGTGATTTCATAATTTACCACTTCGGTGATCTCCCTCTTGTATTTACAAATGTGGTGTTCTCTCTGCTGTGTATAAAAAATGCACCCGTGCATAATGTTGCTTAAGTTGTTTATTTAAAATGGAAGTGGGGTAATTTTCCGTATTATCTTGTAACTCATTTTTACGTGGAAGAGACAAATATGTCGCAAATATGGGTTGAATCTTTTTTTTACTTCATGTAGTAATATCAAAAGTTCATTGTTCCTCCCCATTGAGACTGAAAACATGGCTGGGTTAGTCTTGTAATACTTGGCTCTAAAATTAAAAGTCAGAGGAAACAGGATCCGACTATGAGTCAGTACACAGAACAGATGAAGTATAGGGGTCATGAAGCAACGTTCTTTTTCTTTCAGCCCAAGGCCTTTATCATTAATGAGAACCGATGTAATATTTCGTAATTGTAGGATTTGAGTGCCAGACTGTGATCTGGTTTGATCAGGATTAAAATGCTGATGTTATTTCCTTGATTTTGTTCTGTTTTCTGCTGTGTTTTCTGTAAATGTTTTTAAAGTAACACACTTCCCTGCAAATTATTTTCAGAGCGCCTTGTGTCATTATTTAAAATGGAGTTACTCATTCTCACCTTTCATATCCTTTTGGAAGTGATCACTAACTTAGATATTTTGATGATGTTGAAATAACCTCCAAATTGTATTCCTTTCTCTAGTGCCTGACTTCATAGACTCTGACAAATCGTTTGGCATAGGAAATGGACTCAGGGTCATCCGCTCCTGGGAAGTTGGCTTACACATGGAGGCCAAATCCCAAATGACTTTCACACTAATAAGGAGTACTAATGAAAATCATTTTCTTGTATGGGATACAAAGCACATTTCTACCTCTTATTCCAGTAATAAATTAAATTCATCATTTAAGCCAAGTGCTGTAGAAGCAAATAATTCACTATATGCAGTGTCTTAGTGTCACCTGATTGTGCTTTTCAGCTCTGCATAATACCTTTTTTCACCTGTAATTACCTAATTGTCTTTCTAGCCTGCTAAGAAAATATTCCTTCAGCTTGACATCTTTAAATTGAGCTTTTGTTCGGTAGTTTACGGTGTTGATACTGTATAATGGGTGTTTATCATTAATACTATAGACAGAAAAATATCTAATTATGGTTATGCCACCATGGTGGAAAAAGTGTTACAGTCCAAGGCAATTCTGAATTTCAGTTGCTGAAAGCAAGATTGGGAAGCAGTCTTGTAAGTCTCACTGAAGAAAGAGGCACTTTCTGTATCTTTCGTTACGCCGAAGAAATGTAGTTCCCAAGCTCAGCAGCAGCTGACAGTGGAGACAAACTCTCCTTAGCAATAGAAGTTCATGAAATAAAAGAAAGATTTAAATGCAGCTTAAAATAAGGAAAATAGTGTCTGTCCGATTTCAAAATGTGGGGATAGATTCTCTGTTAGAGACAGGAGGAAGGCAAATTTAAAAGTTCAGAAATATCTTTCAAGTCAAGATGGAGAAAGAAGTTACTCTGACGTGTGTTCCTTCCACGATGAGCTGCCGGAAGTTTGTCTGTGCTGTTATTGTGCATCTGGTCTTCTGCAGGCTTCTAGAAAATGTGTTGCTCTTAAGAGAATGGAAGTGATGATTTTATTGTGTTTTTTTTAATTGCCCTGCTCTACATCTATGTCCATAAAGTTCAAACTTAGCTAATATTTTTTGCTGAAATTTGGAATGCAGGCTTTAGTGGTCATTTTCCCCCCCTCCTATAAATATTGTCACGGTCTTGCACACAGTGTCCTTCTGGCAAGTGTCATCCACAGAACACGTTACAACAATCACAGCCATGTATCTCTGGAGAAGAAGGCCACCCCTGATACAAGACACAGCTAAAAATCAAGAACTTTGGTAAACCAATAGAGGTAATATTTTTTCATTAATGTTTTGTACAGGTTTGTAATTGGACGAGAAAAACCAGGACAAGTGAGTGAGGTTGCGCAGCTGATCAGCCAAACCCTAGAACAAGAACGACGCCAGCGAGAGCTGCTGGAGCAACATTACGCACAGTACGATGCAGATGATGATGAGGTAACAGACTGTCTAGTGTTTCACTATGCAGTGTTTTTCAATGTTCTGTTTCCTGTTCCTAATTCCTGCTCTTTATTTGTCACTAAGAGGTCAGCTTCTGGCCCTCCCCATTACTTCTGCTGCTGATTTTTACATATCTTGATGATGGATTTTATTTGAAGAACAAAGTTACTGAAAAGCTTTTCAGCATGTATTTAAAATGTTTTTGTTCCAGAAGAGCAAATATCAAATTCATTGATGCTTCTGGAATCATTGCTCCTCCTCTGAAAGTGTATGCTTTGGCTGAAATAAGGGAATAAAGTTGGTTTTCTCGTGCATTGAAACATTGTGGGTTTTGGGAAAACTGGTAAAAGTTGCCTTCTAACTTTTGGGTGTTTGGGGAAGTTTTAGACCTTTTTCTTTCCTAGAATGTTCTTAATAGAGAACATTAAGAATTTTTTTTTAAATTCCAGGTTAAGACCCCTTATTCCCCACACACTGCTTATTATTCCTGTGTGAACAGAGATTCCATGGGATAGAGAATTAATCTACCTCATCTGAAGCTTGTATTGATCTTCATGATTAGTGCCTGATGTCCCAATACAAGGGTTTTGAAACTATCAACTTCATTGAGTAGATTTTCCATAATTCCTTCCAGTTCTCCTAAAATTCTAATATACCTGAATATCAAGATGCTTGGAAAGACTAATAAGAAATCTTTTTCAGAGACTGCTGTCTCTCTTACTCCCAAAATTAGCTGCTGGGCTAAGGTAAAAGGCAGTTGCTTTAATAAGCCACTTAGCTCAAGCATACTGTCTTCATTTCACATAATCTTGAATACTGTTTGAAATGTCAGATTCCATCTATTAGTGTGGTTTTGCTCAGGCCAGGATTTTTCTATTATTTGGGGAAGGAGTCAATAGAGAAGAGGAGACAGAATTCACGCAATGCATTAATTTCAGTTTAGTTTTCTTTTAGGCATTGAGATGAGGCTTCTAAACAGTGAAACAGGGAAAAAAAATACTCTTATGTAAAATCCGGATACACTTGGAGTTTGAAACACACTGTTAAAACTAGCAACAGGTCAGAACAATGAGAAGTGTCCCAGAAACTAAGTAAAAGTTCTTTCGAGCCCCAGTGATGCTTTCAGTCCCTTTAATTTCCACTGATACTAAAAATAAAAATATTTGAATATGTGTTAGAATGAATCTTATTGTAGGTGCATATTTAACTCACATAAATAAAAGTTGTGTGTATTAGGGATGCATATGTATATGTGCCTGGGCAAGATCATGAAGGATAGAAAATCCGTATCCTCTCTGTTCTCTCCTCAACCTATAGAAACATGCAAGTGTTCTGTTTAGTTTAGAATTAAAATTCAAGTGCCTGAGTAATTTCTTGAAGGTAGTCTATCATCTCCTCAAAAAAAAAAAAAATAGAGACAACTCCTTCTAGCCTTGGGAACAAGAGACTTCTCACACCTCATCACAGCGTGCTGTAGATGCCAGGGTGCAAAGACTTGTGAGGTCATTTTATGGTAAACGTAGTCCTACAGCTTTCATATTGGCAAGGAGAGGTGTGTCGTAAGTGCCTGATGTTCAAACCCTTCTCACTGTGTACTCACTAGTAGAGGGATGTGTGGCTGAAGGCAGACCTGTGTGACTAATTCATGCATTACACCTTTTACCTGAAAGAAATCTCAGAGGTTTGTGTTGCTTACCTTCACGCTCCACACAGATGCCTTAACTCAAGATCTGACAATAAAGAAAATGCTGTTAAAACCAAACAGATCAATACTGATACTGGTAGTAGTGCCTCAGGACTGTTGCTGGGCTGCTGCTGACAGCAGCACTTCAATCACAGATGACCATGCAGATGTTTCTCAGCACAATAGTGAAAGAGCACAGGGGTGAGTAGGTATCGGATTCTTTTTGTGATGTATCTTCTTGTCCTTGCAGTTCAGTGGTTACAGACTCTTTAGCCCTGTTCAGTGCGTAAATTTTTAACACAAAAAATACTGAATGGATAAAGTGTTTTCTATTGGTAGTGCCTTTGAATGATAGAGAGAAAATAAGATGGGGCAAGTAATTAATGGAATTAGAGGCATCTTTTCTTATCATAGAACTACACTGAGGATGATGACCTCTTCTGTGACTATGACGTGCTTTTTGGCTATTAGTGTTTGCAATGCAAAGCAGACTTTTATGCTGTATGAGAGAAAAGTAGGACAAGAGAGGAAAAGAAAAGACATCTACCAGGGATCATCAAAGATCTCTTTTGAAAAGAGAAGGAATTAGGCATCAGAACAAATGCAGTACATCAGTTCTCAAAATCTACATTGGGATCATTGAAGATCATACCCATTTCCTACTTGATGCTATATATATATATTTGGGAGGGGGGTGGTACACCTTGTTCTCAGAATAGATGGCAGGGGTATAGTTACTAAAGTGTGCAATTAGGCATGTTCCCTTTCTTAATTAATAAACTTATCAGAAGTAGTTTTTATTGGGAACTTGCAGCAATCCTGAATTTTTTTTTGTCACCTGATTATGCCGTCCCAATAAGTTCACATAACTTGCACCATTCCTGGGCAATTGACATGATGGAAGCTGTGATCTAGTGCACATTGGAGACAGTTCAAAGACACTTTCGGTCACCACAAGCACTTCTGGTCCGTTTACTGTCACCTTGCTCTGGGAGGTCATATGTGTCTGGGCTTATGTTGCTATATACCAGACACCACTACCAGCCCTGCGTTCTTTGGCTCTGGTAAGTAGGGCATCTTTTGGGCAAGACTATCTCAATTTACACTGTCTGAGTGAATATCCACAAATGTACAAAGACCCCTATCCTTTCGAGTCCATTCCCTCAAAGTGATAGTGATTCTAACTGCATGAAGTTCAGGAGTATTTGCGTTGCCAGTGTAAGGAGTTTCATGCTGAGGTGGCACAGAGTTGGGCAGGAGTTGTTCAGTCTCAGGGCTATCAAACTACAGCTGTCATGCTGCATAAATAATCAAGAAAATGATCTTTATTCAGCCCTCCTTTGAGGCTGTCAAATTGCAAGCCTCTGAGACTTTACCACAAAGACAGCAATAACGTATCGGGTTTCCGGAGCAGGAAATCAGCGATCTGTGTGTGAGTCCTGGAGTCATTGCACATGACTGCATTTGGTAGAGCTGGTCAAACCAGAAGAAGAAAGCATGTGCCAAGCGTGTGCAGGTCCTGGTGTTTTATCTTGTGCCGCCAGCTGGCTGGATGTCCTCTGGTTTGAAACTTAGGGTAGTTTTCATCATAGCCCAAGCAGCATCTAGCTCTTTTAGAAGGATCTGAGTTCGTTAAAATAGGAGCATTACTGGGACAGTTTTGACTTCTGCCACCCAGTAGTGTGCACTGGACTTGAGTCAGATGCTAAATTAAAGAGATGATTGTTGGTCTGCTGTAACTTCTCATTCCTTTGCCTTGCAGGAGTGTTACATGACAGTTATTTGTTGGAGGAGATTCACACTAATATATAGTGTTTCTAAAAAGTAAATCATTAACTATACAAGTAATCCTGAAAGAAACATAATATATGATATGAATGCCCTGCATCCCTGCACTTTATAATCTGCTGATATCAGGTCATCAGGGGATTGCAGGATCCTTTCAGATGCTCCTTCGTTTAAGTCAGCACGTGAAAACACAAGAATCGTGTGCAGAACTGATGATCACTAAAAGAAAAGGGATGCCCCAAAGGGGGTCCATGCAAAGACAAGCAGGATAAATGTGCAACAGCTCAACAGCTCACAATTTGTTGTTAAGGTCCCAGGAGACAAGCAGAGCCAGCAGTATCAGTTATTTCTCAAGTACTGCTTACAGTGGCAGTGTTGGCATTTCCCCACGAGCCTGTGTAAACTACAATAAAGCTGGGAGATTCTATTTTTTCAGGTGCTGCCTTTCGATAGCCTGTCACAGAATTTATTCATCATCAGTTCATCTAGCTTCCTAAAACTCCACATCCTTTGAATTTGTTGTATTCTGTCAGAAAAAAAAAGCAAACAAACCTAGGTGGCTTTGAAGCGGGTACTGTCTTTGTATTTCCTACTTTGTGTGTTAAGTACAACCTGAATCAGAATCCTCGACTGAAACCTTTTGACTTCCCTGTGTTAACATAGAGTTCTGTGCACATTATAGTCAAATTCTGACATTTCTTAGAGTTTTGATTTGAACGTGGTATTATCTTCTTCATGTTCTACAGTGAATGGCAAGAGTCACATAAAGCAGATGACCTGTTCTCCTGAAGGCTGCATATGGCAATGCAGGATGTGAAATTAATAACATATTACAGAATTCTGTTCACTCTGTGGCCACAGACAAATAGTTTCATGCAAGGGATGTTTTAATGTATTTTAATATCACTCATAGTCATTTGACAATTTTTTCATTTTTAATTCTCATTTATCAGGACATTTTGAGAGCGAAGCAACATTAAAATCATTGAAGAAATTATTGACACATATGAAAACAAAGATGTTGCAATGTGCTTGAATGCCTAATGCCCAAAGAACACATTTGTTAAACAAGATCTTTCAGAGCAGATGGTTTTTCCAACATCATTAATGTGAAGCACTTCTGTAAAAGTGGTGATTGATCTGTACCTTTATATTTTTCTTTGCTCTTTTGAAAGAGTTA
Source organism: Columba livia (assembly GCF_036013475.1). NCBI lineage: Eukaryota > Metazoa > Chordata > Aves > Columbiformes > Columbidae > Columba > Columba livia. The sequence continues at coordinate 26,838,906 of NC_088603.1, forward strand.
AGTATAAACCATCAAATACTCAAGTGAAGAGGTGGGTTTGAGTTATTTTTATAGTTCTTCAGATGGTGTTCCCTGATTGTGGGAGAGTTTCAGCACAAACAAAAGGTTTAGCTTGATGCAGCGTTTGTTATGGTGGTTTGGGGGAGGTCTGTCTGCCTTATCCTGGCTGGTGCTGCTGCTCCTTCTTTCTGCTTGGGACTGTTAGGCCTGTTTCAAGAATTTACAGGGCAATTAAATGATGTGAGTAATGCATTTTCCCTTTTAAAAAGGGAAATTGTAGTTCATGTTTATAAAGATAATTTAATGCTATTAGCGGTGATAGTATATAGCAAAATGGAATGGCTAATATCAGAAGCTATTACTGTGGGTGGGGTAAGGTTAAGCTTTAGGTGCTACTGAAATGAGAAAGAGGGCTTTTGCTCACCGATACAGACTGAAGAGTCTGAGGTTTTCCTTCAAGAGCATGTAAGTTTTCACTGACTGTTGAGCTTAAAAATATTATTGTCGTTGTCAGCTAAGAAAACGACATGAATTGCAAGGAACCTCAGGCAACTACAATAACAACTGTTACCTTACAAGGCTTCGTTACTCTGAAGTAAAATAAATCTTGTCTGTGCCTTGCTGCTGGTTGTAAAACACCGTGTTTCCCATTCTATCTTACTGGTGCAGGGTCTGAACAACCTTCTAGTAGTTTCATGTGAAACAGAAGTCAGCAGAGCTATTTTTTTTCCTGGAAAAGTATGTTTCATGCAGTTTATGACATACATTTCCTTAAAGTACACGTTGGTTCTTTTCAACCTGTAATTTGAGTTTTGTGTGATTATAAGATTGGATCCCTTTCTTTTGGAGAAGAAAGCAAATGTCTCATTTATTTCAGTGTTCTGTAATGTGTTCGTGTCATCTTGCTGTCTTGTTTACTTGAACAAACTACTGTGCTTTGCTTTGATGACTACTTTTTGCATTAATTGATGCAAAAATGACTGTGTTCATCCACACTTGCTATGTACAGTTTGAAGCAAAGTTATCTTTTGTGTTCATTTTAAGCTGCCTGATGTCCCCCTTCAAACACTGGCTCCTGAGGTCCTTCAAGTAGTGCCTGCTCTTGAATTTTTCCCCAATATAACGTAGTCCTTTATACGTGTTTGTTTTTCTTTCTGTGTAAAGTACTTCATTTTAGTTTAAGTCTTTTGCGAAATCTGTTTTAACTAAATTCATCTGTTTTATTATTATACTAAAATGGATAAATATAATTAAGATTTGCACTAAATTAATATATTCATTTAAAAAGCACGTGTAGCTGAGCCAGATCCATTTTTTTACATAAACCATGCATGAGTTTGCTAGTTAATGATCCAATTTCTGCTTCCTCTTTGCGTGCTTCAGAGATTTCCTTCCCACTGCTGACGGACCTGCCAAGATGTGTTTTTTTCATGTGGAACTGATGGTTATGTTTTTATAGATTTTTCAGGGATAATGACTGCAAAATTGCCAGTACATGGACTGTGTTAGTATTTTGTCCCCACAATAATTCCTTTCACTGAAATCTTGCTGGGATTGTGGAGGTAGTTGTTCCACCTCTCACCACCCTGATGGTGTGTGAAGGTGGTGTTACATGCTCCTGGAAAAAGCCAGGGCAATTAGCAGCCTAATTTTCTGTTTAGGTAGTGACTCCATGTAGCCGTGGGGAATAAAATAAAACCAGAAGTTACTACAGGCGTAGCGTAGCAGAAAATTTCATGTGTGCATGTGAGATCTGGACATACAGACTGATCAATTTAATTTCAGGTGTTGTTTCATTTAGCTGTAATGCTAATATGCTTGAAAACTCCAGTGAGATAGATGGTGTGATTTCTGCTTTTATTTTAAAGAATGAAAAATAAGCAACACCAGTTGTTACCTTGTTTGTTGAAGACTACTGGGATTCTCAGGCTTGATATATATAAAGTATGTAAAATACATGGTTACTGTTCCATGGGAGAATATGTAACTATTTATAGAGACAGAGAGTTGCTCTCATTAACAGTGGCATTTAAAGTATGGGTGGGTCATGCACATTGGTGACTTACCTTCTTTTTGATAGTTCTTTTAATATCAGAAGATTTTACCAAATGATTCTAAGCTTTCTGTGTGTTTTGGCTTTGTTTTTTAAAACTTTAATAGTTTTTAAAAAGGAGTATGTAATTTTTTTATGATCTTTGAAGGTCCCTTCCAGACCAAACCATTCTGTTATTCTATGATCCTGTGTGTTATTTATCCAAGAAATGGTGATGTTTTATTGCAAGCATATCATCCTGTCGTTGAATGCATACATATATCCTTTCTGCCCGTATGTACTTGAGCGCTTAGATTTAACGTGCTTCCATGCCCTGCTTTTGAATTGCGAGATATTTAAATAAGCCTAAACAACAGCTGGGAAACTAAATTAAGGTAGGAAGTTGAGACTCAAACTGTTGTTGGGACATCTGAGTTCTTACATCTTGTTTTGAAAAGTTCTTCTGATGAAAAATGGCACTAATAGATAATCCCAGCACTAGTGGGAATATACTTCTGATAATATTACGTGCCTGCATCTTGGTAACTGAAAGCTCATGAACAAAAATGTGCATAGTTGTGTCAAAATCTTGGTGTTGTGACTGTATTTACTTCAGGAGGACTACACTCCTTCCCCTGCCCTTCCTTTTCCATGTATATATTGAGTCCCAAGCTTTGTAAATCCAGATGTGGCCCTGAGGGAAGTGTTTGCTTTATATGTTTGCATAGTGATTTGCGCAGCCTGCACACTGTTAGTGATCCACACGCTATGTACTCCCAGCGGGAGCCCCGCTGGAGCACGGGGGACCTGACTACCTCGGGCACGGAGAGAGATGCGCGCACATGTGTGCAAAAGATTGTCAGGGCAACTTGGTGTTTAATATCACTAGATTTATTTTTTCGACATTATTGTTTTATTTTGTTAGTCTTGAGATACTTATTGTAGCTTACGGTGTTTTTAAATCCGGTTTTGTCAGAAAATTGTTAACATCCCATGGTTTACCAGCCTAAGAAACACCTGCATTTTCTGTTTAAAACTAGCTAGAAGCAGCTCCTTAGGGTGAAAGTTCAGTAAACTCTGACTTTAGTCTCTGAACTTGTCTCTGACACTCGGTTTCTTTTTCCTGCCGTTGTCTTTCTGTGTGGGTGTGACTTTTCTATTGCTGATTTGTTTATAAAGAACAAACCGATAGATTTTCAAATTCAGCATGGAATATCACGGGAGAATTACTGCGTCTACATGGCTTACAAAACACTAATCAAGGTCTTGTTGGTCCTATTCTGCTTTTATTTCTTTTTGGAAAAGATTTCTTGTTAAATTTGAGATAAATTGTGAGAGCTCTTCCTATGGAAAAGAGGGTGTCATTTGGAAAAGGATGAAAACCATTGAACTATTCAGCCAGAAGTGCTTGAGCACTGAGTTCCTGGTTACTGTTTTCTCCTCTCTCTTAATGTTCTGAAATACTATGGTGGAATTGTATATTTTTGTCTGGTAGAATTCATAAGTACTGGGATTATAGTTAAAGAAAAATATAACCCTTTTTGTATACAGTATGCTGTATTTGCACAGTAATTTAATTACTGTTCAAACAGTTTCTACTTAAAAAGAGGATAACTGGACTTTCTTAAATGCTGTAAAATTAAGACAGGGGAATATGCTACAGATGAAGAAGATGAAGACATGGGACCTGTCCTTCCAGGAGGTGACATGGCTATTGAAGTGTTTGATCTCCCTGAAAATGATGACATGTTCTCCCCCAGTGATGTGGACACCGGCAAGCTTGCTCACAAATTCAAAGAGGTAAGTTGTAGATCAGAAAATATTCCTGAAATATGTCACTGGAATTAGATTTCTAGTTCTCTCATTGTTCAGTGCTTATTTTTCTCTTGAATACTAGAGTTGATTTCTAGCTGCTTGTATGCTCAGTATTGTTGAATGACTCAAAAAGATATGCTTAAAAGAAGTGGAATTGGTCTTCAGAGTTGTTTTAATGTCAGCTTTCGGGTGACTGTTGGATTGATGGAGAGTGATGTATCATTTATGGTTTCAGCACGGAAGTCACCAGGCCCCAGCACTTAGTTTGTATTTTTTGACGAGGAAGATGAAGTGCAAGTTCATCTATTCCTAGCAGGTTTCTTTTTTTTTTTCTTCCTTTTTTTTTTTTTCTTTTTTTTTTTTTTTTTTTCTTTTATTTTTAAGATTGCAATAAAAAGTGATCAGGAAAATGGAACAGCAAATGCTACATTTTGTGAAAATGGACATGTGGAGCTCTTCCTATACCATTACACAGTGGCTCATCAGCATACAGCAGTGTCATATGTTTGGCCATGTGTATAGAAAGATAGTATATTGAGGAAGCAAGTGCATTTCAAACTGGTGTTTTATCAAATCTCTGTGGTTGTAAAGTTTGCGTGGCATCCACTGTTACTAACTGAGGCTTGAATTAGTGATGTTTCTCACAATCATTGAATTAATGTAACTTAATTTACCCAAGATTCAGGCCAGACATGAGGAAAAGGTTTTTTTGCAATGAGGTGGTGAAACCCTGGCCCAGGTTGCCCAGAAGGGTGGTGGGTGTCCCATCCCTGGAGACATTCAGAGCCAGGCTGGATGGGGCTCTGAGCAACCTGATCTGGGTGAAGATGTTCCTGCTCATTGCATTGGACTAGATGACCTTTGAAGGTCCTTCTAACCCAAAATATTCTATGATTTTTTGTGTATTTTAGGTTGTGCTTTTGATGTGGTTTATTTCTGACCTTTACTGAATTCTGATTCAAATAAAGACATGAAACAGTTGGATTTATTCAAGCCCACAGTGATGACAGAGGTGACAATAAAGAACATTTTTCTTTTTAAGTGTAGTGAAGATAGAAGGGGTGAAAGTAGCCAGAACCTCATAGGAGATTTGAGCAGCATAGTCCTTCTGGGCCCAGAGTGGAGTTTTAAAATAGAGAGGCTTCCTTTTGATTCTTTTTCCCCTATCCTCTCCCCTTCTCTTCAATCAAAACAGATATTTTATTTTTTATAAATATATGTTATTATTACTGTCTAGCAAGAGTAATGTATGGGAAGTAATCAGTCAGAGCAACCCATCTTTCCCTTTTCTGCTGATGCCCTTTTCAGCCTTTGGAGGCCTACTGTTATTCATTATTGCTTCCTGAAAGTTTTTTTGTTCACTTAAACAATAATTTCTTCCGTATTTCAAGTTCTAGACTCTTAGGCAAATTAGCAGAACAGTTTACTCCATTTTCTAATACTTTGCATCACACATTGTGATACTTTCTCAAAGAGGTGCCAGTGCAAAGCACATTTGCAGTGATGGGCAAGGCACTGACCTCTGAATAAATTGCCCGTCAGAATATGCTTGCGTAAAATTTCCATCAGCTTGGCCTCTTGCTATACTTGAGCGTGTCCAAACTGCTTTGAAGCTTTTATTTGCAGACCTGTTTGGTTTAATGGCCTCAAAATACTGGTGTAGAAGAGATCAAATTAAAGGACTTGAGGATCCTCTAGTTCAAGTGTAGATGAGAGCCTGAGAAGGAAAATTAAATGCTCCTGCATAAGAGTGGACTCTTTTTCACTAACCCACACAGTTACCGCTGTTACGAACATGCCACTTTTGTTTCACTGATTGTGAAGCTGCATTTTGTTGGCTGCTACAGAGTCAATACATGTATTTTTCTTGGTATTTGCCCTGAATTCTTTCAACACTAGAGGACTTGTTCACAATCACGCTGCACAAGCCCACACAGTGTTTTCTGGAATTGTATTTAAAGAATAACTGCTCTTTCTTGTTCTTACTGCAGAGATTAATGAAGGTATTAAACAAGTGGGTTGGGCATAATCTTTAAGCATAATAGTTTGACCTAATTAGTTGAATTCAGTCTTTGCAATGAAAAATGTGCTCAAATACTTTCAGTTCACTCTTATTTGAAATGCCTTGCTTTTGGAATGGAAGTCAGGAGAGAGACGGGCATTCCTGGATGAATCACTGTACTTCTGCAAGTCTTGCTTCCTGGCTGTAAAATGGGAAAAATGGGACTGATTTTCCTTAACTGATTTGAGAGAAAGAGCTAGAAGCTTTATTTTAGCTGTGATGATTGAAGAGAGACAGGATCTACTGGGAGAAGGGACATCTTATGTAAGAATTAGGTGTTAACATTTCACTTCTCAATGAAATCTTTGAAAAATGGATTATTATTATATTCAAGAAATATAATGATTATATAGACATTTTCATGGAGATTATTAGATTCCATTGTGTACTTTTTTCCCCATGGTACTCTAGGTATTTAACATTTGCTAGCTTTTCATCCCATCCTACATTGTGCAGTTTTAGATGAATTCAAGCTATTTAGCTATTTTCTCTGTCTTATTCGGAAAAAAAAGAGGTTTTACAGTTATGAAGAAAATTAATCAGCTTTTCAAGACAACGTTGCAAAGGAAACGTGCCAAAAATGATTCAAAATGTCCATTGTTAAAATGAAGCCTCCACAGTTTTGTATTGACTTAGAAAACATAAAAATACAAAATAGTATCTGCCAAGAATTTGTCTGACATTATACAGGACATGGAATAAGTTATTTCTCTTCCCCTATTAGAAAATTTGCTTTAAAATTTTTAACTATGAAGGGCAGATTTGCTTGTCAAACAATTGACCTTGCCTGTTGTTCAGCCTAACCCATAAATGTATTAGTATTTCTCATCTATTCTGCAAGCATAATTAGTTCTGATTAAAAAAAAAAGACAAAAGTGGATGTCCAGCTACACATTTGTCTGTTCAGCAGGAAGGTGTCTTCTTTCTTCTGCCTCAGTGGAATCTGCTGTACCATGTATTGATTCAGTGATCTGGCTGGGTGCTTGGTATTTTTTTCTTTAACTTAATAACAGTATAAAAATAACTGTTAAAACCATCTGTACCTGAGCAGATTGTCATTTATGCAACAATTCAGAGTTTATTTGTATGTAATAATAAGCTGTTTAAGTGCTGCTGACTGATTTGTGGGGTTTTTAGAGGAGATGGGAATGGACTGTAAGCAGGTAGCCTAAGGCTTTGAGTCTTGGCCTTTTGATTTCGTTATTAACTCTGCGAAGGGCAAACTCCAGCTCATCCGTCCTTCCCCTGATGTTATCTCACTCCAAAACAATGAGATAGCAGAACTAAGCAAAGGCCTGGGCACTTAATAAACTCCATAACATTTTGAGAGGGTTGGTTTCTGATTTTTCACGAATCACGGAAATGGAATGATGGGAAGAACCAGTTCTTCATCCCTGAAAACTGCAGATCAGAGTTTGGATTGAGTGAGCTTAAAAATTGCAAGTGACCTCTGCAAATACTTATTAAAGTATCTCCTTAGTTTCCTTTACTGTATATAATTACAAAATGGTATATATCCTACTCAGCCTCCTGATCTACTGGGTGCAGTAGCACCCCATGTCACTTCTTGCCGTTAATCCCAGCTCCGTGCCCTGTTCCCAGCTGCGCTGGCATCTTTGTGTCCTGGAGCAGCAGCCCTGCTCTCCTGTGGCTCAGGAGCCTCATATGATCTGTGGGTCACTGCTTGCGCGGGACAGGTTTGTTCTGGCCCCATGGCTGTTCCACCTGCGAGTGCACCTGGTGTGCCCCCACATTTTACATGTTTCTGCAAGCAGTTGCAGTCAGTGACTGGTTTCATTTGAAATTAGATCCTACATCTGCTTTCACTGAGCAATGGAAGATTTGTTAACAGTTTTCAGTGCAAAGTCAGAAAGTGAGCATAAGTAACGTGATCCTGAGGATGAGAAGTGCTTTAAGTCTCCTCTGGAGACAGTGACCAAGGAACAAGTAGTGGAATGAAGTTTCCTAAACAGTTCCTCAGGTGGAACTGGTTGCGTCAGTGTCTCCTTTACTCCTTCCAACCTAAATTCAGTAATTCTCCATCAGAAAGGACTAGATTTACTTACTACATCAGTTCAGGCTGATTTGCAAACCAAACTGCACCTGAGAGTGTGCGTTTCCTCTGCCACAAGAAATGTGTTCAAGTGGTCCCATGAAATGGGAATTTCAGAAGTATCTCAACCTTTCTCAATACTTGTACCAATCACCTTTGTGATGGCTCCTTTTATTTTGAAACTACTCCTCTCCTCCAGCAGAGCTTCTCTTTTGAATTATTTATAGTTTTTTGGGTTTTTTTTAACGAACAGCCTGGTCTTCAAAGATGTAGCCATTGCTTCACCAGAGATTATAATTTCTGGTTTAGTACAACTTCCTCACATATTCCATTAGCTTGACATAAACTATTCCCAAGGCCTCCTGTTAGTCTTCCAAGAGAATTAACCCTCATGTAAAACATGCTTTTCTGTAACTATTCCTGATATTCATAAATAATGGATTAAGGTTTTGTTTCCACTGCAGTGCCAACTCAGGCTGTAATTCAGGGTATGTCCTTGCTCTCAACCCAACACACACAAGTCACTGTTTCAGATTAAACAGTGCTTTAGATTTAAGGCTTTGGGGCCTGTCAGAAGTTGTGTGTGCTTTAAATGATAAAGCAGCAGGGATGCGGGTACAGACCAGTATTGGGTGCACACGCATGATCATTTCCATTTGGATGAGGGTTATGCTATTGAAGCTGTCATTCGATTCACACTTCAGAGTGTTCTTGGAGCCTGCGAGCAGTAGACCTTTGGGCTGAAACTGAAGGTGTTTCAGGACATTGCTTAATACACTCAAAGAGCTAATGAGTATTCACTCCACAGGATCAGAAGAGTGTAGGTTAGTCCAAAAGAAATCTCCCCAGAAGATAGGCAGATGGATGCTGGGTCCTCAGCACCAACCCTTGCACTGATTGTGCACGGTGCTGGGTAATGTCACTGCAACCTTTAGCACGCTGCCTGGGCTACTAATCTGCTTGCAATCATTTTGTGTGCTTGAATGCCGTTTCCTGTTTTTCGCAGTTTCCCTGTGTAACTGCTCTCATATTGAGATTAGCTAGCTTGAGCAGAATAATAGTAGAGAAGAATGGCATCAGTTTACCTTTTTTCTTGCATGAAATAAACATGTGGAATCTTCCCTCAAGGTTTTCCTGACTTCTCAAGTTGTTAAATCACTTATTTCCGTATTTGCTTTTTTTGTAACGTGCCTGCTTTAATCAACGCAGTGGGACTTTCTGACAGCACTGGGACGTATTTCACATTCACATCAGAGGAGAGCGAAGCCCAGCAGGATAACATCTTTTCTTTTTTTTTTTAAAGCATAAGACATTTGGTTTTGCTAAACAGATTGGATGTTCTGATTTGAAATTATGAGTGGTTAAACGGCATCCTATCTTTAATTAGGTTGCATAGACTGAGTCATTTTGCAAGCTAGACATTTTAATTTACAATCTACTGCACTGCAGCACTCTTCAAGGCCTTCTGCTCTGTAATAAGGTATTCAACTTGCAGCATAGGCTTTAAAAATACTGGTGTACTCTCTGTGACTTCTTGTTTATTTTATGTTTTCAATTTTAGTTGCAAATCAAACATGCAGTTACAGAAGCTGAAATTCAGAAGCTGAAGACGAAGGTAAGAATCAATATACGGTTAATACACACTGTTTTTTTCATCTGATGCAAAATCAGATCTGAAGACGTATCTTTATGTGGGTGGAGAAGTCAGCATCCTTATTAAAGGCTGATTAAGAAGCAGAGTGGCTCAGCTAAATCTTGTCTTGGTATATATTTTCTATTCAAAGTTTCAAGTAAAATCTTAAATGCTGCTATTAAGAGAAACTGCCAACTTACGTAGCTTCAATTAAATATACATTTTAAGGGGTATCATAGTGACTAAATGGCAGATTTTTAGTTTTACAATTCTAATGCATTTTCTCAGGTTTTAAAATTGTATTGAATATTCAAGTCTAAGTTAGTAGGGTTTTTATTTACCAGTAATGTTGAAGTATCCTGTTTATACTAGTTTATACTAGTTTCCTTTTTTTGACATTTGAAAAAAAGCCTGATTTATTTAAAGGTATGTAATAGAAATTACTTTTTATATAGAGACGAAAAAGAGCTGTTCCATATTGTTGCGATTCTCTTTAAAAGATATCTAGAAAGGAAAAAGCTTACTAGTTTAACAGAAAACATTATCTCGTGATTGGTTGCTAGTTATTATATTGAATTGCTACAGCAATAAAAAGAAATTGTATTTTTTGTACTAGGATAACCTTTATGGGCAGGCAACTGATAATTCAGCTGTTGAGTAATATTAGGTTTTATAATGATGTCCTTCCCTTTGAGTACATTATAAAGGAAATAAAAAGAAGAGAAAGAGAAAATTGTACTTGAGCAAAAGATTTTATATTATTTCCTTTTAGCAACCATTTGCACTCGCTGCGTATTTTGTATAGTGTTTATCAAATCTGCATAAATTGTTGTTAAATCCAAATTCAGAATGCAACTGTTTTCTGTGATGACAATTCGTGTTGTACTGTTTTAGTTCAAAAAGTGAGGAATCTTTTCTCCCTCTGCTTTCCAGTTGCAGTCTGGCAATCGGAGCCGCACGGTCAGTCCCTTGGGATTGATTTGCTGAGCCCCACTGACTTCATGGCAAGGATATGTGGGTGTAAACACTCACCTGGGCAAATCCATTTGCAAGATTAGGGTTAATGTGCTTCTTTGTGCTGGACTTTTTTACCTAGTGTTTTGAATAGGGCCAAAGAGAATGTGACGGGTTTAGGTATATTACTACTAAAACTGCAAACAAGTTATTTTCTTTTTGTGTGCATCATCCTTGATGCTAGCAGAACTGCCTGGAGCAAATTAAACAGTCTGGATAATTGAACAAGGATGTTAAAGCATGTTTTGTTTTCCATAAATTCTGGGAGCTAAAATCTACAAGTTGCTACAACCCTACCCTTATCCAGCACCAGACATTCAAACCTGTAGCTAGCTTCGGCTGGGAAGCGAGAAGCCTAACGCACACACACACAAATTAGTAAAAAACTAGCAAATCAGCTAAGGATTATTATAAACTCAACAGTAAAATTCAGATTTCTTTGGGGTCACTTGGAAAAAGTCATTGGACTTCACTGGTGCCAAACAGTTGAACTGCACTGGTCATGGGGTTAAGCAGTGCTAATGGGTTGGGCAGAATTGACCCCTGAAATCTTCAACAGCAAGGGCATATTTTCCTTTTCATATTAGCTTCTTACAACTCGGTAAGCAAATTTAAAGAAAACAGGAGTAATATATGTATAACAGGTTCTCTTTGTCCTCATAATAGTTCTGGCATACTTTCAGTATTGGATGTGAAACTCTCTGTTTGCTTAAATGAAAAAAATATTCTAGGTTATGACCCAATGTTAAATTTTGAACTATGCTTCAACCTCTTTTGTTTGGCTTTTTAGATTAAGCAAGATTATGACATGAAGACAGATATTGTGAGAATTCAGTGGAATTCCTAATTTGGGTGAAAAAGCAGATAGATTAGACGCAATTGAGTTTTTTTCCTATTGTTTTCTAAAGTCCTTAAATACAATACAGAACCTGGAAATCAGATTCCTCCCAGAATAAGAAATCTCATCATTTTGTGAAAGTGTATGAATGCTTTATGACACCTGAGCCACACACATAGAGCAAAATGCATCCCTGGCACTCACTGATTAACTCTGCAGTTTGCCTGAATACTCCACTATTGACATTTTTAAAGTGTGTTTATTATAACCCAGGGAAGCACAGAGGCTGCACTGGAACACAGAGCAAAGGCTCTACTTTGTTTTATGAGGAGGAATAATGTTTGTATCAGCCTGTTTTCTTTGTCTGGGAATACTCTTTTCACTGCTAGCATATTACTGTTATAGGTATTAATTCCCTGATTTTCAGTAGTCATGTTGTCTGAATTAATCCTCAGCGATGAGGCTGCAGTTGGCAGCTTTTTCCTGACTGCATCTCCGCTCTTCTGTTCAGCTGCAGGCTGCCGAGAATGAGAAGGTGAGGTGGGAATTGGAGAAGACCCAACTCCAGCAGAACATTGAGGAGAATAAGGAAAGGATGATGAAATTAGAGAGTTATTGGATTGAGGCACAAACCCTGTGTCACACGGTGAATGAGCACCTCAAGGAGACACAAAGCCAGTATCAGGCTCTGGAGAAGAAATATAACAAGGCAAAGAAATTAATCAAGGATTTTCAGCAAAAGTAAGCAGTTACGCCAGGCTCTGCAAATGAATTAGTGGCCAGATAGGAAACATGTATGTGATATATTTTGAAATTTGAAACTCCCTATTTAACACCTGTAAGGTAAACAATATTTTTCACTTTTTTCATGAAAAACATGAGCTCTTTATTATGGTAAAATGTTAGTAGTATTCAAGTATTAGTTCAGTGTTGTTGAAGAATCATACTATAACTGAATAATGATTTAGTCTGTAGTATTCCAGGTTGGAATGTTTCAGAATTACTAGATAACTCAATGTCATTACAAACAGCCAAGAGTAATCGTAGTAAAGCGTTTGATTAGCAAGGTTTGCAGCGATTTATATGGGTATTGTGTCAGCTGGATTCACTCCTACTGTGTACTAATGTGATATCAAAACCAAAATTGTTTTGTTACCTTTTACATTTTGTTTTTCTTCTAGTAGATGCCAAGAATGTTTCAGCTGAGTTGAGCTAACTAATGATTACCTGGCCCCCTCTGTTTCATGTGGTCCCCTCTCCCTTATGGCTAGCAACAATAATAACATCTTACATTTCTAGAACAGCTTCTATTCCCCCAAATTTCTTTTTATTTTATTATTATTTTTTTTAATTGCAGAAACTTTTTCTTTTCCTGCTGAAATATATTCATTTAAAGAAGAAAACTCAAAAACACACAGCAGTGTCAGGTGACAGCTGGGAAGTACAGAAGTGAATATCCTGTCCCATTAAAAAGGGTTTTAGGTAGTGAAACTGTCCTTAGCCATCCTGGAATTTTGTGACTGTTCCGGAATTAGCTGGTGTCTTGTGTGCTTTCTATCACAAATGTCTTAGATTTGCAAAATAAGAATAGGGAAAACAGCTAGCATGAGCTTGGATAATCTTTCTGTTCTTATGCTGCTCCATTTCCTGCACCAGAACACAGCGTAAAATCAGCTAACATTGTTTTCATTGTAAACACAGATTATGAAAAAAATAGTTTGATTTAACTGTTTTGATTATCAGTTAGAACATCTGAGATTTTTTTTTCAGATAAATTCCTCTTACCATTTTTATGTCTTAACATATTCACTTATACCAAGTAAGTAATTGTGTAGGGTTTTGTCCTTATTGGGGTTTCATACTTCTTACTACATCAGTAATAAAAGATGTTAAGGACAGCTTTTTCTGCTGTATAGTTTAAGATAAATCACAACATTTTATTTTCTGTTTGAATCCGATTTCTTTGATGACAGCAAATACATCCTTCTCCTTTCTTTTTTTTTTTTCCCCCTAAGAGAACTTGATTTCATCAAACGCCAGGAAGCTGAACGAAAGAAAATAGAAGATTTGGAGAAAGCACACCTTGCAGAGGTTCAAGGGTTACAAGCTCGTGTGAGTAATAATTTCTCTCATATTTGAAGAATGAGACAATTCTGACTGATATTCTGGAAAAAATCCCTATCTTATAGATGTGTTTGTGTTACGTCTAACACTGTGTTGTATTTCTTTCAGATACGAGACTTGGAAGCAGAAGTTTTCAGGCTAATGAAGCAAAATGGGAGCCAGGTTAACAATAACAACAACATTTTTGAAAGGCAGACATCATTTGGAGAAGTTTCGAGAGGAGATCCAGTGGAAAATCTAGATACTAAGCAAGTGTCTTGCCTGGATGGCTTAAGTCAAGGTTTGTTTGAACCAAACCATAACTCCTGTTAATACATATGTAAATAGCATGTTTATCATTAGAAGAAACAATAATGCAGGGATGTTGTTATTTTTTTCAAAATTCAGTATCTAATGACAGCCATATCAGGGTTATACCAAATAATGCCAGTATAGAGTCCCAGAATAGCTGTGCAATATGTATTCTGAAAGAAATGAAAGTGACTGAGTGCTAATAAGCATCATTATTGATTTCATAAAGCTTTCAGTGGGATGTCATCAACATTTAGGTTTAATTCAATGTTTCTGTTATGTTAATAAAGTGGGAGAAAATTGTGTTTTCTCCTTTGTTCCTAAATCTGTCCTTGATTACCTAACCACCAAAGATCAAACAAGGTTACCAGAATGAGAAAACCAATGTTAAATTAACATTTTGAATGGATTTCTCCGTGTTCTGATCCCACCTTGGTACAGACATCAAAAGGAACTATGCAGGTGGCACTCACCGTTCTCAGGATGGAGCGTTTTGTAAATAAAATTCAAATTTTTTGCTGGCACATCAATTAAAAATCTTATTCAGCTGTAGCACAACCTGATTTACAACATAAGACTTGTAAGACTTTGTTCTGCATTACTGAAGAGCCATAATGATTTGTGGCAATGCTGAGATCTGGATAGGTGCTGTCAGTAGAGTGGCTGTAACCTTTACTTGTTTTGCATAGAGAAGATAATTCCCATTTTTCAGGCCGTGCCAGTGAAAATACACAGATAACTTCCACAGCTTACTTAAAGTTCTGTAATTGCAAGTAGCTCCTCACTGTTGAAGTATATGCAGAATTAAAGCCAGTTTTAGGTCCACAGCCTTGGAAAAAAATTGCTTGGCGCAGGAGCGATACTTACTGTGTATTTAGTACCATCTGTGGAATCAGGTGTCAGAGATGTTGGGATTCCGATAAAGGAGCACCAGACTTTGTTCCTATATAGGTTTTCATTTTAAATAAGCTATAATGTTATTATGAATATTATGAAAAAAAATGCATTACATTACCAAATAAATGTATTTCTAATAATCTCTGACATGTTTTATTAAAATGGATATTTTAGCGGTTATTTCATGTGTGGACCCAAACTGAATATTGCTCTACAAACAAACAATATGAATTACATTTTTAACTAAGTATGTGCATGAAAAAGAGCTAGTCCTTCTGAAATGGTATTTGGGTGGTCTGCAGACTTTGTGGAGCTGGTTTCCCTGAGCTATTTCTTTCTAGCAAGTGTTTATTATACTGAAATCTCTGACATTCAGAAGCACTCAGGATGACAAGGAAATCTGTATTTCTGCCATAGATACTCAGCGTTACAAAATATTTAATACTTAGCAACGCTATTAGCAGGAACCCTTTCAGAGGTTTGCATCAGGAGTGAAAAGTATGTTTTCTTTACCTGACACACAGAAATCATGTTTACATTACTATTGTAACAATGTCAGTACACATTCAGGGCTCAAGAGCTGAAATCCAGGAATTTCTACATGTAAAAAGAAAATTGCAAAATTATTTTTAAAAATTCAAAAATTCTTTGGAAAGCATTAAAACTCTTTGTGTCAGTACTTTTAAATGATATTTCTCAATTGATCTATTTGCATTTTCCAAGAGCTGCTGTTTTTCGTTGCAAAAACACTCCCTTGGAGACATGTTACCAGTGTTCAGTACTTCTGAGAGCTAGAATAGACGATCTGTGAATTTAAATGGCCAAGTTTAACCACCTACATACAAACACAAATTATTTGCTAGGAAAAACAGACAATCAGCAGTGATTATTTGAAAGCAGAAACAGCATAAGTTAGAACTTAGATTCCAGCCTGGATTTGTGTTTTTAACAAGTGAAAAAGAGAAGTCCTTTTTTAAAATAGAGAGATCCCTAAACATGCTGCATCACTTTTTGACTTCCCTATACCTTTGCCAGTAAACTCCGTAACAAAGTCTCTGAAGTCTGTCTCAGAGAGTGGTGTGGTGATATTTGCTCTGCAGAGGAAGAACATCTGTCTACATATCACACTTTTGTAAACTTTTTAAGAAAAGGACTTACCATTGTCTAGTAATACTAATCACTAATAATGAGTGTATTTTCTGATCACCCCGTGGATGTTTGCAGAGGAGCCATAAAGGGTGGGCGGGATGTCCGTGATGTCTTTGGAGGGTGAGCAGAGTTCCTGCGGGTGCCGTGTGTTGTGCATAGCGCCTTGGAGACGTTCACACAAGCACTCCAATCTCTTCGCTGGCTTTTTTTTTGGTGAATATAACAAGCGTTTCTTCCTCAAGCCTCAGCATTAGGTTTGTGGTGTGGGACTGCATGTACACAGCCACATCCCCTAATTTTTGTTCCTGAGTTTGCAGGTCTGTCACCCCTCAAAAAATCAGGTTATGTAAAAATAGATATTTTAATTAATAGAACACTGAGAATTTTTTTTTTTCTTCAATATGATCTGAGGTGTTTATTACATTCTTGCATGGAACTAGATTTGGGAAGAACTGATGGATAAGACTTGGCAGGGGCTTACACACAAGAATAGCTGTCCCTGTCCCTGCCACTACAGGTGTTCTGCCCGTGTTTAGCATCGCACCAGACCATGTGGCTCCTCACGCTGCAACATAACCTCACACTGAGTTTGAGGGGCTGCCAGGAACATCAGCAAAAGTTATAAATCAAAACCATTATGGACCACGGAGTTCTTCCTTTGCTTTGCCAGGGAATATGAGAAAGAAGCCTGAGGATTGTGTTTCTTCTACAAATACATTATTTATTCAGAGAGTCCAGGAAAACAGATGAACCGCACTGTAGCTTTCTGGTTTAGTGGTCATGAGCTGTGTCTCCAATAGAGAATCAAACTATTCACTGGAAGGAGCTGGTGGTTTGAAATCTAAACAGTTCAGCCTTGACGCCGACTTTGACAGTATTTGCTCACCTCTGTGCCAACACCTGTTCAAGCCACTTTGATGGCTGTAGTGTCAGGGTGCCTTGGGATACCCAGGGATGCACCGGTTCACAGAAGGAGATTTTGAAATCTATCAGCCTGTATAATGGAAGAACAGTGGGAGGACAGGCCGGTTCTTTCCTGCTCCACAGTGGTAATGAAATAATTCATATGGAAGCCCATTGGAGTCAAGTAGTTGAACACCTGCTGAAAGAAAGTCTAATTACATCATCTCTGAGAGCAAAATAGAACCTGTTATGACTTCTATGTGAGAGATCTATCAGGCTTCCCAGTGTGCTGGGAGATTCCCAGACAAGCCCATGGGGTGTGTGTTTGTGCCAGGGAACAGCCAGGGCTGGTGGCTCTCCATGGAAGAGCGAGGGGACTGAGGGTGACAGTGTGTGTGGCCAGGACAGAGACCACTCAGGCAACTCACGGGTGAGCTGTGAAAGGAGGCCATGTATGGAAGTGTGTGCACTTGAAAGAATAGATATAGGCAGTTCAAATCATGACAATGTTCAGTTATCCTATCAAGTACTTACGGCAGAAGCATAATTACAGGTCATACAATGCTAATGATTTTGTAGTGTCATCTGTATATAGGGTTTAACTCTTATACAAGCAAAAACATGGTACTCAAAGTCTTTGCAGTGCTTTGAGAAAACACAGATCTGAACAAATAAAAATGCGTTTGAATTAATGTTACCCTTTAGTTATTTACTGACATGCTATCTTAACATGTGGCTTTGGTTTTGAGAGACAGTTTGAACTCAACTGATAGATAATGACTGTTGAAATGAGAGGCTCCACGCCACCCCTGCCTTTGTCCAGATGCCTTGTTCTGCCTCTTCCATTGCCCTCTGTTAGCACTTACATGCTCTGTGCGCACACTGATTCAGTGGAATATCAAAAAGCTGACCCAAGAGGTGAAGAGATTTGAGTGTCAGACTAAAATGGGATAGTTTCTGCTGCATCAATCATTTCCTATGAGGATTAGGGGAAAAAAAAAAAAAAAAAAGTTGAAACCCCAAAGAATATATTTCTTTTCTGGTGTAAAAAGCAAAAACACATTTTAAAATGTGTTTTGTCTTACTGCAGCTTTGTGAAATTTTTAATTTGCTGAAATACTCAGGTTTCATTTGAGTGGATGATCGATAGCAAAGAGAACTGAAGTTGTGTTGGCTCTGTTTGTAGAGGCGAGTCATACATGAAGTGTTTAGTATACCTTGCTCACAAGACACTCTTGAGCAGGGCAGCTTTGAACCCAGGCAGGTAAGATTGTTTCATTGTCCTGTTTTTTATATGAAATATTTCTCCAGTTTTCATATACTACGTAATGGTGTTGGGGCAGTAGATGAAAGAGGGGAGATCTAAAAAGGCTTTCCCTTCAAAACCAAAGAAATAGGCTTTCATGATTTTTCCAGGAGAAACCTGTATATACAAAGACAACAGTGAGAGTGATAATGCCCATCTCTTTTCTGATGATATATGAAAATAATGCAGCTCTGTGATCTTCATTTTTATTTCATTTTGTTGTTTTAAAGTACATAGGGTAGAATACATCATCTTCTGCACAAACCTCAGACTTTCAGAAGGTACAGCAACTTTGTAAAGAGTTAAGAAGTGGGAGAGTAGAGTACATTTCCCAAGCTTTCACCCAGGTGTTGTGATGATTCTTTGATGTTTTTTGGGGCATAACTACTGCGATCTTGTTGCAAATCTCTCAGTGAGTTTTTGAGGTGTTAGGTCAGCATAATGACAATCTAACAGCCTGTGTCCTGCTTGACACAACATAGTTATTTTTCTAATTAACAAGGAAGCAGCAGAGACCCTTCCCTTGTGCAAAATCATGGCTTTTCCATTCCTGCCTTGAACAGCTGTGATTCAGGATGCCTTTCATGGGCCTTCTGGGTTTTTACTATCATGCTAAACTTACGCAACATCACTGATGGTTGCAGTGAATGTTTGTTTTCAGCATTCTCAGGTCCTTCCTGCAAAACTGTAACATTACTTTTCTAATTATTTTACCAAAACTTGTTGCTGTTGGAAAGCTGAAAACAACTACAGTAGATGGTGATAATCGCAGTAATGATCATGTCTTCCAGACTCCTGCTTAAGGAAGGGGGATTGGCAGAGTGTCTTCTGATGTGATCCGAGTGCAAGGCAGGGCTGTATTTGTGTGAGGTTGCTCATGTATATCTGTTTGTATGAGGGACCATCCATGATCGTTGGTGCTGACAGAGATATTTTAGTGAGGTTTATCAAGTTTATGTAAGCTTTATGAGTTTAAAAAACTCTCAATAGAAGAGAGAAGTATCTACAATGGGAGATAATTGTTCTGACTGTGCAGAAAGGAGGAAGTAAAAAGATTGCCATGTAGTAATATAAAGATGCTTTTACTTGCAGAAGGATTGAGGCAAACAATTGAGGCATCGTATTCATAGAATCATAGAGTCACAGAATAATTTTCTTTGGAGGAGACCCTCAAGATCATTGTGTCCAACCATAACCTCAATATAGCACCAAACCATGTCCCTAAGAACCTCATCTATACGTCTTTTAAACACCTCCAGGGATGGTGACTCAACCACTTCCCAGGCAGCCTGTTCCAATGCTTGACAATGCTTTCTGTGAAGAAATTTTTCCTAATATCCAAGCTAAACCTCCCCTGGCACAACTTGAGCCATTTCCTTTCATCCTGTCACTTGCTACTTGGGAGAGCAGAAATTCATATTGTCACATAGAACTTTGAATTACAGATAACCTCATCATCCAGAGGAGGACTGGGATTCCTCTCTGCTGTCCCCTCCTGAGAGGGATAATGTCATAGAGCAAGCACCCTGTGCCACTGTAGATCCAAAGGAGTGAGTTTAACGCTTGTTCCATAATCCTGTGAAAGGCTGCCTGTAAGGCAATTCACTCACAAAGGGTTATCTGATTATTTGGATACTACCTGTATCACTGTTTGTGTGCTACTGACTGCACACATTGCTTGTTGATATTTTGTATGTATTGTACAAGGTAATTTTGAGGGGCGCTCAGTACAGCAGAGAACAAGTCATGTTCTTTAAATTTGTAAGCCATTCTGGTTATGATCAAATATGGAGCAGCTTGAGGGTTACTTGAGATACTTGTGTAATTTGATGAGCAGCCTGCAAAACTGGTGCAGTTACAAGGGAAATGCTTAATGGGGCAGCTGTGGGAAAAATTACTGTCTAGTACATCCTTCTCAAGTGGCTTTAAAGGGCAGGACTGGGGATAAATTAATTAGTCCCCTGGGTCTAAATTGGCATATTCATGTAGATCCTGGGAAATGTCTGTCGGAAAGCAGTGAGGATTCCTTTATGCCCTGATGGAGAAGAACTCTGTGAAGGCCAGGAACATGCAAGTCTCTCAGGGGGTGTAAGTGGACCTGCTTTCTGGGCTAGTACATCTGTGTTTGACAACTTTTTTTTGTGTGTGGGCCTTCATGTAACAGTGGGAATAATTTGTTGAGTTTTTAAATATTTGCAGTTGATTCATCATTATGCAGTTACTGGATCAGAGTAGATAAACTTGTTAATGATTTATGCAAATAACCGTTTATTTTTGCACATGTATTTTGACAGTGTTGAAGATACAGGTACAAGTAAAACATGCAAAGTGCATGTGCTTGCAAATGCAGGTGCTATTCTTAGGAAAAAGGAGTGAAAGATTCTTCTGTTAAATAGTTTAAAATCGTGTTTCCATACAGATTTCAATGAAGCAGTGCCAGAAACAGAGAGATTGGACTCCAAAGCTCTGAAGACTCGAGCTCAGCTTTCAGTGAAGAACAAGCGGCAGAGACCTTCTAGAACAAGGCTGTATGATAGCATCAGTTCAACTGATGGTGAGGACAGCCTAGAACGAAAGGTGAGAAGGACTCTACCCTCTCCCTCAGGCTTCCCATGGGGTGCTAGATTGCCCCTGTAAGTTGTTTCATCCTCTGTCTTTGTCCTTTCATTGTAGCACAGGCAGTATTTATTCCTCTGTGGCC
Organism: Columba livia; assembly: GCF_036013475.1. NCBI lineage: Eukaryota > Metazoa > Chordata > Aves > Columbiformes > Columbidae > Columba > Columba livia. Next base: position 26,859,724 of record NC_088603.1, read on the forward strand.
AGTATGCTATGAATGTCCTTGAGCGATGTGTGAGTCTGTTCTCCTTTGAGTCAGCACACCTGTTTTTTTGGTTTTATTGTTTTGTTTTTAGCAGGAATCCTGGGCTTTCTGATTTATGTGCTTTATAATGCAGAGTGAGTCCTTTTATTTATGCAGGAGGTGAAAGGAACTTGAGTAGTGTGCTTCTCTATTAATTTGTTAACACAATTGATATGGTACTCGTTGTTTTGTCCAATTCTGACCTCATCTGAAAGCAAATACCAATAAACAACACTGTGTGCTATCAAAAAAGGTAATGGCATGAATTGCTAAAGCATTTCTTACAAATAGAAGGGTAAATTATTAATAAAAGAATTGCATGTTCAAAGTAAACCTTGCTCTGATTGGTTACTAAATGATATAACTTGCTTTATAATCTCTTATACCAACAGCCGTCAAACAGTTACAGTAGTCCCATGCACATTTCAAAATCACCACTGCCCTTATGCATGAGAGCATCCTCACCAGCATCAGATTCTGGTGCTTCCTCCCTCTCCCCTGTGGCTAGCAGTGCAGCAATCTCACTTGACAACCTAACTGAGAACCAAGAAGGTGGACAGCACCACAAAGGAGGTGTCCTTTCCCCACATGCTCGGGGAGACACTCCACTTTCCTCTCCTTCAAAATCTGGGCACAGCTCTGAAGCATCTCCTTTGCATCATCCAGCTGGCAGGAATATTTTACAGGATAAAGGTATTGCTATTTTCTACAATAAATTGATGCATCATTTTGTTCACTTACATCTACTTCATAAACTTCTGTTGTGTAGTAGGACCTTACCAATGAGAAGGCCATTGTCTCATGACTTCTTTGTCTACCTGGAAGTAAAAAATCACAGTTGACCTTGTGTGATGGCAAAGTTGAAACGAAGATCACAACTGCTTCCTGTTTTTTTCTGTCTTAGAACTCACTGAAAAAGATAGAGGGAAGTTGCCTTTAAGAAATTCTTATCTATTATTTTTAAAAACACCAAATTATTTGACCTTAGGACATTTCCGTATTAGAAACATGCGTATCGCAGTGTACTTAGTTTAATTATGTAATTTTGGCACTGCTAGATGCTTTTTTTGGAGGGTGGGGAACGGGGTGTAAAGCAAGAATAACAGATTGTAGCTTTTAATTGCTGAGAGGCAGCATGGTATAGATTAAACAAGGGTCGATGTCTGGGTTATCGTCATTTACAGAAAAAAAAAATAAAGTAATTTGTTGAGGGGGTTGGCCACGTTGTTTATTTAATTCAGATTCTTTAAATGTAAGCTGGATAAAACATGAAGCAATCCCACCTAGCTCAGGTATGTTTCTCAGATATTAATTTATTCAATGCGTTAACAATGTAACATGGCACAGAATTCCAAGCCCTTTTGTTCAGATGCCTTGTGAAGTCAAAATTAGCATTTTACACAACTTTTACATTCTTAGCTCTGCATCTTGCATTCTCTGTCACATGAGATAAAATATGTGATAAAAATTATTTGTGAGGGCTGCAGGAATAGGTCTGGATAGGTTCTTGACAGACTTTGGCTTACTTAAATTAACTGAAAAAAATCATTGAGGATTTTTTTTGTCTGCATAGCTGAAAAGACTTGCCATTCATTTACAACCTGTTTTTTTGTAGTCTTCATACAGGGCTTTCACACAGATTCTTGAAAGACAGATTAATGAAGTTCTGTTGGACTTAAGCTAGGTTACCAAATGCTACCATTTTTACATAGGTTTTAAAATTGCTAGTCTAATTGTATAGTTGCTAATTGTGTAATTGTTAATGAATCAAAATTCAATTCGAAGCTTGAGTTTGGCAAGTAAAAATAAGGGTACGAACATAAGAATGTGACTTTCCACTCTGACTTCAGCTTGAATGTATGATTGGTTTACCAGTGAAGTCATAAGTCCTGCATTTCCATCCAGTGCACGAAAAATATCTTTGGTGGAGACTAGCCTTATAGTGTAAGGAATAGGGCATTACATTCCACTCCCTGCATTGCTCTTTCCACCCCAATTTAGCTTTGAAAAATAATCTGTCTAAGTATTGGTATTGTGGTTGTTAAGTAAACAACTGGTGCTTTTGGGTATAGCCAAATTCTGATGCGTACATGAAAATTAAACCAGAACAATTTAGTTACAAATGTAAAATTTGCCTTTAATAAGCCCTACAAAAAAGTAATCTCCTAGAGCAGTTGTTTAACAGCAAGCATTGTAGCAATAGCAGTTTAATTGATTGCTGATTTGGCTGTCAAGCTCTCACAGGTCAGAAAATAAGAAGGGCCATTGTATTTGCTCTGTGTGTTCAGGTAGGATTTTTTTAGAGATGGAAAGAGAACACATTTGTGGGCATGTGTGTGTCCATTGATTAATCTCTGCTTAGCAAAAGTGAGCACTACCAAGTTCACAGAATCACTTGTCTTTTTTTTCTTTCTCATGAAATCTTGCAGTGTTGTGGGAAGACCTGAAGTGGCATGAGATCTGTTTCCTCATTATTGCGAAATGATCAAAAAATCATAGAATAGTTTGGGTTGGAAGGGACCTTCAAAGGTCATCTAGTCCAACCCCCTGCAATAAGCAGGGACATCTTCAACTAGATCAGGTTGCTCAGAGCCCCATCCAACCCAACCTTGAATGTCTCCATGGATGGAGCATCTATCACCCCTCTGGGCAACCTGGGCCAGGGTTTTACCACCTCACTGTAAAAAATGTCCTCATGTCTAACCTGAATCTTCCCCCCTCTAGTTTAAAACCATTACCCCTTTTCCTCTCGTAACAGGCCCTGCTAAAAAGTCTGTCCCCATCTTTCTTATGAGCCCTTTTAAGTACTGAAAGGCTGCTATAAGGTCTCCCCAGAGCCTTCTCATCTCCAGGCTGAACAAACCCAACTCTCTCAGCCTGTCCCTTTGGTCATGTTGATGGCCCTTTCCTGGAGGTCCAAGTCCAGAAGCATTTTGCTTGCTTGTCTTTTAAGCACAGCTTTTTCATGTATGTGTATGATTAATTTATTTTCTCCAGTTCTGCCTATTTGTGCAACAGCATCCTTTGACAGGGCAGCCAGGGTGACCCCTACGGGCAGTCCTCAGTTGGTGTAAGTCTGTTTGCACCTATGTTGTGACCTTGGGGAAGAAAGTTCAGTCTAGTCCCCTTTTGCATCCATCAGCCACAGGTTATTTACACCAGCTTCTTGAGGCTGAAATTCCAACTGCATGCGAGTGGGAGCACAGCGCTAAGAGTCTGAACAGAAATTTGCAATACCAGCTGGCTGTTACGTGTCACTGCTGAGGTCTCCAGGTTATTTCTTCTATTACAATAGCAAAACCTCCAGCTATTAAATGCTTTTCTTATTTTCCCGCCACAAAAGCAGATTCATTTACTTTCATTAAGAAGTTTCTCAAAAAGGCCCACCACCCTCCAGTGCCCATTGCCTGTGAATAGCTGCTGTGAAAATAAACAGTATGATCTTTTATTCTTGAAAGTGGCAATTTGACAGTGGTTAGATGGGAAGTATACATTAAAGATGAAAGAGAAACCGTAAGAGGAGAAAGGAGAGGAGTATGCGCAGTGTAGGGGTGATGCAAAGTGTGCGTTACCTGAAGCTCTCCTCGGCCTCCCCGGGCAATGGAGTTCTTCTTGGGACAGTTCCTTTGGTCATTCCTCCTATTGTTCTTTTTAGTTTTCTTTTTTTCTTGAATGCTTTTTTTTAACACAAGGACATGTGTTAGAAGAAATAATATGGCTTTTAGAGTGTGAGTATTGCAAGAGGCTTATTTTCCTGCCTTTTCCAGGATTTATGAGCCACTTGCACATTCAGTTTTTTACTTGAATGAAAATCTGGCCAAATATTATCCACAAGCAATATATTAAGTTCTTCTGTACACACAGTGGACTGTTCTACGATAGTGCTGTGGTATTTTTTATTAATTCTGAGGGCTTAATTTATGTCAACTACAGTAGGAGAAATCCACAAACCCAGCGGTGTTTTTAGTTAGAAGTCGCTATACATCTGAGGTCACATTGTAGAAGTCACCAAACCACAAGTGATTTGAATGACTGACCTTCATTTGCTTCCTTTAGCGTATTTGGGGAACATTCTTTAAGAATCAGAGAAACTGTCTGAATTTTTCAACTGCTGTGTTTTTTCTTTTAGCTTCCATACAGATTTCACAGGATGTTTTGCAGACTCAGATTTCATTGTTTTGGCTTTATAGGTACTGCAGGCTGTTTCCTCTTTAGGCTTTAACAGTGTTTGTAGAACAGATCAAAAATTGGTACAGGTCTCAGGGCAAATTTATTAACTAAGCTACTTTTAACTTTTTTTTCTTTTTTTAATTCGGAATGGTTGGATTTCAAGTTAAATGTTTATTTTAACAAAGATGTTCAAGCTAAACAGATAGCTATTACCCAGCATGTCCATCATAGAAGAGTCACTTGGCTCCAAAGTTCAAGAAAGATTCTCAGGAGTCGTTTTGGAAGTAAAGGGTACATACCAAACCAGTTCTGTAAAAGGAAACTTAAGCTTAGTTAAAAAATTGATTAACTGTTGTGTTTACTTGTAAATCTTTTGTGTTGTTTGACTTACTGCATATTCATTAAAACTCAACCAAAATTAACTTTTCATTTTCTTCAATTAAAATAAGATTTCTTCCTGTGCATTTTCAAATTCTGAAAGTATTCATTTATTTTTATTACTTTTCACACTGTCTTCTTAAAAATGAGAAGAATTCACCTAATTGTGTACTCACACATGTGTACATGTATGCATATCTAATTATGAAAAGATACACAAACTGTTATGGATGGAAAGTGGAATAGCTATCAGTAGCCATTAAAAATAATAATGTACATTCTTCCATGTACAAATGTATCCTAGATGGTGCCACATGTGCTCAGGCAGCAAGAACAACTAGCCCTACTATAGGGCATGCAGAAAAACTAAAGCGAAAACTTGCAGATCTTGGGTAAGCATTTTGTTATTTTACATACTTATTCTTTTAATTAAAAGGATTGAAAGTAAAATTTCAAAGATGTTTTCTGATGTTTTCTAATATTGTTGTAGGGCTCCCTTGAGAAGGAGTTCAAACAAGGGCAAGAAGCGGAAAGAGAAAGAAGCAATTAGGGTGACCTGTGGCAGTAGGTATGGGTAAAAGACTGAGGATGTAAGAAATTATATGCCAGAAACACTGGAAAAGCCTAATCCTCCTAGCCCATGGGAACATGAACTATCCCACTGACTTCATATACATAAGTGTTAAGCTTTGAGGTAACCTGCTGAGCTTATAAATGTAGATTTCTTAACTAATGAAAGACTAACATATAATCTGACAAGATCCCAGCTACAGGGCGTAATACCTGGTTCCAGGTGTGAAGGACATGCATTCAGTTAAATGTCAAGAGTGCTAAGCAGACTTTATACATTCCCAAAGTCTAGAAAGGACATAGCAACTCAAAACCTCTTTCCATATAAAACAATTCAAAAGAAAACCTACATAACAAAAGAAATACATAAAGAAAGCAAACTTTCAGTGCTACTCAGAAAGTCATTGTGGTGGAAAACCAGTATGTAGTCATTTGTGGAGTTTTGCTGACATTCTAATATGCAGAGCCCCAGTGACAAGAACGTTGTGTAGCTCCATAGTATCAGAAAAGCAAAAGAAACCTTAGACTTTTGACTTACTCCCTCAGGCACGCTGTGCTGAACTGCAGTGTTCTGTCTCTGCACACATTTGTACATTTGTATCCTGCAAATACCTGGCAGGATCTTCAGTGATCTTAGGCAGCAGTTGTCACTTCTATGCTGGTGTCAGAAGAGCCTGTTCCAGTTGGTTCCAGTGGTGCATCTGCTTGCAGTGTGCTTTGGAGTTGGTGGTAATCACTGCTGGATTTCTTTGGTGAGAAGAAGAGATTTCTTAAAGCAAATTCTCTGCAACTCAGTGTAGCTATAAGGCAGCTAGTGCCCTCAGCAGGGTGTTAAACATCACATAACCACAGGGTGAGGGAAATGAATGTGTACTTGTTTGTAAGAACTCGATATGTTCTGTATACCAATGTAATATATTAAAGATATTTGTGAGATTCCGTAGGTATCTTCTTTAGAGAAAGCAGGTCTCAGTGTAGAGAGATCAGTTGCTTATCAGACTACTTCATAAATCAGCTATTTGTTAATATTTCTGAGTTTGGATACAGTTAATAAAAGCAAAATTTAATACTGCTTTCAAAGTCACAGTTCATAAGCATTTGTAATTCTCACTGTGCCTCTGTAAACTGGAATGTTATTATTTCGGTACAACTTTTTAAACACCCATTTTCAATTCCTTTTGTTACTAACTCTGAGGAAGTCACCTCAGAAGAAATGTGAGGGTGTTTTCTTTACAGTCCAAAGCTGTATAAGCTCTTTGAAAGAAGGAAGATGATCAAAAGACATCATCCCATTACAATTACATCCGTTACAGCAACTGATTGATGTAGAATTAATCACGCTGTCGGATGTTGCATGCATTGTTTTGCTGTTGCCAAAGGGTAGCATTCAGTACGTGTAAATAAATTCCCAAATTCTTTCCTAAGACTACCACTAATGTTGCTAAAAAATTCTGCATTTAAACAAGTAGCATCTATTCCTCTACCTGGAGCTAGGTGAATCAGGCAACATAATTTGTTTTTTCTTTCTGCTTTCAAGCAAGATTAGAGGATGAGGGAAGAGACCAGGACTGGGTCAGATACATCTACCTTTATGTAGGCAAAGTGAGGGAGGATTCTTCTGCTTTCTGTAGCTCTTTGACAACCTCAGTTTCATCCACACAGAAAAGAGGCTTCACAATGTGCAAAGCTCTAGTGATTATGTTAATAATGGTGTAGAAGCTCTCCAGAAGGTGGAAGTTGAGGGGAGATTTACATACATGAAATTTACTGATGGCTCCTAAGAGTAGTAGAAGTTTAAGGCTCTCAAACAGTATATATATTGATATAAATAATATGAGGCTATGACATATGCATAAGTTCTTTGAGGCAGACACTTTACTTAGTTACTTTTAATTTACATAATATACTGTTGACATGATATATTTAACAGCTAATTTAGGCAAATTGTTTCATAACTGTTACCTTTGCCATGATCACATTATCCACTGCAATCTTTGTTACTACAAAGAGAGGAGTTGGTAACATCACAGAGGTGTTTTTTTCATTTTTCTATAGTAATATTTTTAATATTTAATATCTTTAAAATCAGTATAATAATATTCTACCAGTAGTTAGCTTTTTTAACAAAGGCACATCTCCACAGATGGATACAGGTGCACCTGGCTCATTCTGCCTGGGAAGCAGAGCCTACTTGGGTTGGTGCTGAGTCTAACCTGTCTCCTCATGCTGAGGTTCCACTGGGCTCAGAAATGCACCAACACAACATGTGGCTTCTTGACTGGAGCTGGCTCACATCTGAACAGTGGGAGTACAAGCGTTTTCCATTTACTGGGTGTACATTTAAGAGAGCTGGAGTCAGAAAAAGAATCAAAAGAAACCACTTTTATTTCTTTTGCTGAAAGAGAGATTTCAGGCATGCCCCTACTGGCTGCATGCCACTCAGTTCTTTAGTCACGGTTACAGGGAATGTCACTGCTTTTGCAATTAACTGCCTCTCTAGCATTTTTTTTTCTCTTGTTTTATAATCTAACACATAGTCCTGCTCCTTTCTCTTAAACAGGACCACCAGAGAGATGCTGCAGAAATCAGCAAACACTAAGTCATTAGCAGAGCGATCCTCCTCTCTCCCACACTGTGTACCATTCACATGGTATGGAGAGAGTGGCAAGGGATCCAATTCTTCCAGCAACCTGCCATCGCCTACCAGCTCAACTGAACCTTCTTCTGAAAATATAAGTCCAGCTAAAAAAGGGTCAAAGGTAGAAGATAAAAACTACCTTATTCCCACTGTGTTGAGTGGCATAATTGGCTTAATGTTTTTGGAAAAAGAACAGGCCAATATGTGAATACTACAATAAACAGTGCATGGTGTTCATTGTACGGCAAAACCTCATCCAAACAGAACATCGCTGCCATTGTACCATCCCAGATTCTGCCTTTTTAATCTGTCTTTATGTACATTAATTCAGTAAACTAACTGTGGTGTGCTGTACCGTAACAAGAGCAAGTGGTGCCAGTGGAAATTAGCATTTGGAGCCACTGAACAAATGCTAGATTTTTGTATTCAATTATAGATATTTTCTGCATTCTTCAGGACTGATTGTGGGAATACCTGCCTATGGTCAAATGAGGTGTTTGCAAGTGAAGAAATGCTGTATGCCCGTCAGTCATTTGCCTTTTTTCCCTGCAGTAATGCAATCTGTTTGTCATGCATGCTGGATGTTGGATTTAATTCTATATATGAAGATGCTTGAACTGTAAATATGAACTATTGCAATTTAATACATCTGTGTGATTCCTTTCTGTGTGCATGAATGTTGCAGCATGATGATAACTCCTTAAATAACCCTTAGTTATAGTATATAACTATATACTTGGCTTTTTCATGTTTATTTTCACTTCTGGAAAATATTTCTTTGCCTGTATTTCCTTATAACTTGTAGCAGTTTACGTTTTATATTGGTCTGGTAGAAAGAAACAGATATGGTTCTCGACTTTATGTACAGGAGTATGAATCAGAAATCTAATTCCTTTGTTTTCTCCAAACACATGCATGTACGTGATAGCAGTTTCCACAGGCATTTCTTACTCTTTTGGTGCCAAAAGCTGGTGGTACCTGACTTCTGCTGTGCACCAAGCCATGCCAAGTCATAGTTGTGATTGTGTTACTTGGCAGGGAGAGCAACACCAGTCTGAGCAGTGAGTATCAGACTGGTAGGGAAAGCCCCAGGTGGAATCTCTGAAGATTAAAGAGAAACTAATTGGTTACCTGGCTTCTTTTGAAAAGAAAGATGAGGATTAGACATGTGAATCCTATATGTCCATTTAAACAAACGTTGTGTGAAAAATAATTTTTTAATGGGGAAAAAAGCAACTCCTTTTACAATTAGTGTTAGGTTGAGGTTTTGGGGGTGGAGCAGGGGTTGTCCTGCTGCCATATTAACTAGCAGGCCTTGGCTATCTTGTGTTTTGCTTATAGAACATTAAATTTTAAAGACTTAAATTCATTGTAAGGCTGAAGCTTGCGCAAAATAGAGGTGAAAGCAAACTCAAAGTACTTGAAAGAGAAAAAGATGTTCTTCACACAACAGGAGGTAGAGCTGTTGAACTCCTGGCCTAAGAACGCTGTGGGGGCTAAAATTTTGCATATTAAGGAAGCTGCTCAGATTTTTTTTTTCTCTATAAAGAGATGGGTAAAGCAGAACAGCAATTCCAAATGTAGGTGTGAGAAAACTGATCACAAAACCGTTTTTATATTCTCTGCAAAGTTTGCAAGCTTTTAAATTAGGAGTTTCTATACTGCTCTTCAGGTTTTTAAAGCACAGCATGATGCAGTGGTTAGTTGGATTTCCAGAAAAACCGAGAGGACCAACACTTGATATTTTTGGAAGACTTCTTGTTTTCGGGAAAGATAGGTCACATATCTTGGGGGGAAGGATAAAAGGATAACTTCTTTAGTGTTTTTTGTTTTGATTCTTGGATCCATATGAATTGAATTTTATGTACATTTTAATTCATTTAGATGTTAGATTGGAGATTAGAGGTGTCTATCATAAACTATATATTCAGTTTAAATGGAATATCTTGGTGTCCGTAATTTTTTTTACATTTTGTTTTTTATGATTCTCAGTCTATTGTGAAATACCTGTTAACTTTTATCTTCTTCTGAGAGTAATTTTGCTGTGTACCTGGAAAATATGTGCAGGCTTTTGCTGGTTTTTGCTGCAAGGTGTGATGTCTGTCATTGCATTGTTAAGAAAAAGCAGTGTTTGTGTTATGGTTATTATTTGAGTAAATAACACTCAATATCCAAAGTTCTCTTCTACTTTCAACTTCATTTTTTCCTAAAGGTATAGGCAAAGAGGGACGATCCTTTCACTTTTCTAGGAGATTATTTGGGACTCAAAAATGGCTTCACAAGATATTCTCCTTGCTCTTTCAATAGCAATTTTCACTTCTCTCTGCTAATTAATCCTCTGTCCTATTCTTTGTGCTACTGCCTGTGCTACGCTTGTCCTAAATATTTGGAGGACAGTAAAATGCTAGTGATTAACCCACAGAACCAGTAATTTAGTTCCAGGATGAGAGCCAGCATCTTAAGAGGGATTGTTTTCAGGCCCCTTTGCTATTAACTGAGGCATCAGGACAGCAAAGGTGTCTCTTGAAGTACACAATGGTAAAAATACTGTGTATTTAACAGTAGTATTTAACAATACTGCAAATTGGACTTCCTCATGTGTATTGCAACTGGTTTGGTAAATGGTCGAAATCACTCCTGAACTATGCCAACCTGAAAGACAAAAAGCAAATTTCCCTTTTAGATGCACATATTGGATTGTTTGTTCATTCTGACTCATCTTTTTCTCCACAGAATTTCACGTTCAACGATGATTTCAGTCCCAGCAGCACAAGTTCAGCTGATCTGAGCGGTTTAGGAGCAGAACCTAAAACCCCAGGTTTCTCGCACTCCTTAGCACTGTCATCAGATGAGGTATGCTGATGAAACTGTTTAAGGTGGGAAATAGTTGTTTCCTTTCTCCCATAGCATTTGGTTGATAATTACTCAAATAACAAAAGGGTATTTTTTAAGCAGTAGCATGGGAGAAGATAATTAATTTTGGTTTCTAGATTATAATTTTTATTGGTTGTATGATAATTACTGGAAATAAAGGTCTTATGGTATTATCATAAGAAAGCAGGATGCAGTTGATTTACTAAGAGATGCTATATCCTCACACATTTCAATGCATTTTTCCTACATTCTAAATAATGATCATGTGGACCAATACATATGCACACACGTGCACTAAAATAGACCTAATTGAGACAATTTTGAGGTAGTAAAGATAACAGTATAGTTTGGTAAATATAGTTGAGATGTAAGGCACCTTCACCTAGACTAATTTTCACCCTGATACATTACAATAATAATGGCCTGTACACACAGTAATTGTGTATTACTGTACCTGAATGTACATATATCGATTAGAATATATATGCGTAAATCCACTTTGCATTCTCTTTGTGCTTGCTTCGCATAGTGGATTTGAATTCAGTTACTTCAAACCAGAGATTTTTTGAACAATGATAATGTGAAAAAGCATTCCTAACCCTGTAAATTGGTGACATAATTGAGTCAAATATAATAGATTGACAATACTTTTCTTAAGATACTAGTTTTATAACCCAGTTGTCAATGAAGCTGCATGATTTGACAGTAGCTGACAGTGTGTCCTGTGGACTCAGGAAGCCCATGCCTTTGTTCTCTTAAAAACACTCAGGAAGAACTTCATATTTTTAATGTGAGGTTTGAACAAGTGCTTTTCTAGAGAGAAGGAAATTGAGGTATCTGTGTCTTCTTTTTTTTTAATGATGGTTAGGTTTGTGCTGTTTGTGCTTTGCATGGGTTTAAGGAATGAGAGCTGTTCCCTTGCAACCCCATGTGCCAAAATGCAAGTCTACAAAACCAACCGTTTACTTTAGAGGTTAGTCACCTCTAAAGGAATAAAGGCAATAAAGGGTAAAAAATTTTAAGAATCATAGGAGAGTGTAGACAGGAGTCTGTGTATTCTATGAATTACTGAAAACAATAAAGCCATAGTTTCTACTTTCTTTAGTATTAATACTCTCTTGATAATACATTTCATTCTCTTACCATGTTCCATTCCTCTTGTATATTTTATTGTGACAATGCCCTGTTCCAAGTGGTATTCAATTAAAAGCCTGAAAATGCTTTCATTTTGCTTGTTCAGCTCTCTACTTTATCACTTTAAAAACATCAAGCCTGAACAGGTCTATAAAAATGAATGTGTTTTCTCCCTCCTCTGCTGTGTGCCAAACTGCAGCCTCTGAATCAGGCCGGTGTTCAGTGGAAACCTCCACAGCCACCCTGGCAGGCTATAAGGCCAGCGTTGCCCTTCAGCCTTCTGTGACTTACTGCTGTGAGCGCTCCTTTGCTCAGACTTCTCTAGCAGATCTAACGTGAATATTTAAAGGATATTTAAAAAATGAAAGGGGGAGGGAACTCAGTTCTTGCAGGTTGTTCTCCTCTAATTAAGGAGCTTTGTCTCTTGCAATAGGAGCCATGAGAAAGGTTCCCGCTGGTTCTAGGATGTCAAGACCAGGAATTCCAAGGGCTTTTCATTGACACAGTCTCAGGTTTAGCTGCCAAATCATGTGTGTGCTGAGCTTTCAACATAACCTCTCTGCTTCTGGAAATAATTTTTTTAAAGAAATCTCTTTGGTTTTGAGTAGCCCTATCTGCTTGCAAATCTTGGTGCTGCTCTTGCCTGAACTTTTACATGCTGTTACATGTTCTGTATTTTGTTTCTATAATGCTTTTCTTTCCCATTTCTTCGTCGCTCCCTCACTCAGAGCCTGGATATGATTGATGATGAGGTGAGATACTAGTGTGCTGTTGTGGTGAATTGTGTGACCATCACGTGGCAACGTATTGTCTCATTTGCAGATTCACATTTCTTGTTTTACGGTGTTATGTGGCAAAGCCCCTTGTTTGAGCAGAACACACAGATGTCACTGGCTCCTCTCGCCTTGTCTTCAGTTGCCCTCTCCGTTCTGCTAAGAGTTTTTAAGACCATAGCAAATTGCAGTTTTTGCGATATGCTGGAAGGGAGAGAAAGGTCGGTGCCAGAGTAAATCTACCAGGCCAAGCATCAGCTGCACGGAGCTCCTGCTGGCGATAGAAGAAGAAAAAGATAGTGCTTAAACCGTCTTTTCCCCTTCCCTGAGAACTGGACAGCCAGAAGCCGAGAGAGCTCCCAGCATCATCTAACCCAGTGAAAAAGCTGCTCTAACAGCAGACAGCTGCCGCAGCCTGCAGCAGCTGCTTTGCTGACCACGGCTGGGACAGAGCAGCTTTTGTGTCAGGCCCCACGGGTGTACCCCTGGGTGGAGAGAGTGGCAGAGTGGGGACACGGGGCTGCCCCAGCAGCTGACAGCCCACCTACCCCTCCTGGTGCTGTGTCCATGCTCTCTTCCTCCTCCTCCTCCTCTGCTGCGCAGCGTGGTGGGGAGCAGGGCCAGGGCTGTGGGGCCTCTGTGTGTTCCACACCGCTCCTCTGTGTCATCTCATTGTCTTCCACAGGTAGCATCAGTCTCCCTGCCTGTTTGGTGTCATCACATTGAACTTCAGACTGGTTTTCTGAGTTTGTTTTTTTTCCTCTGAATTTCTTGTTTTATAGCTTTAACACATCATGAATATCTGTGAATGAGCATGGGAAGTGGAATGCAGAATTCAGTGCATCCTTTAGAAACATTCTAATTCAAAGGATAAAAATCTCATGAGGGAATGGGAGCATACGTGTTTTGAATTGTGCCACCTGGCCTTTTCAGTCCCTGTTTGAGTTAAAAGGAATGCCAGATCCTTTTTCTTTTTCTGTTTAGATGTAGAAGACCTTTTGGTTACCTCATACCAATTTTTCAATATCTGGTTAGGTACAGATGCAATATAGTCGTGTGAAATTGTTATTATTGTAGTGTAAAGATAGTACAGATACCTCTGCTTGGTTGCTGGTGGATTGTACAGGAAAATGTTGTTACTTGTTCTTGGTACTCTTTTAATAATAATGCAGCATGTTTTTGTCGCAGATCCTCGATGATGGACAGTCTCCCAAGCACAGTCAGTGTCAGAGTCGCGCTGTTCAGGAGTGGAGTGTGCAGCAGGTTTCCCACTGGTTAATGAGCCTGAACCTTGAACAGTACGTTTCCGAATTCAGTGCCCAAAACATTAATGGGGAACATCTCCTTCAGCTGGATGGGAGTAAGCTCAAGGTAATGGACTGACGACTTCAGGACTGCCTGTAGTATTTATTGTCACTTCAGGTAATCTGAAAGGAAGTAAGAACTCAGCCAGAAAGCAGTGAATCTCTGCGTGTGGACTGGTGACAGACTAGAATAATAAACACAGAGTATAAAGCCACAGCAACACTTTAAGAAATTCGCATATGCACTTGGATTCAGGAGCTTCAGAAATAGAGGGCATTTGCTTTGTGAAAACTCTGGGTGTATATAACATACCTATATTTGTTGTATGCATCAGTCATATAGCAGCATGCATAACTGGTATTTGCATGCATGTATTTCTCATCCAGCTCTGTTTCGCAAAAGGGTGATTCAGTTGAGATAGTAAATAGAAATACATCAGAAGTAGCAACTGAAAAATGGCTTACTGGAGTACTGGAGGCATAAGCTGCTTACCAGCTGTACTATCTTAGAACTAAGTACAGTTTTGATGTATAAAGTATGCATTGTTTCTTGTAGCGAAAATATGAGCCTACTTTTGTCAACAATAATTACAGGAAGGAGTTGTGGGAGGCTCAGCATATCCTAAAGTCAAAGTTTGGTGTTTCCTTTCTCAATTTTTGTACTGATCTTTCACTAACCCTGAGGGTTTTAGAAGCAAGCAAGTGAACTTCTGACTAAGGCATAGCAGTGAGAATTGGGCAGTCTTCTATGTAGACTTAGATTACTTCAGGAAAATTGTTTTATCTTTCTTTGACTCATTTGATCAATGAAATCAACATAGTCAAACTGTGGTTGCAATGAGATTTAATTTTTTTAATATTCTGGAAGTGAAAAGCATAAAAAGCAGAAGTATAACATATTATTACTTAAGCTTCAGGAACGTATCTGAGCTTGTCTCAGATTTGCTTAATTGTGATAGTCTTCTACCTATGAAGAATGATTATTAGAATACGAAAAATTTGGTAATAGATTAAAGCATATGAAATTCTTTTTGTATTTTAATTTTGTTTCCTCCACCTCAGGCTCTTGGTATGACATCTTCCCAGGACAGAGCAATCATTAAAAAAAAGCTAAAGGAAATGAAAGCATCTTTGGAGAAAGCTCGCAAAGCTCAAGAGAAAATGGAAAAGCAAAGGGAAAAACTTCGGAAGAAGGAACAAGAGCAACTGCAGAGGAAATCGAAGAAAACAGACAAGTCTTCATCAGATGCAACAGAGGGCACTCATGAGCAGTGATGAGCAAAAGTGCTGCTGTGTTAGTAAAGTGGAGGCACTTCAAGGGAAGAAAAACTCATGTCCACCCTGGTGCCCCTTCAGCTTTCTTGCATTTATTACACAAGAGTGTGTACAGAGAAATGGGGCTATACATAGAATGACTGGGGCAATTTATATTGTGTAGTTTTCTTTTCCTGCATATCCAGTTCACGTTCGTTGTTGTTGCCATGTGAAACAACCCCAGCCCCTCGGTTTGTTTTGTTGTTGTTGACAGCTGGCAGATTTCATATTTGTGTGGCGGTGTTTCCTTCCAAACTACTCTTCTCTATTGAGCTCTGTGTGTTTGGTCACTTCAGTAACCAGCATGATGCCGAGGAGCATGGTCTACTGCTTCACCTCCTTCTTCTGAACAGGATGACCAGTCAAAATGATTGGTGAACGTTTCTTCAGCTTGGTAAAAGGAGTTTGTGCTCTGTCCCATAGGAGTTGACTTAACTTTCTAACTGGAAGTGCAGCTTCTTTATGGTCTTTGGATACTCAGTTCTGTCTACTGGAGTAAGTTGCATCTGGCGTCAGTACCTTGAAGTGACGCTGCTCTGGAAACACAACTGTTCAGTGACTTTTTCTTATACACTGGAGATAAAGACAGGAGAGTCAGTATTCCTCCTGGGTGAAAGACAGGAGGTGAAACTCTTTCTGTTAACTGTACATTAGTTAATTGAGGAAGGAGGCAACGCCTTAAATGATTATGTGGGTTTACACAGAAATCTGAGGATAACATTTATCCTTCAGATATCTGAGCAAGGATGAATTTCTTACTAGAGCACAGCGTATATAGATCTGTATAAATTTCATTGTGCTCCCAGTGTGTAGGCAACTTTCTTAATAGCACACTCTGCTTTCTTTTTCATGTGTTTTGAACAGGAAACTGGGCTTGTGTTGGTTTGGGTTGGGTTTTGTTGTGTTTTGGTTTTTTTTTTTCCTTTCCCAAGAAAAACACCACATCTTCAGATTCATTCTCCAGTAAGCAGTGGGAGAATAAGCTTTGTGCTGTGCTGTTATGAAGCTGTTGTTGGAAATGCTCATGAAACTCGAGTTTGCTGAAGATTTTCGGTTTTACAGAAGTGCACTTTAAGAAGAGGAAGACGAGGGATTCTGGTTAAAAATAAATTCAGTACATTGCTGTTAAGATCAATGCTGCCATGGAGGTGACAGTTACTAAATCCAAAGCTGCCGTATATTAACTGTTTTGATTGATGTGTTTAAAGAATATCCCCACCAAAACCGGAATTTTTGGGCATAGGCTGCAGAATGTTTTGATGGCTTAGCAGTGGTCATATTACATCCTTCAGAGATATCTGTTTTCCTGGTGTATAAGGCCATCGGCAAAGCCCACTGTGTGATTTTGACTCTGACAGAAGCAGGATACAGCATACACTGCATAGTGTTACTGCCTCTTAAAGAGCGCTATTAAAATATTAAGTGTTTCTTCAAAAGAATGGACAGACAACAGGCAAATATCCACAGTATTAACTTACTGCTTTATAGTCAAAGCTAACTACGTAGCAGCATTCAGAGTTGAGAAACTCCCCTGTTGTGCATCCTGGAAGTTGTACTCTTCATCTGGTCATGCCAACCCATAAATTGTTTAAGATGTTGATGCAAAGTTAGAATCTTGAACTTAATAATTTGCCAGCCTAAAAAAATGCATATACTGAATTCTTTTGAAGAAAATGTTGTTTAGTTTGGCTTGGCTTCTCTTCTGCTCTGTACTTTATGGCATTCAGATTTGTGTCTGTAAAGTTCTCTGAAGCTCAGATTTGAAGCAGTTGGGATGCATTGTTTATAGTTACATTTCTCTTTTGATCCTGATAATGGTTTTGACATGTAAAATGATCTGCAAACTGGAAGAGCCTCGTTCATTCAAACTAATACACAATCAATCTGCTTAGCATTACCTTTATTTTTCCTTCCTAATCCAATTTCTACAAGATTCTGATGTATATTTTATTCAGATCTAAAAATGAAATTGCCGTAAAAGACACTTCCTGGTATTTCTAAAGGCTTGTGCTATTTTTCTTGAGATGATAGACCACTGGCAAAAAATACACCTGCTAACATGAATTCCACATTGCGGTGAATCTTTCTGCACTCTTTGTAGGAGAAAAGTTATAAAAATGTTTAACAACATCATAAAACTAGCATTCTGTTATATTAGGAGGTTATCAATTTATATTTGAGTAAGAGAAGTTATCTGGAAGAAACTGGAAATTTAATACTTTAAATATCATGTTGATAAATGCATTTGATGATTATTTTCTGTTTAAATTATGTTTACATTGTAGTCATGTGTAAGTGGTTGTATATAGTAATCTAAGGTGGTGTCCCTGTTCTGTGTTCTTTGTTTTCTTGGAAACTGGAGCAGACTGCTTGGCATTATACCTTGAGTTTTCATTCTTGCTGCTTAGAACAGTGCCTAGTTAATCTCTTCATTAATCAGATTCCTGTTCTGCAGAACAACTAATTCAACGTAAGTCCTTTAAGTATTCAGGGGGGGTTTATTGTTTTGTGGTAATGTTATTTTGTTAGACTAAAAAAAAAAAATAGAAAAACAAAAGAAGCAAACAAACAAACCCCTAACTTAAACATAAAATGCATTTTGATCAACACATGAAGACTAAGCAAACCAAGCAATGTCAAGAGTTTCGCTCTTTTCTGTGATAAAAGAGATTTATGTGGTTCCTTTTTATTAAGTATGGTAACCCATTTTTGGGATGTGCAGAAATGTCACTGGGTAGCAGATGTAAAGACTGGTGCAGTTGGAAACTGTTACTGTTCCATAGGATCTTGAAAGTCATGTTGCATTTTTCCCCCTTGTGTTGTGTAATGACATATATGAAACAGAAGATGTGTCATCATTCTTAACTTAAACTTCCCGTAAACCAGTGCTAAGTCAGACTAATGTGAGGTTTTATGTAATAAGAAGAAACAAATATTCCATGCTAAATGACTGGAAAGGGCTTCTCATTTAGCTCACCCGCAGATGTGTTGCCTGCTTTTGCATATTGATTTGTGGAGCTGAAGCAATGCTGAGTGCTGACCATGGGAGGCCAGTTCTGTGAACACCAGTTCTGCTCATTGCTGTGATATTGCTGGGTTGTGAATATATCCAGCCTCTGAGAAGATGAAGAAAGGAGAGGTAGCAAAAATGGAGCTCTGAAAAATACAAAATAAAAGATGCAACACTGCAGGTCACTTTAGTCCTAAAAAAATGTAGTGTTTATACTGGGATTGTGGGAAGAGTGGTGACTCCTTGCTCTGTCCAAATTGTTTTGCAGAGTCATCTGTTGTGCCACAACTTTAGTCTGCTGTGGGGGTACCACAAGAATCAAGTTTTTACTGGAATTACTGAGTAGCTTTCCTCTGAAGCTTGCCCATCCTCAGCTCCCATCGACATTCAGAGGTGCTTGACTCTGAGCATCAGGGTTCCTTATACTTCATTGCTTCCATCGAAGCCTCTTGTCCTCCTGAGCTGCTCCACCTTCACCCCCTGGCTCACATGCTGACGAGTAAGAGGTTGAAAACGTTGTGCGATTTTTAAAAATTAATTGTGTTCCACTTTTAAGTCAGAGAAAAAAATTCCACTCTTGTCAATAGTGCAGAATCCAGTTCTACAGTAGGAAGGAAGAAGATCGTAATTTAGCTGGGTCTGGCCAAGAAGTACCATTCCAGGTACCATCACAACACTGCAAATCAGAAGGAAAGGTTTGCACAGATCCAGCTGTAGTTCATTACAGAATCTGCAGCGCAGTCTGTGCTGTTCCTCAGTGCAGAAATTCAGAGGAATTTTGCAAGAATTAAGTCCTGTGTTGGTTTCTTAGACAAGTATTTACAGAGAGAAAATATTGTCAAGGCAAAAGCAAAGCCTGATCTTGCTCTTTTTAGGTGTGACTTTGTCCCCCGCATTATCATCAAACTAAGTGATGGAGGGACTGGACCCTTTTAATAACGCCTCCCTCATTCTGTACTCTCCCTCACTTGAAAACCTCAGGAAACCTATGTCGTGGTCCAAAACACCGAAGAAACAGTGCACATAATTAATTAAGTTGTAAATCTTTAACAGTCAAAATGGGCAGAGATGGTTTGAGGTTAGTTTTGTTAAATTAGTGATTGAAAATAATGACACCAAATAGTGTTTTTAGAAATGTTTAAGTGATTTGTGGTTTGATTCCTCTTTAAATAAATACGTATGAGTTTGTGCGTGCGCATACACGGGTGTCCATGCAGATTCACACTGCAGGAGTCGCAGCTGGGGCTGTGGCGCAGGGTCTGCGCTGTGGGCAGAGGGGCCCGGGGCTGTCTGCAAGCTCGGGGGAGCAACGCACTGCCCGAGTCTCGCCATGGTCACCCCTGGCTGTGCTGGGGGCTCTGCTCACTCTGCTTGTGGGGTTTTATGCCTTTTGCAGATCAGAAGATTTTGAAGTTTTCTTAAAACCGTATACATAATGGTCTTGTGCAGGTCTTGCTCACCGTCCTCAGTTTTTCTGGGGTGAGAGGCTGGCAGGATTAATTCATCGGACTGTCAGTGTTCTGGAAGGAAACCCTTTTTTATATTTTTATCCCTAATTTGGATTTCTGTTGGAGCGGTTTCAGCAGCAGGTTTTTGAGCAGGTTCGTGAGTGACATCCAAGGTGGCTTACCCACTCGCCACAGATCACACAGTCCCTTGTGTTAACCTCCTGTATGTATTTCACTGGATTTTTTTGCGCCTGTAGACCTGGCTTTTCAAAGCTGTGACACCTTAGCCATGACATTGAGCCCCCAATCCCTCTTTATAAAACAATCTGTTACTAATTACCACTGCTGACTGTGGTACTTTTGCCATTGGCATCGAGTAATGATTTTAAAGATGTGCGAGCAGTGAGAACGGGAAGGTTTGGTGTGAGTGCCCTGGGCTGCCTGTTTGGGAAGTTTGCGCTGCATTAGGAACAAGCCGTGGGGTTTGTGAAACGTGTTCTGCTGTTGGGCAGCTTTCTTCTTCCAGAGCGAGGAGAGCTGAGGAGGGCTGGCAGCTCATGACATCGGGTCCAACCCACATCACCCGGGAGCCTGAGCCTCCTGCCCGGGCTGCAGCAGGAGCTTCGTCACTGGCACCAGTGGAAGCGGGTTCAGGCTCCGATGCAGAAGCGTCCAAAGGGAAGAGAGATCTCTGGACACCAGACGTAAGGAGTAACCAGCCCTTTCTAACTGGGGAGTGCACAGGGAACCTCCTGCCTCCATACTTTCCCATCCACATTTACTGTCTGAACGACCACTTCTGTATTTTCCACTCACGTTGCAATGGTAACTCGCTGGTCACTGACAAGTGTTAAACATGTTGCTAGAGGACCAGGCAGCTAAAAAAACTAGGATGCACTGTGCTCACTGTAAAAATTGGCTTCTTGCATTGTTTCTTTTTATATGGTTGAAGAGGTGGTTGCGCTTCAGTTTTTTTCCTTTTCTTTTTTTAAAGAGGTCAAATGTATATGAAGTGCATGTTATCCTAAACTTTTTGTTTGTACATCTTGGTGTCTGATCATCTGCATGAAAGACACAGTAGTGCCACGTCTGAGCTTGTTCTCTTGTGCTTGGTTGATATGAACTTCTCTAGATGGTTGAGTTTTCCCCGAAATAACTTTGGTTAATATTTACTTATTGGGAGACATCAAAACAAAACATCATGGTGGCCCTTTGGTTTTCTTACAGTTTAAATACAAACAACAAAGCCTTGTGGTTTAAAGTTAATTTGTTAGTGTAAATAAATTTCTTGCCAATGAGTATTATTGTTGTTAGACAACGAATGCAATAAAATGAGAAATCCTGAATCTTTATTAGAATTTGTACTGAGTCCTCACTTTCCTGCCCGTTCGTTGGTCATTCCAGAAGAAATAACAAATGGGGAACACAACTGGACAGCTGTTGCGCCGGGGGTCAGACTGGGGGAGGGGACACATGGACCTTGCCCTGCTTGTTCTTTCCCTCCTTCTACTCAGTGCCGAGGATTACTTTAATCCCAGCTCTTGGCCAAATTGGCATGATTCACAGGCCTCCGAGTGGATCTCATCTACAATCTGTAATTATGTAAAAATAAGTAAAAAAAACCCAAAAAGAGTAAGGAAAGATAATGGCCTTTTTTCTTGATATGCAATTGAGATGTTGTGTGCCATCTTCTGCTGCAGGTTGATGTGAAAATAGGCTGCCTTCCTGCTCATGCTGGTCAATATTTGTCTCTTTAAAAGACCTTGATTCGTTTTGGTATATGAAAACATTTTACACTCAAGGTTAGTTATAATGGGCATTTTATACATTCAAAGTACAGCAGTTCTGTCTTTTAATTTGTCTTTATTAATTTGATTTTATTAAAGCATTAAATTGGGGAAAAGCAGGCAGCAGAGACTGTCCAATTTGTGTAGTCATTTCAGCGGATTTACATCTGGCAGAATCTAGGCCAAATACTCTGCACTTCATCTGTGCAACCCAGTATGTGTTTCCCAGTGGCTGAAATCATAAATCTTACTTTCCACTAATATAGCCACCACCTGCAAGAAGATAAAAGAATCCTCAGTCCATAAAATTATTATATTAATTAAAATGGGTATATTAAGAGGCTGTAAATCCACAACTGACACGTAAAATGTGTCTGCTCAGCAGCTTCCTAAGCCTGGAGGCATCTAAACATCTATCCCTGTTGTGCAAATTGTCTCAAATCCCTGCCGTTTGGTTTCCAAATGCCCAGAACCGCTCCAGGCTCCACAGAGCTCACACACTGTGATGGGTGATGTCTCCCCTGGGAGGGCAGCCTGGACATTCCCTCCGCAGGTTCCCTTGTCGGTGGGAGGTTGGGCTTGCGGTGCATCCTCTCCTCCACTGCTCTTTCTCCCCCGAGGCCGCTGCTGTGTTGTACCAAGGGGTGGAAGCTTTGCTCCAGCATGGCTTTACTTGCAGAACACGTCTGCTGTCTGTCCTGTCCAGCACCACTTCAATGCACAGTGGCCCAGCTTCAATTCCCAGCCCTGCACTGTGAGGCAGGACAGCTTTAGGGTAGGGTGGCATGGGCTTCCTTGCCTCTGGTTAAAGTCAAAGTTTCATTACCAGTAGGAGCAGATACTAAATCCTACCTATGATCTCTCCCCTCTCAAATGCTTTAGGAAAAAAAAAAGGCCCATCGCTTGCACGTGTTTCTCTTTGTGGGCAGAGTGCTGGGAAAACCTTCAGTATAGGAGCAGTTAAAAAAAAAGAGAAAAAAAACTTATTCACGAGTGAACACATTATTTTCTGAAATACCAAAACCGACAAAAAAATAGAAGTTCAACAACATCCAACAATATGTAGATTTGCTCATCTGAAGATGTTCTAAGCTACTGGAAAATACAAAATTAATGTTTTGATGGGTTACTTCTACTGGTGCCAAGGGAATCCCAGCTGTTACACTTCTGCAACCACAGAGTAAATCCAGGAGCCAGCAGCGTGACTGGCTGGTGTTTCAGCTGTGTTAACACCACTGTTGCAAAACCTCAAGTCTTTAGAAGGCGGTATTTAATTTACTTGAGAACAAATAGTGGCACAAGCCTAAATAATTATTTTAAAATTCTAGTGCGGGACATTGATGGCTAATCATGAACAAATTAATACCCCAACCTTTCCTTATTGTGAGAACTTCCTTCAGAGCAGTATTTTTCTGCCTGGGCTCTGGGAATGCCGTCTGTTCCTCAAGGCTGAAAATGGATTATGGGTTCCTGTAGGAAAGCACGCTGCTTCCCAGTTGAAAATGTCCTGCTGGGAGAGAAGCTGCTAAGGAAGGAGCAGCAAACCCGAGTTACAATAAATGACATTCTCGAGTGCTTGGTGCAGTCAGCTGATGCTGAAGCCAAGTCCAGCAAAGGAATGAGACGAAAGTTGCCCTGGTTCAGGGCCAGCTCAGCTGTCTGCGCGCCAGGGTTAGCAAAAGATTTGAACCGTGATCTGAATGGATAAGTCCCTGTCACCAAAGCCTCCATAGGCAGGCACTAAACCCTGAGCAGCGCTCAAGTCCCCAGATCAACTGTGGGCATTTTGGAGAGGAGCTGTGAACACAGTTTGTGCACAGACCTGCTAAGGCAGGGCCATGCCCAAGAGACGAGGTCAATCAGCTGCCTGGTTAACCCTAAAGTCTCCCCCTCCAGCCACTGCCAGACCCCTGCAGCATGTGCTATTTGTACACAAAACATCACAAACACCAGCAACCACTCTTGCTGCAGGGATGATGGAGTTGTCTGGCATGGCAGCAGCGGGATGCTGCCAGTGTCGGGAAAGGCACAGTGACTGAGCCAACGCACTGCAGGCTCATTTCTTAAACCTTGCACAACTTCTTGTGCCCAGGGATGTACCTGACACCACAGTGTCCCTGCCAGCGAGCCAGTGGCAGTGCAGGGGCCCAGGCTGGAGGGGATGCAGCAAGACCCACAGCCACAAGCCCTGGCACCGCTCCTTGCTCCAGTTAGAGCTGTCCTTTTCCCTCAGAAAGTGGCAATAACACCTTTGTATCAGTGGATGAAACCATGAGGCTTGTTTGTGCTAGAAAGGAACAGCACAGGAATCAAGAGATGTCAGCACACGCATTTTCTGTTCAGGGCCACTGCTGACCCAAGCCATACCCTTCAGTAATGCATCCTTTAGCCGGAACAGCAAAACCCAAAGACGGATGAATGTTCACACATACTCTGACTCCTGTCTCAGTGTTCAGGTCACTTCAGAACAGGTTATTTGCTCTGTCTTGTAGGCAGAAGCATGCTTGTGTTTGCAAAGTCCTGAATTTTCCACACACTCACCAGATTAGAGGAGGCCATGGCTAGTGGTGAAACAAATTGCAGCAGGGACACCGGAACAGCAATTAGCACGCAGGGTCGGGCTCCTTCTCCTCCCGAGCTCACACTTCACGAGCAGCCAGCCCTTCTTCTCCACACAGCGGGGGAAAGACAGCAGCGAGGCAACGCTACCGCATCAGCAGAGGGGATGGTGGCCGCCAGGAAGGAGCTGCTCTGCGAGCAAGGACATCTTTGCTAATGAATGAAGAGCTCAGTCCACAGGCAGGAAACCAAGTGGTGGCTCAAACAGGGGCTTCTGCAAGACTCAGGTCCCGTTGTAAAGCACAAAGCTGATTCCCAGCTTCAAAGGACTCTCTATTCAGCAATTGCTAACTACCACCACTCTAAAAATATAAATCGACAGAAACTTGAACAGGTCTTTTTGCAGTGCACAACATGATCAGTAACTGCTGGATAAACGTCAAGGGACACGGGTTCCTGCCGCACGGACACACAGCGGGAAGCGGCTCCACACAGACTGGACCACAGAACACGCATGACCCACACTTGGAGGTAGTCACCGTGGCAAAGCACCCCAAAATGCTCCCTTTGCTGTGACAAACAACAGTAACTGCTAAAGAACTTCTCACCAAAGGTGCTTGGGAGTTGTTTCCCACCCTTTAAGGAAAAAACAAAAGGCTTTCTTAAAGTCCCTTTTCAAGACTTATTAAGAAACCACTTCAAAGTGAGCCCCCCCTCCCTCTTTTCTTAGTATGATTAAGACATTTATGAAACTGAAGAAACGTTAGGAAATGGCTTGAAGGGGGAAAAGGGAAGAAATGAGACTGAACTATCCATTTATTCTGCTTCCAGTTATTTTGGAAGCACTAGGGAAAGCCAACAGGAAATTTTGGAAGAAGGACCCTTAGCACAGTCCCTAGGAAGGCCCAAAGGTTGGTGAGAAGAAAGCACACCACACAGGTAGTTAGCAATTCTCATTTACAAAATCAGTATTCTCAGGGGAAAAAACAAAACAAAACAAAACACAAGGAAAACCACAAATGTCACACAGAAATCCAGTCGCAACAGATAGTTCAATGTGTGATGGTTCAGTCATTTGTAATTTGAATTTAAACTTAAAGGTTACCCTTTGTTCCTGACATGGGCTCCTCCACATTACACAAAGAAACTAATTTCTCACCTTCAATTCCATTTCCTCTACTATTGCATAAAATTCTCATTTGGTGAGGAAGGCTAAAATACATTTCCATGGCTCTAGTTAACCTTTACTGGAACAGTCTTGTTGTTAGCAAGTCTAGCAGAAACTAGGTGAGTTCCCAAGCAATTAAATCCTCTCCATTGCAGCAGCCCTTACCCCCGAGACGAGCTATAGCTCACAGTAGAGAGCTCTGTGGAAGACTGTGCCGATGAGCAGCTTTCCCTCGTAGACGGATGCCACCGAGGTTCCCTGCAGCACGGAGCCGTTGTCGGAATAGACGCACGTCACCACCGGCTCCTCCGAGAGGATGTTCTGGATGCGCAGGACCTGCCGGAGGAGGGGGACACGTCTACTGAAACAGCCGTGGCTGAAAATCCTCCATGGTGGAGGGAGGGAGGGAACATCAATCAGTATGTTAATTTAAGCAAATGAGGTTGATCAGCTGCTGGTAACTGCAACCAAGTGATTTGTGTGATAGGACCACAAATGCTGCTTCAGCGAAGCATGGTCCATGAAGACTGTTTATTTTTTTTTAAGTAGTTGCACAACAGAGTCTCCACCCCAGTAAGCAAAAAGGCAGTCATCCCCAGCATTAGGCATATGCACAGTTTTTTCCAGCCTAAAAGTTACTTAATATCCTCTATTTTCATGCTTTTTTCCAGACAGACTAAACAACTGCCCAGTATCATAAACCTACTGCTATCACACATGATAATTTTGCCTTACGGGAAGCTGCAGACAAGGCTGAATCAAATGGACACCAACCAGTCACCTGCACTGGCAGCTGCAGCACGCTGATGCCAGTGCCTCATTGATTTCAGGAGGAAAGAAGAATAACAGTGTCACCTACTGATGAACCGCACTTACACAGATAAATCATTCCAGTGTGAACATTTCTGGCCATGCTTTGCACTCAATTATATTTTGTTTGGCACAGAGATGCCGGCTCAGTAATTAACACAGTTCATCAAGATCTGATTGTGCAGCCACAGCTGCATAGAAAGCAGCCTGGGGAGTCTAGAATGTCTGAGCTACTGGGTTCAAATGATTCAGTTGTCTCCTAAGGATCTGAATAGGTGTTAGTGAGGAAATGCTGTTCAGCTTTCCACACGCGAACAGAAGATATAAGCTGGGAGCCAAGTGTGGCCAGGCTCTCCTCTATGTCATGCAGAGTTCAGTTACACCAGGGCAATGTGAACAGAGCAGCTTTCTTGCACAGACATAGCCAAGACACCCGTGACATCTCCCAAAACGCACCTCAGAGCCAGGTGGATTTTCAGGATCATTGTAAAGCAGCTTCATCCCATCGGGATGACATCCTAGCCAGACGTCTCCAGTGTGAGGGTCAATAGACAAGTTGTCAACCATAGTGTCCAGCTGCACCGTCTACCCATGACAGAGGAAAAAAGAAGAAAAAAAGAGAAGTTAAAGCAATTACAAGTCCTGGAAGCTAACTGTAACATCATCAATAGGCTTGTCCCTAACTCAGACTGATTTTTTTTTAATTATTTGCTCCATTAGTGCTGTTTTTCTTTCCCCCCAGTATGCCTCATCCCCTCCTCCATGTCATGATAAGCCTCCCTGCTGTTGCTGAGCCTCCCCATCGGCTCAGTCCCACCAAGCCTCATGCTGGTTACTTCATTGCTTTGTGGTCTGAGCCCCACTGACTGGGCAGACTCCACTGTGGCTCTACAGCCCAGCATCTGCTTAATGGTGTGAGGGTGGAAGACCCGGAGCTCTGTAACAGGGCACACAGCACCTCTGCAAACCCACAGCAGGAGCCATCCAAAACAGAACTTCACACACAATCAGGCCAAAATCTCAGGCATTCCTGGAGACTAATCTGTCCAAAATTCATATATGCCTCTTTTCTATGAAACAGCAGCAGCTTACCTTTACATGCGTTAAACTCCAATTAGCATGTTTTTCCATAACATGGATATTATGATCAAATATATCTGCAACATAGATGTACCTTCAAAAGAAAGAGCCTCTTAGCAATGTGTATGAGTAAGCAGACACCAAAACCAGACAGTTCCTCCCATGCAAGCCCAGCTCTTCCCATGAGGAATGCCAGCCCACAGCTCTCACATAGC
Source organism: Columba livia (assembly GCF_036013475.1). NCBI lineage: Eukaryota > Metazoa > Chordata > Aves > Columbiformes > Columbidae > Columba > Columba livia. The sequence goes on from NC_088603.1 coordinate 26,886,995, forward strand.
GATAGCAAGCGATTGCAAGCAGGTCACAGGGCACTGGAGTGAAGCCAACCTGCTGAGACGCTAATGCAGCTTCTCACTGTGCCAGCTCTTCATTACGACACTGAAGCAGGCCTTGGATTGTGAGATCCGCAAACATGCTTTTTTTTAAAATTTAAGATGACCTGTCTACACCACAGCACTGGTTAATTCAGTCACACAGACTTCAAGACTGTAGAGCATTCCTCACTTGCAGAAATTCTGTCCCATTTATCCTTGTAACCAATACACACAAATTTCTGTATCAGCTGGTTAAAATGCAACAACCTTTGATCTTATTGTATATAAACCACCAGGCAAAGCAGCAAACACTGCCTCTAGTTAAAGACCAAGACATGCAACTTCTGTTCTACAAACCCTCTGTATTGCTTACATTGGACAGGTAGCACATTGTATTACGAAACCTGGTTTAGACACTTGACCCCAGCAGTACCACATGTATAAGTTAGGATTTCAGGATTCTTTTGGGTGATTGAACAAACTCAAAGGCAAGGAGAAACTTACTTTCTGTCAGGTGAAATGTTAATTCCATTGGCTGAATAAAACCCAGATGCTACTTCTTTAACTTCTTTTGGACTGTAGTAAACAACATTTGACCAAGTTAAACCCAAGAGCATCTCCAGAAACATCAAGATATGGTCAAAGAAGTAGTGGTCATTGGTAGCATAGAAGCTGTCTGGTCCCACAGCTACTACATCATTCACACTAAAAAAAATAAAAAGAGTGGAAGAATAAAAAAGTAAATAATGAAATGAGAGGTACAAAGGAGCACTGTAGGACTGCCCAGAGTCCAGCCAGGACATGGGCATCCCACAGATAATAAGGGGCTGCAACTACAGATGTTACTTCAGATAAACACCAACCTATTTAGATCCTTTTTACTTCTATTTTCTTTTACATGAGCCAGGACTGTGTAGTGCTGAGACCTGGACAGGACTATAGGGCATCAGCTAGAGATCCGGCTACCTGTCCACAAGCCCATGGAAACTTTTCTCTCTTTCGATTACATTCAACTGGACACCAGAGAACAGGTAGGAGTTGTGACAACTCTATCTATCATGCTCTGTTTCTCTTACAATCATTTTGCAGCAGGACAGACCAAGAAAATTTTGTATGCAAAAGGAAAAATAAAGAGCTAAAAGTATGTTTAGAGTGTAGCAAATTCAGAATAATAGAATATCTGAAGATTCATATCTGCAATGACCTGAGAGTAGGCTACACGAGACGAGAAACGGATGCCAAGCTAATTCACCGGCATCAACCACAGCAGTGCTTAAGATGGATTTAGTGATACATCTATTAAAAGTATCATTCACAGAAGAGATTGTAGTCATACAGGGTTTGATTACACAGATAAGAAGTAATCAATAACAGAAACGGGAAAGCTGGTTAAAGAGGATATATTAATAATACCCTAAACCCAAAATCATCCTACTTTAGATTTTACCAAAGCAGCTTGTTCTTCTGGGAAAAGGTGGTATGTGGCTCCAATACCTTGTCAGGAGGTCATGTCGAATGGTTTTCACATGTACTAGAGCATTGTCATCTTCTACAAATTTAAATAATTCTACTGTACTCTTCTGATGGGGATGATTCACAACAAAGAGGTACACGGTGTCATCTAAAAAAAAAAAAGAAACAGAAACAGCTGAATTTCAGCAGTTCTTTGCAACTGTTTGTTGAGCAGCCTCCAGCACAGAGCACGTGTTGCATTTGGTGCCCTTCCCTCATGGCTCTTCAGAGGCCAAAGGACAAGTACCAAAGCAATGCAAGATACTACTGCACCTCGCTCCAGACCTCCAGCTACTCTTCTCCTGGGCCCACTCTGCAGGGGACTTCTGTATAAACTATGTTTCTGCTATTTCTACCAAGGAAGAAAGAAATTATGGCTCCATCCTTGTGCCCAAGCCACTGGATTTTGCAGTCTGATGCAGTGCAGTGACTAGTTTAGACTCTGGTTTATTTACTACATCCCCTGACCAAGCTGGAGGAGTATCCTCCTTCTGTACTCTGTATATGGCTGCAGTCCCTCTGCCCAGCCCTTCTGGTAAGACCCTAAATTAGCCACCACCAATGTCTCCAGCAGCTTCCCTTAAAGGGTGACTGTACGAGGATGCAGACCAAGCTGCACCAATAGTTCTCTTTCTCTTAGTATTTGCAGACTTCCAATTACCCTTCTGAAACTCCCAGTGAAAGGACAGGGAAAAAGAGAGGAAGGAGAGCACGAAGAGTATTTTGTTGGTCTTAGAGATGAGAACATGGCTTAGCCACAGAGTACCAGAGATTTTGGTAATTTGCAAAGCTTTGATAATTTATAATTTAGCCACAAAAATCTGTGTCTGGTCACTACTAGTTGGTGGAACACACATCTCCTGAAAACCCTTGACCCCAGGGTGAGACAGATGTAAACTGCTAAAACAAACTTCGTGTGATTTTCAACTCCTCACACTCTTCGCATGTTTTCTTTCTTTTCAACACACAGGACACCTTTCTGTCTCAGACAGTCTGTGAGTATGTGCAAAGGTGTTTGCCTTAGCAGCTGCCTTTAGAAAAGAGCCCCAAAAAAATAAAATACCCAGACATCTTTTTCCGTCCCAGCAGGCGCAGGCTATTGCGGGTGGAATGCAAGGCCACAAAGGTGTTTCTATTATTGATCTTTAGGCTGAGATTCGACATCACCTCAGGCTAAAGGTCTCTTTACCTTTGTCTATGTAGGTGCTGATTCCATGAGGGACAAATGATGCCAGATCAAACCCTCGGCTGATTCTCAGTTCCACTGCTTTGGGATTGTCTTCATTCAAATCCATCAAAAAGATTTCACCTGGCTTGTCCAGTTCAGGGTTCTTTAATACTGGATATTTCAAGCCCTGTAAAATCAAAACATAGGAAAATCATTCCTGAATAAAAGGTAAAGGGAAGCACCACAGGGCTGAAAACATGGAGCCTTGTTTGGGCTTGCAAACACACATCAGGATGTCATAGAATAGAATCACAGAATCATTTTGGTTTGTAAAGACCTTTAAGATCATTGAGTCCAAGTATTAACCTAATGCTGTCAGGTCCACCTCTAAACCATGTCCCTAAAACCTCACCTACACATCTTTTAAACACCTCCAATGATGGTGACTCAACCGCTCCCCTGGGCAGCCTGTTCCAGCGCTTCACAACCCTTCCAGGAAAAAAAGTTTTCTTAATATCCAATCTAAACCTCCCCTGGTGCAACTTGAGGTAATTTCCTCTCGTCCTATCATTTATTACTTGGGAGACAAGACCAACACCTTCCATTCTACAACCTCCTCTCAGGTAGCTGTAGGCAGCAATAAGGTCTCCCTTTTCTCCAGGCTGAACAGCCCCAGTTCCCTCAGCTGCTCCTCATCAGACTTGTGCTCCAAACCCATCACCAGCTTCGTTGCCCTTCTCTGAACTCTCTCCAGCACCTCCATGTCTTTCCTGTAGTGAGGAGCCCAAAACTCAACACAGGATTTGAGGTGTGACCTCACCAGTGCCGAGTACAGTGGGACGATCATTCCCCAGTCCTGCTGGCCACAATATTTATGACACAAGCCCTTTGCTTCTGCCCCCTGTGCTACAATGGTGGCAGAGGGACCAGCTCTGCCCCAGTCCCAGCGCAGAGGGACCCAGTTGCAGGGAGCACAAGCAGCCATGTACAGGGCAGCACCTGCCACCCACTGCAGCCACCCTCCAGGTGGGTGCTCCCCATTTGTCAAACCACCCTGCAAACAGACAGGCTGTGGGGACAAACTGGGAGCACGGCACCACAGAATGCATCCAACGGGGTCAAGCCACGGGGAGCAGCAGCAGCACAAACAGCTCACAATTTCTGGCATGACTTTTGCAATATTATCATTCCCTGGGTGTCCCTGGAGCACACAGATGAAAACATCAGCTTTTGTTTTAGAAAGTATTCACTAGCCGTCCTGAGTGCAAAGAAAAGCTTGAAAACCTATGTCCTAAAGGCTAAAAAAAAACCCAACAGGAACAACAAAATCAACACACCTCATCTGATTTTTTTTTCTTTTTAAGGTAGGGAATTAACACACCTTCTTAACACGGGAGAGGTTTGAAATTTCAGCATTTCAAGGAAGCAGGATGGAAGAAATTCAAGGTTACATGGGCAGACAAGTCAGTGCAATAGGAAACGTCTCAGAGTTACCACCATCACTTCAGTGTTGAGAACTGCACTTGCTCAAGCAGAAGGAAACTCTGGCTAAGCTGACAGAAGTCTGGGCCGTTCCTATAGAGCCAGCCAGTCATGTAGAAAAAAAGAGCCCATCCCGCAATTTTTACCTACAGTTTCTGTAGATAAGGAAGCAGCAAGGCCTGCATGGGAAGGAGTACAGCACTTACGGAGCTGATGAAAGCCAGTCCATTGGGAAGTATGTCGATATCTTCTGAGCCAGCTTCTGCAAGACAGAGATAAACAGGCCTCTTCAGACAACATTAAATATTTCCCATTGAATAAACCTCCTTTTTAGTACAATTCCAGCTCTCACGAATGCCTCTTTCTGATATGACTGCACAAGCTATGAAGTTCAGCAGAAGAGTTCGCATCCATTAGCAGTGGTAGCAGAAGGCAGCAGCACGCGGGGTTAGCAAACACTACTGGGGTTCACCTCTTTCTGGGGGCTCAGGGGTGCCCTACAGTGGCTGGGCAGTCTCCTGCTCCATGTGCCCCAGGGCGGCATGGGATGAATCTCCCACTTCTGACAACAGTGTTCTGCAACCAGCAGTTACCACAGACGACAGGATTTTTCAGGTGAGACCCACACCATCGCTCAGCCTGCACGCTTGCATAAGGCAGCTCTGGCAATTGCACACACTAATTCTCCTGGTTGAGCTGAGACGCTTCGCTAAGATGGATTGCCCAATATTTAATTAAAGCTCTCAAGTGACAGAGAACCTACTATATCTTTAACAGCTAAGGGCTTTAATAGTTAGACCACACTTAACTGCAGGTAATCATTACCAATATTGCCATTTCCTGTACTATTTTTCCTGACCACGAAAGAAAAGGAAAAAGGAAGAAAGAGGAGGGAAGGGAGAAGGGAGAAGGGAGAAGGGAGAAGGGAGAAGGGAGAAGGGAGAAGGGAGAAAGAAGGGAGAAGAGAGAAGGGAGAAGAGAAAAGGGAAAGAAACTTTTTTAAAGCCCTTTATTAAGAACATTGCAGTAATTTTAGGCTTTGATAAAGAGCTCCACAGACCTTTTAGTCTGATGCTGAAGCAAATTTGCCATCCCACATTCTCACCGCTCCCCTAAGAAGCCTTCCCTCTCCCAATCACCAGCACAACCAGCATTCTCCACAGGCCACTTTCCAGATGATAGATGATGGAGCAAACCCACTTGGGAGCATTTGCTTCAAGAAGGAGGTTGTTCTGCAGGTTTTCTTTAACAGAGCAACCAACACAAAGGTTTTTCACCCAGCTTGTCCCATTTTTCCACACCCCCTCCTGCTTGGCCACAGACCACCGGCATGACCTGAACATGGTTCACACCATCTCCAGCATCTCAGCACCTCCTCCTGAGGAAGTGCCTGCAAATTCTAGTTGGGTTATTGTTTGCTTTTATGTAACTCCTATTTAACCCAGCACTGTTTCAGCCGCACTGTAATTCATCTTGTGGTCACTGAACGGCCCTTGTGGGGAGGAACCAGATCCCCAAATTTGCCCGTCCAGGCAAATTCCTGCCCAGCTCAGCCCTGGGGAGATGCGGTGGCACAACTTCTGCCAGAGGGACAGGGACAGCTCCTCTTCAGCCTCAGCCAGCCCCTGCTCCACCACAAGCATCATTTTCCAACTAAAATTCTGAATTTGGGTTGTTGGGTGTTTTTTTTTCAGCTTGGCTCACACCCTGGTTTAAGCAACAAGCTCCTTTGCCTCAGCTCTTGGTCTCTCCAAGTCTTGGTTAATTTATAAGATGGGGTTAGCAGTGATTCCCCACTTCCCGGGATTGCTGCAAAAATAACAACATTAATAAATGCTGAGAGGCTCTATTACCATGGTGATCTGAGCTGGACAGACAGCTTTTACTGGCAGACTATGCTGGTGAGTGAATAAACAGAGATATAATAATTTAGTGCTACTGAATTAGGGAGGCTGCCAAGCAGAAAGATGAGCGGGCTAATTGGGAGCAGATAATTAAAAAGTACAAGTTTCTGGTGGAAGGAGAGTAATGAGAGTTTCGCACCCCACTACTTCAGAAGAAACTGCCCAGAAAAGCACATTTTGGCTACTTCTCAGTCAGGTCCTGGTTTGTGTGGAAGAGAGAGCGCGCTGTCAGAAAAGCAGAGAAATGCTGATTCAGCACAACCCTGCTGAGCCAGCACAGCGGAGACAGCAAAGAAGGGACAGACACACAGACATGGGCAAGCTCCTGGCCTCTCCTGCAGGCCACATTTTGGGAAGGCTCTGGGCTGCAGTCACAGGCGCTATATAGACTCATAGAACAGTTTGGGTTGGAAGGGACCATTAAAGGTCATCTAGTCCAACTACCCTGCAATGAGCAGAGACATCTTCAACCAGATCAGTTTGCTCAGAGAGAGTTAGGAACTGATTTATTAGGTACCAGCTACCTGCACTATAATATTGGTTAATTGTATCACCAAGCCCATCTTGTCCATGGCATTAACTGAAGAGGTGGCATTAAAAAAAAAATAAATACACCAAGAAAAATTACTGCTTACCCTAGAAATGTGGGTTTTTCTGTTATTTATTTTATGTTAGTATGATGTATTCCACAGGTGCATCTAACAGAAAACCACCTGGATTTAATGTCCAAAAGCAAGTGACTATTTCACCCACACTCCCTTAATTGTTCCCAGATGCAAGTATTTCTAGTAATTTCTACAGTAGCTTCTTGAACTTTAGGAACTAGTACAGGACATATGGTCAGTTTATTATAAACCAGTAACATGATTAGACACTAATAAAATTCAGAAGATACTGCTTATTCTACAAATACAGTCTTTCCTACGTATTTGTCAATGAGGTTTAGGACAAGCTGTGATTTTTTATTGATTTGTTCAATGTTTGCATCTGTGTTTACATTGCACAATATTCCCAAGGCAGAACAGATCAAAGTCTTAAAAAAAACAAAAGAGAGACACAGAAAAGATGAAATTGTGCAGAAAGAAAAGGCTCCACTAGAGAATTTTTTGACTTACTAAGGGTTTGCTTCCTTTACTACGGATACACTACTATTAACATGATTACAACAGACTGTACCAGATGCCTGTTCTTCTATGTACAGAATGGATAGTTTATTTTGTTCAGAGTTGATCCAGCTCATTACCTATGTCCCACTTACTTAAGAGTTCAGAAGGACTGTTTTAAACACTGAAATAAAGGCAGATTATTTATTCAACTTTATACTGGCATTTTAAAGGAAAAAGTCTCAGAGGACCAAGAGGTCCATGTAGAAAGATATCCTTACACAAAGTCACACACAAGAGCAACCTCACAGATCTGAGTACTGCAAACCCCTGGTCTGAACAGTGCTACCTGGGCAGCATCTAGATATTTGAGCTCCTTGATCTCTCTGAGTAATATACCACAGTGATACTGTGATATACCCCACCCCCCCCAAGTCATAGTGAATGAATTTTGGAAAACATTTGCACGAACATGCAAGCTTTTAAGTTTACACAAATCCTTTTTTATTTCTCTTTCTGCCACAATGGACCTGCTGAATTAACTTTTGGCATTTTAATTTTTCCAAAGAGCAGCAAATGACAGAGTGAAGGCAAAGCAAGGTGCAGGGGTCCATGTGAGGGGACTGGGTTTCAGGAGCACAGCAAGAAGAAGAAACGAAGTTCTGTAAAGGGATCCACTGCCACCTCTGAGCAGAGCCAGGTTCTCAGAACTCACCTAATCTCCACGTAAATGTCAGGCACCAAAACTGAGTTATTGTTTGGAAATTAAACACAATTGTATTTGCAATTTCCAGCTTTCCTTCTTTCCTCAACAGAGCAATCATGTTGCAAAATGTCTTTGTAAAGATTGCAATAGTGATATGCTTAAAAGAATTACTCAGAAATGACTTTTCTATTAATCACCATCAAACAAGCATTATTCAGAGTCTTGGATGAGTAAATTTCAGCTCAATCTAAAAGACCTGGAACATTTTTTCAAATGCAATTTCTCATGCACATCACCTCAGGCAAAGGAACTGTGCACATGCTCATGCGTGGCAGTAATTTGACTTTACAAAGATGATCAATTCCTGACACAAGGAAAAAGCATCATTTATGGAATCAACACAGTGACTCAGCAAGCTCAAAGGCAAGGCTGTTAAAGCTCATTCAATGACTTTCACACATGCAAAATCCAGGCAGATTTCAACAGAATTCAAGACATAGCCAAAAATACTAAGGAGGAGAAAACTCCCAGTCACTAAGCCTGTATTAGATTTAAAAATTCTAATTTGGGGGAAAGACAAAAAAAGTCATCAATTTTAAAGTTAAAGGGAGGAAAAAAAAAGAGAGAAACATTGCCATGTGTTAAACACATGACCCAAAGTACAAAGTCAACATACTAGCCACCCTGTTAAACCTCTTGCAAACCACACTAAGATGACAAATATGACCCCTTGCTCTTTGAAACCACACAGCTGAATTATGCAACCACACCGAGCTCCTGGCTGCTGTTCACAAGGTGCGGTACCAGCCGTCTCCGAAATCTCCTCATTTCAATGAGGTGCTAAGGCAGGCCAACCCGGCTGGCGTTGAGCAGCCGCTCCTTCACCCCATGCCGGTGGCTTTCTCCTGGAGCCGCCACCCTGGCACCACATCCTGTCTTCAAGAGGTCACCAGCTCACCTGTGGGCACCTGCCTGAAGAACCAAGCACACCCTCATCTAAAAGCCAAATGATTTCCTAAGTGGTTGAGCAAAACAGGAGTGTTTGTAAGGTACTGACTTCCACGGAAACATTAAATACCAAAGGCAAAAATATTACACCAAACTGGCTAGTTTTCCAGTATAATTTTCCTTCTGCAGTTTCTCCCTACCTCGAAGTGCAACAAGTGAAAGCCAAATTAGCACTTTGCTTTCAGGATAAGGCTTGGAAGCTGGCTTTAAGAAGCAGTTGCAAAATAAGGCTGGACAAAAGCAATGCACTCAGTTATTTTGAGCACGTACCGATCCCTTTAATGAGCCGACAGTTCGGGAGGGTTACTGGGGCTATTTCCCGCGAAGCATTGAGTCTGTTCCTGCAAGAGCAAAGAGCAGGGTTAACAGCACACAGCCAGTTTTAAAGCAGGTAACATTTCTAGAATAGCTTTATCTTAGTTTTATTGTCTGTCATAAAGAAGCAACAAATCAGCTGTAAAATACTGAATAAGCAAAACCCAGAACTGACAACATCAATCGCTCCAAATCACTGCGATGCTTGCAGAATATCGTGATTCTCCTACACTGAGTATCTTCAGGAACCTGACTTGATTCATGAGCTTCAGAAACAAGCTTCCATGACCCACACAGCTCAAATGATAAAATAACACAGCCACACTTTCTTCAGGTTTCAGCCACCTAAATATAGTAGCAACCCTGCAGTTAGGACCAGCATTTCAGATGAGGAAAGAGAGACCTTCTACCCCAACCCACTGGCTATTTTTGGTGACCAGGCCACCAGTGGCTGCACTGTCTTCGTTTCTTACCCCACACCCAAAAGCAGCGATCGCGTTATTGCAAGACAGGACTACCATTTCCTGACAACAGGCAGGACTTAGAAGTAAAATTTTCAGCAATTACCCCGCCCCTTCCTCTTCTCTCCTGGTACCCACCCAGAGCATTATCCTTCAGCAGTGCTTATTTCATTCCTGGATACCCACAAAACTCAATTTCTGGCTCACACTTTACTGGACAAGCAGATACAGACAGGTACCTGCACATTTCTCCATCTCCTCCATTTCAAGTTGTCTGCAAGTCTATATGAAAGGCATCTCACTACGAGGACTGCTGTGTTTGACCATGGCGGTCTGCAGTGCCATAAGCAAATACGTTGTGTTTCTATGTAAAAATGTCAAGCTAGTGTACTGGAATATTTCTTTCTTTTTAATTTTTATTTTTATCTTCCCCCCACCGCCCCAGAAAGAAAGCTTGTAAACTAATGTAGTTACTCCTTTGCATGCCTATCATACATGTTGAGGATGCATTGCCTCAAACCACAGGAAATTCTGAATGCAAAGATCCCATAGCAAAACCTAGCTATGTTTATGTCATAGTTTCAGGCATAAACTAAACAGCAGTTTATATATAAATATGCAATACAGCTGAGCACTGTATGGTATGTCAGTCCTGCATTTTTTTAATCACTTAATTCTGAATTCTAAATTTCTTTGATGCTGTATCATTGACACAAGTTGTTAACATGAGACAAGGGAAAGGAGCCAAGTAACACTCTCCCAAGCCCTTTTCCCTACCTCAGAGGTCCTGACAGCAAACTGCAGGGGCTCCCAGCCCTCAAGCAGCAAAGGAGGGATATCAGCTCCCCCCTCACCATCCCTGCACAGCAGAACCCACTAATCCCCCGAGGCTGGATGGGGGTGATCATGCCCAAAGTTCACTCTGCTGCCTGCTCAGGTCTTTTCCCTTTCCCATTTGCATCGGCTTTCCCTGGGCAGATCTCAAGCGTCCCTGTGCCCCAAGCGCAGCAGGAACTCAGCCAGCAGCCAGCGAGGGCTGATGATATCCCGACAGCATTCCCAGGGAAACACTTCATGGGCTGGAATGAGAGTAATTCAAAAGAACACCGGTCACAAGCCTGCAGTGTATACAGAGGCTTTTCCAAAATGTGTCAGTTTATCTAGCTCAGCCAGCCTTAGCTGCTAAGCCAGATGGCCTAGATAACTAACTGGCCGTACTGAAAACACAGCGGACCTGCAAACTGTGGGGAATGCAACTTCAAAAAGAGCAGGAATTTTCTCACTTGGTGGAACCCCAGTGCACAGCACCGCCTCCCATCCAGTTCTTCTTTCCAGCTTCAGCCCTCCACCTGCTGTCCCGCTTGGTGGCACACAGACCACAAGCATTCCCTTTCCCTCAGCAGCAACTTGTTGCACACTCAAACATTTCTGTCTTTCAGTTTTTCTCTTCTCCAGACTTGCCAGTCCCAAGTTTGGGTTTGCTGGGGTTTTTTGCTTGTTTGTGGGGTTTTTTATTTGTTTGGTGGTTTTGGGGTTTTTCGGGGTTGTTTTGTTGTTGGTTTTGGTTGGTTGGTTGGTTGGTTAGTTGGGTTTTTTTTATCCTGACAGGACTGAACACCACTTCCCATTTTTGTATTCCCTCCCAATTATTTTCAAACTGTCAGCATCTTTCTGGAAGCACACTGCTGTTTTGAACATATTATGCAAGCTGAGCACCATATTAATAAAGAGTGTTACGAAATTATAACGTTGTGTGTGTGTATATAAATATATATGAACAATAATATCATAGCATAGTATAATTCACATTCAGGTTTTACAAATTAGCTCAGACCTTTCTTCAGAGAAGAATTAGCAAATTAAATTGTCAGTAGGGGAATCGGTGTAATTTCAGTTGGTAAGAACTTCACCTGTTTCCTGCTGCACAAGCACTACTCAAGTCCATTTGGTAGCTATCAGCAATATGATAGATGCATAAGCAAACCTCATTTAAGAATAATTAAGTTTGTAAGAGATGTGTAATAATTCTTCAAGCCTTATCTTTTAAGCATTTCATGGATTGTTGTGTCATACTATCTAGATGGAACATACCAAACTCAGAAGGAAAAGCAAAAAGTCTTTGCTGGATTCCCGCCTTCTGGGGAGGGGAGATGGGTAACAGAGAGGCCTGGCAAGAGTTAACACTATCCACAGTTTCTCCTCTCAAGGCTGTGTTAAATGATTTTAGAGTACTTTGTTATCTAAAGATGTGTGTTTCCAAACTCCGCAACCGTCTTAAGACCGCTGCTATGCTGCAATTTGCTGAAAACACAGCACACAGGAAAAACCCACAGAGAGCTACAGAGACAGGGGGATCCTGTTTCGATCAGGAGATTCTGCTTTACCAGATTCACAATATTTCATTTGTTCATAGGGTCCCCTGGTCTCCACACTGCTTTGAAATGGTTCATCCCACTAAAACCTGGGAGTATTTTCTAGTTCTGCCCCTCCAGCTTGTGCAACTCCAGGGGAGGAGGGTCATGTAACCACCCCAGTTATCACCAGCACTTGTGGTGGATTTAATTCAAGATGCACACATCCATGTGAGGTACCTGAGTCCAGGGAGTATAACTCTCTTTTTGTAATTAGCTACAATTACTACCTACCCAAAGATCAGTTAGATGGATGTTGTTGCTTTAAGGTCAGGCATTTGGAGTCCTTGTGGACATGAGCAAAATTATAATGATGTAGCTGCCTTGCAACACAGTAATTTACTATCACTTTTGTGGCCGGAAACAACCAGTTTGTGTTTACTAGCTTTCAGGTCAGAAACTGCTGCAACACTAGTGTTCATATTGACACCTCACTGCCCGTCAGCATGATTTGGCTGGGTATTTTAGCTACTAGAGAGGTCGCAACTTACAATCGCAGAAGTCTGTGCTCCTTCAGAGAAAACCTCATGTACACAGGGGCTATTGTTATCCAGCGGTCAGCTTTGGTAGAAAATAATGCAAGTTTCTGGCAACGCAATTTCCACTTACTGTTTTGCCAATTGAGAGAAAATGAAGTAAATCCGAAGACAGTGTTTTTGGCATATCCCTGTAAGCTGCGTTCTGTGCAAAAACAGAGGTACCAGCCCCTCGGACACAGGGCACCCTCTCTCTTTGGCCCCCTTGACACCAGCTTCTTGCCAGGCAGGATTTCACATCCCCTTACTGAAAGGGCGTTTCTAGTGCATAAATGCTTCTGAAGGGGCACAGCTGAGCAAGCCAGTGCCCAGCCTTTCTCTGGGGAAAACCAGTTCCCTTTATGATGATAGCGATGGCAGTGGTGATGAACTTTTACCTGCTGGCCCCAACCGTGCTTGTGCAAGGGCATCTATTCGCTAAAGTTACGCCCCAGATGCGGAGCTTAAGTGCCCACACGCTCGGAGGGGTGCACCCGCCACCCCTGCCCGTCTCGGTCCCGTGGCGGGCACCGGCGGCCACCCCTCAGCTGCGGGCTCCACTCAGTCCCATCCCGCATCGCCAGCAACGGGACACGCAGCTCCGACACCCCACAGTCCATCCCGCCCGGGGTCCCCGGTACCCCCGGCCGCCCGCAACTCCGTTAACCTCCGGGACAGCGGCGCCGCGCCCCGTGCGCCCGGGAACCGGCCCCGTTCCCCGCTCCCGCTGCGCGACTCCCGGCGACGCCGCACGGCCCGCGGCGGCAGGGCGGCTCACCGAAAGGCCAGCAGCCGCTCGGCCACCAAGGCTGCCGCGATCCCGACGAGAGCCACCGCCAGCAGCTTCCCCATGGCCGCTCCCCGCTGCTCCCCGCGCCGCGGCCCGGCCCGTCCCCTCCCGTCCCGTGCCGTGCCGTCCCGCCCCTCCGCGCCGCCCCGGGCCGCCTCCGGCGCAGAGCGCTGAACGCAGCGCGACAACCCCCTGTGTCCCCCCGCCCCGGCCCGCCCGAACCGGGGGCGGAAAAGCCTAACTCTCCCTGCGGACACGGCTCTGTCAGCCCGCTGGCCCGGCCAACAAGTTGCAGGTGCGGGGATAGCGGGGAGAACGGCAGAAGGAGGAGACAGAGCTGCTCTGTGGACTCCGTGGGCTCCGTATTACTGCACTCATGTGAAAGACAAGTGGACCAAGTTTTAGATTCCGTTATTTAAAAAAAAAAAAAAAAAAAAGTGTTGTATAAAAGTACATGTGTTAGGCAAAGACTGCATGGTGCAGAATATACAAGTGCTCCACGTACACCTCTATGCAGAGATATACAAGTTTCCCCCCTAAATGATGTTAGCTCTCACTGCCACGCTCCCTCCAACAGCTTTCTTCTCCATGCAGGAGAAGGACTACAGGAGCCACCATGGTTGCCTTCTGGGTCCCACATGCAGCAGGGTCCTTTTGCATCAGCTGCAGCATTGGCCTCCCTGTACTTTCTGCTTTTGTGGAGAACACACCTTCCTGGATCGATGCAACTCAGCAATTATCTTCCCGTTCTCTGCACAGTGGATGCCCTCACCTGCAAGGCTCACATGCCTTTGCACTTTTCTGAATGGCTGAGAAATCACAAAAAAGCTCGTCTCTGCTCTTCTTGCCCTTGTCCCCAAGGCCAAGCAGATGCTCCACACTTCAAGCAAAGCATGGCAGGGAAGAGGAGGAAATACAGGTCACTGTTGCCTTTTATGGCAATGGTACTAAAATATTCCTCCCCCTTAGTTTTGGAATATCGATTTTCCTCTTTCTCAACCTTGATTAATTTGGAATTACAGGTAGGTGGGACTTACTTTTTTGGGGGCAGGGACATGGGCTGTTTTTTTGCCTGTCCATACAAATCTCACTCTAATGAAGTCTGCTTCAACCCAAGTATATGGTGGGATGGGTGGGAAGCAATGTTTAAAGTTTTGGGGTATTGGGATGACAAAATAAAGTTCAGCAGCTACCATTAAAAGCAAGCATTTATTAATGCAGCCAATCCCCCTATAGGCACGGACTTTGCCTTCCCTATGAATACATGTACCTTTAGAAAATATATTCCATGGCATAGATGAGATCGTCAAACATTGTGCCTTATTTTGAATGTATCATTCAATTGTGTGAAAAGGCTTAGACAAGAATGATTTTTATCTCAGCTTGCTAAAGCATGCTTACTTGGCATTTGTTTCATCTATTTATTTACACCACAGTTTAATCGCAAGAGCACACACTGCTTACTGACTGGGCCTCTGTTTTGGCACAAGGTGGGTGCAATTCATCTGATAGAATGTCTACAGGGGAGATGCAGCCATCAGAATTGGCCATAAGATCCAAACAGTGGCTATACTGCATCAGAGCTAGAGCTCATCTGGCTCAAAAGCCAACAGAGGCAGAGGCTTAGGGAAGAATAAGGAAATGGGGGAAAGTTGGATAAATCCCCCAGCATTTTTTCTCAGCTCCTAACTATTTTCAGCTCAGTATGATAAGTTTTATCTGCTTAGTAACTTCCGAGAGATCTGTCTTTCAAGTACTTTGCTGTCTTCCCTTGAAGCGAGTTGTGCTTTTTCCATACTTTTCACTGATGTTGAGCCACCTAGGCGCCCTGTATAGTCAGGGCAGGAAAACAGTTACTTTGAGGCAGCAATTAATATGAAAGGTGTCTAAAACAGATCAAGAAATCTTCCTTAAGAAGTGGCCATTTCTCTGCATTAATTGGAAAAGGCAACTATGGTGACAAATTCAAGTGCAAGAATCTGCAGGAATTCAGGCTGTCACAAATTCTCCAGAGCTCTTTGCCTTTGGGGCACTCAGGAGGCACCTGGGAGTGACCTCCTGCCACGTAGTACAATGACTCAAAACAGAAATGAGCTGTGTGTATGTAATCAGCTGTAGAGGGATATGTACCAAGCCTGGGAGAGGAGGAAGTGAGCAGAACAAGGAGACAGGATAAATCTTATTCAAATTTAGTCATTTGAACTCCTCTATAGACAAAGAAAAGCAGCCCTCTGTAAGCTCGTCCAAGTGTGGTGAAGTAGGACAAGTAGCACTCTGTAGATGCCTAGCCTCCCAGTCACTCTCTCCACTCATAATAGAGAAAAGTTAGACAACTTGCTAAGAAAATAAAAGGTAGCATTTACATGGCTAAAGATAGGGAATAATTCCTACCAAAAATTTTGGAAGTCTTAAATCTTGCACTTGTGAAAGATAGGCCCTCTACATGTGCTTCTCTACCACATACCATCATCTTTTTTAAGAGATAAGATACAGAAGCTATGTACACAGAAATCTGGATTTCACAACAAACTATTTCAAAATGTGTCAAGCTTGAATCACTAATGAAACACAATGTGTTTTACCAAACTTTAAAAAAGCTGAAACTCGCTTTTAATCCAGGCTTTGCTCTCTCTTATACTGATGTTAATCCGAAGTAAATTCACTGATAACTTGCACTGGTGATTTATACTAAAGATTAAAGGTCAGAATATTATCCTAGAGCACTTCTGGGGGCCTGATCTGACTAAATACAGAAGTCTACAATGCAGACATGACAGTATTAACTAGACCCTTCAGGCTCTAGAGGACACTGAGGGACCCAAGCTATGGAGGGCATTGAGGCCAAATCTGGTTGGCTACTAGTGAGGAGATAGAAAGCACTCATTGACCCAGAGCTGCTTTTACGAATACTGAATCAAATTCAGAATGAGACATAGGGTAGACAAGACAAGGTAGACATGAGGAAGCAGATAGAGACCAAACTTGATGTTGCTACAGCTTAGCTGTAGAAACAAAGAGGAGATGTCAACACAGCGTGGAAAGTTTCAAAGAGAGACTAATGAGATCTTAAATCAAACTCGTCAGTTTTGTTGAATGCAGATCTTAGGACTAGGTTAATGAAAAGGGCACATGCATCAGATTGCTGCTGACGTGCAAGTGCTGCACCAGCTTCAGGTAAAAATAAAAACTGGCAGACAAGAAAGCTGCTCACCACAAAACCAGGCAGAAGTTGCAAGCAAAGCATACTGAAAGATGAGGGAAAAAATTTCAAAAACTGATGATCATAGAAATTACAATATTCTTTACAAAGACTGTGGCCTAGAACCACTTTAACCCTTTTAGCTGATCAAAGGGAAACTGCAAATTGCTCAAGGACCTCAGCAATTTCTTAAACCCTGCATACTTCAGCTCTGCTAGAGTTAAAAACTACTTCTCAGCTCCCCATTCCAAAGCAGGGAGCAGAGATTCCTGCAGCTGCTGAGCAGCTGCCACAGGGCAAGGCAAAGTTGCTGGTCATGCCCTACCACCATACATAAGTACAGTGTCACCAACTAGTTAGAAAACTAGAGTTCGCCATAATTGCCTGATAAAGAGATGGTATCCCACAGGGTTCAATAATACAGATGCATAGTGCCTTTTACAAAGAAAAAGGTAAAAACAAAGAAGATAAAAAGGTAAAAACATTCCTGCAGTCACACAAAGTTATATTGATTTTCTCAACTTCTGAGAAAAATCCGTGTCAAAATGACATCAGTGGATTTGTTGTTGAGGGTGTTGAAAAGGCGCTTGCAGAAACGATCTGGCTTTCAGCCTTGTCCTACTTCAGAGAGAGCAAAGGTCTCTATGTGGCCTTTGCAGAGCCGGCCAAAGACTCCAGCACAGTCAGCCACAAGCAGCCCGGAGGCATCTGTATGAATTTGGATGTTCAAATAAGTTTGTGAGCATATTTTGCTTATTTCATGATGGTGGGAGGTAATGCAAAAGTGCTCAGTGATGACAAGATGTCAGAATATGTCACTGTCAAAACCAGCCCCAAGCAAGGTTATGTCCAGACGCGGCTCTTGCTTATTGTCTCTGATGCAGCAGTGCTTCTTGCTGCAGCTGGAAGCAGCAGCAAAGGGAGCTGCTTTAATTATCTTATAGGTGGCAGAATTGCTAAACTGGAGAGGTGCCAGGCTAAATCGAAAGTCAGAGAGGTCCTCCCAGACAATCTGCCCTTTGCTGCTGACAGTGTGCTGGGTGTGCAGAATATTACTGATGACTTTGACTGCACTGTCATGGCTCAGCCTTGTCACAAGCATAAAGCAAATAACGCTGTCTTTTTCCAGGCAGAAGCACGCTGAGCTGGTAGTGTGCCTTGGCAACACTATGCTTAAGTCTTGAAGGTGAAATTCTGCTATCTCGGCAGCAAGCTCCTCAAAAACCATGATTGATAACAGTTGTGCAAAGGAAGGAGAGGGCCATGGGGCTTTTGAAAGATTAAAGCTGTGTGTGAAATGAAGGAGGCTCCTGACTTCAAACACAAGTAAAGGAGAACCATGTTCCTGTCATCATCACCCTTCCGTACAGTAGGACTCCCAGGTGACACACAACAATTACTCCGAGTCTGAACCCAGTCTATGTGCGCTCCTTTCATGCCCTTGCAGATAAATGGTTTGATGCACTGATGCCATCACAGCATCTCACTGAAGCGGAACAACCCAGTGACACAGAAAAAGAATGAGAGGGAAATGGTTAATTAAGCATTACTCCTGTGCTGCCCCTATTTATTGATGCATTGCAAATATCAGGGAAATTTCTCAGAAAAAACAAAAACAAAAACAAAAACAAAACCACAAAAGCTGAATTTTCAGGATAGATACCTCAGTAAAAAAAATACAGTGAGATTTAGAAATTCCACAGCTTTCTAAATACTTTAACACAAAGAAAGGGGGGAAATAGCCTTGACTTGTAAATACACTAGCAAACAAGAAAAACTATTATACGCACTAAGTTATGATGTTATGTCGTACAGCAAAATACAAGGGTGATTAAGAGTGTTAGTATACAAAGTTTATTTATAAAATGCAAGATCCTTAAATTGTATTGGCATCGTGAAGCATAAAAGAAACAGGAGGAAATGCACGTGTTGAATGAACGCAGAAGTGCACACTTCTTCATGAACTATGATTCCTACACCTGGTTTCTCACTTTCTGGACTGCCCCACATGTACACCACAGCCTACTTTCAGATTTACCTGAGTGTAAATCCAGTAGAACACCACTAACGTTAACTTAACCTTATCTCAGAGCGCCAAGTCCTGGTACTGGTGTTAACGGAGTTGCTTCAAACAACAGGAGTGTAGGTCTTGGGTGTGGAGGCTCTTGGGTGACAAAAAGGGAAGGAGACCTTCAAACCAGACTGTTGTACTGGAGTGATCAATTCCAGTGCTGTGGAAACCACTTCAGACTTCCTGATTGGAGAGACGGTGGCCACAGCCTGAAACCGTACAAGTGGAGTGGGACTATATGCAGCATGAGGCTGGAATATTTGAAGTTTCAGGCAACCAGGAGCAGCAGAGATCCAAATTAACTTCCTCGTCTCCAGGTGAGATGGCACTGGGGGTTTGGTAGTTCTAGGTGGCTTGATCACCTTGTGTGCATTGAGCTGCTTGAGCCACACTCTCACTGTGTGGGTTGCTCGACATTCAGCTTCATGTTCAGCTGTAATCACATAGGAAGAAGCAAAGAGCCTTGCAAGGGGGAGGCTGACCTGAGGTCTCTCCCTCACCAGCAAGGGGAACACAGATGCAGAGAGAAGCCAGAGCTGCTGTTGTAAGGAGATCATATGTATAGATAAAAACACGCACATCCACACCATTCATTTTATTACTAATATACAGAGCAAAGTGTTTACAACCCCAAGAGCAGCCTTGCAGCCATTTCCTTTAGCATGGGAAATATGCCTAGCAGGAGAAGTAGTTTGGAGGCCCAGACAGCAAGACAGAAGAGTCAGTGAATGCAAAGTAACAGAATCAACTTCGCTCACGTTTTGTGGCAGCTTTGAGTAATTGCAGTCTTAAAATATATTTGACAGTTAGACTGGGATCTTGCAAACCCAGTCCATGAGCCTGCCTAAGCGCAAGCAAGAGGAATGACATATCATTGCCATTGCTTTCAGGGGGAAGAATTTTAAACAGGTATTGCTTGATTGGTTTTGTCTGTGTCTGGATTTGCTTTCTGAATTTTCACATCCATCTGGTAAAATTATGTGAAAACCAAATATATGGTTGTAAAGTTATGACTTGCAAAAATACTATTATCTAATCCTTCAGGTATGTAGAGTGGGACAGATGACTAAAGAATAGACAGGATGCGCCTAACATCTGTTGCCTGCATAGAGCATGATTAGCCACCCTCCACTGCAATTAAGATGGAAATAAAGTGTAAAATCTTTCAGCTAAGCCTTGCATAAGCTATGAGAGCAAATTGAGAACAATACTATTCCTGTAGAAGAGGCTGTCTAAATCATACTCAAGTAAGTCTGAAAAAAGCCAAAAGATCCCTGCTGTTATACAGCTATATACAGACAGTTTACCTAATTGCTGTTATGTTCTTAATATTTAGCTTTAAAAATACTTTCATTTAGGTATAACAGTAGATGTCTATATATGGATTTAGACTGTTAGAATAAAACCATATAAAAGTATCATTCATGTAGATTCATAAGCTAGTTTTCTTTTAAGCATAAACTTTGAACAGATTATGTGAAAAAGACTCTAGGACCTAATCCAACATTCACTGAAATCACTGCGAGTTGCTACATCATAGCCTCTCCTCTGCAAACATGTGCCAAGGAGCAAAGAATGTGGCCTTGGTGGAGCCAAAGCCTTTGTAGCATCCAAACCCACCCCTTCTGCACTCTGCTTTTGTGGAGGAGGCAGATAGAGAAGGCACCCGTGGGATGCAATAGAGCGCTGCCAGATGTAGACATCCATCCTGCTCTCAACCTAAGTCAGCTCAAGAACAGCTTGCACATGAATCCCATTAGGCCATGATGGATCTTCTAGGAAAGACAATAGGCTTTGTGTTTTCTGCCTAAAATAATCACAAGGAAAACACAAAGAAGAACTAGAAGGTGCAGAGTGGCATGTTCCACACTTCGCACCCAGAAGCACTGATATTTCTCCTCAACTCCTTGGAGAACCCTGGGTGGCTGGTCCCAGCAGCCCTCCAGGAGGCAGACAGCTTGAGCTATGTGGTATCAAAACTATTAGAATTTGGCTGCCAACAGCTTTTTAAGAGACATTACCTGAAATTTTTCTGTGGTTTTCCTTTTGTTCTAACATGAACATAAATTTGAACTCTAAAAGCAAAGGCAATTTTCTGTATTATAACATGAAAGAAGCAATGATCATATTTTAAATCTTTGCTTAACATTTTTGATGGAAGCTTGAACTTTCTGATCACTGTGTGGAGGTATACACAGTGCAGAACATGTTGCATTCTAAGTTTTGACCACATTAGTTTAACCAATAAATTTCAGCACAACAAACAACAGATGAGTTTGTTTACCTTCACCGTTTAGAAGTCTTACATGCAATGATCAGAAGGGTATAGAGTCCTCCAGTACCAGCTGTTAAAATGTTCTTGTGGTCTACTACTAACATCCCAATATGTACATTCTGATTTTTTAAATTCTATTTTCCATATAAGTGGAGGGAGATTTCATACCAGTCACTTCAAAAATTATTGATTTAGTGTTTTCTTACAACCTAGTGTCACAACTGTGCAAGTCAATAAAATTGCACATGGTTGAAACTTTCAGCACTCCACCTTAAAGCGTAGGTGGGGCTTCAAGAGTTGTGTAAAGTGTCTTCACTGATGCGAGTAAGTGTTTTGCAAAGCTCAAAAGAAAATATGGAAGATGAGCCTGCTGGCATCGGGCTGGCCCAGGGGCTTCTCTGCATAGCGGATCAGATGCAACTGTGGACACTTAGGCTGTCTCAGCTAGGGCACAGAAAAGGAGACCCATCATCCTTGACATCCTGAGCTGGAGACTCACACAACTGGCTCTTGCTTGCTGCTTCCTAGAAGTTTTGTGTCAAGGGTCTAGTTTTGCTCTGAGTCCTAAAACTGCTTAAAGTCTCTTGTGCTTTATGGAGGTGGTTCAGGGATTTATCTCAGGAAGACCAGACCACATTCCTACTGATCTCCTTCCTCTGGGAGTACACCGGGCGCTTTTAGGTGCAGATGCCCCTGGACCGCCAACACAGTGCCACATATGTCCCCTGGGGTGCTGGTCTCAGGTAGGCTTTGGGTGTTGGGAGGGAAGAGCTTGGGCAGGGGGCTCATTGCTGTGTGCCAGAAGCCTCCTGCCATCCCCACCTGCCCCAAGAATCCCCTGCACTCAGTCCTACAGGCACCACTGGCTGAACTGAGGCAAAGCCAAACATCTGGGCCCCTCTGCCCTAGTTTAGCTCTTGCTCATTGACCCACCCTGCTTCAGTTACAAAACAGTGCTCACAGAACCACATGTTATCATAGAAATCTTCCCTCAAGTATTTCCTCTGGAATTCGTTAGATTTCAGTCTCCTTGGCTATTTACTCTCACTTTTTGCAGAGAGTGAAAACTTTCTCAGAGCTTTTGCTGTGTGAACAATAAGCAACAGTTGTAACAAAATAATACAGAATTATATAAGTAGAGTTTTTGGAAAATTGCCACTTATTGTGTCATTTTTAAGAAGACTAAAAATAAAAGCCTTCAGGAGGAAAACTAGTAAGATTTTATTCAAACCTGAGTTCTCTGATTTCTTCTGCAGACCTGTCCTCTGAGAATCAGGCATATTTGCAAGATGAATAACTCCTTCAGTGCACTTCCCATTCACTCAGTGATGAACATTTAGATGGATTAAGAAAAACATTTTCCTGTGTTGAATAGCACAACAGTTGTTTGTATCACAAGTTAGATTTGAATGATAGTTAAATAATACATTTAAATAACAAAAGAAAACCAATAATGTTCTATTTCTTCATAATATTTGAAAGTAGTTTTGAATATTACCATGACACCTATCTTATTTACTAAACAACTTTTATTTCTACATAATTTTACTAAACATGTTCTGAAAATCAACTAGTTAAACTAAATATTGATTAAATTACTGCCTTTGACAAATATAGATACTTTACTTTTAAAAGCACCCTTCTACAGAACCAGATTATATTTGGCTTACTTTACACCTGATAAAGGAAAATTAATATTTCTAGAGTATGTCTGATCTGGTTTTGATTTCAGTCTTCAGACAAGTGAAACTGCACCCTGCAGCCATGTCCACAGGCTCTCCCATGATGTGACAAGCTGAAGAGTCAGATGTCTACACTGTAGGTATGTACATTTTGATAAACAAGGAAAAAAGTTTTCTTGTTTGATCTGAGCATTGTCATGCTGCAAGAGTCCCATAATCTTCCCAGCTCTCTCGCTCCGGCTGGTATCTGTCTTTGCACAGGTTTTTTACACTTCTCTCTGCTGATCAAGGAAACAGAAATCTGGTCTTGAGAAAGGTGATGTCAAAAATGAGTGACTTCATCTTCCCCTGTCTACTTACCCTTGCTTCAGAAATGTTCTCACTGCCTCTCCCCACACAAAAATCTTCCACCAGCCTCGAGAGGAGAGATTACAGTGGTGTGCAGGCTCCTCAGGCTGTCCTTCTCTTAGAGAAGATATATATTTCAAGCAGGAATAAAAACAACACTTCAAGTTACTATTTCTTAGAAGGAGGTACATTATTGACAAGATTTGGGCTGCAAGAGAGTAATAAGTGAGTTGATTTTTTTTAACGGTTTGGTTATAAAGGACATTTTTGAAACCTGGCTTTTCTCCAAGAGCTTTTCAGTTTTAGATGCAATTCACTTGTCTTTGACATGACTATTATATTAATAGTAAAAGGTGTCAGACTCCCGAACCTTTTGATATTTCAATATTTCTTCTTATATTAGATCTGGGTGATCTGATGGTGGTAAAGAAAGCCCACAGTGTGCAGCATTGTATTTTCCTGTTTCTCACATAATTATTTAAAAGGAAGAGTCCAACTCATGATCTTTACTTTTAACTCAGTCAGAACTCTTACTGGCTTTTAATTGAAAATATGGTTGGAAAAGGACAGACTATAAAAAGAATAAAAGTATGTTAAATGAGGACTTGGCCCAGAGAATTCAGGACAAAAAAAATTAAAAAGCAAAAATAAAGCCTACGTACAATTCCTAGACAAAGCTACTGAGAAAGTTGTGATTGGTCACTATGGCAACAGATTTTTAAATTGAAATAAAATGCTTTTAATACAGCAAGCACATTTTTCTATACAAATCTAGGAAATGAACTCAGACCTCTTTAAAGTGAATATAATTTTAAAATAGGTATTCCATGTAATGTTAGAAATAACAATACAAAGACAATAAAAATATAAATAGCTATAAGATGTTGATGTTTTTACCATATTACTGGTTCAGTCATTCAGAGGCTCAGGAGGTAAATGGTAACATTAGTTTTCTTTCCTCAGGGAGTCTTTTGTAATAATACCTGGTATAAATCAAGGCAACTGTAAGCTTAAATGAGAAATATTTGCTTTTGTTTTCTTGGCTTTTATACTAATGGACTCACGTTGGTGAATCAACATATTGAGCTCTATTCCGCAATACAAGAATTTGTTCATAGAGGCTCCACTGACAGAGGCGAGTCACTTCTCACCCACTTTGCCCTGCTTCCCTCACAAAGGCATGGAGGCCAAGCCAACCTTGCATCATTCATGCAAATTTTGGATGTCTGTCAAAAAGAGCTGGAATTCCTGCAGTTGAAGCAAGATATTAGCTGATACTGCACCAGCAAAACCAGCATCTAATGTGCACATCCTGCTTTAGACTAACATAACTATATTGTCACCTCTGCACCTAAGGACTTGGTCTGTCACATTCAGGGAAGGTAGATGACGATACTTGGAAGGAACAAGCTTAGCAGCTTGTGGTGCTTAGAAATGTAACAAGCAAACCAGCATTTATCAGTGACTGATCTATCAGGAAAGGGTGGGAAACACAGGCAGCAGCAGAGACTGAAAACATTCATCAAAAGCACTGGCACAGCCATGCTGATGCAGGATGGCCACGGAGCCAGCACAGACTGGCATCCAGCCGTGGTTGTGATGTGCTGTTTACTTCATGGTATCCCATCTTCCCTCTCCACATGTTCCACCCTTTCAGCAGATTCTTCCACGTGCTTTATTTTGGCATTGCTTCAAATTTAGTCCTTCGATGCAGGAATAGTCTTATTCCTAGGCTGCTTGATGGCTGTTCAAGGTACCTCAGTACAGCCTCTGCTGAACGTATTCATACTCCTTCATACACTGGTATTTTGATCCAAAAGGACTGGCAGTTGCAAAACTGGAGATCCTTTCATACTTTGGCCATTGGCCTATCCTAATCCCCCTGACACTTTATTTGACACATATTTAATATATAGAAAACAATTGAGTATATAGGAAACCCCCTCACATACATCATCTCAGCTCTGCACAAATTTTACTTTGGCAGGCAAGGCAGAAGTTGCTGGGAAGAATCTGATGAGAATGTCTCATCTTGGGCCAACCACTGTCAGGGTTAAGTCCCGGCCAGCCCTGCCGGGGAGCATGGCCAAGGAACAGGCAGCCAGGCAGGGGAGAGGGTGGGAGAGACACCGCCACCAGCGGGGCCCTTTCTGCGGGCAATTAATTATTTTTGTCTTGCTGCTGTGAAGGAACACTTGTCTTTGACTGACTGCTTTCCACAGGCTTCAGCTGAACCCATGGTCCATGCTTCACTTCATCAGGAGGAAAGAAGTGGAAGAGATTAATATTTTAAGTTTGGTTGCAAAATCCCACTGTTTTAAATACTGTCAGATACTATAGCATCAAGCTGCAAAAAATATGAGAAGAATTTTCCAGTAAGCATAGATAGACAAGATGTGTTTTTTTCCATGCCTTGAAAATACTGTCCACTTGATTTTGATTTCTGTGTACATGTATCCTGTTTACAACACTCATATCTCTGGAATCAAAGAGAACCTACAAGCGTCTCAGTAAATATGGTACTTGTTTTAACTGTTTTGTAGAATAAGTGCATTTTGTGCATACTTTTTGTAGGATGACAAAGTAATAATTATATTATCTTAATAGTAATTTTTGAGAGATTATTCCTCATTTTAAAACATCCTAAATTCAACAGCTAGCACCCTAACATCGATAGCTAATCCAACCCTGAACTTTTGGATATCCTAATGCACTGATATCAGAAGATAGCACAATGTGCAGGAACAAAGGAAGCAGATCCCTGGGGCTGGAGATGGAAAGAGCAGGCATAAAAAAACCCAAACCCCATGGAAGGATGGGCTAAGCTTTTGCCATGCAGTCTTCAGATACAAAGTTCCATGAGAACAGAATTCAGGACTGTTGACATCACCCTTGGATTTCATAACACACACATACCTTAAGGCTTAAGTACCTCACTTGATGCATATTTCTAACTTATACTTGCTTTACTGAAAGCAAAACCAGGAGGCCTTGACTCTCACAGATACCTAGGTTCCCATCTCTTAGGAATTCAACTTTCAGGGGTTTTATATCTAAATGCCTTTGAGGATCTGGGACTATCTTTTTTCCCCCTCCCTAGCAATGAGAGAACAAAAGTGAAATAATATAACAAAGAACAAGAGGTGTATTCCAAACTAATGATACTAAGAAGGTTTCAGGTTAACCAGCCACAGGGTTGAATTTAGAGAGGTCTTTTCTCTAAAGGTAATTTACAGCTGAGCACCTGGAGAAAATAGTTTGCACCTGGCACAGCTAAAGAACTTCTTTCCTAGTAAGAAAAAAGCAAAAAGCGTGGGAAAGATTTATGTAATCTTCACACTCAAAGTCAGCATCCTGGAAGAAAAAAAATCAGATAAAATATAGTGATGGCTGAGGCAGACAGAAATGCGTAGAGCAGGGGGAAAAAGGTCAATATTAATATTAGCAAAAAAGATGTATGATATGAATAAGTAAGAGGGCTGTGCTTAATCCAGTTTGGGAACAGAGAGCTGTCAAAAAGATACAAGGGATGTACTTGGCAACACCAAGGATATACAAGACAATAGTGCCCACAGAGTGGGCAGCAGCATGGCAGACGTGTCTGGATGCTGCAGATGCTATAAGGGCCGCAGGAAAGCAAGAGGATTGTGATCACTACTGCAGCAGTATTTTTACAAGCATGCACTGTTCAGAAGAGGTTAAAGTGTGGGGTTAACTCAAGGATCTATTTTTTTCTTTGGGCCCACAGATCCTATTTTCAGTACATTTCCCTCCTGAACCTGCAAGGCTTCAGAGCAGGGCAGACTCTTCACATGGAGGCTGCTTAAGGAACCCGCTTTAGCCAGCAACCTGCCAAGGAAAGGAAAGGGCAGAGTTGAAACCTCACTGGTCAAGCGAGCTGATGTGCAGTTGCAAGGCTCAGAGATGGAGGCTGCAGGCAATGTTTCAAGGTCCCTCTGTAAGGGCTGGGAAGGGGAAGAACATTTGCAACAACTCTGCTAAAGCTGCAGGTAGGTGACCCTGCATCTATTACTGCCTCCCATACCCACGCCACCAGCGCTGCCTTTGGGACAGGGTTGCAGCAGGACAGGCTGGCTGGCAGGGAGCTGGCAGGGGGCTGCCAGGCTTTTCTGTATTGCAGCTGGGAACAACTCCACTGCTCCGGTTGCATGACCATCATTCTTTTGGAGCATTTCTCCTTTTGCTGGCTTTCTGCCTGTCCCAGTGAGGAGTTCAGGATGTTGATTTTCAACTTCAAAACGCTTCTCAAGCCATTCCCAGGACTGCTGTGGGTTATGTACCTGCCAATAGATTTACTGCCGTACATCAGCAAGTGCCAATGGAGAGTCCCTGGCTCCTCAGAAGACATGCTCTGCATAGCCTGCCAGTACATCCTTTCTCATTTTCTCCTTAAGGCTGTCTTCATCTTCTATGACCAGTCACAACTCTGACTTTGATACAAACTCCTGTGCCACCAGTCATCCTTCTCCTAACACCACCCTGATGCTGTTCCTACACTCATCTCCATGCAGCTTTCCCTGGCTCAGTGCTGCTGCTTGATGCCCAGCCTGATAAAGGACATGGCCCACTGGCATCTGTGGAAATACTTCCCTTGACTTCAGTGGGCTTTGGAAAAAGCCTGTGACAACCCTGACAAAGAGGGTCCCCAGCAGCCCATGTGAAGCCAGTGACGACAGTCCCATCACCTGAAGGGGAAAGCAGTGTGCACCCCAAGAGCGTTATCTGCTCTTCTCTTCCTCACTGTGCCCCTTCGTACCTGGTTCTTCTGACTTGCTGTAACCACTTATGAGAGGCAGATCCAGCCTGTCCCCATGTTTGTGTGTCTGTGGTTTGTCCTGTGAACAGGAGTGTGTTGTGTGGCACTGTGTGAAACAGAAGGAAAGCTTGGGGGCAGGAGCTGTCTCCCTGGTAAAAAAACATGCTTTTGAATTAGCTGTGTAATTTAGAAAATTGATCCTAAATGTGGAAACCAGGTTTTCTTAGCAGATCCCATGTGTGAGTGCACAGCACCTATCAGAGTGGCCTCAGGCCTAACCTATAAATATCATAAATACTACTACTGTTATTTATATTAAATAAGCAATGGCCTATTGTTTCACAGTGAGATGTTCAGAATATTTGGCAGCGTTGGGGCTTAGGTGACATCAGTTTTGACTTTCAAAATCAAACTGCCACCTTGTGGTATATAAGGAAGATGTTTGTAGGAAATTGCATGCATAGTAAAAATTTGGATACATAGTGGAAACTGGTCCCTTTGCCACACCAACGATTTACAGCATTTATGTATTAAATACATTTTATACTATACTTCAGGCACACTAACAACAATTATTATGCCATGCTTTAAAAAGTCAGTCTAACTTTTTGTGATTGTTTGTCAATGTAAAACATAAAACCACTTCCTCATTCTTGTATGTAATTGTACTGAAACCAACAGTGCACTTACATGAGTAGGCTTTTCAAGATTTTACCCAAATGGTGCTTACAGGAAAACACTAACTGTAAAGGCTATAGATATCTATAACTGTTTCCTTTCTCTCTTTAAAGGTCATTACTGTTAAAAAAAAAAAAAAGTGAGAGTCAGAGCACGGCCACTCAAATTGCTGACGGTGAGCAAGTTGTAGTGCATCATCTGGTCTGAGGTGCTGTCCCTGTGCGTCATCTTGGACCATGATGGATGTAAGGTGATTTTAATCAGCTTTCTCTTTCACTGTGGGCCAAGCCACCACAAATTACTTCACCTTGCTTGTCAACCAAGAGCGAGCACGATGGATCAGCACATATGCAGTAATCTGTTACAACAGTGTGCTTGTGCATCCCAGTCTTCAAGCAGCAGACCAGCATGGAGATGTACTGGCACGATCCTTTCAGCTAGATTGAATGTTCTTGTGTCCTCCAATACTATTTATGGAAGATGATAGATGAAAAGCTAGTCCATTTCAAATCAAAATATAGCTGAGGTGAACAATTTCTTGTAGACACATACCAGTGCTTTGTGCATCCATGACTTTCCAGGAATATAGTGGTTTAAAAAAAAAAAAGGTGCAAGTAACAAGAAGCCCATAAGATCTACAGTTCACATCTTGTCCCATTGCTCATGCCAGACAGGCATTAACACTTTTTTAAAAGCATGAAGTGGAGTCATCCACTGCTGAAAGTAACCAAGTAATTCCCTCCTCTTGTGGGAGGGAATGTAAAGGTGTGGAGAGCCTGATGCTGACTGTCAAGTAAGCCTAGAAAGACCCAGATGAGCTGCTTGGGACCTATAGCACTAGGGCAAGCTGTTTTCCTTCCCACAGTGTCTATAACAAAGTGCAATTCTTCAGGGAAGTATTTTTTTATAGAGTTTTCTTCATACAAAAGCACATAGGTAGAAGGAACTCCACTTTGCTGGGTGATTTAAATCAAGGGTGGATAGTCTCCTTCCAGCTATGGTCTCATCCAGCAGGCCAAGTGGGTGCAGGTGTGAACCACTTCTCTGTGATGCTTGGCAGCAGCTCATGCTGGCCATGTGTGGGTTGGCATCTTCACAGACTGCTGTCAATGCAGGGACAGGACTGGCAAAGACAGAAAGAAAAGGGAGGGAGAGGGAAGTGTTCAGTGGGTGATCAGGTTGTGAGGGTGAAAGTGTGAATTTAGGTGAAGGGTGGGCAGGGGAAGGAAAAGAGCCTATGGACCCATACAGCCTTCTGTGCTTGCATGTGAGTTAATTCACATGTAAGCCCCCTTCTGTTTATGAGATCTCCCACCCCATAATGTGGCTGTACAGCTCTAAAGCCCCCTCAAATCAGCATTTCTCCTTCTTAGGAGCATGGCTTGTGACCCCTGAGCAAACTAGGGAAATTCTGCTGCTCATGGTATTAAGCAGGAGACTGAGCTGGATCAACACAATGATCCCTTGGGGCTTCACTGTGAGACCTGTGTGGTGCAGGGGCTCTTGTGGAGCCCTGCTTGATGGTTGAG
This sequence comes from Columba livia, assembly GCF_036013475.1. Taxonomy (NCBI): domain Eukaryota; kingdom Metazoa; phylum Chordata; class Aves; order Columbiformes; family Columbidae; genus Columba; species Columba livia. Next base: position 26,916,965 of record NC_088603.1, read on the forward strand.
AGAATGAAAGCAGGACCAAGATGCTGAATGCTGTCCTGGGGAAAAGTGAGCTACCTCCCACTGGGAGACTGCTTTGGGGATTTTTCTTTTTTTCTGAAATGCACTAGTTAAAAGGCATCTGCAAACACAGCATCACATCCCATTGCAGTCAATACATCAGCAATGGTGACTATGAAAAGAAATACGAGTGCTTCTCCAGCTGAGAAACAACACCCAGGACTAGTGTCTTTTAATATAAGTGTATGGCAGGACCAGAGAGTAACCATGTGGTCAATGAAGCTTAATGTGTATAAAGCCCATGGACATATAACTCTTATTTTGGTGTGATTGCTAGTGAGTCTGTCCTTGCTTTCATAAAGAGTGTGGTGATATCTAAGACTGGCATTTCAATGCCTGAAATGCTCCTCATATAAATAGAACAAGCAGATCAGCATGACCAAGCGATAAAATTACCTTCTGGTCTTCAGGAACTTCAGCATACAACTGTGCTACAGGGACTTCAGTGTACCCCTCCTCACAGCTCAAATACGTTTGGAAATGGATCTGGAGGAGACATATGAAGAAGGAGAGAATACAGAGAGGAAAATAACACGAGCTGCAGCTGCAAAGTTGGTGAAAAAGGCTTTTCTCGAAGCCCTCAAGTCCAATGACTTTGAAACACTGGAAGAACTCTTGAGCCAAAAGAAAATAGATGTGGATACAGTGTTTGAAGTGGAAGATGAAAATCTGATTCTGGCATCCTACAAACAAGGTAATTGTGGCAGCATTCACCAGCCAGGAAGTAGATGGGTTTGCATGATTTGCAAGAAATTGTGGCATTTTATCACTTCTGAAGCTGCAGCATCAGCTGATTCATAGGCAGTAACGTCTCTGTAGGTTCATACAACCATGGCCACTGCAGCAGGGGAGCTTATCAGCTTATCAGCTGTGCCTGCCGGGCTGGGTGGAGGGCAGGCCAGAGACCAGCCTCGGCCTCCATGCCACTGATGCAGCTGCTGCAGCTGGAGGAGTTCAGAAAGAGGACATCTTTGTAATTTCCTCGCAGAGAACTCGGATGCAAAGCCCAGAATAGGCACATGCACGCTAAGTGTACATTTCTTGCATGTACCCAGTCACACGTACAGACCATTTAGGAACATAAAATATTCAATGTCTTCTATTTTCATTTTACAGTAGTAGTAGAGTAAATTCTCCCTAGATCAGGAGAGCTAAGGAACTCCTGTGAACCTTGGATGCTGCTGGATGGGAGGAGACTTATTTTTCAAACTGACAGAAAGTGAGGATGTGCTGGTTCATCAAAACAGAAAAATCATCTGTAAAAACACAACTAGAAAAGACAGCTGTTTTGGAATGTAGAAACCCCAAACTAGTTCTCAGCCGGATGATGGCTGAGTTTCCAAAAACTTACAAGTTGAAGCAATGAAACAGGTTTGCTCTCTGCTAAAATCAACATACTTCATGACCTACTTGCTAACAGATTATTTGTGTGTATCTAGAAATCAGTAGTGATCAGCCTCTGCCAGAAGTTAATCATATGTGGAGATAAACACCTCCAGTCCCAGCAGCACAGTAAATGCACTTTCTTTTCTGTGGCATAAAGAAAGAACAACATCCCACCTCTTCTTTTCTGTGTTTACCTCTTATTTAATGATTGCCTCCTGTTCTTTTGGTTTTGTGAAGGTGAGGATGATGCAGTGATGTCGAACTTCCCTTGGGGACAGTGTCTGAACTAAGCCATGGTGACAAATGTATCTTAAAACACCTTTTCTTCTGTCCTCAGCTGACTGAGATGCATTCTGGTTGTCGTTTGAGACTACAGGATTCATGCATAGATTTTTAATTGTAGATCATTTTACTGCAAGAGACCTGTCTCTTTTAGAGAAGTCTCTCCTTTCTCCAAAAACTAGAGAGGTGCACCCTATGGCCTAAATCACACCAACATATTCACTTTGTCTGAAAGGCAGGAGTCACACTGTGAACTCCTGTGGACATTTTACTTTTATTCTGAATCCCAGATAACTATGGTATGAGAGGGGGATTTCTTTGAGGAGGAAGAGGGGAGAAAAATTAAGTCCAATCATCCCACCATTCTGAGAGCCTCAGCTTTGCCATAGCCCTAACTGATGAAGTGGAAAGGAGATGCCATGGGTGACAGAGTGGCTTTGCTTCCTCTCTTTCAAAGAGGCCGAGAGCTCCCAAGGACACTGACCTTGCAGGCACTGTGGCTTTTTCATGTTTCTAACCAAAGAAGCAGGCAAGCTGAACCAGGCCTCCCATGGAAACCACACCTGCTTCCTGCTCAGTGCCTGATCTCTGTCCCTCTGGGTCCACGAATGTCTGTGGCTTTGGACAGAGGATGTGGGTGATGCTCTCTGAGAAGCTCTGAGCACAGCTCACCTGCAGCAGCACAGGCAAAGGAAATAAACAGTGGCCTCAGGCAGGGAAATTGTGGCTATATAAAATGATAACTTGGCTTCAAGAATGACTTTTTTGCCATTATGCATCATTTATGGCTCACATCTGGCCAGTCAGGGGGTTGAGGGAAGGTTGAACAGCTGCAGAGGAGCCTCTTGCCCTGCTTGGGCACTCAGCTGCCTCAGGGCTGACTGCTGTTGCAATTCACAGTGTGGGTTCCTTGGGGAATGGGTTTAGTAGTCTGCAAAATTTAGTCGTAGAGTGGATGCCACCGTCTGTAGACAGTTTCTCACCCCTGACATCTCACACGCTGGCAGTAATAAACAGTTATACTGGTCAGGAACAAGCCATTGCAGCCATGCCAGAGCAGGAGGTGCAGATGCTATCATGACTGTCCATTTTATGTCTGTAAACTTTCAGTGGGAATGTGGCATTTTTCAGATGCATACAAGAACTGCATTACTGGCATCTATCTCAGAATATACTTGCAATTTAACTAGGAGTGAAGAACTTTAATCCAAGTTTCTCCTTGCCACCAGTACTTCTGTTTTTAGCTAACTCTATTCCTCTCCATCTTCTTTTTGTCTAATACAACATCCATGAATGATGTAAAAACTGTATTGGTATGACATTAAGTTTGAAAAACCACATACAATGAGAGATTCAAAGATTAAGGTCTGAATTTATTTGACCTCATACATCTTTAGTATTTTTTCTGTGTCTTTTACATGGTAACAGTATTCAACCAGGCATTCGTCCAAGGAGAAATAGATATATCAAACCCAGAGAGAGAGAGTGTTTTAGACTTCTCCTGCCCTTCTGCACATTATTATTGTGTTTTACTTTTTTTAAAAGGAATTATTATAGTAATCACTTCTGAGAGTGTCTCTGTGCAGTCATTAAGCATGTGGTTCTATTTTGGGAACAATAATTGAAGTGTTCTTTGGTCTTACACCCGTTTGTAAATTTGAAAAAAAGGTCATTGTGAAATTTTCAGAGAAAAATCTAAACATTTTTGAGTCAAATTTCATGCTGAAGTGTCATTGCTTCTATTTGGTTCTTCCACTCAATTTACATCAGCATTCAAATTCTCGGTCCATGCTCCTCAGGGGCAGCAGTTGGCAGGAGGTCTGTGATACAGCTGCAGCCACATTGCCAGGGGTACAATGTGCAATGCATCCCTGGAGGTCTGAATCCAGCTCCTGACATATAAAATCCTGCAAGCTCCCCCACAAAAACAGCAGGATGAACTATCTGTTGAGTCACTGGCCTAAGCAAATGCTGCCTTCTTATTCCAATGCCACCTTTGTTCAAGTATTGGCAGGCTATAGATCCCATTTCCCCCATATTTATAAGCTGGTGGCATTTCAAATGCTCTAAGCATATTTTATTATTTAGTCAGGTCACAAGAAAAACAAAGGCTGCCATTGAAGTACTGAGGCCTGAGCAATAGGCCCTGAACCAAAGCTGACCTCTAGATGAACCTCCCAACCAAATGTTATATGAGTATCTAATAATTAGTGAAAGACGTATAATCATTACTGAAATATGTATGATCATTAGCAAAATTTGTAGCTTAGATAAAATATCATCATTACTGAAGATGAAATGTCATAAGAATATATTTATGTTTTCTTGTTTACACCAAGAAACCAGGTACCAGGCCTTGTTTAGAAATAAGTAGTCAAAGCCACATATGACCACGGCAATCATCCTCGGAAGCTGTAAAAGCCAGAGATAAATGAGCAGAACAGGAACTCCTCAGACATACCCGTGATCCTGGCCAGATCCAGAATGTGCCCAAGTGAGGATGGTAGCCCACCAGACGTTTTTTGTGCATTTTGATTTATAGATTTGTTCGTTAACCTGTACAAAAGAAGGACCCACTCACAGCAATTATGGAGACCTCACCTACAAGTGGACACACTATGTAGGACTTCCCAGCTGCCGGGAGTGGTTCTCTGATCCTTCGCTGTAACAGGGGCACCTCAGCTGAAGCACAGATCTGGTTGATGGTGAAGTATCAGGGCAATTGCTGATATGTCTTTCTTAACGGTTATACTTAATTCTATGTAGTAATGATTAGATGCATTGCCCTGCTTATTCTTTTGCTTCTTTAAACCAAAGTAAAAGTAAGCTTATCTTTTGAACTTGTCTGTGACCTTTGTGCTGGCCCCATCCACTGGCAAAACAGCCTTCAGAGTACATCTACATGGGAATTATCTCTCCAAAAGGCAGGCTATTCAGCACACATAGTAAAATTGCTTAATGAAAATGAAGTTATGCTTGAGACAACTTTGTGCGCACTAAGCTGTAGCTGGTGAAATTACAGTAAATTAAAGCAAAACTCTAACTCTTCCTTCCCCCTCAATTATTTTCAGTAAGTGGATAGTCCAAAGAAAAGTCTTTGCCAAGGATGGTAATGCATTTTCACTCTGTACAGGGTACTGGCTACCTAGCTACAAATTAAAAATATCCTGGGCAACTGGACTGCATCTAGCTGTCATGTATGGACATCTGGAGAGTCTTTCGGTCCTGCTCAATCACAAAGCCACCATCAACTGCCGGCCCAATGGAAAAGCTGCAATCCATGTTGCGTGTGAAACAGCAAATGTTGAATGTCTCAAGATCCTTTGCAACCACGGAGCTAAGCTGAACTGCTTCTCAATGAGTGGGCAGGCGCCGTTGCACTTCTGTACGACACGAACCTCCATGCCTTGTGCCCAGCAGCTGGTTTGGAGAGGTAAGGTAAAGCTCTGGAGTGTCTCTCACGGCATGGCCAGAGATGGTGGGCATGGTCTTTGGTTTCTCTTAGCAGGCAGCTTGTCAAAGTACATGTGTATTTGACCCCTCCATCCACAGCTGACCCATGTCTTCATCTCAGACATCTTTTCCCCATCTCTTTCATCAGAGGAAGTTTTTCCCATTCTGATTCCTCACCAGATCTGTCCTTCCCTCTCCCTGGCCACCAGCCCTTACTCCAGGGTCGTTTCCCATGTCAGTACCTCTAGCCTGCTGTCCAGTCATTCCACAGCAGAAGGGCTCTTCTGAATCAGGGAGTTTCTATTTATCTATTTTTTTTTTCCGTCTTCTTCAGGTAGGTTTACTATTGAGATGTTTTCACATAAAAGTGCACCCCTCTCCTCTTCTTTCTTGTTCAAATTTCCTTGACCTCAGTAAAATTCTTCCAACTGCTTGTTTTTTAAGACCTGCCCTTGAAAAACTGGATGCAGTTTTTCATACTGTCTCTTCATTTGTCAGCAGCCAAACTCCTGCACCCATGTAGTGATTAGGAAAAAAAAAGGCTATTATATATGATTTTTTCCCCCAAAGCAACATACATTATACTGCCAGTCATCTGTAACAAATGAAGCTATGAATAGGCATAATTCCTGGGTAAAGATATTGCTGTTGCACACTATTTCCTTAACATGAGGATGCTGACTCAGGACACAGTAAAAGACAGACATAAAAGGTACAGTAAAGTCAGGTAGTTCAAGACTTAAGCTGCAAACAGACAAATTCCCCTATTTATCACTGTGCCATGGCAAATACAAATGCTTTGGGGGCTAATTTTGCTACACATGTTGTTATTGAAGCTTTTTCTTGAGATGCAGAGCCCAAGTGTGCTTTACGGGCAAGGCAATCTGCAGTCCTGAATGAATAACCACATCACTTTTCTTCTGCTGGAAAGATACGTATTATTTTGTTTGGTAGAAAGGAAAATAAATGCTGCCAGTTGTATCCTGCCCAAAGCAAACAGTCCTGACAGCAGGAGTTGAATTTGCTACCATGGAAAAGCTTAGAAGTCACATGTAGTCTTATAAAATGTAGCATAGCATGAATGCAAATGGAAGGATGTATTTTGTAGGCTTTCTCCACCCACTCGTCAGCAACAGAATAATACTTTACAAGCCACTTTTCATCCCAAAGCACTCTATAAACTCAGATCTCCATATGAACTAAACATTGAGACTCCAAACAAAATGGGAAAGGTCTGCACCAAAATGTGGCAAGTGTGCACATTCACACAGGAGCACCACCCAACTGGTGAAGCCAGGGTTTCATTGATGTCCCTGCACCAAGGTGTCCCAGATACATCTCCCACCTTGCCAGCTCCCCTCAGCAGTGTCACAATGGATCAGTTCAGGTAAATGCACCTTAACCGCTGTTGGTTTGGGCAACTCGCCAACCAAGCAGATCTGATCCCACATTAATTTACCACCTCCGAACTTAATTTACAGACACTTTCATGGACATGTAACACAACTAACACTAAACATGGCTTAATGGCATTACCACTCATGTTTTCCAGCCTAACGATAATTTCTGACTCCTCTCTCTCCTTCCCTGCCCTTACAGCTCAGTCTTACTGTAGGTTTGGCCACATAAGGGCTTTTGTGACCATGGAGAGAAAAGTGGTGGCCACACAGCATGCACTTACTCTTGCACGAGCGCTTTATTGGCAGTTTGCCAAGGTCCCCCAGGTTCAAGGAGCCCTTGCCCGTTACATCAGCACCAGCTCGGGAAGAAGCCCCTTGCCCCTCCTGCAGTTTTACCGTTCTGCTTTGCCCTGGGGAGTGGGCTCTTGCCAGTCTTCCCTCTTTTCTAATAAGCGATGTTCAGCATTATGCCGGCGCTCATTTGCATTTAACAGCGAATAGCGTGTACCTGGGAAGCGACAGGGCAGCGGGCGGGGCCTACCGCAGGCGGCAGGCGCTGGTTGCCCCGCCGGGGCAGGGGCTGGCAGGGCCGGGCGGGGAGCGCTGGTTCCCTGCCCGGGCCGCTTTTCGCTGCTCAGTAGATGGTGCTGTTGCTTCAGCTGCGGCAGACGCTCGGCACGAACAGAGCAGCCGCATCAGCCCCCTTAGCAGCTTGAAAACAGGATCCAGACACTCAGCTGGGGACTTTGGCTATAGTTTTTTATATTATCTATGGGTCTATCTTAAAATGTCCTTTCTTCCCGGCTCGCAGTTGATGAGGTGCTGCAGGAAGCGATCTCAGGGTGTAGATCTGAGTGGAACTATTCTCTGGAGTAGGAGTAGAACTCTCTTTTTTCCCCTTCTTCATTTATAGGAAAAACCATTTTACACTGAGATTTGGACCTGCATGCTGCTACAAAATACAATGTCCTGATAAGGCCTTCTGCCAGCTCAGGACCAAGCTCTTACACCTGAAGCTGGATCCAAGAACCTGAAGTTTCTAAAGGTTTCCTGGAACCTTAAGAAATGTAGAATCCATGTCCCTAGCTATTTGCATTTCCATGTGTGTCTTTCATGACAGTTGCCCACCCTCGCCTTTTTCTTGGGTAGCACAACTCAAGCAGAGATGGCCAAACTAGGATTTAGTTGCCTTCATTGTTTCCCATCATCTTTCTTTGGCAGGAGCAAATGTGAACATAAAAACAAACAACCAAGATGAGGAGACTCCTCTACACACAGTTGCGCGTTTGGGGATCCCAGAGCTTGTGGCCTTTTACGTGGAACAAGGAGCACATGTTGATGCTCTCAATGCCTACATGGAGACTCCCCTGGCCTGTGCAGCCTATTGGGCCCTTCACTATAAGGATCAGATATACAGCCCAGATCACCACCTCATCTGTCGGATGCTCTTAGACTATAAAGCTGAAGTGAACGCTCGTGATGAGGATTTCAAATCACCGCTCCACAAAGCTGCCTGGAACTGTGATCATGTCCTGCTGCATATGCTGCTGGAGGCAGGAGCAGAAGCAAACGTCATGGATGTGAATGGCTGTGCACCCCTACAGTATATCATAAAAGTGACATCTGTGCGGCCAGCTGCCCAGCCTGACATCTGCTACCAGCTGCTACTGAATCATGGAGCAGCTAGGATATATCCGCTGCAATTCCACAAGGTTAAGGATGGTTTTGTGCAGAAGGGATATGGACAGAGGTGATGTCTTGAACAGGAATGGGATGAGAGATCTGAACTTTGATGGAATCTGGATTTCCTTGAGTTTTGTAAACTACAGGTGCAGAATGCCAAAAACCTTCTGAGACAACTTGTTGTAAGATTGATATCATCTAAGTGAAGTGCAATTACAGGTGCTAATGCCAGAAACCAGACCCAGGTCCCATTTTTGTTCAAAACCAGCCTGAAACCTCAAACGCTAAATGCTAGTTCAAGCCTAACTTTTCAGAGCTGATTCCCTTTCTCATTTCAGAAAACCTATGGTTTTGTTGAATCTGGCTCTATACAGCCTTAACTAGGTTATACAAAATGCATATTTCATAGCCTTTACCAAAGATTGGAGATCAAGCCAGCTGATTCAGTTTATGACTTCTGACCTCTAATTTTCAAATTTATTCAAAATGAAATGAACCTTAATAAAGTTTTGGCTCATTCCCAGAAAATATAAGAAACTAAGGGGAAATGTGGGGTGAGAGCTCAGACTTGATTAAAAGAGAAAAAAAAAAGCAGGATTCTTCCCAAAGAATTTCTAAAGGTCTGCAAAGTCCAAGGCACCCACAGAAGTAGCTGACAGACTTCCTATATCAAGCAACTAAGTAAGCTTGCTATAGTCAAGACTAATTCTTTTTATCCAGTGCTCTAAGGAACATTCTGCAGCTCCTCCACTATATATGTAAAGTTTTAACAAGCCAAGCAACCCGAAGGCTTTGAATAAAATGTGAAACCTCTGGCTTGTGCCCTTTTCAGCCCAGGAGGTCTGGCCCTGTCTGTAACAGAACAACACTTAGTCCCCTAGAGCGTGTTTGAGAGCCAGGTCTGGGGTCTCTTCTTCCTGCCTCCACCTTTCTCCTCTTGCATGGAGCAAATCTCCTTTCCAAACCATCATTTGCCACATGTAAAATGTGCAGGGTGATATTTATCCCAGAGGGATGTTCTGCATGTTTGTTTGTAAAAGCCTGTCTACTGTGTGGCACAAAAATGTGCCTTGTACAGTGTGAGTGCAAAGTGTTGTTCCCTGACTGTGACAACAGTCTCTGTTTTTTTGCCTACTGAGCTGAAGTTACCAGGCAGAGCAGTTGTTTCAGGGGCCTCGTGTGGCTTGGAAGCCTTACATCTGAGCTGTGTTATCTCCCAGTCATCTTTTACATTTTCCCGTAACAATGCTTTTTTTATTCCTGTGATGGGATTTTTTCTGTATCTGTGCTGCATGACCTGAAGCAAGGACTTTGTGCATGGCTTTGCCTGGTGTTGAGTCACTCAGCTCAGCTATAAACAAGTTCTTTCCAGATTTGTGTGAAAAAGCCCACCCCTTTAGCAAGCCACATTGCTCTGGAGATCTAAACCAGTGCTTCTGTATGATGTTAACTGGGGTGTGCCCAGCTCCACTGGGGCCAAGCCTGGGGTTTCTTGCTGTACTTGCACTGAGTGGTAAGATGGCGCTTCTGTCTTTTGCATCTCCGACCTTAACCCCTCGTGATTTTTGGGCTGCGTTTGTCTCAGTATGCACAGTGCTGAGCATCCAGGCAGGCCCCAGCTTCTTGGTGGTCCTCATGGTCTCTATGTGTCCTGCCTGCAGGTGCTACAAGCCTGTCATTCCCACCCCAGAGCTGTGGAGGTTGTTGTCAATAGCTACGAACACATCAAATCAACATCGAAGTGGAAAGCAGCCATACCTGATGATGTCTTTGAGGTAAGCTCTTAATGACTTGTAACTGAGTAAAATCTGAGCTCATTCTGCGATTATTTGCATTCTCCATATCCAGCTGCAGAAAAGTGATAGTGCTTTTGAAAGAGAAGAACATCTCTGAGGATTTTGGACTTCCCCATTTCATATCACTCACTGACAAAGGACACATTTTTTGAGACATTTTCATAGAATTGTAGTATCATCTAAGTTGGAAAAGAGACCAGGTTAGTCAAGCAGGACCTGCTTTTCATAAACCCATGCTGACTGGGCCTGATCGCTTGGTTGTCTTGTATGTGCTGCGTGATGGCACTCAAGCTGATCTGCTCCATGACCTTCCCTGGCACCGAGGTCAGAATGACAGGCCTGTAATTCCCTGGATCCTCCTTTTGGCCCTTCTTGTAGATGGGCATCACATTTGCCAACTTCCAGTCAACTGGGACCTCCCCAGTTAGCCAGGATTGCTGATAAATAAGGGAAAGTGGCTTGGTGAGCACCTCTGACAGCTCCTTCAGTACTCTTGGGTGAATCCCATCTGGCCCCATAGACTTGTGTGTGTCTAAGTGGTGTAGCAAGTCACTAATCATTTCTCCTTGGATTACTGGGGCTTCAGTTTGCTCCCCTTCCCTGTATTCCAGCTCAGGGGACTGGGTACCCTGAACACAACTGTTCTTACTATTGAAGGCTGAGGCAAAGAAGGCATGAAGTACCTCAGCCTTTCCCTCATCCTTTCTTACTATGCTTCCCCCCCAATATCCAATAAAGAATGGAGATTCTCCTTAGCCCCTCCTTTTGTTGCTAGTTTATTTATAGAAATATTTTTTGTTGTCTTTTATGGCAGCAGGCAGATTAAGTTCTAGTTGGGCTTTGTTTTCATTGCAACATCACGCTTTGGAGCACCCCTTGTCAGGGATGCTGCAGGAGCTCAGCTGTCCCTGCACTCAGCAAGTGTGAAGATTCTGGCTGGGAGTGGTGTTTCTTCAGATCTCTCAGTGTGTATGTTTATATTTTTTTAAGTCAGCAAATATTTAAAAATACTGTGTTACATGTGTGTGACTATATATCTTTAAGTTGTGCTGCATGGGTTGGGTTTCTGTGAGTAGGACTGCTTAGCTATGAATACAAGGGAGAATTTAAATGAAAAATAAGAGGTCAGAGAAGAAAAGATGTCGTCAAAACTACATGCTTTGACATAATTATCCCTTTACTTCAGAAATCTGCATAGTACAAATACTCCAGTTTAAAACTATTTTTTGATTAATACTAGGCTTTTTCAAATCAGTGCTGAAGTGAAGTGCAGCAACATCTGCTGTGCATTATCACTGATGTTTAGGGAACCCCATCTGTATTGTAATGCATAGTTATATAGCGAGAAGAACTGTGAGAATGTTTTTTCAGACCAGTTTTGTTCAACAAGAAATTAAAAGAAACCATTTAGGGTGAACACAAAATTAAATGCTGAAGGTCTTTTTTTCACCTGAATATAACAAGAATAAGAATAAGAATAAGAATAAGAATAAGAATAAGAATAAGAATAAGAATAAGAATAAGAATAAGAATAAGAATAAGAATAAGAAATATAATAGAAAGTTTGCCAAGCTAAGAGTGTGATTAGAAAGGCAATAACTCATTCTTTTTCTCCAAAGAAAAAATTTTAATCTGAAATAGTGAAACATACTTATTTGGAAAAATCTACAGTTGCTCTATTTCTTTGTTGAGATTGTCATTTTTTGTTGTCAAAGCTATTTGCCAAATTTGACATTAAATTGAAGAAAATTTTTTTGTTGACACAAATCTGTACTTTTCAATACATAAAATGTATCTGAAAAAAGGTGTAACCAGATCTGTCAAGTAGGAAGAATATAAAGTAAGGTCAAGTCACATGTAGTCACATGTATTTACCATTTGCTTCTTTTATTTCAACATCCTTGTTATGCATCTGCAATTTTCTTCTCACGGGGATGCAATTTCATTTATTCCACAAGGCCACTGGGACGCTGAGTAAGACCAAAGGTACTTTCACCATTCGCAGTCCCAGCGAACTCCCCAGTCCCACCAGCATCATGCTGCCTCACAGCCCTGTGGGCAGGTTTAGGGGATTAACTCTTCCTGCACTGGCTCTGAGCTGGCTGCAGAGTCTGGCCAGGTCAGGACTGTCACCACACAAGTCAGCAGAGGAACCCCCACCTCAAGCTAATGGATATAAAACATACCAAGCCTAAAGACTTCATCGTGGTCTTTAACTTAAATATTTGAGGCAAGCCTAAGAAATTCGTACAGGTGTTTATCTACCCAAGTCCATGCTGCTGGGTGTGCCTCTGAAGGACGGAGTCCTGTCTGTGCTTTGCCCCTTGTTCTGCCAAGGGCTGCATGTGGGCAGGGGAAAGGGAGGGCAGACAAACAGCCCTATAGCCCTAAAACAGACTTGTGTTTTGTTTTGTTTTTTCAGCGGCACCAGGATTTCTATGACTCTTTGTTTGCTGTGTGCAGCAATTCACCACGGTCACTCATGCATTTATGCAGATGTGCCATTCGGGCAATATTGTCAGACAGGTGCCACCGAGGAGTCCCATTGCTCTCCATCCCACCATCCATGAAGAAGTACTTGCTGCTGGAACCGGAAGGGATCATCTACTGAGCTGCAGCAGCGCTGGCAGTGCCGTCTCCCTTCCCGAATCACACGCCTCTGCGGGGTGCTGGAGATCCAGGCACAACCCTAAGGCAGCCCTTCACTTTTGTACAGTCACATGCCAGCCTGAAGTCGAACTGGGATTTCCCAGCTCTCCTTGGAGCTGTTGTCTTTTCCTGAACAGAGAGATCACAGCTGCAGGCTGTGGGTGGCACTGAGGGAGGCAGAGCTGGAAAGGTTCTGCCCCCCAAACAAATGCAGGGGTGCATACTTCCATGTTTTGTTCAGCCTAGCTTAAACAATGCTTCTGCTGCCTTTGGATTTTACTCTGCTGCCTGCTAGATAACACTAGATTCAATTTGAACAAACTTTGCTACTGTTTCACTGTAATTTTCTTCAGCTGTTATTTTGGGAGTAAAAGAAAGGATACTGTCAAAAAACAGGATGTTCATTAGAGTCAGAGAAATTCTTTCCCAGAAAGAAATGGGCAAACTGCTTTGAATCATGAGCACAGACAGGATTTCAGTAGTTTTTATATTTTCCCGTGGGTTGACTCTCAATTCAATGTTAGTTCACTATTCACTACACCTGCCTGTATCTTATAAAGCTTTGTCATAATAATATCCCTTTTAATTGTAAGGTTTTTTTTCATTATCAACCATAGTCTGTGAACAGGATTGAAGTCTGTAGCACTGAAATTTCTGTATGTCGATATTCATGCCGGGGTAGCTTTTAGCAGATGCTGTCTCTGTTTGCACTCTCATTGTGACCAAAGGTAAATTCATATTCTGGTGTCAAGAAGTGCAGGTAAAATGGACTTGCCCCTGCAACCTGCACAACTGGGCTCATACCCATCCATATATCCCTCCAGATGGTGTTGGGCAGGATCTGGAAGGAATATAACTGGTCTCTTCATTGCCTATAAAAGGAACCTAGCCTGCTAACATGCATTATACACCTTGTTTTTGACAGCTGAGCGCAAGTGAGAGGAATCTCACCCTAACTAAAAGGTGTTTCCAAGACGAAGATTTGTTCGCTGTGCTGTTACAGACCTGCCTGTCCCCATGATTTGCAGGCCCTCTGCTTTTGGACCTGCTGGTGCTGGTATCCCTGCTTGCAGGAAACCTTTACGCCTGATGAAGCTAGTGTGTCCGGTTCAGGAGGATGAAATGCAGAGCAGAGGCAGTTCGCACACCAAGTATCCCACAGCAAGTGCACATGTGTGATCTGGCCTACAGATAGAACACATTTGTGTTCCCTTTTTTTCTTGGATGCAATCCATCTGGGCCGTTCCCATTTCCTTTTAGACCCTGACAATTCTGGGCTCTGTTAAAAGGGCAGCAAGACATGCCCACCATTGGGTGCCAGTCACTCCTGACTTCTCATTGCATCTCTGACCATGAAGCTGTCAGTCCTTATCATTATTATTATTATTATTATTATTATTATTATTATTATTATCTCTTTGTGAGAAAGCCCATAACACATTAAGCTCTTCCCAGCCGGACTGAAGCAGACAGGCTGTGCAGTGTCTCTTTGTCTTGCAAAGTGGCAATAACAGCACTTGAAGACACCTGCAGTTTATTTAGTATTATAAATCACTTTGCTCTCTTTTCATCTCAGTCTTTGGGAACCAAAGCCTGTACGCAGTGTTAGGAGAGAATCCAATTAATGGGTCTGTTTATGTTTAGATAGACAGGAACGCAGGTTGCTGTTTAACAGTTTCCAGTTCCCATGGAGAATTTCAAAGATGGCACAGACCATGTGAAAGTGCTTTCTCATATGAATGAGGTTGCAATGTAAGTCCCCATACCTTACTAAACTTATGAAAGATTTCTATAGAGTTGCAGGGCTATCTCTGTCAGAGACACTACAGTACTGTACAGGGAAGAATGATCAGGATTTGGGGCAGGTTGTCTAGAGAAAAATCCACTTGAAGCAGTTCCAGGTCGATGGGAACCACTGAATTCTGCACTGAGGAAAACCAGTGAATTTGGAAGGATGAAAAAAGCTTACATTATCTAATCCCACTGCTTTTCTAGAATATGTACCTACGTAAAACAGGCACGAGGAAGAGGGTTTGCAAATTGGCTAAGGCAAGAAAATGTTTGTTGTTTTCTGAACAATCTGACAATGGGGCAAGCTGGGTAGTCCAGAAGAGACAGATGGAGGTAGCTGATTTTATTTGGAACACATCCTTGTGTTGCCTGCTTCTGGAAGCGAAATCGTGCATCTGGAAGAGGGAGGTTTAAGGCAGAACAATAGCAGTGTTTTCTGACCTGTCATAGTCAGGACTCTCTTGCTGAGAGAGAAGAAAAAAGCCTGTCACCAGTGTTCCTAAATTCCCTCTGATCCTCCCTTTCTGCACTGAACATGCTTAATTTTTATTCTGTGGGCACCCAGCCTCACTTCCAAGCTTTGTACCAAGCAGGTGCCAGATTACAGCCATTGTGGTATCTGACAGGGAGCACAGTGGGATCAGGCTGATTATAGTCATAGGAATTTGCAAGCTGTTAAAAACACTGGAGAACATCCCTATCACAGGAAAAAAAAAAAAAAGACCTGATTGATGAACTTTAATTACTTCTGTTGTTAGCATTAGAAAGACCAACAGTAAGCAAACCGTATTATTTGTTACTTTTTATCATTTATTTCTTTTTTTTTTCGCATGCGCTGGATAGAGTTGCTCATGTGAGGCGTGGGGGTACTGGACAATAAGCTCATAATTTACTAAATGTACAGCATGCACAGTCTTATTATTCTGACTTAGTGAAGATGCTTTGAAATTTCATATTGTCATGTAACTCCTGATCATGCTTTTATATTTTCAAGGCTGCAACAGATCGGATGGCTGCAGGTGGAAACAATGCAAAACCCAAACTGTCACCCCTACACTGCAAGTTTGAACCTAGTCAAGACCTAAAATGACAGAAAAGTGTTTTCCAGGTTGTCTGATGTCTTCTTTGAAATTAGTTGCTTTTTGCCATTTGGCATCTCAGACAAGATGTAGCCATATCTAAGACATTTCCACTGCATTTCACAGCCTATTAGAATATTTTAAGCCCAGATGCGCACAAAGAACAAACTGTCCTTTCCCATTGGCAAGCCTTCCCACAGCTCCCTTAATGACTTCTCAGTGGACAACAATCAAATTACATTTTTTGGTCCTTGTGCTTTTCAAAAGATACATATGAAGGGATGTTCTTAAATCACGTAATTGTTGACAAAAGAAGTTATCCCATCTATGAACACAGAGACACTCTGCATGTTTTTGTGGGCCAGTGCAGAGCCATAATTTAGCTGCTCATGGAAATACGGACATCGTCTTTGTAAAGTGCTCTTGCAATAATTTTAAACCTACCCCCTGGTGTTTGGTTGGATCCAGCTTGACTCCAAACTCCACTGATTTCTCCATGGAGAGTATGTAGGTGAAAATGAAATCAGAGTTAATCTAACAGTGTTCAGGAATATGTTTTCATTCAAAACCTTTAAATATCTATTCATATTTGGTCAGCCTTTAAGACAAGGACAATGTGCCCAGAACAGTGTGGCTGATTCAGCTCTCTAACACTGCTGTTTATCCTGATGGTCTAATGCCAAGAAGAGGAACCACAGACTGCAAAGTAGAAACTCGGGACATTGGAAAAGGCAGCAGTAAATCTTGACCAGCTCCTGCTCAGTCTTCAGCCAATATGTCCTTAAAATCTTCTTCATCCATCCTTGAGAGAGGCTAGTTTTACAGTGCTGCTGGCAGCAGGAGAGTAAGGATATATTCTCAACTGCATTCTACTTTGCACAGTGGTATCAAGACCATATGGGCTGCATGAGGCTCAGGGATGTGTTAAGTAGGTCTTCTCTCTGCAAAGGCAGCTTTGGATGACTATATCAATTGGTTCTAGAGAATGAAACATGTTTTGTTAAAGTGCTCATTACTGGTACTTTAAGACAATACTCAAGTGTCAATGTCACCAACCCCTACTCCAAAAATAAGCTACATGATGAGATTTTACTGATAAATGGCAGCAATACTCAGCCTTGGGACCTTCAGCATAAGGGGTGCCGGTTCCACATTCCTCCTCCTCTAATAATGAACTGCACTAAGAGGAGTGTGGGTTATGAAGGCAAAAAGCTCAAAGCCCAAACCATAAACCTAGGACATTGGGGCTACCTCGCCTAGGCAGGCAGGACCTCCATGCTGGTCTGCTCTCATCATTTGAAAAGCCATCGCAGGAAGGGGATGGGTTGCCTGTGGACTTTTTAATGCTCTTTCATGGTGTTGTCACTAGGGCTGTGTGGAGGACGATGATGAGGCTGTGTGTATCATCTTGAAAGGCTGGGACCAAAACTCCTGAGTATACAAAAGCACAATGGGGTTGAAATATCCATTTTAATTCTGGCAGCTCCACATGCATCTGTGCGCACATCAGCATGTGTTTACATGGGCGTGTGTGAAGGAACTTGCAGAGAAGCCTCAGTCAAAAATCTTTGCTCTGGTTTCAGAGTTTTTCAGCCCAAAACAGAGTATCAGAGCTGGAAACAACCAACTCCCATAAGCACTCTGGAGTAAATGAAATTTTACTTATTCAAAACCACTTACTATGTTGAAAAACTATTTATCTTCTTTCCATGGGGCAATATCTTACAGCCTATGCACCAGTTTTGACAGAATGAAATTAACTGCTGTGATCACGAATTTATATAAATCTCCCAGACCAAGCAAGACTGACTACTATTTTCGTAAAATGTCAAGAACACAAATATTAGGGTTTAGGGGGAAAGGTCTGGTCTGCCATGGAAGGTGGCAGCTTTACTTTTAGCTGTAAGCACTGCTGAATCAATTAAAATGATCACAGAGGCTTGACTCATTCGTATTTGAGGAACGTCCTTTGAAAACGCACTAGTGCTTTTGGCAGCAGATTTTCCCCATGGGACAAGTACCTTTAAATTAAACATATAAGAGTTCAGACTCTAAGATTGGAAGGAAGATTGAAACAGTCTGGAGTGGCCTATGCTATTATATACCTTTATTAAACTCTGCAAAGCCAAAAAGGCATGTCAGCTTTTCAGTGCGATGGAAGGTTTGCAGGGCTCTTGAAGGGCTGCTGCTGCTTTTCTGAAACACTGCAAGATATAGATGGGTCAGACACAGCAATATTTCCATTTACTTTCAGGACATAGCAGTAGAATTTCCCTGTACTCCCTAGGGTTTGCTATTCTACCAAATGACAGTGCAGAACATGCTATTAGCAGAGATGCCAAAGCCTAGCTAGTCTGACACCTTAACCTCTTCAAGAATTATATTAAAGTAGTGGAAAGAGCTACCACAGTCTCTATTTGTAGAACGGCAGGGACCTCTGGTACAGCAGACGAGTGGGTCAGAAAAGATTGCTATATACAGCAACTGTCAGATGAAATCAGTCGGCTGCTGAGAAATTTGTTTCTGACTCTTTCTCCAAATGCATCTTAAGCTTTGTAAGACACAAAGTGGAAAGGTGACTGTGGATATTATGCATTCCAATGACCTGTTCGATTTAAAAACACAGTTAACATTTTATCAGCACATGGCAGCTGTGTATTGCCCTTTACCTTGCACAGGTACCCTATGAAGTGCTGCTAAATTACGAATAAGGTGTTTCAAACAAGGACAGTAGGGCACATGAGTATTTTTACACCATTGATGAATCATTAAGTTCTGTTCTTGCAAGCTGCGGCTCACTAGAGATATGGGTATCAGCCTTTTGCATTGTGCCAGAATGACTCCACATTTTAACCTTATAACAGTGCAATTGACATGGCTGCTTAGGCTATTTGTACTGCAATTAGCACTACGTTAGATTATGTCAATATTAGCTGTCAGTGAGGAGTTGCACTGCCTGCATATTGCCATAAGCTTGCTGGCTGTTTGTGGCAGAAAAGAGGGTTGAATAAAAAAAACTTTAGTCAAGAATAGGAATCTATTCCTAATCCTCATAACCCTAAAAATACCGCTAGTTGATCAGGGACTAAGAATAAATAATTGCTAAAACCTGAGGAAAAAGGCACAGGAACAAAAGAGTAGCCATACTCGGAGAAAGTCTATTTTATAATAATGAGCTGTAAAGGAGGGGACAGAACCGTGTGCCCTATAAACACAGGGGCGCTGGCTCACGCAGCACAAAATCGCAGGCATCACTGAAGGGCAGGGCAATGCCCGGCTGGCTGCAAGCGCACAGCGTGGTGGAGAGCACAGGTGAAGAGACAGCCCTGCAGTCAGGGCAGAGCCAGTTCATGACAAAAAGCCGTGTACGTATTTTGACATCCATGCAGAGTAAACTTGACCCTAGAGACTCAATTGCATGGAAGTCCATTGACTCACATCTACCTCCCAAAGTTGAGCCAACCCGTTGGTGAGTCTCTCCTGCTGTTTCCAGGTTCACTGCTGGAGAAAAGGTGCATGGCTGCCCTGAATTCAAGGGCACGCTGTCTGCTTTTGGCTGTGGCAAGCACCTCTGGGTGCCAGCATCTCTGAACTAAACCTGAGCCCGTTTCTCCCACAACCCAGCCTTTCTTTCTTCCTTTCTTCTCTTTTTCCCCTTCCCTTCCCACCTTACAGTGTTTTTTGGTAGCTTTTATTTGGGATAATTTTTTTAATACAGTGAAGCAAGTTTGTCCCAGTTAAAAACAATCTGAAATGAGTTGCACAAGGCACCTGCACACAAAGAATAAGACATGGATGAAGTCAAACTTCTCTCAACTAAAGGAGCTGCAACCAGCTGGAAAGAAAAGAAGTAATATATTTTTATATGTAACTTTTATTTTTTATGTGTCGATACAGTGACAGTGTAATTTGCAGTTGGATAGAGTTTCTCGCTTTCCTTTCGATTCTCTCCCCTGTTCACGGGTGGTGTGGGGGGAGTGAGCAAGCAGCTATCATGGTTATATTGCAACCTTGGGTTAAATCGCGACAGGTCCTCTTCGTTTTCAGGTGACCTGAGTGCAGTGGTGAGCCTGGCGCTAAGCGTCTCCACGCAGGCAGGAGCAAACTGCAGGCAGCGCCTGGAACAGACTCCAACGTGGGCTTGGACTTTGACACTGCTCCTTCCAGCAGCCGTGACAGGGAGGGAGAGCAGTGGCGTGACCAGCCCAGGTGGCTGACTCAACAAAAATGTGTTTTTAAGCTCCCAGTGCAGGGAACACATTATCCCTGTGGGTTCCCTGCCTCTTGCCTAGGGTGCTGCCAGAACAACACTGATAGGCACTGCTGCTTCCCATGGCCCAGCCCCAACCAGAGAAGGCCATGCTGCATACTTAGAAAAAGTTTGTCCCTAAAACAAACAAACAAACAAAACATCACAAGAAAAGAGGGAAAAAAAAATGGATGGAAAGATGTAATTGTAAACAGAATAAAAGACCCAGCGGCTAGCAACAGAAAAGCAGGAAAAGCAGTCACACATTTCCTGAAGGGTATTTTTAAAGTTTATAACCTTTCACTTCTTATTTAAAGCACCGTTTTGTGTCCTTTTATCTAGCACGAGCTGCCAGTCTGCCCTCTGCTTAAACCCAGCGTTCACATCCAAGTGTCTGGAGCTCTACTGACTATGGGAGGCAAGCTTCGCTTTTTTAGGCTCCCAGCCCCAAACAGCTGGAATAATCTTCAGCTGTATAGAAGCAGGTTCTCACATTGTTCAGAGTTTGGACATTCCTAATCCTTTTTCAAAAAAAGCCTCAACTGTGTGAAATGAGCACAAGCTGTGGCTGGTCACTGTTGTGTGCCATTAGAGAGTCATGTCCTTCTGTCTTCAGGTGTGGGCAGAGCCCCTTTATCCCAGCTGAACTCTTGGTGGCTGGGGACACAAGGACAAACTGCCCGCTTTGCTGAATGGGGACACAGTTGACTCAGAGACAATGTCATCTCTGTGCCCAGACTTCTGCAGTGTGGACCTGGTCTCACCAGGCTTGAACAGGAAGGCTGAGAGGTGACCTTCCTCTTGTCTGGGACAACTGGAGCTCAGGTTTTCCAGTATAAGGGTTGCAATGGATTGGATAAGGGGGATGGAGTTGAAGCAAGAGCTGTCAGACTGTTCAGTACTTTTAAACTGGCCACATGTGCATATACACATTTCTGTTCAATGTATGTTGAATGTCCAAATGTATGTCACATACTCCTCTCCATCCCTTAGGTGTGTTGCTTGATTGTAAATTCTTCCAGCACAAGACATGCCATCCTGCAGCCCGCATGGCAGGTAACACAGTGAGGCCGGCCTCTTGTCTGGGCTTGCACTCGGAGGTAAAAATTAATTTGCTTGTTGTCTTCTAGAGACCTTCAGGAGCGTATGTGTCTCCTGTACTGACGAGCAGCTCAAATGATACTGGCTTTGTCCACAATTCACTGGTGTCAACAGGAAGCTTGTCATAGGTTTCAGTGAACATGGTGTGAAGTCTAAAGATGAATTATTACTGCTCTACTATTTATCATTTACATGTGTTAATATGCTGATCCCACATTATATTACACTTTTTAGTGCTTAAAGAAAAAAATAAAGGCTTGGCATATGTTAGAATCACATTGCAGAAAAGAACAGTGATTTTGCATCAGCAGAGGTTTTTGGACATGCTTATATACAAGCTATTGATCTATTACTGTCACAGAGGCACTCCAAAGTCAGTTTTAGGTGGACAACGAGTTCCAAACCAGACTTTATTCTGGGTGGAAAAGTGCGGCCAATAAACTGACCAAAACAGAATTTATACAATTAGTTAGCACTCTGGCAACATAAAATATAGATTTGGATATCAGTTGAGGAGGTTATTGAGGTGCAGCAAAGTGAGAATAATGAGGATCCGCAGTGTGCATGCACACACTCACAAGAAACAAACCAGAGCCCTCTGACTCCAGGGTACCCACAAGAAGCTATCACTCGCTTGGCTTAGACAAGGACTCACAGTCGCCTGGTTAGGCAAGGACTTATTCAAGGATATATCCGGTAAATTATCACTCACTCAAATGAGGAGGTGAGGCGCTCCCAATCCCAGGAAGTTTCCTTAGACACCGTTCCCATCTAAGGGGAGGGCTCCAGCTCAGCAGATCCACTGCTCTGAGAAGACCACACCAAGGGGATCTTCTGCATGAACCCTGTTTTGTAGTCTGATCAGATCTGGCTGTGGGCATTCCAGAAGCTTCTCAGCTTCTCTGTGCCCCTCCTCTGCTAATGACCCTGTCAACCGACTCCAGGTCCCACAAAAGAGCCATTAACTGCCCCATTGAAGGCTCCAGTTTTCAGGAGGGGGGCAAATGTGAAGTGCAACTGCCACAATTACCTATATTCTGTATTCCATACCCATTGTCTATAAAAATGAGAACAAGTAAATAACTGCTTTTGAATCTATTACTAAAAAAAACCCCAAACTACCACTTTTATAAGTGAAAGCTTAACATAATTACACCAATATACTGGTATTCTGATAGAAATATTTACTTTAAAAAAAAAAAAAACCCAAACCAAAAACCTTCCAGTGTTAATATACTCAAAAAAAAATGGTGAAAAGCATTTATTTTAGCCTTTCATTGCCAACAGCTTTGCTGGAATCTCCTTTCTGTTCTTATGAAACAACCTCCCTCTGTGATGTTGAGGATAGACCTTCTCCCCCAAAACTCTCATTTCCTAAAGCAGTAGATGTGTTCATTCCTGGGAAGAAATGGGAGGCTTTACAGTTCTTATCTGTGCTATTTGACTGCAATAGTGTAGATTTCATGTCAAGACACATCCTCTCCTTTAATATCGGTACTCAGAGGTGGAGAATATCATTCTGCTATAGAGCAAAGGAGAAGGCAAGGATAACTCTTTGGAGGAGGATGAAAACATCTCTTTCAGTCAGCCCTGAATACTAATCTCTGCAATATAATTTCCAAGGTCTGCCTACATCAATTTATGGTATTCCAGTGAGTAGTTTTGCCATATCTCCAGCTGTTCTGACATGTATGTTGTCATTCACAAGACAGAACCCTGGGAAAATGAAGGAAGTGCTATGATTTTTTTTTTTTTTTTTTTTTTTTTCTCAATTGAACTAATCATCCAGTGGCCTTGAAAAATGATCAAAAACTTCAGCTACAGAAGATGTGCTCGGAGCATGCACAGCCTGGCACTGACACCAGGAGTAGGAAGGAGAGAGGAACAGGAGGGCAAGGCCAGAGAGGCAAAGCTCATGAAGTGATGAAGCAGAAAGCTTCTGGGCATCTCCACAAATAATGTGCACAACGAAAACTTCAGAGCCTACCCAGTGAGAGTTTGAAAATGAAGCTTTCTTCATCATGTGTTTATGAAAAACCTGAGGCAAAGTTGGTTAGAAACAAGGGAGAGTTGTCCATTGAGTTCAGAGGGGTTTGTTACAGGCTCTAACTAAACACAAACAAGTGCTGCTCTGTCAACGCAAACTAAGTTTCATGCCTGAGCAAACAGCTTTCTATGGTCTGTGAACCAACGACACATACCTGTTAATATCCAGAGTGGTATAAACCATCTGATCCACCCCTGCACGAAGGTTGAATTCCTCCAGTAATATCCTTGGTAAGCAGGGGAGTGACTCTGGGTCATCAATACCCTTTGCAATGCACATTAGTCATCATGCTGCATGCCACAGCGATTGGAGGAAAGGACACGTATTCCTGCCAGGTATTACACCCTGTTTACCAGTTAATTTGTTAAAAATCAACCAGAAGTGTTGTGGAAAGTAAAGCCACTAGAAAAGCGAAAGTTAGAAGCTTTCAATACACCCGAGTTCCCAGTATGCCTCATGGAATGTAGCAATCAGCATCAGTTACAGTTACCTCCGAATTTTCTGTTAAAAGCCTGCCCAGTTAGCACGTTCAGTGGTATTTCGGTGTCCCCAGAGGAGTAAGCTCAGACAGAGCTCTGGGGTTCTTGCACTGCTGCCCTGTGGGGTACAGACCCCGAGTTTGAGCCTCACGCTGTCTCCTGCTGTTGTGTGGCACTGTGGCCAGCCCCAAACCCAGACAGAGCTGCGATGCTGGGAAATGCAGACGGTGGTGACGAGCTGTGCAGACACAGCTCCTGGCTGGCACAGCTTGTGCTGGCAACCAGCAGGATTCCTCTGCGATGATCCCACTGGCACTTGCTGCAAGATAAATATTGCCTGGGATTTTCCATTATCTATCCACCCTAGCCAGCAGTGACACAGCAGTGACGTTGCTTTGAGCTCTGTACTTTCAGCCTCCATGACCACCCAGAATTAGTATGGGGACTTGAGTCATTTACCTAAACATAAATGTTCACTGATAATTGAGAAAGCCAAGAGTGTCTATACAAGGTATTTGCATGAGACTGGCAGCCGTGACAAAGTACCTGTAGAATATCTCTGTTCTTCTGGAGTGACAGATGAGAGACAGGCAGAGTCATCCAGGGTTCCTCATATATCATCAGGTGTTTATTTTTAGGCAACTGGATTAGCTGGGAGTCAGATCACAGCTGAAACCATCTAAATACAGGTGCCTACAATCTGCCCCAGGTGTCATAGGTCCCATTGCAGTTACCTGAACTCTGCCATTGAAGACAGGAGAGCTGCTGAGCTGGCCAGATGGTGAGGCCCCACCCCAAATACTGTGTTCAGTTTTGGGTCTCTCACTACAGGAGAGACATTGAGTTGCTAGAAAGAGTTCAGAGAAGGGCAAGAAACTGCTCAAGGGTCTGGAGCACAAGTCTGATGAGGAGCAGCTGAAGGAGGTGGGGCTGTTAAGCCTGGAGAAAAGGAGGCTGAGGGGAGACCTTATTGCTGTCTACAACCACCTGAAAGGAGGTTGTAGGATGGAGGGTGTTGGTCTCTTCTCCCAAGTAGCAAGCGGTAGGACAAGAGGAAATGACCTCAAGTTGTGCCAGGGGAGTTTCAGATTGGGTATTAGGAAAAGATTCTTCACAGAAATGGTTGTCAGACATTGGAACAGGCTGCCCAGGGAAGTGGTTGAATCACCATCCCTGGAGATGTTTAAAAGACATATAGATGAGGTTCTTAGGGATGTGGTTTAGTGACAATGTTAGTTTAATGGTTGGACTCAACGATCTTGAGTGTCTTTTCCAACCAGAATGATTCTATGATTCTGTGTAGGTGCCTGCTTCAGAAGGAGCTGATAGCTTTCTGGGGTCCTCTGGATACATAGACTGTGGTCACTAGAGAGGGAGCTCAGATATCCAACTCATACATTGGCACATACATATAAATATGTATGTAGTGTCATGTTAAGATGTTGTACTTGATGTGCTGAATCCTATGCCAAAGTGATCCGTTTTCAAGGCCAGGACCCTAAGCCACATAGTACAGAAAGTCCTATCTATAAACAATGAAGGAAATAATTATATTATTTTACTTGATTGTCTTGCTTGGCTTCCAGACAGGTCACATCTGGTTGTATCATGTTAATGTGACATCAAATGTAGCCATCCTAAACTAGAAACTCTCTGTCACCTTCCAGAAGGATGCTCTGCATCCCCAGATGGTGGGAATGATTGTCTTGCTGTGTTTCCCAGCATCACAGGTCTGTTTGGGTTTTCAGGATGACTCCAGGAAGGCAGCGTGAGGCTTGTTTCCCCAGGCTTTCCCCTCACATAGCAGGAAATCAGGTAGAACCCTTATTTTCTTGCCTCTTCCTGCTAGGAACTGCAAAGCGAGGGGTGACATGGGAAAATCTGTGCTAATTCTACATGGGCCATTTTGTTGCACTGCTTTGGTTTTCTTTTATAGCTGCAGCAGAAATATAGAAGAGAGCCAGTGAGGAGCAGCTCCTGACAGCCCATTTTTCTACTTATATAAAAGACTATGTTTTAAGAGGTCTCAGAATATTCTTAAGACACAAGATTGTGTTCTAGCCTCTTGCTGTGCCATCCAGTGTTCTTGATGGCAGGGAAGAACTCAGACTGCCCACAGGGATTTTCTGCCCTTTCCTCCCTGTGAAGTGAGTGAAGAGATGTAGGGCCAACTGAGACTGCCCACCGAGGTGTCCTGCTTTCCCTTTGCTGGCTGCGAGGAGCAGCAGCATCTTGCCAGGTACTGATTCAGTCATTCTGTATTGCACATGCATGCCAGCACAGATGTGCAAAGCCACCTTAGGAACTGCAATATGGGATCGAGGTACAGGCACTTAAAATTGCAAACCCAAAGATATTAAGCCAGAAGTGTGCCCCTTTCTCTTCACCATCTGCACCTTCCATCAGATTAGCTGAACTGGGGGATCGTAAACTGCCAAGTTCTACCTTCCGTTGGCCAAAACTTCTCAAGAATTTAAGGGCAGACAGTTCTTGGGTGTTATAACCTGATCATCTCAAGTCATCATCATCAATACTGCAAGGGAAAAAAAAAATATCTATTTTTCCAGTCCAGTAGTGTTTTTTATCAAAGGTAGCAAAGCTTGTTTTGTAATAATGCTATGGGAAGGACATTAGCACACAATAAGGGCAAAGTCTGGTGCATTTGAAAGCTTGGTTAAGCGACAAGGGAAAAAATGATAATGAACAACCACTTATCAGTGCTGCAGGGAGATTAACATGGATGTGTGCCCAAGGTATCAGTAGCAAAATCAGTGTACACGTTTTAGCTAACGATCTGGAAGAGAAAGCATCAGGTGCTTTGGCATGGTTTCTGTTGACCTCAGAAACCTGGCTGTGTAAGGTCCTGATGGAGGGGCAATGGGGGGAAGTGCAACATCTGCTTATCGCCTGTGAAACCAGAATGCATTTTAGCCATGAGTAAACTTGCTGATGTCAGTGAATCTCTGACGTGCTGGAAACCGGTCCTGTACCCCCAGTGCTTTGCTAAATCAGGAGCCGGCTGTGCAGCCTCTGTCACTCACTGCGTTTGTGCTGTGGAAGGAAAAAAAAACATTTCCATTTCTGGCACCTTCTGGACTGCAGGTGCTTGGCTGGAGCCGATGGCCTGCAAGTAGCGTGTTGCGGGGACACTGTGGTGGCTGCTGTGGCCACGTGCTCTCCACGGGGCTGCAGAGCAACCCGGGTACAGCCCTCTGCATCTGTGGCAGCATGTGTGTCTCGTGAGCCTGCCGTGGGTGAGGTACAGAATGCATGTGTATGTATTTCTGCTTGGAAAAACCTGAGGAGAAATGTGCTAGTCCTGTCTCTAGGGACTACAAGACAGTAAAGGTGGATAGGGAAAAGAAAACGCGATGGGTGTTGCTTTTACTGGTTTGGTTTAGTTTTCTGCAGTAGCTTATTAAAGTTGCTGGTGTACTTCTAGTTCTGGGTTGTTGCTCCCAACACACGACATACTGATATATGTCAGAGTGGTACATTTCTGTAATTGCAAAATGCTTAAAGTTTACACCACCTGATCTGCTTCACTGGCATTACAGGTGAAAAAAAACATTCTTAAAAGGGGAAACTCAGCACACAAGGCTGTCACTTGTAAATTTAGTGCCAGACAGCCAGTGGCTGGCTGTTTTTCACCTCTCTTTTTTCAGGTAAAAAGTACCTACACACAATTTTGCAGTTAGCGTATCTTCTTAAAACGGAGATGCAGGACATTCCGAGGCAAACAGAAGTCTGCCAAAGCACCAGCTGTACAGGACTGTTTTATCATGGCACAGCCTGTTCCATCTGAGAACAACTGTTCTCTTATGAGCCAGCTACTCAAAACCAGTTGTCCTGTTGCTTCGGAGCTGGAAGACACCCATGGAAAAAGTTGTTATAGACTTGATGATGCATGTCTTTTTTAATATAAAACTAAAACTCAGGGTGAACTTTTGTTATTTGTAACTGAACACAAAAATATTTTGGAGGGTAGAATGTGCACTGATGAAGGGTTCTCAATGTCATCTCTCAAGATGAATGCTATCTTAATTAGAAAGAATCAGGTGATGTGTATGTGATGCAGTGATTTTAGGTGCTATGTAAACTCACAGCAGATGCAATATTAAGCACAAGCAGGTCTTTTTTTCAGTGTTTTACCTGCTACATCTATTTGACACAGTATGAAATGTGCTTTCCTCAATTCCATTTCATGAGACTTAAAATAAAAAATGCCTTGCTTGCACTGGGCTTCTTAGAAGAAAATGAAGACACTAGACAACCATTTAGAAGATTTTATTATAAAATTATTTCTACATCCAAGTAAAAGGCTTAAAACCACAGCTTTACTTTCAGGAATAAAAATTCAGTAAATGCTAAAAAAAGACACTGTATGATCTAGACAGATAGCCCTTAGGTATTTTTTAAAAGTACAGAGATTCCACGTGGGTTCCTTAAGTGCTATAGACATCTCTGTCTGCAATGTGAATGTCTTTTGCAGCTTCTCTCTGCAAGCAACATTGCAGATATGTTTACAGCACCCATGGGCTTCAGCTGCTTTGAGATAGAAGTTACAGCTGCAGCTATGTTACAGATGTACAATACAGCATGAGATCATAACTCATACTCAGGCATTACTGGGTGCAGACAGAGAGGTAACATTTGTGTTTGCTTGACAACAATGACTATCTAGGTATCATTTTGTGACCTTGTATTCAATACAAAATCAACACATATTCAAGTATAGTAAGGCAGTGATGGCAGCTTTTCCACATCTGTATATTCTAGACAAAGATATTTCATTTCACTGAAGCTTATTCACTGAGATAAAAACAGCCTTGATGTAATACTGAAGTCATCATGCTCAGTAGTTATCACCAATACTTCTAAAGAAACAAAGCATATCAGGTTACTATTTTATTTTTGATGGATAAATCTGTGCAACAGGATTTCTAGAACACAAAAGTAGTTTCAGCTTTCATTCCTGTTAAAAAAAAATACTTCATATTCACAGCAGAATATGGAGTGGCTTTCTGTCCAAGAAATACAAATTTATTTTAGAAAACTGTCATACAACTGAGCAGGATTCTTTAAATGCTGTACTTGCAACTTCTTGTAAAGGATCATATACACCTAAGATAATACGTTACTTGGTAAAAAAATAATCAAGTCATATTATACAGCCCTGATAAACTTTGACTGGCCAGTTTGGCAACATCCAATAGTTTAACTTCTATTCTGTTGTTAAGTGTACCTTGTTTACAAGTGAGAAAATGCACAAGGATGGGAAATGAAGCAGCTTATTGAGAATGGAATAATTTCCCAACAGCTCTCACTGGCACTGTTCCTGTGACAATTCCTCATTATTTTCCTGTTCATAAGAGTCATTCTACAGTTTTCAGTACTGTTCGTATTTTGAAACTTCTTATCTCCTAAGCCCTTTTCATTGCAATAAACAGTTCTTAGAACAAAATTCTAGATCCAACACCACTCTTCCTGAAAACCTTTCTAATAGACTTTCGGTGCTCATCACAGCTTTCCAGGTGTAGAATTCCCACATACCATGAGCTAGTGTGGTCCAAAACAAACTCAAGAAAGATGACCGGCAGATTTTGGGTTTGCGTACCGACCCACTAAACTTCTAACAGCATGACAAAAAGGAACCACAAGACCATGTTTTAAAGATACTGTTGTTTCCTGTGTCATGCCTACATAATACAGATCACCAAACCCTTTCCGTTCAACTTGCACGTCTGACTTGAGTTCTTGCAAAATCCCAATCTACTTACTTGGCACACGCTTTCTGGAGTGCAGGGATGTATGCCAGATGTAGCCTAACCTTACAGCTGCTATAACAAAGTAGCTTTCCGTGTCTTTCCAGTAGCTTTATAAAAATATCCCAATTTCCTTCTTAGTTACCATATGCGCGGGAGCTTTACTTGGCTAGTTTTTCCATGAACAACTTAACATAAAAAAATCTAGCAGTGCAACTTGCAGAGCAAGGCATCAAATTAGAATTATTACTGAAAGACAGGTTTGTTGTATTTTCAAAACAGGACTTCCTTATATACGGAAAACACTTTCTCCCTACCTCCCAGGGCTCCCTCCCTCCCAGTCAGGATGTATTTAAACGCTGTTTGTATCTTGCTACAAGACTGCCATGTTAAGTTGATGTTTTGCAAATGTTATAAATACAGCTTTAAAGTACAGGTGTTATCTATCTACCTGAGAAGTTCTGTAATAAGATGAACCACTGATAACTATTCTAGGAGAAAAATATACACCATCATAACTGACCTTTATCAGTATTCATAATTCAAGCATTAAACAGGACTTAAAAATTGCACACCTCTATTACATCAAGTCTTTGCTCGTAAGAAAAAAAAATAGTCTGACTTTCCTCTATACACATCTCTTCTTTAAAGACCGATGTGCTCCTATTTTCCCAATCCTGAAGCCCGCAGCAAGATTCCACATTCAGTGCATGCAGCCCAGGCTATAACATCCGTATCTTCTTTCCCTTCTGCCAGTCCCGAAACTGAAGAATTTGCTTGTTTGGAGGTAGAGGAATACCTCCAAACACTAGTCTTTTTTAAGAAGCCAGCTTGATCCCCTTGAGTGCCTGGACACCAACTTCTCTTCAGAGAGCTGCACTCTGCTTTGATACATCCTTTGGGCCTTTACTTGGGACACACCAGTCATCCGCCTCTGAGGTAGCCTGGTAATGCTTGGAAGCTGATTTGTTAAAAACTGGGAGTTTTTCTACTGAGTCTGTTGATAGGGCCTAAGAAAAAAGATCATGAAGGAAAAAGTTATTTGGTTTCTACCTGTCAATAATGCCACTTTGCAAACATTCATGCAGTAGGTTTCAAGTGTTAAGCCACTGACACTACAAAGTTATTTATAGAAATATTTCTACAATACAGGCAGTCATTTCTGTGCTTCAGTATCTATGTTTGATTTGGATGATTTGGCAGGACAAACGCAATAACATCAAGTCATATTTACACATTTTATAGGCCTTCAGAGTTACTCTGTAAGCTGCTTTCAAGATAGTCCTGGAAGTCATAGAAAAGAACTTTCATTTACAAAATTCCAGAGAAACTTTAAAAAATATTCCTTTCTTACTTCCTTATTTTGCAGCTAAAATGCGTATTCTATTGGGAAACTGTCGTATATAGCTGAACTGCCATTTCTTTTGTATTGTTTCTCTGTTTGAGTGCCATTGGTGCTTGGAACTATGGTTTTGGTTTACTAGAAGAAATTCAAAGCAAGTTTTTCCCATGGGTAAGCACAACAAACAGAAAAAATACGTAGTTATTTTTTCCGGGTTACTTATAAAAACAGCAGTGCATGTTACATGCCAGGTATTCAAGGTTACTGATATCTGAATCCCACATATGGGCTATATGGCAGGTGTTGAATAGGACCAACTACTAGACTCTTCAAGGATTAGTTTATACAGACTTTCTGGTTGTCAGAGTAAAGAAGCAACAGTAAAGAAATTAGGTCTGTTGCTCACACCTTCCTGTTTCTGTTACTTCACTTTCTCCTACTACTTTGTATTCCATTCTAAACATTATTGGGGCTTTACCTAGAAGATTTTCAAGTAGACTAGTTAAAGCCGAGTGATCTTTTAAATTCTAGACACCAGTTACAAATCTTACTGGCATTTCTTAATAAAAATTAAAGATTTCCTACTCCTGAGGAGAGAATGTTTACTTTAAAATGATACTGAGAAGTTACTTCACTGCATTAATGGTAGTATCAACACTGTATTTGATTTAACCAAATGAAAATACATACCTTCAAGTAGATAATAGCATCTGTTCCATAACCACATATGGAATAGAGATTTAGATCTCCTTGGAAGTATTTAGCATACAGACGAGAAATTGGCAAGCCATACCCAAAACCAGCCTAAAAAAAAGTATAAGACAAAAGTAATTTATTTTTTACTAGCTCTTGTGACTTAAAATTAAATAGCTGGAAAGAGTTCAGAGATTTTAGACTTAGAAGGTCCTATGCATTTACTCGTCTCTTAAAATAAAACAGAAATCTCTAAGCAGTTTCATAAAGAACATTGAAACTGACCATTAAAAAAATCCAAACCACATGAAAGAAAAAACTAATCTCCATGGAAGAGTGAGGGTTTATATACGGGTCTTACTTTTACACATTACATTTCTGTATTTTCCCTGTCTTGTTTTTGCTAGTACAGCTTGATTAGTAAAAGGAGTTAGCTACTGGTAAATAAACAACAATAATCTAAGCCTATTGTGCTTGCCTCCATAAAGACAACATAATTTATAAGTTTGAGGACTGAGTGGGAGTGAAGACCAAGTAAATTACTGTCATTGGAGTATAGGAAAAAAAAAAAACAGTGTTAGATTCAGGCTGGAATGTTCTTCTTCATTTATACCTTTAAAAGTATATTTTTGTCCACTAAGCTAGATATTAAAAATCTGTTTCAGAAAGCATTCATATTTATGAGGCTCAGTCTTTGCACACCCCACAAAGCAATAGATAGACATAGTGTTTCATAATTTATTAACCTCCCAGTTTGTTCAACACTTTTAGCAACCGTATTAGTAATATGAGTACTGCAAATATCTTACAAGAGGGGTCTGTCGATCATCCTCCATGCTTGGCCTCGGTGCTGTGGAATACATGTAGCTAAACAGCTGCTCGATTTTCCTTACTGGAACACCACCTCCTCTGTCTGAGACCTGGTTCAAGAGAGAACAAAGTTAACTACAATCATGTTTTAAGAATGGTATTTAAAATGCTGTTATTTGAACAATCCCTTCCAACGGTATTACATGCAAACATTTATTTTGCAGCATATTATTTTTCAGTTAAATACCTGTACTAAATGGAGGCTATCAACAAAAGGTTCATGCATAGTATCTCTGATCTGTTTTCAGAGACTGCAAGTTCTTCTAATAGAATTTGCTACAGCATATGCAATCATAATGATTACATTAAAACCATATTGTAGTAGGGCAACAAAATACCTTAATTGCCAGGTCTTCTTTTCCTAGAACAACTGTCACTTCAATTGGAGAAAGGGAAGGACTGTCTTCTTGGAATTCAACAGTTGCCCTCATTGAATTCTATGGAAATGAAGGTTACCATCATCAGAAATCTCTGCACTTAAAATCATACCCCTGTTATGCAGAGGCTGAGCACAGTTACCCTCCATTCCTATTGGTGCCTAGCTTCTAAGGAAAACACTTAGCAATTAGTGTAACAGGAGCAGAGGTGGTCTCACATCTAAAAGCAACGAAGCACAGCCAAGACTCTGCTACGCATGAAAGACTATACTCTTCTCAACCAACAAACAGCCCAGCCAATGTCAGTTAAATAACCTTTAAGAGTCACCAGGTTTCTGGAGAAGAGCCAGAATTCTGTGCCCCACACTGACAGCGCATTAGCTCAGCCCCATTCACTACTTCAAGATGTATGCCCTACTCCACAGAAAAGGCACCAGGGCAAACCTGCACTACAGCTGTAACCCCTAAAAGCAGAAGGCTACCAATGGCCACAAGTCCATGTCCCACTTTTACTCTCTCACCCTGTCCTATTTACCACCACAAAAAAGTGTCCAAATACTCTCCTGCCAACTGAAATCATTCCTTTCCCAACTGCCAAAGCTATTTCCCCAAATAAGAACATTTTAGAAATCTCATTTTACTTTATTCAAATCTAGCTAGAGATTTTAAATATTGATGCTCCAGCTTCGATTACTAAGAAAAGCAGCAGTTTATACTGACATACCTTAAAGAGCTCAAAAAGCATGTGAAAAAGATGAGAAGGAACGTATACGATGCTAATTGGCTCTCCTGGATGTTTTCCTAGGGGAAGGGAAAAAGGTAAGCAAGATTTAAAAGGAGGATGGAATTTTTCTGTATTGTATCAAAATTTTAAAATAGCTAAATTGTATGTCAGAACAAACAAGAAAATCAAATCAAGTCTCAATTTTTTTTTCCCCTCAGATGAGCAAATGTTATGCGCTCATAACAGTGTTTAGATTGTAATTACCACTTGCTTAATAACAATTTATTTTCAAATAAACCAGAAAAAAATCTAGTATTAATTCCATTTTATAAGTAAAGGATTTTAGAGATTAAGCAGATTGCCTGAGATAAGACACACACAGGCACCTTGAACCAGAACCAGTGTTTCTCAGTCAGCCCCACTTCCTCACCTCAGATACAGAGCTCCTCTCTAGCAACTCTAAGTACAGGTTAAGTCTTACTACTCTCAGATTCATAAATATTACCTCAGGAAATCTGATGTTTAAGATACAATGACATTTGAGTTCTAGCACAAGACATGAAATGAGGTGCTTGTAACCGAAAATGAAGAGGAACTATCCCAAGACAGATCAACTGGTATGTACCATTACAGATATAGAAATGGGAGACTTTTGATTCAGTAAAAGCAGTTTTGCTGCCTATCGGAAGACAGATATTAAAGGTCTCATCTTACCATTCACTTGAGTAAGTTTCAGTTCTGGAGATGTTAAGTAATACTGGTCACACAGCAGCTTGGAACTTTCAAAAGCGTCTGAAAAATTTATTTAAATAAAATATGTGAAATGTAATGTCGAACACTGTAGAAACTCATTTTAATGCATGGCAAAATATGATTTTTAACTGTGTTAGCTGCTAAGGTGTTACAGACTCTAGGCCTGTGTTTCAAAGGAATGATGACATTGCATCCACTGTCTGCACTAAAAACTGAGAGTAAATAAGCAATTACAGCAACATAGGTAAGTCTTGTACAACTTGATAATTTGGTAAAGTAGATGTATCTGTTATCTACGAGTAGGCAAGGCCAATCTCAACACCATAGGCAACTTTTAACTCCTCTCTCAACTGTCACTTGCTAGGCCTTATTCCAACACATTTTTTTACTGCTACTTTGTATTTGAAGTTCTGTCCTGTAAAAGCTCATGTTTTGACAGACTGCTTTCAACTATTTCAATAAAAAGCAGTCAGCATCCTATACAGCACATGTTGGTTACCCAAACTGGTTGCAATCAGATACAAATACTGATCATGAAGAGAAGTGGTAAGGATTTGAGAATACATACCATTCACTACTTCAGCAACATCACAGCAAGGATCAATACTTCCAATGTGCCTTGGGTGTCCTGAGCGGGACTTATCATCAAAAAGAAGGGCTGTTTGAGATGAAAACAATACAACATTTAATTCCAAATATGGTATTATAAAAAGCCTTAAATTTAGACTAATACAGTGTGTTCACAGCATATAATTGTGTAAAATACTTGAGTGTTTATGCCTTTTGCAAGTTAAAAATGCTATCTCCTGCCAGAAAACTATGTTGGCTTTTCTGTAGTTCAACATCTAAAGGCTTTTCAGATGTAAGCAATGAGATTCCTACATATTTCACGTAAGACTTATTACAATTAGTCTGCAGTCTAGAAAACAAGTTTTCCCGTTACTTTTGTAAGTCATACATTCAGTTTCTAACTTTTCAGTGTCTTACAAAATCTGAGGCAGATCTACAACGGTTTTAAGAAATGTATACATTAACATGTTTCTCATTAGATTGAAGTTTGTCCTCAGGTAAAAATTTCTACTTACTGTGTTGATTCATTAGCATCCGGGTAGAAATACGGCTCATATAAAAACGATCCAAAAAATACTGAATGTTTTGATTGGTGACAGGATCTACTTTAAAAGTGTCTTTGTATTCAATTACTCCTTGTGCCATCGTAGGAACCACATCGTGATGTCTGTTTCGGACTCTAATTAATGTATCTATAAAACTAGATCAAAAAAGAGATCTTTTTAGAATATTATTCTACGACTACATGGAGGCAAGCTTTTACAATGTCATTATCTAATCCAGCAGCAGCATAGGTAAGTGCATAACCACCTTAATATTAAAATATAGTCTATTTTCCATTATTTTTAAAGTAATTCCTCACTGACCTAAACCAGAATAGTCTGATATTTTTAATATAAAAGGTCGAATTAACTGTATGTTTACTCATTCATATTGGTTTGAGCAGAGGAGTGTGTGAGGAAGGGAAAGAGACACCTAGCTGACATCTCAGAAAGAAGCAGGGATGTGACATCACGGATACTTTGTGTTGATATTTCTGTCGTGACAGTTCAAGGGGCAGTATGCCCTGGGAACTGAGCTGCAACGGGTCATATTTATTTGCAATATTGCTAAACATGATCAGAGATTTAAACCACCTTGTTCTATGCACAGCACTTCATGCAAGATTATCAAATTCAGCTCATGACAGCTGTCATTCTAAACTGACAACACTGTGAAAAGCAGAATGTGAGATCAAAAGTTCAAAGAAACAAATGAAAGGCTTACTCAGATAAGACTTTCTGGTCATCTGGGCTTTTGTGATTGAACTCAACTAGCTCCATTAGACTTTGGATGTACCTATTGAAAAAGAACACAAAAAATACATTTGTTTTTTATTAGTCTAGGAACAGCAAGAATACTTTGTCTTGTCCAAATCATTGCTCTTAACAAGTCAGCTAGAAGTGTGAAGTATCTCTGAAGTATCAAAGAACCATCCAAGTATGGAATCATAGATGAACACTTCTTGACTGCCTCAACCTTAAAAGTTTTAAAAGTCTCTTCTTGTGCCTGCCACACAAAAAAGAATCTAAACCCTCACTTTAGGTACATAGCATCCCCTTACAATGCTTGAGAAGAGAGGTGTTTTAAAAGAAGATCCAAATGACAACACTAGTAAGAAAGCCATGTGAACAACACTTTTCCAAATCTGATCAGCTTTGGCACAACTTAAGTACTTGAGCTGCTTGTGCTAACATCTGACAGTCTTGACGCATGTTGCAAAGGCACAATCGTTTGCTAGATTAAGAACAGTTTCTGGATCTAACTCTAATACTTTGTCCTTAATGTCAGCCATCCTTGCAAATGCTGCAGTTGTACCAGTAAAGCAAGGTTAAATCAGACCAAACCACTGTGTCAACCAGAGATTATGTTAACTGAATTCCAAATACTTGCTGCACAGGCCAAGACAATCTGCTATGGAATGGAAGCTCTGTTAGCAATTCCTTCAGTGAGAGACCCAAACAAGTATATAGACTGCTTCTGCAATTTTTTATAGCTCTGAGGGTCTGTAATGCTACGTGAAAACATGTTTTCTTCTCTCCCTTCCCAAACGGTAAGAAGTGAGATTTGCTCTATCAGCTATTTCAAACTGTTCATTTTTGTTTATTTGTTTTTAATACTATTTAAAAATAACAATATAACCATGTTGGTTTTCAGTTTCACTTTGTTATGTTAGAAAAGGGCAGCATATAACACCTTGCAATTCAGCTTTGATGAATGATCTGCATTTCTTGTGCATTTTGAAATTGACCTTCCACTATTCAAAGAACTTTATGACAAGCAAGTTGTCAAAGCTACGTTGTTTTACAGGCTGAATTCAAGTAGTTCCTACTTACCAGCGTTTTACTAATTGTACTGATGGAGTGCCTAGTAATTTAGCAGGAAGAAGATCAATTTCTCTCAGTATGTTTGCAAACCTCACAGGAAGTTCTTGCCGCAAAAACGCAAAAGAAGTTCTCTCACATCCATTAGTTGAGCCTGTGAATAAATCCAAAGTAAAAACCTCTTTTAAAAAGTTTCAAGATGCAAATACAAATTGCTGCCTTGCCACTTCTGTACTATATCCTTTGGAACCATGCTATTACTGGCCAGTTCTAAATGTACCTACATGTTAGTGCTGAACGTTGTTTACACGATGGCAAGAAACAGCGTGTTCTTGGGAGGAACACTTACACTTCCCATTTAGACACGGGACTTTTTTGTAATCCTCTAGAAGCAGCACATCAGCCTCAGTAAACACGGGCTTCTTCAGGGTGACGTCTGAACATAAGCACAGACTTCACAGCTGTCAATGCGGTAATCGGATCTGGGAATTGTTTGTTCGCCTCATCAGGACAAGACTAATGACAAGACTAATGCCCCATCCCATTAACACCACCGAATAAAGCCTGTAGCGTTATCTTCAGCTTCGATCGAGGCAGTCACGGGCCACCATCGCCCGGCAAATCGCCCAAGGCGACCTCTCCACCGCCTCCAGCCCCGGGGGGGCAGGTACCCGAGCGGGTCTCAGCCCCGCCGCTGGTGGGGCCGCTCCCCTCCCTCCGCATCGGGACGGGGGGCGGCGGCACCTCCAGCGCAGGCAGAGCCCGGGCACCCCAAGGCGGGGATTGCCGCCTCGCCCGGCCCGAGCACCGCCGCTCCCCCCGCCCTCGCCCCTCAGCGGGGAAACAAACCTCCGAGAGACAGACCCTCAGGCGTCCCCGCCGACCGGGGACCCCCCGACCCTCCCCTGCTTGTCCTGCCACTTACCGAAGTCCAGCAACTGCTTGATGGAGAGCGGGGAGGGAGAGAAGCGGGAGAACTGCTCCACCTCCCGCGGCAGCCCGCTGCGGCTGCTGGCCCCGGCCAGGGGGGCGGCGGTGCGCAGGGCGATCCGGGCGGCCTTCATCGCTGCCGGGACGTCGCTCGGTCAGTCTGTCGGTCGGTCTGTGGCAGGTGAACCGGTCGGTGCTTGGCAGGTAAATGGGTCGGTATCGGACGGGTCGGTATCGGACGGGTCGGTATCGGACGGGTCGGTATCGGACGGGTCGGTATCGGACGGGTCGGTATCGGACGGGTCTGCAGGTGCCGGTAGGTACCCGTGGGTCTAGCGCTGTCCGCACACCTGAGGCTGGTGGCTTCACGTGCTGCCTCTATTTACAGTCCCCGGGGAGGCGGGGCTCCTGCAGGCCACGCCCCGCCGCCCGTAACGGAACGTTCCCCGCGCGGGCTGGCTCGTGACCGCCGTTGGCGCGGCTCCCCTTTTAGCCCCCCCCCCAATCTGTCCCCGTCCCCCGGCAGCGGGCGCATCGCCAGACCCGGGGGGGAAGCGCCAGGGGCCGGGGAGGCCGCGGGGGAGCCCCAGGGCCGGGCGGGGGGAGCGGGCGCTGGCCCTGCGCCGTCTCTGGCGACCTTGTTTACCGGGCAGGGGCTGGGCAATGTCACCGGCGGCGCCGCCTTGACAGGATCCAAGGTCGCTGCGTTCCTCCCGCTCCTATTGGCTGCGCGGGGGGGGGATCCGGCCTTCCAGAGAGAACCAATGTGCGCCGGCGGGCCCGGGGCCGTGGGGAGCGGGACTGGGCTCTCCGCCCGCTGCCCGGGTGCGGAGGGCGGGCGCTGCCGGCCCGGAGGGGTACGCGGGTGTCTTGCCGATTAACTGAAGGGGAAACTGTCTCTGTGCACTAACTGGAGGGGATGGTAGTGCTGGAATTACCCAAAGTCTAGGGTCGGCGCAGAGAATACGTGAAGGTGCGCAAGGGGAGCAAAATGAGAGCCAAGCCACAGGGTTCAGGGTGCTTGGCACGCAGGTCGTCACCGCGACCTGGATTAATCGTGACCGGATACCTGGAGACATCTGCTTGGATTGTTCACGAGTCCCAAATCGCCATGTGACCCTTATTTACGCTCTAGAGCTGACCTAAGAGGTGGCTGACGGAACTTCTCTCTCTTGGGCACCTCATCTTCCAGGGTCACAGGTGAGCTGGGAAAAGCCTGCACACCTTTTCCTCCCTACTGGCAGGGGAACTCTGAGCTCAAGACGCCACGTCCGCTTCAAAAAAGGCAGAGTTTGCACGATGAGTTGAAGAATGGAGTTTATTTCAGCAAAGTACTTCCTAACATCCTAAGTCTTTATCAGTAATAGCAGGACCACATAGCAATAAAACAGTGATACAAAAGAATAAAGCCATAATATAGTCATACTTAGATATGACTCCTCCATCCATTTTTAATATGCATCTGTTTCTACACACATACACAAATAAGTATGCTTTTTTAACAGGAAGGAACATGCATTCCTAACAATAAATTCATATTTTAATGTTTAATAGGCTGAGGAGAACACTTTAGCTTATTAATTATTTTCTTGAACTTTATCTCGTTTTTGTCTTCCAAGTCATTGTATGTTATCCCTGCTTACTCTTCTACTTCCATGGTACTTTCTGTTCTATTATTTTATTGCTCTCTGTTTTATTATTTTATTGTGAGAATTACTATTATTGTTCCATCAGATATATTAGGTTTTACAACAGTCATTGTATGCTGACATATGAAATGTGAAATGAAGCAAAATGAAGACATCTAATAATGACAAATGTACACATTTTGATTTTTCCTGCGCTTGCCAGAAGTTGAAAATTTGAGAATAGATGTTGGGGTTTGCTTTTGATGGTTTTAACTTTATTTGCCTGCAAGTTGCAGATGACTCATGGAAGTAAAAATATCATACAGATTTGTTTAAATTATGGAGCAGGTGTAAGATAGCTCTTGTTTTGTTTCATGTCCTTCCTGAAGCCACTAGGCTATAGGAAGCAAAAATCTGAAGATTAACACTTTGCAATAAAATCTGAGCCAAGAAAGTCTTCCACACTAGGCAGTTATTCTAGTTTATAAGGTCACTATTTCTGTTTCTATTGAGATACTTTATTTTAATCTCATGGTGTTCTGAGCTGGCTTAATACAAGTAACTTGAATAACCTTTGTGAGCAGTCAGTCTTATTACACACTCTATTCTGAATAAGTCTACTAGGAGTAATTCCTGTTGATTAAATTTCTTTTCTTTACAGCAACTTGTTTTCTCATAGCTTTCCTGGTAGTTACATGCAGTTAGGGATGAACAAAAAACATATTCAGTTTAGCTATGAACAAGCAGCACAATTGTAGTTGCAGGAAATATAGGAAGCGTGTTGCTTTCCCCAATTATTAAAAAGGCAAGGCTCCAGCAGCTGGAAACCTGGATGCTTTTCAAAACAAAACAAACTTTCTACAAGAAGTGTACACATCAGCAGTGCAGCAACTAACAAGAGCTTTATTACTCCAATGAGCTTTTGGAAGATACATGTCTCCATAATGTAAATTTGCTTCTTGCTCTTTGTATGATGGGTTATATATTACAGTAGGTTCTGAACGATGTAACTTTCCATTCTGTAAACATAAATCATCTATCTGGGAGATAATCGTTAAGGGTGTCCTGAATATTGGAACAGACCGGTAAGTTTTAAACACAAAGATAGCAATATATCAGGATTCATTCTTGGCCAAGCTCTGTGTTAAGGAGACTAAATTGTGAAAATTGTAACAACTTCAGATTACTCCACAATCTCTCCAGACTGCAGTACTGGTTGTTCTCACGTTGTTTCCTCTCCAAACCACCATTTCACCCCTCTGCCTGTAGCTCCAGTGCCCATGACAGTTTTAAGTGCAGGTGTTAGAGAACATTTTGATGGTGAAGAGAGTGCCAGATTCTGAACAGCAGCATTAATCAGATGGGGTCTTATTTCTGCTGCTTTATTGTTTTAACTTTCCTCTTATGACCTGCCCTGGGGCAAGTTTCGAAAAGGCAATAACAATGCTTTCAGTTGCTCACAGTAAGGTTTTACTTACAATCCATAAGAAAATGGAGCTACATTAACATTCTGCTGCTTTTTTTCTTTTCGCAATAGCGGGTTCCAGAAGAGTGGAACGGATGAAGTCTGGATTCCTGTCCATCTGTTCCCCAAGTGCTGTCCATCACAACCCACTCTCCTTGATGTTCCTTGTGTCCTTCCTGCTGCCCGAGACACAATGTGCTGTACTTAGATCAGCGCTGTGTTCCTGGCTAGCCAGAACCCGTGACTGCTAGCCATGTTACCGATGCCTAATAGAAGGTGTTTTGTCTGATTTTGCCCTACCTTTTGCTCCAAATGGACACCAGCTGAAGGGTTTTCTGCCTAATCCACCTTCTGACAAGCACTGGAGACAGAATATGCTGTGCTGGGGTGGCTGCCCTCCCTTGACCAGCCAGAATATGTGTGATGACAACTGACGGGATTGCTGCTCTCTAGTAGAATGAGTCTTGTCTGAGTTTCCCCTGCCTGTTCCTCAATGTGGACCAAAAGTTGAATCTATCCTCCCTAAACCATTTGCCAGTTTGCACAAAGTTTGTAGGAAGTTGATTATCCCAGTTTGGTTGATATGGTTAGGAGGGATGGTTTGGCAAACGGATGAACAGGCAACATTACTGACTTTTTTTCCCTTAGGAAACCGCCCTAGCATTTTCTACTAGGGACAAAGGCAACTTCTGATTCAGCTTTTATAAGAAAGGGTAAATGATGACCCAGAAGGAGCAGTAAGTCAGGGTGGAAATTAATGGTAGAACTGGAAAGTTTTAAATGTAAGCAGAAGGAAGAGTCTGATGACTGAAGGGCATGAGCTGTGTGCACAGCACTTCATGACATTTCCAGCAGTAGTTTGAGCAAAGTGTTCACCCTCTGCCTGCAGACGAGTCTGCATTTATGTAATTGGATTGATACTTCAATCTACTAACACGTTTATTTTCTATTTATGTGGCCCTTTGCATGGAAAAAAAAAAAACAACAACAGAAATAGCATTACGAACAAGGGTCATATCTTCCTGTTCTCATCTTTCTATCACTCGATGCTGCAGCCGCAGGAGCTGTCAAGCTGCCGAGGGCTCCCGGCGCGGCCAAAATAGCCAAAGTAGGTGAAAGGTTGTGGAGCAGTACACAAACAGGCTGGCGTGACCCATTGCCGGTTCAGTAAGGGAAAGGTCCTGCAGCTGCTCCAGCACTTGCGCAATCTCCCAGCCTGCTCATAGTTTGCAAAAGTCAAGAGTACAGTAGCTGGATCGTTTTACTGCTGGAGCTGTGTGTGGCAGCTGCCTTGGAGCTGTAAACACTGGGATGTGCATGGCAACCCAGCAGCCCTAAATGGGAGACACCTTTTTTCCTCTTTCCCTGCCTTTGTTATCCATGTCTGAAATGGTATATTAACTGTTTTAAAATCAGGGAAAAGGAGAATAGGTCACTGATTCCAAAACTGCTTTTCCAAAAAATAGCAAGAGGCTTGCATGAGATTAACCGTCGGTGTTTCAAAGTGGGAGTGTAGAAATAGCAGAGAGGGAAAGAAGTATTTTGGGAGGATAGCTGTACCCTTAAGGAAAAAAGCTTGAATTCAAACTGTGATAAAATATCACTTAACAGTATTTGTCTTGAAAATATTGTCATTAGACGATGTTGGATTCAGGAGGCTGCTTACTATGTAAGAGAATAGTAATCTTCAGCCAAGAACCACATTGCGGAGGAAATAGAGGTGAACTCCCAGTGTGGGCTGGTGCTGATCTAAAGTCTATGGACAACAAAATGTCTGGCTACCAGAGCAGTTCTTGTGGAAGAGCATGCGCCATCCTCTATGAGAGCTGCTGACACAGAGAGAAGAGTGGGAAAAAAAAATATAGAAAAAAAAGAGGTAAGGTGTCATCAGGACAGCCACCATTTTGGGCTACGGCTGCTTTTACTGTGAACTGCTTCTACTGGGAGAACGTATGAAAAGTCAGAAACAAGTGAGTCCTACCACGAAAATACAACGTGCATGGCCTAGATATGTTTCAGCAGAATCTGAAAATAGTTACAGTTTTCTATAGAGTTATGGGAAGGGAATTAGTGGAACATGATGAATCATTCCAAAAGTTTTGGATTAGACATCTTAAGAAACACCTCACCCTGCAAAGAAAGAGCTCTGGCTTCACCCGTAACCCTTACAGGAGCCACAGGCTTTGAGCTGGTACACACTCTGCTTTTCTTTCTCAGTGTGGACCACT
This sequence comes from Columba livia, assembly GCF_036013475.1. Lineage (NCBI taxonomy): Eukaryota > Metazoa > Chordata > Aves > Columbiformes > Columbidae > Columba > Columba livia. The sequence continues at coordinate 26,960,125 of NC_088603.1, forward strand.
ACGGCTGAAGACAAGTGGTTTTTGCTATTGTTTGCACTTGACACTATTGACTGTAACAGAACAATTGGTAAAGTGGAGGTGGTAACATGAGTTTCTGCTCAGAACGATTACCTTGAACCACTACTCCAGGTTATTATTTTGTCTGATGCTGATCCTAGAAAGCACTTAGCACTGTTTCCCCAGTTGTTCCCTCTCAGCCTTTCTTTCATCAGATGTGGCAGAATTTATTTTCTTTTAGTGTCTGACATAGGAACTTGAATGAGAAATTTACCCAAGGAAATACTAAGATGAGGCAAGAGACATCACCTGGAAGAGGACTTGCTGGGGTATTATCTGGGCACCCTTTCAAAAGAGATGCAGAGTTTATAGTATTAGTATTACTGGAATGGCACTTCCTCCCAGTGTTTCAGGTTACCCAGGGGAAGTTTGTTTCCCATTTGCAACATTGTGACTATTATTACTGAAGCATGAACTCACAGATATTAATAAGTTGATCTCATAAAGACTGGTTTTCCATAATATCCTTTGCAGAAGATATCCTTATAGTAAGCCTGTGGGAGTTTTCTTATTTGATGAACGGTATAACCACAGGCTAAGCTGTAATAGCTGCAGTTAAATGTGAAAATGTGTATTAAAGTAGTCCTGATAAAGAACCAGTACAATAAAAAATGTCAAAGTGCATAATTAAAACGGTTTGCTACTGGGTCTGAATAAGTACAACAATATTTTTGTGTCATATGACTAACAGGTGTCTAATTATGGGTAAATCATCAATGCAACATTGCTGGAACATTAAGACCAGCCTGAACACAAGAAAATCTTTATTAGCTGAGCAACCATTTTAACCTCATTATATACTAGACTCTAGCAAAATACACAGTTTCACTACGCATTATTAATATGCTTGGATTTTTAAACTCTAATTATTTTAAATCTTTTTTTTGCTTTATCCATGTTGGCACTTTCAAATTACTTCTTTGATATAGTGCTCATCTAATAGTCACTGAACTGAAAAATAAAATGATCAGAGCTATGCTGGTACTTGGTTTCCAAGATTTCAATCTGCCTAAAGTGACATAAAAATCCCACACTACTTTAATCTCACTTCATTTCACTCATTTAAATGACACCAATATTCTAAATGAATTGTGGTGGTTATGTTGATACGCAAACATTCGCAACCATACATGTTATTTAGTTTCTACTTGGGAAAAGACCCCTAGACATTAAAAAATACTGAATGAAGAAAGTAGAATTTAAGCTGACATATTTACCTGTTTTTTTTAAAGTTCAAAATGTGTACAAATACAGATCTTGATTCCCTGCTATCTGGGACATAATACCAGGGTACAAATAATCAACAATATGTTTGCAGGCATTGGTTTCACAAAGCCACCTTTGAAAGAAAATATTTGAACATACAGTAGGATACAGTCTGTGAAATGGAAATGAAAAATATCTTTATCTCCTGTGAGACTAATTGAATTATAAACTTAAAGGGAAAGGATAGCTTTTCACTGCACAAAATTAGATTTGCTGAAATGTGTAAGATCTCCAATTATACCTGATATGAAATGTTGTCATTTCTTCTTACACAGTCACACAGCTACTGTTTAAGTGTGAATTGTCAGGTCTTCCATGTCATGGCTAGTAATTTTTAATACATATATAAGTGGGGTTGAATATTTGGGGATCTCTTTATTCTGGGAAAGAAATACAAGCTTACTCTCTGCTTCATTCAGTATTGGAGAGATGTTTTGAAATTTTCATATTCAGATCAAGCAATAAATCTACTATAAACCACTAGAAGATACTCTAGCCAAGAGAAAACTTGGTAACCACCACAAGAGACCTTGCTAGTGTTCTGTGAGTGCTGGGAGCGAGGGCACTGCCTTCCCCCAGGGTACCTGCTGGAGCACCTGCTTTCCATCTGCTTTCCATTCCACTCCTGTTACTTATTTGCAGCCTCCTATATCCTGGAGCTGAAGACACAGGGATGAGAAAGTTATCAAAAAAGCAACCTGGAATTCAGAAATGCACATGTAGTTCCAGCAAGAACAGGATAACAAAGTAAGTAAGGTATTTAAACTGATATTCCATGGGTGGAGCCACACTGAAGTGAACAAGGATACCTGTATTTATTTCTGTGAGTATTTTAGGCTGTCTCAGAGCACGTACATCAAGTGATCTATACGCTAATCTCCTCTTGTATATGGAAACACAGAGTCTTCAAATTATAGGCATTTTCTTTAAAAAGTAGAATCCTTCTGGATTCAAATCAGTGCCAAGAATCCTACTCGGGATGTGATTTTTACTGAAAATGACCTTCTTTAAAGCCTTGGGAAAAAAAAATGAGATTTTGCAAAAGTGAGCTAATAAAGATACTTATATCACATTTCCCCTTAATACATTATATTCAAACCTCCATTACACTTTTGACTCTTCTTGTGAAATACAGCAAATGGACATGGTGTCTGCCCTTTCCATGAGAAAGACTCAAAGGAGTGGTGGATTGCATTTTGAAAAGCAGTCTGTAATATTGTGTGAGCAGTTTTGACTGCTTAAAAAAGGCTGTTTGACCCTGCAGCTCTGAGAGACTTCAGTCGGAGTTGTGGACCCCTATCACCTTGAAAAATTATATGCTAAGTCTGACCAACATCCTGAATTCAACTGTACTTCTGAAAATGTGGGATGAATTTCCACCCTAAGTCACTCAAACAGACAAATTACAGCATTTTGACTCCCAGAATTTTCTCTTTCAAATAAAAAGGGTGAGTGTCCCCTGCTTAACCATTCCTGGAGAAATCTATCTAAAATTGTACTTTTGAAACATCCAGATAATTCTAGTCCTTTACAGTCAGTTCATGTTTCAAATCTTGTGCCAAATGCTTGAATGCCTTGTAGTAGAGAAGACCCAAAGGGAACACATAAAATTATATAGGAAAGGCACCAATTCACTCTTGCTGAGCAGTAATTTGGTTTGGTTTAGTAACCTGTGAAGTGGTTCACTAAAATGATGAACTTTAAGGAAACCATAAAGAGTGTGATTATTGATATCTGCTGTAGGTGACCTTTATGTGCTGAAAAGATCATGAGGTAGTAAAGACAAAAAAATTACAACCTCTTTTTCTTCTTGCCTCTAATGGTCTGAAATTGAAAAATTAGACCTATTGAACCCCAGTTAAAAGTTAGGACAGCCAAATAAAACAAGGCTACAACCTGCAACTTGCAGTTTTCCAAGTATGTTATTTATATACCTTAGACACTAAGTGCTCCTGCTTGAGGGAGTCGTGACTCACCACCCTCATCTGAACAAAAATTGCTTGATCCATTCACTACCTCTTCCATTAACTTCCCCTCTATGGTAAAGAAACATATTTCAACATTTCAAAAAAAAAAAAAAAAAAAAAAGATAAAAGCACAAATGCAGATCATCCAAAGCTTTTTCTCCTGATTTTTGTCAGTGCTGTGATAAGGACTGTGTGCCTTGCTGTCTTCCCTATTTCTGGGTATCCTTCTGGCTGCTCTTTGTTCCTTGTATTAAAGTAATCTAAAGTCCTGCCAGCATTGTCAAATTCATACTGGTATTGATCAGCCTGCAGGATTTGGTTAAAGCTTTGGCATCGTATTTCTTGACATTACATCAATATGTAGCAGGTAACATTTCAAATGTATTAGCTATGCAGGTGACCTTTTAAATCTCCTTGGGAGAATCTTTCACACTTGTACAGAGTCAGCGTGCCAATTACCAGAGATTTTGAAGGTGGCATTTTAAGTGTCACTCATCATCTTGATAAAGGACCAAAAATGCAGTAGCATGCCATCAGGTATGTCCCATGACACAGACAGTGCCTGGGCGTGCTACATGCTGGGAAATGCTGAAGTGGGCCCAGGCCAGAGCCAGAAAAGCATTGCCTTCCTTGATGTAAACAGTTTCTAACAATTGCCCCATAATCACATCAGCTGAATAATTTTTCCACAGTTCTCTTTCCCAGTTCTAGTAGAAGTGTATGGACTGTCTGATCCCAGCTGCTGCATGTATTTGCTACATAGCCTTGGTTTGCCCTAAGAGGAAGTTTTATGCTTGCAGAATAGATTTATTCTGCATTATGACTGGGAAACGGAGCTGTCATGAAAGATGTTCAACCCAGACTTTCAGTGCTTTTTGAAGTATTTGGGGATGTGACAGCTGTGTGTCTGAAAATAGGTTTAAGGAGAAGTTGTTTACAGGAAGGGACAGGCTTGGTGTGCTCACTATCAGCTGCATTGCTGAAGAACTTTCTGTAATGTTCTGTACTTGTCAGAGTTCAGATAATGACTGACTACATTATGAACAAGTAAAGTGGACGGTTTTCAGCAGGATGGTATGAAATCTTGCCAGCTGCAAATAGTATGAAGAATTATGCATAGATATTGTGATATGAGATAACAAAGGGGATCACTGGGACATCACTGAAATGATGGGTTAACTTCTCAGTGAGAGGGAATTTGTGTAAGTGTTATTTCCACTTCCCGGATAGTGTGTGAATGACTGTGAATGAAATCCTAATCCAAAGGCCACTGTATTCAGTTAAATGTTTCGAGTCATCTCAGCTGTAGTCTTCAGTGGGAACTAGATCAAAACTCTGTAAGACAGGAAAGTGCAAAATGCCCAGTGACAGGAAAAAGTCATAGAATCGTAGAATCATTTTGGTTGGAAGAGACCCTCAAGATCGTTGAGTCCAACCATTAACTTAACTCTGGCACTAAAGCAGAGTCCCTAAGAACCTCATCTACCCGTCATTTAAACACCTCCAGGGACAGTGACTCCACCACTTCCCTGGGCAGCCTGACAAACCTTCCATGAATAATTTTTTCCTAATATTCAATCTAAACCTCCCCAGTGCAACTTGAGGCAATTTCCTCTTGTCTTGTTGTTTGTTATTTGGGAGAAGAGACCAACACCCTCCATGCTACAACCTCCTTTCAGGTGGTTGTAGACAGTGATAAGGTCTCCCCTCAGCCTCCTTTTCTCCAGGCTAAACAGCCCCAGTTCCCTCAGCTGCTCCTCGTCAGACTTGTGCTCCACACCCTTGAGCAGCTTTGTTGCCCTTCTCTGCAATCTTTCCAGCACCTCAATGTCTTTATATTGTAGTGAGAGGCCCAAAACTGAACACAGGATTTGAGGTTCAGCCTTACCAGTGCCGAGTACAGGGAGACAATCACTTCACCAGTCCTGCTGGCCACACTATTTCTGATACAAGCCAGGATGCTGTTGGCCTTTATAGCCAATAGCCAGTTTTATGCTGTATATTATAAAATTTTCCATCATTTTTAATATCCAGGAAAGTATTTTGGAGACTGATTTGCCTCTTGTTCATCTTCCTACATTACATATAGATTAATTCAATGAATTAAAAATTGTTTTCTATGACTGTCTGACTTGAGGAAGACAGTGACCAAGGCCACCTTTACAGCAAGGGAAAATAAAACTGGCATTCATATTCTTGTTTTGAAATCCTTTCTGTGCATACTTTGTTGTTTCTGGCTAAAATAAGCAAAACTTTGGTTTTCAAAATGATGTGAGGATGTTGTGTCTGTCATTGGTCATGGATTGTCAGATCCACATTTTCTTAGCAAGGCACACAAGCCTCCTGCATTGTTCAAAAACATCTTTGCTTTTCTTACTCCCTCAGACGTGGGACAGATGCTCTTGCTATCAGCATGAACAATGTTTTGTTTTCCATGGCTCAGTGATGTATCGATGTTTAGAAAACTCCCTAGACATTTTACAGGTGTAACTCTGTTGCCTGCATTACCTTAAATTCTGAAACTAGGTACTCATCAGGGAATCACATACAGGCCACCTCAATCCAGACAGTAAGACTTGGTGAAACATGGGCAAAAGTCCTTATGACCCTCCAATGAATTGCATAAATTATGTGGCCTATAGTAACAGCATCTAGCTCTAAGCTAAACAAAATTCTTCAAAAGTTTCTCACACTCCACTCTGTTCTTTTGAGGGTGATACTGCCAAAAAACACCCCACACCATTTTGAGGTTGATTTTTGCTCTAGGCCTGTATCAAACTGACTGTCTTAATGGGAATGTACACTCCTGAAAATCAATCCATGGAGTGGGCTGTTTCAAGGAAGGCTCTGATGATAGTGAAGAGTCTTCTGGTAGGGTAACCTTCTGTGAAAGAATCCTGGTCCTATAGCCCTGAAATCATGCTGACTGGTGGAGGGTGGCAGGATAATTGCAAAGTGCATCATTTGCACTTTTCATGTCAGGCATCTTCCTCCAAAACACACTTTTCTCTCCACATCTGTGGCCTGTTGTATAATTTTTCGGAGCCAGCAGCCCATAATCCAAATTTAATTCATGAAGTGGAGCATCTCATGAAGCAGCAGGGCATCTCATGATGCTTCCAGGCATAAAGTTAGCACTGACACCTGTTGTGTGTTCCCAGGGTATTGCCTAGGATTTTGGGTTTAGTGTTTCATTAAATCACAACTTGTAGTTCAGAGGTGGAAGGGAGGGGAGGAACTTTCATGTCAAGGACTGACTGACATAAAAGTAATTTTACTACTCACATTGCTGAGAGCATCAAATATAGTTTGTTCCCTAATGTTAAAGGGCAAGTAGAGAATTTTGACTCTTAGCACTGAATTAATCAGCTCCATCAGAGCTTGCTGCTGCAGGAAATCTTCTGGAGAGGTTTTCTGCTTATTTTACTTAACTTTTACTAATTGCTTCAGTGCATACTTTCCATCTTACTTTTTCCTTTCATAATGACCATCCAGTTCATTATTACAGAGAAACTTCTACAAATATTATTAGAAAGAAGGTTCTAACCTGCTCTGAAGATGGTGGAATTGTCTCTGAAATTAACAGGTCCATGAAACAAGCTCTCTGTTAAACCCATATTGACAGTGTATGAATTGTGCATTAACTTTTGCCTTAATTTCTGAAAGCAAACAGGGGATTGAAAGGGCTGTGGTTTGGAGAGAAGGAAGGGAGAATGCAGGAGGCGGGGGGGGGGAAACAATAGCAAAAGGGAAATAATTGAGAAGAAGAAAGAAAATAGAAGAAGTGGAGATAGATTCCTGGATGCGTTCTTCCTTGCATCTTTTGTTTTTGTTTAAGCTCCCTTATACTTTTACCTTATTCCACCTTTTTCTTTTCTCTGTTGTCCTTAACTATCAGTGATCTCTTGTTCTCTTGGTACAATCATTTTGTAAATTAAAGAATTCAGGTCCAGATAGTGAGGCCTTTTTGAATGCTATGAATCCTAAATTCAAATCTTTCTAAATTTCTAGACCCTAAGAAATATTTGATTTGTTTTCTTTTTGTTTCAATTGCTAGAAAAGATGCAGGGTTTTGTTTTGCTTTTATGAAAGGGTAAAATAACAATTTTTTACTTTTGTTCATTTTCCTCTCTACTTGCAAAAACATCTCTAAAACATCAGGGAACCATATTTTAAAACACTTTTTTGTAAAGTTTGTTTCACTTTATTCCACAAAGAATACTTGGTTGTCTCGCAGTGAAGTATATTTTTATGGTCCTCCCTTGACTGTATTTTTAGAACAAAAAATATCTGGGTGAAAGGTTGCTTGCATAGGTGCTGCTGGGGTGAGTAATAATGTGACCTCCAGGCTGAGGCAGTGCTGCCACCTTTGTTCATTCCCTCTCCAACAATTCCAGACCTTTTCTGAACGGTGAAAATTTCCCGTCACCTAGTAGAGTAGTATTACAGTCAGGGAAGCAATTCTGCTTTGGAAGCAAAAGAAAAGCCTCCACATGCAAACTGTTTGTCCAACTAGCAGCACAGAGGAGCTAATTTACCAGCCAGACGTTTCCAAGAACCACTAGTCTTTCATACCCACAACTACCAGCCTGTTTGATCATGACTTTCCTAGAAAGGTTTACGTTCCTCTCTGAATGTTTTAGCCCTTTCTTTCCCCCCCCAACATTATATATTTTATTGAATACTAGTAATTTTCATTTTACGTCACTTCTGCAAAACCCCTAAGCCAGTCAACTCCCAACCAGCAAATGCAGTGAACCAACCCAAAAAGCTCTCCATCCTTTAAGTACTGCTTGTGGTTGGATTTCTGGTGGTGATATTATTCTGATTGACAGGGAAACAAACTCTTTCTGACGTGGAAGGCTTTATGATTAAGCTTTTGTAGAGGAAAAGCAAGATGACTGGCTAGACGTGACATATCTCCAGAAATCATGTTAGGTTTGAACTCCCTGGCTAAATATTAGATTTCTGATAATTTTTACAAAACAAATTGGTAGGATGCTTTATATGAATATCATATCTTCTAACATAATAGGCAGCACCCAGAAGAATAATGCCAAAATCAAAACTATAAAATTTGAGTTCCTATGGGTTATGAGCAACCTTTGATGTAACAATGTGGTTTCTTCAGGTTCTGGTCTGCTAATAGGTAAAGATGTACCACTGTCAATTTTGTGAGCAAGACGATTTTTGAGGATATCATTTTCTGTAAATATGAAACTCACATAAATGCTTTTCTTTCACAGAATGGTGGTGACAACTGACCCTAGTTCTGCAAGGAGCTTCAGTGGAATTGTGCACTCGAGGCACATTGTGGGTAGGACAATGAACAAGGTATCATAGTATTATCTGATTTCCAAGCAAACAGGCTAAGAGCATTTGAACCAAGTCTAGACATAATTAGAATCTGGATTACATCTGCTGCACAATGTAAAAACAAAGCTACTAGCTCACATAAATGGAAACTATTTAGTTTAAGAAAGGTATGAAAGAGGTATAAACATAGATCAGACAAATTAATTTTTGTCAGAAGCATGGCAGTTGCGGGTGTTGATTCTTTAGAAACAGCGTATTTATGAAAAGTAGGCAACAATACAACTTTATGCCATTCCTATTTTACTGTGGAAGGCAGTATTTAAACATAACTTTGCAGCTGAACATAATCAAATAAGAAGTATTATTTACCATTCCATGAACCTCTCCCCCTTCTTATGTCTGACTTTGTTGAAGGCACATTGTTTTTGTCATTGACAAAGTGTCAGCATTTCTATAACATATGAATCTTTCCCACCATGGAAAGAAGTAGTTCCTGATTCATCTGCGTTTGTCTGAGAGCTTGGCATGCCTACATGTGACCAAGTATCTACGTGCAGCATGATTTGTGTTTTGACTTTGAGCAGAGATGGTAAGGGAAAATATGATATAAGTGTACAGAAATAGATTAGGCTTTAGGATTCAAAACAAGTCATTGTCAGATCTAATTTAGGCCTCTGGTTAAGCTATACATATTTTCTCTTTTAACACAGACAAATTCTGTAATATTTTGAGGGAAAATGCAGCAGAGTTGAAAATGAGAACTTCCATAGGGATTCAAGATTATCCTTCTGAAATTATTCTATACATTCAGGTTTTCCACGTAAAATTTTCAAAGCTGTGCCAGTTTTCACTAACTGGAAGTCTGTCACTTTGCTTAAATGAATACCAGCTAAGAAATTAATAGGGGATAATATTGACACTAAATTTCTGTGTGTGCTCCTTGGGCAAAAATGGAAAGAAATGTTTTTAGAACTGACAAATGCCTTTTATATGCCTAAGTTTCTGGAAGTGCAGCTCAAAGCATCTTAAATGAACAACAGATCCCTCTTTCAGAAAGCTGACTTCCAGACTTAAACTGAGCAACCAGACACTACTGTATCCCAACCTTTATCATTATGCAAATATCTGCTAGGGAAGCTGCTGCAAAACATAAAGGCTTGTTCTTCCTGGCACAGAAACTTTCTGCCAAGTGCTTTTAACAAGATTTTAATCCTGAATTGTGGAAAATCTTGGTGTGCACTGTGCAAACATTATTTATGTAGCTGTTAGAAGAAATGTATGTTGTAGGCATTCTTGGTAAATAATCAGAGAGAAAACATGGAATTTAGCAAACTCCATAAATTAATTGTATTATAATAAATGAAAAAGAAGGAGAATTTTGTAAAAACAGTGTTATTTTGTCTTTAAAGCAAAACTTTTTGAAACGGACAGTAAACACTTTTACAATGCATGAATTCTGGCTACATTCTTCAAGACATCCCAGCCCAGCAGATTTCTCTGGCAGTGCAGGATGTCATGACAGTCAATGCAGTCTAGGTTAGATATGTCTGTGTGGAACTCTCTGAGCTCAAGGCTATTGCTTGCTGAGATCCTGAAATACTTTATTCTTACAATGCTGATCCTTTATTTTGCCTGGTTGCTTTTAGTCATACTTAATACTCCTATTTGCAGATTTTATTTTTATTTGTTTTCAATTTTTACAGTTGATAATTTGAGTGTCTTTTGCTGTTCACTAAAGGATATTTTTTTAAGTTTCTTTGAATCATAATTGCAGATTTCTGAGCAGAAATAATGCATTTTTAAGAAAAGCTTTGAGGCTGCTTTAACAATCCCTTGTTTTTGCTTTTTACACTCCTGCACTGTGTCACCAGATATACAAAAAAACCCCCTGTCATGGCATTATATATATGACCAACAGGTGGTCTTACAGGGTGTGGAAAGTCTGTAATTATTTTGGAGGTGACTTTATTGCAAATTCTAGAAAAAGAATATTTCTTTTTTTCTGAACATTTTTCCCATTGTTTCCCTTATTGGTTGCAGGCCAGCTCACGTTTCTGATGGTGGCAGTGACAGCTTAAAATGAAACAGAAATCTTAGCTCCAGCACACATAACACTAAAAACATAGTAGAAAGGGTCCAATCCCACGTCCCAAGTCCAGTCCCCACGCACAAAGAGATGACCCTCAGGTAACCTGGCAAAAGGAACCTGGGGTACTTCTGTGGATCCTGCACAAAGGACTGCCAAACCCATGGAAGTCAGTTGATGTCAACAGAATAAAACATGTTGCATAGTGGGTTCAATATACAGCACAAATTTAGATAGCAATATCTGCAAAATAATAATGATAACAATGCAGTAGGACATAAACAAGCCACAAGGTTCCTGAAATACATTGATGGTAACTCCCTCCTCTAAGTGACAGAGGAGCCAACAAAGAGAGGTGCTCTGCTGGGCCCCATGCTCCCCAACAAGGAAGGGCTTGTGGGGATGTGAAGATCAAAGGCAGCCTTGGCTACAGTGACCATGAGATGGTGGAGTTCAGGATCCTGAGGACAGGGAGGCAGATGAAACACAAGCTCGTGACCCTGGGCTTCAGGAGAGCAGACTCTGGCCTCTTCAAAGGCCCGCTTGAAAGAGTCCTGTGGGATAAGTCCCTAGAAGTAAGCAGGAGGGCAAGAAAGCTGATTAATGATCAAGGATTACCTCCTGAAGGCTCAAGAGAGTTCCATCCCAATGAGTAAAAAGTCAGGCAAAAATTCCAGGAGGGTCATGGGGATAAAAAAGGAGCTCCTGGCCAAACTCAAACACAAAAATGAAGCATACAGAAGGTGGAAGAAAAGATTCGTAACCTGGAAGGAATACAGAAATGTTGTCTGAGCACCTAGGGATGAAGCTAAAGCCCAAATGGAGCTGAATCTGGCCAGGGATGCCGAAGACAAGAAGAAGGGCTTCTGTAAGTACACAGGTGACAAGAGGACGACTAGGGAAAGTGTAAGCCCGCTGCTCAATGAGAAGTGGGACCTGGTTGCACAGGACATGGAAAAGGCTGAGGTACTGAATGCTTTCTTTGCTTCCTTCTTTAGTAGCAAGACCAGCCTTTAAGAGTCCCAGGTCCCAGAGACCAGCAGGAAAGGCTGGAGCAAAGAAGATGTACCTTTGGTGGAAGAAGATCAGGTTAGTGAATACTTAAGCAAGCTGGACATACATAAATCCATTGGTCCTGATGGGGTCCACCCGTGAGTTCTGAGAGAGCTGGCAGATGTCACTGTAAGGCCACTCCCAATAATCTTTGATTGATCATGGTGACTGAGAGAAGTGCCTGAAGACTAGAGGAAAGCAAATGTCACTCCTACCTTCCAGAAGGGCAAGAAGGAGGACCCAGGGAATTGCAGGCCAGTCCCTCAGTCCCTTGGAAGGTGATGGAGCAGCTAATGCTGGAAACCATTTCCAGGCACATGAACAATGAGAAAATCACCAGGAATAGTCAGCATGGCTTCACTAGGGGGAAGGCATGCTTAATCAACTTGATAAACTTCTATGATGAAATGATTGGCCTGGTAGATGAGGGGAGAGTGGTGGATATTGTTTACCTGGACTTCAGTAAGGCCTTTGGCACTGTCTCCCGTAAGATCCTTATAGACAAGCTGTTGATATATGAGATGGATAAACAGACAGTGAGGTGGATTGAAAACTGGCTGAATGGCCAGACCCAAAGTGTTATGGTAAGTAGCATGAAGTCTTTGCTGGACCCTTTCCGGTATATCCATGTCTCTCTTCTAGTGGGGAGCCTTGAACTGGACCCATCAATGGCCTTACCAGTGCTGAGCAGAGGAGAAGGATCATCTCCCTTGAACTGCTGGCAACACTCCTCCCAGTGCAGCCCAGGACACCATTTGCCTTCCTTGCTGCAAGGGCATGTCACTGGCTCATGTTCAATTTTGCATCTACTAGGACCCCAGATTCTCTTCTGCAAAGCTGCTTTCAAGTTGGGTGGACCCCTGCATATACTAGTGCATGGGGCTGTTCCTCCCCTGGTTCAGGACTTCACACTTTCACTTACTGAACTTCATAAGGTTCCCATCCAGCCCTTTCTGTCAAGGTCCCTCTGGATGGCGGCATAACCCTCTGGTGTATTGGCCACTCCTCCCAGCTCCCAGACTTGTGTCATCTGCAGACTTTCTAAAGGTATGCTCTGCCCCATCATCCAAATCATTAAAGAAGATGTTGAACAGGATCCCAGTTCCTGGTCTTCAGTTGCACTTTGTGCCACGAACCACCACTCTCTGGGCCCAGCTGTTCAGCCAGTTTTCAGCGTACCTCACTGTCTGCTCATCCAGGCCATGCTTCATCAAGGTCTCTGTGGGGATCTTATAGCAGACCGTGTTGTAGGCCTTACTGAAGTCCAGGTAGACAATATGTACTGTTCTCCCCTTGTCTTTGTACTTTCTTTATACTTCTTCCCCAATTTCTCTTGGTAACTCCCTCACTATGGTTACCAGGGTGGCAGAGCTGAGTGCACCAGTATACAGAGTTTTCACAAAAGCAGCCTTGTCAAAGAGAGGATCAATTCCACTACAGCTTTAAAGCCACTATCTGAGAAGTGTAAGAGAGTAGACAATATTATCACTAAATTTTTGGAGGAGGTGAGTAAGAACTAAGTTGGATAACCTGTTATTCTGATGGAATGAATAGTTGCCCTGCCACCTAGTGGCAACACGTCACGGTATCGCAGTAATTGTGATGTTAGCTTTATTATGGTTCTTACACTTCTATGAGGTGTTTTATTTTGCTTTTCTATATGTTAAAGCCCTTTGTACTGATGGAAGATCAAGCACCAATCAATGTCAAGAGCCTTAATGAAAATTCTTATATGTAATGAGAAGCGTGAATACATAGGAGGAAAAAGAATACTGAATAGCTGTATTTTACTAGCAGTGTATCAAATACATCAAAACGCCAATATTTGAAGGAACTCAAAATACAGAGGTGAGTAAAAAAACAAAAATAGTGGTTTTGTAATAAGTAATTTAGGGCTGTTTTTCTTATCTCCTTCATTAGACATAAAACTGTGCTTAAAATAGAATTTAAATGGGAAAAAAATGAAAAATGAATGGTGGCTGTTCCAATCACTCTGGTATATCATGCATACGCTCTACCGTGGAATATACCCGTACCCTCTCATCCACATGTCATATTTTCCTGAGAAGTATGGTGATCAATGATACAATGTGTAGTGAAACGATTTCTCCCATAAGAATTAAAGGGATGTGTTTATGGGCTAAAGAAGTATTCATAATGTAAGTATGCAGGGACGGAATCCATGGTTTCCATGATGGAGAGCAGGTTCGTCAGGTCAGGTCAGGTCAGGTCAGGTCAGGTCAGGTCAGAGCAGGTGTTGCAGAGCAGCTCACTCTTCTGAAAGATCCCAGCCACTGCACCTGGGCACTGGACATCCAAGCGCTTCCCATTGCCTGACTTGATTGATCCTGACTTATCTGAAGAAGATGGTGATGACAAAAATGTACTATTCAGACAGAGGTACCAAAAGCACTTACATTGGACATCTCTCTATGGGGAGAGATCACACAACATGAGAGAGGCTGCAGTTTTGGGTAGCAGTACACAGAACTGGTATCAACAACGTGATCTGTTTATGAGGTTCCCAAATGCAGACCTCCTTTTGGCTATGTGAATGGCACAGCTCAGTAACCACTTTGTACCTTTGTATCTTGAAGGATGGTGGTCATCTGAAATAAATGCTGAAGCATGGCAGTGGTATGTAATGAAAAAGCTTCTCCTTCAACATGACACCTAGATGGTGATGCTATCTATCTGGTATGAAGTTTTTCACAATCCATGTTATATGTGCTCTGAGCAAGGAGGATTTTGGTACTAACTTCAGTGTAATCAGCACTGTCTCCTTACACACAGACACAGGCCCTGGGCTGTTCACTGCAGGGTTGCATGCTCACTTGTCCCATGGAGCTCACTCATACTTTTTGCACAGTCTGTTTCACAGGCTACCTATATGCCAGAGGTTTTGAGACAGTTATAGAATACTTGTCAAATGTGAAAGAAACCCATACAAATCAAAATATATACTACAAAAGAATAGAACTATTTCAGCATACATTGAAATTAATTGAAATTAATTTTCTTTTTTATAGACAGAGAAACATTCTTCAGGTATACAGGGAAGATATAATAAAGCCTTTAATAAAAAGTAGAACATTAGCTATCTTTCTTTAGGACAGTCATAAAAAGAAGTACATATATAGGATAAAAAAGTGGAAAGCAGAGTATCTATCTGGTAATGCCCCCTAAATATGTTTATATTTATCTTTATATTTACTGGAGATCGTTGTATGTATATTGTCTAGACACACATACAGAATTACTTTTGTTTTCATCATAGTCATGTTGAGAAACCCATGCTGAGGTGAGGATAGATTTATCTTCCTGATGTGGAGCATGACACATAGTTAATGGTTCCTTTTGCACAGTTTGACATTTTTTCACAGATATTTACTTTTCTATTAACTCTGTATCTCCTTTATAATAATACCACGGGGTTTTTTTTTTAGGGGATGGGGGAAAAGTAGTATGGCTTTACAAATTCATCTACTCTAATTAGTGGTAACAAACATAGAACTCCATCATAATAATATAGTTATAATGTAAAATCAGCAGTGACCTTCTAGATTTTATATGATTTTTTTAATTTTTTTTTTTCACCTGTGTAACTCTGGAACAGAATTTCTGGGTTGTGTAATAGTTTGGGGAACAATCACAGCACCTTTGTAAACTTTTTACTTCTAAGCTGTTTACAATGCTTTCAACATAAGTCCATGTTCCATAACTTTGCCTTGGTATAGTCATATTAATAGGACATTAATAAAAGCTGCCACTGGTGAGTAGGTCTTTACATCTGTACTGTACTGCAAAGACTGACAGTTAATTTTCAAAAACTAATTCCTGCTAATGAGTTACTACTCCTGGATGCTTTTGGAGATGCATTAACAATATGTGCCAGACCTGCCAGCTGCGCTGCTAGGAGGTTGTGAGATCCAGGAAGCACACACGGCCTGCAGGCAGCTGACAGGCAATTACGTAAAAGCAGGTATTATAGAAAACACCGCACAACAGGTGCATCCTAAGGAAGAAGAGACAACACTAGCTGCTGACGTAGAACTGGTAAGGGTTGCTGAGACATGAACTGGTGGCATGTCATGGCTGCCCAATGAAATGCACAATCCCAAGGCTGCAGTAAAACGTCTTCCTTGCTGTTAGCTACAAACAACTACGCAGGAGCAGGCTGTGAGAACTGAAGTGGCTAAAAGCCAATCTCTCACAAGGTGCATTTACATGATATTTTGCAACGGATGGGTAGAGTTGATGTATAGCTCATCTGACTAAAAGATGTCATCCACATTTAGGCTACGTGCATCTCCCAAAGCTGAGGCCTGTGTTCAGTCATGCAGCACATATCTTGCTGCTCTGCTCATGCATGGGGAAGCTCAGAGGCACGGAAGGCTGCAGGTGGAGCTGTGCAGTGCTCCAGCAGCCCTGAGCTGCTGCAAGGCGTCTGCAAGGCAGCCAGTGACCCTCTGCCCCATGTGCCATAGCTCTCCCCCCTCAAAAAAGTCTTGGAAGCCCATGCTCCTCCCTGACATATGGGATCCCCGTGTAACACAAGGTCCGGGAAATGCCAGCGCCGCTGCAGGAATGGAAGGCAGCAGCACTGTTAGAAACAAGCAGATCTCCAGCCTCCTCTGCATTCCCACCACTCAGCCAAATCCCTGCCTTTTGCCAGTCACACCAGTGGCAAGAAGAAACACCTTATCTCAGGAATGACTGGGGTAGAGTGGGATTGCTGTGAGGTACAGCAGCATCTTGGGCAAATATTGCAGTAGAGTCAAGACAACACTGTCAGATTTCTCTGCTGACACACAAAATGTAATGGGCAAAAAAAAATGATCGTTAGTTTGGTTTAAGCATTTTCCCCTTCCCTATGTCCCCAGACTCATGGCACCATGCAGCCAACTAGACCCATGGCAGCTCTGCCTCAGTCCTGATGGATCATGCCAAACAGCCCTGTTGTAAGCAGGTCAAATAGTGTGCAGGCATTAAATTAGTGCTTGTCTTAGCCTCTCCAAAGCATGGCTTCTGCCTCCTACACCATGAAACAACCCTTTCCAGGAGGACAATGGTGTGGTGTGAGGCCTCAGAGATGACAGAACTCTGGCAAGAACTCCGTTTCCTCCTCCACATTGAGCATCATGAAGAGACAGACAGTTTGGGGACTGTCACATTCCCTGAACTGTGCTCTCATGGTCCCACAAGGAATGTGAATCCATGGGTTTCCTACTGTGGTACCTGACTAGTGCTCCACTCTCCAGCATACAGACAGGGGTGCAGGATGTGATTGCATTGCAGCAGTTAGGGACAGGGTTCATAGGGCAAGAAATAACTAATTTAATACAACTGGTTCCTTCTAGCATGGCCAGCAGTAAGGTATCAATGCCGACATGAGGTATCTACTAGTGACACCTTACTACTGATCTCTCAGCACTCAGGCACCACCAAGACAATGCATGGTACTTCTTTTCTGACCAGACTGTACATTTTTCCTTTCTCTGTGCACACCATTGCCAGGTGTCTCACAAGCTACATGGGAATATGGCCTGTGGATGGGCACTTACATGATTTGGCCCTCACAGAATCTGGCCACCTTTAGCAGTCCAAGAGGTAAGAGAGACTTATGTACCTGGACCTTGACCTCCCTAATACTCACCGCCTCTCCCTAGCCTCCACTGTAGCCTGTCACTCCCAAGACACAGTCTTCCTGCAGAAAGCATACTTCTTCAAAGATGACCTTGGTCTTCTCAGTCATTGTCTCAGATTTTGCACTGTCTTCTGAAGATGTCCAATGTGCTTCAGAAAACTGAGGCCAGCAACTACTGCACATTAAGATGTGCTGAGGCACCTTGGCACTGCAGCGCACTATTGCGACAGTATTATCCCTCATGGATATTTTTCCTCCTGTCAGTTACTATCCCAGCACTTTCTTAATGATGAACTCTGTCAAGCTGGTGTGCAGAAGCAAAGCCACCTCTGAAGTGAGATCCTTCTGTATTTGATGATCACAGTCCCAAAAGTAAAATAAGTTGCCATTGTTTGGGGCCATGGATTTCAGGCAGATATCTCCTTTTTCTTGGGTGGAGACACAGACATAGCATCTTTCCTCCTTCCATCACTGTCTCAACATATCTGGTCTGTACTAGACTCCTAAAGTTGACATCACAGCAGCAACATCTTGGGCTATCACCACCTCTCCCTTCACTGCTCATGGAATGATTGTGCTGTGACTGCTGTCATTTATTCACAGAGAACTTACCCTGGAGCTACCACCATTTCAGCCTCTGCAGCTCCTGCCAGGTCCTCCCTCCCCAACAGGCTTAGGGGTGAGTTCCTCCTCCACAATCCTAGGAGACAAGGAAGGTGCAGTAATCTCTTGAAAGAGATTTGAAAAGAGTAATTTGAAAGAGTAATCTCTTGAAAGAGACCCTCCTCACTCCTTTGTACTATTGGTCTTGGACCCTCACCTGTATCTTGCAGAGCTGCTTGGTCTGACCCTGTCCAGACCTAAAGTTAATCCCAGGTCTTAACTCTCCCTAGTCCTTGTTTACTCTAATTGACACTGGCTTTACACCCATCTAGTGTACAATTTCCTAAAGAAGCCTTCTGCCTCCATCTCTTCTACAGTCTCCACTAACCTCTAGGCTAAACAGAGTGGGACAGGAGTTTTTATTACCAGTGGAAAAGATTCATTCTTGCCCCAGCACCTGATTCTAGAGATGCCTTTTTGGTGAAGACATAGTTCTGTGATCCCTGAAGAGAACAGGCAGACAGACCTTGAGAATGGCACTGGGCACGAAATGCCTACATCACAGGGAATGGATTAGAGGAGATGTGTCAGTTGTATATACGTGACAGTGGCATAGGCATCCCTCAAAGCAAAAATGTTGGAACTGAGCTGCCTACCAAGCATAGACATCTCAATGCAGGAGATGGGTGTGTTAAATAACTGTGGGGAACTAGTCAAGATGAATCCTTGTCACACACCACAACGTCTGAAGTGGCATTAGATGCCTGCCTACTTTCAGTCCCAAGTCATAATCTTAGTGTCCTGTGAGCTGAGGGATCCCAAATCACCTCATCTTCTTTATGCCACAGACATTAAGCTCTCTGTTCAGTCATAAAGTGAGGGCAGATAGCCCTGTTCCTTGTGCTTTTCATTTTGGTTACATGGAGGCAGCCTCCTAACTTGGAACTGAAATGCATAAGTGATCCGATTTTCCAAAAGCCTGGGTATGAAGGCCACTTGTCTGCTGAATTTTAGTTTGCATTGTCTTGGTGGAACAGTCTGTGCTGCCATATCTTTTCCCTTAGGCTTCCTTACTGAGATGGTTTCTGTGTCTCAAAGCTCATCACATTAATTAATAATTTTCTCCAACTCCTCCACTATTTATTTTTAGATTTCAAAGAGAAAAAACATACCCATATACAACTTTAGACACTGACAGCTATTTGGGATCAGAAGCAATGCAAAAATAATCAGGCTCACACACTGCAACATTAAATTCTCTTAACCAAGTAGCAATTCAAAGCAATGGAACAGGCCCCACCTTGGAACTGTTTTATCAGCTATCCACTTCTAAGAAGATTAAACTGTTATATTTCTCTGGTGCTGCTTTCATCTTCCCTCTGTGAGTGGCATCCCGGCCCCCAGGCAAGCAGAGCTGCTTATCCTCAGCTTCAGACTTGGAGTCAGGAAAAACAAGGGAGAGAGAGGCAAAAATACTGGCTTATTTGTCAACAAGCAATGGGTATGTATGAGAAGAGGATGGTTAAAGAATGGAAGCTGTGGCCAGGGCTGGATGTCTCAGGCCTGGGATAAGTGGTTTTCTAAGACTAGTGAATAAACCCAGAGCTAAGACCATGCTTGGAAGCTTTTGTTGTGCACCGACACATTGACAGCCACTTCTAACGAGGTCCAGAGCACTACTATAATTAGCACCTATTATTGTTTCCTCTGCAAATGGGACATCAAGGCCACAATTTCCTATTAATTTACACCAATTTGTCCATCCAATTCATCATTAAGACATAATGGAGAGAACAGAAAAGATGACTGTCTTGGGCATAAATAAGTATGAAAAATAAGGGGCATTCCAAAGAGACATTTTAGAGAAATATTTTCTTTTAGGATCTTCTCTCAGTGCATTTCTTCTTTAAATCATATGATAATTTGCCATAAGTTTCAATTTGTTGTCAAAAATAGCACTTAGCTGGTTTCATACATTTTAATACATCTTCAAGATGACTTAAATTAATGGATCAGCTTGTATGTACTGCTTATTTTAACTTTGACTGGTAAAGCTAAGCTTCAAAATAATATTTGGGGGGGGGGCGGGTCTCAGGAATCCTATAAAGAAATGTAGCATACTTTGATGTTAGTAAAATGCAAACTGTTGTTTTAAATCCAGCATGAAGGATTGGATTTCAAACCAAAAGTGGTGTGGGGAAAAGAGGCAGCATTTTGTAAAAAGGACCCAATAACTGCGTGCTGCCAGTAATTCTGTAAACTCAGCCATTTCTTTTGCTCCCTTCAACGAAGTTCTTGAGTCATTAGGAGCTTGAAGCAGAGCTGAATATAGATCTCTGTTTAGTTTGGTTTTTAAGAGAGTATTTCAATGTTCCCTAAGCCACTCATCCAGTCCTGCTAGAAGCCCATTTCTCTTCCAGGTCCTACCATACAAGCTGTGGAGCTCCCCTTTTGCAGCTTCCTCAGTAATCCAGAACATGAGCATGGTAGCAGCACAGTAAACCACTCAAGCCTGAAGTCCTCCACAGGATGCTGAGTCCACAGGACCACTGCCAGGAAGCTTGGGGAGGTGTCTCCCAGAACCTTTCAGTTCCTTCCCAAGGCAGCTCCTTTGCTGCTATGTTTCCAAGCCCTTCCCAGTACACTGAACCTTTTCAAATAAAAGGAACCAGTTTCATTAGGTGGCAAGCACCCACTATTTGCAAAAGAAGTAACAAAATTTCCAGAGGCTTGCTTTCTTGCACGCCGTTTCCATACCTCAGTTACAAGTGCAAAACCAGAAGCCTGGGTAGTAATGTGTTTTAATGGGCAGAGTCTCAAACATGAAGTCATGTTCATGATTCCTATTTCAGATGTATAGTACTGTTGCATTCTAGGGCAACACAAAAAAGACAGTTTCTTGGAGAATGATGGTTGTCTTTTATGGAAAGATTAAGATTCCTTTGGATTAATTATACCTTCAGAACCAGATTGAATCCACAGTCATCCTGCTTACTGTTGCTCTGCTAAGGCTTGATCAATTTGTAGAAATGTAGCTCTAACTTCCAGCTAATTGCTATTTTAGTTGATGCTTATTATTATCACTTCAAATTTATACTACAGCTCACCAAGCTTTTTCAATCACAGTTGACACATTAATCTACTAACTATTGTATAGGTAGATTGACTGAAGAATTTATAGTCTCATATAAACAGCAAATATGGAGTGTACATCAGTCACAATATATAGTTAATATTGTGAATGTGTTTAGCTTTTTATTTTTCAAAAGCAGGCTGGAAAGGACGGCATGCTGCTACTCTTCTTGACCCAGACTAAGGTTCCTCTATAGGGTATCAGGCCATACATTATTCTCCCTTCAGCTTTGTAACTCCACAAGCTAAAGAAGCTGAGAGAGCTTTCAAGGTGAAGCGAACCTGTCAGAGGAGACAAGCCAGGGCTACAGAGTTGTAGTTGTATGAATGGCATGGATGGAGCTAAGGCTTTCTGGGAAGAGAAAAAAAAAAAGGAAAAGAAAAATAAAAAATCAAACAACAACCAAAACAAAACCCCCACAAAACAAACAAACCAACCCCAAAAAGAACCAAAAAAACCCCATAATCAAACCAAACCAAAAAAAACACAACCAAAACCAAAACTAGCTCCAGATGGTTGTCTCAGATGCTGGGGTCTGTTCAAGCTTGGAAACCTTGTCCTCTGTTGCAAGTACCTTGCCCTCCCTTAATTTCCTTTTATGTGGCCTGAAGAGCAGCAAAAATAAAATAACACTGCTGCAGCCTTGCTGCTCCTTCCCCGGACACCCCAGACATCAGGTGGGCCACCGCAACTGGGCTGATTTGCAAATCCTTAAACCAATACATTCTCTCCGCTAAATCCCTCAGCTACCTACCCATGGTCCTATAGAACTTTGTTGAAACTATTATCTCCTGTCCTTCTAACTAAAGCCTTTGGTCCCAACATTGTAGGAAAGTGTGGAACAGAGCAAGAAAAAAGCTTTAGAAAAGAGCCTGTCATTAAAATCACTTTTTTCTAACAGCACACAGTTGCAATACCTTTGAAGAGTAACCCAAACCTGGAAAAACATGGAACTCATCCATCTGCCACAGATCTCCCTTTACCTTCTACTTGTATACCACATCTCTTATTTTTGCTGTTTCTTTCTGAGAAATAATTTGTCCTTTTAAAGATACGTGTTCTTTTTTATCTTTGCACATGTGTTTGTGGAAAGATCCTAGAGCTGGCAATGTACCAACAGCAAATCAATTGTCAGAGGAATTATTTATGACTGTGTAGCAGACACATTTAAACTCTTAATTTATATTCTTGCACCTATTATGCATATTCAGGCTTGCAGAAATATCTACTCAATGATCTGCCTGGAGAACTAACTGTTTTCAGGAAATAGTAAGAAAAGCTCTCCAGTACTTTACGTTTAACCTTTTCATAACCAAGTAACAACCCACATGTTTCTTCCAAGACTAACTAACCAGTTCATTTGTGAAGAAAAGATTTCTAAAGCCATATGGAATACTGCCCTGTAGTGATTTTACTGCTGTAACAATAAGCCTGACTTCAGAAGTAATATTCCACACTTTTTCTAAAGTTTGCTTTCATTTTTCATTCTGCCTTTTGATCCTTTGGTTAAATCACCGTATTTGAAAAGCTGGAAGGCATTTTGTAACATCCTCTGTTGTTTGCAGAGCCCAGGTGAAGCCTATCATGCAAACTGTCTAAAAAGTGCTGCCATTTCCATTAAGCTTTAGAAATGTCTGCTTTGAAATTCATTTTTAATCTTCCAGTAGCACAAACTTCCAAGAGAATTTTCTTATTTGTTACCACCCTTCGTAGAGTAGAAGTTGCTGGTGCCTAAGGCAGGGAAATGCAATACACTAGGAATTGTCTCATTTTGCATCATAAATGGTTATTGATTTGTCAGAGCAACTTATGCCAATCTTCATTAATAACTTACACGTGAACAGCTCTATATGAAGTAGCTTCAAAAAGAAACTATGTCAATATTTTTTTCCCTTCAACTTTTCGAATCTAGTAACCAACCACTTATTACACTTATTAATGTGCATAGAAACCTCTGAGTTTTACAGAGGTGTCTGTAAGACAAAAGAGAGGAGACAGGCAAACATTTCATGTTTGTAATTTTCTCAATAGCTTTTTTTCCACACAATCCATGGGCTGCAATGAGCCCCAAACTTCCCCCCAGTCTTTCAATTTCTCTTTCTCTTCTCAACCATGACAGCATGGTTGCTGTGTCCCCACATCCAACTGACCTCTGCTGGAGAGAAGGCAGCTTGTCAGATGTGTGTAATTGCTGATTGGTTTGCTCTCCCTTGATCTAGTAAAGCAATTTGAGGCTACAAGAATGACCTTCTGAATTCACAGAGTGAGAACTTTGAAGTTTTGAAAATCATCTTAACTCTGCCCTGCTATACATTCACCTGGTAATTAAGACAGATAAATAATCCGATAATGCCTCCTGGCAGAATGTAACAGGTTGGGCAATATTATAGATTTTTGTTTAATGTGAAAATGTAAAAATAGCACACATTCTGCAGTATACTGAAATGACTGGATGTTTTTCATTACATGCTGTTAAAAATACGTTATTGATCATAAGGGTTTTTAAAAACAAAGCTAATATAATAATATCTTGCAATATAAAGATTTTATCCCTGCCTTTTAGAATTAGCGATAATACAGTTTGCATCCTTGCAACAAGAAATCCACAAAAATGTTGAGAGCTTTTGCTGTAGAAGATTAGAGAAGACAATGGTGAGAAAGAGGTCAAAGAGAACAGAGCATCACTTGCAGGAAAATGAGTTCTTCCTTCAGAGAACTCCTGAACTGGTCTGGTTGTGTATTTTTCTTGTGTTCTCAAAGTTTACCGGTCCTAGGATCACCTATTAAGAATATAGAGCAAGGCTCATTTCTTTCCAAATTTCCTTACAATAGTTTATTCTGAGGAGAAATTGTGTATTTTTTATATTACCCTGGCCACTGAAATTCTCTTCAAACTCTTCTGTATAGGATTCAATAATAATTTTTACCAGATCTGTCATTGTGTTTCATGAGGTGCTTTTTTACAGTTTTTCCTTGACATTTCCATTTTCATGCTTTATTTTTATACATTGAAAAGATTGGATCACCTCTGGCAAATGTGAATATAACAAATATCAAAATCCTGTCCCACTGAACTGGGGTTTACATTTTTTTTTTAAATGTCCTGTATGACTTATTGGTGGAACATGAAATACCATTACTTTGTAACAAAAAAGGTAGGTCTTAACAAGACTTATTTATGACATATATCAATGTGCCTGATATCCTCATACAATGTGATGGCATGATACAGTGTATGATACCATGTTGCATGCATATGATACTGCAGCATCATGGTTATATGTATATGATAGGATGTGACAATAGCAGAACCTCATCGGGCACTGTGGACAACCAGCCTGATCTGTCAGTTCATGAATACTAAATGACGGCAAGGCTCTCTTTAGGTCAGGAACAATATAAAGGAATCTGCTGAGTTTGCAGGGAATTTGCAAATGATGCATAATCCAAAGAAACCTAAACAAACCCTGTGGGATTTATGCTAAAGCTGAGACTAAGATCAACACTTCCAAAAGCAAACAGCAGTTTCTAAAGCTCAATTTTGAATGTCTGATTTTGAAAGGGCCTTATTTTAATAAAGAGATGCAAACAAAGTGCCCCAAACTTGAAACTTTCCAAATTGTGTAATTAAAACCACGGGCTCTTTTCCACGTGCTCCAGCCTGCACAAGCAGAAGATGTTGCTCTTTAAGGACTCTTACAGGAGAGCAACATATGAATCTTTCTTGCTTCAACTCCAATTAAATTGAGAAACTGTTATTTCATCACTGTGTCCTCACCTGCAATGGATGCCATTGTCTTCTTCAGGGTTCTTTTTCTCCCAGGCAGGCGCAGTCCAGCTGTGTCCAGCAGGAACTGGAGGTGATGTGAATCCTTGATGGCTTTTCAGGTGTCTGAATATACCTCACTCTTCCCAGAACAGGCCCTGCACCTGGAATGATGGTGGCTGGAGACCGTGTTTCCCACCAAAACAAACCAAACATGGCTCCAGGGACAGGTTTCAGAAGGGTACCTTTCCTGCCCTCTTGAACCAGATAGTTGGAGAACAGTGACTCATACGTCCAAGTCATCATGGTTTTAAAGAACAAACCATAGCACCAAAGGGACATGTTTTCAACACATGTGGGGCAACATACCTGTGTGCAATAAGAGGGAGAGGTAAGCTGGGTTATCTACACCAGAGGTGGATGTTTTCTGCAGGAATGTGGACTACCTCCAACAGATCTGCCTGGCTGCCCTCTCCCAGGAGATGGATGTGTCAGTGTGGGGAAAGGAGCAGGTGTGCTTCCAGGAGTCTGGACCTCCACTCTGGTGTCTGTCACTGCAGAAGTGGTATGAAGAAATGGGGACAAAACAAACCCTCTGCCTTTGTGCAGCCTTGCCCTTGTCTAACCATGAAAGCTGGGTAACATTTCCCTACTCTGAATCTCTCACCGTTCTTCTCCAAAGGAACAGGGCTTCACCAGGAGTCTGCTGCCCTTGTGACATTTGGCCAGACTGCTACAGGGCTGATGGCTGAGATGCTGTGGGGCTGATGACTGGGCTACAGTGGCTGTGATGGTGAGGCTGGCATGGGGAACACATGTAGACACCTTCAAGGGTGATGGCTAAGCCATTGTGGAGCTGATGGCTACTGCCATGGAGATGGTGGCAAGGATGCTGTGGAGGTGGCAGTGGGTGATGGTTAGGCTGTTGTGGGGCTGATGGTCAGGTTGTCGTGCAGCTGCCGGCTAGGCTGCTGCAGGGGAAACCTGAGCCAATGTGGGGGTGACAGTCAGGGGTGACAGCGGGGGGACCTCGGAGCAGCCAGGGGAGCCCATTTCAGACCGCAGCTGCTGGGAAGGACCAGACGCGTCTGTCCAGGCCCGGCGGAGCCCCGTGCGGGGCGTCCCCTGCCCCAGGCTCTCCACCGCTGCCACCTGCTCCACGCTCCGCTGCCCCGCCCCGGCCCCACCGGGCGCTGCGGGGCTGCCGGGCGGCGGCGGGGGTGTCGCTGCCGGGGGCGCGCAGGCGAAGGAAGAGGAGGAGGAGGCGGGAGGAGGAAGGCGGCAGCAGCAGCAGCTCTCGGGAGGAGCCAGTCCAGCGTGAGACAGCACATTCAGCCGGCGGCGGCCGTCCTGCTGCAGCGGCGGGCAGCACGGCACGGCAAGGCGCAGCACCGCAGGGCGCAGCGCCGCGGGCAGCAGCCGTTCGGGCAGCAGGGCGGCCCTGCGCTCTCCCTGCGGCGGGGGCTCGGTGAGGGCTGCGCGGCGCCGGGAGCTCCTCCGCATCTCCCGGGAGCCGGCGGAGGTAAGGCACCCGCGGGGGTCGGCGGGGCCGGGACGTGGCTGTGCCACGGTGGAGCGGGCGAGCGGGAGCTCCCCTTGGGAGCCCAGCTTTGGCAGCGGGGGAGCCTGCCGGGGTGAGGCTCCTCGGGATGCGCAGCGTCCGCGGAGCCTCGGCGCGGCCGCCGGAGGCGGTCCCCGGGCACCGGCCCCGGCTGGGATAGCGGGCATCCCCGGCTGTCTCGCAGGAACCAGCTGGCCCTTGCATGGAAGGAGGGGCTTTTCCACCCTGGCAGCTCGTCTCCGAGGAGGGAGCGAGCGGGGAGGGCTGCGGTGAGCCCCGCCGGCCCCAGCGGCACCTGCTCCAGTCCCGGGGGCTCCTCCCGGCACCGGCGCGGCCCCTTGGCCGTCCCGCTGCGCCGCTCGGGCTGCCACAGGCTCCCCGGCTGCTGTCTCAGCGCCGAGCGCCTTAAAGCAAAGGAGGTGGGAAAAAGTTTCCCATCTTTAATTCTTTGCACAGCGTGAGCAACAGCAGGTTTACTTAAGACTGCAATGACAGCACAGGGAGAATTAGATCTTTTCCTGTTCCTAAGGTAATTCCCTAAAAGGGTGGGAGGAAGAGGGAATCAATATGAGGCCTTTGTCACTGGTAGTCCATCGAAATACATTTTGAAAAGGATGTTATTATGGTTACATCACCCCAGGAATCCCCCTGGGTCAGCTGAGAGCATAAGGCTCCTAGATATTTCCTAGACAAAACCCCTGATTTACTGTCTGGAACAAAGTACATTTTTCTGTCAGTATTGGCATTGACAGAAAGTACAATTTCCAACTATAAATACATATAAAATAAGGATTTGCAGCAGATCAAGGAATCTAATCTGCTCTTATAGGGGGGATGAAATGGAGAGACCTGAATTGAAGTTGGCACGTGGTTTTGGCACTTGCGCCTGGTAATTTATCCTGACATACAGGGTTTTGTCAGCTCTTTGCTTCTGCATGAGGACATTAAATTACCTCTGAAATGCCTCTAAATATCATGAAGCATAGTGCTGCAAAACCTCTTTCTCAATGGAAATGCAAATCCCAGGACCTTCTGTCTCCTGATAGATGGTAGTATCAGAGCCACTGAGGAATTTAATTTCTGTTACTACCAATGTGCTTTGTTGAAGACTCTCATTGTGCTTGCTAAGTTAATGGGCAGAAGTTATATGTTTTCTTTTCTGACTCTTTTAAGTTCCTCTTTTTACTTTCTTTCCATCTGAGATGACATCTCTATAACAGTCTCCTTACTTAGTTGAAGTAGTTGAAATTCCTTCTACAATTTCTGTGTAGCATTCCTCAGCAAGAATGGGTTTCCTCAACATAAACTTTGAGGCTGCACACAGGTCTTTGCCCCTGGGAGTGCTCACTCTGATAACCATCCTCTGCTTCGTTTTGTTTTTCCCAAACCATCTATTTATGATCCATAAAAATACAAAACGTGTTGTTCCTTCTACACCTTCTTCTCTGTACATGGACTGTTTTTACGATGGGGACTTGCTGTTCTCTTCCTTGATAGATGCAAGACTTCTGAGGGTCAGGTATGTGGACATCCAAGAGATTGTTTGGAGTTGGATTAGCTAGATTTCTCCTGGTTCTAGAAAGGTCTGCCTCAAATTAGTTTACCGTAAAAATGCAGAAACTGCAGTGCTGCCTTATCCACAGTTTAAGAGAGGAATCTTTAAAGGAGCAGCAATAAACCACACCCTCTACATGCAGTGATGGTCGAGGATTTGGAAACCTGGCTATTCAAAGAATAGTCAGGCAAATACTGTTGTACCCTGCAGATCTTAAATTAAGAAGTTGACCTTCCAGCACTTTCTATAGGAGGAAGGGCAGTGAACTGCCCTCCTTTGTGATGCCTTTCAGTGGCTATTTTTTTCATTATTTAAATGCATTTGTTTGTTTTCCAGTTTGTATTTTTCCAGCTTCAGGTTCCGGGTTCCTCTTATGTCTCTCATAGATAAAAGCCTTGCTTTAGCAGCTGTCTTCAGGCTCTTCTAAATGATGCAACAAGAGTTCACTTGCTTTATTTTCAGATAAATTATCAAGTCTCTTGGTCTCCTTTTCCTTTGTAAGACAGGTTTCAAGAATCATTCCTTGCTGCCATCAGTTTTCCAATCTGCAAGAAGAGAGAGAGAGTACTAGACAGAGCTGGATGTGGGTTGTGGTAGAGGTCTCACCATTGCAGGATACTGGACAATGAAGTGAAATGGGTTGGGAGAGAAAAGTATGAGGGAGTGAAACAAAAACATAAGGATATAGAAAGGCATTGCTGTTTTTCAAAGCAATGATTCGGGTAATTGTGTGGTATCTTTCAGCTCCTCAAACTTGACTTGTTCTCACAGGGGTTTAAAATATGTTCACAGTCTCTGTCTAGGACTACTCATGCTTATTAACTAGTGCTGCAGCTCGAGTGCCCTGTTGAACTCCTTTGGCTTAGTTTGACCAACAACAGAATTGGTAATTAGGAATCTTTCAGAGTCCCTGATGCCTAGTGCCAAAATGAGCTTCTGCTTGGAGGTGGTGGCGGGACGTTAACAGAAAGATCCTCCCTGTCCTACCCATGGGATTTAATTTCCAGGAAAGTTAGAGGGTGCTAACACTGAAATCCTCACTGAGGTGCATGGGGAAATTAATATCTACAGAGGTATGACTTTCTGCTGCTGTAGCCAAACATCATGACCTCAGTGCAATACTCATCTGATATTTTCATATTTTAATTTTAAAAACCTTGAATGTAACAAACCATAATGACTGTAGATGTAGTCTGCATGTAAAAGGGACATTTTCCAGCAGGAATACTGATGGAGTATGCTGGCAAACTGCCCTTAGTACAGATGCATCTTGTATTAGTAAAACTGTGCTTTTGCCAGTGCAGCTTATTTTAGTTCATCTGAGCAACACAAGTTATACAGGTGAATACACATTTATGTGTCCATAAGGGGACTTGCTTTCCAAATAAGGGATCTTACAGTCTTCCACTTGGCTGACCTATATAAGCTCCTCCTGAGCTTAAAACTCTACACTCTCTGTTGTTTTGTTTTTTTGTTGTTGTTTTTTTTTTTTCTTCTGTGCCTCTTCAGCATTTTTTGTCTTCACTTCAGAGGCAGAAGCATGCTGGTGAGTGTCCGGAAGGGCACTGTAGTAGCAAGAGCCACAGAGTAGGAATTACAGTTCTGGAAGTGTTTTATGGGCAGCACATCATAACTCCATGCTGAAGTTTGAAGGGCAGAGGTTTCAGCCCTATCGCTGCTGACCTGACAGTGATAGGAGTTTCTCTGTGACTCTCTGGTGGTGAATCTAGTCTTTAGAGTGATGACAGGAGTCAGCTATGTACGTTGTTTGAAAGCCATGAGACAAGCTTGAAAAGTAGGCCCATGCAAACCTCATGAGGTTCAACAAGGCCAAGTGCAAGGTCCTGCACCTACTTCGGGGCAACCTCTGGTATCAGTGCAGGCTGGGGGATGAAGGGAGGATGAAAGCAGCCCTGAGGAGACGACTTGGGGGTACTGGTAGGTGAAAGGTTGGACATGAGCTGCAATGTGCACATGCAGCCCAGAAAGCCAATTGTATCTCGGGTTGCATCAAAAAGAGCATGACCAGCTGGCTGAGGGAGGTGATTATCTCCCTCTGCTCTGGTGAGACCCCCCCTTCAGTCCTGCAACCACCTCTGGAGCCCTCAGTGCAGGAAAGACATGGACCAGTTGAAGGGGGGCCAGAGGAGACCACCAAGATGATCAGAGGGATGGAACACCTCCCCCATGAGGACAGACTGAGAGAGTTGGGGTTGTTCAACCTGGAAAAGAGAAGGCGCTGGGGAGACTTTATCGCAGCCTTTCAGTACTTAAAGGGAGCCTGTAGGAAAGATGGGGACAGACCTTTTAGAAGGATATGTTACAACAGGACAAGGGGTAATGGTTTTAAACTAGAAGAGGGGACATCCAGACTAGACATGAAGAAGAATTTTTTACAATGAGGTGTTAAAACACTGGCCCAGGTTGCCCAGAGAGTTGGCAGATGCTCCGTCCCTGGAGACATTAAAGGCCAGGCTGGATGGGGCTCAGAGCAACCTGATCTAGTTGAAGATGTCCCCACTCATTTCATGGCATTTGGACTAGATGAGCTTTGAAGGTACCTTCCAACTCAAGATATTTTATGATTCTACGATCTCCAAACTCCATTGAAGCCAGTGAGTCTTCATTGACTTAAAAGATTTTAGATGAGGTCCTGTGTAACTGCTGCTTTGACTTGTGTGCAGATGACTGTGTTATCTGATGATGACTCTTGTGATTCTTGGCTATTAACATTAGATGTTATCCTGTTTTCATGTTTAACATGGCTTGCCTGACCTGGAGAGACAGGTTACATCAACCTGAGGAACAAACCTTCCTGGAGTCCTTCTGGACCAGTGCAGCTCTACCCTGTGTATTCCCAAGTGCTGGCTGACTGTCCTGGCTTGGCCCTGGGATAATTAATGAGTAATTTGACAGAGGAAGAGGGCTCACTTACTGCCACTCAGCAGAAAACAGAGGGAATCTTTTAAGGACATCATAGCTTTTTGTTTCTGGTGATATTTTCATGTCTTCACATTCCTTTTCCTTCTTGCTGTCATTCTCTGAGGCTTACCCCTTTCTCTCTTCCTTAATACTAGTCTTAACACCGTGTTCCCTCCTCACTGGTCTTTTCTTGCCTTTTGTCTTTTCTCCCTGGGATAGAAGTAGTTTTAGTTCCTTGTTCTTTTCTCCCTCCACCTGTGGTGTGGTACAAGTAATTCCAAATCCTACTCCTCAGTTATCAATTTTTCACTTCAGTCCAGTAGAAAGATGCAAAGTGTTTTTGTGTTTGAACAATGGGTAGTTACAATAAAGCAAAAATACAAAATTGCTGAGTATGATTAAATATAAATAAATATTATGGAGGATATATTGTTTATCTGTTTATATCCATATCTCTGGGCCTTTTCTAAGGCTTTAGTCTAATATTTTCAGGCCGAATTTGACAGTAAAAGCTATCCCCCCACTATGCTATATTAGTATTGAAAGTTAATCACTGCAGGTCCTAGACCACATGCAGGGAAAATATGGATCTCTCTTGCTTTAAACTGTTCAGCCCTTCCGTTCTGTATCCATTAACACAGATCTTAGCTTTTAAAGTGCATAGACATCAGTTTTAAATCCATACTATTCAAGGAATGCCCTTGTTTTGTGTTTTGCACATTAGGCCACCACTGTTAGGATCAGACTGGTTACCAGGTCACTTGGTAATTGGGGCAAAGACATCTCAAATGATTGCTATTGTATATTTTCAGAAATTAAAATATGTAACAAAACAGGGTCACAGAAAGAAAAAAAAATAGTTCCTTGTATTTCAACCTGTCTGTCCTGGTTTAAGGACCGTTCCGCTGACCAAGCATTGAAAATAATTACTTCTTTGATTCTCACAGCACAAAGAAAGCTGGGGGACTATCTAAACTCATGTGACTTGCTTCATAATACATGTTTGTCTTCTCTTTAAGTAATATGAAAGAATCACCGTTTTCCTTAATCACACTATTTGAAGTCATATGACAGTGTTGTTTGTTTTTCATCAATTTGTTACATTTTGAGCAGTTGATGAACCAGAAGTTGGTTTGTATTATAATCCTGAAGGATTTCAAATCTCAGTTTGCCCCTAAATGAATTCTTATTTTATTTGTCTTTTTTAGCTCTGACTGCTGGTAGAGCTTTGTTACACACTCAGAGCAGTTTGTTACAGACTGTCAACTTCTGCCAGTCTTCATTGCCCAGGAACACAAATTACTTCTGAAAAAAATGGAGAAAAGATATTTCATGTTATATATATGTGTGGGTGTAAGCTGTGTGGTGCATTAAACAATGAATGGCTTAAAAATCTATAAACTTTTGGAATGAAACAAGAAATTTGACCTAAATCATACCCCCTAGTGTGCAGTTAGCTATTCATGTACGTAATCTGCTGTACTTGGCAAAGCCCGTGAATGTTGTATTCTTGCCTTTCACTATCTCCATAGTAGTAATAATAATACAAAAAAAATTGTGCTGATGGAAGAGGAGGGTATTGTACTGGAAACAAAAAGAAAAAAAAAACAAACAGTGATGCCCTTCTCTGTCTACACTGAAAGAGCCTGTGGGAAAACTGTCCCATTCTTTCCCACAATATTTTCTTTTTCACAGAAAGTTGATTAATAGCAAGAAGACACAGGAAAGCCTAGTTTCTCAGCCTTTATGAACCTCTTCAAATATATTAAAAACACCCTAAACTAATTTAGTAGTATTTTTATCTGATAATTGTAAATTATAGAGCTTTAGGTTTTTTTCTCATGTTTAAAGCACAGAACTCAAAAAAATGATGCTAAGTTATATTCTTTGGAAGGGGATAAGATGGGGAAGAAAGGTGTTGCAACCTTACTATGAATGTTCTCCAGACCTTTTACAGCAGTCCTTCCTTTATGTACATAGCACTTATTGGATTTTATTGTTTACTTATCAATGAATCGGAGGGCAGGGAAGTAAAATCTATAGACAGCCACACTGACATACAAACATACAAGTGTTTTCAAACAAAATTATAATATAATGCAATATTAATATTGGTCAATACTAGTATTGGTTGTAAAGTCTGTAAATGAAGATCATCCCTCCTCAGTGTTGATTCGGTAAACTTCTAATTAAAGTTCTTAAAGTTTAATTACAATGTCTTCCAAAGAAAGTTTTTAATCTCACTAAACTAGGTGATAAATTAGGAATAGGTGTAATTAAAGTCAGTGCCCATTTTTTGTATTATTATTTTCTTAAACTACCGTATATATCTATAAAGGAATAAGACTGCTGTGCTTTCTCATATCACATACTGTCCATTTTTGCTTAAGGACTAACTGTATTACCTGCTTACTCTTGGGTTCTCCCCAGTTCTCTCTTGTGATGTTGTGATGATTTTTAGACTTTTTACACTACATTCCCCTCTTATTCCTTAAGACTTTCTGTTGGAACCAATAAGCCCTTATGCTTTACAATTTAATGAGGCAGGAACCCAGACATGGACCATTTCTGGTTGCCTTGTGGACCACCGGTGGTCCCATGTTTTGAGAGCCACTAGTAAGAGTTGATTTATTTTCCAAAAATATCTATAGCCCTGAGTTCTTTATTTGGAGAGAACTGATGGCATCTAACTGGTGTCATCCTCTCAAATTCTGGAGCCGAGGTCCTGGTGCAGTGGGTTGTGCACTGAGGCTTACCTCTGGAGGAGTCCTGCAGTGCACTCCAGAGATGTGGTTGCCCTGTCATTTAGGCTGGGGACTTGTTTGCTTCTACCCTCAGTCAGCCCATTTGCAAAGTTTCTTCTCTGTGTAAGCCAGTGCATGTCAGAGATATGTGTCTGTGTGGGAGAGAAGTGCTCTTGTGCAGCCAGCTTTGCCTTGGTAGGAGGCTGAGCTTAAAGTGCAGAGCATGCCCACATCTTGAACCTGGGATGTGTACCTGAATTCCCCACACTTGAAGTTCTTACGGTACCTGGGAAGCTCAGATAGAACTAGACTGACAAACTGGTGTAGAAACAGAAACCCAAATTGCAGTCCTCAAAAATCTCTGCTTGGCTGTCACCCAGCTCTTGAAGCACATGCCATCTCTAAAAACTCCGTTTTTCACCCTAGAGTTCTGCTTCTAGATGTGCTCCTACCCTTGAACCCCCAGACTCAACAGCCTGAGTGTCTACTGTCTGCCTCTCCTGGGCTGCTTCATCTGCTTTGCATTTCTTGAGCCGATCTGTCAGACTGAGTGCTCCATGACCATGTCTCAAGTAATTTTTGCCTTTGCTTAAAGAGATATTTACCTTCATCTATGCTTTAATCAACAATCTGTGTGTCTTCTGCAGTAGGCACCTTCCCAGTCTGAAGTGTTAAAGATTCTTTGGGTATGACAAAGCATGTGGGAGAAAGAGAAACGACTCTTCAGCACCTTACTTCAAGTACTTGGTGAGAAAGAGTAGTGCTGGGTGCCAGATACTAAATAAAGCATTGTATTTTAAACTAAACAGTCATTGCGTATAATGTAAACTAACCCTGAAACAAAGACTAGAACCTAGAGGCCTCAGTTAGGGACTAATGTTCGCTCTCCTGCATCTTCTTCTTCTGCTCCAATGAATCTTTGCAGAAAAGAAATAAACAGAAAATAGCTTCAATGGTTAAGAATCCAATTTCTGTTCATCTAGCCTTTCTCACCCATTAGCCAACAGTCACCCTAGGGAGGTGGGTT
Source organism: Columba livia (assembly GCF_036013475.1). Classification (NCBI taxonomy): domain Eukaryota; kingdom Metazoa; phylum Chordata; class Aves; order Columbiformes; family Columbidae; genus Columba; species Columba livia. The sequence goes on from NC_088603.1 coordinate 26,994,828, forward strand.
TCAGTCCTCTCAGTACAAAAAAACCTCCAAAACACACAAACCCTGAAACAAAATGCAAACAAAAAAACCGCCAAACCACGTTTCTCCAATTTGGGTAAAATACTTTAACCACGGAGGAGATAAACAGAAGACATAGATTTCTTGGTTCACAGTCCTCTTGCATATATTAAAATTCTTTGCAGTTCTTTATATGTCTTTTAAATTACTGTGTTAGACATCTGCATTTATCATCTTGCCCTTTTACCTACATCTATCTTTGTCCACTTATGTGAATCAACAGGGATGATTGGCTGAGGCTGGCTTTGATTGTTCATCTTGCTTTGTTAGTACAGCCAAAGAAGCCATGGGAAGTACAAAGGGAATGGTAGTGTTATTCCACTTTGCTTCCTTAAAAATTACGAGAACTCATGTGAGATAGTCTGTATATGTCTTACAGCCAGGGCTCTCCCCTGCTTTTTAAATCTTTAGGTGTTTTGACTTCAGAGATGAAATAAATGTGCAATATTTTTAGCCCAATTACATCCTTACAAACACCAGCTGCAAAGCATGGTTTTGTTTTAAGAAAGACATGAGATCTGGGTAAGTCTTGCAGGAAAACCTGTGTGTTGGCAGCATAGCTTGTTCCTTGATGTCTGTCTGGCAGTTGTCATAACTAGATTAAGAAGCAAACACTAGAGCATGCATTTCTTATGTTTGGGTAAATGGCTTCAAGCATCAGTTTGCTGGCCATATACCATAGGGTTATGTCAGGAGGAGGGTAGAAAAGTCAGAGGGGTCAGTTTCACCTTCAATAAGGAGCAGAAGTATGTGTTTTAATGTCTGAAATGTTTTCAGGATGGAGAAAATGAGTCTTTGTTCCAGTTCAGGAGAGACTAGCAGACATTTTGAAGTGAAATTCTATGTTAGGTCTTAGTAAGTAATTAAATGTACTCCTAGGAGGTACTGTTATGATGAACCAGATATTTTATATAGGTTTTGAAGAAGTGGTGAAATCAATGATGGCAACAGATATCATTGAAATCTGAGTATTATATACACAGTGCATACAAAAGAAATTGGAATTAGAAACATGAAATACAAGCCCCTTTTCTTCTTTTCTAGACAAATGACGTTCAGATTGAGGATAAGATTTTGTCATCTGTCTCACATTATCCATCTCTAAAATCTTATAAATTTATAGCTTGCATTTGGTTCTCTTTGAATGTCAGAAAACTTCTTTAAACTACCCTTCTTGGTCCTGCAGTTCCTCTCTGAAGCAAGGAGGGAAATTCACAGAAGATAACGTAGCGCAACTGGTAGGGTCCATTAATGTGTGGGGAGTGTAGAGTCACAAAGATTCAGAATCATGGTAAGTCCATTCCCAGACATATGCAGAACCACATCTGGAGCCCTGTGTTTTACTGTAGACAAACACTAAAAAATGACCGAAGCAGAAGCTGATAGGGAATGAACTGACCATGAATACCCAAAGACTTTGTATTCCTCAAATCAAAATGTTGTCAGGCATGCAGTTGATTGTTTTGTTAAAAACATCCACTCTTTTTAACTAGGGCATGATTGCTCAGTCAGATCCTGAAGGAGATACAAGTCAGTACTGGGTGCATCATTGAGGATCATCTCCCAGCATGACATGTGAGATCACTGTGCAGTTAAAACCATCCTCATTAACGCTTATTGAAGAAAACCTAAGACACTTTAAAAGATATTTTTACAATCTGGTTTTCTTTGAGGTGATACATGCAGTCAGTTCTCTCAGTATGAAGGGAAGATACTTGGTGGGAGATGTGCAGCAGCTTTTCTAGAATGACCTGTTAGCGTGTAGTATTTCAATTCATTCTCATCCTGGCTGGAATGTCATGTATTTCTTACTTTTCTCCAGCGAGTTGGTGCCAGCAGCTTGCTCTCTTCAACCTTGATATCTCTTCCATGGAACTGTGCTGTTGGAATGGAAAAGGTTGTGTTAAATTTGACTGAGGGGGCATGAGAGAATGGGGTAATGAGAAAGTGATAATGCTTCGTTGACACTATGCCTGGTGCTGAAAGAATGGGCAATAGTAGAGCTTTGCTCATATACAGCTTTGTAGGGCCCCTGTAATTCTGCTGTAACTGAGTTCATTTTGTTGAAGGGCCATTATGGAAGAACAAGAATGAAAAGATTAAATGGTAATAGATTGTAAGGGATGTATAACTGAGCAGTTGTGGGTGCATATCTTACACCTTGTCAGCCTCAAAATAAACAGGCTGGAGATTCACTGACCTGTTGCGTAGCAACCAGGAGGAAGCACAGAACCAAATCTCTGGGTGCTGTGATTTGTAAACCTTCACAGAACAAAGTCCAAGGCCTTTGCCCATCTGCTAGAAATGTTCAGAAGCTGAAGGATAAAAGTGGCACATTCCATGAAATCTAACACTTAACAACCATTTTATTTATAGATAAATAGACAGATGCAGTGTAAAAACCTAACTGTTTGCCTCAAGCTTATGTAGGAAAAATATTTAGTCCATCAAATTTTGCTTGGTGTTTCCCTGAATCCATCACACAGGAGATTAGTTAAAATACTGCAAATGCTAAGTTTTTGCAGCTGCAAATATTTGCCCATTGTTGTGATCTTGTAAACACTGATATGCTTGTTTAGCCAAAGTATTAATGTTATTCAGCTGAAGTCAAGTACAAGTTCTGATGCATGATGTAAAGAGGTATGCAAATGTTGACTTAAAAATTGCTGTCAAGGAAATGATTCTAGCCCCTCTTGTCCATTTGAAGTATGTTTCAAACATTATTTTCAAAGGAATACCATGGATTAGAATGCATTTCTGCTAGGGTAGCAGCTCCCTCTGGTTTCTTGCAGACCAAAGATGTTTATCTGCTCTGTACAATTTAATATTTTGCATGCACATTCCACACTCTTACAAGTCATGGGTAGATCCCATGGGTATTTTTTCTATTGAAAAATGTGTAATATCCCTAACTGTTGGAAATGTGTTAGTTTGTACAAAATAGAGGCAAATATGGTACGTAATAGAAATGAGTAATTTTTTTTCCAGTAGAGAGTTCCATATGTAACCGTTTCAATAGTAATACTACTCTCTCTCTACACACCCATTCTTTAAAATCAAAAATCACTGATTAATGTATTTTATTATGCAACTTCCTTTGCCTTTCAAAATAAAGACATTTTGCAGTTTTGGACTCAAGAGTAACTGGCTTTTTGTGAAGTGATATGAATAATACATGTACATCTACAAGTACTAGATGCTGCCTATTTATTTTAGAAAAGTATCTTAATGAATCAATTATTTATAATTAGTTCTATGGGATGACTAATGCCATATGTAACAGTATTTAATGAACCCCTTTGGTAATTGCAATGGAGATGATAATGAAAAGGACAACATAGGAAGTCACAAACCAGGAAAGACTTTGAGGCTCATGAAGTGGTGCATGCAGTTCTACTCTGGTGCAGCCTACTGAATGAAGAGCATGTAAAAATCCCAGGAACACCAACAAGAAATAAAATCAGTAGGTTTTTATACCTCCTACCAGATTTGGAAACAGGTTTCTTTTTAGATGAGCCGTGTGCTAGCATACAGACAAGATGCTATTCTAGGCAATATTAAGAACAGGCTTTAAGAGGAGGGAGATGTTATATCTTCTTTTTCTGCTTATAAAAAGTGTGCACTGTAATAATTTTGTCTTTATTTTTATTTTATCATACATTTATTCCTTTATTTTATTCATCATACATCATACACTTTATGCTCATTTTTTCTTATATTTAGTCCAAGCTACATACATGTGTTGCCACTCTTTGTACCTCTGTAATTCTGTGGTCTGGCAAGTACCAATTTATTAGTTCTGCAGTTGTGTTAGAGTAAATATTTTTAGATTCCTGTGACTGTTTCTGCTGTTAAGTCCTCACATAAATGGTTGGAAAAAATATCTGCTCAAATATCGTGATACTGATCATCGATCAGACCTTGTAGCTTATTATAGAACTGTAGTAAGTCTATTGGCTTGTACCTGTAAAAGCACTTGCATGGCTTTTAGTCCAGTCAAGGGGAAAATGCTGTTGTTTGCATCTTCCATGCTTGTGTGCTTACCACTGCCACTAATGAAATGGTTGTGGGATGTTACTACCTGTGTGATAAGCTTAGTGGAGTAGTTCTGCGTATGTTCTGTACAGCAAAGAAGTTTGTGCAAACACCATAATTATACTAAGATTAATGTAAATGGTCTTTCAAAAATCTTCTTTCATACATTGAAAAGCTAGAAGGAACCACTAGGAGCATATTAAGGACAGGATTCTTGTCACCCAGTCTGAGACATTTACAATGGAGATTTCTAGAACTTAACTGATCACCCAGGGCCATTTATCATCACTGGAGAGGATCTGGGGGCTTTGGGACATGCTTAACTGCTTTTAGACATCTGCTTTAGGAAATGTGAAATCACATCCTAGGATACCCAGACTCTTTTGATTTTACCTGCATTGATGGTAAGGATAGCTCTGCATCTGCATTGTGGGCATCCAGATGTAGTGAGGTAAGCCCGGCAGATGGTGAAGTCCCAGACGTGGTCCTCAGAAGCCTCGGCACTGCATTTGTGTGTGCCCAGGTGATGCCATCCTGGTGGGTGTGGTGGCCCTTTGATGTGTCAGTGGGGTTGGCTGTATTTCCAAGCCTAAGAGGGGACTCTGAGGCATATTTTATGCATATGGGAAAAACTGACATCTTGAAATACAACAGTCCACGTCATTAAAAGTCATGACAAGAGGAGCAGGCTCCTTTCCCCAGTAGCTCAAAGGAAGGAAAATTTCCTCAAAGTATTAGGAGCCCAGGTAAATGCTCTCTGTGGAAGGTGGTTCACATCCTCGTATCCTGCTACATCTCAAGAACCTATGTTAGCACATGGGTGGTAAGCTCTTCCAGAGCGGGAGGACTCTTGTTTTAAAACTGTGTCACTTTGCAGTAAACTGGGCCAAACAAAATAAAAATTGATCTAAGATTATGCACCTTGAAGAGGGGAGTCATAAGCTGCTGCCCTGCTAGGAGAACTGTTCCTACGTTTAATGCAATATTCAGTGTGTTTGTTCCTCTGTGTTCCTTCTTCCAAATTGGTGATTTAATTGTTTCACTACAAAATGTTCTCCTTACTGTTTCCCTCTGACCAATGCCTTTTCCCAGGCTGGAGGAGATTAGGTTGTACATAAGCCTTGGGCAGTCATTCTGCACCAAAGACAATGTTAAAAGTTCATCTTCTTTACTGTTTAGCTTTATCTCTCTTGCTGTGGCATGCCTTTTGGCACTCAATGGCAGTTGTTAGAAATTTGTTCCCAGTAATGAATATAAAGTATTAACTCCACGGTTAATGCCATCTCGAGTGACGAGTACGCTTGCTACATTGCTCACTACTGACTTGCTGGCATCTGAGAAAGGTGGTTACATATCCTTGGTGTTCAAGTTATGCTAAAATTGTAAATAACTAGTTTGAAGGTTGGTAAGCTGTTCAGGGGAATAAGGCACAACTGTAATATATTCCAGATGAAAGTAACTTGAGATTAATTTTTTTCTATAACTCAGCTCTGGTGACATTCTTTGAAGGAAATTTAATGCATCATCTCTGTTGTATGTAAGATCTGTTTTGTTAAAAATAGGCCAAAGTTATAATAGGATTTGATCACCCTGACTGCAGCATTTTAAAGAAGGGGCCAGGTACTAAACCACTGATGCTCAAATAATGGAAAAAGCTAGTTAGCTTCCCTGACATTAAGGGAACGAATTTTTAGAAAGCCCGTTCATTGATATCTGACAAACAGCTTGAAAGGGATGTCAAACCCTCAGGGTTTCTGTTATGAGCTTTAAAATGCATTTGCATATTTTTTGCATAGAAACAGGAGCTCGCTTTTTGTTGCCAAACTGCAGAACTAAAAGGATGCAAAACCGCTATCTAGTCCAAAGGGCTCTGAGGGGAAACTTCATAATAAGAATTCAAATGTGTGCAGTAGATTAGGAAAATTACTTCAAATGGGATTTCAGTCATATTTCTGAGAGACCCACAAATCCCGAGCAGATTGGTAGGCAAAATACTACCTGCTCTGCCATTAAAAAGCTTGGTTTCTTCTCTGGGCATTTGTCATGTAAAAAATAGCTCACTGACGTCAACTGATCACACAGATTAATGTTCAAGGTGCTACTGCTCAGTTTTCTTGACATTAAATGCAATTTTTCTCATGGTTTTGATTTCTGTTTCTCAAATTGAGAACAATATCATCATGAACAGGACCAGAGTGACGAAGGAATAAAGAAATAACGGTCCTCCGCATACAGCCAGTGCAACTAGTGGTGCAATTTGTTAGCAGTTTGATGGCCCTCCTAGTTACACCATTCAGTGTGCGTTGTTGTGGATTGAACCAGGAGTCCCCAAGCCTTGAAAGGGCCATGGGGTATCTTGCCAGAATGGGCAGCTCCACTGAAGTGTGTGCAGAATCTGTGATGGTGTGAGCTGCCCTGGTGTGATTCCTGCTGGTGGGCTCCAGCTGGGAGTTTGACTGGGAAATGTTAGCATCTGTGGTGTGGTCCACACACAGATACAGTTGTGCTGTCCCCTCTGACATCTATAATTCTGCTCATCTGCCTGCCGTTTTCATTGAATGGCTTCTTCTTATAATCACACATTTTATTTTTTTCATTCATTAAAGGAAAATGCTTGCAAAGACAACAAAGCTCTTGAGGCTGAGGTTGCATTTAATGTGCAGGTGATGTTGGCAATATCTTCCATATCATGGGCCTATTACGCTTTTATCATTTTGAGGAGGGAGCTGATGACTACTGCAGAATTAATGACGGGTGAAAGTGCCATATAATTTTTAGCATATAGATTTAATCTCCAGCTGTCCATCCACCCAGGCAGTAATATGAGTGGAGTTCTCATTACCTTTAACGGAGAGTTACCGTTTAAATTTCCCGTGCATCAAGCAAACAATAGACTTCCTTTGCATATACATGGCACTGCCATTGATCTGATTGATTCTGGGTTGCAGTGATGGATGTGGTCAGTGATGTGTGAATTAATAGGAAAGGCACAGTTAAGTCTTCTCGTGAATGTCCATTTTAGTCAGGACTGTCTTTGAAGTAAAGTGCTAATAAGAAAATCAGTATTGATGCAGTTAGATGACAACCCATAATGATGATGAGGTTAGAAAATAAATAAATTATCCGTGACTTAAGTTATGGATTTGTGCAACACTGTTAGGGTTTAAAAACTGTAGAAAAAGGTTGCTATCCTGCGTTCTTTAGAGATCTGTATGTGCTTCCTGCATGATGTTGCCTTATATCTCTTTACCCTTGATTTTCATGGCTTGCATAACAGCATTAGTTGAGAGATTTGAAACACAAAGTGTGTATGCGGCTTCATATCACTGTCCTAGAGAGAACCGTGTTTAAGATTAAATGGCAGGATGGTCTTTTAGTAGCTAAGAAGAAATGCTTTAGCCAAGTTTGTTTGATTGGAGTCACATCAGGAATGTTAGGCACATCTCCTGCCACTTGGAAAGATGATGTGGCAGAGTAATGTGATGCTTCATTAAAGAGAAGCTCAGGTTTGCTAGGTTGCCTGGTTTTGTGCCTTGTCTGCAGGCTTTTGGGGGAAATGGCCCAGGTTTCCCTGGAAGGAGTGGAGGAGGTTCCCATGCAGGATAGCCTGGTAGCTCGATGAGGGTGCTCCCCCAGCGCACCAGTGTCACCTGCACATTAAATGCAACCTCAGCCCCAAGAGCTTTGTTGTCTTTGCAAGTGTTACACTTTAATGAAAGAAAATAATAAAACGTGTAATTATAAGAAGAAGCCATTCAATGAAAACGTCCACTGATCCTGAGATGGAGCTGGTGGTCTGTGTGGGGCTGCGCCAGTGGGGTGGGAGGGGATCCTGGGGTGACAGCTGTTGCAAATAGAATTCTTACTTGCCTAAGATACATGGGGCTGTTTGGGGCAGGTGTAGTTCTTGTACTTAAAACTGAAATCCATTTGTGGATCTGGGCCCTGCAGTCTGGCAGAGCTGCTGAAATAAAGGTTGTGAAACAAATATCCTGCTTTCTACAATGTCAATGTAGTCCAAGAGCCAGCGTTTATATAGAAATAGATTTGTAGCAATGTTAGAAGCACTGTTTTTGATATAATTATATTTTTTAAGTAAATAGGAAAAACCTTTAATTATCTTTTCACCTTGGTTTCCATAATTTTGTTTTCAGCAGAGTCAAAATGTCAGACAAAAGTGATTTAAAAGCAGAACTTGAGCGCAAAAAGCAGCGTTTGGCTCAGATAAGAGAAGAAAAGAAACGGAAGGAAGAAGAAAGGAAGAAGAAAGAGGTAAATATACAAAAGCATCTTTTAGATAGCTCATGCTTGTAGAAGGGGCTTGCTGAGGTTTTGCTATCTCAGCATTTTATACCCCAAGGTACCCGTCATGTGGAATGAGATCCTCAAACCCACATCAGTCTAGCCTTAAAATCAACGTGCTTATTTTTAGTTAAGAAAGTCGAGGTGAGGGATTTGCTTTAAAACCAAGGCACTGTCAGGTGACAACAGTTTAGACAACATGATGTGTATGTGTATGTAAAAAGAAAAATTGGTTTGCCAAAATGCTTTTTCCTGGGCTCTCCTTCAATGGAAAGGGAGTGGAGAGTGGGGAAAGACAGAAAGAGGGCTTACAGTTTTTTCAAGCCATTACAATCTAAATATGTATTTTGAAGACTAGTTTGATTACTAGCTAAGGTAACAGATTTACAATTATTATTCTCCAGTAAAGTAAAACATAATTGCAATTGCATTTTCATCTTCTGACATAGGTGTATCTTTCAGTTCTGTTAAAGTTTGATTGACATATTACTGTATTTGTCCTTGACAATATGCATTAGGTTTTTCATTAAGGGATTTGTACTTTTTTTATTCAGTCACTTAGTGGAATAGAGGTGAGAATTGACAGGGAGTGGATATTCATTTTCATGCAAAGTCAGAGAAGCATTAAGTGATTATGTTTCCTTTCCTTCAAATGTCAACACTTACCATAGTTTAAAGCACCTGTTATCCTTTACTAATAACTGGTTTCCTTTTTAACTGACACTTTAATATTGTACATTAATTTCATGGAATTACTGTGGAAATATGATGTGATCCAAGAAATCAGTGTTCCAATTTTGACTGTCTTTTAAATCTTTTTATGTTGAAACCATTTTTTGTGCAATTACCAATACATGCCCGAGTGAGGCTCCTAGAGTCACTAGAGGAGTCCCCTGTAAGCAGAACTTTACATGTTAACATTTCCAATGTTCATTACTAGCCTGTTAATTAATTAGAGGGAAGGAAGCCAAGCTAATGGCTCAAGGAAGCTATTAAGTCCTTTCCTTTGTCCCTTGCCTCTGATTTTATGCCTCGTGGTGATCTTTTGGTGGTTGAAACTTTCAGTTGACCCTGATAGCCAGATCCACCTTGGGACACACAGCTCGACTGAGTACACTGCAGTGCCAAACAGTAGCACTGTAAATGGAAAAGAAAACCTCTCTGTGTGGAGGTTGAGTGGGACCAGTCAATTCTGAAGCAACTTCAGGATCCGAAGTACGGAGGCAGTTGCTGCCAGACATTCTCTGGAAGAACTATGCTGGGATTGCTGTACCTAAGCCATGATAAAATTACAGACATGATCGCTTGCATTTTGTTTTACTTGCATTACTGGTTTCTGCACTGGACTGCAAAGTGGCACATGGGTTCAGTTCCATCTTCTGCTCAAGAAAAAGGCTGCAAGCCTGGTTCTTCCAATGGAGCACTCTAACCACTAAGCTGGCGTATTGGTGTGTTCCTTCCACCATACTAAACTGTGGAGTGATGAGCCAAACGTAAGGGATTCTGGCTAATGCAGATGTTGCTCCTCCTGTTTCTGGGTCCCAGCAGACCAGAGTGTGAGGAGGCTGATGTGTGGAAGCTCAAATGAGCTATAGATATCTAAGCAAAGAGTGAAAGGTCTTGTGGACTATTAGTTTTGGCTGTTAGTGCCCAGGGCTGCCAAAATCCTGTATTGGACACATCAGTCCTTTCTTTTGCCATTTTTATTCAGGGTAATGATACCTGTTATTCTAGGTCAGCTTTTATATTACCTGAATAAGTTGCATCTGATGAGTGAGAGGCAGATGATGTCCTTTAGTGTACTGTAAAAATCCTTGCAAATATACTTGCAAAGATCAGTTTTCCCATACATTCAGGGAAAAATATTGCTACTGAAATGTGGAGTGTAAATTATCTGAGTTATAAATTATTGAAACACAACTAAGTGAATTTCAAAGTGTATCTAAGCAGTGGTGCATATAAATATTTTCCACATAGTTAATTGCTAGAGTTGATGAAACCTTTTTGTTTTGTTTTAACTCAGGCTGATCTACAGCAAAAGAAGGAGCCAGCTCAGGAAGATTCAGACCTAGACCGCAAAAGAAGAGAGACAGAAGCTTTGTTACAGAGCATTGGTATATCCCCAGAACCACCTCTAGGTATTTAAGAGAAGCACACTGTAAAGCATTCAGCTCTGCCACAATGAATGCATTCTTTCTACTAAAGCATGCTTGGCTTTTTGATTTTTGGCTGTATTAGTGAAGTGAACTCTTCTGTTCAAATGCCTGCCATACCATTCACATATACCAGTTCATGGCATTTTCGGTACTTGTCATTGCCAAAAACATCTGTTTCATTTCCTCAGTAAATTTTTGTGAATGTAATGCAGGTTGGTTTTGCATACCAGCAGTGATTTCTTTTCTGATGGACTGTTTTATCTTCTCTCACATCTATCTGATGACCCACAAATAATATTATTTGTTAAATTCTGTTTCTCATTAGCCCTAAGTTTTGTTTCAAAAATTCAGATTAAGCGTTTGCTGAGGAAGGAGGAGCATAGTCATGTGGGAACTCCCATTGATTTTCTTTTACAATCAAGCAAAACTGGAGAAAGGAAATAAAAAGACAAATCACAACTAGCAAAAAGCCTATAATCAGATCATTACTGTAGATTTTAGATCTGATTTCATGTGCTCTACCTCTTTTTTGGCTTTGATTTTTCAGTTCTAGAATCTGAAGTCCTCAGATTAAAAATACATGTGCCGAAGTTTATAGTATCTGAATATTGGTTACCTTGATTAAGTTCTGTCTTACCTACTGGGTGGCCCTAAAGTGAGAAATTTCCTTCCTTCCTTCCTAGTTATGATATAATGACTGAAGCTTTTAAATACCACTTCTCAGAATAATAGTCTGACAAGTAATGGTTAGGTTATTTTATGTATCATATGTTTTGTAAATTATATCGTAATGTTATTAAATCAGATACATTTTAATGTTCTAGCATTTAAATACTCATTTTTATCTAGAAATGATGATATATTTTATTATCATGCTATTAACTAAACACATATATTCGTGTTGCACATTATCAATTCTTAGTTACTTATTTTGTGTTTGATGTTATCAAAAGAAGATAAAAATTCACATATGAGATGATTCATCCTAGTTAAACAATAGTATTTTGTCCTCTTTCGTTCCCTGTATATACACTCACAATTAATATACGAAGGAGACTTTAATTCTGCCTTCACATACACATATGATACCCAGATCTCACTGTGAATATGGAATACATAAAGAGCCACGACATACCTGTAACCTGCCAAAGGCCTGTCATGAAGATGAATTCACTTTTCATGCTGCAGTCATTTCTGTGACAGTTTCTAGTGAGAATCTGCATGAAATGTTTGACCACATGGAAAATCCAAGTCTCTTGACAGGTCTGTCATTATACATTATAGAGCGTAACAAAATAGTTTAAAGTTTTACTCTGCTAAATCTATAAAAGGAAATGCACATGATTTAAACCAAATGGGAAACGTTGCTCTTGCATCAAAACTCCTTTTTGTGTTTTATTCAATGGGGCTTCTTTGAAGAGTACTTGCATTAAATCTTGACTGGAGCCATCTCTGCATTTTAAATATTTTTGAGAAGCCATTTTAAAAGAAATCAGGATTTTTTTACTTTGTAATTTATTATTTCCTTGCTGAAGAGCTTTAACTCAGGCTGACCTTGAGCTATGAACTTCCTTTCCTGTTTCAGGAAACAAAACTGCCTTTGCATGAAATACGCTTCAAAAGCCCTGGCAAGCCAAGCAGTCAATCATGTTTAGAACTTGGGCAAATAGCATCTGAACCAAGGGAAATTTTTCCTTGAGTGTTGAAATCATGTCCCACCCAAAACTGAAACTTTATATGACCTAAATTACTTAAGAAAACATGATCAGTGAGCAAACTAATATGTATTCTCACCATCTTTGGGAAATGATTTTAACTTAGCTGGATTTCCTTATTTGGCTTTTATTTTTGATGTTATATCCACACTGCAGCCATAGACCATATCTAATGGACACTGGCTTTTGATTTAAATTCAGATTTTGAAAAGTATGCTTGCTCTATTGCCTACTTAACTTTACCAGAAGAGTTCACTTAGTTTTTTGACAAGACAAGCCCCTGATATTTCTTCATACTTCTAAAATCTTTTGCAAGTCAACTTTAAGCTATACCCAAGAAAACAATTACTATTTTATTTCCGCAGATATCTCCTCCACTGATTAGCTGTAGATTCCCATTGGGCTTTCAGTCCTGTCTAAATTCATGTCAGTTTTAACACTTACAAAAGACTTAAAATTCACTTGACTCTCTTCCTTTTCTTTTTCTTTCCTTCCTTATTTGCTTTCACCATTTCAAACTCTCCTACTCATTCATCCACTATCATTTTGGTCCATTGGTTTTGATTTGTCTGACACTGCTCTTCATCAGTGCAGTCGCTGCATGTGTTAACATGGGATACCTGTTATTTTCATTATTTAGTCCCAACCCCTATGTCTCCCTCTTCGAAATCAGTGAGCACACCCAGTGATGCAGGCAGCCAGGACTCAGGAGATCTGGGACCCCTAGGCAGGTAAGACACAGAGTCGATGCTAGCATTGCATAAATGTGTTTTTTTCACGTTGCTCTTTCCCATTTTTACCTTTGCCTCTGTAAATGAGAAGATGCCATATCTAATGTGTGCTTTTGTTTCTGCATTATCCACTGGGTGTTACCATCCAGTAAGACCGGTCTCAGATGTGAGGTAAATAAATGCATGCAGCAAGCGGCTCTTAAGCTACAAGCCACATACCTCATATTGGAAGCAAGAGCTGAATTTATACTTCTAGAAAGGCCCACAGAAAGCTATTAATTCTGTGTGGATATGCACTAAAACAGAGGGAAGTGCCAAGTGGTAGAACCTGTTATTCATGTGCATTATCTTTGTTCACATAATCAGTCCCCTTTGAAGTCCTCCCAGGTCTAGGCTACCAGACTACCACAGGTTCTTGCGTGGCTGCTCATTGCAGTATGTGTCATGGGTATTGGCAGGGAAGAGCTTGTAGAGAAACAGGCTGAAATGCCGTGGGACCTGCTGGAAATTCTGCCTTGGAGACTGTGGGAGTCAGAGTTTTGTGCAGAATGGGAGGGAAGCAGCTCTTCTTCTTGGAAAGGAGTGGTGGGGTGTGTATAAGGGATGGGCACAAGGGCAACCTTCTTGTCTTTGTTCATGTGGCTGAAATAGGAAATGCAAGTGGCAATCACTGAATAACTGCTACTCTGGAGTAGCAATTTTCCTGGAAAAGGAGGGAGGATGCTGCTGGTAAAGCAGCATATGTTCAAGTAAGAAGAGGTCCAAGCAACTATACTGTATATTTTGAGAAATCTAAAACATTGGTCCCAGTAGCTCTTTCTATATCAAACTAATTCAACATAAAGCCGAGTTGTCAGCTCATCTGAATCTGTGAACCAAGACTCTGCTAATCACTTGAAAACACAGTGATTGCTCTCTGCAATTAACAGTTGTCAAAGGTAGACACCGTACCTCTACAGACATCAACACTAATGTCACCATGCTTCAGGTCACCAGATCTCATACCACACTGGCCTTCTGCTTAGAAAAATCACACTTCTATAAGGTGAAATGATATTGTGTCCCCGTTCAGGCAGATGCAGTCACCGTGTGTTGTGATGTGGAGGTTGCACAGCTGCTGCTGAAATCCGCTTCGCCCTTCTCCCAGGTCTGACCTCTATAAGAAATGGAGGGTGTTAAATAGAAAAGCCCTCGCCTGTAATACATGGCAGTTCAAAACACAGAAAATAGTGTAATGCTTCATTCGTAAATAAATGCAGCAGACTTTAGCAAATCAATGTACTTTGAGCAGAACAAATTTTTTTTTAAGCAAAGTACAGTCTGCTGTTCAGGACAAAGTTATTTCCCACAGTCCTACGTGCAGCCATGACAACACCGGCTGGAGACTTCTAAATTCCCGTTTTTCTTCTAAACCCTAATGGTGTAACTTTTTTACTATTAAAATAGTGAAATACCCTTGAAAGAATTTATTTTACTGTGACCTACGCTAGCACTTTGAGTCTCTGTCAGCAATAAGCAAGGAGGGCAGGTGACCAGTGCCTTCACAGAGGAGAATGGTGCTTGTCCCCTTCTTCAAAGCTCACGATGTACTGCATTATGGATTTTCTTTTGGGATCAATTTTCTGGGTTGTTGTGGCTATACTAGGAATTCAGTGGCAATCCCAAGACCTTTTTGTGGTTCACCAGTTTGCTGGCCATCCTCTCTGGTATTGAAAGGGCTGTGTTGTGTGCCAGGAAGGCCGCTGGCAGGTGTTTGCCTGGAGTAATTGCTTTGTAGTAATGGAAATTTGATGATGTCTGTTCCAGGCCCTGGGGAATCTCTGTAATCTGTGGATAGTACTAGGTGGCAAATAGTCACTGAGTGCAAGTAGATGTGCTCAGTGTGTGGATGTGTGAACGAGTGCACTCAAGCATGTAGGTATGATAGTGCAGTCAAACCTGGAGAGCAAAATGTTGATAGGCCTGTCATCACAGTGGTAAAAAGGATGAAACCACTCCACTCTTTTCTCTCTGAGAAATACCTAAACCATATTTCTGACTTATTTTGACTACTGCATATATGAATGCCTGTATATCTGTATGAGGAAGGTTATTCTGCTTCATTTTAACCTATCGTTCCATTTTGCTCTCTATGATAGAGAGAGTACTTTTGCTGAATCCCTTCTCATGCCATCTTGCTTGTAACATCCTCCCCTTTTCCCCATTCTGCTGCAAATTTGCTGTACAATGGTAGACTGAGCATAGGCATTAGAGGAGAGCAGATTAGTTCCAAAGCTGCTAATGCCTCAATCTGAGAGATCAGGGCTTGGCTGTTGCTGCTGCTGACACTGCTGCAGAAATAACAAGCTCGCGCAGGCTGGCAGAAATCCTGCATGCAGTCTGGTTATTCGTTGTTGAAGTGTCCTCCAGGGGAAGACACGGATATTAAAAAAAAAAGCTGTGAAGTCATAGATTTTGGTTCAGTACAGGAGAGAGGCCCTATTGAAAGCTTTGAAGAAAGCAAGAATTCTTTGTACATTGCCTTTTGAGGCAGCAGTTTCTTGTGCAGAACTACGCTGGGTTATTTTGAGTTATTGGCACTTCTAGTAATTGTCAAACTTAATCTATTGGTCCCAATATCACCGAGTACATCTGAGGTATGTTTTGATTGGCAAGCATGTGATTTCTTACAGAATGGTGATCATAGTTTAGCCAGAAATGCAGGTTTCTAACATGTGCTTTTCAGGAGGACAACTCATAAATTGGTGGGAGTTTGGACGGTGGTAAGTAGTTGTTATCCTGGAACCACAGACATCACTGTACCTTACTTTACAAGATGAAAACTAACTGCTAACTTGATCACCAACTATAATAGTTATATGGGGACCAAAAGGGCTCCAGCAGACCATGTGCAACAGCAGCAAACTGTTTGGTATTGAAGTGGGACAAAAATAAACCAAGAAAAGCTTTGTAAAATCGTAATGGTGAGATAAATCACTAAAGCTATTTACTTAAGGACTCTATTGGATCTTCTATCACTGGACATTTCTCATTAAGGATAATGTGCCTGCTCAACAGACAAATAATAGGTCAAACAATAATTCATTCAGAAAAGTCATACATCATTTTTGTGGCACAGGAAGAAAAGATAAGTGGTCACAATGGTCCCTTTTGCCATACGATTTATAGACTAGTAGTGCTGTTATCCTGCCGGACCATTGTCCTTTATCTCCAGCACAATAGCTAGAGCAACATTGTCTTTTCCCTGATGCCATTAAGCTTATTAAAAGAAGGTGTGGGGCAGATTGTGTAACATCACTAAATTATGGAACCTGTGTAGTCCAGGGTTTTATGTTTGTTTGTTTGGTGTTCTTTTGTTGTTGTTTGGTTGGTTTGTGTTTTGTATGTTTGGTTGGTTTGTTTTCTGCTTGATCTTTAGTACCCGGTTGCTATTTCTCATAGCCTTTTCACTGGGGGTAATACTAGGCTTTCCAGTTTCCCCCCGAGCTGTGACAGCAACTCTAAGAATGAGCAGATGTTAGATGCATAATGGTGCTAGAGACTACTGACAGTTATGTTTGAGTGCATTCACTTGGACAGAGAGCCAACTTTTGTTTTATTTTGTGGTCTTGGGGATCAATTCTGTGTAGGCAGAAATGCATTATACTTTGATTCTGGGAGATTTTACCATAACTGTGCACTTCAGAAACAGGTTGAATATGTGCTGCTCTTGGTTATCAGGCTGCTCTGAACAATCCATTAGAGCCCTGTTGTTGCACAGCGAGCAACTTCCGTATCTCCATGTTGCGTTGCACACCCTGCTCCACTTCTCTGATGGCAGTGTTGCTTGTGCTGCGCAGAAAGGACAGGAAAATGACATCGCATCCAGAATGGATGCCTGACTCTAGACAGGTAGGTTATTGGCTCACAGGGCTTTCTGTTATGATGTACTCAGACATGACTCGTTTTTCGCAAGGCAGTGTTGAAGGAACCCATGAAGATTCTCCTTGGAATACAGTATGTTTGGCTCTGTCAGGAGAAGTATTTTGTTTAGGGACATTTATACCCAGTGTCTTGTTGCTGACGGTCAGCTTATGCAGACATGCATAACTCAAATGTAGATTTCAGCTAACTAGATTTGAGTAAATGTTTTGAAGAAAGGGGCTGAGTTAAAGACATTTGTCCAGAGCTTTTGTGCTGTAGCATGGTGTGAAATACACATTTGCCTCCACTAGGTTATCAATATGGAGCTGCTTCATGATAACTATATACTTCTCAGCCCTCCCTAGCAGGTAGCCTGAACTTTTGCTGCCTTAGGGTGCCAGAGAAGATGCTGTCATAGTACACCTGTCATAAAACAGTGCCTGTGGAGAGGCATGTTTTACTACTCAACATACCTTAGACATTTCCTAAATGTCACCTCCTCAGCAGTCGCAGCTGTGAACAGCATGTTTGTGTCACCTGGGATGGTACACAAGGACAAACCTTGTACAGTGCCTTGGAGCCAGGCAGTGCAATACCAGGTCTTGCGGGCTGAGCCAGCTCTCTGGAAAAGCCCTGGTGTCCCGTCACAGGTAGAGCCAGAGCACTTGGGTCGGTCCACGCTTTGCATGATGGCTCAACATAAGATAGTAGAAATACATCCGTTCTGGAAGGATGTGCTCTTGTGGCTGGGTAGCTCTCGTGCTAATATTGGCCTGCATTGGCATTCATTCTTGGGTTACTCTCAGGATGTCCGTGTGTTCATCCTGGTATATTGCACACCTGGAGTGTGTTGCCCTTGTGGACCAAGGTGTGGTTTATCTGTGTGGCCCATTTTTTTCCCTGTATCCTTCACTGCTTCTGTATATTCCCAGCAAGCTTTATTACCCTGCCGTGGTAGGTTTGCAGAGTAGCATCCCGCTTACTGTTGAGCTGGATTGTGTGAGTGTGTGTGCAGTAAAGTCTCATGTGCGCGGCACTTCCCTGTGTGCATTTTGTACTGGAACCTGAGAATCCCATTAGGCTGTGTATAAGGTTTCTCACCTTTCATCTGCTCAGTAAACTGCACCAGGCTCAGCTGTCTTGGATATGTAAAGATTAATGGTTGCCTTTCTTTTTGCAACAGCTTCATCTGTGGTCTTTTACTTTTGAACTTGCATATTTTGGTGCCCATATATTTAGATGCCTGATTATTTTGTGGCTCCCATAAAGACAAAGATGACAGGAACTATTCTTAGTCTTCTGGTAGCTTATTTCAGAGAATGATTACTTCAATGTGGTGTCTTATCTACTGTAAAATGATGCACGGTGGATTATTTCATACTATTTATTTCACAGTCCATTGGTTTGAGTGGTTTTGTCTGGCTGCAGCTACTAATTCTATAATTATTGTTCTTAGTTGGATTAGGTCACTACATGATACTTATTTTAAATGCTTCTTACCCTAGTTATGTTGTTGTTCCTTTGATGTCACAGTTTTTGAGATGCGTTTGATGCACTGAAATTGGTTAGCTGCCTTCAGTGTGTGAAGTTTGCTTGCAGTAAAGCATGGTCAGTCCTTATTTAGATGAAGCTGTAAATATTCAATGAAAGTTCCAGTAAGAATGAGTTTGAGTGTAGCATTAGATAGCAAAGAAATGAAAAAATAAAGGGAAATCAGAGGCTTTGTAGCAGTAATGTGCCATTTTTCGTGACAGGAATATGCTATAGAAGTTGGACTCTGGAATCCTGATTGCCTCATCATCACTACAGTCTTTTATTTCTAGATGAAATGTGGTACATGAGCAATGTTAGCAATAGAACAGTTGTCTGTAATGCTGGAGGACTTTTCTCTGAGGAGCAATATCACCTTTGGCTTTGGCTGTTGGCGTAATTTTTTGTCCGCTATGTCAGTCTGTCTTGCAGTTATGTGACCTCTGAATGTGTTCCCAGTTGTACTCCAGAGAATATAGTATCAGCTGTCACACTGGGTTGGATGTCCTCACTTGTAGGAAATCAAGAGCATGTCTTCTCTCTCATCCTCTTCTGAAGTCTGCTGACAATATTAGTCTGCATTCACGTATGTTTTTATCAGATGTGATTCTGAGTTGCTTCCATCTACCATGGCAACTTAGAGCCATTAATATAAAAGCACATGTAACACATAAAAAGAAATACATACGTTTTCTTTCACTGTACTGATGTCCACCCTTGGTTTGTATTGGCCTAATACAGGGAGAAACAGATGTCATTCCAGTCCTTTTTCTCTGCAGCATATTTTTTACTCATTTTTCTATAGTTATTAGGTGTTCTGCTTTATAATGCTATACCTAAGCAGAGACATGAGACTTGTGTTAATGCTGCCTTGCTTCATGTCTGACATTCCAACACAAACAATTATTGTTTCTCAAATAGGCAATCAAAAGGAAAAAGGTAGTTCTGGAGCATCTGGGCAACAAGAGGGTCAGAGGATGTGAGGATGTCATTATTGTATTTACCCTTTTACAGTTTTTTATTTAATCTTGCTCACTCTCAGTCAAGACCAAAAAAAAAAAAAAAGAAAAAGGCATCTCAGTTAAGAAGTGTGTTCTTACCATATAATATTTAAAATCAGAAAGAGTGTTTGCTGAAGTCTCACAAGTGTATCTAAATGTCACTAAAGTCTTTAGGTTGTGTGCTTTATAGGCTTTTTGCCTGAAAAGTCAGACTTGGCAACTCAGCTTTTATTTTCACTGTTTTATTTTTAAACAGCTAGAATAGTAATATAACACATTGACAAGTTGAAGAAAGGGCATCAGAATGCCATTCACCATTTTAAATATGTGCTTTGCTGTTCAGTTAGACAGATAAAGAAGGCAAAGGAAGAAGGTGGATCCTGGGCTCTCTATCATTTATACAGGAAGGGTGGTTTATTGTAGTAGATTGTCTTTTACAGTCCATGCAGTACATTTCCTATCTTGAGCTACAGAAGACATCTCTCGTAGACAGTAACAAAACCATGTTTCTATAAGATCTGCTAAGACCACTGCTGACATAACCCTATCGCCTGGGGCTTAGCTAATTTATCATTAAGTAAATGTATTTGACAGGTTCTGTACAATAATGCTGTTTCATCACTGCCGCTCGGCTTTGCATCACCAGCATTTCATTGTGTTACTGCCCTCACAAATGAAAGGGATCCTTCTTCAGATGTGACCAGTACAAGTGAGCCTGTGTTGTATTGCCTCAGGAGCAGTAGCCATAGCTGTTATTAGTACCAGATTCTTTTTTTATAGTTTGGGGTTTTTTTGAGATCAGTTTATGTGTACAAAGTGGCTTTTAAATGGCTGTTTTAGTGGCATATGTATTTCATAAATGGGCTGAGCCAAAGGGAAGCACAGAACAATGTGAAGACTCTAAAGGAGCTACAGGAAAAACTGAGGGAAAATAATTACTTTATGGTGACTTTCACTTGAATGGTGTTTTATTAAAAAAAAAAAAAGAAGGATTGCAACCCTAGATAGTTATGTAGTGCAGACATGAGTCTTCCACAGTGGAGATTCAAGACAAGGGTTTGCTTGGTGGCTAGAGGCAAGCGGGATAACCCATGGGATGCTGTTTTGGGGCTTGGTATGGGATGTTTGCCATTACATTGGTAAGGCAGAAATACACACCCCAGCTGTTAGGATTTTTTTCCTTATAATTTACTATGACACCATTGTGAGGATCTCTTGGCACAAGTGTTTTCTCTTACAGTTTTCAAAAGTGTCACTTTTGGCCAAAATGTGCCTTAAGCCTTCTTGCCCAGAATGATGCTGGTGTCAGTGAAGGAGTGATGGTGTTGACCCCATCCCCTGGCCCGGGGGACCCTGGCTGCCTCAGCTATCTTTACTCTAGGACCTCTCCTGCTTTTTAAAGTGATGCTACAAATCTCTCATGCTTTCCACCACCAGCCTATTTACAGGACAGTGCCAGGGCTGGCCAGTCTTCTCTCTTTAGAGCGTGGGCTGCTCGGTATGGGGATCTGCGCTGAGCTGCTTGCACACCTCATGGCTCTCCCTGTTACATTATACGAGGCTGTCACAGTATGTGAGGCTGTCACAGTATGTGAGGCTAGAGGAAGGCAGGTTTCTTGCAGTCTTTTCCCACCTTTTGTTCCTGCACGAGAAGAACTACAATCCTTTTCGTTTCTATTCAATGTATATTTAGCCCTAGATATCTGAAGCCTCTCCCTGCCAATTTATTTTTATTTTAGCCTGTAAACATAAGTAGACACCTTAGGGACTGATTTTTGGCAGTTGCTTTCAAGTGTCTGTATATCTGACCTAGAAAGTAAGAAGTGTTTTTCAGTGTGTGCCAGTTACAAAGTCAGAATGGTCTGTATTAATTAGAATCATCTGCAATCCTTTTAGCATGTGAGCCTGAGCCTGTGGCATCATTAAGGATTTTCATGCTTTCATTCCTGAAGGATGGATAGAGCTCAGTCCTCCAGATCTTTGATTATTTTTCTCATTAGCAAGCATCTCCATGCTATAAATTAAAGGAGAAGGAAAGATTGCCATTCCCAGGGTGCTTCATAAAATGCCTTGGAAACCTGAGCCCCAGCTGCATCCAGAATAAAATGATATTAATGTACAAAGCCCCACTTAACCATTTAGGTTATCAGCCCAGCTGTAGTTACTTCTCTCTAGTTATTTCCAGGCATATCATGCATGTATTTGGTCAGACAATCAAATGATTTTAGGGACTAAAACACTAATCCTCTTAAAACAAAACAACTTACGTGCTAATGCCAGCTTGGCTTAAACAGTTCTCTTGCACAGAATTTCATCTTGATTTAATTAAATTGTGTGAGATCACCTCCTATGTTAAATTGGTTAACATAGTTAAACTGGTATAGTTTGAACATGTAGATGTTCTCTCCTTCACTAGCCTATTACAAAAGATTCCCATTCACAATTTTATGTTTAATTTGAAAAAATAAAACAAGGCTCTGAGTAGCTATTTTAGTAACTAATTTTTAAGGAATTTTCTTCAAATCTGTGAAATGGGAATTGCTGCCACTGGACAGATATTGATAAAAATCCACATTTTTTTTTTCTTTTTTTTCAAGGAGTTTTGAAACAACCTAAGCATTCTATATTAAATTTTTCATAAGTAGAACATTTTGGTTTGCTTTTGAAACTGATTTTGACTCAGAAATTTTACTTACTTACTTTAATAATTCAAAATCAGAATGTAATTTCTGAGCTGGTGTGTTAAAAGTTAGATAATTGGGTCATGAAAACTTTTGACATTTTGACTGTTGATGTGAAAAATGTTTGATAACTCTCATACAATGAGGTCTTGTTTCAACCTAGTTATAGCAAAAATCTCAGCCCTTTCTCAAAAGATTTTGCTGTTTGTAGCACAAAATAAATTGCATAGAGGAAAGGAAGCACCAACTCTTCTTCCAGCTAGTAGTTACGGGATTTTAGCACTAAAGCAAAAATGAAAATTTGCTGAAATCTTTCACTTCTTCTTCAGCTGAATAATATCAGACCTAGAAATTGTAAATTCCAGCCTTTGTGTTACCTCTGACTCCTCTGAAAGGCTACGGATTGTCTTTCCTAGATTTGACTAATAAATGTAACTTTGTCTTTTATGTGATTGTATCCAAAGCCTTGAAGTTTATGAGAAAACTTCTCTTGTGTGAACTCTGGATCTAAGTGTCCTAATGTACTACAGTTCCTTTAAAGCATCTGCAGGAGCTGATAACATGTAAAACTTCTCCCACCAAGTTCTTTCTTTACATTTGTGATCATTTCAGTTCTATTTTGTCACTCTTGGTATAAAAAACAAGATAAAAATATCATTTTAAAAAACAATTTTCAGGGTTTGCTACAAGAACAAAACAACTTGTGCCTTCCCATTCCTGAACATGCTTTTTATTACTGCACTTTCAAAATGACTGTTCATGCTGTCCAGCACTTACAGTAAATCTGTGTCAGTCCATAGGCTCGGCAGAAGCTTCTATTTGACCTGTCCTCGCAGATCCAGCCTGCTACTGACAGTGACCCTCCTGGTAAACCAGCATGAATTTGCAGACTAAGATTTCTGTAGCTATAGCATATAAATTGTGAGAATGACAAGGTTAATTACATTGCCAGGAGACTGTATTCTGTAATGCAGACCTGAATCAAAGGACAGACTTTAAATATACCAAATAAGTTCAACAGATTGGATACATTTAACTGCAGATCTAATTAGTGGAATTCTGTGAAAATGGGAATCAACAAGGTGTTGGTCCTGCGATATGTCCTTAAAATTAAAGGCATGCCAGAGTTGTTCATTCTGATTTAAAAGTCAAGTGGATTTTGACCGTTATTAAATACATTCAGCAGCATAGCCTCGATTTTAAGAATAATTGTGAAATATACATGTTTTAAAATTATTTGTCTGTGATTTTTTATAAATATGCCTTAAAAAAAGAAAAAGGAAAAGTATTTTAACTCATGCCCTTTTGAGAAGGGCTGTTATGGTTGCCAGGCAGCTGAAAGATAGCGGTCTGCTCTCAGGGAGGTCAGAGTTGCTCTTTTTATTGGTGAAGACTGGAAGTCAGAGGTGTCAGCCTGCTTGGAAGTGTAAATGCAAGCCCAAGTATCTGGCTGTGCTCCAAGAGTGGTGCCAAACTCCTTGTTAGCTGAATGTATTATGGCATTTGTATTTTATGATTAGCAGCCCAGCTCCAAACACAAGGATGTGTGGTAAGTCACGGCATTCTGCTCTACGACCATAAGTGAGCGTCTTGTTGAGAGGCACAAATCCTCCCTAACGGCTGATAGCCATCTTGCTCATAATGTGCTTCAGAAAACAAGCAGCACAAGGAAGGTATTTTCTTTTTGCCAATCCCTTCAAAGTGGAACAGATCTGCAAAACAGAGCACAGATGGCAGCAGAATAGTGGCTTAGATGCAAAGCATCTATTGAGGAAAGTGGTACTTTTCCATCTATGGAATCTTCTTTTCTTGATGTATTTTGTTTTGGAGACACACTTTAAATGTATGACAAATATCAGAAAGTGACAATTATAGTGGAGAAAATCAAGATTATAACAATCTAGAATGAAAGGCATAAAAACAGTTTATCTAGACACATATATATTTTTAAACATCTGCAGTAATTTCTCACCAACAGTTTCTTAGTTCACATTTTCTAATTAACACCAAATAGGAGCTTTGGAGAAACTAACACAACAACATAGGTAGAACTCTTTAAAATTTTATAACTAAATAACTGTGCAACATTAAATTATTCTGCCCTTTTTTCAGACACTAAGGGAAGTCTAGATACATGACAGATTACATACTGAAATTTCAAATAATACTGGATTGTAATTTCATGACAATATTTGGTATGGCATCGAAAAAATGCATTAAAAAAACATCTTAAGTGTTGTATTCTACTGGTGATTTTAAAGTAGGTCTCATATCTCACAGTTGTTGAATCCAGTATTTTTAAGACTGCATGAGTTGGGTGGGACCTGGTTTTCATTATATCACCCATGTGCAGGTGCACAGCAATTCTGAATCTTTTGGAAATTGTAATCCAAGCCTGTATTTTAAGAGGAGGCTCCTCCTTGCATCGAAGTCAAAACCAAGAATGCTGTTATTCTTTGTGGGCTTAAGCTTTTTGGTTTGCTCTTTTTTCCTAATTAATTTGTTTTGCTAGCTGCATTTAAAGTTAGAAGAAAGCAAAAAGCAGATGAAAGCTTTCAGGCTCCCAAGTAGCTCTCCTGTCAATGCAGATAGCCCCTTGGCTCTTCGTAGGGTGCTGGCAGGAGATGAAAAGGGGAGCACGGAATCACACACCCAAGAATGGCTGAGGTGGAAAGGCACTTCTGGAGATTATCTGGTCCATCCCCCACTGCTCAGAGCAGAGTCGCCCTAAGCAGGTTTCTCAGGCTATGTCCAGTTGGGTTTTGAGTTTCTGAGGGGACAGAGACTTCACAAACTCCCTGGTCAACCTCTTCCAGTGTTTGACTACCCTCACAGTAAAGATATTTTTTCTTATGTTTAAGTGGAATTTCCTTTTCTCAGTTTGTGTCCATTGTATCTCATGTTGTCACTGGGCACCACCAAGAAAAGTCTGGCTTCACCTTCTTTATTTACCCTCCCAAATCACCCACCCAGGTTAGTTGGGCTGTCTCCAAAAATTATTTGTGAATAACCACCTCTAAAACCACGTCACAGTTGGAGTTCAAGCTGGATGCTCTGAACTGATTGCATGGAGCAATCTCCTGTCATTATGTTCATGAGCAGAGAGCCCATGGTGGCATGTTTCATTGCTGGAGCACTTCGCTTAGGTGCCTGAAGATGATATAAATACTCACTGCGATGTCAAGACTGCTTGCTACCACAGATGGGGAAAATGAAACTAGCCACCTTCACATCATTTTAGAAGCATTACTCTTGTAAGCAAAGGTGCTTTGAGACACCATGTGCTGTGGGTGACTCCATATGCTATGGGTGAAGTCCCTCCTTAAT
This sequence comes from Columba livia, assembly GCF_036013475.1. Classification (NCBI taxonomy): domain Eukaryota; kingdom Metazoa; phylum Chordata; class Aves; order Columbiformes; family Columbidae; genus Columba; species Columba livia. Next base: position 27,020,266 of record NC_088603.1, read on the forward strand.
TTCTGGTTTATCCGTTTACTAACAGTCTGTGCTCTCCTTAATGGGATTGACCTTTGATCTCTGAAAACCTCAGCACAGCTTAATCGGTGGAGTCATGGCACACTCCTTCACTGTATTTTAGGGTTAGGAGGGCATAGCTATTTCTCACACAAAGGGCTGTTTTAGGACATTGGTGTTGCTGCAAGGGAAGATACTGGTTTGGGACCTGTCAGATCTAATGGTCTTTCATTAGGAACACATATGGAAATCTCAGTTCAGCGGATACCTTGGGACTCAGTACACTGTCAGTGTGGTTTTCTCCTGGTCTGGAAAGCACAACAACTCTTGGTGACAGGAGATGCCAGAAGATGGTGTTTGCTTTCCTCCAGTTCTGCTTGAAGGTGTGATTTGCACTGCTGCAGAGATTCCTGCCCTGCAGGAGGCCCCTGAGAAGTGCAGGGTTTGCTGTTGTTCTGTGAGTAGCCTTTTTCAAAAGCATGGATTTTCAAGCCTGGTTGTTCGTGACCTGGGAAGGGAGAGTGGGAAGAGAAAAGAAGTCATGCAGAACACATGTTCTGCAGCATCAGCAACAGATGAGGGAGGATTTGATTTGTAGTATCAGGGAAGCAGTCAGAACGAAGTTGTCAGCATGTTGCACACTGGCTGGATGAAAAGTGTTGGACTGGGGCACTTACGAGGGCCAAGTTGTACTGCAATATGACCATGATTCCAGATATTAAATATCATTTTATGACGGTGATTTAGTAAGAATATGTATTGGTGCTAATGCCTCACATGTTTCATATACTATGCCTGAGGCCAGAATCAAAGTTGCTTAATTTAGCTGAGAAGTTCGCATGGATTCCAGACGGTTTCAGATGACAGACTCCATGCTTCATTAATGCATTCTGAGGTTAGGAACTCTCCAAAAGAGTATGAATATTTTTTTTTTTAATTTATTTTTAGTTTATTTATTTTAGTCTTTTGCACATTCATAATCTACATAATTGACATTATGCAATCAGAATAAAATCTTCTGGAAGATTCCACAGGTCATCGTAACAGATGGCGGAGTGCCTGGTTTTCCATGGTAGTAATAATACAGAAAAGGGAATGTTTCTGTTCAAATTCCTTTCACCTCCCAGCTAAAATTTTGCGATGGTCTCTGTCCTCTTAAAACTGTGCTCTGAGGATCTCCCTGATGCTTTGAACATGAATTCAGAATACAAAAGCGTAACAAGTTGCTTTACTATCCAATCCTTTAATAAATGAACGACAGCTGGGTCTCTTCCTTCTATTTATTTCTTTCTACAGGTTATTCCCCTACTGATGGGGGAAAAAGAAGATGCATTGTATCAAAATTATCTGGTCCTTTTTCAGTATTAAGAGCCAAAACAGCACCCACGTTAATATTGTCCTAAATTCAAGAATAGATTATTGACATCATAATACAGAGCAAATCGGAATACTAAAATATGACTATCTAAAGGAAGAGAGTCAAAGCAATTCAGTGTAAAGAGAGGTTATAACACTTGTACCTTGCCTACTTAGTGCAAGATCTAAAAGCCCTCATTCCCTTCATGCTGCTTTAGAACAATCTGTTATTTGATAATAGTTACAGCTTTTTATCCTGCAATCAGCCAAGGGCAGCGGTTGTGCACCAGACTTGTAAAAGAAAGATTGATAGCAGGGCTATTGTTTGTCACTGTGTGGGAGACTTATATAGCAACCAGCTTTGAAACAATGTTGGGTAGTTCTGATTAAAATAGTGTCTGTGCTGTCTGTGTGGTGGGAATGGTCTGATCTGGCTTAGTCCTGACCAGGCTGCTTATGCTGGGTGCGTTTCCAGGGCCCCTTCCCATGCCCTGTGTCCCTGCAGGAGGAGGCTCAGCTCTGATGGTCTGCAGGAGCTTTGTGGAAAGCACAAGTGAGCACTGCTTTCCCCCGCTTGGTCTAATGCTTGTCTCCTTTCCCAATAAAAATGTTAAGGTGAAATTTTTGTACCTGTTCTCCATAGATCTGTGCCAAAATCCATTTAATCCATTTAGAGGGATATTCACGATCTTGTGCTCTGAAAGGGTCCAGAGTGGGAGCACCTCTGCCTGAGTGCTGACCTACTGATCAAGCCGTTCTCTAGCCCATGCATTTGGCTTTGGGCTCTGTAACATTACTCCCTCTGACCCTGTCTTTGAGTGACTGGAAGTCTCAAAGCTAATTTCAGTTTTCTTTTATGAAGAAGGAGGGAAAGGAAAGGGGAAAGGAAAGGGGAAAGGAAAGGGGAAGGGAAAGGGGAAGGGAAAGGGGAAAGGAAAGGGGAAAGGAAAGAGGAGTGGAGAGGAGAGGAGAGGAGAGGAGAGGAGAGGAGAGGAGAGGAGAGGAGAGGAGAGGAGAGGAGAGGAGAGGAGAGGAGAGGAGAGGAGAGGAGAGGAGAGGAGAGGAGAGGAGAGGAGAGGAAAAGGACCAATGGCACCTAATCCTTTTCTTCATGAAGAAATCTCTGGAGAAAGAACTCACGTGCCAAAATTGAAAAGGATTGGCACTGCTTTTTCACTGAGATCCAATGGCATTTCACAATCCCCCCTGAGAACTGTCCACAGGAGAACAAGCATAATGGTGATGCTCATCCAAATGGTCAAGGAATGTCATACGCTATGTCTACTCATCACAAACAGATTAGCTTTAATTTCCTGGTCTGGATGACAGAACAGGCTATTCAACATTGTCTTTTGGGTTGCTAATCCTCAAAGAATCTTTTTCTGTGTTATTGCCATGGAAACTGGCTAAATTGCAGGTCCAGATTACATCTTTACTGTTCACTCACTTTCATTTTGATCTGCAGACATTCTTCAGGTGCCAGGAAGAGGAAAAGGAGAAATCAATATTGTTTCTTGAAACATCTAGTCACTCCCTGTGTACTCCAGCCTCCCTTCTGTGAGCACAGCCACTTGCATTTTGTGTCTCCTAGGGCAAGAGACTTAGAACCAGAAGATCTGCTACCTGCAACCTCATCTGCTGCAGTAACATTGCTCAGCCAAGCTTGAGAAGACAACACAGCAGATTTCTCCCTTATCTATTTTTCAAGACATTGCAAGTGGTAACACAACAATGCAAAGAGAATAATTACCATTTGGAGCACAAATCTAGGAAATGTTTTGCAGATGCACTAAACCAGTTGAAAACAGTTGTAATCAGGAGTCAAAGAGAGCTGCTATTAAAAGTATGCATCAATATCAAGACTGATGAAGTCTCTGTGTCAGAATCCAGATAATTAAATACTTAAGGCAAGAACGTGTCTCCACTACATGTAGGGTCTGCATGTAACAAATGATGGTCTGAACCATAGATGTTGCTGTTCTCATGTTTTGGGGATTTGAGTTTTGTCTTGAGCATGGGAGATCTCGAAACTTATTTTGTTTAGGCATTCAGCTGAGTACAAGGTGAAAGTGCCCTCTCTTGTAACTTGGTCTGGATTCTTGGAGGTGGAGTGTAGGGGCTGTACCTCTTTAGACACCTGTTGCAAGCTCTTGCTTTCATCAGATGATAATAGAGATGATAACAGAGTTCTTTCTGATGGAATAGTCTTTATCCCTTGAAAAATTTTGTAGGTTTGAAAGTGGATGTTGGGGGGGGGCGTCAGGGCAGAAAAACGAAATGGGTTATATATGTTTTCTTGTCAGTGTTTGGAAAACCTGGATATGCATGTATAAGTAGCCCCTAGGCAGCTATTAGATTAGAACCTGGCATTTACATAGCAAGCCCTAATATATGCTGCTGATCTTGGTGACATTATAAGAGTCATTTTCACACAGATACCATTTTTAATGGAGTATCTGTAATGCATTGTTCACTGATGCCTTTGCTTTGCATCACACATTCAGATTCTTATGTCTACTTTCCTTTCCACTGTACTTGAGCTACAGTCAAGTTACAAGGAAAAAATCTGCATTGGTGAGGCCACACCTGGAGTATTGTGGTAAAGATATTGAAGTGCTGGAGTGGGTCCAGAAAAAAGCAACAATATTGGTGAAGGGACTTGAACACAAGACCTATGGGGAGAGGCTGAGGGAGCTGGGGTTGTTTAGTCTAGAGAAGAGGAGGCTTAGAGGTGACCTCATCACTCTCTATAACTACTTGAAGGGAAGTTATAGCCAGGTGGGGATTGGTCTCTTCTCCCAGGCAGTTAGCAATAGGACAAGGGGGCATGGGCTTAAACTCTGCCAGGGGAAATTTAGGCTGGATATTAGAAAGAAATTATTTACAGAGAGAGTGATCAGGCATTGGAATGGCCTGCCCAGGGAGGTGGTGGACTCACCATCCCTGGAGGTTTTTAAACTGAGATTGGACATGGCACTTAGTGCCATGATCTAGTAGATGGACTGGAGTTGGACCAAGGGTTGGACTTGATGATCTCTGAGGTCTTTTCCAACCCAGTCGATTCTGTGATTCTGTGATCTGTTCTTTATTACTCTAGTGTTTTGTCTCTGACCCCTTTGTAATGCAGTTTCATTTTGGAGAATTCTTTCTGTATCAGTGTAAAGTCTTTCATGCCAATATACATCACTAGGGATCATAAGAAGTTTAGGGGAATAAGTGCCTTTTTGTTGCATGGAAAAGCACTTTTGCATTACAATTCTTCATTCTTTTTGTACATACAGGGTGTTGAGATTTATTCTGTTTCACTCTGACATGAGAGGGTGCACCCCATGCCCTTGTCTGTCTCTCCAGAGAATGAGTTAATGTTGGTAATAGAATGGGTAAGTTATACTAAGTGCAGGAGGTAGCATAATTATATGGCTTTAGGAGATGTATTTTAACCTAATTCAATAACTTGTTGGTTTATGAGTGATTCATTGGCAGAGGTTGCTATTGTTGCAGAAAGGCTGGTGTAAATTGAGCATGGCTGGTTTTGGCTGGGTCTGGTAATATCATGTTCTCTGTATCCTCGAAACTTGTAGTCAGGAGAAATGAGAGGAGTTTTTAATTTTGAGGACTATAATTATCCAGTGTGTCTACATGACTTGCTTGCTTTAATGAAGGAATGCTCTCCTTTTCTTCAGCCTCTGCTAGTGAGAACAATGCATAATCTAGAGTTCATACTACAGGAAAAGGTGTTCAGGAGCCAAACTTGATTCCTGATTCTGTCACGGATTCTGGCTGTTTTCTTGCATGTGAGATCTCTGGAGGCATTTAAAAGGCATTTAGATGAGGTTCTTAGGGATGTGGTTTAGTGCTAGAGTTAGGTTATTGTTGGACTCGATGATCCTGAGGGTCTTTTCTAACTGAAATGATTCTATGAGATGTATTTTCCCAAAGGAGAAAAAATAAAGTAAAATAAAGTGCCAGGGAACGAGTGGGCACTTTTGATATTGTTGGCCTCAATATGTCAATTTTTGTCTTTCTGAATTGGATGAATGTAAGTATTTCACAGGGCTTCAGAAAGGCCCTTTGAGTGTTTGCAAAGTGTTTTAGAGATGGTAGCATGGCAAGTTGCACTGCAAAGCAAAGGAACATCACTTTTGCAAAGCAAAGCAAAGGAACATCACTTCAGACCATACCTCTGGAGCATTTGGACTTTTGGCAACATTGCCCCATGACAGCAGTCCATTAAGAGACTGTCATAGCTCTGATTTTCCCAGATGTTTCGTTCCCCCCTTCCCCAGAAATTTTATCTGGAGGAAAAGAAGAAGAATTTGTTTATTTGTCCAAGAAGCCCCCAGAATACATCAGAGCTCGTGTCATTGTGCCCTTTGTTGGCATAGGCACTGTGTGATGTTCGTGCCCAGAGCACTGATTACAGGATGGGTGACCATCAGTCTTAGGAGTGTGTGAAGGGCTCGGCTCTTCAGTGGAGTTCATGGCAAGTGCTCAGTCTGCCTTATAAAAACATGATGACAATAAATTGCGCCTGCACATTTTACTGATTATTGTGAATGCATCAACCATAGTTAAAGAGTTAGAAATCTTTCAGAAAAAGAAAAAAATGTTTCATTAACCAGTATCTGAAAGGAAATCCAGCTTCTTCCCTTTGTTTACCAATAATATGTAATTTGAATAAGTTGCCTGCCCTGTCACAGTTTGACATACAAACCTTGTTTGACGTACTATGGCTGTCCCTTGCACTTGGAGGTTGAATGTACTACATAGAGCATGTAACTAATGAGATGGGGTTTTGTTCATCCTTTCAGTTAATTCTGTGTGTTCTTTTTCCCCCCCCTCCCTTTGTGCTGCACGGCTGATTACCACCCTAGGACCTTGCAATGGGACACAGACCCCTCAGTGCTGCAGCTCCAGTCTGACTCTGAACTTGGGTATATGTCAGCTCTTTTTGTTATTTGTTTATCATTTATTTGCAAGAATTATGTTGAAAATGCTTTCCAGTTGAGCTGGTTTTATATAATTTCCTTTGCTTTGTTGACTCAAAAAGACCATAATTTAAGTTTCCTTTTATTTAGTTTCATCAATAAGAAGCTTCAGCAAAGCCATCTTTGTGGAAAAACAAAACGAACCCAAAAACTATTTAGAGAAGCTTGTGAAAAGATAAGCTGCTACTTCTGTTGCCTGAAACACAATACAAATAACAATTTCATTACAGATGAAATGTTATTATTGTGGCACTTAAATGTGCATGTACAGTTACATTGTTCTTGTTTGTACCTATTGATTCAGACTTTTCTCTCTGAATCATTTGCAAGGTACTTTTTCTCCTCCTTCCTGCCTGCAATAGTTACGCTGTTTCCACATGCAGTAACCATTTCCCCTTTTTCCTTAGGAGCTGTGTATGTGCTTCTAATTGTGCACTTAGATGTGATCATAGTCCAAGAGGAATTGCCATCTTAGTTGAGTTCAGGCTAATCAAGCATTTTAAAAATTATTCTAGAGCTAAAATTAGTATTGTCTGGTTTGGGATAGAACTACTCTACCCCAAGCATCTAAAAAAATTAGTTAATTTAAATAATTTAGAAATACCTACCTGCAGAGATATTTAGGATAAACTGTTTCTCTAAAAAAGGATACATAGCAGTCCCTCAGGTTCTTGAGAACTTGAGTTGTAGGCAAAACCAAATCTCTATGTTGAAGAAATTGCTCTGCCTTTGAACTTATGGCCTTACCTGTCTGGGTCTCCAGGCAAGTGTCTTATGCTTTTACTAGTCCACATGAAATTCATTCACCATTCTATAAGAAAAACAACCATTTCCCTTTGACTCCTCATTAACAGTGCTCCCAGCTGCAGTTAGGGATGTTAGGGCTGTTCACCAGGAGAGATCAGGAGGAGTGGATAGTCTCCAGAGAGCTTTCTAAACAGGGTTTATCCACATCCAGAACTGTTAAGAATGTTTGTAATTTCCACCTGAGTGTGGCTTCAAATAGATCCAGCTTCTACAATTTTGCCTGGACCATGCCAAAAAGGTAGAGTTTTTTGGTTTAATATACAGAAGTTTTAGAAATCTCAGCTATCCTTTCCCAGGAGTTTGGATTAAAAGATGAGCACTGCTGGGAGCAGGGTTCCTCAAATAGCTGTGCAAGGCAAGTTCCTTTGTTTGACTTGAGAAAAGATAGCTCAGTGTATAGCCCCAAGACTTCGATCTTTTATGAGCAGTCAGTGCAAACACAGAAAAGAAGCACACCAAAGAGTAAATCCACAGGTATGCTCTGTAATGGAAGTCCTGCTGCTTTTGAAAGAAAACTGTCTTCAAAACCAAGGTAGAGTCAGAGAGAGGACCAGACTTTCCTCTGGTGCCATGAGACTAGGTAAAAACCAAACAAACAAAAAACCCCACGAAAACCAAACCACAATTAAAAAAAAAAAAATGTTCTGCAGTCAGCAATTTAATTCTGTGTGTAGCGAAACACTTCTAGCACAGACATCTTTCTTGTGGCACCTACAGACAGAGAAATAAATTTTAATGCATGAGCTTTAGTCACTGTCCTCCTACTGGCATCCCATAAGCAGTTTTGAAAGGAATCCTTCAAAGCTTTTGTGCTCTCTAAGATGAATATTCAGTGAACTGTAAATTATAAGAATTATGTGAGCACCTCAGATGAAAAATGGGAATGGGAAAGCAATAGGCTGTTTAGTGCTGCTCTAAAAAGAACTAGAGTCTAGAACATTACAGTCCATATTTAGCATAGTCCAGACACTGAAAGGATGCTCCAGTTGTCCCTAAGGGCTTCGGGTCAAGGGCTAGGCCAGCTTTTAGTTACATAAGAACCATGACAGGTTGCTTAATAGGGACAGAAAAGAACTAAGAGGCCATGATCCTCCCTGTTTTCACCAGTACTTACCAGGATATGGGTGACACTAGATGTTTGTACAAGCATCAGCAATTCCAGAATTAGAAATGTTTTAAGTAAAAAATTCCACACATTCTCTCAGCACAAGGCTCTGGGATGGTTAGCAGTCTACAAAGAGGTTAACTCAACTACCAGTTGTATCCAGCTCTCCATTTGAATCAATGTTCCCCATCCTCAGCAGCCGAGGAGTTATGCATGACCTCATGTGGAACTGTTGTTAGAATTAGGTGAGGTTCTAATTAGCCTGGATTAGACACATAATTAGAGATTTTACTTAACCAAGACCACAGTCAAGAAGCTCTTTCAATGCAGAAGGCTTAAGAATCTCAGTAAATGGAACCAGCAGCCTGGGGCAACAGGGGACTGGTTACACAGGGAAGTCTAACTGACCAAGTAGGCAACAGAGATTGCACATCTGGTGCTGAAAGAGGGAAAAGCAATTGAGATTTTGCTGGGGTGAGATATTTATTAAAGCTTGAATTCACACAAACCCTCAGTTAAAGAAGCTACAAAAATGTAATGCTGCTAAAACTTCAGTTAGCTGAAGTATATCACAAACTGCAGAAGTACTTCTGTCCCTGGTAACGGCACAGAAGTTTTTCTGAAGGATTTTCAGACAGTCATAGCTTTAGTTCATATTGCCAAAGTCACAAATGGTTGTAAGGAGGGAGACTTGTTTATTTTTCCTTTTTGAAAAGGAAAAAGACTCAGAGCTGTAACAACTATTTTCCTGCTCTAGTGGTTTGTTATATGATAGGGCTAATTCCTACTAATTACCTGCTGAATCTGATTGCGTTAAGCTTAATAACAACTCAGCTGGTAAGACAGATTAGAAAAATATATAGCTGATGTAGTATGAACCACATGAAGAGTTCAGTAGGTGTCATCCAATGATAACAATTTCTCTTTGAGACTCCCATTTCCTTTCAGACATCAATCTTAATTGAATACCTAAACCTCTGTAAATGAATTAGATCAAAACCCCACTGGCCTCTGTTCTTCTGACAATCTTGAAAATGGAGGAGATATGGATAATGTGTATGAATTTTCTGCTTTTTCAGATTTCTCTCTGTAATGATATGGCAGTTCAGAAACATCATGTCCATTAATTTATTTCCCATAAATGCAAAAGTGTGCTTGCTCTTATTCATCTAGTTAACTGGATTTATGTGGTTGATTTGCATATTATTTTCTCTGCTGAAAGCTGGCATTTTTTCCAGTAAAACACTTGAAAGTAACTGTTTGTTTATTCTTCCCTCCCTACAGACAGTCAAATAATATTCAAGAAATAAATTGAGTTTTTTTCCTCTCACTGTTGAGTGAACTGTGTATGACTAACACTGTTAATGACCACGTGCAGCTGTCTCTCTTCCTTTTCTCTCACTCATTTACAGTTAGTTGGCTTTACTGATTTATTTCATGTGGTTTGTTTAAAGTTAGAGAAGTAGTAGAAGAAGAAGGCTATACTTGCCATGTTCCAGCTGTGTCTCAGAGCTCCCCTCCAACCCTTGCATTAGGACTCTACTAATCATAAACCTACATCAGTTCCACTACTAATGACACCGGTAGAAGGGAAAATCTCCTTTATAGAAATTACCTACCTTGCCAGTTAAAGGCTCTATTATTGCTCTCAGGTGAACATCTGACAGTTCTAATCCAGCCTGGTTTATACCCACCATACCCTTTCCAGTATTGTGTATCTCAGGCTGAGGATTAACTCTGAGCAGGCAGAACATTGCAGTAATGATGATATGAAAGAGAATCTTGTTGCATGTTACAAGGGGCAAAATCTGGTCATTTCTCTCTCCCATTTACAGTCCTTCTCAGCAGCATGATCTAGAGGTTCAGTAACTGTACTTTATTATGGCAAATGGTTCCCAGGTCATTTTTCTTCACTGCAATTAGGTACTTCTCATGCACAGTGTATTGTGTTTTATCTTAGCAAACACTGAAGTATTTTTTTTACCCTATTCATAAAAGCAAACACTCTTGTTCTTGCTTCTGATTTACATTTAACACAACTAACCTTTTGATGTCATGTATTCCATCTTAGACGCAGACTGCACAAACTAGGGGTGTCAAAGATTACCCAGGTTGATTTCTTACCTCGGGAGGTGGTATCATACTCCAAGGAGACACAGACACCTCTTGCCACGCATCAATCTGAAGGTAAGACTGTTATTACTTTTTTCAAAAAAAACCCATTTTCGTAGAAAATAAGTATTTGAGTAAGAGTTAAAGAATGTAAGAAAAATAATAGTAAATCATAATATAGCTACCTCTCACATATTTTCTGCAAGCCAGGTATTGTTTGTGTGATTAATGACTGTTCTGGTGAGAATAATTATAATAATGACTTTAAATTCGGGTGGAGCCGAACTACTTCTGCCTTACAATGGGCTGTGCTTAGATAACAGTATAATGAGAGCATATTTTCAAATAAATCATTACAAATATAATTAAAATGGTGCTTTATTCATTTTTTCTTGGTTTCTCAAGGAAGTTATTCATTCTGTGCTTTGTAAAGAGGCAATGATGGGAAGTTGCCCTCAGATATTTGGTCAGTGTAATTGTGTCCCCCTCCAGTACATGAATCTTAGGAGAAGTTACAGTTTAGTTTTGTGTGCTGAAAAAGGAGGTTTACATATTTGATGTGGACAGTCCTGCTTTCTCTCTGCTGACAGATACATATCTGCATTCATGGAACTCTTTCTTTGCTGCTTGGCTTTCCTGTTGACAAGTAAACATGTGGAGTAGTTAGTAGGGGAGTGCTGATCTGTCTGTTCCTTAGACTACACACTTGCCAGTGTTGTACTGCAGAACACTGATTGCAGGTCAGTTGAAACCATTTAAACTGAATGCAAAAATGTACTTTAGCCTGATGTAATTTTCACACTATAACAAAGCAGGTAGGAGAAATACTGAAGGCAGCCTTGACTCTATTTTTTGCTGTTAACAATGAAGGATGAAGAAAAGTTCAACAATTAGGTGCTTTCCTGCAGTAGATAGTGTAGAACCCCACCAGGCTCCATAGAGAAGAAGATTCATGTATGTTGCAAAAGTTGTACAACAAAATCTGTCTAAACATAACTTACTGTCAAGGAAGATACAGTGATAAACATAGCTAGCTTTTTTTCTGCAAATGGGTTACCAGGTCTGCCTTCTGCTTTTGTAAAAACCAGAAATGAAAACTGCTGAGCTAGATACTCACATTCTGCTTTCCCAGACCACAACTTTACTCCAGTCATCTCTTGACTGAAATAACACCTTCAAGCATACACAACCCTGTTGCTTGGATGCTGCTTCTTGGGTAGCATGTCCTGACAGCTTTGCCTTCTCAGAGGGAGAGGCTGCCTCAGAAGCCTCCCTGATTCAACCCAGATAACCTCTGCTCGCCTCTCTGAGAACTGCTGAAGCTTTGAGAAGATGGGGTTTACCCCCAAGGCCTTGCCTTCCTGGCTTGAGACCAGTAGGTGCTCAACCCTGTGGCATTATCCTGGAGTCATTGTTATATCAGATGGAGATGATGCCCTTCCTCCCTGACACAGGGCCTCTATTCACTGTAAGAGCATATGGATACAGGGAGTTGAAGACACAGCTTTGATGTGTTCACCTCTCTCAGTCCTGCAACTCCAGCACTCAGTAGCTGACATGCCTTTCTAAACAGGCCAACCTCTCTTGAGGAAGCAACTTCTTCCAATAAGTTCTTCTTTTTCCGAGGAGCTCTTCAGCTGTTACAAAATCCTTTTCTTGAGTAGACAAGAGGACAGTCACCTACCTTTCAAGGAAAACAAAAAGAAAACAAACAAACAAAAAATCCCAAACACCAACAAAAACCCCAAACAACCAAAACCAACAGTGTGCTGCTGTGGAGCCTGGCAGTCAGGACAGCAAGCACAGAGGGCAGTGTGGCTTGTCTTGGTTCTCTCTGGTTCCTTACTTGGATGAAAGAAGATAAGTGCAAACATAAAAAGTGGTGGACTTTAAACTGCCCAGGCCAAACCTGTGATGGGAAATGTCAAATGGTGATAAGTGGTTTTGGTGACTGGATTTATTACCTTTCATATTCTCTGTGTCATCACAGTCAAGGAAAAACATCAACAAAAGTGAAATTTTAATACTTAAACACAGAGAAAATATCACTCGATCGCTTGTCTCAGATTTGTGGTGAAGGGAAAGTTTAACTTACACTTCCTTTCAAATCTGCTGCTGGGAATTCTCTGCACATAACTGGGACATGAATATGGCCCTGCATCAGTAAAGGAGAGCCAGGAAGCTTTGGTTATTTCATTGAAATGGTATTTAATTGGAAACTCTCTAGGGGGTAAATAAGCTCTGTGATTTTCGTCTCCCAGGTCTGATGGAAATGACTTCTCAGGTTTTCAGTCTCCCAAGTCTCTTTGTGAATGCTGAGCCCTTCACGCTGTCACTCGAAACATGAACAGCAAACAGAGGGAATTCCTCAGGCGAGCAGTTTTGAGAAGTCTCTATGCTGTTCCTATGCATTCGTGTGATAAAATATAGCCATTATCTTTTCAAGATAGATTATTCAGCCATTACTATGGTTATGTGCTCGGTTATTCAGTGTCTGAAGCTTTAGAGTTTGAGAAAAGGAAAAAGGAAACCACTTATTTACTTAGATAAGTCTGACTTCAGCTTTCAGAATTCACTCTTTCACTGCCTGCCTTGGACACTGGAAATGTCAAAATGTGGAATTTTACGATGAGATTGTCACATGTTTGCTTCTGGTTTGGAAGACGACTAATGAGGGTACAGCTGGATGGAAAGACCTCTCCTATATGATTAAGCCACTGAAAGAGGACTTTGAATCCATTCAAAGTTCTGCAGCTTTTTTGAAATGTCAGTGTCAGGTTTTCTGCACGTTGCGTCTCTAGAAAGAAAGTCTGAGGTACCTTAGACCTACTGCTGTTCTGGAGTTCAGTGAATGTAGGCCTTTGTGGTAATGGCTATTCCCCACCAATCCTTGTAAAACTGGTAAAAGTAGACCTTCATTGTGGTAAGTACAGTGTGGTGCCAGAGAGCCAGATGCTATGAGAACTGAAGTCTCAGCTTGTCAGCTGCTAATTTTAGAAGAAATAATGTGGCATTATTCCTCACTGTATAGAAACAGATTAACTCCTCTTTTCAGAAAAGGTAAATCACTTTATTTCAGAGGAATAATGACATGTCATTTCCCCCACCCACTCTATTATTTAGGGAGATGTGTATATGCATCATTCAACCCTTTGATCACAAGTACCTAATTCTTTTGCTTTATTTAGGTCACAGTAAGCTTCAGCCTTTTCTATTCTTCCTTGTAGGATGACTTCAAAAACACCCAGATCTTGGCTCTGGAGCCTAAGAAAAAAAGTGCTCTTTACTTTTCCCCTCCTCCTTCTATAATTGGACTTGAATTTAGGTATTCATAGGCATTGAGAGACATTTCACTTGTGCTGCTTTTTCCATTCTGGAGTTGATTAAGACCTAGACTATGCCAAATGTTTTCTGAGAGGTCTCTGTGACACATTCGTTCACAGTACAGAGACTGTCACATTGCCCCAGAATGGCAGCCCCACATAGCCTGGGATGGTTGGACCCTCCAAAGCACTGCAGTGCTGCCCTTTGCTGAAGGTACACCTAGGAGAAAGCAGGAACAGGAAAGCCATGCCCTGACCTCTGCCAGGGTGGATCCCACACTGCTGTACAGTAGTGCAAGGAGGTCTATATGTCTGCCTACAAGCTGCCTTTGCAGATAGGAAAACAGCTCATACATTCAACTCTGCTGGCTGCCCACCTCAGCTCCAGCTCACTGTTCTCCTGCTCTCCAATGGGCCAGAAGGTAAAATCTCGGTGAGGGAAACATCACACTGTACCTGCACTGAGAAGGGAGATCATCCTCTGGGAGAAGGGAGATCTGTCTTCCCTCAAAACCAAAGGGGGCAGCAAGAAGGTGAAGGTCTCTGAGCTCATTGGCTTTGCTGACCAGTGTCAGGGATGTTGTTATTCCTCTTCTGTGAAGCACAAACTACTTCTTCATCAATAAAATGAGATATTACAGTTTTTCTGGCTTACCAGACTGTCACTGCAAATAGGTTAGTTTGAAATGCATTTCTGAAAAAGTAGATCCTGTATACAGGGGAAGAAGATCTGACTTTCTAGAACAATGGAGGTCCTGTGTACTTCATCTCTTTATAATCTTCAAAAGATAGTTGTTCATGTGGGGAAAACAAATATGTTGTCATACTCACCTCCTGAGCAGGATGATCTTATCCTACATCTCAAACGTTCACCCAGTTCTGGTAAAGAAAGCAATTCAGGCCCATGCTCCATCTGCTTATCTGCTGTACTCAACTAATGAGGATGTTTTGACTGTTAGGCAAAGAGGAAAAATAAGCCCTCTACTCCATTTGGAAGTGAACTGGAATGAAGTGCAAAACAGAGGTGAAACTCCAGAAGCTTGGTTGGGTTCTGCATCTCTCTGACACTGTAATTCTCTGACCTAATGTTCCTGAAAGATATCCTTTTTAAAACACTGAGGGAGGAGAGTTCTGCTCACAGTCTAAGACTTTTGAGGCCAAGATATGTGAGTTTAGGTATTTGTTTGTGATACCAAATGTAAGTGACTACTGTAGGGTGAACCACAACTCTCTCTAGGTGCCATTGACTGCATTGACTGGTTCTTCACTGGCTAGCTTGACAGCAGAGCACTTCATGTAGGCACAATAATGTAGATTTCTCATTGCTGAGTAAACTGCATATGACTAAAAGTGTCATACACTGACACCATGTGAAGGCTGTGTCCTACTTTGAGTTTTGGTAATCAGATGAGGAATTACATGTGATTAGGACTGAGAAGCCCCCACGCTGTGAAAACAAGTCAGGCCTCTGTAAGTTCAATGATTAAATCCATAAATAAAGGTATTTTCACTTTGATTGTTAGGGACTGAGATTTCCAGGTTTAATCAGTGTGGAGCTCTGGCTCTGTCTGTCCTGTAAGGTAACGCACAGCAGACCTCTAGCACAGCAAATTCTGCACCAGACCTGCTGTGCCTTCCCGTGTCTGAGTGTAGCTCAGCTCTAGCTCTGTGAATGCATGCTGTACTTTACAAAAGCCAGTCCCAGAACTAAGCGAGATCATACTTGAGCTTTCTCATGCCCAATATGTCTAGAGCTCATGGATCAGAAGCTGAGGGTTAAGTTAAAGAGCTTATTTCGGCTTTTCCCTTCCAGAGAATCTTAGAGCTCAGATCCAATCTGAAAAGGACAAGACAAGTCTGGACCCGTTGAATAGAAATGCAGATGAACATTTGTGCATCACCATGCATGCAACATATGCGTCAGGATACGTGAAAATATGTGTGATGGAAAAGCATTGGACGTAATCGGGGGGGAGGGGAGGTGTGAAGCAGAGATCCTCTGTTGTAAACAAAAGGTGGTGGAAAGCAGAGCAGAACTGGGATAGAAATCACTACTCAAAAGAGGATACAACCTAAACATGAATCAGTGTTAAAGCAGAAGTTCTGTTTTTAAAGAGACAGAGCCTTATTATTAGTACTGATGAACACTAATTTTGTAAGAAACATTATGGTCTGTCCTAGGAAGTATCATGTATCACTGAGTGGTTTTAGTTAGCTATAAAAATCTAGTTTGCCTTTTCATCTCAAACCTTCATCCATTGGGGTCATACTGTGGATCTCAATAGCTGGCATAAACACTCTAATTCAAGACTGCTTTGTTTGATTAAACCAACAAAGCTTATTTTGTACGGTTGTACCAGACTGTACAAGATTGGATGAGACTAGAATGAAACAGAAGACAGATTTGAGGTATTGCACTATATAACAGTCTTTCAATAATTCCCCTTTATGCCCATCACAACTGCATCCTCTTTTCTAAATATCGAGATTTCAAAGGTGGAATATTTATTTATTTTTCTAATTTAAATTGGGCAGAAAAATCTTTCCACGGTATTCAGACAGCTCCCTCTGGTGTTAAAGTGATGAACCGACTCGTCATCCCAAAGGGATGCTGGAGGAGAGGGAGGGATGCTGGTGTGACCTGCAGCAAAACACTCCCCTCATCTTTTGTCTGAAGCAAGAACTATACTTAATAGAAGATACTTGAGTTGTACCGTTGAAAAGCTGTATGAATGTAAGTGCTGATGAAAGAAGTGTGAGAAGAGATGAAGTTGAGGAAAAAGATACTATCTAGAAACGTTTAAAAAGCCTTAAAAATTCAGTTACAGGCATTATGACAAAAATCCAGGGGAATAATACACTAGTGAAAAAAGCTGCAATCCCTTGTTCTTACCCATCCCTTCTTGAAGTACAATTTGTAAAGTACAGTTTGCTAAAATACATATTCTCCAGGACAGCCACATCAGGCAGGTACCAGGTGTGGTGGATCTCTGTTCCACTCCTTGGAAGCTACAGACATTAGGTGTATACTGATAAAGGATTTCTTCGCCAGCTGGCTCATGATAATTTTATGTAGTACAGAATTAGGATAAGGGCTTGGCTTTGAAAAATGTGTTTCTGTGGTTTTGGTGTGCAGAATAATGTATTTGACACTGACAAGGGGTTCTTCTGGGACGAAGAATGAAGAGGCCATAATCTGTGGTCCTGCACATTTTGGTGTTTGAGGGCAGGAGGAGACATCAAATGACTAATCTGAAATATGTAGCATGCATCGGCTAAAATAGGATTTCTATAAGACAATCCTATTCCATTCCTAAAAGGTGGCCTATTTACATCCACAGTCTACGAGTATATTTACCAGCGATCATTGCTGCAGTATTTGTTCCTGTTCTCTGACTCTCCTCCCAGGTCCTCTCTAAAGACTTCTGGATGAGGGTTCTTCTTATAGTCAAGATGGTTTTCAGATAGTTTTCAGCAGAGAGCCTTCTTAATACTAAACGGTTTTGAACAAGCAGATCTGAGAATTTATTAAGCATCAGTAATTCTCAGGGAATTATCTACTAAGAACTGATTTAACAGAGGGAAGATTGGACCTGGTTACACACAGTAGGAGGTCTGTGGAGGAAAAACGCTTTAGGGATCTTAGGCTTCGTCCCTGATCATTTCATTACGCAGAGACAGAGAAATTTGACTCTTTGCAGCTCTTCCACAATCCTAACAAAATCCTTGGAAGGTCTCCTGAAAACCAGACCCACATGCATGAGTGTTTCCTGCTCCAAAGTGGCCCAGGTCTTCTGCAGAACCTGGTTTCTCTTGCATGAGGTAGCTCTGCGTTAAATGCAAGCCCAGGAAACACATCTAATTGTTATTTGCAAGGCTGGAAAGAGAACAACAGACTTGTCACAACTGCCCTCACACCTTCTCTAAACCATTCAGGCTCCAGAAGATGCGAAACAAACCAGAAAGGTTAACGGCCTTTCTCAATGAAACGGGGAGCCAGATTTTAGGTTATGGCTGCCTTGGAGGAGACTGGTGTGCAAGCGTCATTCTGTGCATGGAAGGAATACTGCTTCAAATCCTCTGCAGACAGCATGGGGAAGATCCATGCTCTACCTTCCTTCCTTGCAGATCCTGCTTGATCGTCATGGATGATCCTTGCTCTGTGCTTTTGAGCAAGTGGATCCCACCCTCCACCCAAGAGAGAGGAGGCTAGTCTATTCTACAATAAACCAAAAATGTTGTACTCAGCCTCTTTGTGTGGAACCCAACCTGCTCCTTTAGTTGGCAGTGGGAAATCTGTAATTGAATACGATCCTGGTACATCTGGCGTCACTTGGTGGAAAACAAGAGCTCTGATGTTAGCAGCCTTGACCTCAAGCTCCTTCAACTACCTGCAAGTCATCTCACAGTGCCTTTGACCCGTCTTTGTGTCCTGACATCTGAAACTAGCAGTGATCCATTAATTCAGAGAGAAGCCCTGTAACACCTGTATGCAAATGGGATCTTTTGTTGGCTGGAAATGAAAACTTTCCTCTAAGTCTTTCCTCTCTGGAAAAGATCCCAGCCATGTTTTACACATGAACAACTGCTGTATCGAACTGATTTGTTATGTGTTCCCCTCAAGCAACCAAATATTTCTAAACTTATTTGCAAGTATATCACTATGTTACAACTGAGCTTTAACATGAAAACAGAAGGAGACTCACTAATGAACAGCACCGTGATTTCTTCAGTCAGCAGACAGTGAAAAGACAGCGGCCAATTTTTCTCTATTTGCCATTTTCACATGTTCCTAGTTCTCGTTTTACCATATGTATCATTTCAGTTCTATTTGAATATACTTTGAATTAACAATGTGTTGTACGTATTCCAGTGCTCAAATCAGAAGTTATAGATATGAAAATGTAAAAAGGGGGAAAGCTGGATTAACAGTGCTTCTAACAGAACAATGAAGACATAGCTTTTTGTTTTCTTTAGAAACAAAGCATGCTTTTTCCTGCCGTGCCTGTAATTCCTTATTTAGCCTGAAGGATGGTGCCTATTCAGTATATACCAGAAAACTAATGCTCAGCTCCTTCTATTACGTGTTTAGTAACCTTTGGCAAACTCTGGCTTTGTAACATGGACCAATCTCTGCTGGAATTAATGACAAGATTAAGAAAAATGTGCATTGCAGAAGTAGCAGTTATTAATCCTCAGTGGTCTAAGTAGCACTTAATCTTTCTAATCCTGTAAGTAGATATAAAATTAGGGCTGAAATAGACACAGGCCATAATGTGGAAAGCCCTTCATTAGTAGTATTAAAAAGATGTACAGAAAAAAGCAAAACAAAACAACCCACCACTGCTCTGTTACTTCACATTTCTCAATTTATTTCTTGGCACTTGTGGCTCAAAGAAAGGAAAAATATCCACATGTCAAAATCCCCTCCTCTGTTTTAACCCACACTGCTAATGTACTGGGTCAAAAATTATGCAGCTGAAAATTCTCCTGTTCATCACCTCTCTATCTTCAATTCTATAGCTGAGCCACAGCTTAAGAAGCTGGCTGATTGTGCCCCTCTGTAGCCTCCTTTAATGGGCTCATTGTCATAGGAGAGGCCACCTGCCTTGGCTGGAGGAGTGTCAGCTGCTTGCTCACAGACCAACTGGAGAGGGAGCCAAATGGCTGGATTGGGCGGAATGAAGAGGGTTTGCCACACGCCACGTTGTTACCCACCATAAAGCTGAATGGGGATGCATGCCAAGCTGGGTCTTTGTTCACCAAGTGCATCTTCACAGCCTGACCCCAGCACCTGGGCAGAGCCCTCCAGTGGCAACCCCTGAGCTCCCCTTCTCCCTCCCAAGAGGCACTCCCAGGGTTGTGTAAAGCCATGCTGTTGTTTATGATAAAGATTAATTGTAGATCTCATCTGAAGTACTTGAGAATCCCTCCTTCAACATCAATGGTAGCTGGATCCTTTCTGGAGAATCCTTTTGCTTGTTCACACACATTAAGAGTTACTACAAAAACTGAAGAAAGCATCTGTATGAAGAAACTTTTAATGAAATGGATATGTCAGTGAAGTTAAAGTCTCAGTGTGAATTCCCACTGGCCACTATTAATAGAAAATGGAATTCTCTTTCGCTGCAATACAATAGACTGTCTCCACAAATAATGTTACTTTTCAACCAGACCCTGGCAGCCACTTGCCCATCTATCTTATTTTAAATAAACTTAGAATCATTCACTCTGAGCCACAATTAATTTAGATGTATGCCCTGGCCATAACCTCCAAAACAGTGCTAGCTCTTCCTGCAAGTGAATGTCCAACTTAAGGCCCACAGGAAGTGAGAATATAATAGTTATTCTTCTAAAATGTGTTACACTCGAGCCATGAAGTTTCACACTTAGTTTAAGCCTACAACTGCATGTTGTTGCTGTGGATACTCCTTTATTTTTTGCTTTCCTCACCCTGCTCACATTCTGAAGTTTGCCACATCAGAGCTCAAAATGGGTCCAGCTCCTCAAAGTTTGGCACAGGCAGATCCCTGCACTTATAAATAGCCCCACTGGTCTTGGTAGCAGCTGCTGGATTTTGAGGACTCTTTTAGATCTCACTACTTGTTTTGCAGGTGAACCTTTTCTGAAGGTCTGTCCCCAACTTCAGAGCTGGAGAATTTTTGAAATTTTAGCCCTTAATCATGGTTGTTACATATTTTGTTTCTGGTTATCTCCACCCAGATGTTCAGGTTTTGCTCTCCCTCTCGTAGGCACCAGATACTCAGCAACAACATGCTCAAAACAGCCATTCATCTGCTATGAAACAAAGAAAACACTGAAGATTTTGCCTGTGACTGTGTGAAGAGCTCTCTGTGTGCTGAGGCTGCATCACAGATTATGTGCAGGTTGAGAACTCAGCTCAAAACAACCTTCAAGAGTGGAGTCCCAAAATTGCCTTTACTTGTTGACTTCACAAATGAAAGCTGAGGGATATATACATTGTGGTGGGATTACTTTGGTTGCCCACGCAGCCACTCTCTCACTCCCCCTTCTTGAACAGGGTAGGGCAGAAAATAAGATAATAAAGCTCATGGGGTGAAATAAGGACAGGGAAATCACTTACCAGTTACCATCATGGGCAAAATAGACTTGTCTTGGGGAAAATTAATTTATTGCCAATTAAAATAGACTTGGGTGGTAAGAAGCAAAGGCAAAACTGAAATAACACCTTCCACCCCTCTCCTTTTTCCCAAGCTCAGCTTCACTCCTTCAATCCCAACTGTAATATCTCCCCTCTGCCCGAGTGATGCAAGGGGATGGGGATGAGGGGTTGTGGTCAGTCCATAGCAGCTCCTCCCTGCTGCTCCTTCCTTCTCAGACTTTTCCCCTGCTCCTCTTGTGTCCTGCCCACTGGCTGCAGTCCTTCAGAGTAAACCTACTCCTGCATGGCTTCTCCATGGGCCACAGTTCCTTCAGGAATATCCACATGCTCTGGTGTGAGGTCCTCCGTGAGCTACAGTGTGGATATCTGCTCTTGCATGGTCCCCTCCATGGGCTGCAGGGTAATACCTGCTTCACCATGATCTCTCCACTGGCTGCAGGGAATCTCTGCTCCAGGCCCTGGAGCACCTTCTTCCCCCACCGGCTTCTTTTCTCATGTTGGTGCTCACAGGGCTGTTTCTCACTTTTTTTTACCTCGTTCCTCTCTCTACGATGTGATGTTTTGCCTTTTCTTAAATATTTTTTCCCAGAGGCACCAGCAGCGTGGTGGATGGGCTCAGCTCTGTCCTGTGGTGGGTCTGCTGTGGAAACAGCTGTGTTCAAGACAGGGCAGCCTCTGGTCTCCTCTCACAGGGGCCAACCCTGCAGCCTCTCCAATACCAAAACCTTGCCACCTACGCCTCATGCATACAGGTATTCAGAAAAATTGGTAGCTTAGTAGCCAAAATTCAGATGTTTCTTGTCTGACAGGCTTGGGATCAAGTGTTTACTTTGCCAAATAAGTGAATGCTTTAACCAGTAAATTGTTGGGTGATTTGGGATAAGTTATTTGTTGGAGCAGGCACCAGAGTATAGTGTTTAGTATTCTAGATGAATGTTTCTTTATCATCATGACATAGGACTGATCTGTCTGTATATCTAGAGCAATCATCCTATCTTAACTTGATATTTATGGATCTGAGACAAGGGCTTAAAGGCATTGGGTAATTTGGGTCCCTCTGGTGTTTTTTGGCAATAGAAAATTTGGTGATAGACTCCTTACTTTGGAGGAGATCCATTGCTGAGGATGCTGAGAAGCAATGGATGCTTGCCTATACCAGAAGTAGGAACTTGAATCTGGTCCGGTCAGCTACACAGGCTTTATTTTTCTGGTGGTGATCCCAGGGAACGATCCATGATGCCTGTGCCAAATTGTGTCGATTGAGTCATCTCACTTTCCGTGTTAAAAACTCAGTATCTCTTGGAGCAGCCAGTTGATCCCACATTGCTTCTTGCCAGGCTCAAAGCATACTGTGGTAGCCATCATGTCAGCAGCTTATACAATAAGACAGCACAAACTCTTCTCACATGCATTTCACAGCCTTCTTACCTGCGAGAGTGAGACGTGCAAGGATTCACTTAAAGGGATGATTGAGGCCAAGAAAGCTGAACCCAACACAGCCTTGCAAAGCGGAATATGGACCCTAGCCCAGACTGTCCTTCAGTCTGTGCCCAGGTTTCCAGACCGATGGAACTACTTGATTTGGTCCAGATGTGAACTGGGCTTGGTATAACATGCTTACAGTTTGGACTGATGAGAAATAAGGAACTCTTCTTTTTTACTCTTTGCTAGACTGTGGAAAGCTTGGATTCAGGGCTGTGGATTTCCAAACAGGCAGTGTTCCTAGGAGTTAGGCACTGAAGTGTTTGCATGAATTTTAAGGATATAAGAGCTGCTTAAGTAAGTTAACACACAACAAATTTACATCTGCTTCTCAATTATGCAGTCATGAAAAGTTGTCCAGTGAACAAAGTGAGGGCCTTTGGGACAGAGCAATGGAGTGAATGTCAGGAGTCTTATCTTTGTTACAGTGTACATGTGTAATTCAGATGAAATCACTAACTGAGCTACAGTCACCGCAGAGACATAGGTATCTCTCTTCATTTACTCCTAGTGGAGACCAATAACCATTTAAACATGAACTAAGTGAACTCACAGCAGCCAGATTTACTAGGATTTTTAACTGTCACAGAGCTGTCTGGTAGCAGGACTGATGCTAGTATCCAAGCTAACTAGTTACATCCTTCTGTAGCTAATTCAATATTTCAGTGCAATCACATGCAATAGCTCTACTGTGAGGGACCTAGCCTATTTGTGTAAAATTTCTATGGTCAAAAGAGTGAGACAGACCCTTCCAGAAGGCAATTTACACTACCTATTGTATTTACCATGACACTGAAATAATTGCCTTCTATTTGTCCCCTTCTCCATTGCCTACAGGCCTTAGCCAGTACATCTAAATTATAAGCTTCATTTTTAGATGTTGGAGGCTAGATGAGGTAATTCTCACAATTTTGTGATGGGAATATGGGCAAATGCATTATGTGGTGGTTTTCTGTTAACCCCTGAAACAGTTCTGGGACTATTATTGTTGCTATTTCTTGGTTTTCAGCTCCTTCATCTCTTAGCTGTTCTCCTTTGAAGTTGCTTGTTGTGCCTGTGTGAAAGCAAAGTGAAAAAGCAGGCATATTGTTTTCCTCTGAAACTTATGTAATTGAGGACAGCACTTCTACAGCTGATATTTAAAGGCAATAGGACAGCAAACAAATAGAAGAATGGCTTTGCCATTTTGTTTCTTCGGTTAAATAGTGTTTTCAAACTAGTAGGAATACTTCGTTGTGCAGATTCAATACTACAGCTTATGTGCTAACATTGATTTTGATCCATCAAGCTAATTTTTGTATTGTGTAGTTGCTCAAATGCATGTTTCTGTCACATTTTGTTCAAGGCATGTGCCTTACAGTAAAGACAGAACTAGAGCCTATCAAATTCCTTGCCCAAGGAGCACTGAGCATCGAGTGGATACAGATATAAATCTAAGATTTATAGCACTGTGACTATGAAATGGACAAAACCACACTCTGTTTGCTGAGGCATATATACACTTTTGTCTGCTCTTTCCTCACTTTCAACCGTATCACACAGGTTGCTGGACTGTTCATTTGATGTGATGTTTCTTGTATCAGAGAGACTTGACGAAGTATGAAAAATTAATACCCAACCCTTATGTTTTAGCTGTGCAAGGAGCATGTTTTCAGATACAATTACTGAATTAGTTAGTACTAGTTTACAATTATCCGTAATAAGTCTGTATTAGGAATGGTAAGTAAAAGTAACTTTTCTGTTTCACAGTTCATCGGCTTGAGATAATTTAGTAACAAAGGCTCATGTTGCAATCAGGGAAAGGATTCCCACCGGCTTCAATGGGACCTGGACTAGGACCAAAATTAAGTGCTTGCCATGAGTCTAAATAGCTGGCATTGTCACTGACTCATCATGTGAGCCCTTCAGTACATTGTAGAATCATTTTATTTGGATTTGATTAAACATAAAAGTATTTTGCAAGGCTTTCCAGCTTTGAAAAACAAAGTCATTTACATAAGAGCT
This sequence comes from Columba livia, assembly GCF_036013475.1. Taxonomy (NCBI): domain Eukaryota; kingdom Metazoa; phylum Chordata; class Aves; order Columbiformes; family Columbidae; genus Columba; species Columba livia. The sequence goes on from NC_088603.1 coordinate 27,044,584, forward strand.
AAGCAACCACATAGCTATCCTCTTTTAGCCTGGTTAGTAGGCTTAATCCTGCAAATATTTATGCATGCTCTGTACTCATGATTAGTCCCCTGGCAAATGTGATTGTCTGCCATTAGGCATGTATGTGTTTGGAGGAAGAGGTCTGGTGCTGTAACATCTATTTGTTGTATCCTGCTTTGCTGATAGACTGCAAGCTCTGAAGGGCAGAAAATATCATTGTATATCATACTTACCAGTATGGGTTGTAGAAGACATTCTGCAATGAAATAATGATCATTTTAAATGTTTATATATATGTATATATGTTTAAAGGGGAAAATAAGGTCAATTCACTTTGACAACTGCTAAAAATGTGCATTTTATTACTAACACCTTTTATCAATCCAATGAACAATAGAAACAGCAACTCTGCTCCAAGACTGGCCACATCTTGCAATAATTTATAAATGTCCATATCAAAAATAGTACACTTACTCCAACTTTTTCAAAATGTCCCAGGGTGAGCAAATGCTTTTGTATTATTATTAGTTTTGACAAACCTGACTGTATGCTGGCCATTGTTAAAGGGTTCTATCTGCCTCCAAACTCAGTGAGAGACAAAGAATTTTTAACGAATTTAATTAAAACTTTATGTGGTTTATGGTGTTCACCTCCAGCTGGTGTGCCATTCTTCTCTGGTGAATGAAGTTTCCTCTAATGCATAATGATGTGTTTTATATGAGGGATGTTTGAACCCCCTTCCTCGTAGCCCTGAGGTAGTTTCCATGGTATGACACAGTGGTGAAGTATTTAAAAGCAGGTCTCTTAAACTTAAGTGAATTATGTATATGGTTAAATGCACATGCATGAAGGCATGAATATGAATCTTAAAAATAAGTTTAAGAATTTTTTTTTCCCAGAAACAATCCTTGTGGTCTTGCTTTTATGACCCATGCTGCTGAGCATTTGTCTGTACAAATGGTACGTTGACATGAAAGGGTCTTGTTATTTAACTGCTTATATTGGAACTAGGAAGTTGGATAATCCAGTCCCCTTTGGTTAACACACTGAAAACTGACATCTGTACCAGGCACAAGGTCCCAATATTGATGGACACTCCTAGTGCTGCTGTAATAAAAATGAACAATAACATGCAGATAGTCCTGTTAGTAAATGTTACAGTGTGTTTTATGAGACATGCTGAGACACTGCAATGAGCTGGGCCATTCCCAGGGATGGTTAGAGTTACTGGTGGAATTCTAGTCTACTGAATCTCTCGTGCTGGTGGGGCTTTTGTGTAGGGTCCCTCAAAAGGGCAATGGCCTGTCTGCTTTCCTGCAAGCTGTGCTAGGACAATATTTCTTCTGTCTAGAAACAAGACCTTTCAAAAAGAGGTACGCTGTTGATTTGTTTTAAGCACTTGCTTTTCGAAATCTTGGGCCTGGGTGTGGCCGAACTGAAATACAGAGCTGTCTTTCTGTGGTTCTTTGGATGCTGAGATTTCAGTTGTGCAAGAATATTGAACAAGTTCCTCAGGGAAAGAATGAATGAAGCAAGATGTCTTGGACCAAAGAAACAGGGCTTAGAAGAACTCACGTCTCTACAGGGAATAGTGTGATCCCTGGAGCAGTCTCAGTAATGGAGTCTACAAACTTTCAGTGGTTTTGCAGACACCGGAAAAACTTAGATGAATGTTGAAAGGCATCTTCATAAATGATTCTTCTTGTTCTAATGATTGTGAGGAGTTGGACAGGAAACTAGTTACAAAATCACCATGTGCCAGCATCACTCTTTTATATCACTGACCAAGTCACTGAGGGGGGGAGAGCCCTTTACATGGCCTCCTTGGAAGTTGACTAAGAGGAGACGTTTTCCGGGAGGCGAACCTTCAGTGTATCAGCTGGAAGACTGATAATCAGTGGTTGTCTGGGGATAAGACCTTTTTCTTGGGGAAAGGGACTTCAGCTTCTGAATCCACCTGTGAGCTTTAACACAATTTTCCAAGGGTTAGCCAACAGTAAATCACCATATGTGTTGTTCCCCAGCTGATGAAGAAACAAAATCATGCAGGAGAGGACCCACCGTAAACTAAATCAGAAAAAGTCTTTGGAGAAAATAAAGATAACATTTGGCATTTGGTAGGATGGCAAAGAACTGAAGAGCATTGTAAGCTAAGGAATAACTCCCGGCAACAGGGATGGACAAAAAAACCTCCAGATTAATAGAATGAGCAGGTGGATGAATAATAGATTGTAAAGAATGAATAAATACTGATGAGGAAGTGGAGGAGGTCCTGTAAACCACAAAGACATGTTTGTGTTTTCATAAGAAATTAAGAGGATGCTCCTGGAGGTGACAGAGGGAAAGGATGTGAGGAGCTGACATCCTGCACTGGAGGAAGTCTGACCACGGACTAGTGAGTCATTTTGTTGCATTGCTCCTGATTCCAGATGCTCTTATTGTAGTCTCCACTGCACTTTTGCTCCTTAGAGTAAGTAAAAAATAAATTGGGTCTGATGAGCTGCGATGCACCCTTCAGTGAAGGCGAGGCTTCTCTCAGTCAGCACAGAGAGCTCTTGGACTAAATGTACCAGCAGCTGGGTGTCTGGTCATGTCCTGTCTTTGGGGTGTGTTGTTATCTAGTGGAGTAGATCCTGTGCAGTATAAATCAGAACAACCCTGATTTAGGCTGGCAGGGAATGTGGCAGTCTCAGAACTGCCATCCTGTGCATCCCAATTGGGAAGTCTGTCTCTGGAGGTGAGCAGAGCCAGAGGAAGGGAAGATCACACAGTTACAAAGTCATAATTTAATGATGCAACATGGGGTGTGCAGTCTACTAAGCAGTATCAGTCAGTACATCAAAGGCTCTACAACTCATCTCCTGGTAAATCAGTGCTGCTCTTCGCCTTTGGTTAATGTTGTCAAGTGATCAGTTTTTGAGGGTCCTCTCTGTATTCCTCTGGTCTCCAGCTCTAAAACAACATTATGCTTCACTAGTAACCTTTGTTCCTGGAATCGCTTATGGCAAGCACTGTTGGGAACAAAGTAAAAGAAACCTGAGAAGGACTAAAGCTTGAGACTCCAGGGGTTGAGTTTCAGCTGCATATGCCCGTGATGCACGGCTAGTATTTCATCAGCCTGTGAACACTGACACTCTTGACAGTGGACCAGTGGGCCCTTTGCAGGCACAAGCAGAAAGGCAGGGCCATATGAAAGTGTTGGAGTCCAGGTGTTGGTTGTAGTCCTACTGTTAAAAGCAGAGAGAAGAAATCAAGCAGGAAAGAAGTAAAACCACCGAAACCAAATATTTATTTCCATGGTTTGTAGATACTTTGCACAAAGTGGCTAATTAACAAAGGAAGAAGATGCATGAGAGTCTGATTTATGGCAGGGGTTATTTGCACATGAAACTGCCACAGCGACACTGAGGACTGAAGAATGAGCTTAGCTTGAAAAAGGGAAGTTTTCTCAGTTCAGCTGAAGGATGAAATGCAACCCAGCCTGCCACAGTCCTTATGCATTGTATACAAGGGCATTGTATCACATGGTGCTGCTAAGAACACTGGGGTAGGTTGTCAAGGTACAACCAAGGTACACATCCAGGGATGTGCCATGGAAGACACTTGAACCTTCAAGGTACATTTCTAGGTGACCTGAGTGGGAAACTTCTAGATGATTTGGGCCAGTTATAGACTTTGGAAGGAGATCTGTGCACATATGTTCATAGTAACTGTTGGTAGGACAATACTGGGAAACAGAAACAGGAAATCTGTGCTGCTCACACTTTCACCTATTCTATGGACTTATTGAAGTACAAAGTGATTTAGTGCTAGAGCAGTCATTAGGAGGTATTTTATATACTTCTATATATGTACAAATGTCCATTTATTTTTCCTTGCTTACTTTAAAAGTGTCTTATGAGTCAGCCCTACTCTTAAAAAATGAGTTTCTCACACTCTTCTAATCTTACTGTCACTGCCATATATATTGTTGCAGGGCAGCAGTGTGTGATGAAAGTGATTTTTGGTGCATTATTTCATAGCTTTGCAGTTGAAATATTGCACAATCATTTGAAAAGATATATATCTGCATGTACATAGACTGACATGTCGTTTTAAGGTGAAATACTGTCATTATGATGAAGAATATGGACAATTAGTAAGATATACTATAGATAGCCTTTAAGTGTTTTTGGATTGGAAACACTGATCCTATCAGAACATAAAGAGAATCTTATAAAGATAAAAAATAATAGAAACAGACTTACAAAAATAATGGGCATTTAAGAAGTCTGCCTGTATTTTGCTTTGTCGCTGACTTCAGGCCAGATTATCCATGTGTGGAATGTCTTTAAAAGCATAAAGAAATTATACCATATTTTCTTCAGAAGAAATATGAGATTTGGCTCCTGTATGTTCCTTACACACTTGAAAATCCCTGGATCAAAGCCCACAGAATCTCTCCTGAGGAGAGATTTGAATGTGGATAATTATGCAGGAAACTATGAGGACTTTTATGTTTTAGCTTCATGTACTATTTAAGTAGAAGTTAAAATGAAATAAAAAGATGTATCATGTCTTATCTTGACAGTCTTCTTTTCTTTGTTTTGGAATCCAATGTTCACACTGTCTCCAAAGACATAATGAAAATTTTATGTAGGATTAGTTTAAGTCTTTCCTTCAGAAGTCTTTTCATTGAAAAATATTCTATTTGAAAAGCAAAACTTTATCTAAGCTTGCCACTATTGTCAAAATGACATATTTTTTGGTCACCTTTGCAAAATCTGCATAGTACTGTCATTTTTGATTATTTTTTTTCTGCAGTTTAGAAGATAATGTCCTATCTGTGTCCATGTGATGGGCAAAACTCATGAGCACCTCCTTTTCTGATGGCAAATTTTTCTCTCCTGTACTTACCCATCCCTCTAAAAACCACAGCCTTCAGCTCTGAGCCCTTTGACACTCTTGGTCATTTCAGTGAAGGGACAGCAGGAAGCTGTTTAGCAGAGGATATTCAGTTGTGGAGGATATAAATCAACTATCCGTGTAGGATATGAGTCAATCACTTTTTGGCAGTTCAAGACACTTCTTTGGTCACTTTGAATTGAATGGCACTTGCCACATCTGATTTACCTACTGCAGGTGTGTGTGATGTAGCCAGCGAAAGCCATTCCCTTCTTGGACTCTAGGGCAGAAATACTCACTGAAATACTCACAAAATCTTCATAGGCAAAGGTGAGATCAAGGGTTCACCCAAGGGATCAAAATCTCCTGCACAGCCAGGCTGCTTTGCAGTGCTGTGTCAGACCATAAATCACATTTACATTAGCTTTAATGCCCTTCTGCAGTCCCAGTACCATATAAAACAACTTCAGTGCGCCTGAAAATGAAGCCAGAGCAATTTGCATCCATGTGAATGATTTGCCCTGAAGTGTCAGCCATGTGAACCATAATGCTGCAGTAGGAAAAACAGGAACCTAGCCTGAGAACTCCTGTCCCTGCTTGCCCCGGCTCTACCATCCCATTCCCAGACCAGCTTAATTAGGTTCTGCCTTAATAGGGAACACAGAAAAGCACCTAACCCTATAACTGAAGGAAGATGTTTGGTAGACTCCGAGTCTGCACCCTACAGTAAGAACTTGGTATCAAACAGATCTTCAGGCTTCCTCCTAGTGCACCACTGATTCATCTCAGTGGTCACCATTTACAGCGTGGGTTAATGAAGAAAGGCAATGTATGTATAATGATTAAAGTGCTGATTGTTCTGCAGCCTAAGGCTGACTCAGGAAATAAAGGTCTTTTTGCCTTGCTGCTGGGATCTCCTGCTTTATTGAGGTAGACATGCATGGGCTTCATGTCATTAGGCAAGTGGTGTGTTCTGGAGTTGTTATAAATATGCTCGTTTTGGGTCAGGATTAAAAAAAAAAAGAACAGCGGTCTCTCTGATTTGTTGTAATGACGGTGTGCTGTCTGCACTGTGTCATTTTCTTTACCCTTGTAGTGGGATAACGTACAATTAGGGACTGATGTCAGCCTGTAAAATTTTGGTGTAAAATTTTGGTCGCACCAAAATACCATACTTCTTAACAAAGCTGGCAGACATGTCCTTTGGCAGCAGCTGCTTGCCATGTGATTTAAAACTTCCTGTCACCATAATTGATGTGTTTTTATTCTTTCCACTTCCTGAAGCCTGATCAGAATTAAAATTGCTGTTGGAATTTCCTGTCAAAGCAACTCATTTATTCGCTGAGCGCTGTACTGACAGTACTTTGATTGGACATTGCCTTCAGCTATTCTCGGGCAGAGAGATTGCTGTGAATTATGCTCCTTGCCCAGGTTTGACTTCCCTGCATGCCACATCTGCAAATATATACAGATTGTCCATCATGTGGTAACCTTGTCCTAATGAAAACTCCACATGTAAAATGTTAATGATTTGAATATCAAACTTGGCCACCTGCTGGGGCCCTGGCTTTTCTGTTTATTTAGGAAACCCCACAGAGTTTTTCAACTGATTGTCTCACCATAACTTTCATGTCGCCTACCAAAAAGAGCTCTGCTATATTTCTACACTAAGGAGAATTTACACTCTTTTCCAGTCTTCCTTTTAAACAGCTAATGTTACTGTGTCTTTTTTCCTTCCGTTTTCTGCTTCAGTATGCTGTCTGCATTCCTTCCCAGAGGTGGCTGTGTTAGGCTGCCATGTAGCAGTCCTCAGTTGTTACTGCAGAGAGTTTGTCCAGTGCTTTGGGATCATTTGGGGTGAAAGATGCTGTATAGATGCAAGTCGTTATTATTTGCAGTGTGAGTGCAATGTGGTGGTAATTCTGCCCATTAAGAGAATACACCGTTAAATTCACTGAGGGATGAATCATTCAGTTGCCCTGTTTGTAACTTCATTTTCCTGTTAGAGTTGCTTAGGGAATTACAGGTTATTTTGGGAAGCTGAGTAATGGATAAGTATTGGATTGTTCTGCAGTTCTAACTGACATAAAGTCATTGTCACCTCAGAGTAGAATAGATATAATGATACTTACTTAACTGCCTTTGTAAAGTGTTTTGATAACCTAGGTTTAAAGGTACTTACAACCCTGCAAAGTATTATTATTTTTATTATTATTAGGGGCAATATATTATTTTTAAAGTTTTAACTTACATTATTTTGAGGATGGAATGGGAGTCTAAATATTCATGTGCAACCTCCTTTCCTTGGCCAAACTGGGTGCCAAGTACTCTTCCAATAGTTTAAGGAAATGATTGTGACTGTTTTGGCTGGTAGTGGTGGTACGAGATGTCTCTGGATGTGATTTGCACTTTACGTGCAGCTAATGAAAACAGTTCCCACTAGACTCTAGTTGGTGGTATAAGCTGCTGTTGGGGGTTTACAATATTTACTGTTTCCCTACCTTAAAAAACAAACTAAACAAAACTACACAAACAAACAAACAACAACAATAATGAAACACCACTTCTTTTTATCCAAATATTTGCCCTAAGAATAGACTTGCCTTGTATTCATTATATATTCAGGAACTTGACTTTTCACCCAGCACAGAGGCAACTAAACAGCTTGCCCCCTTCAAGCCTCTGCAGTGCCTGGAGGAACTGAGTAGCATCCCTGGGCTTTCCAGCTGAAGAAGTGGGAATGGGGATGCAGGTGTTTCATGGCCGTGGGAGACTAAGATTACAAAGCAGGAGCTGTGGAAGAGAGTGGGTTACAGGGGAACAGAAGTTCAGGGGGGGACAGTGGGACAGCAGAGGAACGGCTTTGCTTTGAAGACCAGCACCTATCTCCACCCCGCAGACAAAGCGTCAGGTGTCATTTGTATTCAGGGTCACTCTGCATTTAGATAAATTTGATATGTAGAAGAAAATATTGAGTAATGTGTTTGAAAAAAGATGCCAAAAAGAAAGGTACAAAGTCAGTAACAGAAGTGTCCAGCTGTGGGAGGCAGAAGCACTAACAGGACCACGAGGTTTCACTGACCTCTGATAAAGTCAGAAGACTGGAAAATTTGTATTTTACTGAAGGAAAGCAAAAGCAAAATTCTACTGGGAAAAAAGAATTGGCTCCTGCTCTGAGGGTCAGGGCAAGGCTAATGACTGCTAATGACTCATTTTAGCGCAGGATTTAAGGAAGACTCAAGCTATTCAAAGGTTGGTCTTTTGGGTAGGGATGCATAGATGAAACTCCTCACCAAAGGGAGGCAGAGGGAAACATCACATTAAAGAATTTCAGCAGGTCACTCACCCTAAGTAGACACCAATTTCTAGATGAGAAACTGTCGAGATGAGGCTACACATTGCAAAATGTTTGACAAAAAAGGTTCAAAGCAAGTCTCCAGCTCTGGGCTGGACTCCTGCCCGTGATGCTTGGTGAGGGAGGAGTGCGGGCAGACTTCTGAAAAGGAGGGGAAAGGATAGTCAAACTGAGCTCAGTTCTCCTGATGTGGGTTGTGTTGATTTTTGTTTAGGTTTTTTGTTTTTTTTGTTGGTGTTTTGTTTTTTGTTTTTTTTTTCAGAAGGGGGGCCAGGATAAAGAGTGAAGTATAATAAAAAACACAAACAAATACACTCGGTATGCTGCTTCTTCAGCCGCCACGTCAGCCCAGCTGTAAATGCCCAGTGTAGGAACAAGCCAAACCACCAGTGCCGAAGGCTCCAGGAAAGACATAATGCTGACACAACAGTAACTGAGTTCCCAACTGATTTCAATCACTAGATAAATATCAGTTTCAACCCTAAATGATACTCTCAAGTGATTGTCCAATGCCCAGTTGGGCTGGAATGGTGTTCCTCTGGAACCAGCTCGGGCCAACTTTAACTGTTTGGGAGTGCGTGGCCAAGAGCAGACTTATGTGCTGGAGCCTGAAATGCCATTAAACAGGCTGTAGTCAAGAGGACAAAATGCCTCGTGTGTTTAGTCTAATGCACCCTGGGACTTGTTTGCTACAGTTACAGTATTAAAGCTGTAATTATAGTCAGTGAACCGCAGATGCACTGTAGCCATAGGGTTTAAACGGGGTGTTATTGCAGCAGAAACCACTCTCAGTAGGTTATAAGTTCAAAGGGTCATTTTTCTCTCTCTGTTTAATCAGATACTCAAGCCTACAAACTTCTTAGTAATGATCATCAGGTATTTAACATCTCAACCTGTTTTATGCAGTCCCCTTGTATTGATTTTTGGTTTTTGTTTCAGTTTCAAAAGAAAAAGTACAGCTTAATGCTTGCATATGACTTTGTAGTAAGTACTTAGTGTGAAATGAAAATGGAATACCATTTTTATGATGTGGTGGTTAGACAGAGGTATGCCACCCTGCTGCAACACTGAGCTGCAGTTCTCAGTAAATAATGATGTAGGTGCTTTGTACTGGAGTGGAGATGATTGAAAATAACAGCAGAAAACATGGATTTTAGTGCAGGAAAGGGCAAAAATAATCTCTTTGAGACAGTGCAAGTAGAACATATTTGGAGATGGTATTAAAATATGCTTTTTTATAATGTTAAAGCAAAGAGATTTGGAGTTTCTGACACTGACAGTGCCATTGCATGGTGGCAGTGTGTAGGGAAATGGTCTGAACATGAACACATGCATTACGCTAGCAGGTATAGGTGTCAAGTCTCGAAGTGACACAGGAAAAATGTCAAAATTCATATTCTTTTTGCTGCCTGTGCTTGACAGACAAAATTTCATATTGAACCTTAAAGAGATGATAGCTGTATATTGACTTTCTATTTTAGCAATGAGCATAACCTTTTTTTTTTTTTTTCCTGATTAAGCAGGACCGTAATGGTTACCATGTAGGAAAATATAAGTAATATTAAACTGAAATATGTCTGTCTAGGGATCCATTCATTTCCCCAAAATAGCTAGTTTCTATTTATATATGAATGTCTGTATGTTTATATATATTTAAATGCCCCATTTGCTACACTGGTTTTAGCTTCTTGTTAGCATCACTTCTTGTTAGCATGATGTTCTACAGCACAAGGCAGCTGGAAAAGTGAAACATGTGTTCAAGAATTTATGCGGTGTCTTTACTTTCTTTCATTAAGAGAACTAACAATAATAGGTTCATATTATAAGTTAGCAGTGTTAAGCAGTATGTTATAGCCATGTCTGACAGACATGTTGTTTACATTCATATTTTATATTGGTGAAACTGTAGCTTTTTTATCAACATGACATTTTTCAAATGCAATATTTATACCTCTTCTTCCATACAGAGGAAACTTAGTCATCTAAAAACATGATACGTTTTAAATCCATTTGTCTCCTTTTCAATAAGAAAATATTTCCAATTATTTCCCCAGCAAAATACATAAGTCAGCATGTTCTGTATTCCAGGCCTTCTATTAATTGACGAGGGGAAAATTTCTCACCTCATACCAACAACAGCCCATCTTATTTTAACATGGCCGAAACCTTCTCTGTGGGTATGCACAGCCCTCCCCTGTTCCCCTTAGCCGTTTCTTTGGGGCTGTGTGTACCTTTATTTTGTATTTGCTGTCTCTGCCACTGTCCATGGGAGTTGTTCAGACCGAGCAGGGGTGGTGGAGCACATCCTACCATTTTCCCAGAGGAATATCCTTGACTAAACTGTCTGAACTGTGATCTCTCTGGCCCTCGGAGACAGCTAAAAATGCAAGATCTTTTCTTACCTACATGTAGCCCAGGGAGATCATGTGATAAGGAGCTCCAAAGTCTAGTTGCAGTTTATGTGAAATTAATGTATATGTGGCTTGAAAAGACATTTCTGACAGCAGAGTAAATAAATAAACAAATAGTTAATTAATTCATCCGAACATCAAGTCCTTAAAGAAACACACATTGCACACAGGATTATCTTACTGTAGTATGCAATCAACAATACAACACAAAGCAGATATTTGGTAACATAAATGCCAGTCTGGATCAAATCTGTGATCCGTCCAGTGTAGTACTTTTATTTTCAACAACATCCAAAACGAGGTATTTCAGTGGAAGGTTTCAGCAGCTCAGAGTCAGCAGAGGTGGATAATTCCTCCCTTTTTTCATCACACTCAGAAAGATCTCTCTTAGTAAATTGAGATTGCTCTAAATCCTGAAGCATAAGGTTTCATTTTTGTTCTCATACTCTTCTTTTTAGCATTAACTATTACAACCCTGGATATTACTACTGTTTCAGTACATGCTTATTCTCTTGTAAGACCACAACCCCAGCAACATCCTGTCGTAATGAGCTCCAAGGTCCAATTACACCTTATTTGAAAAAACTATTGCCTCCTTTCAGGTTTGAATTTGCTGCTGTTCAGTTGCACAGGCTATTCTCTTGTTACAGGAATTTCAAACTGCAGTATAGCAGCTCTGTGTTGTAGACACGCCAATACCTGAAACGTGCCCTCATTGTCAGCTGGCCCCCCAAATGTTGTAGGCTTTTCTCATATTCACCAGTGGATCAAATCCATGTAGATGAAAGTTCCAAGAGACAAGAACTGCTATTCATAAGAGGAGAATAAGAATGATGATGCCCAGCAGGGAGTATTCACCAGGTCAGTGGTTACAGCAAGAGAAGAATCTGAGGTGGGATGAGCTGTCTTTGGGGGATGCCTATCTCGGCCTGTTGACCACATGGAGAGCCCCGATAACTTGCTTAAACTGGACTAAATTTAGGTAGGAGCAGATCCACTCCAGACCAGCAGGCAGCAACTGTGGCAAGCCCAGCAGTGGTCATTGGCTCACAAACACCATCACGGTGTTTCATTACATATTGTCTGGATGGCTTTGCAGCAGATGACTTGTTTGAAAGATGCTTTGGGAAAGAGAAGGAACATATCTGTGGAACTGACTGTTTGCTTAGTAATCAGTTTCCAGCAGTCAAAGTTTTCTTCCACGCTTAGGCAATGTAAGTAATGCTAGATAGCCCCTCTGATTGCTTCCGATTTCATACAATTGCAGGTTGTAGCAACATTTCTCTTTCACTGTGCTGCTGTTTCCTCAAGATTTCAAAAAAATACTAGGTCATAAGACAGAAATAGCTCCATGCATTTTTCACAGTTATTAACGTGTAATTCTGAATCTATTTTAGCAGAATATGTTTGTGTGTGTTTGTGTGTGTAGATTCAATCTCTACATTGTCAGGTTTTTTAAAGTCCTAAAGGGGAATTTTGTGACTCCGTGTATTCCAGAATTTCACTCAGTGATTACACAAAAAATTATCTGAACAAATTTGATAAAGAAACAGTAAAAGTTACAAACAATGCAAAGTGCACACAGCCTGTCTCATTTTCATGTGGTTCAGGCAATCCATTAATTAGAGTGGAAAAGGTATAAGCATGCAGAGATGTTAGTAGTAAGAGGTAAGTATATAAAATGGACTCACGCAATATTACTGTTGGGCTTAGACAAAGAAGAGAAGGAAATTAGTGAGCAGGAACTAGGAAGAAAACCACAGTGGCTTTGGTCATTGCATAGTTTTATAGATTTATTTTGTTATAGCCTTTTGGTTCTGCTTTTGAGGTTATATTTTTGCACATTGTATTCTTTGTAGTACTGAACTAAATGCAAAATCTTCCCTTGAACTGCTCTGCACAGCTTATTTTACCACAAAGTTACACATTTCTTCCGGGTATGAAAAAGACATCAATAAATTAATGAAACTAATTTTTCTCTAGATGTACATACCGAACACATTTGATCCTTATCACATTGTTATTCTTTATAAACCTTCTCTACCATTCTATCCTGTTTATTCTGTTGTTAGACCGTTGCTCACAGGAGCATTGACCACATTTTTCTGTAGTTCAGCAGTCAACTCCTTTGTGTTGCTCATTTAGACCTGTGGGAAGTACCTTAATTTCAGAAACAGTGAGATGCAATGTGATTTCAGGAGATGCTTATGTGGTCAAATGGTTTTGACACACATACTTGATATGGGAGAGCTGTTTCTGACAAGTGGCTCTGCCAATGGTCCCTACCATCTGACCATTACACTTGGCCTGGTAATAATGAAATATAATTCTTTCTGGTGATAATATGAAAGGAAAAAGGACTCTCAGATGTCACTCACACTACTCAGTGTTCCACTGAATAATGCATGGATGCTAGAGTACCATGGAGATGCAGATTATAGAAGAAAAAATAGAAAAGCAGCACATCTCTGAGAGGAACCCAGGGTTCTGGATGGCATCCTGCTAGGACTCGGCCAGGTTTAGAGACACTTAAAACACATATAACGGGCACAGTGAATTCTACCTTTGTAAATTTAGACTGATTGTAATTGCCATATAAAAGGAGACTCTTTGGGCATCCTACCTTCACTGTTATATTTATAAGTATCTATTCCGTTAATTGGTGCCATTGGGAAGTGCAGAGTCTTAGGCCATGCACAGTCCCCTGCAGGGAAGGCTCCAAGAGCCAGGCTCTGAGTAGGTCCCCTTTGCTGGGAAGGAACGCAAAGCTGGGACAAAGTTGTTTTCTGAGATGAATTGTAGTTGTTTCCAGCCAGAACCTGGCCTTATTTTCTGCGAGTAAAATAAAAACAGCTGAATTAGTTTCTGGATATGAATTCCTTTGGCACACTAAAAATCTTAGCTGTCTGAAGCCAACCATTCTTCTGAGCCCATTATGGAGATACGTCAGGGGAGAAGGTACAATAGATTGATGCTGTAGCCCCCCAGTTAGTTCTTTGGGAGATAATATTAACTAAAGTAATTTAGAGCAGCCCTGAGGCTCCTCTAAGCCATGAAACACGCACATTGGTTCCACGGTTTGGGAAGGAGGGAAGGCATAAGGGTGAATGAAAGGTATAGGAGCATGGTTTAGGATCTGAGCCAAAGTTACTGCAGTCAGGGGAAATCTTGCTATTGACTTCAAAAGGTTTTGAATCAAGCCCTAAGGACAAAAGAATTGAAGTCTGACTGGTTGAATTATAATACTAACAGGATTTAACTTCTCTGACAGGGGTAAATTTCTTCCCTCCTTAGCCGTGAGACACAAAGCAGCGTGTGAAATATGTCGGCTGCCCCAAAGATGCCATCCTCCAAAAACTATTTTACCTGTTTTCCTGTGGTACTGTCTGTTACCATATATGTTCTTGTATACAGTGGTTTCATGAAGCACGCTCTTGTCCTGTTTTCCAGATGAAAGAACGGTACTCTATTCATAGGTGCCATTGGCTGAATGTAATCTCTTGTGAACACAGAAAAATAAACTTGAAATTCTGTTGAGAACTTGATAAAGAGGAGTTCAGTTTAGTGCCATTTATAAAGAGTCAGAGGTTTGTGGAGATGATATTGATTTGTTTTCATATAAACTAAAAATCACAACTGCACACAAGAGCCAGTTTGACTTTCAGTGACCCCGGGGAATTGTCTCTTTCTTTGCAGAATAAAAGCCTGGAAGTCTCTTGCAATCATGTTGTCTCTTTTGTAGACTCTGTAAGAGTTCAGTTATATTTCTCCACCTGCAAGCAAAAAAGGCAAAATCATATTAAGTGAATTTATACTAAAGAAATAGTTTATTAATTAAAATCTTTTTGTGTAAATATGAACAAAAGTATTCACAGGATCTAGGGGTTTTGTTACTTCCTTCCCCCCCCTCCCCCTTCTCACTTAATTCTATGTATCCAGTTAGGAGGTTCCTTTTAATAGTGTTATAAGTGGCCTGTACATAAGCAAAGCTGTAGTTGGGGAACGAAGATACATTATTTTTGAATTATAGAGAAGTTAGCATAGAACTGTGATAAGGAAACAAAGATACCTGTAGTGGTGAAATACTGCAAATTGTTGCATAAAATGAAACTTACAGATGCATTTCAAACTATTGCAGTACACTAATGACTACTGATAGTTGTTTGCAAAGCCGATGTTTTTTCTTTAGGAGCTGGGATTCCTTTTCTTCTCTTAAAAAAAGGCAAAAGTTAATGTATTTTAACCTGAAAGAAGAATCCACTGTGCATGACATTCAGGCGTATGTGATAGATTTCAGTATGCAAGTTGGTTTTTTTAACAGCAACATTTTTGGAATGTACTGAATCGGTATATTTTGAAAGGAAAAACACGTTAAAATGATCAGTTGCATGAAACTGAATTCTGTGTACTGGGTGCTAACAGCAGAAACCTCACACAACACTGGAGCACCAGTTTAACTGTTTCTTGTGGTCTAACACACAACTTGGCATGTAGGGCATATGCCTTTGAGATGGACTTTTGATCAGAGTGAATGACATCTCTTTGTAATGTACTCCATGCAAAATCAGCAAAATAGCAGCCTTCAGTTTCATCAGTCATATACTTTCCAGGCAAAATCGTGTATTTGCAGAGAGACACAAAACTAAGGAACAGAAGAAGTTTAACCACAAACATCTTGATAAGTATACAGACATGCATTCTCCTGAGATTGTGCTGCGCTAAAACGTGGAAGAATCTCGAACAACCGAGCTGGTATGAAAGATGAAATTTAAACCTCTACGATTGTATTTTCTTTATTAATATAGTAACAACAGCACTGATACTCTCTGTCTGTGCCTCTAAACTGTGAGTCCATGTGCTTTGCAATGGTTGGTGTCATTCTCCTTATTCTTTTAACATGGAAACTGCAGTGCTGCAAGTGAAGTCATTTAGTCATTTACCTTGAGTAACATGAGTCAGTGGCAGAAGCAGAACTTGCCATCCATGTCCTTGAGTTTTCATTTTTTTTCCAGCTACTGTCTCTGATTGTATCAGTGGAACAGTGAAATATACTGATTTACAGTAATACTTAGGGCTTTGTCTAGAAAACTGCAAGGAAACAGCCAGTAGAGTGTGCTGCTCTCTTAGGATGAAATGAAAAAAAAAATTCATTAGTTGCTGGTTTGCTAAAAACCTCCTGAATATCTTTTACTTTTATTATCTCTTAATGTAAAATTATTCTTGCCAGGTTAGAATTTACATGCTTTTACCACTGCCTTCTCTGTAGTGGCACTCGGAAAATTGACAGGTAAAACAACTTTGAGTCATGTAGAAGACACTGTGAACCCCAAGCCATAAGTACAGTATAGGAGAACCATGGAGTCAGATTATCTCATTTTTCTTTCAGCTTGACGTTCCCATTCTGAGAGTCCCATTCATGAAGGTCCAAAAAAAGTGTTTACATTCCCCCTTTTCCAGCTGACCTTACCAGTTATCCTCTGACCCTATGTTATGATCTCAAAACATCTGTGAAACCCTGGCAACTTCAGCATTTGGGGGAGGGATGGGGAGAGGGAATTGATGTTGTACAGGATCTTTCATCACCTTTTCCTTCGGTTATACAGACTTTGCAGTATTTTCATGCCAGAGCTTGCATAAGAATATTTAAAGTAGTTTAATGAATTGTTTCTGAAAGACTCTGTGACACTGTTATATTATCTTTTACGATGTTGTCATAAGGGTTTGTTTTTCATTTGCCTTTTTACAAATAACTTATTAGAAACAGCATTTCTCCATGTGTCCAAACTTTTCCCTACATGGCACTTTCCTTCCAACTGGGAATGGAGGTGATGAGCATCCTTTGCAGCTGGTGGGTGCCACTCTTGGCTGGCTGATTAGCTGGCACAAAATGTATTGTGACAGCATGAAAAATGTCGTGCGTTGGCAAATGAACCCATGTCTTCTACCACGCATGCTGCTTTTGGACTGGGAGTTCAAAAGAAAAAAACATGAGTCATGCCTCAGAATGGATGAGTTTTGCTGTTCACTATAATTTGAATAAGCCTCTATCTTTAATGCAAAGACTAGGAGAAAAGATTCAGATAGCTCTTAATCTTTATTTCTGGTAAAAATCAATAAACAGAAAGAGGGCCCGTATCTTCCTAGATTCCACATTATCGGCTTTACAATTTAGCTTGTTTTCAGACTTTTGTGTAACGAGAGAGGATCTCTCCAGATTACTATTCTGGCTTTGTATCAAAAAATATTGTCTGTCATTAAAACAATCTTAAGTATTTAACTAGAAACATGAAGCACAAAACATGAAACTAGAAACACAAATTTTTTCTGTGTTTATTAGCACAGAAAAAAAATCCGGCAGAAGAAATGTGATTTTAATGTTAATGAATTGAGATTTCTGGAAATGATGGGATAAGTGACCATAGTTAAAAAGATGGACTAAATAGGTAAAACTTCAAGTGTGTGTGAGATCAAAAGAGAACAGTACCCTACTGCAGACAGCTCTTTGTGGCTTGTATAAACAAGTGCTCCTGTTGTTACTACCTCTGTTGGAGCTGCAGGCATCATAATGATCACAGAAAACACCATGGAAAAGGGCAGATTTAGCAAATGCCTAAGATGACTGAGGGAAGATCACAGCTTTCTTAATGACATTTGTTTAACTTTTCCAACCATATATTTAGCAGGATAGGAGAGGGCTGACTTAAGCCTTGATGAGCCTAAGGACTTAAGTGCATCAGTGCCAGAGGACATGGCAAAATCAGTGTGAGGGTCCATAGTGCTTCATGCAAGTGCTGTTTCTATTATCATAGAGGGGAAATATTTCTGGTGTGATTTCCTATAAATACTCTAGCTATGGCTACACACTCAAAATTGGAAAAGTCAAGATTCTCCTATGTGCTTTACAGCAGGGAAGGCAATACAAATAGAGCATGAGACTTCTCTGAAACTATGCTGGCTACATCTGTACCATTTGTGGGCACCTAGGGCAGGGGCTGAGCTGTAAAGCATAGCACTGTCCCTCACCTGTGTTCTCTCTATGCATACTGTGCACCTTGGCACGTATCGAGGGCAGCCATACCACAGGGTTACAGGAGCTCAGGCTTCAGCTCCTCCACGTTCTGGATCATACACAAACGTGGCTGCACAGGGAATTTGGGCAGACACAGGGACTCTCGTCTTACTCTTATCCCCTGCCTACTGTTAGTAATGTGCCAGGTAGGTGTACCATGATCAACTCCTTGCCAGAGACAGAGTTTACATATCTCTGTTTTGACCCCAGTCTTGCTCTGAGTCTTTGTGACAGCACTTCATACAGATGTGTGGGCTAGAAAACTAGTCCAATTCTTTCTGCACCCTGTTAATGCAACAAGCTTTCCTTCGTTTCCCATCCTAAAACCAAAACAACATAAAAACACAAACAAACAAAAAACCAACCAACCAAACAAATCCCAACACCAAACGCAGATGCACACATGTAGATGCCACTTTTACTATAATCTGTGGGAGATGCACAACTGCCATGAAGATGGGATTTCGTAGTGCTTTAATTTGGGGTACTGCAAGAATTGACTATATAAAGCTTTTGCAGTATTACTGTGTGTACATATGACAAGAGTTCATTACACTAGAACAAATTGTATAGTGTTCAAGAGACATAATCAATCCTACCCAACTTAGAGTATTTAAGTTAATTAAAAATTTGATGGAGCAAAATATACTAGATTGCCAAGTGAAGGTAGAATTTAGTACTGTAAGAATCAGTCAGAGAGATCATCTCAAATCCTGGCATTTTCTTCAGGGAGAAAGAAAATGGAAAGAGAGCATGCTTTGTGTGCTTGTCCTTTGCCTGCGTGCCTTTGTAATATAATTACTAGGTAAAAACGTAACAGCATAAGAAAAAACATGGCGTGTCTGAATTAAGTACAGCCTACCACATACATACATAGGAACAGAGGCTTCTGTTAGATTCCTGGTGTCCCTGTGCAGCTTGTGAAGTAGGTGCATAATTTTTATTTAGCAGCAAAGTCCAGTACTTGTGGTGAAGACTCAGATTCTGCAACAGATATCAGCATGTTATAGTTGTTGCTGTATTTCTTAAAAAGTTTGTGAGAACAAATGTTCCTGCAGTACATGCTTCTAATAACACCCACTGTCTTTTTCCTTGGCACTTCAGCTTTCCCTTTCATATGGCTTGCTCTTGTTTAAAAGAACAATATATGTTTAGTTTGTTGCCAGAGCTATGCTTGAGTAATGCTGTTTGGGGTGGTAGACTTGAGTTTCCAGAGGAGAATCTGAACATCAGCCTCATTATCCCAGATGTTGACACAACAGTCACCTATGCCAGACAGAGGAAAGATGTCACATGAAGTGCACGGCCCTTACGGCAGCTGTACAGTAAGACTGAACAATGCGGAGCACTCAAAAATTTAGAGAGAGAAGGGCTGTGGTATGCGTCTTTTACAAGGAAAGTGTGGTTGAACAGTGATCGCACATTGAGGGCTCTGATGTTCTGAGGTGGAAAGTCTGCTCTCTCCCCAGCAGGCCATTGCGTTAACGTGGTCAAGGTACAACACACAAAAGAACTTGTGGTTAAGTGCGGGTGGCTTTCGGCATCAGTCCAGAAGAACTCAAAACCCATGTCTCTCTATGCATAGCAAAACACCTCAACTGCTAGGGCTCTGTGTGCTCTCATAAACATCTCTTATTTATATATGTGCATTTGCATGCTCCCAGTGTACAGGTTTTGTCCGTGTGAATGCCAGTGTTTGCATGCTGGAGGGACTGTGTAAAAACTGCACCCACAAAATTATGTGTGTCTAAACCAGGCTGTCTAGATCTTTGAAAATGTGACATTTGCTGTTACAGAGATGTATTTTATCATCAGAAGTAAGTGCAAAAGTTATGTGACTGCAGTGGGATCTTGGATTTCTAATAAGACCATGCTTTTTTGACCCTTAGGAGACTGTATAATGAACAGATTTTAAGACATTTATCAAGCTAAGTATAACTAGATCTGTGACAACTATCTGAAAAGATTTACCTAGGTTTCTCAGCACAGACAATTTACATTTTAACTAGCATATAGTTATATATTTTTTTTTCCCCAGGTTTAATCATTAAACACTGAAAATCTTAATTTCATCAAATGCAATCAAAGAATTTTGTATAGTAGCAATTAAAAGTATAAAACTAGCATTCGAGCTACAGCAAATTAAACAGCTGCACTGGAGTATTTTTAGCAGTCATACCAATCAAAATGCACAAAAGGTTTTTACTTTTTTAAGGAGTATCTGCTGGGTCTAACTCTGGTTTCTGTAATTCAGCAACCTCACTAAATATACTCATGTACTTTTAAAAATTCAGTTACTGATAAGCAAGAAACTGTATTTTTTCTACAAGGCAACTTGGGTGAAAAAGTTCAGAGGGCTTGTGCTGACTGAGTCGCTTTTGCAAAAGGGGAGCTTCCAGATGTAGTTGAAGTGTTTAAATAAGGAAACCAAGAGCTACTTTGTTGTTTCTGTTACTTTTACTGTACTTCATGTGTGGCATTGAGTTTTCCATATTGTAAATGCCACACATGAAGCCAGAGGACCTTGTTTCTCATCATTCCTAGCTCCTGCCACATTGTGGCAGTAGGTCTTTCTATTTATTTTCCTTTTTTAAACTGAAATGCCCAAGCTTTTGTGTGTAAGTCAGCCATCAGAGCCCTACATAATCAGCTATATAATTAACCAAGTGGTAGTTCTAAGCTTCAAGTACCAACACGTTCCACATCCCTACTCTGCTTGGAGACTGAATGAACAAATTTAGAGGAATTTTAGAAGCCTTTGTGATTCTGAGTTGCACTGTGGGAATTTGCCGGCACCCCCCCCCGCCATTCCAGGAGATTTAAGAGACCCCAGTATTGTTATGTGATGATAGCTAGAAACACAGAAGGGGTCACAAGTTTGGCTTCTGTCTTGGCCCCTCTGGAATCTTTTGACCAAGTGCTTGAATACAGGATATAGGCAATATACTCAGAAAGGAACAAAGTGGGTCCAAGGTGTGAGTACAGAAAGACGTTTCGGAGTAGAAGGGAGAAGGAGCTGGGTGGGAAAGGCAGAGGTGCACGAGTAGCCCCATTAGTGTATGTGCTCATGGAAAAACCTCTGGCCCACCTCCAATACAGCCATGCAGTGTGGTGTAACTGTGAGGTGGGTTCACATCTTCTCTGCAGTCTGAGCAGAAACCTGATAGTTTGAGATGTCTTGAAACTGCTGTTGGTCAACAAAGACCATTTGAGCCATGGTATGTGAAACAGTCATAAACTGACATGGTTACATATCCAGTTCTATCCTCAGCTTCTCCTTTTTTTTTTTTTCTGGAAAAAAAAAAAAATAAAATGAACATGCTAGGCGCCCATTGGGACAGAGATCCTACTTTGTCTCATAAACACTTATGGAACCTGCATCTTGTTCTTTTGTGTTGCCAGTCCTGTGCTCAGAGGCAGTATTGCCTTCCATTCTTCTAGCTTTCTCCATATTCCTCTGTTTAACCCTTTGCTTCATCTGGGTTTGGGGAACTCCTGATATTTTACAGATCATTTCTTGTTAATCAAAGCTGTTCTCTCTCCCCTAGTGATTCAGTTTGTTGTTTCTCATGAAATGCATTAGCTTCAAGTTAATGAACTTTCACTAGAGCTCTTTCCTATTACTTGCTGCCATGAAGCATCAATCAGTATCACATCAGTAACTGCTAGTTTATTGTGGTTGATATCTTCAGAAGGAACGATGCAGCTGAGGAGGTGAAGGGAAGTGGCTATTTAGAGCTCAAGCCATCAATTAAATTACTCAGTGAGAAAGTCACTGTCTTGTTCTTCAGTGATGTTCATGTCATGTTGCTGTGTGGGGAGGTAGTGGCGCATCATTGTGCTCTAGTGCTTTGTGATGTTGTACCAGCGCTGAAGATATTTTGGGACAGTGCCAATATTCTGAA
The DNA here is from genome assembly GCF_036013475.1 of Columba livia. Lineage (NCBI taxonomy): Eukaryota > Metazoa > Chordata > Aves > Columbiformes > Columbidae > Columba > Columba livia. The sequence continues at coordinate 27,066,208 of NC_088603.1, forward strand.
AGCTTTGTAGGCATGAGATGCTATAATGAACAAGAGAAATAATTACCAAATCACTCCTCCCCTTACACTGGGAGCTGGAACTGGAACTCAGCTTTTATTTAGTGTGTTTTCCAGTGACAGGGACGGCCTCCTCACTGCTACCAAAAAGGCATTCTCTGGCTGGCTGGAGACCATGTTTTCATATGTCTTTATGCCTGCTTCAGGAAGTGACATTATTATTTTTACTGCACTTTTGAAAACTTTCAATCAATACTATAAATAAACAACACTAGTATTGCTTCTTGTTGTAGGCTACTGTTCTCAAGCTGAGAGCCCTCCAGACCTCAGCATCGCTGTTTTAATCCCTGGCATCTGCCTAAAACTTTATTCTGACTTGAAAGGAACGGACAGGGTGTCATTGGCAGTTCCCCTGAGAAGGTTCTGCAGAGGAAGTATTTTCTCAGAAGGTGTTTGGCAGCAATGGTGAGAACTGCAGAGCTGGGAAGATATGGACATTCATAATGGGGAGTAACCAGAAGGAAGGGACTCATGAGCCCCCAGTTTACTTCATGAACTGACTTGCTGCACCACACTGTCTGGAATGGTAAGCCTAGAAATATTAGTGAGGCTGCTCCTAGACACCTCTCTAGGAAAAAAACATCTGTGCACTGTCAGCCAGTCTTGCCCATAGCAACATACAGTGTGTTGTGTTCGCCTGGATTCCCATGATTAAACGTTTCTCTTGCCCAAGATTGCTACTTCTGACTTTTGTAGACTTACGCTTTTGGTACCTGTAGCATGCACTGGAAGCCATTTTGCTATTAATTATTGGCGTGAAAATACCATCCTAAGTATATGGAACACATGATTACAGTGGCATTAATTAAAAATATTTATCAGTCTACCCTGCTGGCAGTGCCTGAAGAGATTTCTGAGAGATTTCACTGGCAGCACCGTAAATTATTTGTCAATGAATGATGAACACATTGGGTTGCTTATACTTCAGTGATGTCCTCTTAAAAAGCGACTGCCTGCCTGCCACTGCTCTTAGGTTTTTTTTTTGTCCCCTTCAGAAAGGTGTCTAAGGTTAGGCTCCATTGTGGGAGTTAAGATATCATGTTTATGTTTCAAAAAGCAAGCTGAAGCCCTTAGATTTCATCTCCAGCTGAGTGAAGCACACATTTAGAAATTACAACATTAGTATTGGCTATCTGGAGCTTTAGGAAGTGGCTGAGAGCTGGCAGTCAATTAAAACTGGGCTGGAGTTCAATATCAGAGTTATGCTGCCTGTTTTTGTAGGATGTGTTTGAATCCCAGGCTATGCTGCAATATGGTTTTGATGTAGAAGTATGTAAAAAGGAAATGTAACCCTTAAGAAGCTGTCTGCATTTTCTGCTATAGACAGGTTGTTCTACATAACTCCAGTTCAGGACCATATTTGGGCTGGAAAGCTGCACTCCACATACTGTGGTGCACGTTCTTATCCCATTTTTTGAGGTGTAAACATGAGGTAAAGCTGTTAGCTTTGCTCCTCTGAGCAAGGAGCTGTGTTATGTGAATATCAGAGTGTGACTGAGGTCAGTCTTTCTGTCTCTATCCGAATGCTGGCTTTGGTATGCGTGCTGCGCGGCGGCAGAAATAAGAGATCCTGCCTCTCTCCAACAAGGAAAGATGTAACTTCTTCTTTCTGATTTTTTTTTTTCCTACTTCCAGAGGTTAGTGTGTTATTCTTCACTCACACAGATCAAGGTCCTAACTGTAATTTGCCTTGTCTGCTCACTGTGAGTGAGGTGCCCAGATCTGTTAGCACAGTCACATTTGGTGCTCCCTGGAATATTCTTGCTCTTATCAGACAAAGCAGATCAGGTTCATATTCCAGAGACCTGTTATGTTTTTTTCCCCCAGTATGGTTTGGGGCTTGTAATAGGAGTGCTTGGGAGCATTCGCAGCACTGTTGTGTATGCATGAAAAATACCTCCTCCCGGCCCCATGAGTTGGAGAACAAGTTTCAAAAAGGAATATTTGCCTTAAGGGCCTTCCCCAAAGAGAGTGAAACTAATTAAAAGTCTCCTATTAACTTCAAGAGGTTTTGGATCCAATCCCCGGTGTTTTTGTTTTCGGAGAGCTGACTGTAGCCGCGGTTTTCAAGCGTTGGTGCAAGGTGGCTTAGCTCCGATGGCGTTCCCAGCAACCGATGCCCCTTCGAACATGCCACAGATGTGTAAAACAGATTCTCCTGTTTACAAAGCCATTCTCAGATGAAACCACTTAAACTCACTTTAAAAAGAAAGGAAATAATTGTTCCATTTGCTTTAAGGGTTAATTACACTGGCTAACTAGACTATGCAATAAGGAAAAGATCCAGGGATCTTAGACCTAGGAGTGAAGTCATGCCCCTGACCAGTAGAGAAAAGAATGGTAATTGCCTGCTGTGAGTACGAACATATTTTGCTGGCTAGCAAAGAAATGGCATTGACAACTGGCAAATCCACTCTGCTGAGGAAAAAATGTATTTTTGAGGCAGGCACACAGCCAGCGTTTTCATTTGGGAAGTCTCATAAGTGGAATCAAAACTCTTGTGGAGGTAACATGAAACTGTGCGTTAGAAGGTTGTTTTTTTTAATCCCACATTTAATTCTGTCAACATTTCATGCTGGAATAAGAAAAATATTCCTTAGGTTGGTTTTAGTCAATTTCCCTCATCTTTTTTCCCCCCCCCTCAGTTTCTTTCTCCAGCCCTCTCCTCAAGATTTCTTTCAGCGACATGCTTGTTTAGAAAGCAGTGGTCCTTAGGAAAAGGACCATATGGTCTGCTCTCAGACGTGCCATGAGAACAGCAGCTCACACTTTGAACTTGGCCCTGATTTGGGGGATGCTGAAGACCAAGGATTCACACGGAAAGGATGGTCTGCTGGACGACTGGTGGGTCTGGGAAGCAGCAGCCCATCCAGTGTGCCTTTGAAGCACCCATGTCTTCCACAGCCCTTCCTGCCCTCATGAAGTGAGGGCAGTTTTGCAGTGAAATAAGAATTGTAAAAACATTGTGTGTTTGTGAAATTCACTGGAGAGGAAGGGGCAGAGCAGAGGCCTGAGGGATGGGGCAAGTCTTACACAGTCAGTGTCTAACAGTAGTAGGCACAGAAATTAACTGGTTTAGTGTATTTCACGATACAGTCCTAGGGTCTTATCTTTAAATACATTTAGGCCTTATTTAGGTCTAAGATAAGCAGACTTTGTAGCTGATTCTCTACAGGCCTCAACGTGGCTGTACTGGGAGTTCTTTGGTATTGTGGTCTTCTGAAAATCTTCTCTAAAACGTAGATTTGCACCTAATCTTTTTAAATCTAATTAAGAACTGAACACTTCTGAAACAGTAACCATCTGCTTTTGTGCTTAAGGATTTATAAAGAGCTGGAACTTTGGCTCGTAAATCAGTATACATGTACTTAAACAAATAGCCTGGTTACCCAAAGTGCTGAGCACTCCACCTTTCCGGCTGATTTTCTAGGGTTTGGCCTAAAAAAGGGCTATAGAGCTGAGCTCCCATTCTTTCCCTTCCTCCCACACTTTTTAGTGGTTTAAACTGTATTCCTCTCTATAGGGCTTCACTCTGCAACTGTGTGTGCTGCATTTTCTGTATGCCATTTGCAAAGTGAATCGCTAAACTCTGTTGCATGTGGAGTTTGAAATCACAGGTATCCTGCAATTGCTAGAACATGATGTCCTTTTTGTACCAAAAGATTCATTTCAGTAAAATTTGTTGACAAGCCCATTTTTAGCTAAACCTTTTGCTCCTCTTTGTGCTTATCCTGGTCTCCTAATGTGTCAATAGACAGCTGACATTTGGTGTGTGCTTTTTGGTATTTGTCTTGTAGGAATTAGACTAAGGTCACCTTCTGTGTATACTCTGGTGAACAGCTTTCAGTTCGCAGTTCCTTCTTGTCATCTGATAGAATTTGATCCATAGAAGTGAAAGTTCCCCAAGTTCTTTGTATCATTTGTTTCCCCCGTTATTATTTTTCCTTAGAACTTGAACACCGCAACAAATGCTCTGTTGTTTAAGTTTTAGCTTTAGAAGTCCATTATGTTCAGTCTTCTGATCTATGTGGATGCTGTTTGGTGTGGTTCTTTATCACAAAGAACCTTAACCTAGGAGAAATAAAATAAGTATCTACCGACATAAATTTCTAACAGAGCATCTTTTTTGTTTTCTTTTTGTTCCTTTCTGTTTTTAAGACACTTCATAAATGAAATGAGCAAACTTGTTGCCAGGAAATTTGTTTGTTCAGGCTTTTCTATTTGTTACAGAACAAGTAGCATAACAAAGTACAAATGTACTACAAAAAATACGTAAAAGAGTGGAAGAGATTTTGGAACAGGAGCTATAGAAGGCATTAACATGGCCTTATTTATGGACAAAGTTTAAGAAAAAATATTTGGAGGCAGGAAACAAGTGTCTTATTTTCTCTAGAAATGATTTTCTGCTGTGTTAGAGTTTTCTGATCTGGCAGTTTTCTGATGGCACTGCAGTGGCAAAACCAAATAAAAATTCCTGAAATTCGTAGAAGAGTAAAAGAATCTCAGGTGATTGTTAGTGCCAGAAAGAAAAAAAAAAATAAAAAAGAAGATAATTTAATAGTCTGTCTGGATTTCCTCTAAACAAAGATGAAAGTCGTTGTGGAGGGAAGTCTGCTTAGAACGGATCGAGATTTTTTTTGCCCTACGTTGTTTTATAGTACTGCCAAAAAAATGTAATTGATGGAAGTAAGTACTAAAGATAAAATATATTTGTTGTTAACTCTGGGAAATATTTTTTGTCTTTTTACAAAAGCATGTATAATAGCTTTAATGGGATGGAAAAGTGAGGGGCAGACAGAAGTCCCCTATTGAGTCAGGGATACAGTGCACCTGCCGACCATTTTATTTGGCCTGGGTATAAATAGAGGGCTTTGGACCAGGTTGCCATTAATCTCTCATCTTTGATTATTATTCAGTAATATAATCCACAAAATACTTTAAGTGGTATATTTTGATCCCTTGATTTCCAAATTATTTTCCTTGCAGATCTTTTTCTCCTTGTGTGTTTATTGCATTCCTGTGCACGTGGAAAGCCTGGGTCTGCTAGCAAGGCCAGGGCAAAGCTTTCCGAACAGAAAACAGTTCACCCTCATGTTTGAATTGTAAAGTACTTCTAAAGAGAGGCTGGGCCCTTTTAAGCATCAGAGGGGAACTGAGCCTGAACAGCCTTCACAGGGCTGAGTCCTTCAGAAGCAGGGCTGGCTTTGCGCCTGAACTCGCACTCGCTGAAGTTATGAGGGAGGTGTGAAAAAGAGCCACGCTTGTGGTGTGTAAAAGAGACCTCTGAGTGGAAATGAAATGTAGAAGGAGGTTCTAGACGTGTTTCATTATTGCAGGCTCTAGAAGAATTACGGAAGTAAAAGAACAGCACTTTTCACTCTCCCCCCAACTAGATACAGAGAACTGCAATTACAGGTAGGGGACACTGGTGTCAGGCTATCAAAAAGGACAAGGCAGAGACTTCAGCTACAAACACTGTGAGGGTAGTTGTTTGTTCAGAAATATATTGAGCATTTTATTAGTAAGTGGTGGCAATGTTCAAACTAAAAAATCCCACAGATTCATCTTCTGTCCAAAATTCAAACAACTTGTATTTTTGAAGACCCAGTTAACTTCATTATTAGTCAGTTTTCACAGAATCACAGAATGGTTGAGGGTGGAAGAGACCTCTCGCAGTCATCTCCTCATCATTTTCCTCTAATACCTTTTGGGCTTGAGCAAGTGCGTGAAAATACATGTGATCAAACTGCAAAATACTGTCTCTGATCTGGATGAAACCTGAATGATGTGGAGGTTTGAGAGCAAAAAAGATTTTCTTGTGACATTTCCAGTGTATTTTCAGAAAAAAAAAAAAAAAAAGATACTGGAATGAAGTCCTCTAAGCTTTGGAGAAACATCTGAATTCCGGGATAGTCACCAAAACAGACTTCAAAAAACAAAAAAGAGCATTGAAATGCAATGAATGTTTATGAAAGAGGCAAGACTGACACCTGAGGAGATCAAACATCTCTGCTTAAGAACAGAGCGGTTGGCAGTGTGGGTTCACATGCTGCCAGTATTCCTCAGTCAGGGCTGAGGTGGTGCTTTTCCTCAAATGAACTGTGTGCCCCACGTCTACAACCTTTTAATTCTTCCATTCTGCTGAAGGATCGCTCCAAAAGAGTCTCAACATTCCCTGTCTAGAGTGTTGGAAATTGCTCTGTGATGAATTTTATCATTGGCATAAATGGAAATTGTGATTTAGTTATCAATTTCCATTCCCCTTTACTCATGCCTTTCTCAAAACAAGTAGTATTTTGGTATAATTCCTCCTGCAAGTCAACTGGTACAGTACACATGATGGCTGGGTAGTTTCACCTCTCAGTTTGACCTCTTGCGATCTGTGGCCATGGCTGCTTCTCCTCACATATGTGTCTAGCTCTTGGGGCCCCAAGATACACCTTAACTTTTGTAGAGAAAGCTTGCATCTAAGAGGCTAGTTCAAGATCTTGTCCTTTTTCTGAGATGACCAACCCATGTGTCAGCTAGTAGAAACACCTGTCCCTTAGGCTCGGAGAGAGAGACTGAGCTCTTCACCTCATTTCATTGCAATCCTCTGCTGCAAATAGATTACGGACCACTTTAATAATTGGTGGTTTTTTTGTTGTTTGGTTGGCTTTAGTTAATAGGAAAAAACAGAAACATTCTAAAGCAAGTTCAAAGGGATCTTGGTCATCTCACTCAGGAGAAAAGGGGTAAAATCTGTTTTGAATTTAGCTATCAATCTAGAAGTAAATTGAATTAAATACGAAAATGTTTGAAAGCCGAGTTGTATTTCATTTCAACTGCACTGCTGATTTAAATGGGGTGGCGGAAGGGGGAAAGGACTTAAATATTCAGCGTTTTTATGATTAAGTATCCCTTGTGCTCCCACCACACCTCCTCTGAAAACAAAACCCAAAGCATGTTTGGAACAGCTCATTACTGCTGTGCTTCAAGGCCCTGATGGCTGTTGTATTAAAGCATAGCCCAAAGCAAGGTGAAGAGCTGAGCTGCACCAGCGCATGTTTGCACCGTCTGTTTGAATGTGCGTGTGTGTGCTTGCACGTGCACAGCAGGCATTGTACAAACACATCACAAGAGCCAGAGCCCGTGCTTTATACATGTTACTGTGGGCTTCCAAGGCAAATGAAGGAAAAGAAAAAAAAAAAAGTTTCCCGAATTAAAAAGCATGCTAGTGGACGAAAATGCCATTTGAATGATCAGTGGGCAGAAGAATAATGCTATTTAGAGTTTTCCAAGGGCAGAGAAAGAAAGCAAGTCTGGCCTTTAATTCTGAATTCCATGAGCAGAACAGGGAAGGAAGTGTATCTCTGGTATTTATTTCATGTAAGGATTTTGTACTCTACAAGTGGTCTGTGTCACTAATTTGTGTAGAATATTCTTTGGTTCTTGCAGTGTCAGGCAGGCTCAGCAGGATGACTGGTATACCAGTCAAAATGAGAAAAATGACATGCATAGAGATGAAGGCTGCTATTCACCAATGTGTAACAAAAGTTAATAGTATGAATAAGCATGTTCATATTCAGCATAGCCAGGAAGTCTGGCATTAACGGCAAAGTTGCCATTGTCCTGGTGTAGTCTTCAGGTAGTAGTACTGATGAAAACTCATTAGATCTTATTTGCTTTCCTGGTGCTAAAGACTTGGATTTGGTCACTCATACAGATTTTTGTGTAAGGCTTCAGATCAAAATACAGAGCTCTGGTCTCAATTCTTATCTCCGACACTTGGGCTATGTCTATACGTTGTTGTGAGGGTTCAAAGTTTGAGCCCCTGCTCCAGGCTGCATACCTTGATGCTCCGTGTTGCCTGACTCTTGACTTTGCAGTGTGGCACAACGGTGAGCCAGCTGTGACCTCCAGGTGGAGAAACTCAGTTGGGTGGGAACACAGCAAGCCACATGAAGCCAGGAACATGAGCAGACATCCAGACATGGCTGAATAGGAAAGGGTCAACACAACCTGAACTGGTGATCTGTGAAGTGGGACATGATGAACAGACAGGACAGACAAAGCATTAGGCCAAATGGTGAGGCATGGACCAACTTGTCTAGGTCTGGCCAGAAGGTAACACAGGGGCTTGTGAGGACTACTGCAACGAGCACTACAGGAGGAAGCTGGGGTGGTATTAATATTTATGTGCTGTCAATGAAGCTTATTTCCTTAACATTTGTAAAGAGCTCTGGAACACACTATCTGCTAGATTAACCTGCACTGATTTTGCATCCATTTATATGAGAAGACATGTATTTTTAACATTAATTCTGCTGCATGTTTAAATGAGACATGTTTCACAGTGTAATTAAGAAACCTTTCTTTTCACACAATTGTCAGCTCGCACTTTTCCCACTTTGCTAATGCCTTCAATGCACAAAAGCCATGAAGAAAATCTTTCCGTGACATGATGGCATTACCAGCTCTTTTCAAGTGGGAGGACTGTACTCCTACACAGCAGATTTTCCCTGTGTTGTGGTATTCATGCAGCAAAGAGCTGTACTTCTGAAGGGTTTCTTGTTTAAGCTCTTTCATGCTTCTTGCCTTGGAGACTTCTTTTAGACTTGTAGCCAAGAGGAGGTCAGGAAGTGCTCCGTGCTGCAGCTTCTTTTTCTGTATATGTTTCTATGTGGTTCTCCACAGCTCCGTGGAACACATTCCCTTCCATCTCTCTCCCTTTCAGAGTAGTTTATGTTTCATCATTTGCAGATGGAAAAATGACAACTTGACAAACAGGGGAGGATCTTTTTATTTAAATCATGGTCTTCTTTCAGGCTCCTATGTAATGTAACAGGGTGATACTGAGAGTGCAAAAAACTGCTTGGATTTTATTTGCCCAGTGCATGGAAAATGAACTTCCGCACACATTTCCATGTGAGGTTATTTTTAGCTGTCATTCTGCTGATGGAATTTGCCCATCTTTGTGACTTTCCAATTTGGCCAAACTACTGATGCATTTACAGATGATGTTACTGCCTTTGATTTTATGGGGCTGAGTTTGGCTTTATAAGGTCTATATTTTCATCTCTTCTGTACTTCTTTTTTCACTGCTAAGCACACAGAGTAACAACAAGGGATAAATCTTGAAAAAGCCACTAGGAATTCAGCAGCCCAAACCATCCCATCTAACCCAAGACACACAAGCTCCATTCCCCAGTTTTGTTTATCCTTTTTTCCTACCACAATTTACAGCCAAAACACACTAGCTGTGCTCACTCCTCATATCCCAATCACAAAACCAGGAAAGACTTTCTTGAACTAAGCAGCCCTGCTAAGCCCTTGTCTTGCCATTTCAGATTCATTTAACTGTGAGCACAGCGTTAATTAAGTTTCACAAAGATGTGGGTGTGATCTCAGCCATGTTAGTAGGAGCTCTGATAAGTGGTGGAGTTTAAAGTGCAATGTCCTACCCGCTGTCTGTGCCAACCTTCTCCTCTTGTACGCCTTTCCCTGCTATTACATTTCAGTGCTATAGGGGAAATGAAAATTTGAGACAGCACAAGGCCATCAGCCAGAACTGATTCAAAATCCTTTGGTGGTATATGCAAAACCAAGAGGTGGGAAAAGGTGGGACAGGCTCAGGGAAGAGTCTACCTCAGACTGGAGTGTCCACTCAGGGAACTGAAGATGGGCACCAGCTGGCATTACTGAATCCATCACTCCTTCATCTTCTACCGTTGCTGGGCTGCCCATGGGAAAGGGCAGTGCTTCCACTTTCCTCCCCCTGAGGGCAGGGCCATTGACTGGAGTGCTTCCCTACCCACCTGGCTGAGCTTCTTGTGCCTGAAGCCAGTCTGCTCCCTAATGCTGTCATCAGGAGCTGCATCACAGCAGTGGGGCTGGCATTGCTGAGCTCAGGGGACATCAGTTAAAGAGGACATCCTTCTGCCTTTCTGCACTACTGGCCTTTGAGCACAGTGGATGATCTGACCACTGAGTTCACTATTTCATTTTGCATTTGTGTCTTCAATAAGAGATATAGTACACCCAGAGGTGTACTCGCCATGCTCTTCCAGCATCCCAGTTTTCTAGCATAGCAACTGAGCTTTGAAGTGACTTGTGTTCCTGAAAGCAAGTAATTACTTCATAGCAGCCTATATGGTCAAGAGTCTGTACTAAGAGCCAGGAGCAAAACCCTAAACTTTCCTGTATCCTATCTTGTTGAAATAGCTGTTTTTACAGAAATTGATGTAATGGAATCAAAACAAATGCTTCTTTTTTTGTGTGTGTTTTGATCTGAATCATGGTTTTTACTGCAGCATAACAGAGTTCTGCTGTTATCTGCCACCTCCTCCCTCCAAAAATCAACCCATAAAAAACCTGTCTGGATTTTAGCCACCTGGTTATAGTTACTTTCTTATTGTAAAAGAGCTTTCAAAATAGATCAGACATTACAACGTTAAAAACAATTTTCCCTGTAGGTATTGAATATCAGACAGGACTCGTAGTAATAACTGATAGGTATCTAGAATAATCTTCAGTATGGACTGAGACTACAAAGACCTGTCAATCACTGCATTTGACTTTAAACACAGATGATTTGAATTCATGTTAGCAGCATGAGGAAATCAAAAAGATGGAATGGTGCTGTCAGAGAAGAGACGATAGGATTACCTCTGCTGTTCACCTTTTCTGGTACTTGTTTGAGATACTAAATCAAGGTGAAGGTTATGAAAAAGGCTACAACAGGGGTTTCTAACTCTTCATTCCTGGTGAGATTTTCATATTATAAATCTGCTGTCAGAAATAAGTGCTTTACTTGTGGCTTAATTTTATGCAGGCACAAACACCTTGGTTCAACACGTTCTGCCAGAGACAGTCTTGACTGTCTTAATGCAACAGAGTCCTCATTAACAGGGACCTGTGAAAAAGAAAAATGCACACATGCTCTTTTGTCATTGGTCATTCATGAGCAGTCCGATGAAAACTGAAATAAACCATAAATCCCGAGGTGGTGTGGAGCCGGTGTGGAGACATGGGTGTTTGAATCACACAGCTTATGTGAATTATCCATCTTGAAGAACATTACACTCCACCTTTTGAATGAAGTTTCATTAATGTGGTGGAAAGCTCACAGTTTATATTTGTTCTGCTGTGGCTGCTGAATTCAGCACTAGCCTCGGTGCTCACCCCCAAAGCAAACACCTCTGTTGTGGCGATTTTTCCTCTTTTTATCCAACTATATAATAGTACAGGAGACTAAGACAATGATTTTTGAGAAGCTCATCAGACCTGCTTGGGCAGTTCTTTCTCCATGCCAGGGCTATTAAGACAGATTGATAGTACTTTGCTGGCTTCACAATGCATTTGTCCCATTCATTTGGAGTTCTGCCTGCAAAAATAAAAAGTCGGGAGCAGGCCTCGAAAGTGATAAATGCCGATTTGTGTATTTACTCCTAATTTTGGCACTGTCTGGTGTACTGGGCTGTGTTTCAAATGCGCAGCGAGTAGATTTGTCACTGGTGTCTGTTACCTTGTTCTCAGGACACGGATGTGAAATTTGCCTTCAGGCACTAAGTACTGGAAGTACGACTCTAAGTTTATCCTGTCTAAAAGAAATTATTAACCTGAAGTCGTAGGAGAGGGAATCTCAGATCACAAGAAAAGAGATCTTGTCGTTACTGTAATGAAAGACATGCTTACCCCCAACCTAGTGTGTGCTTCTGTGTTGCTTTAATATCAGATTTTAAAATCCTCACTGGGCTAAGACTCCATCCCTTAGGCAGTCACAGCATTAAAGTCAGGCCCAGAAGGGATCCCTTCTTCATGCAGTGCTGTGAAATTCCAAATTTCAAAATACGATTTTGTTCCAGGTTGAAAGAAGACTCTGATATACTGTACCTTAAGTAAAATTTTGCCTTATTTTCCAGTCTGGTCACTCAAAACATGAATGTTTTAAAAAAACCCAAAATCTTCTCATTTTCATTTGCTGCTTCTCATGTTTTAAAATAGTCTAAAAGTAAAAAAAAAAAAAAAAAAAAAAGTCCTTTTTAATGGAAAGCCCCAAAAATCCATTCAGAAAATGTGAAAACGAGCCATTTTGATGTTTTGATGTTGTCAGAACTGTCTCTTCATCTTGCTTTGTTTAATCTCTCCCCTGCCACAAAGCAAGTGGCACCATTCTTCAAAAGACTAAGATTTTACAGAGCTGCACCTTTTTCACAGAATATGTCTCTAGTGTTGCTGGCTTTTGTGATCGGCTGTAGATGGAATAGTCAACTGATGAAATATAATGTGCTTTGAATTATCTCAGCAAAACGCTTCACTTGCGGTGAATTCATTGGCATGTATGCACATCATGTTTCCTCAGATCAGGATGACAACCTCATTGCTGGCTGGCTTGTGGCATCCCGAGTTAACACATGTAAATGTCGCAGCTGTGAGCTGTGTTACAACCCAAAGGACGTAGGGGCTGAAACCAGCAACTTCTTTCATTTTCCTCTAAAAAAAATAGTCTATGCAAAGATGCTTCTTCAAGTAAAAGACTATGAGGTGGCATAACCCAGTTTGGTCTATCTCTGTTTTCATGTGGTTCTCTTGACTTAATGCCCCAATCTATAGCTGAGAGCTACTAAAAGCTGGCTGAAGAGAGGGGCTTTACTGTGTTTCAGGAGAAAAGGGGGGATTTTGTTTTATGGGCAGCCTGTTGCACAGCACTTCAAAGCATCCATTTTCCAAGGTGTGACATATAAAGTAGCCACAGAAATTATTTTACTGATGAATCTCAGCCATGAAGTGGGGGAAGGGACACATATTCCAGTGACTGATTGCAGTGCAGTTTAATCTTCCGATGTACCCCAACTGCAGATGCAGTCTTGCCTGTTTAGACATCTGAAGCTGCTGAAGTCTGTTGAGCTTAAGCACAGAAACACGTACCTGATCCTCCAAGCTGCAGCAGATAAGCTGGGTTTTAACCATAGCAACTGGGAACTTGGGGTGCGGGGGCTGGTTTTCATTGTTTTTTGGGTTTGTTTTGGGTTTTTTTAAATGAGTATCTTACAACCAAAGTTCTCAGAAAAACCTTGAAGCGTTCATCTGAGAATCCAAATCAGAGGGCAATTCTGTGTCAGACAGGTATCTGCAGGTGGGTACAGCTCTAGGTGTGCACAAAGCCTCAGATTGCAAGTAGGGGATTTTTGATATCTGCTTCAGGAAGGGCGATGCCAGGGCGACTGGAGAGGGGCCAGGAGGAAGGAAGAGGCCTTTCTGGGAGGCGGGAGGCTTTGAAGTGTGACCCCGAGCAGAACCGGGGTGGGAACGGAGGTGGGGGGCGGCCGGGGCGGGCAGCGGGGTGCAGCGGCTGCGGAGGCTGGGAGGGGAAGGCGAGGGTTGGGGGACAGGGGGCTTCCCGCGGCGGGGACAGCAGCGCTGGGAGCTGGGTGCTCGCCAGACAAGTTGCAACAAGCAGTTGGGGGAAACCAGTTGTGATTTTAACAGCTGGTTTGACACAATGAAAGCTGAGCCCTGATCACATGCCCTGGGGGAAGCAGTGGCAGCCCAGGAATCAGGAGATCAGGGTTTTGTTCCATCATCTGCAACCAGTTGAGAAGTGACTTTGGGCGAGCCGCTGATGTGCTTGTGCCTTGTTTTTCCCACTGACAAAAGGTGTTGCTTACCTTGATACCCCTGAAACTGAGACGCTAGAAGAAGCATCCTCTACTCTCCCAGTGTGGTAGGACAAAAACACTGAAATTAAAATATGGCAAGTTCAAAACTGTCAGAGGGAATTCCTTTTCCTCACACGCTGATGCAAATCAAGGCTAACACCAGTGACTAAGCTGAACTGGCGTCAGTGGGAAACAGAATTAAGTGGGGTCTGTTCAGTGCCTATATAAGTAATAAGCACACACTCATAAGGGCCCTGACCCAGCTACTCTTCTGTAGTTTAATTTTTTAATGAAACAATTTTTTGCCTGCCTTTTTTAAGACAAATGTTGAAATGAACTTTGCTCATGTAAAATGCATTTACAATATGATTAATGGTTATTTTTAAAACGCTGAGCAAAGTGTATGCATGTGTGTGTCAGGGAGACAAAGAGATGGAGTCTTTGTGTATTTGCTGTGGTAACTGTTTATGAATATAGTTGTTTTTTCCAATTATCCTTGTAATGCACCAGCAGTCTTGTCTCCACTTCTCTCTGTTGAGGTTCAAGTATAAATGTAGAGATTTATGCTCTCAGATATTTCAGTTACAAAAGTATGTGTTCCATCTTAAGCATTGATTTTTATTCCTAAAGTGCCATAGAACAGAGAGAGGGTGATTTGTGGAAAAGATGGAGTTAAATGTTAAGCCTTGGTCATGCAAACAACTATGTGGCCATATTGCTCATTTCAGGGCCTTGGACTGAAATGTTATTTCATATCCGAAAAATAAAGGAGAAATTCTGAAAGGCCAGAACTCATGCTAATGCCTGCAGGAGAAGTTAAGCCCAGAGTCAGGGCTGGATAATTTGACCTAAAGCCTATTACGTGGTGTGGCTTCACAGACAGAGACACAGTATGGAAGTGGAGAATTCATTTCTTCCACAATAGCAAGATTTTGTAATCTTGCTCAAGCAAAAGCATGATGGAAAATAGGAGAGGTGGCCTGCGGAGTATAAAGTCATTTGCACTCGGAATAAATGAGTTTACGAGATAAGTCCTAGCCCTTATGTGTCAGCAGTAAAAGTCCCACAGACTTCAGTTGGTCTACGTTGTACTTAAGGTTTTAAGCACCTAGTGCCCAGCTGTGGCAACCGTCTCCTGTGACTGACCTCCAAATCAGGCACTGTGTAAATGCCAAGATATATCATCTGTGTGTGTGTGCGCATGTGTGCGTGTTTAATATGAAAGCAGCTTTTGTTTTACAATTGCTGCTAGTGCCATAGGTTGTGGGGACTGTTTTTCATTAAAATACTTAGGCTTTTGTGATTTAACACTATTAAATGATCTGAGTGTTTGAAAATTACTTGAGGAGGCCCAGTTCACAAAGTCTGCCACGTGTCCGGGTGCCCTTTCCCAGGGCAGGAGTCATCTCATGCTGCTGGCACAACGTGGTTTCTTCCAGCGGCACAGCAGGAAGAAATCCTCACAGGTTCCAGAGGTTGTGAAAACCTCATGGTTTAGCAACCTCTTCTTCATCCACAGAAACAGAAGGGTTTCTGTCACCTTCTTTCTCAAAGATAATACCAGCGCAGTTATACTGTAAATATTTTAAATTTACGCTATTTTTTTTCAAAGCTAGAGGTCTGCAAAGGCCGTTGTAAGGCTCTGCTGTCTGACCATTATTTCATGTTGGCATTTTTTATTTGAAGGCCCAACCATGGCCAAGAAAAGGAAACTTCTGTACTTTTCTTTTTGTGTTACATCTTCCAGCTGGAATATTTTCAAGCACAACAGAATTGAACATGAGCTTTGGGGAGTAGAGGAAGAGGAGAAAAGGGAATCAGCTAGAGGAGATGATGACTCCAGTGGGGTACTCTGCAGTTTAGTTCTCTGGGGACTGAAAAATGCTTTCAACCAGTGTGATGTTGCAACAGTCCAAAAGAGGAGAGAAAAAAATCCACGTCTGGTCTAGACCGACCAGAAACTAAAAACAAGGGACACTTTGAATTCTGAGACTCTCACCACAACTGAAAAATGTGCTCAGGCCAAGTAGCTGGAAAATCAGTTTCTTGGGTTAGAGAAATGCTTCCCTGAAGAATCAGAGGCAGCTTTCCATTTTAATTGGTAAAGAAATGATTATATTCTAAAGCATTGATTCTAACACTTGAAGCAGTGCAAAGGTTTTCAATCAGGGCTGTGAAGAAATTTGGATAGTTTAATATGGAGCTTAATTAAATGCTGCAGTAAAACAATTTTTTCTGTGACATTTTCTTGCCATTTGGCTGTGATAGGCTATCATTTGTCACAAAATGGAAAAATAATATCTGTCTTCATAGTGTACCAAAGGAAGTCTGACTGCAAACACCAGTCAGGAAGAGGCATAGGGACTGGAGCTGAGTGGTGAAACTCTAGATCAGGAGATGGTTATGAGAAATCAAATACCAGGAGACCTGAGAATCCCCTGAACAGGAGTAATTGAATGTGGTAATTGTTAAGGAGAGCTTTAAAAACAAATGTTGAGTAAAAATTACTTACGGGGTGCTTGTTTTAAGAGGAAGTGTAGTAAATTTCAGGACAAATTTTTAAGTGGCAACAGTACAGGCATGGCCTATGCTGCAGGCAAAATAAATTTTCTGAACTAAATGACTCCTCTCAGTCAGCCAGGCTACAGTGTTTGTTTTCGGGTTGAAATATGTACTTCCTTCATTGCACTGGTGGAAGGATGGCTGAAGCCTGAGAGGAGGACTCTGGGGATCTGGTTGTAATGCCTGGCAATACCACCTGCTCCCTATGGGATTGAGGGGGTGAGCTTTGCATTGCAAAGCAAGGGATGGGATCAGAAAATGCTTCTTGCATGTGGCAGAGATACGTGAGCAGTATTTAGTTTTGCAAGAGACAAGAAAACTTAGGGTTTTTTCTACCAGTCCTGCACTTTTAAAACTGGTGTGTTATTACTAGTCTACTGGCTGTGGAAGGTGTAAGCCTAAATATGTTCATTTCAGGGGAAAGTGACCTGCAATCTTCTGGATTAAATTGGTATATACGTGTCAAATATTATTTTATTATTAGATTTTAAAACAATATTTTATTCAGAAAGCTTCAGTCAATATACTTGAGTCTGGTGAAAGAAACATGACTCATACAGACTGCATTTTATCTATATGCAAAGCCTCTCTTTTACAAAAGAGCAACACAGCAGTTTAAGATAAAGAATAATCCAGGGAGTCTGAAGATGCTAGGCAGTCTTTTCTTGTAGTGCTGTAATTTATTCTTGCTCTTGCAGAACTGCAATCAAAGAAGATATAGACAGACCATTTTTTTAAAACCAGTATAGATGGAAAGTGAAGGAAGAATGGCACGTGCTTCTGTTGAAGTCCTTTAAGTGCTGCAGCTGTATGATAGTTCCAGAATTAATTCATCCAATTTTACCCTTTCTTTTCATCCTGTTCCCTCTTCATCTGATGGCCATTAGAAAGCACAACTTCTCTGTACTAGTTTATAAGGACAAGGTGATGTACTGGGAATGTGCCATACCAGGCATGGGGAGCTCTAGAACGATGAGCCAGAACTTTTTAGTGTCCCTGCAATGCACATGCAAGTATCTCTCTGGGAAGGGGGCATAGATTCCTTGCATGCCTGTGACGCTTGCAAGCAAATGTCCTTGCAAGCTCAGACACACATGAAATACTCATCTGAAATTTGTCACACAGAGCTTAGGCCAAGATCTCACCTCGGTTTTTTTCAGTATTCAGCATGGAGTGGTCTTCCCTGCTTTGGCTAACTGAAATACATTTTAGGAGGCAGCTAGCTATTGCCAAGAAGAGCCTGCATGAAGAATATTTCCATCTGGGATGACTAACGTGTGCCCAATGTACGTCCAGTCTCACATCCCACTCTGCAAACAAAATCCACTGATGAATTAATTCTCTTCTTGCTTCAAAGGGCAGTCAAAAGATGAAAGTGAAAAACTGGACATATTTCAAAAAATTACATTATATGAAAAATAAGTCATACAGCCAGACTGCAAATTGTAGATTTTCAAAAATGTGAAATGTCAAGCAGCCCTATTTGAAAAGTATCTGTTTCCTTGCTTGTTGCCTATTTTGCTAGTGATGGAAAGAATTAATTCAAAAAGGAAAGACAGTGTTTTAACTCCTTCTCAGGATAATGCCAAAAGTACTCAACTTGTTTGATTCAGGCTTGTATCAACATAAACACAATGCATTTATCCTTGCTTGCTTTGTAATTCTTTTATAACAGAAACAGCAAAATAAATTTGAACAGTAAATATAAAAGTGATACAACAGTTTCTGGTATTTCATAGTTGCAAATATTAAGTCTGCTTCTTGTGAAGACACTTGATTTTATTGAATGTGTCATATGCACTGCTGATCCTTCCCATGCACGGAAGGAATGTCAGTGCTGATATAAAACCCCATATAATAACCCACTGGCTTCTCATATATCATTGACTCAGGCAATAAAATATATAATTGTGGTGCTAATTAAATTGCTATTTTAAAGATATGTCTTTAATAAAGGGATTGTTTGTACCTACCCAGAATTAAAAACAGAGCTGTCAGTCTAATTCAGTATATCTGTCAATACAATAGTACACAGAAGCTGCAACTTCTTAGCTAATCTCAGAGGTGCAGGTCTGAGGAGGTGTAAATCCTCCACCCAAGAGGAATGCACAACATGCTGCCCGCTGTTTAACTGGTCGTACATATGTTAGCAAAGCAGAAGCCTGTAATTGCACAAATCCTCAAAAAGTTAGCTGTTTACTAAACTGTTTGAGCAGTACCAGTGTTAACTGCCTAAAACTGTCAATGCAAAACTCAGACAACGAACAACGAAAATGTTGACCCAAGCGTAACAGTATTCATCTCAAGAATTAAAACCCTAAGCCAGTGTCATGTGCAGTCCTCTCAGATGTAATCTTTGTATTCTAGTTTGTCCGGGATGTGCCCGGTATGTTTTTGTATGCTATAAAAATAAATACAGTGATTTAAAACCCTGGAAGGTCCAAGCAGGTAATAAATAGTCCAGCTCTGCAGAAATGTGGGGAATGACTTTCTGAGTTGATCAGTGCTCCCTGTGAACACTTGATCCAGTTGAGCACATCTGGGCATTTCTTCTGCAGGTGTCAGGGGCTTCGCCATGTGTTTACAGCACTTCCCCCTCCATTTACTGCAATTGCGAGGTGGTGATCCACCCTTGTGGAGGCCAAGGCAAAGGCCAGGTGTAGAGCAGGCTCATTGGAGCTAGTAGTTGATCAACGTTCAAAAATTAGTAGTTTGCATATAGACTAAACAAAACCAGGTCTGTATGGAGAGGTCATACTTTTTCATTATTGCAACTTCTATAGTTGGAAAAAAGAGGCAAGTGTGTAGACAGAAATGACCCCTTCTGGTGTGGAACAGAAGCAGGAGTGTTCAATGCTAAGTACAAGCTAAGAATGATTGCTCTGCTTTTACTTCATCATGTTAAACAAAGCACTGTTAGGACTGATTGGCCGACTCCTAGGGCCTGGAGAGCCATTGAGCTCTGAGTTAAGAAGAAACAGTGTTTGGTTCCACTATGTCAGTCTGTATCAATCCCACATATGGCTCCCTCAGGTTCAGCAGACAAACATCTTTAACCTAGGTATTTAATGATCATTTCCATTGAGGAATTGTGTCTTTACAGTAATTACGGTATTACAGGGTGGCCTTAGTGGGCAGGTCTCGAGGCTGAAACTCTGAAGTCAACCCTCTATGCTTCACTCAGCTGCTGGTCTGCTGAGTGATCAATGGTGAGCAGATCTGTCTGTCAGCTTCTGCGTGACACATGGGCATAATAAAACTGGCCTCCTGACAAAGTACTTTGAGATCTACAAAGGAGAAGTGTTACACAGCAGCTATACACTTCTTCATTACTAGCTCTTTTTCATGTGGTTTCTTTAATAGACATTTGGGTTCTGATTTAGATCTTCTGAACAGGGTGTAACATTACTGGTGCTAGTAGCAATTCTGTGTTTGCCAAATGTGACTAGAAGACTTCTACTACTGTGATGTGAGCAGCTAAAAAGTTATTTCTCTAAACCTCCCCGTGTTAGATATACTCTTAAATTGCGAAAGGCTATTTGTGCTCAGGAACTACAGAACTGTCTTCACCTCTCTGGACAATTACTGCGATGGCACATCCAATCTGAGTAGGCACATGTGGAAACAAAGAACCATGTAGATGCCCACAGATTCTTCAATAAATATACAATAAATGCTATCTTTTTCACGTTTAAGTAAAACACAGGAAAATGAATGCTGACGTGTTTACCGTTATTCTGTAAGGTATGTGTCTGTACACAGTCAAGTGTACAAATACATAACCATACTTAGGCACAATAGCACTATGAACATGTGTAAGTATGTATTCATTGGCATTAAGTAATGCACAAAATAAAAAAGAAGGCAAATAAACATTCAGGTTGCAAAGCCAAGCAACACTGGATGTTCCAGAATGCAGGTTTCCTGGGCATCCTTAATTAGCGCTTTTAAATATGTGTGATGATACAGTTTGAATTACTTTATAATATGTAGGGGTTTTTTTCCTTAACAGATTTTTGTTTCAAACAGTCAATGAGGAGTCAGTTTTTAACTCTTCTGTTTTTTATCTTCTTCCATTCAGCACTCTAGCCTCAGCTCTCATGTTAATGCACATGGTCCAAGTTTTACACTGAACACAGAAAACATTAATCCTCTTCCAAGCTTTTGTTTCTCTGGTGCTCCCACACAGCATCTTAATATGCCCCAAATCCTGACAAACATAACTCTGCGACACATCTGCGCGGGGTGGGAATAGTACTATCTTCACAACGCTATTGCCACCGTGCATAAGCATAAGGAGAGAAAGGGCAAAATGTCAGAATGAAAATGTCCAGTGAAAGCTAAAAGTGAGAGATGTGGGAGCTTTCCCATGCGTAGCATTTCCTCAGCACTTTCTCTACTCAAAGCACAGGCCCACTTGACTTTCAGCTCTCAGCACTTCTGCGTTTCAGGCCCCAGGTGTCTCTTGTTGTGCACCCAGAACATGAGGCCAAGCACTCAAGAGGGAGGAAATTCCAAAATGATGTCATCATGCCTACATGTTGCGAGGGGGAAGGAGCTAATCATGCCCAGGCAATCCAAATTCTGGCATTTGCTAACATTTTAGTGTTTGGCTCACAACCATATCATTCTTTTAGCTGAGATTCCCTGTGTATGTGTATACATTTCTTTGTAAATAAGTAAGGACATCTGAACTGTGCCTAACCTGCTAAAAACTCTTGCACTGCCTTCCCAGTAAAACTAATTTATTGATGTGTGTGCTCTTGGAAAAAAAAAAAAAAAAAGTATGGCATGTGTTGTAATAACCTTTCCTGCTGCAATTAAATTGAGAGAAATCGATGGAAACTTGGTTTTGATTGTTCCCAGAAGAGGAAGGAGGGGAAGAAGATCTACCTTAATAGAAGCCAAAGTATCAATACACCCCCACTGCTCCAGCTGCGCCTCTGCCGTTCATTCCTTCTCTGCTTTAGAAGCGGGAATGAACAATAGGCAGGCAAACAATTTGGCACCCAAAATCCAGGAGATCAAGCACTTCTAGGGGACAGCAATCACTTCAGCTTGAAAACTTCCTACTAAATCTCAAGTTCTAAATTTGCTACATGATCTCTATCCATTACCAAATTACAAGTGAGACATTAAAAAGCATAACATGCTGCCTTAAAAATCCAAAGATTTTCGGTTAAATGATAGTTTATTTTTGGTTTTCTTCCTACTAGTTTTCTCAAACCATTCCCCTTTTGAAACTTCCTTGCACAAGCAGACAGGTTGGAAACAGGTTAAAAATGGAAGCTGAAATCCATATGTAAACAGCTGGTTCCAAGACCTGGTGCTCTAGGGAATGAAAACTTGTAATGCAAGACTCACGGAACTCTTGTGGGAGTTGGCTTCGTTAGGTATCTACCATAAGCGTGTCTGTGTGCATATACCTGTACACCGCTGTGATCCTATCTGTATATGCACACGTACCTGAGGTTAGCAGAGTATTCACTCCCTGCTGCACCCGTCACTCCTCTCTCTTCTCACACTTCTCATCTGCTCTTTCAAACTGGGAGTGCCTCTCTCTCTCCTGCATCCCCGTCTCCACCAGTGCCGCAGACTAATGGCAGAAGGACCCTTTTTTTTCCCCCTTCCCGTATGTGTACAGCAGGTGATCTTTTCTCACTGACTCTCTGCTGACTGTGTTAGATGTTATCTGTATTTTGGCCAGTGGACAGGGCAATGTGTGTACTCTGCTGAACTGGAATGCCCTGGCTTGCTCTCTAAAAGCTCTCCTCCGTAGCCCTTCTATTATATATAGGGTATCTAGGGAAAAATAATTGCTAAGTGATGCATCAAAGGTAGGCATCATGAGTACCCCACCCTTATCACACTCCGAGTGGCTGTTTCCTCTCATGTTCTGAAAAATCCTTGATAAAGGGGTGGCATTCATTAGTAGTGCTTCCAGTTCTGAAAATGCCTCCCCATCCATGCTGGATTCCTCCTCCCTTCCCAGCCTGGGGAGCACGTGGTCATCCCTCCTGCCTGATGGTTGCAGAGCCGAGCTTTCCCTCTTCTCCTCACTGCAGCTGTTAGCGGTAGGGGAAGCGATGGCAGATCTTATGCCAAGATTTCCTTTTCTTCCCAAGAGGAAAAAGCATATCTGTCCATGCAGATGACTGTAAAGTATGCGGCTAAGCCATGCTCTCCAGCTAAGATGTCAGCTAGCAAGATGCGCTCTGTGGGCTTCTGGGTGGAGAAGTCCTAGGGTAGGCAACATGGTGGGAATAGTATGGTGCCTATTACGTTACTGAAAACAAAATACAGCTGCATGTTACTGTTGGCTGAATGCAACCTGTCAGCACCACCATCTCCCCAAGAAGCCAGGACTGATTGCAGCCAGCCTTCTCAGGAGAAGGTGCCAGTAGCTGAGCTGTTGAAGAAACATGACATGTTGCCCCCTGCCCACTTCCAGGCCATGTGAACGCAGCAGTGTTAGAGCAGGGAGTGTGCCTGGAGAAGCGCCATGTCCCAAGGAACTGTGTGGTGACAAGCAGATTGCTCAGAAAACCCCAAAGGAACTGCAGCGTTTTTGCTGATGGCTGAATGCCCCGGGGCTGGAACAACATGTGTTTTCTTACGCAATGGACTGACCCAGGGAACTGGTAGTGCTTCCTATGCCTTGATGGTACATCAGGCTCCAGAATCACTCCAGAATAATTCCTCCGTAGCCCACAGATTTGCTTATCCTCATTGTTATTCACTGCAACTCACTCTTGTAGGACCAGGTCTATTTTCAGTTTTCGTAGTTCACTGAATCTAGAAGGCTGAGCGTCCCTGCCCTCTCGTGAGTGTGAGTGGGTTGGGTGCTGGCCCTGGGCAGTGGAGAATGAATCATTTTGTTGTAGCTGGGAAGAAGTAATGAAGGTCAGGTAGGTTTTGAGCCATTTTGATGCATCACTGTCTTGCCAGCTCTGCTGTGTTATGTTTTGGTCTGGACAATCAAAACCCTTGTAACTTCAGACAGACATCAAGAAAAGGAATGAATCGTTTGCCCACCTGAATAAAATGAGAACATGGGAATGCGAGGAGAGAGGGGAAGGGAGAGAGTCATTTGCATAGGTCAGGGAAGGTCATTAAAACATCTGGCAGTAGTAACTGACATGTGTCAAATTTTAGTGTTCGTTAAATTCATATTAATGCAAGAATGGTTTGTGAGCTCCACAGGCCTTTTTTGGTTTCCATGTTCCCCCAGTTGATGGTGATGACTTTTCACAACTGTGCCATGCTTGTTTGCTTGCTAGTGGCATCTGACCTCAGGTCAGATTTCTATTTAACCCCTTCCTGTAGGTCAAAAGACAAATTAATCTGGTGAGAATTGAATTGGAAATGAGGTGTCTGGATAGCATGTGTCCCAACCATGGAATAGCTGCCAGGCTGAAACGTGTTTGCATCTGTTTCTTATGCCATCCAAAAGTCATCTCTGAGGTCAAGGAGATATTCAGCTGACATCTGAGATAGGAAGTTGCCACAGGGAGGACAAGTGGCAGGTGCCCTGGGTTAACAGATTGTCTTGCAGTCTGGGTGGAAATGTCTGAGAGCGTCACTCTGAGTATAAATGTAGATGTTTCCATTTATTGTGCACTTTGATTTACCTGTGTTTACTACCAGTTTATAATTGTAAAGAAGATACATGATTTTCTTCCCCCTTAAGGAGGCGAATCTCACAGATCTTTTTATTCCTTTTTTTTTAGAGGATGAAGATGATGAAGAGATGGTGGAGCCAAAAGCACAGGATGACTTGGAGACAGAAAATCAAGACCAGAAGCAGGAAGTGAAAGAAGGTACTTTAAAAATGAAAAGGAGTTTGTTATTCTCATAGGTAGTTTCTATTATTGGGAATACAGCAAAATCAAAACAGTCACCAGTTTTATAGGTTCAGAACCACATGAGTGGCATAAAAGCAGAAAATATTATCCCAGTGACCCAGCTGGTATGTCTGAGAGGCTTGTGAAAGACACAAGACTCTGGCTGTTTAGAAGAAGCAACACATCCTCATAATTTGGGAACAAAGTAGAGATTCTTGGATTCCAGGACTGGTGCTTACTTGTCCTCTGGCTCAAAAGAGACTCCTTACATGAAAGATTTAAAACACGAATGCCAGGCATTCCAGCAGCTGCATAGAGTTTGTTGGTCTTCAGAGATACTTCGAGCCCGTAACTGTCCGACTGCTTGAGAGGGGCAAACTTAAACCTAGTGGTGGTCAGGAATTCTCCAGCAGAAAACTGTTTTGTTGGAAAATGTTGACTGTCAAAACCAAGTTCTTTTGGTAGGAGCTACCCCCAGGGAACTTAAGGTCAAGGCTGAAGCCAGGCAGGTCCAGTCCTTCTGTGCATTTCCCTGGATTGAGACTCTCTTGGGTTACGAGAGACAAAAATACAGGTTATTACTTCTTTATGGTGCATACAAGAGACACATGTCGAAATGGTGCATGTCAGCACTGGACACAGTAGATATACTGAGTGTCTCCTGTTTTATTTTCTTGGACTAGTTCTAGGCTTCATAATTAGAAGAGGGCTGTTGAATTTGGTCTTCTTTATGTGGGAATTCATTAGAGTATTAGCTATTCTGGTGTGTCGCCTTGAACAGAGAAGCCCATGAAACCGTTAACTGTGAATACAGCAGTGAGTGCTTCTACCTCATCCAGGGGAGCCTGGCATGGTTTACATCAGTGTCCAAAAAAACCTGAGTCTGGTGTATAGTGCCCACATTCGCTATCCCCACACACTGAAGTGAGTTGCAGTACCTGCCATGCTGTTTTGATTATAAATTGATCTTTCTTCCTTCTTACGAGAATGATAGCAATCACCCGTGTCATAAGTCCTGCAGTGTCTATTGCTCATTAGATCCTTGTAGAAACATGGAGGGGGAACTCCCTTCTGCTCCTCATCCTCCTGCTTCTCCCACCGCCCCCAGCCACCGCTTGGCAGAGGGAAACAGCGGGAGCAGTGGCAACAGGAGTCACAGAAGAGTCTGCAAAGGCAGAACAGAAGATGTGAATGAGAAACATGGCAACATAAAAAATCACTTTTTCCTGAAAATTGCCCTTCCTCCCAAAACTGTGGGGTGAACTCACATACAGGCTCTAGCAATCACTGGACCTAACGCAGTATCTTTTTACTGGTGACAACACAAAGACATAAAACCCAATATCACTGCACCCAATGCATAAGCACTGTCCTGAGTTGGTGAATGTCCCGCTAGTATTCAGCTTACAGCTGATCCCACCCATTTCTTTCCACATAAAAGTAATGTTAGCACTAATATGTGGGGAGAAAGCATAGACTCCTGCATGGAGAGACAAAGAAAAAATCTAAATACATTCCTCAGCTGATTTATTTCACTTTTTGGTGGCCTTTCAAGTTAGCCTTTTATGTACTTTGCTAACCAAGCATCACTGCCAACATCTTGTATTTCTTTGTTGTGTTTTAGTCTCGGGGCAGTGCTCCCCTTCCTCGCCTAGCAGACCCCCCAGGAATGGGAGATCAACTGGGTTAGTTTAGGACTAGTCTCAGCCCCAGGAACGGCAGGCTGCAAAAGCAAGGCACAGCTTGTTTTAGCAGAACCGGCTTTGTGAGGTGCTAACACTTGACTGGGTGCAAGGAAGAAGAAAACATGCTCATTGCATGATAGAAAGTGAATTTGACCTGCAGTACATGTTGTGACAGATAAAATAGGGCTGTGCTGATGACTGGCATTAAATGCTATGATTCAAATGAAGTAGTCGTCCCCAAATTGACAGGGAATTGAGTCCCATTTTTCAGCGTTTGGTGTCATTCTCTCCCTGTTGGCTTTAGCCCTTTCACCAACAAAATCCCGTTTTCCTCTCTGTTGTAATCACCCTTCTCAAGTTCTGAGCAACATTCAGAGTTTGAAGCCATCGTTTGTGTTTCATGGAAGTGATTAAAACCATGTTACAAGTCAAACGGGAGTTTAGAAGAACATTTCCTGTCGGTGCTGCACCCTGTGTGCCTACTCAGAATTAATAGCTTTTCTGCAAATTAGCACATAATGGGTTAAAAGCATGTTTATGTTGGCATTAAGTACTCTGGCTTCTTTTTCTCTGCAAGGCAAGACAATATTTTGCAAACTTTTTAAAGAATCTCTAATAGATATTATAGTGGCGCCATTCACACTGCTATATAGTAGTTAAGGCTGTGTCAGCACTTCCATTATGAATCCTGTTTTTCAGGGATTTATAACCCAGCCGTAAAAATTTGCTCTGGGCTGAAATTTGGTTTCAGCTCAGGGAGCACATTTTTTAACAGATTAAAAAAAATCAGCGTGGCCCTTTTTGAGTTATAGGAGTGTAAGAAAAAAAAAATGGGAGAAAGAAGTGCAGGGAGAGAAAGGCAGACTTTTTTTCATCAATATAGCTCAAAAATAGATCAGGATGAAAAATAAAGCTTGGATCCAGGCTGTTCAGTTTCCCCCTCCCCAAACCAACAGGACAGGAGGGCACTATTTTTATAATGGTA
Source organism: Columba livia (assembly GCF_036013475.1). NCBI lineage: Eukaryota > Metazoa > Chordata > Aves > Columbiformes > Columbidae > Columba > Columba livia. The sequence goes on from NC_088603.1 coordinate 27,092,981, forward strand.
TTTTAAGGGGAAACATTATTTTTCTTTTCCTCTGTGGTTAATAGGTATTCCAACTTAATTCTACAGACGTTTATTGCATGCTTAATTTCCTTGTCTTCCCCCTGCACACCCCAGAGTTGCTCTGTGGGGTTTGGTGGGATTATTCAGCAGTCATGGCTGTTTACAGGGTCTGACTCTGCTTCTGGACCTGTCTCAGCGTCACTGTAAGGCACACAGTGCACCTGCAATAGGGCAGCCTGTTTCGCACAACACCTCTTGGTGGCACTTCAATACCATGGAGGTGCTGAGGGCAGAGGAGCAGCTTGAGCCCCCCCAGAGTGTTTCTGGAGTGGGAGACAAAGACCTGGCTTGTTGACCATTTGAAGTGTGTGAAGCCTTGGGACGCCCTTGTGTTTCCTCCACGGGTTTGCCTGTTGTCATCTGTGTCTCAGGTGCATGGTCTCCCCATTGCTCTTAGAAGAGCCAAGTGGTGAACTGGGCTGGGATCTGACTGTTCCCAGCCTCTCCTGACCACATAAACAAGAGACTGGTCCCAAACTGTGGCATCAAGTGGGTTGGGGCTTTCCACTGCCAGAGCTCTGGAGCTCCACCTAAGGCGCCTCTTTATGTCAGTAGAAACCACATGAACAGTGGGACAGGCTGGATCTTGAAAGTGGGCCTCAGCCTGCATTTATCTGAAGCCGTGGATATATCCACAGAAACTTGCATGAAAGGCTTTGATGGGGAAGGCTGAGGTCTGCAGCTTCAGAGACATGCTGTGCTCCGCTCTTGCCCTGGCCTTGTGCATGGGACTTGGGTGTCCATGAGGCAGGCTGTGGTGGGGGAGATGGTTTAGCTCTCAGCAGCTCAGGCACGAGTATTAGAGAAGCAGAACAGGTTGCAGTGGGGTTTGTAATGGCCTGTAACACCACAGTATCACTGCCACTGACACCACAGTGAGCTCGGGTGTGCTGAGACACATCCTGATAGTCCAGCCCAGTTGTGGGCTCAGCACAGCCCCTGGAGAAGCACAATCAATAGCCCTGCCTGGTACAGATTCTAATTTAAGGCTCTGGAACCTGCTACTTCAGAGCCCAAAAATTCCTAAATGTACCTCAAAATTATGCCGTGCAAGGGTTTGCGATTTATACCCAACACAACCAAGATATGACGTATATGAAACCACATAGCGATAGAACAAGGGGAAATGGCTTCAAACTGAAAGGGGGTAGATTTAGATTAGATATAAGGAAGAAATTCTTCTCCATGAGGGTGGTGAGGCACTGGAACAGGCTGCCTAGAGAAGCTGTGGATGCCCCGTCCCTGGAAGTGTTCAAGGCCAGGCTGGATGGGGCTTTGAGCAACCTGGTCTAGTAGAAGGTGTCCTTCCCATGGCAGGGAGGTGGAAATAGATGATCTTTAAAGTCCTTTCCAACCCAAACCATTATATGATTCTATGAGAATCCTACGATATGGCACATATCAAATCAGGACATGGCAAATATCAAGCCTGACATTAAAGTGAGGAACGAAAAAGAAGAGGATTGCAGGCTATCAACAGGCAAGGACTAAAAGCTGCTGAGAGCTGCTTAGCACCTTGTGGTTCTCACACTGTACATTTCTACTCTCCTCAGTCATCAGCACCTTTAAAGTTTGGATGGTTTAAACATACACTGGAAGAAATAATACAACTTTTAAAAGAGCTTTGCTAATCACCTTCTGTCTCTCGTTATATCTCTTGGCTCATAACAAGGCTGCTTCCTGCTTTACTGTTTTTATTAGTTTGCCTTTTCTTTCATTCTCCTACTCCTTTTGTTCTTTTTTTTCTTCTTTTTTGCCTTTAATGGACTTCACTTCTCTTGTCAGGTTTTTACAATTGCTGAGGTTGCAGGAGAATATTTTTTATGTTCTGTTATATTTATTTAAATATGAGTCTTTTTCCTTTTTTAAAAAAATATATTTTTGGTTCTCTTGTAAGAATACTTGAATCCTGGTATTTAAATATTTGTGAATTTGATCCTGTACTGTCATCACAACTATAAATATTGTATTTACTACAAACCTGCTTCTGCCAGATAGGAATATGTCTGCAGCACTTTTTACTTCAGTTCCTAAATGTCCAAGGAAATGTTTTAATATAAATTATTTTCTTCTGTTTTGTGCAAAGAAATTTGTGGACAAAGGACCAGATGCGAAATATAGTGTTTCTGAGGATCATATTAAATCATATGAAATAATAAAATGCTCTTATTTTTCATAAAGAAGTGTTGAATAAACGAGTTGTTTCCATGTCACGTTCAATTTTTGTACATATGCTAGACCTTTTTGGTCATGCACAAGTGTACAATGTCTTTCATTATGGATATACCTGCCGTGACCTCCGTGCATATACAACTGCACGGTGTTCTAATTTTAAATGTAAATTCAATTTTATTTGGTACAGTATTATACATTAACATGAGTGCAGAACTTCTTTGATCCATGTTGTTGACCTCATAGCCCCAGAGTTGCCCAGACAACACTCTGCTTGTGGATATGCGGCTCCATCGACATTTCAGTGGGTCCATGAATAGATGTGGCCCTGTTAGGCAGAACATGGTGGCTGCATCATGGGTCCTCCTGCCATAAGCTGTGTCCAGCTCCTCTGGGTGGGAAGCAGAGCACAGGCACAATGGTTCATTGCAAAGCTACAGTACAAAAAACAAGAGCAAAGTATGGGTCTTCCTTTGCAAGAGCTTTTATTGCACACCAGGCAGTGAGCATGTAACTTTTAGCACTGGTAAGCTAAGCATTGCACTAGGCTTTGTTAGGCACAGAAGGTTAGATGTGGTTTCTTTAGTTTTTATGCCAGGGAGAGCAGATACTTGAAGGAAAATGCCATATTCTTGCAGGGAATTTCTGAAGATATTGTCACATCACATAGGTCTCCGTGACAAAACAAAACAAAAAATACTTTGATCAGCTACTTAGGTTTCTCAGAGTTTTCCTTGAAGAGAGTCTGTGTCTCTTGAAAGCCGAGATCAAAGTAACTGTAAGCTCCCAGATAGGAAGAAAAATTGCAGAAAATTACACAGATTCTTTTTATTTTATTCAAGATAATGGACAGACAAGGAGAAGGAACAAGGGGGAAATGGAAGTGGCTCTGGAAGATAAATGGTTAGAAAATCTTCATATTTGAAAGAGCAAGCCTGTCTGTTTGGGGTTTTTCTGCTTATACTTCATGAATTTGCAGTAGTTACAGCAATGTTTTAAACTGGAAAAAATAATGATGTTAACATTCTTGTAAGAAGAGAGTGCCTCAAATAAAACTTCAGAGGCAGCCGAATGAAAGAAGAAAATAAGGTTAAAATATGAAGCTTGATATCGCCAGGGGGCATCTGGCGTGTCAGTCAGATGAATGAGGTAAGCTGATTTATGCCCTACAAACTTTAGCCAAGGTGTTTCTGATGCCGAAGAAGGTTTAATAGGCTGCTGGCCTCCCACAGATCATTGCAAACTGCAAAGGAGTTTTTGCTGAGGTAGAACTGCAATTGTGTGTCTCCATTGCATGTGAACACCCCACAGCTCCCAAGCTGTTTATTTTTTTTGCCTTTTCCCTTTCTATTGATTTTTGGTTGTATTTTCTTTGCTAGTTATACTCAGCAAATGGCCGAGCAATAAATTTATATTTCTAAGCTGTAGAGAAGATTTGATTTAGCAAGTAATTTTTACCATTTGGAGCAGTTTAAAATGAGTTTTCCAGTTGCCTTTGCAGTTATTTTCTCCCCTTTTATGCCATTTTGCTGCATTGTCATGCTTGTTGTCTTTGATTCTCGGAAAGCGATGCTTTAGTGGTGACAGTGGGATATTGCCTCATTACAGGCTTCTTTGCCAGATGAGTTCCCTTAGTGCCAATTAGAATTCAGTAGTGGATGCTGCAATAGGTCAACCTGTACTTTTTGCTAGTCATTCTTTTTTTTCACATGCATTGCTTCTGTCTAAAGCACTTAGAGGCAAATTGTGCTCCTGCCTTGGTAATTTTTGCTCTGCTACTCAGGGGGACCATGAGGGAGGACACAGATGTTCTCTGGATATGTGGAGCTCCACAGGGACCACTAACCTGGTGGCAGGAGGCATAGGGCCAAGGCCAAAGGAGATCATCAAAGGCTAAAGTTTCTAACTTAGCTGCTTTGTCTCCTGAGGGCCAGATTGCTCCTCTACCTTTTGCATTTTTCCTACTCTCTATATGTAGCCCACGTGTAGTGCAGAGATTTTGTCTTCCAGAGGTAATGCTTTGACCAGTTGAAGCAAACCTACGTGTGGTGATAACAGCTTCTCCTGACCACAGGGAGTGCTCTGAAAGCTGGGGGAGCTGAGTACTACAGTAATGCTGACCGGGTCACTATTCCTGCCTGCTCTTGTGCCTTTCAGTCTATCCTTGCCCCTGGGGCTGGTGCTGGTGTTGTACTTGGGCACCAGGGCTCATCATGGATCTGGTGTGAACCACGTGAAAATCAGATGGTGAGCAAGGGATACATCACCCTGATAGCTGAAAGTAGCTGTGTTCCAGTAGGAACTGGAAAATAATTTCAAACTGTGAATTTAAACTGTGCCACACATTTAATTAAATATTAAGATATGTATGACAGGGCTTGAAGTTAAATGCTGATGTATACTGGAGGTTCTCTGAGGCACCATGCTGCATTATCTTTTTTAGCTGCTGGTGTTTTAACCCAGTATGGGCTAGGGACACTGCAAGGTCATTTTCACAAGTAAACACCTCAAATCTGTGATGTAAAACCAAATGTAGGGGACCTTTGATCAAAAGTTTGAGTCTCTGTAATTTTGCAATAAATCCGTTTATGATATGTTTTTTGTGTACCTAATTACAAATCTGGAACAAAATTCTCTGTTAGCATAATTCCTGTGATGTCAACAGAGCTTTTCATGCTGGGAATGTAAGCTGTTGTAGTTGCAAGGTTGGTTTGGTGTAACTGTGAAGATACTAGCAGCATTTTTTGAAATACAAGTAATCCTGAAGTATAACTAAAATGATGTTTTGAAAGCACATGTGGGCAAAGGCATAATTGGTATAGAACATTGCCACAGCATCAATATGACCCTGGTAATGTAATTGAGAACAGAAATTTGCATTGTAGCAATTGCAGCATCCCAGTTTCCTTTGCCTCTGATGCTCACGTCATTAAACTGATGGAGACATAGCACTGGTGTATCCTGCAAATACGGTATTTTTCAAATGAAGGGCTGTACTGGAAATATTGGTTTGGAAGTAAAGGTTTACATCTCTGCAGACACGTAAAGAAGTAACTTCATCTTTCAGGAGCCCGGCTGTCCTGACTGGTGCCAGAAGCTTCCCCGAGGCAGCTCCTGCTCCTCCCCAGGGCAGCTTTGGCCATGGCTCAGTGACATTTCTTGCTCCAGCTCTTAGGATTCCTCCACAAGGAATAAAACTGCCTTAAAGAAACTGGTGTTTGGTCAGTTGCTTTCTATTTTGCTGCCTCAGTGAATGTCTTTCGTTATTTACTTCAGTGTTTCACAAAAGCTCTAAAGCAGAGACAGAATTTATCAGTGACACCAAGGAGAAATGGGACTAAGTGAAGGGAGAGATTATGTGAGCCCTTTTAACACAAAGAACTGTAGTATAAGTTAAGAAGATTATTTTATCTTTGGCTTCTCTGACAGGTCCCCTGTTACATAAGTGTTCTGCTTTTTCAAGTTAGGTATTGCCTAAATGTCAGTCAGAGCCATTTCCTGAAATAGGAACACTGAGTTTATTTAATTTGGGGGTTTAAGTATTTTCCATTTCAGAATAATAAATAATTCAGAATAATAAATATATATAATATATAAATAAATATATGAGGATCTCTTCTATGTAAATGCTACATTCTAAAAATCTACAGGAGTATGTTTAGATTAAAAAAAAATTCTTAGTCATGATTTTAAGAGTAAAGCTTTGATTTTCATCCTGCCATTGCTACAACAAGCTTTCATGTCAAAAGAAACCCACTGAAGATGTTGATTCATTGGGAAAGGGGTGAAATGTCATACTCTTAACTACATCTTTTTTTTTTCCAAGCTCCTCCTAGAGAACTGACAGAAGAAGAAAAACAGCAAGTTCTCCATTCAGAAGAATTCCTGATATTTTTTGACCGGACAATACGTGTAATTGAGCGAGCTTTGGCTGAAGATTCAGACATCTTCTTTGACTACAGTGGCAGAGATGTAGAAGAGAAAGATGGGTCAGTTTGGGTTTTTTTTTTGCTTTTATAAAATAAGCTTTAATAAAAGAATTCCAGTGATATGAAGCCTCAATTTTAAAACTAAATTAATCCTTTTTATACTTAAGAAAAGGTTTAAATCTCTCTTCTCCGTTTTGTTTTGTTGTTGGTTTTTATGTATTATTCAGGTGGTTTATTTTTTTGTTTCATTTTGGGGATTAAATTTCAAATTCTGAATAAATAATTGAAATAGATAAACGTGTGCATAGACATGTATATGTAGATGCGCTTGTGTACATTCCGGTGGTATATGTCTGCATACTTATATCATTATATTTTTACAAATTCAAATTATTGTTGTTTATATTTGACTACTGTCTCAGGTCAGCAATGGATCCCGCTGTGCTCTACATTGTATAGATGAAAATGATGGTCTCCCAAAGTGTTTGCATTGTAAATGCTAAGACAAGAGGTGACAGGTTGTGTATTCAGCAGTTGATAGGGGAGTAGAAGCAGGAAAACTTCTTAGTAAGAGAGGGAGTATTCAGGTTTCAACAACTGCGTATCCATTGCAGCCTCATGCCAAATCAGTAGCTGTGTCACACTGAAGTTACTTACTGAAGGTGACTCTAGAGCATCACCCCTGTGGACCCAGTGCGGCAGCGCTTGGGCCAGCACTGAGCTTCAGCCCATCCTAATGGTGGCCGAAGGCATCTGCCGTCTCCATCACTGGGAGAAGATGCTGTACCTTTAAGATTTCAGGAGTCAGAAATAAGAGAGATTTGGTTATAGCTTAGAGGTGAAGATTCAGAAAAGGGGGAGCTGGATGACAGGGCTAGGTTCAGTCCTGAGAGACAAAGGTGGCAGACGTGACCCAGAAAAGTGAGCCAGAAAAGAGTCAGGTAGACAGTGGGAAATTAAGAAATGTGGTTTTGTGAAACACATGTAAAATTTGTTTGTTGGTGCAGATTTGTTACTCTCAGCAAGACAATGAGAGCAATTAAATCAAGGTGGCAGACTTCCCCAGCTTGGGCAGACTGGAGAAGCAGTCAGGAACTTTTGCGTTCTTTTTCACAGCATTTGAATCCTGGTACTTCAAAAAGTGTCACTTTGTTTGAATTCACAGAGATGTTCAAGCAGGAGCCAACCTTTCTTTTAACCGTCAATTTTATGATGAGCACTGGTCAAAGCATCGTGTCGTCACCTGTATGGATTGGTCTCTTCAGGTAAGATTTGAAGCTGGAATATCTGTTCCCATACACCTTCCAACTTTTCCTAAAAAATACAGCCAGTGTCATTTTGCCCTTTGTTTGCAGAGTATGACGTTATTTCTTAGCTGGCAGCAGGGTCTTGAACAAGTGAATGCATGTTTCTCCATAAAGAAGAGCAATAATGAAGAAGGGCAATAATGAAGCCGTCATTTTTTCATATATGTTACTTCGTCTTTAAAACCAGGATATTGTGCTAAAACTATAGATTAACAAACCTACTATGATGAAGGAGTCTTTACTTTTTTTCTCCCCTCCTCTCCTTCAGCACATGGAAATTTTTTTAGGACAAAAGGTTTAAAATTAAACCAGATAAAAATAATTTCCTAAATATGTAGCGGTTGATTTAATAAATAGTTGTACGTAATAATATATATAAAAAAATAAGAGTAGTAAGAAATAAAATTTATTTTTCTAATATACTAAAACTCAAAATGTGAAAGTATCTGAACAACTTGAAAAGATTGAAAAGAAAACTTTTGAAAAATGCTGGGTTCTTTTTTCAAGTCGTGGAGGAGGATGCTGCAGCTGGTCAGGGGGCATGCTAAAGCAGCGTGCCTGGAGCGTATCCAGCTTCTGTGCACCACAAAGCATTGTCATATTGCAAAATAAAACTGATGGTAGAGCTGCTTAAGCTTCCCAAAACCAATACAGCCACATCAGCAAAGCAAAGAAACCAGGTTAATTAGTTGCTCCGTTGGAAAGCTGTGATTAGTGTGCACACACATCACCACAGGCCTGTCAAATTCGTTTGGTCCCAGTTTCACTCCAGTCCCCCTCATCGTCTCTGCTTTTTCCCTGTTAGCCTGTTCCTCAGTTACTGCCTGGAGCAAAGCATCTGGTTTCTCTGGGGAGGAGACCAAGGAGATTCTGCTCCAAGGTCCACGACACAGATATAAAGAAACTGCTCCAGGAGGACATAAACTTTAAAAATGTGAACGCAAGCCAGTCTACCTAGTTGGTCCCAAACCCAGTCTCAGGCATGCCCTGGTGTGTCCGAGCCCTGATGCAGCCTGCTGAGGGTAGCAAAGATGCTGTAAATGTAGCTCAGGCCAGTGCAAATAACAAGTTTTGCTTAGCCTAATCTTAGGAGCAGCTGCTCTTACTCCACCATGTTAGGTGTTGCCTGTGGGGACAGCAAGTGTTTAAGGCCAAGTACCTAAATGGTGCATGCAGGTTGGAAAGAGGCAGTGGGTGAGGAGCACAGTGACTCTCGCATCCATCCTCTCCTTCCCCTTGAAATGGCAGCAGGGCTCCTTCCACCCTTCTGGGTACTTCTCAGGTAAGGTGGCAGCTGACGGCATGGAGGTCGTGGCAGGCAGCAGGGAGGAGCTGTAGAGTCTCATGAGCATCACTGGTAGGCTGTGCAGAGCTGGCTGTCCGAACAGGTACAGTGCACAACAGCCAGCTGCAGAGAGGCTTCTTGTAATATCCAACTCACACCCCATGTGTGAAATGAAGAATTTATCCCTTTGCTTTCATACAAAATACCAGCTTAACAACAGGTATGCACTGGTGTGACGTGGGTGGCCTTTAAGCACATATGGATTTCCACAGAAATCAAATATGAGCCTGAGGAAACACTTATCTTAGGTTGTTCACTTGTTCAGGGGCTGGAAATTACATGGAATTCTTATCTGATATTTTCCTAACAGGCAGCTCTTACTGTATTCCCAGGGCAGCAAGAAAAAAAGCCGCCTCAGAAGAGCACTGCCAAATATAATTGCTCAGCCCCTGGGGCTCACAGGCATGTTCTGCTTCCCACCTCTTTGTTCCAGGGTGGCCCCTCCTGCCTTCCTCTCCATTAATTCCTCATACTCAGCTCCCTGGCACCCCAGTGAGGGCTTCTCCGCCCCGTCTTCTCTGTGCTGGGGGGGTTCTGTGGGCTGCCCCACGCTAGCTTGGGAGGAGGGATTTGCCTCCTCTCTTGCCTGCTTTGAGAAATATCATGTGGCAGGAGCTGGAGCCAGATGGAGGTATTTCCCCTAACTGCTATCTCCGCTTCTTAGCCACACTCCGGGACATGGCAATGTCCAGTATGCTGAAGGATAACTTGAATAATCATGGGAACTGCAGAACACATTGCTCAGTTTTCTGCGATAAAACTGTTGCTGCAAAACAGCCTGGAGGCAAATAGAAGCTTAATCAAAGGACCTTGATGCATTGATTAAACAAGGAATTCTGTTCCCAGTCACATGTAAAATATGGTCCCAAACATGTGGGATCATTCAGACCATTAAAGCTAACCCGCTAGTCCCTTGATTCTTTTGCAGAGCAAAGGGAAAACAGCTTAGATGCTTCATCAAGGATCTAAGGGAAAGGCTCAAGAGACTGAGTGTAAACACAGAGGGTGGGATCACCTTGCTCTGTCCATGAGGAGGTAACTTAGCTTATCAAAAGCCAAGAAAACCACAGTCTCAGGGATACTGCTGTGTCTTTCTGACTCTTGGGCAGCAGCCTTGAATGCTGTTTCCCGCAGTACTGTTTCCATGTTGTTCTCAGTTGCAGTCACAGGACAGCTGGGAACCTGCTGAGGACTAAAATTGTGTAAATGCAAGTAGATGGAGTGAAGCAGCAAGTGTGTGATTGATGCCAGTGCAGATTTAGGTTGCCTCCCTTGGCTGTTTTTTAAGAGTCAGAAAGCCTTATAATGGTGTTGCCCAGCTAGATATGACCCTAACATCTGTACTTGAAACTGCACTTCCAGTCAGATGCATAAACTATGATTGCAAAACCTACATATAGACCAGCAAGATTCGAGTAGGTATTTGTTTATGGCCGGATGTTCTGCCAACCAGAACGTAATTGCTAAACTATCCAGGAGCATGAACCAACCCCAGAGTGCCTCGAAACTGGTACTTCAGACCTGGTTGCACACCCTAGCTGGCTGCAGCCATGCCAGTGGAAAGGCTTGTCACTTCTGCTTACCAAGGTATCTGCCTCTTCACAACTGCGGGCTCAGCTGCTCGCCTGGATGGTACCTAAGCTGTTCAGCCAAAATGAGGTGCACTGGCAAGAACCTACTGTACATGGTGTTTACTTGGACCTGGGCCAAGCTGGATGAAAAGGTTCAAAAGAGAAGCTGAGTGTGTTGTTCAGAAGTGGTGGTAATCTTTGTTGTGGGAGAGAGAAAGAAAAGAGGGCGGGTGAGATGGATGGGAGCACTGGCACAACTGTGGCCAGAGAGGTAGTGTCTCAGGTGCGGGATTAAACCACCCTCAGATCTCCCCCAATTCTTGAGGAGGAAGAAGAGGTGGTTGGTCTGCTGCATGGTCTAAATCCCATGCAAGTGATTTGGGTGCTAAACTGCCCTTACAAGGTGCATCAGCAGCCAGGGTCTGCTGGGATGTAGGTACAATGCAGTCAGAGCCACCCCAAAACGGGAAGGAGGCAGCTGTGGCAGCCACATGTTGCTAGTTCGCCTACATGTGGGTCCAGGCTCATTTGGAATAACAAGACTGAACAGAAAAATCATCAGCTCCATGATGTATTATCCATGGAAGTGTACACAAAGTGGGAAAGAGCAGCTGCTGATGGCAAAAGTTATAGCTATATGCATTATTTCTTCCAAATGGATTTTGAGAGCAGAGAGGTTCAAACCCCAATAATAATGATATAAAGGGTGGTGGTTTTTGTTTTTATTTTTTAAATGCCTGGTTTGAACTAAATTCACAGCTCCAAATAGCACTATTGGCAGCTCCTTTGTCCCACTTCCTTTACATCTACCAGCTGCCCTATTCCCCTATATAGTGGTGAATAGTTTGGCAGGAATTTACCTGGGAACGACAAAAAGTGACAATGATTCGTGGAGATCATTGAGAAATTTTAAGGGAAAGCATTTACAAGAGGAGGGTATGGGTCCTGTGGAACCCAGGCTACTGGCTCATTGGTCTGCAGCAGCCACGTGCTTTTCTCTGGACATGCCATAAAGTCCACTGCCTTACTTCAGCTATTTAGAGTGAAGGACAGAGGCTGCCAGAGGTGCCTAGTGTCAAATATATGAGAGTGAAGAACTGGGTGCTGTTGTATAGGCAGAAAGTAATTGGTGTTTTGTGGGCAAAGTTTCACTTCTTATGGTGTTTTGAAATGATACAAGTCCATCAGCAGAATGTGAAAATCTGATTTTTCATGTATGATATGGTGTGTGTTTATATGTGTATATGTGTATACACAGAGCAAATACATAATGTGTGTATTGCATGTCTACTGCTGTATTTCAGTGGAAAATGGGTATACAAGAAAAAATGGATCAGATTTTAGAGTGCTCATTGCATCAGTCTTACTGAGTCAGTGGAAATCGAGGTCATCCTGTGCTTTACAAGATGACCTCAGCATCTTGCAAAATAGAGCTTCTGTGAAGAAAATGTTTTGTTTGCTATTTTATCAAGAAGAGCTTTTAAGTTGACTCTATGCATAAGTGAATAGGAAGAGTACATAATGAAATAAGAAAGAACAATTTCCAGGGATGCTGAAAAAACTGTGAATTTCAGAATAAAACCAAGTCAACACTATGATCATAGTGTTTTTTCATTATCAAAATCAATTAAGATAATGGTTTGCCCCTGAATAAATGGTTAAGCAAATAAGTTAGAATTACCCAAGCTTTCAGTTTTTCCCTCTTCCTTGCTTTGCATTCCCTTTCTGAATATCCTGATAGTTGTCTTTTCTGAGAATTATCTGCAGAAAATGACATTGCCTTTGTGGTATCTGAGAATAATTGCTAGAGAGCAAGGAACTGGGAATTTAAGGATGTCAGGGACGAGTAAAATATAAAACCAAAATGAAGCTGAATACTATGATTGGAGTAGCATGTATTATAATTAAAACCAGATATTGCACTTCTAGTGTAGATTATTTCTGTCTCATCTGATTGTACATAGGTTCTTCATCATTCGTCTTATTTCATTTGCTTTTGCTTTTTCTTTATAGTACCCTGAGTTGATGGTTGCATCTTATAACAATAATGAAGATGCTCCACATGAGCCTGATGGGGTAGCCTTGGTATGGAACATGAAGTTCAAGAAAACCACTCCAGAATATGTTTTCCATTGTCAGGTAAGACTGAGGAAGCCATTAATTTCATGCTAGACAAAACAGATTTAGTACATGGTGCATCTTCCCACTGTTTATATGGAGAGGCTGAGGTTAAAAATAGGCTTTTTTGGAAAAAGTACAAGTGGCGGTCCAGTGTTTTTAGAAGGCAACCAGCCTTCTCAAACAATGCTGAAAGCCTGTCAAGGCTGCATGTCATTCTTTGTCTATTTAAAACAGTCCCTAGGAGATTTAGTTTATAAAGCCCTTGCACTTATGAAGTAACTGTGGTGTACCACTTCCTCATCCAGGCAGCAACATATGCTTTCCCACCCACGTTCGCTTCCTCCCATCCTCTGCACTCCAAGCTGCCTACCCTTGCCTTGGTTCTGCTCTGTATCACTTTTTTTCTTTAAAATTGGGAAGTACACTTTGCATTTCTGGGTATGTGTCTTACTTACAGCTTGATAAAAACAGTCTTGATTACAAGAACTACTCCACCAATTCCTGATTGAGTGTCCCTTAGGTTAGCAAACGAGTGATTCACTTCACTCAGTGCTACTTTATGACCATGCTAGTTTAGAAGTTTATGGACAATTCAAAAATAGTTGGGTATTTTATTTCTATAGGTGTGTTTATTGCTCTTTTGCCACTGCTTTTGTATGTGAAGTGGCACAGCCTTATATTGACAGAAATGTTTTGCTCATTGGCCATATCTCCATCAAACTGTCCTGTGGGACAGGGCTTGGGCCTAAATATCCAACCTCTTCATTAATATTCTTCTGTGGTAATTAAATACAGGACAGTGGTATTCAAAAAGCCATATGGAAAAGTTTCAGCAAGTAAAACTTAACAATCAGAGATTAGTAAAATGCAGATTATTCTGTGGTAAAAATTGCTTCTCTTGGAAGGATATGTATTACCTGGCTAATTGTGTAAGCTAAGTGTCATTTTACATTCAAGGACCAAACATCTTTTTGAACTAAGTTTATGTTTGGACTTGGGTACATTATCAGATGTAACATAGTGGGAGGGAGTTGCTGGAATTGAAGTTACTGCTTCAACCCGATTAAGTAACCTTTAATTCCAGGCATGTTTTTCTAATTTGCTATACTGAAAAACAACTTCACAAGGAGTCTGGGCCTGCACAGCAAATATGCCATACAGATTTATATAAATATGTGTGTGTGTGTGTGCACGCGCATTACCTTTGAAATGAGAACTTGTATTTTTTGGAGATCATATTCGGCAGACTGATGTGTTCTTTCAGGCTGCTTAAGATCTTAGCTCAGATGCCATGTTCAAATTCTTCTAGGATGTACATGCAGCTTAATCTTTTAAACAAAATATTCAAGAGATTGCCCATTGTATTTTCAGGACAAATAATCCTTAAACTAGATTGATTTTGCAAGATAACAACCATATTTAGGGTAGTCCTGCATACACAAAGGGGAGATTGACTACAGACATAACAATGTGCTCTGTTAATTAAAAATTCTATCTAGTTTTAAAAGTAGGTACACTTAAGCAGGAGAGGTATGACTCACTAAACTGAAGGCACTGAGACAGGCTATACTCTCCATCAGAATAACACACAAAGGACAAAGTGGTGGCCTGGCTGAGCGTCTGTCTAATTCTCCCATTATGCTGGATGTCCCCCTTTTTAGATCTGGAACCTAAAACCTGTGCATTGAGAGACACATATGGCACTGTGCTTTCACATGCACCCTGGATTCATCATCTTTCAGTTAAATGACATCAGTTCTTCTGTCCATGGGAAATATTAATTTTCTTGGTCAAACTGTCCACAGATAATTTATATTATAATTCCATTAACAGTTGGAACCATGTTTCAACCACCATTGTGAGGCTTCTGACATGTGGAATATCTTCTGCATCTCAGATCACATGGGGGTACCAACATGAGACTAAATGGGGAAGCAATAAGCATGAGACTTGGTCTCTTGAACACAGGTTTTGTTCTAACTGACACAGATGGAAAATAAGGGAAAAATATTATCTTAGCTCAGAGTCTGGAATTCAGTTCTGTAGATCATGATGTTATTCTGTTAGTGGAAACCAACTGTATTATTAGTCAGCCCCATATCATTTATATTACCATTTTGCAAGAGAAACGTTCCTTCATTCAGTCCTGATTCAGTCATTCCTCTAGGTCTTCTGTGAGACAAGCCCAGTTTTTCTTCTGCCATACATAACTTTATAACAGTCCAGCCCAGCAGCTAGAGATGAACACACACCTTATCATTACAGCTAGGTTGCCTAGATATGACACAGTACTTTGAGCGTATTTTCCCAACAGACCTCTATTTTGCTTTCCAAAGACTTTCTATAAAAACGTGGCCTTAATAAATACTATATGGTGCTGACTAATGTACCTTTTGCCTTTCAATTTTTGAGCTCACAGAGCAAGATACAAGCAAGTAGAAACTCATTTCAGATGTGACTGTCAAGGAACTCATGCAAGTCACTTCTGAGAAGTCAAATCAATAAATAGATTTATGCAGACATTTCTGAGGGACTTCTAAGAAATTCCACCTCAGGAGTTCTGATAACATCAATAGAGATAGATATGTGAAACATCTCTGGACAGCTAAAGAGCTGGGCTGGCTCAGCGTCAGCAGGTAGAACTTCAGATACCTCTTGTGCACATTTGGTAAATTATTGAAACTAGCAACTGTAATGGTTTTCTGTCTTTCCTGATATATTGTACAGATTTAAGTGAGATGATTACCAAGAAATTTCTTAATTTTCTTACCTCTTTCTATGAATTTTCTTAATCTTACATAGGATCATTTAAATTGTCATAATCAGAACAACAGGCTTTGCTGATGCCTTTGCTGAAAGTTACCAGAACCCAAACGAAAGTTGTCTATCAGCCATGGCAGACAATGATGCAAAAAGTCTATCAGCAATGATGTTTTCTAACTCCAGTCAGCAAAATGTTTTATTTTAGTTCTCAAATGTGAGGGATGCTGTATTCAGTAAATACAAATTTCTTGCCAAATTTAAAGTCATATTAGGTTGTTGCTCATTAATACAGTGTAGGTGGTAGTAAATGTCATAGCTCTACAATATGTTGTGCTACAAATACTGAGTTCAATTTTACTTAATGTGCATTAAGGGAACAATTACTGTTAGCCAAGCGGACTTGTTTACTCATTAATTAATGTAAAGTGCCATGTGATCTATCCAATCCTTTCTAAACAAAACAGTCCTACTGGCTTCTACTCTCTCCTCCTGTGGTATATTTATTTTCTTATACTTGGCTTATTTTTGCCCTTCTTTGGGTTTTTGTATTTCTACTTTACCCAGTGATGTGCTGACAGTATTTTAGCTGGGACTCCCACAGATTTTTTCCTCTATAGCTCATCATACATCTCCTTACCACAAGGTTAGAAATGGGAAAACAAGGAAGAGTGAGGGATTGGGCAATTTGTTCATTTGTTTTCCTATGCAAGCAAAAAAATGTCTCAGAAGCAAAATCAAAGTGGATGGGCAATACCATTTGCTAAAGGACTGAACGCTCGATGCTTTCCTTAGGCAGTGAGGAATACACTGAGCATGCAGTTAATACTACAGAGTGCAGACTGGGAATGTCCTTGTAGGGAAGAGTCAAGGATGTCTTCTTCCCCCACGCTGGAGCATCACAAACTCTTGGTGTAACCCAGTGCATTCCAAAGGCAAAACCCAAGCCTTTCAGAAGGACTTTATGAGACACTGTGGGTGAGTCATCCTTGGTTGGGTTGGTTTGGCACTATCCAGAGAGGGAATGAATTCCAGCAACGACATAGAAATCACATTGAGTCTCCCTCGGTTTGGTGAGTGAATTTTAAGCAGTGGTTCACACTGCTTCTCTCAGCTACTGTTGGTCTCTCTTTAGGTGGTGGTGACAAAAATGAAAATAGTATGGCATGGTTATTGATTATGTGACTCAACATGAGCTCAGTCCTGTATTGCTTTATGCAATGCATGAGGCTGGCCTTGTACGTGAACATCCCTGTACTATTGATTGGTAGTGTCAATGATATTATTTCTCAGTGATATTTCTCAGTCTTACTCTCTTTCTTAGAAAGCACTTATATGTCTGTAATGTGTTTTGTCACTGAACAAACAAATAAAAATCTACATTACCCATTAATTATGAGGATTATTTGCAGCGCAATGCCCATTGTTTATGTACTGCTGGTCATCTCTGCCCATGATGTTGTTTCTGTTTCCTGGTGGTCTGATCTAAGCTTTCTAAACCCAAGTGACCTGAAGAAGTACCTGAAACTTTGCACCAACATAATCTGGTTGAGCGAGGCAGATGGGAACTCAGATTGTGTTTGCAATAAATTGGCTACTTGAAGTCTGAGCTACTGTTCGTATCAGCAAGGCCTGTTAGCATGGGCACAGCACTGCTCTTATACCACATCGCATAGCTTTTGCATTAGAGCAGATGATCTGCAGAGACACAAGCAACAGAAATAATCAGTGGATCTAAGGGACTTTAGGATATTACAAACCATTTCCTTTCTTCTGGAACTAAAGAGGGGTTATTAAGTTGGTTGAGGTATCTGGATCTCAGCTTCAAATATCCATCACTTCAGGAGAGGAGTAGTGGGGGAAGACAGCGGGAAACATTAGTTGCATGCAAATAAACCAAATTGAATGTTACTTTCTAATTTGGAGGACTCTGCATTGTGTTTGGAAAATGTGATTAATACAGTTTTATTACATCCAAACTAATGATAGCAGCAACAACAAAAAAACGACTACACTGTCTGCAATTTTATTTATTATAGATTATTTCCTGATCTATTAATTTCCTCTTTCTCAGCTTCATCTTTTCCAAATGTCTCAACAGGGCAGTGAGAGGTACAAATCTGACACTTAGAAGTAGCTCCTATCAGCATATTTTTAAGGAAGGAGAGCATGTGTGAAGTAGCCTTTATTTGAGGAAGTAATAACCATTTAAGTGTTCTTTCAAGGAGTTAGATCAACTCCTAGCATAATCACAAAAAGATTTCAGCAGTATATCACTTTTAATAGCTGCAGCTATTTCTGTCCTTTTCCTAAAATGCCATGCAGTCAGATTTACTTGGTTGGTTCCATCTCTTTACTAAACTGTCAGGTTTTTGTGGGATATGGGACTTGTGTTTTCTATTTTAATTCCAAGAAGAGCTGCCCATGCTTGGAAAATATTGGTGGATTGGGTACGGAAATCAGCCACTCAGCCACACCACAAAATGTTTCATTCTCCCCTAGCTTTTTTGTAGTGGCTTCTATACACTGCCACTAAGTTATGTGTTCGACCACTCTTCATTGCTTATCCTGGTGTGGTCTTTTGCTTTTCAACTAAATATATGGAGTCAGAAACACATATCTTAGAATTAGATGCACTGAGGTAAGTGAAGGGCTATATTTAGTGGCTGTTATTGGCCTGAGTTGCCTTTTTTTCCTGGTTCCTTTGGTTCCTTTGTTGTTGTCTGCTCTTTCAAAATCAACATAAATTCCTTCAGATCTGCTTTTTGCTCCATAAGCCTGCCTTCTAAAGGTGCTGAGCACCCAAATCCATGAGACTTGTGTGTGGAGCAGGCTGAGGTAACAGTGTGAATGACTAGTATCTTCTTTTCCTCTTGTCCTTGAGTTTCCTTCTCTGTGGAAACCAGACCAGAGCTCAGTCCCTCCCAAACTTTAAAAGAAAAGAAGTACTACAACAAGTTTAATTGTTGAGAAAGTATGGTTGGAATACTTAAAGAAAAATTTCTCTGATAATTACATTGGTGCTTTTCCACAAAGGCTTCCTCACTTTGTTGCTGCAGCTATTGAAGTTTCAAGTAAACATTCAGCTCTTCAGAGTCATAAAATAGATTGCATACCCTAAGCTCCCTCCAAGCTTCCCAGAATGTCCTAAGTCAAATCAATCCAAAGAACCAGCAGCATGGCCCTTCCCAGAGCTGACTTGTCTGGTTCCCCAATTTCCAGTGAGAAGGGGCACCTGTGGTCACTCTTCGAAGTGCTGCAAATCTCAGAGAAGACAAGTAGCTCTGAGCTGACTGCAAATTAAAAAACAAACAAACAAACTCCAAACCCTCCTTTGGAAGAGAAAGTCTTTTCCAACCTGATTTATCCTGTGACCCTATGATCCTAAGCATGAATCAGATTCTGCCTGTTTTCATAGTAGTTCTCTGCTAAGTGGACCTCTGAATGTCTGCCTGTGAAGATGCTGAGGCAGTTCCCATCCTGGGAGAGCTCCAGTACTCAGG
The DNA here is from genome assembly GCF_036013475.1 of Columba livia. Classification (NCBI taxonomy): domain Eukaryota; kingdom Metazoa; phylum Chordata; class Aves; order Columbiformes; family Columbidae; genus Columba; species Columba livia. Next base: position 27,111,749 of record NC_088603.1, read on the forward strand.
AACGCAAATTTGTTGTAGAATCTTTGTAACACATACCAAAATGTTGTAAAATTGAATCCAGTAAGGCTTCATCAGAGACAGAGAGGTTGTTTTGTTTTCATTTCTGTTCGTTTCCTGCTGTGCGTCATTGGTAGGATGATCTCTCTGGAGCTGTGTAGAGCTCTGCTGTGTCTGTTTTCCAGGATTCTTTGTTGTTATTACATTTGTGACTACGTGGTCATTTGCGCACTGTAATAATTCATGCACATGCATAGGTGCTCTATTTTGAATTAAAATTTGGGGGAATTTCAAACTATGCTGCTGGGGGCGGAGAATACTTTGAGCTACAACTTGTAATAGAAGGATATATTTATTCTGTTCTCATTTTAGAACATTTTTCCTCTGTCCTTTTGTGTTTGTCCACACTGGAACATAGAAACACAGAGCACAGTTTGTGCTGTAAGGATTTCAGTAAACAAGAGCTCATGTCTTGTCTTTTAGGTTTTGTTTTAGGTTCTTCCTGCTGTTCTGAGCTGATACCAGCTGTCTTTTTTTGCTCCTCTTATTGGAGCCTACACCACTTCTAGCCTCTGGTGATGAAAAATAACTATCATTTGGCCTAAGTTTAGTGCTCCGATACTTGTGGAGAGATTGTGTGTGAGTCAGAAGAAGTTACACCCACACATCTGAAGGCTGAATGTAGTATTTGGAAAATGCTTTTCGGTGCTTTAGGTGAGAGGAGAGATCTGGGTCCAGGAGATTTCTAGAGGCAGCCAAAGAGGACCAAATATACAAGAGGCAGTCTCCTGTCTCCTGGATGCTGCTGAACTCAGAGGCATCAGTGGGGGGATGACAGAAGAGGCACTGAAACTGTGAAATTGTATTTTCTGTCTTGGGTGTCACAGTGTCTTGTCCAGTCCTGAAGTCATCAGTATGAAATGCTCCAAATTCTGCTTTACTGCTGAAATGCCACAGCTGTTAATGTGGCATCTACTAGCATCTGCAGCTCAAGAAAAAGTATGCCATATTTCCCACAGAGCCTTTCAGTCCTAAAATCCCTTAAAATTGACTTTATTTTCACAGAAAATCAAGTAATTATATTTTTCATAGCAAGACTGGGAAAAGGAAACCTTCCAGGCAAGGCTGGAGAGAAACTAAGCATGGTTATTTAGACTAAAGGGATGTCAGTTGGATTCACAGAGTTGTATGCCTTCACTTGGCTTTACCTCTATCTTTCCCAACCCTTAGCAAAGCTCTTTTTCCCATGATGACTAGGATCTATTGCGATCTTGTGCGGAACCCCAAAGAGCAACACACCCATCAAACCCTATGTGTACATTATAACAGCATAATTGTATGCCATATCCCATCTGTCTGTAAAATTACTGCTAATACAAAAGGTGGGTATGGTTTTCCTATTAGTAATTAACATTCTGAATTACATGAGGATTGTGTTTGTATATATTATACAAAGTCTGCTAGCAACAAAATGCTGCTTTGCTTAGAGCAATGCTTAAGATAGATCATCTCACTCATTTGAAACTGAGATTTCACTTACGAATCAAAGAATTAGGAAGTGACAAATTTGCTTGTCTTGGGTAGAAAATTTTAGGTGGTTCCTGCTTCTAAGCCTTTTTTGGAGGGGGTAAATTATTATACACTTAAATAATATGTTGTCACTACTAGCAATAACATTGTGCTTTTTGTAGGTGTTAAAATAGGGATTTGTAATGAATCTGTACTTAAAGATGCTGTTTCTCTTGTTGAAGCTCATGTAGTCTTCCTTTCAGACCAAATGCAAAGAATGTTTTGGCCACTCGATATGGCAGGCATTTTTTTTTTAAGTTTCTTTGTTTCAATGATAACTTGCATTGTATCTTTGTGAATAACTGGCATCTAATATGCAATATGCAAATGATGCCATTTGAAGAAAACCTAACCTTTGAATTTGTGGAGTTAGACATGCAGTATTTTTAAACTTTAGCTAGCTAAGGCAAAAAAAATCTCAGTCAAAAACTATACTTCATAAGAGAAAATTACAGTGATATTGATGGTTTGCCAAAACCTCAACCAGTGACAAAATCCACAGTGTCCTGAAAGAGATGCCTTTGCAAAACCATTCCCTTGCAGATGGCTTCGATTATTGATACTTATAAACACATGACATTATTCGTTCAACTCAGAATTTTGAAAAACTCTGTTGATAAAAAATGCAAATTTGTCACACTATCCCAAAATCACGGAGAAAAAAGTCACCAAATCCTGCAGTCATTCCTGAGGGTGTTTTATAGTTTATGAGTTGTTGATCTGGTTACATTTCAACATGACCTAGTGTAAAATATTTTAAGAAAAAGGGAGGAAGGAAGGGGAAAAAAGAGCATAATTTTCCTTTGTTGATGTGAACATTACGTTATATAGTTTCTCTCGTATATCTGAAACTCCCAGTGCTAAAAGGGTTTTGGGTGAACAAAAAATGTGGGATCAGATGTGAAATCAATAAGTCAGTGGGATCCTTCCATGGATTTTTTTTTTTCCATAAAGGATATAAAATACCATGCAATTCCCTAGCTGCACTCTGAATGATGGATAAACAGCCATAGGCATGACTTTTCTGTTTGTGTTGTGGAACTGTTCACAGTGCAAGCTACTTGCAGTGCAGAGTACATTTGGTCCGAATTCGACAAAATTATTTCACCTCATGATTTTTGTCTCTGTGGGAGCTCTGTGTGAGGAGTGAAGCCTCTTTCTGTGTTACCTGGAACAAAATATAAAACAGCTACTCTTCTAAAGTGCTGTAATAGGCCCCAGGAAACAAGGAATCCATCATTACAGCCCAGGATACAACTGTCCTCTGCCTTAGGTCTAAAATCAACAGTTTTCCACCCTCTGCCTCCACGGCTGGATGACTGACAAGTACTTCTCTGAAAAGAACTTTTGTATATGGGCAACATTAATTTAAGGATGATTAATGCTCCCTGCTTCCCACAAAAGGAAAGCAAAAGCACGTGCTGACTGGCTGAGATACTGATATTATCCTTGCAACATGTTCCCATGGGGCAGAGAGTCTTCTGGAAAGCAGCAAAAAGGGGAGTTTCTATCAGTGCCCTCAGAGACTGCCCAGGAATTTGTATTGTAGGAGCACTACTCTGCATAATAGTATTGTATTTGTTCTTGCTATAATGATGATTATAAAAAGTGAGCCTCTGTTAGTAGTAAGTGCCTGTAAGAAGTCATTCCGAGTGTTTGGTGAAAATTTCACAATCCATTATATAACATAATAACAGAATATGAACAATGACAAATATCATAGATTTAACTCTCACAAAGCAGGTGAAATGTTATTAAAACAGGATTGTCTTTATCATGAGAAGTTTCAGAAAAGAAAAGCTGAAGTACATTTATTTTAGCATGAAATGACAAGCAAATGTCCTACACGCAAGAAGCAATATGGTTTTATAAACTTGTCATATTGGAGAGATCAGAGCATTTTCATTATCTCTACAACAAAATGTGCCAGAGTGCATTAGGATCTATGATTAATTCATTTTGATTGCACTTATAACAACGTTTAGTATTTTTGTAGCTAATATCATTCTACTTCAGTCCTGTATTGTTCATGAACATACACTGAATCACCAGTCATTTCATGGCAAGAAGAACATGGTTAACATCTGCTATCTCATGTTTACATCTGTAAATAAATAGACTAAGCCAAATTTGGACTGAGTTAACAATGTATAGGAGTTGTGCAGAACTGCTGTTTGTCATGAGTTGTCTGGTGTAAATCCATTCTTCCTGGCAGGATAGTGATGCATTACAAAAATATCCCATCACTGCTGAAAGTGATGACCCAGGCAAGCTGTTTTTTGAGCAAGATGTGCTCCTCTATTACTACAGGAGACATGAATGGTGCAAAGGCAATGCGTGTTCCCATCCTCATTCTTAAATACACAATTGCCTGTGATATCTTCTGTGTTTCCACTAGATAGCTGTTTATCTGTGCTTCTCAGTCTCTCAATTCTCACATCTATGTGCAATCTTTAATTAATTTTAAATTATTTTCAATTATGTAGTGACACTACTTATAAATGATACATCAGTGAAAGTGATGGATTTGGGCAAATATAATAGCCTGTCAGTCTTCACTAGAAGCTACAATTAAATAAAAAAGATAAGAAAAGATTACTGTAATTATTTTGACAGTGAACTGATAGAAGTTTGCCCAAGTGACACAGACTATAGAGTACAAAATGCCAATTTTTTAGAAACAAGTAAAATAAGGTAGTGTTGTCCCTTTGCTCCCATAGGACTTCCTGGTGACCTGTCTCCAGGATCAGGCAGAGCTGCTTTCAATCAAAGACTTGTAGGGTCCTTGATAAGTAAAGAGGGGTCCAGTAAGTAGAGATTCACTCAGTTCTGGGGTCCCCAGTGCAAAAGAGACTTGGACATATTGGAGTGAGTTCAGCAAAGGGCCTCTAAGATGATTTAGATCATGTCTCATACAAGGAGAGGCTGAGAGAGCTGCCACTGCTCAGCCTAGAGAAAAGGTGGCTCGGGGGCCTCTTATCAATGTGTATAACTACCTGATGGGGGAGTAAGGAGGATGGAGCCAGGCTCTTCTCAGTGGCACCCAGTGACAAGATGAGAGGCACAAAATGAAATATAAGAATTTGCATTTTAACATTAAAAGAACCCTCTTTTACTATGAGGGTGACTGAGTAGTGGCACAGGTTGCCCAGAGAGGTCATGGGGTCTCCATCCATGGAGATAACTCAAACCCTGGCTGGACACTGTCATGAGCAATCTGCTCCAGCTGACCCTGCTCTGAGCAAGCGGTTGGACTTGACAGTCTCCAGAAGTGCCTTCCAACCTTGGCAATCCAGTGGGTCTGGCACTTCATGTTCCTTTTCCCTTCCCTGTCTCTGAGGTTATGCAGAAGTCTGCTGGGCTGTGACTGTCTCTAATTCTACAGAGTCTTCCCAGAACCAGCTTTATGTCAGGGTGTCCTTCCTTCCTCCCTGAAAGGTCACTGGCTCTCAGATGTCCTGAATCAAGAAATTGCCTGTGTAGGAATGCACTTACTGTTTAGTTTGGCTGTGAGTGTGCTTTTGAGTCACTGAAGTCATGGGGAACTTAGAAGAATTAAGTTCATGGACTTCTGAGGAAAGATAGACATATATACAGTTCTTTCCCCAGCTGGGGCCCTAAAGTGTTCTTGGTCTGATATGTTCAATCTTCTGACTGTGCCTGGTTTCTCATGGCCTGTGCATTTATTGTGGGGGTTTGGACTGACTGCTACACTTGAGATTTATCTGCAACTCTCTTATAAGGAGCTGTGACTACTATGCCAAACTTCACAGGCTGAGCTGCAGAGAATTGTTCTTGCAGCATCTGTACTGACTTCTAATTCAGCTGTGGCTTCACTTAGTTTGATTGATCGAATGCGTGGTTTGGGGAACTGCTGCCATAGAAACCACCAAGCTACCACCACAGCTCAAGAACAACTTGTGTTTCTATTCTGAGTCTGGAATTTGCTCTCTCTGCATGCTCTGTGAAGCCCAACTCTGGTATTTCCAGAACTTGCCATCAAGTCATCATCTGTTTTGCTTTCTCTGTGTGGAGGAGAGTCCAGGACACCAGAATGACAGGCAAGCCTAGCCCATACCTCACTCTTTGGAGGATCTCTTCTACTTTTGCAATGTGCTAGATGGGGAGTCTTGAGTCTAGCTCCTGAGACTAAGTCGTGGATCCAGCAGAAAGCAGACTCTGCCTGGAGAAGAGGTGTGCAGGAAGAAGAAGCTTAAGTCCTTAGACCAATGGCTGGGGTAGTTTGTGAGCCTGGGGCTGAGGTGACAAGACTGCATTTGTATTTTATATGAGATAATATCAGAAAATACACAGAAGTCATTCAGAAAAGGTGACCAAAACTCCTGGACTTGTCCACCCCAGCCAGGTTCCCCAGGCACTTGCAAGGCAGAAGTGCCTTAACCTTTGTAGATGCTTTTGCCTGGAGTTGCCTAACTGCAATACATAGAGAGGGCTTTGGTTTGTGTGATGTTTTGCCGATGTGCTTCTCAAGCCCTATCTTTCATTTTGCAATTTCGTTATTCCTACCCCACAAAACCTGCAGGAATGCAAAGAGCTAGATTGACCAAAACAGGCTAAACTGAACTTTTTACTATGGACTCTAATCTTGTTATATCTATTCTGCCATCCACATGCATGGATAGTAATGCATGAAAATGTAACCAGCACTTTAAGGCTATGAAGACAGAGACAGCTTTTGAGAACTTGTCCTCTAATAAATACTCTGCCTCTTTCAGGACTTTCTGGCACTGAATGCTGCCATCTCTGCCCTGCTTGCCAAAATAAGTGCTAAAGAGAAAAAAAAAAGAATTAGGGACGCATCAGTTTTCATTCTTTTATTATATTACCAACATATATATATACAGTAAATTTAATATGTACACAGCAGCTTGTGCATAGGGTATAGTTTTCAAGACAGTGCATAGTATTAGGAGTATTTGCTACAGCAGTTGTTGGTGGTTTGGTTAAATTGTCCCTAAAATTCTGCAAAGTCTGTGTCCCTAAGTGTATTTCTGTGGAGTCTGTAGGGAATGGACAATTAAGCATTTCAGTGGAGCTGAAAAGCTGAGTGTAAAATCTTTTCTTTCTCTTCATTATTGTGCCCTCATGAATTACTGCAGACTGTTCATTTTAACTTATCTTACTGATTTTCTGAGTCCAGATGAAACCCAAACACAATTAAGCTAACATGCAGATTGCATGACCACTTCCATGGGAGGGCGGTCACACTAGAGCAAGATGGAGGTAATGGGGTTCTTTATTTGGGGTAGCTATCTCTGTTAAACAGCTCTTTCATATTAGAAGTTCAGTCCAATAAGCCCTTTACTGAACAAAAAGAAAAAAAAAAGAGGGCTGATAACTGCAACCTGACATTATTTGCTGTTGCAAGGAAAACTGTACACATTGTCCGTAGCAAATAGTGTGCAAGCTGAAAATAGAAGACTCACATCTTGCCCTGAATTCGCAATGAAATACAGTTGGGAATAGATTGTTGCTGCATCTGAATTTTGGCTGCTGGTACACCAAAGCTGTTAAGACATTAATTTATGTTCCAGTGATGTTAAGCTAGATTTACAAATGTGGTTAGGTGTCTAAAGATTAAGAGAAAGACAGGCAATGGGATTTGCCAGTGCACTTTGCAGCACCTACACACCTTTGTCTCACCAACCAACTGGTGTGTGGATAGACACCTTTTCTGGTTGAGATGCTTTAAAAAAAAAAAAAAAAAAGTGACTAAATGTAAATGTGTGCAGAACATTAAGGAGGTTTCATCACTAGAAAGTTATTCAGGCTGTTATTCACCAAAGATTTTAACTTCTAAAATCTCTTGGATTTTCCCTCTGTATGAAAACAGCAACCACTAGTTAACAGAATCAGAAGTGTCAGTAGAAACACATCAGGCAACTTCTGTTTTGTCCCATGTAGGTGATGACTTATTTCTAAAGGATTTCTGGTAGTTGGTAGGAACATTCTGCCACCAGCCCCATATTTTGAAGAAAGGAAATGAACACTCTCCAGTGTAAGAACCGCTTCTTACCTAATGGCATTTCTGATCTTTGCGCCAACTAAATTTTTCATGTAATGTTATTATTTGGTTGATCCTAGAGGCCTCAACCAGACTGAGGTGCCTTGGAAATTAATTTGTTACAAACCCATCTTAACAAAGCAGTGTCCGCCCTAGAGAACTGGCAGCTCTACTCAGGGGTGGTGGCAACAGTGACACCGTTACCGGTGCCCTGAGCTGACTGGTGGCCAACAGCTCTGGTCCAGAAGCCTTTTGCTAATACTGTGCTGAACCCAGTGAGCCCTGCTGCCTGCAAAGAGAGCACCGTGCTCGAGCTGGCACCTACTATCTGCTGTAAATTCCGTCCAGCCCCCGGTATGAGCAGAGATGGCTGGAGGTCTCTGAGCTCCATCCCCAGACACATGCCCTGAGGCACCAGGTCTGCAAGGCTGGTGCAGACCCATGACTTCAAGCTTAAGAATAATTTCATCAAAACAATTAAGGGTGCTGTTGTATAGCTGTTAGAGAATCATGAACTAAATAAACCAGATAAACCAAGAACATGCTTGCTTTTCCAACATGCATGTTGAGGATTTGACCCTGCAATTTGATAAGCAGCCAGGTTCTAATCACAGAAAACAGACAAATTTTGGTACTTAGCATGTAAGCAGCTGTCTGGAAAGAAAACTTGATTTTTCTCTGCTCTTGTTACGAAATTGCTCCTTATTTCTCCAGGCTTTAATTCTCTTATCATCAGTCTAACAAACAAAGTATGATATTCAGCAAAGACTGCATTCTTAGCTTGCACATATGTATAGTAATTCAGGGTTACCAAACTGATTGATTGTTGCAATAGCTAGAGGCTGGCAGGATCTCCTTGTATCGTATTTGAGAAGTATCATGTTTATTTGCTTTTGCAATCCAGCAAGCAGTTTTGCTGCTTTTCTGAGTCATCACAACACCACCAAATGAATATTAGCAAATGCACTTTCCGAAAGGGCTGAAGTGCAGATGCCCTTTTGACAAGGCAGCTTGTGGACTTCCCTCTGCTTATTTCATTCTTGTAGTTACACAGGCTGAACCTGCAGTTACAGAGTTGAAAGTAGAAAGCCTCAGCTTTCTGCCCAGCTTAAAATGAAGGCATGAGGCTGGGTATTGCCTTTCTGCAGACTTGGGCAGAGCGCTCTGGTTCTGCTGTAATGCTCAGATGTCAGCACTGGCATTAGATGTCAGAGTTACCTACCCTGTAAACTCAGCTAAGAAAGAGCTGCATTTCCTGACATACTCTTTTCCTTCTTTTTAAGGACTTAGTACTTTTTCAATAAAAATAAATTTAATTTGTGGCTACATTTCAGCTCCATTGGCTTGATGGTATAAGTGGAGCAATACCAGCTTTGGATTTAGAGCAGTCGTGTGGCTGAGTCTCTCTGTGCAGCTTTCATGTGGTTGGGTGAGACATTCTTAGAATCCCCAAACATTTTTGAAGATCCTAAACTGGAGACATTCACAATTCTTCCCTCCCTTTTTACGATTAATCCTTCATGTTTTAACAAGCACTGAAGTTAATACAGCCTACACTCTTTCCTGTCACACTGGGCCCCCCTCCTTCCTTTCTTTCTCTTGAATAAAGCAATCTGTTCTTTCCAGTCCATACTCCAGTAAATCAAAGGGATAGATGTCGACACACACCATAACCAAGCATAAACTTCCCTTTTTTAATTAAACAAGCTTCAGACATTTGGTTTGAAGAAGTGTTTGTTTGGGGTTTTTTTTTTATTTTTTAAATATGTGAAAGATGTCAACTGCTTTTATTTTATTTTTAGTAGAAGATTAATTTTGGATGGTATGACAAATAATATCTAGCACAAAATCTTTCAGATGTTATTTCATAGTTGAATAGAAAGAGCGTTGGGAGGAGAAATACAGAAGTCTTGACATTTAAAGCTTTTAGAATTAAGAGTTAACCTCTTTGGTAAAGGTTTCCATACACATAAATCATGTTTTAGGTACCTTTTCAAATATAAGTGGGAAAAACAGTTGTAATTATGTTGCTATCTTCTCTGTCGTTTGCTTATTACTATTAATTATAATCAGACATTTATGTGAAACACAGAAATATCCAGACTCATAATAGCTGATACTTAAATTAAGCAAGACTCTTGGAAGGAACAGTGTTGTTTCAGTGTACAAATCCAGGTACCTCAACAGCCAGGGCAAAGTCCCCCTGGAATTTAAGGTATCTCACACCTTCTTTTGTAGCGCAAAAAGGATGTAATAGGGCACTCAACCAGACAAACCAGCGTTCAGATCTGATACCCCTACTTTCCATGCTGATTCTCAGTCCTTGGTCTGGCAGGAAAAAAGGGCCTTATTTAGTAACTCGGTTGCTGTTTGTTTCTAGACGATGATTTTAATTCACCTTTGCAGTTGAGGTGTATCATCCGTTTCTGTTCTGGGGCCACGTATAGGTGTGTGTAGCAATGCAAGCATGAAGAGATGGCCTCCTGGTTGCCTGGCTAGAAGAAGGTAGGGCAGCTCTCAGAGGGACTGGAAGTGCTTAGATTCTTTAAATGTTGATGAGCCAGAGTAAGAACAAAAGGTTGTGAGTAAATGCTATATGTACTTTTGGCCTTTATTTATTTATTCCTCAGAAGGGCAGGCATAGGTCATCAGAGGTCCAGTCTCTATTTTTTGGTTTCTATGGACCAAGGACTATGAGTTTGACACCTTTTCGTGATTCCAACTCAGCGGCAGTACCACAGCTTTGTCCCTCTGCTCTCTGTCCCTCAGTTCCCTCAAGCATGGAAAAGGATCTGCCTCTTAATCTCAGCAGCAGTTAATTTTATTGCCCGCCGTTGTCTGTTTTATGCTGACCTATAGTAGCATGCCACAAACTGTGGTGCTTTTTCACACGTGTTTGCTCAGCTAGAAAATCTACCCAGGAGTTTCCTGAGTGCCTGCTGCAATATAACCTGGTATTTTTGAGTCTAGAAGTGCCTGTGAACTCCTCAGATCGCTTCTTCCCACTGACAAAGTATTGTTTTGAGATTCATCTGGTGTCAAGTGTAGGCATATGGCACCAGTATGGCAGCGCTGCCTAAGGGGGTGGTTTCCTGCAGAAGAGGTCTTGCTGAACGCAGTAGTTGTTGCCTATTGAAAGTCATTATTGTTTAGCACCCAGGTCTCTGTGAACTTGTTCAACTGGTGGCTGGGCAGAGTGCCATTGAATCTATGGACATGAGCACAGACAGCTGAGTCTCTGGGGCCTTACACACATCAGATGTGGGTACTGAGGTCAGGCTTCTCAGCAAGGAGAATCCAAATTACTGTCTGTCATGAGCATGTGTATCTGTGGTTGAAGGGATATGCCATCATTAATCCAAATCTGGGCTGGATTAAACTTCTAAAATAAAAACCAGCTCTGCCAGCCACTTGAAGAGGGCCCGGGGCCTGTTTGAGTTGAGTGCATCAGCAGGAAGGGAGGGAGGGGTGGGAGGGTGGAAGGAGAGGCGGAGGCAGCTGAGCAATGTCACCATCCCCTCACCCCTGTAGTGCTTCTCTCCCTGCAGGCTGTGTCCACTTTGTCCCTTTGACTGCAGGCCCCTCCAAGGGCTGGACATGTTTCTGAGGCCAGCCCTCTCTTTGCCTTGACAAGAGAACAAACATTTCATGCTTTGTTTCTTAATTACTTTTTCAACGTGGTTCTTGGTGTTACAGCTGGGAGCAGAAGCTTTAGCACTCAGGGGGTGGGATCCCCATTTGCCAGACAGAAATCTCAGGTTTATCAGCCTAGGCCTGGCTCTCCCTTTTGCCTGGGCTGTGCTCCCACCTGGAGCTAATTTGGGCTCCCTCATCCAGCAATTCGTGAGCTGCTCACCTTCATGGAGAGGCAGAGGACACACAGGGGGAGAGGCAGCAGCACTAGCGTGGTGACACCCACCAGAAAGCCATCACAAAGATAAAGGAGTAGAAAACCTGGGTGGAAGATCACAAAGCCAGAAGTACCAGAAATTCTTTAGTAGGGTTGCTGAGAAAGCTAAGGAGAGATGGAGAAAGCTATGTAGACTGTATCTACATAGAGGGAGAAAACAGCAGAGCATTAAGCTAAGGTAAATGATTAAATGAGTCACTGCACAGAGCAATTCAGAGAAATGAAGGCGACCAAACATGGGGGTGTTCTTGTCTCTTGCGGGTCGCAACAGCTTGCAGATACAGATGCTCTGTGGCACCCACAGAAAGATAATTCTGGGAACCTTATATCCTAAATGCCACTTTTATACTGTGTACACTAAACTCCTTGTGGAATTGCCCTCTGACATGATCCCTTTTGCATTTCTTTACGCACTGTTGCCATATACTATGAAACCAGCTGCCTCTGTCTCCTGCAATGGGTAACTAAGCACCTACAGTGTATAAAATATGGGTAACTGAAAAACTGGGAAGCTTTACAGTAATTATTGGAAAGTGCCGTGAGATTTCCCTGGAAAGGTGTGGTTAGAAGTGCAAAGAGGGATATGCTGTTATTTTAAAACCTGACCATGCACTGGTTCCTCCTCCTTTGAAGTCAGTGGCAAAACTCTGTTTTAGAGGAGCAAGACTGCTTGAATCGACAAACAAGAGGCAGCCCAGAGGCAGAAGAAGTTTACAGGGAATGGTTTCTGCTGCTCTCCTTGAGCACAGAGATGTTCAGACAGACTAGAGACCTGTCTGCTGCTCTCTCCCATTAAGGCTGAGAAATGAATGCTTTCAAAGTTGTTAAATGAATGGGCTGGATCTTACAGCCCTTACTCATCTGAGTACTGCCATTAACTTTAAGAAAATAATCACTTTATTAAGTGCTATGGAGTGGAATCCTTAAATTGTTAAATTCTAATATTTGACATAAGTTTATTCCTTGGTAGAAAAATAGTATCAGCATAAATAAAAGGATGTATATGTTTCATCAGTTGAAGAATGCGAGTTACTCTGGAGCGATACGTAAAACTAGAAGCAGCACAGAGGGCTTAAGTCCGTGTCATGTCTGTAGGTTATTTTTGAACTTTATGAAAAACACACTTCAGCAGTTTATATCCTGACCATTCAACTGTATTCTGGGATTCTAAATTCAAAAACATGCTAACCATGAAAAACACAACATTTAAAAATACACTGTCCACTTGGCAGAATTCTTCATCCTGCTTCAGAGTCTCACAAGTTTGTTTCGGACGAACTGAGAACTTTGTTGTGGAATGACTGTTTGAATTGGGGTTTCTTAAAATACATGTGGAGCCTTGTAGCTGCTGCGGGATGCACACAGCGGTGGAGCTGTACTATTTTAAAATCATCTGACTATTTCACTTCATGTAAGAATATCTGTCAGCTTAGTTATAAGGAATGAGAGGGGTTGATTAAAACAACTCACGAAGCCATTAAACAAAGAGATAAAATGTAGAACATGTGCTGTAGGGTCGTTTTAATTATAATGTATGGGGGATCTGTGGAAACCGGATGGCAGCTGCATTGTAGCTGAGTTCTAAGCCCCTCTTAGCAATACTGAAATTTTGTTACTCAGAGGTGGGTTTTCTGATCTGTAAAACTAATAGGTCCTTTGGAAATGGTGTTTGGAAGCTACGTTTTGTTGCTATGACTGACCATGGTATAATTACTACACTCCAGCGCTTAGATAGATATGAACTAAAATAGGCAATTATGTATACTAATTATCTTGTCACTAGATACTACACCATATAACATCAGAGATATGTAGGCAAAAGCTTTAGTCAAGAAGGGAAGAGATCAAAGATGTCAAGTGGACAGCCACAAGAATCCAGAGAGAATGGTGAAAAAAAGGTAGTGGCAGATTATTTCATTGTCTTGGCAATCTTATTAGGTAAAAAAAAAATGTACTTCTTATGCTATAGGTATGTCTACTAATTAATTTAGCTATAGATATCAGATAGACACATTAATTCAGTAAAAACTATTTAAACTTCACATTTTGCTTTATTTTTATCAACCTAGTTAGAGACATCAAAAGTTAGCATAATTAATTCTATTTCTATCAGAACAGGTTTAAAATCTCTGGTATAAGAGTTCAAACCTGTCTCTAGCCACTGGAAATCAGGATGAGGAGCAGTAAGGAAAGAAGACAACACATCTGCCCAACTCCATCCACCCCTGCCAGAGACTGGGTCTAGTTCAGTTTGGCAGTTTCTGTGTTCCCAGTTCAACAAAGTTTATTTAAATATCTGTAATGCTTTTTATGCAACTGAAATATGGTAATTTAGTCAACCTTTTTTCATTGAGTAAAATGGGTTCGCACAGAGGAACATCACCACTTCAAAACACCCAGTCACTAAACTATAACAAAGATTTGTTACTAAAACTGTTTGGAAACAGAAAATGCATTTTTAAGAATGTGACCGATAACAGTGAATTTAACTTTCTGATTTTAATTGCCACAGCAGTTCAAGTCTTTCTCTATGGCTTGTAAGCATCACTAAAACTGTCAATGAAAAAATGACATTTGCTTCTGTTTGCAAACTGTCTTTATTAGTATGTGAATTCTCAGGAAATTGTATGAATGCTGTAACTTTTGCTTTCCAATTTGCGTAAAACAAAGACATAACATCCAGGACCAATTATATAAAAATGGCAAATAATTCCTTAGAAAGGATGGAGGACTAGAAGGAATAAATTGTTGACACATGAAGGTTCTGGGGCTGTTCTCTTGAGGACTTAAGATGTTGTATGTTATGTTAAAGACATTGGAAGGCAGTAGTTGGGATAGATACCTATCTCCATATTGGCTTGTGGGGCACTCTACCAGATAGCCAGGGTAACTGCTGCACCAGTCTGGCTCCTCTGCATCCCTAGCTAAAGAAAATATAAAAAGGTAACTCGGCTGTCATTCAAATGAGGAAAAATTCATTTCTGCTCAAACAGTGTTAGGGAAAGTATGATTCCCTCTGCTACTAGAAGAGGACCTCTTTGTAGCAGAATAATCAGTCATTGATGCTGTGAAGGCAGCACACCTTGAGGTGAACTTTGAAGTGTCTCTCACAAACTCAGCTCAAAAAGAAAAGCTAGAGGGGAAATCATGGGACAGGATGCCAACCTCTGCTGGGCTGGCATCTTATTACTTGAAGTTCTCACTTTTGGAAATTAATCACTTTCCCATCACTGTCATGAAGAGGTTATCATCTCAGGTTTTTAGCATTATGCTAAGACTCATCCTATGGTCCATATTTTCCCTACAACCAATGGTTGTACATGGTTTAGGGTCAAAATTAGCTCTTTGCATGTGTCCTATTTACTTTAGCAGAATTACTGATGTGCAAGGAATATGAATAGAGCTCATACAGCGATTTCTAAAATACAAAATGCTAATTACAATATACTTCCTTAAGGAGAGAACTGAATATGACTGACCATGTAACCCCTCTTTTCTTCTCTACCTGTTTTACTCCAGTCCTCCGTGATGTCTGTCTGTTTTGCCCGCTTTCACCCAAACCTGGTTGTTGGTGGAACATACTCTGGCCAAATTGTCTTGTGGGATAATCGCAGTCACAGGCGCACCCCAGTTCAGAGGACTCCTTTATCTGCTGCTGCTCACACGGTAAGGATAAAAATCACCTCATCCTTTCCTTAGAGGAAATGGTCAGCAGGGAAGTGGAGCTGTCTCGTTGTGTCTACACAGATGAAAACATAAGTGTGGCCCTTGAAGTTAAAGAAATAGATGAGAGAGATGTACAACCACCTCCTGTAAGTGCTTAACCATCACACTTGATATGGTCAGGTCAGGAGATCATTCTCCTTTCCAAGGAAGACAACAGGATCAGTTACAACACTTAAGTAAGACACCTTTGTCCCAGCACAGTGGCGCTATGACTCTTGCTCTCCATAGCCTGTAAAGAGAGCCAGGTCACTATAGGGACTGTGTGTCTGCCAGTCCAGCATGGCAGGCAATTTCAATCATTTATTGTTGACTTGTTGTACACAAGCTTCTCTTTTGAACCAGATTAGGCACCTATGGTGGTCTCAATGGAGTCCTGTAAGTGGACAGTGGTGCCCTTGAACAGCATGAGGCAGTTTGCTTCTGTTTCCCTGTAGAGTAACACCCAAATGCTTCTCATGGTCTCCTACTCCAGACAGGGCCACAGGGCAGAGCTTCCACAGTGAGGGGGAGTTTGTGTCAACAGAATGATGTGGAAGAGCATTTCGTCAACACACACATGGACCTGCAGATATAGTGATGGTGGCATAGAGCTCTGGTCATGTCTGAGAGATACACAGGCAGAGCAGCAGCACAGTGCCTGAGAAGGAAGAGTTCCTCTGTGATATGAAGATGATGTCTGTGGTAGAAGACTCTCTTACATTGTAAAGCACTCATACTGTGCTGAAGGAAGAGGCAAGCCTGGACTGCCTGCTAAAGTGTCTTCACTCTGCTATGGCACTTAGTCCATCCTGCACTAAGATGTTGTGCATTCTTGAGCTCTTCTCTTCCAGAGTTTGGGCTCGTGCAGCTTCTTCATAGGAGCTATAAGGCATACTCTGTGGATGGTGAACATTATCTCATCTTGGGAGTGGGCTTGGGACCATTCCTGAGTGGGAAGCAGAAAATACAGCTGAAAGGAGGTGAGAAATGTAATAGTATGATATGAGACTGCAGAAAAATGTAAATTTCCTGAAACATAGGAAACTGAACTACACAAAGCACTCTGAGAGACAAGATAATAATCTTGTTCTAGCAGATCGAAGGATCAGATGAAGTGATAGGTCTTTTGCACCTTCAGCTTTTATAATTCTGCGATTCTTAACTTTGAAATTTGCAGATCAAGGTTCAGCTTTTAGCTGAGTGTGACAACATAATCCCTGGAGTTAAAAGACAATGTCTAGAAGCCCTCCCGCATGAATTAATGCAAAAGATTCAGCATGAGGCCAGTATTATGATGGCAAGTCTCTTATATTAAAAAATGACAGGTGTGCACAGACATACTCAGTGGGCCAGGCAGTACAAATATTGTTCCCTAAATTTCCACTATCATGATGTAATAATCTAATGATCTGAGCCATGGGTTGCAACTTCAACATCGTTTTTCATTTCCCTAATGTTTTTGCTCATTTTTTTCACCAGTAATGTTGTTTAATCTGCTTGAAAAGAAACAGTCTCTCCTGGAAGTGCAATTTAGAGATGTAGCAGACCAGAAAACAAGTGGCAAGCTGACTATCACTGAAAATTGAACAACTGGGACTCAAAATCTAGTGGAAAAGGAAAGATTAATGGGAAGTAATTTGTTTACACTCAAAAAACGTTTAAGACAAAATTGTACCTCCTGGAATTATATATTAAACTGGTTTTATTATTGCAATAGAACAATATGTGATGTTTTGCTTTTGACATATAAATAAATGTCTTTCAGTTGTGGATGGGCACTTTATGTGCTGTCATGAATTGGTATAAATACGTGTTTACACAGTCTAACATGAGGAAGCATGATGATTTAAGGGGTGATCATATTCTACTGTAAAACAGCACTTTATGTTCATATGTAGGAATCATGTCATGGTTCAGCCTGAGCCAGCAATACAACCATGATAGCCACTCACTCACCCCCCTCGCCACCCCTCCGATAGGGGAGAGAATCAAAAGGGAAGGGAGAAACTTGAATTGAGATAAACACAGTTTAACAAAATAACAAAATACAAATACACTACTAGTAAATATATATATAAAATAGAAACAGAATATAAAAGATACTCAAAGCAATTGCTCACAAACTCTGCCAACTCTGAGCAGCCAGTCCCAGGCAGCAGCACCTGGTCCTGAACAGCTGATCCTGAAGAGAGAAAAAAGGCAGAAAGGCCCAGAGGCCTCTGCAAAATGGCAAAAGGTCAAACTAAATGTCCCAAGCAGAACTCCCCTGGCTCTGACAAAATGAGCAAAGAAGGCAAAGAAGCGAGAGAGATAGAGAGTGAGAAGAAAAACCCGACTCTCCTTAAATCTGGAGCATAACGCTAATGGATGGAACGCTCTTATTGATCAGTCTGGATGTCAGTCAAGCTCTGCCCCATCCATGGCCCCCTTCCTCGATGCCTCACACCTGTGGCCAGAGCACTCAGAATGTCCCTGGCTCTCAGACCAGAGCAATTAAAAACATTAACTCTATGCTGGGGTGTAAGTCCAAATAATGACCAAGCTAGCTATGAAAAAGAAACATTTCTAACTGCATGAAGAAAATTCACTCATTTGCAGTCAAACCAGCACAAATCACTTACATAAACTGTAAATGAAGTCTTGGTTGCTAAAGGCTGGCTTGGATCCTAGATGCAAAGAAAAAAAATAAATTAAGACAACTGTGGCAATGTTACTTTGTATACTGTTGGATACATGAGTTGAATACTCATTTTAAAATTTGAACTTAAGCCATATGTGAAAAAAGGAATTTTCTGTTTTATTTCTCTCACTTTGTTTATTTGAAACAGCTAGAGTGGGTTGTTATCACTGACTTAAACCTTCCTGAAGTTTAGTCTCACTGATTGCTGCCTGGATTCACCAGGAAAGAGAATTCTACCCGCAGCTTACTCACTAATTTCCTTTCACACCCACCACACATCTGCACTTGGGACAACAGGAAATTTTAATTAAGACAAAACCCTTTTGCATGATGATTTCATTTCCAAAATAAATAAAAGCAAGCTGGCAGCGACCCTTTGAAAAGAAGGGGCCTGTTTAGACTTTCTGTTACATACAGTTGGTTGTCTTTTTCATGCATGTTCTTTAAGTCTTTTCATTTCTGCCCTGAGTTTTATTGTGCATGAAATTGATGGCTGGTAACCCTGATTAAAGCCAGACCTGGCACATTGAGGTGCTGCTGGAATGACATGGCTCAGTCTCTCCCTCCCCGCTAAATACTCTAGATACTCCACCACTTGCTTTGGCTTCCTCCCACCCCTGCTGTCCCCATCCATTTGGACTACTAGTCAAACACCCATTAAAAAATAGGACTGTGCTTGTTTCACACATCAGTGTGTGCTAATCATATTTAGCACTGTGGTCATTAGCTCACCGCTAAGCAGCAAGAATGTCCATCGTACAAGGGTAATAGTGTGAGACATGTGAGGGACAGACTGGGGCCCACTTGATGATCTGTGGGAAAGTAGGTGCCTGGCAATCTGGAGAGAAAGAGAAAAATCAGCATCAGATTGGGCCTTGTGACTTACTGGTGTGTGCAGGTGGCCTCTGAGCACAAGGTGCCATTTCAGCAGCAATAGCTGAGTCCAACTTCGGTGTGCACGTAATCACACACTGTGTGTTCAGATGCTGCCCTTTCTGCACTTAAGGAGGGGGCACTTACCACCCCAGTATCAGACCTGAGAACTAGCCAGTGCCCTGGAGATTTCTGCCTTTCCCTACTGGCTGGGTAGGTGCCCTGCAGCTGGATCTTAGTCTAAAATAAGTGGTAGTTCTGCCGTTCCTTTTGGCAGGAGCAAATACCAGGTTTCTAACCCTACATGGAGCTGGCTTAGAAGCTCTGTGTGGATCTCCTGTAAGTTGGTCCTAATTTTCTTTAAATAAGGAAAGCATTACTTGAAAGTATTTTCCTCTTTCTGGAGACACAGGTCTTCTATTCATTGGAAAAAGAGGCAGAGAAATATAATTTTTCTTTGCTTGACTTAGTAATATGTCTTACCCTTAATTCAGCAGTTATCACTTGTACTGGTCAAAAAAAATGAAATCTCACTGTTTGCTCTGACTGATTTTTCACTCTGGAGATTGCTGAATGCGAACCATCCCTTATATGTCACCATGAGATATCAGGCTCAAAATGTTACCAGGTTCCTTGGAAAAGGAACAAGCCAAGTTTCAGAATTGCATACCAAGTGGAATTCAGCCTCCATGGAATGATTATACTATGGTGAACCAGGTGTAACACCCTAAATTTTGTCACTCCACATATATAATGACAGATCTAAAAAGGTATATTGGCCAGTGCTGGAGAACGCTGATGGACTTTTTCGTGTTTTTCTACTGGAGTACATTTGCAAATATGTAGTATGCAAGCCAATTCTGGAAAAGTTCAAGTTTTGTGCAGCTGTTTTCTTGAATAAAGTTTTCATTTTGGTTCCATTTGGACAATTTGTCTCTTTCTGCCTGTTATTTTCAGTGTCAAAAGCCATCAGTAGAATGCTACATGTCCCTCTGGGTGAAATCTCATCCACATAATACAGTGTTTTCACAGCATTACTCAACTGGGCTGTTGTATTATGAGGAAAATGAAACTTTGAAAACATTTTCACCTTCATAATGTACCTCTTAAAATTTAAATTAGATAAAAAAAAAACAATTTATGTCTGGCAAAAGCCGAGTCCTGTATTTTCCAGGCATAATGTGACTACTTAATCATTCTTTAAAATAGTATATGAGACGTTAGAAATTTGTTTGTGAAGATATGAGAATGGTTCTCTGATTTCCAGTGTTAATGTGTTTTCAGCATCCGGTGTATTGTGTGAATGTAGTTGGAACACAGAATGCGCACAATCTCATTACCGTCTCTACGGATGGCAAAATGTGCTCCTGGAGCCTGGACATGCTCTCAACTCCACAGGTGGGTTTGTTTTCACCTATACAGGGTGTGGGGGGGGGGGAAGCAACTTTGGTAGAGCAGGATACCTGCTTAATGGAACATTGTTCCTAAGAGCCAAAACCTCACGTCCTGTACAAACTAAAACCAATGGATGCACTTGAAAGAGTACAGCTTGCTTCCAGCAGTCTCTGCTAAGAGCCAAAACCCATTTCCTTTACCACAAATCATGTAATTATTGTAATACGTTAATACATAGGTCAGTTTCAAGTGAAAATGAAATAATCCATTTTAAAGTACGGTAATTACAGAAGTCGCCTGTGGTATATATTGTACTTACTCTACAGCATTGTTTAACAAATACGGACTAGATTGCAATGCACCCTAGGCACTATGGGTTTCCAAGGCACACAGTCAGAAAGCTTACTTTGCTGCCTGCCTTCAGTAGCCAAAGGAACAAGCAATGCAAATTAAAAGTTTTAGAGCTGATTTCCCCCTCTGAAATGTTTGCTACTATTGTCTTTGCCCCCACCCCCTCCACCCCCCTGCCCCAGCTCCTCTTCTTTGTATCAGAAATGAAAGGAAATCCAGGAAAATTGTCCAAACCACTAGTGATTATGATAACAGAAACTAAACAAAGAATCTGATGCTGAAATAGATCTGTGGATCTTTTAAGTGTTGTCTTCTGGAGTAGTACATTTTCTATTTTGAAACATCACTGATTTTTTATACATAATTTCTTGGAAAAAAATACTTTGGTATCATTTTTGCTAAACATCATGCGATCTGATCTTGTTTCAAAAGGCTGTGTAGAAACTCCTCTTAATGATTCCATTAATCATGTATTAATGTGCAAGTACTATTGAATTATTTACTTTTCAGTGTTGACACAAGAGGTGGGACGACTCTATCCTAACCTTAGCTATCTAAAAGTTAGGTCTGTGTCGAGTCTAGGCCAGTCATTTCAGTTCCCTTTACAGTTAATGTAGAGAGAGACTGGGCACTTCTGGAGGAGGACTCATCCCATCCCAGCATGAAATAACATTTCGGATACCCTGGGGTACAGAACTGTCAAATCTTAGGCTGGAAGTGGCTTCTGGAAGTCATCCCATCTAATCCTCCACTCAGAGTGAGGCCAACTTCAAAGTTAGATCATGTTGCTCATGCTCATCTGAGGTAACAGTATGGATCTGGTAGTTGCCTACTGGGACTACAAGAAACCAACACTCTTCCGTAATAAAAGTGGAGGCATATAAAATTACATCTATGTTTAGGCATCTGAATTCCTTCCCCAATTTCTCACTTAAACATCAAGAAGATAAATCCCACCCTTATGTATTCAGTTACTGAAATACTAAATTCTGAAGCAGAGATTTGTGAACATCTCAGCACTCAGATGGAACTTCCCCACTCCAAAACCGGCTTTCAAGAAGGATGGGAACACACCCCACATTACACTGAAGTTTGGCGTGTGGCTCATGGTGATCTAGAAAAGAAAGACACAGGACTTGACGTCAAGCTATATGCCATAGCTTTAAATTGGGAGGAGTAGAGTGTTGCTGATATGTGTCAGTCTGAAACTTTCCAAAGACAGAACCAGAGCACTCGTGTACAGCCATGGTGTAGGCGCTGGGAGGAGAACATCCACCACAGGATCTGGCCATGGCTCCAAAGAGACACTAAATGATGATCTCACCCCAGAAGATTTTCACAGAAATAATATGGTCCACAGGTGCTCTGCCAATGCATTTTCCAGGTCTTGGTTTGCCTTTTTAATAGAACCAAATATATTTCAAATAAAAGTGTAAATCAAGCAGAAATATTTCTCTATGAATTTGCAGCCCTCTCCTCTCACAGGGATGCCCACTTTCTTTAGCTACAGGAAAAATCTCTTCTGAGAAAAATGTTACAGACTTTGGCTCTAAAAGACTAGCAGCTTAGACATTTTAAACACAGAAAACATACCCACTTAAATAGGTAAAAATGAAAATTGCTAAATCATTCAGCCATTTTGTGGGTTCTTGGATTACAGCATTTAGGCTGCACAACCAAGAAGTTAAGAGTTGTGCAAAATCTGCTCAAAGCATATGCATCTTGCTACAGCCACAAACTGTTCATGCTGGTTGTACTTGCAATAGCAAAAATTGGCAGGCTGACTTACTTTGAAATACAGCTACCAAATAAAGAATGAAAATATGTTTACTGGTTTGCAGCTTGATGGTGGAATCTAGAGGGAGTGTTTATGGTTACCTCTGAAAATGTCTGAAAATCAGTGCTTAAAATGGTGGTAGTGACAGGACCCCAGCTTTTAATTTTGTTCTGCAAAGGGACAAATGGCATGCTCTGAAAAATGCCTCAGGACCACAGGATATTATGCCTTTCCTGACAAACAATTGGTTTCAAAAATGTTTGTAAATATAAGGGTGTTGAATGTTTCATTAGAGCCTGGGGCTGGAAAGTGTAACCATTAAGGTATTATCTTTAGTTTCTGCACCATTAGATTTTAAATTCTCACCTGTCATTTCTGCCTGATTTAAGATGATGTAACAAAGACCAGTCAGTGCCTTCCAGCCACTCTCAAAAGTGTGACAGACAGTGGAGGGAATGGCAGGAGCAGTGCACCCTAGTATGTGACACTGCATCTTCTCACAACGCCCTATGTAGAAAAAGTCCTCTGGCTGGGTCAAATTATTTCTTCTTCCCCTCATGCTACCCTGCGTAACATTTAGAAATGAATTAAAAAAAAAAAAAATCCCAGCCAAACAAAAGGATAATAATGAAGAATAATAACCAAGACCTGTTTTGGTAGGAGAGCATGGAGCTGGTGTACAATAAGTCCAAACCAGTGGCGGTTACCGGAATGGCTTTCCCAACCGGAGACGTCAATAACTTTGTCGTTGGCAGTGAAGAGGGAACAGTCTACACAGCCTGTCGTCATGGAAGGTGATGTTCAGCATTCTGTACTTAAATGAGGTTGTGTACCTGTGTTGGCGTGAGGTAGCCAAGTGTGTGGAGTGCGTTTCATTTCTTTTTCTTGAATCAACAGTGTCTGTGCTGTTCTGCTTCACACAGCCAGGACAGGAGCCGCCTGACTTTGGGCACCTGTGGAGAGCAATGACTGCTCTTAGGGTTCCATTTTGCTTGCCTTTTTCAGACATCTGCTTGAAGAAGGGGTGACTGGCACCTCAGAAATGCCTCTTTCTCACCAGAGGTCTAGACAGCTAGTTGTGATGTAGGTGTCTGTGTCTGGGCAGGTTGAATCAGGCCCTAGGAGATGGTTTTGTTGCAGGGTAATTAGGCCTAAACCACTTGGAAGAGATGGCAATCTGCTTTATTTTTTACCATCCTGAGCTCCATCTTCAGTCTCCATGGGCATACATCAGAGAAGAGCCACCATGGGCACACGTGTGTGAGGAGCGGAGCAGGCAGGTTCCAAGGCAGGGACACCCAGGGCATGGCCAGGCGGCACCAGGCCAGGCTGGGGACCGAGCCCCGCCAGTCCCACGCTTGGTGGGCTGTCTGGACGTGCCCACCCTCTCCAGAAGCGTGAGAGGGTTTTGCTGTACAGACAGGAGCCATGTCACAGAGTTTGGCTTTGGTCTGGGCTGTCACTAGGTTTATTTGCTTCAGCGTGCCAGGCGTGCACACGAGCTCTGGCTGACCCACTCCCATGACCTGTGCTCCCTCACACACGGTGAGCACATCCCTTCCTTGCTCAACCACCACTGCTATTTAATACTGCAAGTTCTTTACTTTGCACTCTGTAAATCTGCAGGATAATTGTGTGCACTGTTAGCTTCTGGTAGCAGTTTCTTCCTCTGGGATGCTTGAGTGGCTTCTGTAAAGAACAAACTTTTTCACTGATAGATTTAAAGCTCACCCCCACACTTCAATAGTTTGAAAAATTATCTGAATTATTTTATTTTATTTTATTTTATTTTATTTTATTTTATTTCATTTCATTATTTTATTTTATTTTATTTTATTTTATTTTATTTTATTTTATTTTATTTTATTTCATTTCATTTCATTATTTTATTTTATTTTATTTTATTTTATTTTATTTTATTTTATTTTATTTTTATTTCCTTTCATTCTATTTTATTATTTCCCTTGACCAAACAGACATTGATACACTAGTTTAAGATTGTAAGGCTTCTTGTTATTTTTACCTTTATTACACATTCCTAATGTTGTATAAATACCATTTTGAATATATTTTGTTCAATTTAATTTTTATTTTAAAATATTTTAATTTTAGCCTGATTGCTGACAGTATTACAAACTTGTGTCTTATTGAGGCATTACACTTACAGGCTGTGTGGCAGCTGATGGTTTGAATGCCTTTGGCTGCTGGCATAAATGAAGCATACCCATGGGCATTTCTCACTTCTGATCTTTCAAATATGCTTGGCTTGTTCCTCACAAGAGGATGAAGGTGTCAGATCTTCTGGTTAGCCCACTTTTTCAGCAAACCTGCTGACCACTAACCAACGCACTCCTTTTCTCCTCCTGACTTTCTTTCCTAGAGCTTTTTTTCTGTCATCCCCATTTTGTTTCCAGAGGCTCCTGTACCCTTCAGCCCAGCACAGTGCAGGGCCCTATGTTATTCTGTAAAAATGTGTGTTGAATCACAGCAGGTACACAAGTGTTCTCAGCACTCCAGAACCCACCAAGTGCAGGGCAGACAGACGGGGCAGCATCAGAGGTGTGCTTTGTACCCAGCCCTGCAGCGGCACTGCAGAGCTCAGCCCCAGCTCCAGCACACGCGGCCAGGGTGCCAGGGGAGCCCAGGGGTGGCCACGCTGTCATTGCCAACAGCATCGAGGAGGGAACACAACACCAGCAATGTGAGGCACCCGTTTGCTCCAGTGCAGCTTCTCATCTCTTTGCATACACTGCATTCACGCTGGCACAGCCTTGCCAGAGCTGTGGATATTTTTAATGCATTTTCTTCCATTTACAATTTCTCTATAATGTAACTAAGATGGTAATTTATGATTCCACTTTCTATATACACTATGGACAGTACTGACATACACAAGAGTACAGAGTATCCACAGAAAACTGTGGATATTCTCTCTTACACAGCCTTGTATTTTTCCTTCCTAATAGCTATTCTAGCCTCAGGCTGATGAAATGCACATCTCCCCTTGTTCAAAGTAATGACTGTGTGATAGCTGATCACAGGAACAGTTCCTTCACTTTTTTTGAAAATTTGCTTCCTAGTGACTTGATTGACTGCTGTGGAAAGTTATTTTAGATATATAAGAGAAAAATAATTGCTTATGATAAGTCATTAACATATCTGCATTTTTATTTTAATGGTTATACCTTATGATAATGACTTTCTCAGAGGCACAAGCTATAGTATAATTTAGAATTATCTTATAATTATGCATAAATGTTATTTCAAGCTACAGTAGTAGATGGTGTATGTAAAAGTGAGTTCGGCAAGTCTTAAGAAGTAAGAGAATGTCTCCCTGTGATGGATCCTGAGCATTAATTGTGCCCACAGCAGTAAATCTCTGCAGGCTATGACTTTACAGAGGGGAGAGAGATTTACAGATTAAATGGAAACAGGAACCTAAGAGTAAATGAAAACATTAAATCACCAGATGTTAAATCACTCTTTGAATGCAAATGTCTCTTCTTCCTGCAGTAAAGCTGGCATCGGTGAAATTTTTGAAGGCCACCAAGGACCTGTCACAGGAATCAATTGTCACATGGCAGTGGGTCCAATTGACTTTTCCCATCTCTTTGTCACATCATCATTTGACTGGACAGTCAAGCTGTGGACCACAAAGGTGAGAAATCCAACCAAATTGTAAGTAAAATATATATTTAGTGTAACTGTGTCAACCATATTCACCCTGGAGCATAACCTGCCCTTTAAAAGAAGCTTCAGCTGGCCTGCACTTTGGTGTTAACCCTAGTGCTAAGCGATTTCACTAGGCAAGGAGATGCTTTGTCTTGCAAGTCATCAAACAATCTGTCAAACACTCCCTGCGCAGGCTAAATTGCAGGGCTAATACTGTGCACCACGGTGGTGCAGTGGCAGGAACACTTTTTTCTGCTGAAGCAACAGAGGAAGCACACATACAATTTAATGCAACCAATATCACTCATGAAATTCAGTGCTATAGGAGGCAAAAAGTATGAATTGTCCCAACGACATTAGACACCGATGGCTGGAAGCAGGGAGGAAACATATGCTGGAACTTATATTCATGACCACTGGGGATCTGTTGCTGACTACTCTATGGATGTGTCCCTGTGACATCTTATAGGGAGAGTACTGTGAACAAGACAAACGAATATGCAGTCTTGTGAAGCTTTGAAATCCCAACACCCCATAGAACTGTAGGAATACAGGGTAGTGACAGCATTAGTGAAAACTGTGAGACAGACTAAACACACCAACGTAATTTCATTGTACAGGCTGAGTAAAACAGAAGAACGAGAGGTAAAATCCTAATTATATAAGTCATCTAAACTGTCATTTTTGTCATACACCAGAATAGAGAACTGCCTTGCAAATGCCAGTCTTTTGTCTTGTTTTTATGCCTCCGTTTGGTTCCCATCTTTAGCTGCACCCAGCAGAGTTCCCATACTGGAAGCTGACCCCAGCCAGGAAGTGTCTCAGCATGTGTTTCTCCAAGACATCAGTGCTTGGAGATACTGAGACAGATGCACAGCAAATGTAAATACAAAAGTGATCAGAAGGGCTCATGGGACAGCCTTGTGCTGGAAACAGAAGCACAGTTACCTACATAATAACTTGGATCAGCTTCCAAAGTAGCTTCACAATGCGTTTGTCAATGGCCTGATCCAATCTGCATGCTAATTAACAGGTATCTCTTCCAGGAAACTCATTATAAGAAAGGTGAAGAAATTACCTAATTCACATGTAACCATACACATCACTGGACCCAGCCTTAACTGAAGCAGAAGTGGTCCTGGGAGTGGTCATGGGCAGCCCAGAACGGGTCTGGGCTGGTTCCTAGGTGGTAAATGTTAAAAAAGACTGCAAGATGACCAAGTTATGGAGAGTTCAGGTGTTAGCTGGTTGGGGCTGGCTAGGCCGTTTGGTGTCTGAGATAAGGGAGTCCTGGACAGTGGTAAGTGTCGGCAAGGGAGGGTTGAAGCTGAAGCTGAATAAGGAGAAATGAACTTGTGGGGACTGGAGGGAAGATGAAGGCAGGTACTGAATTCCAAACATACATGTCCAGAAGTCTCAACCATCTGCAGCTTCAATGACATATTATATTATATTATATTATATTATATTATATTAGGGCATAATAAGACCTGTTTTTTTTTTTTTAATTTTAAACTCTGGGATTTTAGAAGTTAGCAGTAACACTAACACAGCATGTTTTGGGCACAGACACTACAGTTAGCAGTATGCAGTTACCCTTGTGGAAGAATTCAGTGCCCAAATGGTTAGGCCAGATTCGGTTCAATACAGTCAGTTTTCAAAGAACCAAATAATTTAAATTTCTAATATCTATCGAGCTGTGGCTCAGCTGGCAAGAGGGGCTTCCTGAGAAAGCTGTATGCCCTAGCTGATGTGAGCTGTGGCATGCACGTGACACACCACACCACCACTGAGAGCTGGAAGCTGTGTTGCTTTATTAGATCTCTTGGTTACTTCTGGAGCAGGTTTGAGCAGCAGCAGCCCCAGGCTGCTGCACCACCAGCCACCACCCTGTGGAGACATCCTCTGAGACGTTAGACAAGTTCTTGAGCTGTGATGTTTCATTTTTCTTCCAATTTGACTCCTACAGATGTTTCCTTCCGTACTGTCTGGATAATTCTCTTGGATGGAGCTGTTACATATTTCGGGGTCTCTTTGTTCAGTTCCCATAGTCAGGGTCAGTCAATCAGTGGGCTTTGAGTAAACTCATCAGCATGTTTTCTCTGAAACAAATAGTGGATTGATATGAAGAACTAAGTGCTACTGCTGGCTTATGAGAGTTCACTCAGAATTGTTTTATTCCTTTGGTTTCTTATTTGTACATTTAATCTCTCTATCAGCATCCGATGCCGTATTGCTTTCCTGCTTCCACCAGTGCAGCCTACTTAATTCTGTGCACATTATCCTCTTTAGTCGTGAAATTCAATTCCTTTCTGTTTCACAGGTTCAGAGTCAATGTCCAATTGTAAAGTGAACTATAAAAGATCTGTGTTTATATTGTCTATTGATGTTGTGTAGCACCCTGGGGTGCTTACAAGAAAGGCACTTTCATTGTAGGCATTTGAGTGATGGATTGAAAGCACCATCTCCCTTAAAAACTCGGGCTCAACATTTTATAGTCTGTTTCTGTGGTTAACACATTTTCTATCCAAAGAAAGTTCAACCAGGTGACTGGGAATAAGGTTTTAACTAAGGGAAGAATGAAGGTTCTGTAGATAACACTAATACAAGGTTCGCATTATTACCCATCACATTAGTCAATAATTAGATCCATGGGTGAATAGTAAGCAATCAGAAGCAACAGGAAAAGAAAAGGAATTTGCAAAGATAGTAACTTGATAGCCAGGGCATTACCTGGTTCCTGATGGAGTCAATAGGGCTTTCAACTTGAATTCATGCTACACCACGTGAGCAAGTCTTGGATGCAGAGCTGTCAAAGCCCTCATGTGAAGCATTTGTGGAGCTCTGCCCTTAATTAGGTATTGTCTGTACGGTGCTTTGAAGAGGTAAAGTGCTAAGTGGAAATGCTAAGTGTTGTTAATTAATTAAGCATTAATCCTCATGAACAAATAGCATGAGGTTAAATAATGAAATGTAAGTATTGTTATTATTACAGCAATTGCTGTTTGGAGTGCAAATTTTTAGATATTGTGTCAAGGGACAGGAGCTAGCTTGGAATTGTTAAAGCATAGCAAAACATAAGCTAGTTTAGCTAAAGCATACAAGATGGCTTGTTTGCTGCTGAGGGAGTTAATAGAGGTCTGGATAGTGAACTGGATTTTGTTAGCTCTTTCATCCACATCTCCTTTATCTCTTATCCTGCCATTGAGGGGAGGTGCTAATGACTGTTTTTCTCCTCTTGCATCTCTGTGCAGTTGGCAAGAAGAGAGACTGGAATAACTGTAACAGCATTGCTGTAACCCCATTCATGCCTGTCTCCCTCTTTGCCTAATGTTTAAGTAACTGTGCTAAGTGCCATAATCAGGAGGGACCAAGGTGAGCAGACTGGTAGTAGGACCACCAGCATAAGCATTAGCAAGGACTAATTGAGCCAGAAGATATGTGTGCCTTCAGTGACAGACAACTTACTTCTGTGTCTGTGCTCAGTTTTGCTTTACTAGCATGTACATCAATAGTAGCTAATCCTAATCCTATTCCCTCTCCTTTGTCTTCTCTTTCTTATGCTCCTCACATGCTGCTCTTCTTTTTTGGTGTCTGGTGTTGTTCCAGTATGAAGTTTGTTATGCTTTTTGAGAAACTACATTTTAAACAGCAAAAAAATCACATTTCTATGCTATGTGCCTTCACATATATTTCTGTACCTCCAATATCTTATGCCTATCTGTTTGATGATTATCTGGGTGTGAGCCCGTCCTCCTACTCTTGGAGTAAATAATTTTACCTTGCACTTTCACACCTTCCTATGAGCATATAACTTCCAGCTCCACTGTTTTTAATTTGGTCTAGAGGTTGAACACCATCTCCTCAGAGGTCAAGCTGAAGCCTATCACTAGAGCAATGCAAAGAAGCATTGGTGGTGTTGCTAAAGATAGGTACCTTTACCCCCCAGTCCCAATCCCCAAAAACCTGGCTGATAGGATCCGACAGGATCAACTTGATAAAGCAAACTTACTGTGATAGAAAATGGTGTAGCAGAATGAGTCAAAGCATTGCATGATTGCATGGATTAGTCACCAAGAAAACAATGCACTCACAAATGGGCGATTTTAAAAGTTTATTAAAATAGCAGAGTCAGGTTGTCGCTCTTTCAAGATTAAGAACTTACTATTTTTTACATTACAAATGCCATGTATCAAAATATCTGGTTACTGGCCAGCCTTTTTTTCTAGTATAATTTCAATCACATTAAGTGGGTGAGTGAGAGCCTCTTCTACTATAGATAGCATTGCCTGAAGTTAAAGATCCAAACAGAAACATAGTTCAACATTTAGTCATGATAAAAGGAGAGTAAATTTAATGAACTGTTACAACTTGGTGAATTCTCCTTCATGAAAACTGCTTTAGCTGTAATTGGAAATGCTGAAGTTAATGACTTGATTTAGTGAGATCCTGTGGCAGGTGATAAATAGCATTCCCCTGCCTTACGGAAGATGTTCCTATCCCAGTGAATATGCAATTATTTATGAAGAGTGTAGGAGCTCCACGAGAGGATCCTGTAAGCCAGTGGTTTGGGCACCAAGCCACGCTGCAAAGGGCTGCCTGAGTGGGACTGGAACATGTGTCTTCCCTCAGGGGAGGAAATGCTATGAAGATCTTGCCATTTTGCCCTGAGCTGTATCTTGTGCCTATGAACAACTCTGGTTTCACTGCAAGTAGGATCTTCTCAGACTGAAGCTTTGATTTTAATGTGCTGACGCTTCCTGATAAAAACCAGTTTTGTCCACTTGGGGCAGGTCTACTTCTCCAGTTTGTAACAAGATCAGACTGGTCTCCAACAGTGAAATGGACTGGTGAAATGCAGAGGTTGCTCACACACCTTATCTTGCATACATGTAAGTGGAGATGAGAGCTGGACTCAGTGAAATTTATGAAGTACCACTGTTTTCTATCTTGAACCTGTTCATTCTTAATATTATTTTCTAAGCTTTCCTAAATCCTTTGGGCCATATTCAGTCTTCTTACATTAGTACATGTGGCATTCTAGATGACTCACTGCATATGAAGTTGGATCCTCCTGGATCCTTTATTATTTAGTGCTTCCATACTTTGGTTTCTTATGCAGCCACTGGAAAGAAGTAATTGCAATGCATACATTAGACACCTTTTGGAGGTATCACCATTACTTCCCATCATTGACTATACTGGTGCAGCTTTAGATAACCAGTTATTGGAGCTTCTGATGGCTTTCTTGCATCTGGAAAGTCTTAGGTTGCATCCGAACTGGCAGATGGGGCAGCACTTCTGATCTCCAGAGTCTGCCTTCTTATTCTGGCTTATCCCAAGCCAGGAAGAAATCAGCCTCTTTATCCCGTGCCACACACAGAGGGTTATACCTTGATTCTGCAGCTGGAAAAGCTAAGATACAAGCAGAAGAAAGCCAGGGTGTGCTCTGACCAGATGCTAAACCAAACTATAGGGTGTCAGGACCTCTGGCTTTCTGCACCCACCACCCCACTGAATCTGGATGCAACCTGCATCTAGTGCCATGGTGGATGATCCCAAAGGGCCTGGAGAGTTTAGAGAGGTATAAGAAGTAACATCAAGAAGAAAAAGAGAGAAGCAGTAAGGTACTGTGAGGGAGACGAAAACTTCAGTCTATTTTGGGAGTATAGACAGTACAGTACAGACAGTTCCCCCTATTTTCTTGT
This sequence comes from Columba livia, assembly GCF_036013475.1. NCBI lineage: Eukaryota > Metazoa > Chordata > Aves > Columbiformes > Columbidae > Columba > Columba livia. The sequence continues at coordinate 27,143,411 of NC_088603.1, forward strand.
CTCTGTGGAATTCTTTGCTAATCCCTCCTGTTGATTCTGGAGGGGCTCAAACATCATCTCAGGGGCTGATTTAACCCCTCTTATTTTGGACGCCTGGCTAGAATGGTCCCCCCACTGCTGTGTTACACTACAGACTTGCTTCTTGACTCTGCTCATAAGGCAATCACCTTCCTTGACAACCATGCATTTCTAGTGCAGGCTTTTCTCTGTGACAAAAGCAATTAAAATGATTAATCTGGTTAATCACTGCCCAAATGCTATTTTTATCTGATTATAGAGAAAGACAAAGGGTGATAAAATAGTGTGCTGGATTTCATGAAAACGGTCTCTCTGTGGTGTGAGTTCAGAATCTTGAGTTTTGTCCAAAAACAAGGCAATGAATGAATTTGCTTCAGAGCTCACTTTTGTCAAAAGGCCAAGCTGACTTGGGGAAGAGGGTGGAGTTGCCTGTTCAGACAGGATTTTTTTAGTTTTTGCCCTTTACCTCTGGAGCCAGAGGTCTGGCTCTCATCCAGCTGTACAAAAAAGATTATGGTATTTTCTAGGTAATTTTAAAGAGCAAAACCAAAGTGAAGTCAGGTGGCTTGAAATCAGCCCCAAGTTCTTCACATGAAATGTTTCTTATTATTTTGGTTTTCGGTGTAGCCATATTTGAAAAGTGATAGGAAAATACTCTTCAGCTGGCCGACACACTTCATTTACTCACACGAACCATGCTGCTTCTTTTTGAAACGTTTTGTGAAGAACGGCGCACACACATACACAAAAATAAAACAGTCATCTAAAATACCAAGGCTGTTCTGAAAAACTCAGTGGACTAAAGTCCATTTCAGAAAACCCTAACACAAATCCAGCTGTAGACAGTGAAAGCTTTATTTGCACATGGAAAGCAGAATTCGATTTTGGGAGCTGTAAGAAACAAAGTCATGATTCCTTTTTTCCCTGAAATCAAAATGCAAACCTCCCACTGACTGTTCTGTTGCAGAATTACGCTGGAGGATCAGGCTCACATATAATAGTGAAACATTTCAAGAAAGTTATCAATATATAAAGCCTAGAACTTCTTCCCTAATGGAAATTTTCTCCCACCTGCTTCATGCAGCCACCCTTTCTCTGCTATGTGAGAGACTTCTGTTATCAGTAAAAAAAAGGAACTGTATTCAAAATCCCACAAGATGGAGTTGTTTTCAGTAATAATTAGCCTCAAAATCATTGCTTGCTGACCCATGAAAACTCTGTAGGCATCCTGGTGGCAGCAACTACAAATACTAATCTTGACTGTTCAGCAGACGGTGCTGTAGCATCAGGTCATGTCAGCCGTCCTGCAATGTTCCCTCTGCTCCTGCCTGTGCTCCTGGCAGCTGGAACTGCAGCAGCAGAGTCACTTGAAAGGCTGGTAATTCTCCAAGTCCACATGCAAGGCTGGGCTGGGTACCCTGTGATGAAGCAGCATTTTCCATTAAAAAGTAAAACTGAATTTTCAGAGGCCTCACACTGAATGTTCCCATCAGACTCACAGGGGTGGGAAACAACCCCCTGAAACATTACCCTGCTCCCCTTCTCGCCTCGCAATTTGAGATAAACTGCCTCTCTTTTAACAACTTGAGGCCCAAAGTGGGGAGACTAATCCCACTAACTCCAGCAAGCGCCTGCTGCTGCCTCTGCTGCACGACGGGACAGCATGAGCACAGTGATCCAGCATCTCCCAAAGCATCCCGCTCGCCCCCCAGCTCTGCTTCCCGGTCCTGCCTATGCAGGATATAAACAATACACAGTAACAACTGGAGGTTGAAGACCCAATCTGCCCTTGTTTGGTGTTTCAGTCTCTGGTGTTTCCTCTGACCAGAATTTGGTGATTCTTCTGTCAGTGTAGCAAAACTATACCTGGCTCATATTTCTCAGCAAGGCCTCCAAAGTGCTGCTCTGAAAAAAATCGAGGGATACAGTAATATAAATGCAGTATAAGCTACAGAAACTATGAATCAGATTGCTAGTCAGAGATAGTAAGACCTTCTACAGTACTTCGAGCTTCTTAAAAGAAGAAATTGAGCCATCTTTATAAGTAGATAGAAGTTCCAAAAGAAAATGATAGTATTTCTAAAGAAATCTGGTGACTGAAGTGCATACTTAATAGCACAGGAAGAAGTTCTGGCTCGCTTAAAGCATGTTTTAAATAAAAGGTGGAAAACTTGGTTAACATTTAGCGATGAAGTCAGCAGTCTCAGGAAATACAGAACAAATGGCAAATACCTGTACAGGCTTCTCCACTGTTGCCATCACACTGCATCCAGCTTGATGTGGGCGAGTACAGCAGAAGGTATTAAACCTCAAGCAGGGGAAACCTGTAGGCACAACTCTCACAAGTGTGAAGTAAGAGGGGCTCCAGACTGGGAATGAAACGGCATGAATCTAAAACACAGAAAGAGGCATACACCAGCCCGGCCAGCAGGAACTGGGGAGAAAAGTTTGTTGAGGAATACTCTCCTCCCTAGTGCCTCACTATAACACAGTCTGCATATTAGCTTCTTCATAAAATCTTTCTTAAGCCTGTTTTGTAGAGTGTCAAGGCCTTACATACCTTCTTATGTTTGTAAAGTTCATCCATGCCAAGCAGATATCATTAATTCATTTAAATTTACATTAGACATCAAGCAATACTCATTTTTATCAAACTCACTGAAAATAGTTCCTCAGCTAATATGCAGTGGTGAAGAGGAATGCCATACTGTCTGCTTTTTTCCTTCAGAAAACAAAAAGGTCTTTTTCCATTGAGTAAGTGGAAAGACAGGGTAGAAGAGAGCTGGAAGACCAAAGCAGACAACTGAAGTCTAGCAGCACAGCCCGAAGGTGTTGCATCTCTATAAAGGACTTAAAACAGTTAAGGAGGATTAACCAAATAAGCAGTTTACCTGTCATTATAGCTTCCAGGCTATCTCCATAGACCCCAAAAGCTCTGCGGTCTAACTTTCTGATGCTCCTGAAGGTCAGGTGATGTCTGACTTCCCAAGTTCTTTTTATGTTTTTTTTCTCCATGCCACAGTATTAGACATTAAGATCAGTTCTCATTAAAACCGCCTGTGCCAACCATCAAATCTTTTTTCCTTTGCTTCCTTCTTGTATGCTGACCCGTGACACTTTGACTTTGAAGGAAACCACAAAAATGTAATCATCATGTTATCTCCAGACTTGGTCCGCTCTCATAACCCCTTTCCTTTCGGTCTCACCCTTGTCCCCTCCTCCATCTATAATAATTGCCACATGTTTATGCAAAAATATTGAACTTTCTTTTATTGTTGACAATTAAAGGAGGCAACAATTTCAGAATCTCTCCAAGACCAATAATTTCTAAAAGTGACCAGTTTTCTGCCTTGACTGTCTGCAACTTTTAGGATGCCAAAAAACCAATCAGTGTAGTAATACTACAGTACTTCAATAAAACAGGGCTGTGAAGAGTGTAAGGATCACTCTAACAATGAAGCCTGTTCCCTTGCTCAAAAATGGAGTTTAGACTTGATTCAGTGCCCTACTCACCATCTGACAGTGAGATGACACATGTACCAAGTTCACAGCCCAGTGAACTCTCCTTTGAGCACCAGAGGCTCACCAGTGATTCAGCACTAAATCTGACCACCAGGAAGAATTTAAAGACAGGGAGAGGAGTTATTATGCATGTAGCTCAATTTAGGGCACTTCAGTTAGCCAGCAACGTTGGGTGGCTAAAGAGCATAAACATCCCCCTTTTGCTTTCCCATTGTCATCCTTGAAGGTCTGGCTAGTCCTGGAAAAGGTGGAGCAGACTGCAAGTTGTGAGTTGTATAGTATCGGGGTCTGTGGGATAATTACACCCTTCAGGGAGAATGCAGACAGGCTTTGCCGACCCATCAGGGCTGTACCTGTAACTAGTGCCTCTGATTTATGGCATCTTTTAACAGCTCCTGAGACTGCTGTAGCTTTTAAAAGCTAACATAAGCTCAACTGTGTCAAGTCCCATAAGTATAGTTTTAAAATAGGAACTATTGGATTATCCTAAATTATCATAACTATCAGAAAACAGATATGGGAGAAACATGGCAGTCCAGAACTGGCGAAATTCCTATGGAGATCAATCAGTCTGAATGAAAAACAGGATGTCTTTGACTCCATCCAAATGGAGAATGTGAAGGCTTACAAAAGTAGTAGAGCCTTGTACACAGTGGAGAACTGACTCCTCACCACAAGAGCTATGCACAAGTAACCCCAAACAGCTGACATTTGGTGACCCAGAAGGAGACTGTTGAAGGAGGAAAGGTCAAAACCAGGGTAAAGCTGATTTGAGGAGTATTTGCCTCAAAATTCCCAGCAGCTTTTCGTTTCTGCTTATACTCTCTGCTTATACTCTCTGGGTTGGCCTGGCTAACTGGCAGGATCAGAAAGGAAAAGATGGGCACAGATTTAGCAAAGTGGTAAGATGTCTCTCTCAAGGTGGAGAAGACTGGGCGTAGCAGCTAAGGTCTGTAAGAACAGTAAAAGAGCTCAGAACCCAAAGTCCTACAGTGTGCCATATCCTGGTTTCTTTTGCATTCCTCTTTCTTGCCAGTGTGACACTGTTAACACTTGCTTTAAATAAAGGCAGCAGAGTTTTTCTGCCCTATGAATTATCTATGCCAAAAGAGATGTCTTCCTTTGACACCATTTTGTAGGTACTTTAATGCATAAAGGCTATTTGTACAATATTTGGTCCCATACGAGCCAAATTAATAGAATCATAGAATGATTTAGGTTGGAAGGGACCTTATAAATCACCTAGTTACAGCCCCCTATTCCCTGGTTTGTTCAAGGGCCACACACAAGAGCAGCCACTCTGCTCAGGACCACTCTGGCTCTGCTCTTTCCAAGTGCCAGAGAGATGGAGCTTGAGCCTAAACAAACACGTCAGCTTGTTCGGAAAGTTTCCATGCCAAGGGCTAATGAGTCCATTGTATTTGCTGCACACCTAGAAAAATCAAAGCAGCTTGAATCAACTTATAATACCACACAACACTCATGGCTGTTGATAATACAGTGTGAGCCAGAACTATAGGTTTGGCTTATTGTCTTTACCATGGAAGACAATGGGGAGACAAGAGAGTATGTGGTGTCACCGTGCATCTGTACAGTCCAGGTGGAGCTGACGCCCACAGAAATTGTGCCAACGTCTAAAATGCTCCTTCAGTGAAACAGGCAAAGCCAATAGCTTTTTCCATGGTTTTTCACAAGTCAGATGCTAGTTAAAACCTGTGGATACATATACATTCCTTTGTATGGATAATTAGCTACTTCATGTGTGGCGCCTTCTGGATTAAAGACAATTCTTCTATGCAAATAAGAAGTGGAATAGACTGGTCAAATTTATATGTGGAAAAAAAAAATATATTTTTTATATAAATATATAGTATTTATTTAGGTGAGTATCTTCTTTCATAGACAAGTGCTAATTCCTAGACAGCTCCCATGTATTTAAAATGTTCACTCAATTGTTCTTTTAAACAATGCCCATATACAAACACTGAGGATGAACAATAGATTTTGACAACATGCTTAAATAAATGAGACAAAAACATGTGTCTTGGAATTGGCTTTTTCACTTTTTCCAGTAAATTCTCGAATCCTGTCCTATTGAAATCAGTGGCAAAATTCCATTGATTCACTAGGGCCACATTTTCACCCCAAACCATCTTTGTTAGTAATAAGTAGATGTGGCCCAAGTTTGTCTGAAGATACTGCTTTAAACTATTTCTTCTGTTCTATTGAATAACAGAGTGGCTTGATACTTAAGAATGAAAGCTCATCAAGTTTAAATTTCAGTTGTTTTATAATAATAGCCATATGTTAGTTATAGATTGCGTAAGCCTGAAGTTTGGTAATTTAAAACTGCTTTAAAGTGACCTTTACATGGTTCCACATTTCAACATTTTCTAAAAGTGGTTGGTATCGGTCCTTACTCATAAATCCTTACATTAAAAGAATCTGCTGGCCTGGGCCCTTAGTTAACAGGCTTTACAGTAAGGAAGTCCTGCAAACATTTATATACACACTTAAACTTACAAATCGAGTATTCCCAATGAAATCAACAGAACTGCTCTCAGTGGGCAAAATCAGACCAGGATGAAATGTCAGCTTTAAAGAAAGATCAGTCGCAAGATGTGAAGCAAGAGGGACCTCCAGCCTGGCCCAACGCAGTTGGGAGGTTCTTCTGTAGTTAAAGGGTGCAAACCAACAAGACATAGTATGGGAAATACTTTATTTTTCCCCATCGAAAGCTATTTGAGCTGAGAGGGCAGATGTGCAGGGTGCACTATGGGGGCTGTAGCTCAGCTCCACCACTGCTGCCTGGCAGTTCCATACCCTCGGTCTTTCTCCATGTTTCTCCAAACACACTGCAGCTGATCTTGCCTTTTGCTTGGGCTGCTCACATGGCTGCCATTTCTTATTTCATTACAGCGCTCCACTCCCTGTTCATCTCCATTCACATCTCACTCCTTGCATGTCTGAGATCTTTCTCAAAAGCCATATTGTTCCTGTTGTTCAGATTTTCCCTCTAACTTCCTATCGGACTGAATATTGCCACTGTCACGGTAAAGGCAACACAGACTGCATATCTGCTATGCTGTTCACCTCAAACACTAGCACTCCAAAAATGTTTTTGTTTTGCTAACAGGGAAACTGAAGCACACCAGCTAAAACTATTTGCCATGGACTATATAGCATGTGAACCCCAAGACATAGCCTAGAACCAAATCTCCTGACCTTTCCTTCTAGCACCCTGGTATTTAGGCATGAATTGGAAAATAAACTAAAAAGAGCATAAAAAAGGTGTCGCACTCAAGATAAGGTCAAAACAAGTTTTGATATGTTGACAAAAAACAAATGCTGATTGAAATCTGCCCTGGGTTGATTAATATTTTAATAGTCCTCCGAATTCTGTTACTTCTGCCATGACATTACATGTTAAAGTGCTACACGAGCAGCGGATTTCCCATGAATAAGGAAAATCGCAGCCACCTAGCCGTGGACCTGATTTCCTTTCCCTTTGCTATAATATTGTGTTCAATGCCCATTTTTCCAGCATTTAGACAGTTTAAGTGTTTGAACCTAAATTAGATGTTTTCGGTGAAAATACACAGTACAACAGGTAGACATTGTGGATCCATATGGCCCAGTCCAAATACTATTTCCCAGCTCACAGCTGAAAAGATTCACTTTGAAATTTCCTACGAAATACCTCTGCCGCTTCAAAAGCTTAGTCTTCCTTTGGCTCTCAACCCTGCAAATGCTTTAGCACAGGCATGTAAGCCAGGCCACTAACACGTGTAAATAACTCCACTGGTACTTATAATATACTAAGCAGATACATATATTTGGAGAACAAGACCTTGTTTAGGTAAGAAAACATTATTGTAATTTTTTTTCCTTTTCTTTTGCAAAACTCCAGCTTTGGAAAAGAAATAATAATGTTACGTAAATTTGAGGTAACAAACCCAAGCTCTAATTTCATTTTATTGTCACACAAACCAAAATGTTTGCTATTCTTAGGAAATGCGCAAAAAACATTAGGCCAGTTGTGAAAATCTGTGACCTGGTCCTGTAATCATTCAAAATGTCTTTTATGAATTCAAAAACTGGCCTATAGAACCTGATCCCTTTGTATCTTCAGTATGTTTTCAAAGGATTAAATCTCAAGATACTTTTTATGGGATTTTTTTGTACTACCTGAACAGAAATATTTCTTAAATTATTTACAACACAGTACTGCAATAAGAACAGGACACGCGTGTACTCGCCAGCACAGCAGTACAGAGATGGGCCTGCACACAGCCCCCTCCACGTGCACTCACACCCCCCTCCACGTGCGGAGCTGCCGCACTGCACCCCCGACACCCAACGAAGCACCACGTAGTGCGGGAGGACCGAGAACAAAACTGGTGGTATTAAACAGATCGCTTTTATGCTTGAAATTAATAATATACAAACGAAAAGCGATATAATAATTGCAATCAATCGCTCCGCCCTTTTTTTTTTTTAATAATACACGGCGACGCAACGCACTGCAGGCGTTCCCGGCAGCGGTTCCTTTGTAAAATCACAAAATGTTAAGGATTGGAAGGGACCTCGAAAGATCATCCAGTCCAGTCCCCCTACTGGAGCAGGAACACCTAGATGGGGTTACACAGAAATGTGTCCAGGTGGGTTTTGAACGTCTCCAGAGAAGGAGACGCCACAACCTCCCTGGGCAGGGGTGCAGTCTAGAGGCACCTGAGCGAGATATCCCATAGGTAGGACTCGGACGCTCAGAAGGGCACCCCGTGTGGCGCTGTGTTTCTCGCAGGAGTCCCCGGAGGGGCCGGCTGGTGCTGCGGGTGCTCGGCCGGCTCTCCCGGCCCGCTTGCCGGGAGGCAGCTGGCGGCGAAGGGCGGGGGGAAGACCCTCGGAGAAGCCCCATTGTTTAGGTTTGTGTCACAAGCCATGAGACTACTTAATTTCTTTCATCTCTGGAGTTTTCATTATCATTCAAATTTCATTTTCCATTAATTGATCGGGGATTAGCGAAGCCATTATGCAAAAATTAGTCAAGCCAGAGGCGATGAATAATTCATGATAGACAATTACACTTCTGTTCCTGCGGTACTTCCTAACTTCCCTCCGACTTCCCGCCTGCTGGAGCGGGCAGCCCTCGCTCCCGGCCGCGGCGGTGGGCCCGGCGCCCCGGCAGCACGGCGGGGCCGCCCGGAGCGAGGCCCGGCGAAGGGAAGCCGGGCCCTGCGGCGAGACGCGGGGCCGGGCCGGGGGGTCCGGTGCGGGCGGTGGTCCCGCCCGCCGCTAGGTGGCAGGCGCCGCCCGCGGTGCGCGGAGGGGCCGCGGAGGCCGCCGCGCGGTCCCCGCCGATCTCACGATCGTTATCGGGTGCGACCGCAAGCGCGGTTGGCTCGGGCGGGCGCGGCGGTGCCTGCCTGCCTGCCTGCCTGCCTGCCTGCCTGCCTGCCTGCCTGCCTGCCTGCCTGCCTGCACCCCCCGCCCCCGCGACGGGGTGCCGGTCGGGAGCGGGAGAGGCCGCGGGCGCTCCCCCCGCCCCGTCACCCGCGCGTCCCACACCCCTCACGCCGGGCATCTCATTTATCCCACCGGACAGTTGTTGCCCCATTAAAGCGCAGTCCCACCCTTCGCGAGGACCTTTCATCTGGGGAAGTTTTATGACACTTTGTAAATGTGCAAAGTTTTTAATTAGACTCGCCAGACAGCCCCAGGCAGCACTAGCGCCACGAAGTCTTCATGCTTCTCTCTGCTTTACAGCACAACAAGCCGCTCTACTCCTTTGAAGACAATGCCGACTATGTCTACGATGTCATGTGGTCGCCAGTGCATCCCGCGCTCTTCGCCTGCGTGGACGGGATGGGGCGCCTGGATCTGTGGAACCTGAATAACGACACCGAGGTGAGGCGGCGCGGCGGCCCGACGGCGGCCGGTGCTGGGAAGGCGCGGGCGGGCGCCGGGCGAGACCTTAACCCTCTGAGGGCCGGTGGCGCTGCCGAGCACCCCCTCGCTACCCCCCCCGCCGGGGGTCTGCGGGGGCGCCGGGCTTCCCTCAGGGCGCGGGGAGCCCGGCGTCGGCTGCCGCCCGCGCCCCGGGGCGCGGCGGGGAGGGCAGGTCCCGCTGCCGGGGGCGCCTGACCGCCCCCCTCTACCGCCCGCCTTCCCTCCCGCCTCCCTCTCTCCCTCCCCCGCGGCGGCGCTGCTGCTGCTCTGGGTACCTGTCGGGCATGGGGAGGGCCGGCTCCGGCACCCCCGGCAGAAAGCCAACACAAATAGCCGCGGTGCCGGAGTCTCCCTTCCCTCTCTGTTATTTCAAGGTGCAGTTTTAAACCGCGCCCGTTTTCTAGTTTGGGGTTTTTTTTTGCCCCCCCTTTTCCCCCTCCCCGTTGAGCCAGGAGCTTCAAACGCGGCGTTGCCGCTGCCTCCCCTCGCCGGGGCGGTCACAGCTTGGCAGCCCTGCCAGCGGCCTGGGCCCGCTGGCCTCCGCGCTCCCGAGCTGCCTAGTCAGAGGCTTCGTTTCCCTCCCTATTTACCCTCTGCTCCGAAATCTCTGGAGATTATAACTTGCAAGCCCCGTCCCGGTACCTCCTGCGTGTCAGAAACCCAACGTGCCCGGGTCCCTTCCCTCACCTCCCGCCTTTCTGAGCCGCTGGCAACGCCGCTTGAGGCTTTTTTAAGCACGGGGCATCACTCTCACGTTATTTGCGATTTCACACCCTCACCTTTTTTCTTTTTTAAAATTTGCAGCGAAAATTAACGGCGTAAATGAAAATGAAAAATAACAAGTTTATTTCCCGTTGCTGTTAAGTAAATAACAGGGACCACTGGGAAGGAGACGTCACATCTTTGAATTTTGCTGATGAGAAAGGATTAATCAGCTTTTTTCAAAGACTGAGAATGATAAATACTGCATTTTTTAAAGTCACTCTCTAGACGTACCAAACACCCCTTTTTCCTCCCATTATTTCAGATTTTTGAAAATGCTGCAGACTTACATATATATATATATATAAAATTTATTTTTTAATTTGAATTTGCTTTGAAAATGGTTTTGAGAAAACCCGTCACATTGCTGGAGGTCAGTCTTAGATGTCCAGCATCAGTGTTCAGCACAAGAATCAAAATATTTTTCCACATCCGAAGTCTTGTGTATTTTCACTTGATGCCACGTAAAATTAAGAACAAATGAGACTTAAAAAAAGTCACGTATTAGCTGACAGCTTCTTTGTATTTCCAAAAAAGAGAAAACCAAAGAGCAAGTAGCAGTATTTCCCGCCATACACCTTTTTACAATTTGAATTATTTATCTTTTTTTTTTAAGATCAGTTTGATCATTAATATGCCCTTCATGTAAACATGCTGTACATTTCACACAGAGTAAAATACGGGCGCCTTTTATGGCTTCCAGTGAGTGGTGTGTGCCATAAATAAGCAGAGACAGGTAAGAGGAACCAGCACCGGGCGCTGCATTGTCAAGGGGAGCAGAGAGGCCTTTTGAAGTGCTCTGAGCAGGAAGCTGCACAGCCTTTTTAATTAGAGCACATACAGCTGGAGGATATACAGGAGGAGTCTCCTCAGAATTTATTTTGGGAAGGGAGGGACATATCCTTCAGGTGTTCTCATTAATGCAGGCTTAAACACAGAGCATAAAACCAGCATTTTAAGAAGAAAAAAAAAATAACCCTTTCCCCCCAAATACCAGGACTGAAATTCTGCGCTGCTTGAAATCTACTGATGTCTTGCCATTTAATTCAATGAGACCACAATTTCTTTCCAAAAAGTTACTATGGACCGCTTGATCCCATTCCCATCAATAATAAGGCTGTATGTGGAAAACTGCTGATGTATTTCAGCATGTTTACATATAAATACGTAGGAACATCAGAAAAAAAAGAATAATTTCAAGCTTGATCCTGCTTTTATTCTGCATGCAGGGCCACCCCTGATTTCAGAAATGATTTCCACTCTGAGAGGTCAAAATCAGCTCTCGTGTAAGGATCGGGCTGGAATTATTTCCATGGTATCCAAGCTTTGTATTTTTATAAGAATTGATTTTGGGTCTCTGGAGGCAGAAATACCATTTGGTTTCCTTACTGAGCACTGATGAAACAAATTAAAAAATCTCTGTAAATGATAAACTGGCAGAATCTGAATAGACGTGAGGTTTTGTTATGTGGGAGAAGCAGCAAAAGTACCACTGAAAGAGAACTGTAAGCAGTTCTTTTAAACATCATAACTGAAAGTGATCGTTGTTTGCTTTTACCCTCTATCTGGTAGGTCATAATTAGTTCATAATTTTCAAGCTTTCTGTAATTGATTGTGCCGTTTAAGTCTGCACTGGTATTTGCTAAGAAAAAGTCCTTGTCAGCACTTTTGCCTTTGTAATAAGAAATCTTGAGAGACCTATGTTTTAGATCATTATTAATTTTAGATGTCAGATATATGATGTCAGAGTATTTGTGAAGACAGTAGAAAATGACAGTTATATGAATGTGTTTAACTGCTAGCTATTGATAAATAGCTTTGCATAAAAACTAGGTCTGATTGTTATTAATGAGACCGGGTTTTGTTTAATTTGGGAAATAAGCCATATTATTATTTAGGTATTATTTTGTAAACCAATGAAGAAAATACCTGGTTTTAGTTACAATATGCTACCTTCACATTTTAAACTCTGTGTTACTCCCCATATTTATTAAAAACATTTCTCCCAAGAGTTAGATGCTTTCTAATCAAAACAACTAAAATCAGATGACTGTACTGTGGATTTAATCAATCTAATTATTCTCAAAATCTCACTGTAAAGTAACAAGGGTATCGGTGTGCTTCATGTTGGTCTGTGGATACCAGAAATTCTTTTCGTAACAGCAGTGAAAGTCATCCTGTTTTATTTTATCTTTAATAAATGAATATAAAACACTTAAAAAAAATCCTTCCCCACTCCTTCATTCTTTTGCAAACTGAATATCATTTTTATGGATCAGTATAGTGAGGTTTGCAGATCAAATGCTGATTTCTTATTTTTGAGTCTGTAACATTTCTTTTTTGATCAAGAGTGAGTGTCTCCAGGTTATTGACGAGTCTTATTTACCTATGAACTGATATTAAACTGACTTACCAAATTGCTTATTTCTGCTGTGTTGTATCCAATTCATGTGTTTGTTTGGTGTTTTCTGCACCAAAGCACCTAAGCTTTGAGAGCGTGAATATGGTGCCTATTTCTAGAAATAGATAACAGATGTATTTGCAGGCAGGTTTTGACACTACATAAGCAGCAAGAAAAGTAAAAAAAAAACAAAAGGTATATTCTTATCATGCAGGTTTTTCTGACTGCATCTTTCTTAATTGGTTACCTGTTAAAATCTCATTTGAAAATTGCTAAAAATCTGACAAGCACCAACTTCAGAGAATTTATAAAGTGTTTCAAACATGATTTTAAAAACATAATTCTACCATTATAAACTAAAGTCTTATCTTTGAGATCTAAAATAAGCATGTGTAATTTAACCTATCACTATTGAGAGCAGACAAATCTATTTTAAGGTACTATAGTTTGACTATATTTCTGTGTCACTGGAGAAAAGACTTTTTATTTAGATTTTTAAAGACTGTTTCATTATCGCTTTTTTTTTTTGTTAGGTAGTTTTGTGGAATAATAACAGGATTTTACAAAACCATTGGGTTTTGAAAAAAAGCATGGGTTGTGTCTTGTGTCTGCAGCATGTGTGCTGCTTATTTTTATGTGGAACACTGGAAGAATGCTGTATTAACAAAAAAATCCAGTTCTAGAGTTATGTATTTCAGCCTTCTAAAAGATTTTGTGAAAATTCAGTGCCTTAAATACACGCCGTGTGTATTTGTGTATGAAACAAATATCTTTGATCTGCAGTTTTCTGAGAAACATAGCTGGCTAGTGGATTAGTGCTCTAAAATGTGGCATTTAGTTGTTGTTTGAAGAAACCCGTTTCCAAATGTTATGAAATATATTTTGGCTGGAATTAAAGTAGCTTTTTATTTTTTTTTTTTTAAAGGAATCGGTGATTGCAGGAGTGAAATTTGCTTGTTTTCTCCTGTGATTTTTATCATGGATTGATGACCCATGTCAGGTTTAGGAGACTGGCGACTGGCTCAGGCCCACTGAGCAGTACCAGACTTGGAACGAGGAGTCAGAGCTTTTCTGGGCAGTGCTGCCTTGGACAGGACCCAGGCCTTGCACAATGGCAGATGAGTCCAGTGGTTGATTTGCATTTGAATGACTTCTTAAAGCGGGGGGAGGATGGTATCTGCTTTCTGATTGCTCTCCAGCATTATTTCTACATCATTCTGCAAGCAAAATCTTCTTGCATTTCACAAGTGGGGCTCAGGACGCTACCATGAAGCCCTTTGCAGAGGTGATGCTTTAGCTTGGCAGGCTCATGCTAGAGGTGCCCGTTTGGTTTTGCACCTTGTGTTGGGGTGGGTGAGGAAGAGGAGGAGTGGGGAGTCTCCAGGGGAGAGGGGCCAGGCAAGTGACCCTAGTTCCACTTCCTACTGGCACTCGTGACAGAATGAAGGTGTTGGAGCTGGGAAGGAGATTGGCACTGGAGCTATAAAATGTTTGCTTTCAAATTATTTTTCTCCTGGATCTTCGGACCCCTCTCACAACTACAGTATAAAGCTACAGCCAGAGAACCGAGGTGAAGTCAGCAAGACACTGGTTTTGTTAATCTTGTCAGCTTATCAGTGTTCAGACCAGGCCTTAATACCACATTCAAGCTGCTTTTTTTCCTGTTTCTGCTGCGGTGTGCCCACCACAGGACAGGAGGGAGTACCTGCCACCCCTCCAGAGGTAGCCTGCACTCTGGTCCCTGCCCAACTACCTTTTCTTGCCTAGACTGCTTTCCAATTCCATGTTTATTTATAGAGTCTGGGACACCCCTTTGTCCCCATCTCACCATGTGACCCAGACCTGTTCCCATGGATGGACCTGGTGGAGGAGCTGCTTTTGCAGCTATCCTATCCCATTTGCCCTGACCCAAAAAGCATTAAAGCTAAAAAGCCTTGTTTGGAAGACTGTCATGCCAAGCTGCAGACTCCTTGCTCAGGCAGGTTCTCCTATGAGAGGCAGCTGGGTGGAGCATTAGCAGACTTGCATGTTACCATCATTTGTCTTACGAGGTGACCTAAGTCAACCAAGTGTTCTACCTATCTGGGACAAACACCTAAACAGTTCCTTCCTCCTGCAGCATCTTTTGGTGCCCTCATTCCAGTATAGAATACAAATACTTCTCCTGAGATAGTCTTCATAGCTTTATTCATCCCACGCATTAACCAGAATCTTTATGTATTCTTGTGGATCACTTATTAAGTTGGTTGACTTGGGGCAGGGAGAGGGGCTGGAAATTAGACAGTATCCAGGTGTATTTAAAGCAGAAGTCCCTTGGGGATGTAAAGGAGAATTGTGGGAAAATATTGTAGGTGTTCCTAAATGTCAGCTCAGCTGTTCTTGTTACTGCCGTGTCCTTGCTCTGAAGTGATTAGCTCAGGATTTTTCTGACATAATACCTAAGTTTCAACCTGTGCATCCAGTCACAGAGGTGAGTATGGATCTAAAGGATCTGTCAGCATGAACACAGGGATGGGTCTGCTGACCATCAGGTTATCTGGGCCAGAGTCAGAAGCCAGGGCAGGACTGAAGCCAGGTCCTACCCTCAGCTGGTTCTTGGTCATAAGTCAGTGACTTTTAAGGCGCAGATGTGGTTTCGCATGTCTCTGAGGTTAAGGGGAAAAAACTGTTTCATTTACTGCCCTTTACTGTGGAAAAGTCTTCCCTGCTCATTGCAAGCAATCTCTTACTCTTACCTCATTTTAGCACATGTGATTGAAGAAACAATGAACCCTTTTTTTTTCTCCCCCTGGCGAGCTTTGCGTGTTACTTCCCGCAATGCCAAGGGACTTGTGACTCACCCAGCTAAGCAAGACATTCAAAACTGACCCCCTGGGTTCACAGGCAGTGTGATTTTATTGTCCTTCCTGTTCCTATTGTTTTGACAGGTTCCCACAGCCAGCGTCACCATCGAAGGAGCTTCTGCCCTCAACCGTGTCCGCTGGGCCCAGGCTGGGAAGGAGGTAGCAGTTGGTGATTCAGAAGGCCGCATATGGATCTATGATGTTGGAGAGGTATTATTATTGTTTGAGGGTTTTTTTTAAAAAAGCTCGGCTCCTGAAGAATGCTACATCCAAGTTTGATAAAAGACCATGTATTGTAACATGAGTAGGACACCTCCAAAGAATAAGCCAGACCTCTTTCAGTGGCAACCCCGTTGATTTTGGTTTGCCTACAGTGTGTTAGTTATAAATCTACCTTGCAAAAGAGTTAACTAGCTAAAGTCTCATGAGAGAAGTCTTTTTTGAAAGTTTTCAGTGTTTTTAAAGCTTTTTTTAAGTGGTTCTATGGATACAGTTGGAAAAAATTACAAAGGAACATGAAGCGGAAAATAGAGGTGCAAAAAGAAGCCATGTTGTTCTAAAGCTGGTCCTGAATGGTTCACCTTTTACACTCCAGAATCTCTTATTTCATGACGGGCTTAATGCTGTAATTTTTTCTTAGTGTGACATGTACAGAATACATCTTTTGATACTGAATAATGCTGAATATGTCTGAATATATGCAAAAGTACTAACAGGAAGAAATGAGAGGTGTCACTGTGTAGGATGGTAGGTGTACGTGTGATAAAGAGTATGTAGGTGCTGAGAAACAGCAGGATGTGTATTCTGTGTCTAAGGCTGCTCTCAATTCACTCCGCTACATCTTATAAAAAACATCTAAACTGCAGTGTATTTGGCACTGATGGAATCTACCTCTTTGTTGATGAATACAGTATAAAGTGTTCTGTCGGCATTACAATCTCTTGGAACAGTTGAGGGTGAATCTCTGAGCAATCAGCTTTTATGTAGAGAATTTGTTTTTCATCATTATCTATGATAGGATACTGAGATATCCATCTCTACACAGTAGGGAAACATTATAGAATACATACAGAATTATCTGTAACTCTCATAAAGTGATTTTATGGCCCATAGCAAAATTGCTTGTGCATGACTCATATTTTTGGATTGCATTCACTTGTGCAGGAATTGCCTTTCCTCATAAATGTTTGCTGAAACTTCTTGCCGTATTGTTAGCATAATTTCTAAATTGTCTAAGGTTACTGCTTTCAGATTTCCACTATGACACTGGCAAGTCAGGCTGTTTGTATTTATTTTTCATTTTTGCATGACTGTTCTGAAAAGGTGTGTTTTCTGTCTTCCAAGTGATACGACAGGCTATGGAAATGTCTTTGATGACAGCACAGTCTGATCTTGTCTGGGAGTCTAGACGGGCTGTAGAAATGTGTCTTTTTGCATATCATACACCAAATCATTCATAGGGTTGTTTAGCCCTGCAAGCTCACCCAGGAGAAAATAGATTTAGTGTTCTATGCAGAAGAAGTAATATTTAAGTTTTTGGCCTTGCCTCTGTATAATCAGACTTCAACTTGCAAAGTGAGTCACAGTGATGTGCTCAGATCAAAAAGAAAGGCTTCTATTACTTGAAAAGGAAGAGAGGGTCATTCAACAGTATTTAGTTGTGTGAGTCCAGATCAGTGTTACACAGAGTGTTCTGCTTCGTGGGTGTTGTGCGCCCTGCCCCTGCAGAGCCCCAGAGTCTCCAGCTCAGCTCCGTACACGCACAGATGGATGTCCATCCACATGGCTGCTGACAGGTCATGGGCCATTCCCTCCCCTCCCCTCTTCAGCAATGAATGGAGGAGCTCATTAATTTGTTGCCTGGTTCATTCTGGCAGCATCAGTCTCTGCAGTAATTCCTGTACCAAATTTAGGAGAGGGGTCTGGGCTACAACAGCTTCAGATACTACCAAGCCTGCTGTGTTTTTAAGGGCTTTTTTCTGGTTCAAAAAAGAACAGTGCTGATGTATTCTGCACCACAGCTCTTCTTCAGTGAGATGCAAAAATACTTTGCAGCTCAAGAGCCTGGAACTGAAGGCTCACACAGTGAGCAAGAGCCCCTTCAGTCTTTAACCCTCTGTGCCAGTCCATAAAGAGCTCTCTGAGTTATTCCATGCTTAGCTGCCCTCAGGCATGACACACAGGGGATTCACAGCACACACATGCACTTTTGGAAGTGTCTGGCAGAAATATGGGAGCCTTTAGGGCTCTCTCTTCAGTCTGCAGACACTGGCTCTTTCCTTGGCTTAGCTGAGGTCCTCCTTTGACTGTCCTCTTTGTATGGGATTGATTCTGGGCTGTGACTGGGAGTTGAAAAGGGGCAGTCCTTCTCCCGCTGCCAGCCCTAGCCGTTCCCTCCCTGCCCAGTTTTTGTGTTGGCAGCAGTGCTTGTCAACACCCACATTGTGGGGAGGGAGCTAGACCAGCAGAGAAGTATTGATTTATTTCTGTTTGGTTTTGTTTTGTTTTCCTGGGGTATTTTTCTCCATTAACTCACTCAGTGTGAGAGTAGATGAGTGAGCATGTGGCTGGGGATGCGGGGCTGGGAGCTGGACCATTGGCACCTGGCGGGACCTACCTTACCTGTTGGACCCAGCAGTATTGCAAAGCCCGACACTGCGCTGGGACAGCTGACCTCTCAGCAATAGCACTACAGCATCGACTTCTGAAAAGGCTTCACCACTGCAAGAACTCATCCCCATCTGACTGATAACTCAGTACTGGCCACTTATTGGAAGGTGCCATCTCTCTGATGTGGGAAGATGGGTGCGATTACTTGAATTAAAAAGTCAGCAGGACACTTCACAAAGACCCTAAATACACTCCTCAAAACCATTAATGCTGTACCTGTACTGCACCCTTTTAAAAACTTTTCTCATGACCGTTCCAAATATCGCATTAAAACAGCTGTAAATTCATACAACTTTAGTTCAATCAGAACAATGTTATGATTATATTTGTATTATTATAAAGCATATTTTCTTTGAATTTAACTTTATAAGCAATTTTTCTTACCTGTTTGAACAGACAAGATAAAGTCTATGAATTTTGATCAGAGCAGGATACATCAGGGTATCAAATCATTAAGGAAAAAATTAAGTTATAGAAATTTTTACTTTGGTAGATTCATCACAGCTTCAAGGAACAATTCTAGAGAACAGTAAAGTTTACTGCTGCTGTTAACCCATATAGTGCAAAGAGAAAACATTATATGGCCTAGGTGAAATAATACGACACAAGGCCTAACCTTGCATCCTTTGTGATGGCACTGTTGTTTTGCTTGTGTAAGAATTTAGGATTTGTGGCCCTTTGTGATCCGTTATCCAGTCATAGTCTTCATGACACAAGAAATGGCAGAAATACGAAGAACGTGACAGGGTCCATGACCAGGGAGTTAAAAATAATGGTGACATTTTCAGTTAGGCTATACAATGTTATCTCCTTAGAGTATGTACTTTTAGTTGTTTGATTTCGGCATCGTGTCTGAAAATAACTGAACACATTTATTTTCACAGTGAGGGGTCTATTTTCTCCTCAATGCATGTGCTTTATGCCCATTAGCATTAATGGGAGTTATACACACACTTCCAGGGGAGAGGAGACTTAAATAGTCCATATAGATGTGCTCTTGTGGATCAGTAACCGCTGATTTAAAGAATGTAAATTATAAAATGAAATAAAAACCCAAACAAACACGTGAAAATTTGGTTGTTTCAGTGTGATGGGATTTTAAATCTATATAACTTAACCACAGAATATGAGTCATTGTAAATACACTTTATTCTAAGATCTAAATATTCAGACCTTTCCTTGTCCAGTACTTGAGTAATTGTGAGAGTATGTATAACATTTTAGCTTCTGTGGTCTTACGGCTTCTTTACTGGGCAGCAAGTTTTCTGTATGGTCAAAGTTGATTTTAACAGAACATGGACCACTGACTATAGATTTATTCACATGTCCAGATGATTGATAGTTAGACCTAACTGCATGTCTCTTTTGTAGATATATTTTCTAGAAAGCTTGCTCCCATTGTGCATGCTTCAGTGATGTTACACAGTTGCCGCTGTCATAAATTTACTCTAACAACCACATTTGTTGCTTACCTGACTTACTGAGAATGCTCTTTGCACCTTTGGTTGTGAAAGAAGCAGCTTCTCATCCACCTTCCATTCTTTTTTTTTTTTCCTTTCCATTAGTCTGTTCCAGGTCATATTCTGCTTGCACTGTGAATAGATAGAAACTGTAAATCATTTATTATTTGATTGCAATAAAATATAAAGTAAGTTTGCAGCACCGGATTGGAGAGTTTGAAATTGTAATGATAAGGAGCTTATTACTGTCCATTGTATTAAACCAGTTACAGGACAAACTATTGCATCTGTTTGGCCATCTTTTGGACAGTTCTAGTCATACATTTAAAGGGTGACTAGCATGACAGGTGGAACTGGAGTAAAGTAAGAAAAGGTCTTTCCCTAGACCATCTAGGAGAAACTGCTATGCCAAGAAAGCAGTTATTTACCTTTACACAGGTATTACCTCTGTCCTCGTTTCCTTGCAGTGAAATCAGAATCATATTGATGTTTATGTGATTCTGTTAAGTTTCAGAGTTAATATCTCTCTCAGCCCTTTTAGGGCTGCTGCATTAGGTTGTTTGTGTACTTCCCTGTTTGCTCTGTGGTGAGCGTTAATCTATATCTCATTTTCAAGTACGTGACCAGTGAGGGAGGAGCTGGCAACTGCCTGAAACATGTGGATGAAGTGGTACAGTAAGCAATATCCCACTGATGCCTATAAAATAATTTCCTTTGTTTTCAGCAGCCTTTGACAGCTGCTCTGAGGTTCTTGGGGTTCTAGACAGAGAGAAATGTGTATTTGTGACCAGCTCTCACATTCCAGCGTGGCTGTTGAGTCACTTATTTTTCTGGGTAGAGTGGAGAAGAGTTGGTACTTTGTGCTCCTGTCTTGAGACCCCTGTGTTTCACTGTGGATTTCATACAGAAAACATATCCCGCATTTCTTTAATGCAGTGAAAACCTGCTGTAGCTTAGAGAGAGAAATATGAAACTAGATTTTGTGTTGTGTAGTTACTCAGGTAGTTTTTCCAGTAGGTTTACTCTGCCATCATAAAGCTCCTGTAGAGCATGTATTGAGTTGGGAAATGTTTTTGCCACAAGAGTAGAGTTGAGACTCGCCATAAAATATTGTATTTTAAAATCTGTGTTGATTTACAAGTATTCTTGTAACACAGATAAATGGCTCACACACATATTGAGAAGGCAGATTTGAGCAGTAATAAGGGGCTGTCCTTACAACCAAGTTTTATGCAAAAGCGCTCAAAGAGAAAGATACAGCAGTTGCAACAACACACACAATCCAGGCATAAATGATGATTAAATGGATTGTGAGGTAGTGCCTTAATTTCACTATTTGATACTTACACCAGGAAGGTTGGAACACTGGCCTCAGAGAATCTGAAGTGTGTTTTAACAAAGCAGAATCTCTTAAGAATTGTTGGAAAACGTAAAGAGGTAAGGTTTTGATTTGATTCCCCTCCACCCCAGTTTTATAATGTTTAGTCCTGAGAGACTTTTAAAATTGGAAGCTCTTAGAGATGACCAAACGAAAAGAAAGAAAGAAAGAAAGAAAGAAAGAGCATACTGGGAACTCCAGCTTTTTGCTTGAATAATAGCTGAAATATTGAACAGAACAAGCTCTTCATCCCTCATCATGTAAATTTTGACTGATACAGACAGTATTCACAAAGTGATTTTTGAAGTAGGTTAAGTAAGAACTCCCTAATGAAAAAAATGCACTAGTTTGAAATCAGTCAATTTAATTACTGTGTTTTATGAAGGCCATTACCCGTTGCTGATTACTAGGGTGATAAAATCTTTAAGCTTTGGTAGCCTCCATAGGGGGTGAGCCGATCTAAGTAGAGCAAAGTCCAGTCATTATCACCCCAAATACTTGTGTTTCTCATTACAATATTCATTACTTTAGGTTACTGCAAATGCTTTGAGGTCTTTATGTAAGCACTGGTTTATGCTGTAGAAAAACAATGTTGTTATGTTGATAAGTTAAAACCAAGCAGTTACATACTTTTACAGTTTCAAATGAGGCTTGGCTACATCCAGAGGTAGAAATAGATACATTTATGCCTCTGAGTACGCATATTCATGGCTCTGTGCTTGTTGGTAGGGAAAAGCATGAGAGTTATTTTCAGCCTGTTTTGATACTTAAATAAGCTGGAAGTTCCAGGGCGGGTAGGAACAGTGGGACAAGCAGCCTCACCAAGTGGAGCCTGTCAACGGGTTTTTGTGATGTTCTGTGTGATACAACAACGGGTGGCACCTGGTGTACAGGGTCACTCTCCTGCCTGATGCCACGATGTACTCTTGTTCTTGCTAGTCACAGTTTCTTCTGTTTCAATATATATATAAATGAAGTTCCACTTTCATTTTATTACTGGAAGTACCAGATTTTTAACGACTCATTAGAATGGTTTGGGTTGGAAGGGGCCTTGAAAATCACCTAGTTCCAACCCCCCTTCCATGGACAGGGACACTTTCCACTAGACCAGGTTGCTCAAAGCCCCATCCAGCCTGGCCTTGAACGCTTCCAGGGATGGGGCATCCACAGCTTCTCTGGGCGACCTGTTCCAGTGCCACACTACCCTCATGGTGAAGAATTTCTTCCTTATATCTAACAGAAACCCATCCTTTTTCAGTGTAAAACCATTACCCCTTGCTCTATCACTACACATCCCTGTAAAAAGTCCCTCTCCAGCTTTCTTCTAGGCCCCTTGAGGTACTGGCAGGCTGCTATAAGGTGTTCCTGAAGCCTCCTCTTCTCCAGGCTGA
Organism: Columba livia; assembly: GCF_036013475.1. Lineage (NCBI taxonomy): Eukaryota > Metazoa > Chordata > Aves > Columbiformes > Columbidae > Columba > Columba livia. The sequence goes on from NC_088603.1 coordinate 27,165,805, forward strand.
ACAACCTGAACTGCCACAGCCTGTCCTCGTAGGAGAGGTGCTCCAGCCCTCTGAGCGTCTTCACGGCCTTCTCTGGACTCACTCCAACATGTCCGTGTCTCTCTTATATTGGGGGCCCCAGGACTGGTTTCAGGTCTCCAGGTGGGGTCTCACCAGAGCCAAGTAGAGGAAGAGAATCACCTCCCTCGACCTGCTGGTCACGCTTCTTTTAATGCAACCCAGGATACAATTGGCTTTCTGGCTGCAAGTGCACTTTGCCAGCTCATGTTGAGCTTCTCATCAACCAACACCACCAAGTCCTTCACCTCAATCTATTCTTTACCCAGCCTGTATTTATATTTGGGATTGGCCTGACCCATGTGCTGGTCCCTTCTCTCAGTTTTTGATTAGGCAGTAAAATTAAATGGGCATTAGTGAAAACGGAAGGGACAAATGAAGGTGTGAAGTAGTCATTCTAAATATTCAGTTGATTGTTTTTCCTTACCTTCCAGTTGCTTATGATGAAGTATTACAGTAGTTCTCCAGAGACAGCTTACTAGCTCCCCGGAGAATTTCATAGGGTAAAAAGACATGAGTTTCCAATATGATACAAATATATTTTATAAGAATTCCTGAAGTCCTCATCGTATGAAATAAAAAGCTTAAGAAAACCAGCCAACCAACCAACATCTGGCTCCAGTCCCTTTTATTCATTTGCACTCTACTTTTAAAGCCGACGTATGTTTCCTTTTCCCTTCCAAGGGCCCAGATCCTCCCCCTGCAGCGAGGATCAGAGAGAACAAGCCACATGTGACAGGAGTTAATCATGTAGCTTAATGCACTATTAGAAGGCACTCAGATAACGAAGTGATGAGAGCAGCAGAAGAGAAGCCGTAAGAGATCATTCCCTTTCTGCACAGTAAAGCCTGCAGGAGGGGGAGAAGGCAGAGCTGGATCTGACAGTCTTCCTGTGGGTGCTTTGCTGCTGAGCTGGGAAACGGTGTGAAGGGCAGGAGAGAAAGGCAGGCTCCAGATCGGACATACCAGTCTGTCTGCTGTATGTTTAGCCCCTCGGCACTACCAGTGGCCTCACTGCTAACTCCCCAGTTACTGCTTCTCCTGAAAACCTTTCAGGAGGCTTAGTGGAAATATAATGTGGGTGCAAGCTTTCCGTGGTAGGTACAGGTGAGGCTGTGGAAGCTGAGCGAGTGCTTTAGCTGGTCTGCCAGGTCCTGACCCTGCATCCTACAACACTGGTGGGGACAGGGCTGAAGTCAAGGCATGTTAATAGTGTCATAGAGTATGTATTTTAAATATCTAGTTAGTGTGTTGGCTGATATTTTCTCTGAAAGTTTTTACCCCCTTTCTGATGTAAAAAGCGTTACTGAAAAATGTTCATAGCTTTTGGTAACAGAGTATGGAAAGGGAAAAGTAAAAAATTTAGTTTAAGCTCAGTTTGTGTGCAGCAATTTGTGAATGTAATTGAAATTTGTGTGTTATCATTGTGGTGTTAGAACACTTCTGAAACAAGAGTTGCTTTGTATAATTGATTTTCTGCATGACACTTCTGTGGTTTCAGCATATCACATCCAGTAGCAGTTTTCATTTTGAGAATACTTAATTACATTTTTAATCATTTTTTGTGGTTTGCAAAATGGTCTGTATTTTGAACATGAAAAAGAATTTAATTTGTGACTTGGAAGGTAATGGCTAAACTTAAAATATCAACTGAGGATAACTCTGGGCCTCAATATATCCTAATCAGCAGATAAAACTCCATATACAGTGTTTAATTTAGATGTAGAATGTATCCACAAGTGCCTTATATTATGGAAAAATCTATGTCTGAAATGAAAACAAACAAACCAACCAAAAACCCACCAAATCAAACCCCCTGATATTTCATGGATGAGCTTATGCAGCTAATGGAACGTGTACAAAATCTCAGGGAAGGCAACAACCCTCCTGGAAACTGAAATCTTCAAACAGTTTATAAGCTACTTTTGGTGAGAGTCCATTTGCCAACTTAGAGCCAGAAAGATGCAGCAAAAGTCCTTTACAGTTCCTGTTCCACCAGATTTCCCAGCATGAATCATGGTGTGGCCATGGCTGGCTTGGGTTGGAAGGGAAGCAAGTGGAGCTGAAGACACCAGGATTTATTTCTTCCCTGAGGCAATAGTCCTGCACTCAGCTAAACATCCAGGGAGGCACTTCTGCTGGTGCAACCACCCCACAGGCTGAAGCTCTAGTATTTCACGTAAAAATGATGGAACGATTCTTCCAAACCAATGTAATTGTCAATAAAAAAATATGCAGATAATTGCAAAGAACACTAGGTTCAACGCTCCTTACCTTCTAGATTGGATCCATTTGCTAGAGGAGGAATTCTCCTGGTGGCTTAGCTCCAAGCGTTAAATGTCCTGAAATTCATGTAAAAATTACAGGAGTTTTCAGTGACTTTGAAAAATGGCAATCAAAGCAGGACTGAAGTCCCCATGGGAGGTGAATGGCAGGCAGTGTGCCTTGCTGTTTACTTAATCAGTCTGTAAACTGATGACATTATAGAAGTGGTGGAAAGGTAGGAACTGCAAGAACTTTGCTGCTTAGGACACCACCTCTTTTGAAGCAATAGTTAGCTTTTCTGAAGCAAGACAGATGTTCTTTCTGCTCCTGTAGCTGATTAATTGTATTAAATCTCTTTTGTTTCCCAGGCCAATACTCTCTTAGTCTCTGCCACTGAAAGTCTCACTCGAGTCGATCTGTAGGAGAGGACCCCCACAACATGACTGTGGAAACGTTCTGGTGTGCTGAAGAACAGGCCATAAGCTTATAGCTTAATGTTTGCGTTTTAAAATTAAGAAGTGATCTAAGGAAACAAAAGTAATCTAAATTTCAACTTGCAGCCATCTCTTTCAGGATGACTTGTGGTTACTCAATATTTTATCCTCTGTAGTTGATAGCAAGTCCAGTATTTTGATACATTAATTGAGGGAAGAAAAATCTGTTTGATAGCTCGGACATAATTCTTTCTGGTTAATTCAGGAGAGCCTGAGCCAACTCTGATGTTCTAGATGGAACTGTAGCATTGTCCACAGTTGAAGATACTTTCCACTTCCTGGTTCTCTTTTCCACCTTTTCAAGATTTAATCCTCAGGCTGAGGTTTTCCATAACTGATATTTGCTTCTAGCACAAGTTTTGTTTTGTTTTGTTTTAATTTTTGATATTAAAGACAGTATCATAATGCAAAATAAATAACATGCTCAAATTGAGGGAGTTAGCCTTAACTCTGACATTTCCTATCTTTGAAGTGTTAGAGTCTGCAGTCTTACTGTTCTGTTAACATGCATTTGTGGGTCATGTATGTATAATTCATGGACTGAATTTTAGTCTGTTCTCCTGTTAGACTGGCATCGAGATGACTGCTGCAGGCAGAGGAGTAAGTTTAGAAATGAATTAATGGGCATTGAAATGCTTGAGTTCCTGTGTAGGCCCTTTATACAGTGTATCTTTGCACATTACATGTAAATTATTAAAATAACACCATTGTTTGTTTGGTATTCTGAATATAATTTATCATCAACTGCGTAACAATTCAGCAGCTACTGTTCTCCGTAGGAGGAAAAAGTCAGTTTGCTGAAAATGGATTCCGTTTCTGTTTGAAATTAAGGATTTTTTTTTGTCACATAAACTAATATTTTGTCTTCTTTTTACTATGGCAGCACTAGTTAAATCAGACCCTGCTGGTGAATTGCAAAGAAATAAATCACAACAGACATTAATCTAGATGAGGGCTAAGTAATTAACTTCATAGAAGGGTGGCATATACTGTGTCTCTGACACTAGACTGACTGCTGTGCATAGAATAAATGCAGTATTTAGGCTGCCTATGGTATTCCACCCCTTCAATTAAGTAAACAAATATATATAGAGCTACTCTGGAGTGTATCCTTTGTGGTCTAAACACTGTATCTTATTAAAATCATCTGCATGCAGTGTGTGGGGTTTGAGTTCCTGCCAGTGGTTTCATCCATTGTTAACAGTGATGCTCGGCTCTCCCAAGAGTTAAATACAGTGGTAGTGTAGTTATGTGAAAAGGGTGCTCTTGGTTACTTTGGTGGCCATTTCCTTGCATATTACCTCCCACTTTGTTTCCATCCATGTGTGTGGCATAGGGTGTTGCCTGGAAAAATATAGGCTTTTTCAGGGAAAAAAAAAATAAAAAATCCATATAGGTTGAGAAAAATATCAAAGGCGGTCTGTAGTTGAATCTGGGGGGCAAGACTGGGGCCAGAATAGGTGCTTGCCTGCCTGCTGTATGTGTGTCTAGCAAGACACTTAATATTTACATTTACATATCTGGTTTTGCCACAGTGACAATGATAAAACATGTGTTGAACTCCGGAAAATAGGATCAGTCGTTTAAAAGCAAACTATAATTCTTCTTTTTCATTTGTAAGCATTACGACCCTCATCCTACAAGTGCTCTCTTTTACCTGTAAAATTAGAATGGTAGCCTGTTCTACTTTTTAGAAAACATCAAGCTGAAGTAGTTATATTTTATCATCATCAAAAATATTTTTACCTACAATGTAATAAATGTATTCAGATGTTAAAGTATTACACAAAGTATTTGTAGTAGACTTCTTTTCAATACAGCACTTAATTTTAGAGGGCGATATGGACAATATAGGTTGATAAAAATTCTACTTAGAGAAAATAGCTAAAATTATATTTGCCTGAAGCTACGTTTATTTGATGATGCTGTTAAATTGCAGGAATATAAAAATGGTGAGAAACCACATTGAGAAATAACTTAGTGTGGAGTCTGACATTTTAGTCATTCAAGTTAGTTTACTAGGCTTGCTGTTTTCTACAAACTCAAATTAATCTGAATATTTTCTAAGCTTTAATTAGCTGTCTCTTCAGAGAGTGTTTAATTTGCCCTTCTCAAAAATTATAATAGCAAGAGAGTATTTTAGAAATGAGAGGAACATTAATTTTCATATAGTTTTTGTTTTCCCTGCTGGATATGAGATTTTTTTGCAAACACGGCTGTGTTGAAGCAGAGAGAAGTAAACAGGGTTGTCTAACATAAGATCAGCCTTTGCCTCCAAACAGCAACAAACCCAAATGCAACTAATAAAAGATGTGTGTTAATCAGAAGGTTTCTGATCTGTAGGAGCGTGGTGACTAGCTATAGCAACCCATCAGCTTAGATCAGAATAAGGTTTTCTATGTACAAAAATAAGAAAGCATTGCGCCTCTATGAACTGTGTTTGAATGGGTCGCAGGTTTTTGTCTTGGGAGCTGCTGTCACCCTTAGAGTGTGTGTTGGACCACCAAGCAGGCTCGTCTGCAGACGTCTAATTGAAAGCAGTGTGTGGCGATACGGTTGCATGGGCCGGCTGCAGACCACATACTTTGGCAGATCGTTCCAAGTCGTGGTGTGACGGTTCATTTTCAGATTCTCCTTTTACACCTGCGTCCAGGGGACGTGTGCGTTAGGAGCGATTGTAGACCCTTCTGGTTGGAAAAATTCGCCCCTTCACAACAACCCCTCGGTCAGAGACAACGTTGAGGAAGTTCTTCCCATGGCTGTTTTTTGCTTTGAGGCATCTGAACTCTAGGTGAAGACAAAACAAGAAAAAAGGGTGATAATTAGCAATACCTCTACTAGTAATCAGCGGTGCAGGTTATGAACCAGTGTCTCAGTGACAGGTAACAACGAGGTACGGTCAGTAAAAGGAAGTGCAATAGGTTGAACACAGATGACTGTGCTCCCTTTGGGTGTTATGGGACATTGGTTCCTCCAGAGTGGAGACTGCTGCTGAAACTGCGATTGCATTTTATGTCCTTCTCAGGAGAGTCCCCAGCTGTGCTGAACACGAGCATGGAGGGATAAAGGCAGGAAGAGGTGTCCGTTCCCATCCCAAAGATTTAGAGGCTCCAGGGAAGGCAAGGAGCCAGGAATAAAGTGAAATATCCTCAATGAATAATTCATTTGCGGGAAAGTGGTTTTTCAGGGAAACTGAATCTATACAGAGATGTGGACAAATTGAGCTGAAACACTCTCAGCCATAAAAAAGATGGATAGGAGTGGAATATACAAAAATATTGAAATATGTTGTAATATCTTATTTCAGCCTTCTGGATAGATTCCTTTGAAAGGCACATGCGAAGTGGTTTTTTTCTTTTGGTCTCAAAATTATTTCCTTTTTTTTTTTATGAACCTAACTTAAAAGAATGAGTGTTGCTAGAATGTGTTAAATAACCTGAAAAGAGTGTCTTCAGGCACTGGGTTTTGTTGCTTTTCTGCTTGCTTTGGGAGCCCCACGCTAGCTGGCACGAATGGATCCTGCACGAATGGCAGAGTTGTCTGGTCCCGAGCATCTCCTTTTCCTGAGTTCTGTCTGACCATTTGAAGAGAAGGAGTGTTCAGTGAAGCTCCTGATAGCACAGTTTCTGGGAGAACATGGGAAATACAGTTTGTATTCGTAAGATAGCTGGTGTATGGAGACACGGAGATGGAGGAGGCTGTTCCTGGTTAAACTCCCATTCATACTGCTATAAAACCTACACCTGGCTGGCCTGATGGCCTTGGAGGAAGATGGATCTCTTCTTCTCTTGCCAGATGGACAGGAACCATCTCCTTGGTCAGTACGAGCATGTGTTTGTGCTTCAGGGCTGGAAAGTCAACAGGAGAGTGAGGTGGTTGGCTAGAGTGATCACCCAGGAAACAAGGAGAAGCTTCAGAAAGATCAGAAATCCAAGGGCTCTGTGGTGGCACCTTGAGATACAGTCTTGTTGTGCACTGCACAAATCACATAGAATTGTGACACATTGTCAAGGCAAAGCCAGGTGCTTGTCACAAAGATCCTGGGAGTCATTCCCCTTGGGTCTGGTGATTTTGTTCTTTATCTACAGTGGAGAATAGGCACAAGTTGGAGCAATCTTACCTTTAAACTTTACAAGCCTTGTTGTAACCCCCTGACCCTGAAAAATGAACTGGTGGGACCTACTGTGCTTGACCTATGTGGTCCACCTAGACAAGTTCCTTCTTTCCAAATCCAGGTGATATTTAGATCCCTTCCAGTCTTGAAAGCACAGCTCAATGCATTATCGCCACAAAAAGAAGAGGGTGAGAATGATACTAGAAACAAGGCGCTTCTAGCTGGTGAGGAACCAGCCACCTCTAGCAGATGGGAAGGAGAACAAGAGGACAGGGAGATCTCAGCTCCTAATTTACAATCTCTTTGCTGTTACATCCCATCATCAGTGTAGGTTGGGAAATTACATATTAGAGAGCAGTGTAGGGCAAAGGGACCTGGGGGTCCTGGTGGACAACAGGATGACCATGAGCCAGCACCGTGCCCTTGTGGCCAGGAAGGCCAATGGCATCCTGGGGTGTATTAGAAGGGGGGTGGTTAGTAGATCGAGAGAGGTTCTCCTTCCCCTCTACTCTGCCATGGTGAGACCGCACCTGGAATATTGTGTCCAGTTCTGGGCCCCTCAGTTCCAGAAGGACAGGGAACTGCTGGAGAGGGTCCAGCGTAGGGCAACGAAGATGGTTAAGGGAGTGGAGAAACTCCCTTATGAAGAAAGGCTGAGGGAGCTGGGTCTCTTTAGCTTGGAGAAGAGGAGACTAAGGGGGGACCTTATCAATGTTTATGAATATATAAAGGGTGAGTGCCATGAGGATGGAGCCAGGCTCTTCTCGGTGGCAAACAATGATAGGACAAGGGGTAATGGGATCAAGCTGGAACACAAGAGGTTCTGCTTAAATTTGAGAAGAAACTTCTTCTCAGTGAGGGTGACAGAGCACTGGAACAGGCTGCCCAGGGAGGTTGTGGAGTCTCCTCTGGAGACATTCAAAACCCACCTGGACATGTTCCTGTGCGACCTCACCTAGGCGTTCCTGCTCCAGCAGGGGGATTGGACTAGATGATCTTTTGAGGTCCCTTCCAATCCCAAACATACTGTGATACTGTGAGACTGTGATACTGTGATCTCACTTTCTAAGCCCTTTGTATTCTGTTCTGCCCCACCAAGAGTTGCCTTCCCTTGGGATAGGTATGTATGGCAGATCAGGGTAGCACAGGCTGGGAAAGAGTCACATAGGTGTAATGTTATTTATCTGTAAGAAGATAACTGAAAACTGTAATGCCTCACAGGGACAGGCAGAAATCTGTTTAGTGCTCCTATCTGGAGGCCGCCCCTGGGTTATCTGATGTTACCAACCCACCTCTTCAGTGCTTAATACTTATGTGGCTGCCACATCTCAGCCCTGGTGTTCAGCACACAGCCCGTCGTGGTTTGGGCGCTGGGCAGAGCTTGCTGTGCATGGGGCCTGCAGTCGGCAGGGGGGCTCTCCTTTCCCAGCAACGGTATTTGTGCTGCACCGTTCAGCCTGGAGGAGCATACTAGAGAGTGATCTTCTCTTATCCAAAATCTCCATGTCTAAAATCATAGTAATGGAGCTGGTGGACAAATTAGTTCTGAGAGTTTGCATCACATAAATCAGTGTTTTAATGTTGGCAAGGAGAATAGTTTGTGAATTAGTTTAAATGATAAAATCTTAAATGTATCTATTATTTATTATGTTACATGTCTTTGTTATTTGTTACACATTATTGGTCATGTAGGAAGCAGTTGCAGATACAGATACTGAGTGCTTTTGGGATAATATGAAAGTCAGTTGGGAGAAGAGATCTAAAAAGTTGATAGTGATATAGAGAAAACAGATTTTTCTTTTTTAAATGAGAGGCCCCAATTGTCCTGGGTTAAATATCTTAGAATAGTTTGGGTTGGAAGGGACCTTTAAAGATCATCTAGTCCAACCTCCCTGCAATGAGCAGGGACATCTTCAACTACATGAGGTTGCTCAGAGCCATGTCCATCATGGCCCCAATCAAAAATAGGTCACCATCCTGGCATCTTCAGAAGATGTATTGCTGGACTAAATTCTCACTCCTGTAGCCATGTAACCATCTGAGCACGTGTAACTTCACAAGCAGAGGCAGGTTTATTTGGATGCATAAACGTGCAGTCACACTTGCAGCTTGGTACACTTGCAGCCTGAGCTCTTTTGATGTTTTAAAAGCCAGACAGAAGACAAAAGTACCCCTCTCCCAGCAGCTTCACAGACAAAGTTTGGCTAAAGTTACCACCTTGCTTTGATAATACTGGTTTTCCTCATTAGAATTAGTATCTGATGCAACCTAAATGCACCCTGGTATTTAAGTTAAAGCAGTGTGAGTAATTCAGTCAATTAATTAGGTGTGGGTAGTGCTTACGTTCCATTGTGAAGGGATCAAAGGAGAACACTTAATAGCATTTATTTTCTTGTTCTGCTCCGTACGTTAGTGTCAGTTCATTCAAATAACCTTCTGACCCAAATGTTAATATAGGTTATTATATTATTATGCTTTGGGGAATATTTCTACTGTGCATCGATGTAATGACTTCTGGGACTCGACAAGTGCTGCTTTGTAGTAACTGGAACTGGACAGCAAAATGGCAAAAACACCCAACATGCAAGGAACCCCCAAATAGCTCTAAACCTCTGCCCTTCTTCTGCAAAGTATCTCTTCGATTCTTCCGCCCCTGCCCTGATATTTACAGAAAAAACTTGTGTGGAGAAGCTGAAGGGGAGATTCCACAGACAGACCCAGGCCTCCAGCACTTGTGGGTGTCAGTGGGCCCAACTTGAATGGAAATGACTGGAAGGGGAGCATTCATTCAGACAAGAATTCGAATTGGAGTTTGTGGATGCTTTTGTTTTTATTTGCGAACTTTTGCTGTATAACTATTGTGATTTGGTATTAGGGCCTTCACAGAACGAAGTGTGGGGGGAGTAGAAGTCAGTTTGTTCTTTGACTTGATTGTTGCCAAGGTTTCCCTCTGCATCCCTAAGGAATTTATACTAGAGAGGTTTATTCTACTGACAGTCTATTAGCAGAATTGGCCCCTCATTGAAAGCGTGATGCAGTGCATGAGATTCAATAAGGTAAAATAAGTTCTAAGTAATTAGATTGCGTGGGGGCACTGAATGTTTTCACCTCTGCGCTAAAGGCATTCACTTCAATCATTAATTGTTTTGTGAACTGAGTCATTAAAAATGGCCCAGGTCTTGCTAACACTGTCCACTAACAGTAGTGTGTGTAACGCATACATTTATGGGGAGAATCTGAAAGTTTGAGATACCAAGTTACTTTAATAGGCTGGACTTTGTTTGTCTGTGGCCATGCTGCATAGTAAAGGAAATTAAATGATCTCAATGTCATAAATACATTTAATTTTTTTGTTCAGAATGACATATTCTCTTCTTCAGACATTTAATACAATGTAATGCTGTTTAGGACTTTAAAAAACAAGGAGAAATGAGGCTTTATTAAATTCAATAAGTCTTTTTTCCAGATATTGTTCCACTTTAATTATTTGACTACTTGAAATAAGTGAGACTCATTTAATGTTTTCATTCAAGAGTTTGATAAATAATAGTGCCATACACATCACAAGAAATAAAATCTTTTAGGACACAAGCAATAGTAACAGGGAAGTCGCTACACAGCTGGTTTTGGTTGCATCTGTGACAGAAGGATCTCTGCACTGTCCCTTAACTTACATAGAGCAGTTTGTGTAGGTGTGTGGCTGTGACCAGCCTGGGTGGTGGGGCACTGACCTCCATTCTGGTGTTACGTTTCCTTCTGCTGAAGGGTTTTGAAAGAACGGGGCTGGCTTTCAAACCAAGACCGTAACAGATCCACATGGGTGCGTGTGAGCGGGAGAGACAGCTGTCCCAAATGATTTGCTGCTCTTACTCTGGTCTCCACTCCTGGGAGAAGTAAAGGAGGAAAATGCAAACAGTGGGAGACGAGGAGAAAACCCAGAGAGTGCAGCGACATCTATTATTGAGAGCCGAGACGGCTTTCACACAGATTCTGTTTCTTAGTCTGTAGCCTCAGTAAATGCTGAATTGTGCTATATTTGGTGTTTCAATACGCAGAAAACAAACTTGGTGTACACTAGCCCTTCATAACGTAACTGAGTCACTGATACGTGCACCAGACATATTTGTCCCCAAAATACTGGATGTAGAGGCAAAGTTAGATACAAAACAGTCAAAAAACTCATTGGTCCAGTGAGATACGGAGGAGATACTTAGAACCAGTATTGCACATTCCTGTCCATGCCATCAACACTCAACTTGCAGCAGCGTACGTGACACTTCTGCTGTTTTTTTAGAAGTGAGCCAGTACAGATGGAATATTGGGTACTGCGGACCAGATTAGCTGGGATCATACCTGTGCTCTAGTCAAAGACATCCATTTTCTAAGGTGGACAGCAGCTTTCTATATGCCTCATAGTATATCTCACTGCTTCTTGTTTCCAAACAGTTGCCTTCTTCATGCCAAGCGTAATCTTTAAAGAGTTATTTTTTCACATTATATTTAGGACACAATCACAGGTGGCAGTAAAAATGTGTGCGTTTCATCTGGATGTTTGTTGCTGTCTTATGGAATTTGAGTTAACGAAAACAAAATTTGAAAAAAAATGCCTTTTTTTTAAAAAAGAAAAAGAAAAGTTAATCAGCTTGCATTATCTTCCAGAAATTACAATGTTGGACCCAGCTGGAAATGACTGCAGCATTATTTTGCCTTGGCTCTAAAGCATTCTGTCTGGACGTTCAGCTCTTTAGATTGCATGTCCCTCTTGAAGCTTAACGTTCAAGAGCTCTTCATTAGAAACATCAGTGGTATTAAATGGAAATAGATTTTGCATGATGATATAAAAAATCATACCAGTAATACAGTATCCAGTTGATATAACATTTCTGTCATAATGCATTTCATGTAATTGTGAATTCCTTAACATAGAGGAGAGTAACTAAAACAACACAATATATTTATTTTACTACTAAGAGCTCTAATGAACTTCAGGAAAACAGTTTCGATACAGCCTGTAGGAGCTCTGTTGCTTTGCTCAGTCCCGCAGACAGTTACACTTGGGCACAGCCTCGCTGGCTGCAAATGGCCACACGTGTGTGAAGTTAAACATACACGTAGATGTTTGTAGGGATCAAGGCCTCGCTTTAGTTTGGAAAATCTGAAATATTTTAACCAAGGGGTAGCTTTTGCAACAACACTCTGGCAAAACACTTTGCCTTAAAATTAAGTAGATCAAGTAAAATCAAGCATTTTTTTTCACTGCCACTGACTGTCAAAGCTCCTTCCTACCCGAGTAGGAACCTGCCAGGCTTGTCCTGGGAACTTGGCGTCACTTTACAGCTGCAGAAGTAGCTGCCCATGGCGGGTGGGTGAGGTCCAGGCCTTGGTCCTTCACCGTGCACAACCACCCTGACTGCGACAGGAGTGCTGCTCCGAGGTGGGGCTGCGATTTTGGGCCAGAGGGGTGGCCGGCCTCCCCCTCCCGTCTCCTAATTCCCTGTCGCTTTCCCCCCAGCTGGCTGTTCCGCACAACGACGAATGGACCCGCTTCGCTCGGACGCTGGTGGAGATCCGCGCCAACCGAGCAGACAGCGAAGAGGAAGGGGCGGTGGAGCTGTCGGCCTAGAGGAAGAGGAGGAAGAGGAGGAGAAGCAGCGCCCGCCATTGCCAGAACAGCAGCTTTCCCCCACCGAGTACGCCGGTTTTCAGTGTCAGAGTCAGTCTTGCTGTGGCTTTTGATGCCAATGTACGTGCCAGTATTGCTCAAAGCATTCCATATTAATCACGCTGCTTTACACAAGGCTGAAAATATCCAGAGCGTTTTCATACTTTATATTTCTGTCTGAAAAGTAAGAAAGAAAACACAAATCAACCCTTTATGGGTTTAGTTGTTGCCTTTTAACTACTTAGTAGCTGTATTTAATAGCTAGGAACCCCTGGTTAAACTTGTGCTCACATTGCCCTTCTGGCATAGTCCTATTAAATCCATATGAAGCCAGATATGATTATGTGCAGATGTGGTGTGCTTCACTGTATGGGACTGGGCCAAGGACTTTAGATGTGGTGTTTCACATGGTGACTTACATTATGAATGGATGTACTATACGAAAGTTGCTGCTCCCTATTTATTGCGGTGTGCTGCATGGAACATATTTATTTGAAAGCATTAAAATAAACGATCCTAAAGCATGTGCATAATGAGAGAACTGCATTGTCTGTGTGCTGCTGTAGAGGTTACATTAAAGGCCACATAACAATTACAGTACATCAGTTGTGCTTAAGATGTAAAATCTATAAAGGTTGGCTTGAGTGGATGGAATGAGTTTCCTTTTTTTTTTTTTTAAGATGCCTATTATTTCTAGGCACTTTAACTATATTTCAAATACAGTTGGTCACTGATACTTGTCATGCAAGTTAACACTAACAGTCTGATAAAAGGTTGTGGTTCCCGAGTATGACACTGGTATTGCCAATAAAATGTATCAAGCCTGTTCTGTCGCAGTTTGGTTAATCACTCCTTGCCAGCAGCGCTCAGCGTGTTCATTACCGGGCACTGGGAAAGTCTGACTGCACTGACACGCAGAATGCTCATGCAGCTGCTATGTAAATAGGTACCTTTGGCTACGGGGACTGGCCGGTGATGGACTTGCACACATCACATCCTGCTACAAATTTTACATGAGCAGGCACTAAGCCATGTCAGCCTCTAGGCCTGATTTATTGTATTTTTCTTTCCTCTCCTTTATGACAAACTGGTGGCTTGAGCAAAGAAACAGGGTACAAGCTGATCTTCTTGCATGCTGTGCAGCCCAGAGGGACGTGGGTGAATGAGGGACCTTGGTGGTGAGGCTGATGGCTGCGTTCACATCACAGTGTTAGGCTGAGCCAGGGCACGGCTCTGACACCTGGGTTTGACAGTGGTTCACACTTGGGCAGGCAGGTGAACTATTGTGGCAAGAAACACTGAAAGTCAGCAACAAAGGTTTTGTAGGTAAGATTGCATCATCTTCGGGCAGTCATGTCGAGGACTGTATCATTTAATGCTCTTCAGAGCTATGGTCAGAGCCAGAGCCACTGGGAAGTCTGCACTGCTAAAAGCCAGAGCCAGCTAAGAAAATGAATCCTTTGGAGAAGCTGGATTTCCCTTATCCTCTTGGTGGTTAGAAATAACTCCCAGTGAAAGAGCATGGGCTAGGTTCTTCTTCAAGCTGGGAACTGAAGATAAGTCCCAGTGCCTGTGGACACAGGACCTGAAGCTGCCTCCCACTGCCTATGGAAGCAGCAGCTTAGACATCATCTGTGATTCTGTTATCATCTCGGGGTTGTTTTTTTCCCCAGTTTCATCTATGTGGGCAAAGCAGATTGATCGCTCAGTGGCTGGCAGGGCACACTCTGGCCATCGGTGTGCCACGGGTGGGACCAGGCGCCGGCACAGACACGCAGCACATCCGTGCTGTCACAGAGAACAGGCCGGTCGCTTGCTGCCCATCAGCCCCCTGCGGTAACGCCACATCTGCAAGTGAGGGGACACTGTGCCAGGGTGCGCTGCGGCGTTCAGCTGATGGTCTGTAGTCTCCCAGTCATCGTAGACAGTGCTGGGGAAACTGTTGGCAAATATGGTTCCACTTTTTCCATAATACTATTCAGTTTTTGGAACCTAAGGGGGGATAGGCTGCATGTTCACCGTCCAAACTCCCTACTTTATGGCATTAACAGCTTGTAAAATGGTTTTAAGAGCAGCCTCAGAAGACCTTCAGCATTTGCTGCTGTGTGCAAGTGAATATGACCAAAGTCCCTTTTGTTTTTTCTTTTTTTTACATTTTCCCTCCTCCTTTTTTCAAGCGGGCTTCAGCAGTACAGAGCGGGAACAAGGAAAAGATCTGGATTTCCACAGAAGTGACCAGGGTTGCATGTACAGAGCAACACCACAAAAGGGTCATTTCACACAGCTGAAGCAGATAGAAGAGAACCCAACAACAAAAGGTATTTACGCCCCTTCTGCAATGGTGACTGCCAGGTGGTGAAGTTTCTGACCAGCCTTTGTTGCTGCGCTTCCAGGAATCTCCAATGGTTTTTGTTTGATTTTCCTGCTGCTAAACATCTAGCTCCACCTTACTGGCTTTCCAAAAGAGCCTGTATGACAAGATGGTCCTCAGGACCTGCTTGGTAGGGAAATAAATACAAAGCTACTCTATTTTCGGCAAAGAAGCAGCATCTTCTCCAACCCCTTTTGCCTGCAGACATCCAGAGAACAGAAGGATGAGCACAAAGCGTACGCACCGTCCTCTGTCACTGCTGGGATGCTGCCATGCCTGCTGCAGGCATGGAACAAGTTAGAAAACAGCCCTGGCTCTACTCTGGGGCCATCGCAGGTGAGCCTTCTGTGACGTGAAGGACAAAAAGTGTCTGCTCAGACTGCGCCGGAGAGCACATCATAGCCAGAAGGTGAGACAGCAAACCCAACCAGGGAAGAAGCAGGCAAGTGGCACATGAAGATGAGCAACGTGGGCTAAAGAAAGGCTGAATTGAGGTTTAGGATGTGAGATGGATGTGGGAGAGAAAACTGTCCTGCACTTGCTGAAGGGAAGACCAGAGGCTCCCTTCATGTGAGTGCCAAGGATCAAAGCCCCACCAGCACAAGTGAGAGGCAGAGGGATGGCGTGGCCAGGGATTTGTTCTGAAAGGAGCCACAAAAGAACACAGGGAGACAGAGCAGGTGGCACTGGGGCTAGGAGCTGAAGGCATCAGCTAAAGTGGAAGCAGGGCTACTTCACCTTTTCAATGTGCTCTGTTCAAGAGACCCCTCGGTAACAGAGAAAGATGATGATGGCCAGGGCACATGGAAAGCGCACGTTGGTCAACCTGGAATCTGGCCAGGACACACCAACCCTCCATGGGGCTGGAATGCAAGGCCCACAGACTGCAGGACTCCTTGTGTAAATAGTGGTATCTGGACCAAATGAGTGTTTGAAAGGTGAAAATGAAATGGGCTCCCTCCTGGGTCTGAGAGCAGCACAGACATCTCCAAGGAAAGGCCATCAGAACAAGCATTTGCTGCTTGAGATTAGGCTCAGCAGTTGCCACAGGCTTGTTACATCAGAGACAAGGCAAGCGGGACAAATGGTGCTGGGTCACAGTGATTCAGGAGCTGCAGTGTTTTCCACAGGGTAATCTGCTCCGTGGTAAATCTTCCAAGATGAAAGGTACTTCCTCCTGCAGCTCAGAACCAATGCCCCAAGCATTTGCCTCTTCTGAAAACATAGGAGCCCTTACCATGTCCTGGAACATCATGAGCTCTTAATGCAAAAGACAGCCTGCGTCCCTAGTGCTACGGGAACAAATGGGAATAGGTTCTTTCACACGAGACATATGGAAAAAGAAGCTCTCAAGAGTTTTAGCAACTTTAGATACAAAGCAAACACAGCAGAAGACTGAAAATCCCCCACAAAGCAAGAGGGCATCCCGTGTCATGTGGGATTGTCCCCACTGACCAGTGACAAAGGAGACTGCTGTCACCAGGGCAACATCAGTCCTAAGGAAGGACTTGGCACCTAATGGTGCCTCTTCCAGGAGCAGCAGCTTGTCCTTAGGGCACTTACAGGACTGGTTCTCCTTGAAATTCATAAGCAGAGCTAACCTCTGTAGTAACACCACGATGCCCATTGTGCACTGGTTGCACAGCCTGGGGTGTGGGCGAGCACAGAGAGAGCCCAGGCAGCCCTTCACAATGTAACTGGAGCAACTGGAACAAATCTTGCACGCAATGGTATTGCTTCCCAGGGCGATGAGGAGCAGTTAAAATGAACATGCATCTTAAAATGCCATCTCTGTCTGAAGGGCCAGACACCCTGATGACATCCCCGCGCTCAGCACTGGGAGAGGCTGCCTGTGCTCGCACCTGAGCCCCCGCTGCCCACCGCGCAGGAGGCAGAGCTGCCCTGCGGCACACGGCGTTGACGAAACCCCTTCATCCCAGGCTGGTTCTGTGTTATTTGCAGTGTTTGACGCTCTCTGGAGACACAATACAATGTCTTGTGATGTCTATATTCTCAACCATTAAATAACTTCAAAATCATCACTGCCTCTGGAAATTGTCTTCTAGCTTACGCAAAAATGGCACCTATTTCAACCAGAGTCTGAATTTCACAGCAGTGTTCAAACAGCAAAGGTTGGATGACTCCTGTTGGGGAGAGCAGCTCAGCAGCGTGCCGTGCCTGTGCATCGGGTGGCGTACGGCTGGGACGTTCCTCAGCAGGCTGTCCCTTCCTAAAGAAAGATGCAGAGTGGTTTGTCAGGTTTCGTATTTTTAGCAGGTTCAGAAAAACCTGCCCAAGTTATTTTTGAAGCCTGTGGTATGTTTGCTCACAAAAGCGTCCCTGCAAACCGTCAGTATTAAGTCAGCTTCAACCCAACCCATTCCCTGGAGACCAGGCAGAAAAGCATCCCTTGGCTTCTGTTGGACCAAGAAACGCAAATACGGGGTAACTGCTTCAGAGACACCCCCACCCCATTCTGACGCCAAGAGGGGATATCGTGAATATTTGATTTTTTTCTCTAAGTCCTGCCACAGGGAGTTAGCTGGGCTGCAGGAAGCAAGTGAGGTTACAGTTTATCCTGTTCCTCCCACACTTTGCATAACTCACCCAGAAACCCAAAGCGGACAAACATCTAAAGATTGTCCTCCGGGCCTTTTGTTTGTTTGTAAGGCAATCTGACAATTTCTTGGCCTGTAATCGTTTCAGAGCAGGAATGCATCCTTTTGTGTCTGGAGGAAGCCGACTGTGGGCACAGATCTTCCCAAGATCTCCGGGCACAGCCCTAGTGTGCTTTGAAATGTTTTGAACTGGGTTGCATGTAACTGAAGCAGTCACTGGCTCTTCAACCCTTCTGCCCCTGCCTCCATCCTCTACTGGGCCTGAAAAGAGGGACAGAAGGACAGAAACACCCCCAAAAGACAGTTAATGGGGAAGTGCCACCATGGATGGTGGGGAGGTGTCAGTCCAGCCTTGTTTGTCAGCCTGCCAGGGAGAAGATGAAGGCTGTGGCCTTCTGAGATGGACTTGCCATAGGACAGCTGCACCTGAGCTTTGTCCCTTCACCCTTGGGATAAAGGACAAGTCATAAATATACTGCCAGGCCTGAAAGAGAGCGCAGCAGGAGACAAGGGAACAGGCTGGAGTTATGGTTTGCTTTATAAAACACAAGCAATGGCCTTTATCACACGAGCCAAGGAGTTGTGCAAGTCTCACAATAACCCAGCTCTGATTCCTCTCCCGTTGCTGGCTGTGAGGCCCCGGCTGTGTTGGGCTTGGCCTGAGGCAGTGCAGGGACGTGTCCCGGCCAGCACAGCCCGGCTGTCCCTCTGCAGGCCGGGCAAGGGGGGCAGCTGCCGGCTGAACCCCACGTCAGGCCGGCGCTTCCTCTCCCGGAGCAGGGAAATGCGCAGCTCAGTGCTCAGACACCTCCCCGAGCCGCTCTTTTTCCACATAAAACCTTGACAAGGTACATCAGGTAGAAGTGAGCCTGACATGTCAAGTGTGTAGCACAGGTAGCTCCCGGTGAGAAAGTTTAACTTTTATGACAAGCCTTAACCAAAAATCCTGGCAGTTAATTTTCGAGTAATGTAAGGGGCAGCTTTTTACTCCTGCTTCTGAACCAAAGGAGCCGTCCTTTGGGGAGACTTGGGCAGACGAGGCTGAGCGGCGGCTCAGAGCCCAGCGCAGTCTCTGCAGCTGGTTTGTCTGCTCCCCTCGCCTTCGCACACACCGAACTGCAGATGCTACTCCTGCCACGACTCCATTTCACTGGTAACTTCACAACTGGTCCAAGGAAATAATCTTCATGATGACTCAAACACAACTACAACAATAGAGTGATTCCCACTTCAGTTTTTCCACAAGTGTTAGTCCAACAATGTGATATTTCATACCGAACTCATGCAGCTGCAATGACACTGCACCTACACGTTCCCTCAGTTTACAGTCAACGTTGAAGGCACCCACTCCCACCCCATGGAGACAATAAAGACCAAATGCTTCTTGGTCTTCAGAGGTATCACAGGTGACACCCAACAGTACCTTCCAACTGACTAGGCAGTCAGACTGTTCGTAACACATTAAGCTGCCCCCGAAAGTAAAGATCAAAATATCAAACCTTACCCCAATCCTGGTTTTTGACCAAGGAAAAACGTCTTTTTTTTTCAGTGACATCTACACCAACAGATGTCTTTTCTACACAGAGGAATTTGGGAACTTTATTCTCAAGCTGCAGGTGTTTTGTAGCCAACATGCCCAAATACTAACTTTATAACTGAAGTTGAACAAGACATTTGATGTAAGCTGCTGTTTCTGTAACAAAATACCATGTGTGCATCTGTTTGAAAGGTTTATTTCTATCTTCATAAATACATGATTTTCTAAACACTGTGCAAGGCACCAAAAAATTAAGTAAAATCTTTTCTTTTAGAGTATTTTAATCTCTTTTGACTCAATGAAGTAAATAAGAATCTGAAACCACCTATTTGCCAATTACAAGCCAGCAGTTAAGGCAGGTACCATCGATACAGTGCATGAATTTTCTATTGCGGTTATTTAAACAAGCAGCGTTTTACTATAGAAGTGCATATACAAACTGAATTCCAAACACCAGCAACCCAAGATAGGCACCTAGTTATGAAATTTCCTTGTATGTGTAGTAGAATGCCAAAAGTACTGCCATAAAGTGCAAAGACTATGGACAATAACACTTTCTTCTGAGCATGTTGATACCAGTAACATAATACAAGGGCTAAACATTTATAAATGTGGTTTCCATTACAAAAACATGTTCCACATAAAAGCTTCATAATACAATCCAGAAACAGAACTTGTGCGTGTACATATTTAAAAAGTGGAAACTGTACTGGCATACTTAGGTACCGGGGGTATATCTGCTGACCTCTACAGACACGTGCGAAGTTTATAGCCCATTTACACGTACAGTCAAAATCATTCTGCTCTGAGCACCGTGATATCCACTGAGCTTTTCCATTTGAGTGACGATGTGCAACATCCACCCTGGTAATCTGCAACTGAGCGTTGCCTGTAAGATGATCTGGTTCACAGATCTCACCCAGCCCTCCCCAATAAATGGAACCTAAAATTAGTGTCTTCCCAACACAAGCACATGTCAGATGTGGACAAATACATTCATGGTCCCAAACTTAAAACAACTGGTAAGAATTTCACAGTGATCTGGTTAAGGAAGCACAAAGACAAATGATTACATTTAAGATGAAAATTGCCTTAAAACTCAAATGAAGCTAAACTGTTACATGATGAGAAGCTAAAGGAAAAAAGTATTAACCAATTAGAAAAGTGGCTCTTCCCCAACTAATAACAAAAAACCCTACAGCAATAAACTTAGGGTCCTACTGCTGCAGCAGCCTTTGAGGTAGGTGGCGATGGCTTAAAGCGAGGTAGGTAAAGTCCAAACTTGTTTTCAATCCCTGCAAAAGTAGCAACTGCCAATTTATAACCACCAACATGGTCAGGGTTAGGAGCAGGGAGTGTGATCCTCGACTTAGGAACTGGCTCTGATCCAGCTGGTTTTCTGCAAAATAATAAAAATATTAAATTAATTTCCATAGTATTCACAAAAATCTCACCCATAAAGTAAGCTGAATAAGACATCTGAGTCTACCTCCCAGTAAGGAGCTAAATTAAATGTAATGAGAAATACCCTGTTTTAAAACTGTCCAGAACAGTTAGCAGCCTTCATGTGGATTGAGCATGGTCAAATCCATGTAAAATTTGTAGTTTGTTAATGAAAACTGCAGTGTGGGGGAGCAGGGGTTCGTAAGTCTCTGCTACAGTGCACAACCAATCCAGGAACCTAGACCAGTTTAAATAATTTTTGTGGTGGCTTTCAAACTACTGTCCCCAAGGCTTCACGAATGGTCTGCAGCTGCTCCTGGGATCGCGTTAAACAGCCACATGCACATCCCTCTGTGTTGTCAACAAAGACAGGAGGCAGAGCTGGAGCTCCAACAAATAACTTTTGCACTAGGTGACACCTATAGAGTTTTTTGGATGTCAAATGCCCTGCATAAACAGGGGTGCAGCCCCTTCCCCAAACTAATGAGCGTATTCTGACTTGGACACATTCCCCTACAGTTATGTCCCCAGCCCATTATTCATCCTCTCACTGTCTCTGTTTACACTAACAAAGGTCCCCAGATTGAAATGGTGATAGAAAACGTGGCAATGTCTTGTTGTGAAACAGGTACTGCGATATTATCCCAAACTCCACCAGTGTAGTGTGGCTTAAATCATATTTACAAAGCCTTTCCAGTGTGTCCTCTGTAACAGCAAGACAAACCGAGGAGCACCCAGACCCACACAGAACCAAGTGGGGCTTCATGGTGCCAGGTAGATTCAGACACCACACACTTACATTCCCCCGAAGTCCACGTAAAACCATCTCTGCAGTAGCTCATAGGTCACCAGAGTTACACCAAACTGAGGAGAAGATCGAAATACACGAGCTTGAAAGAAAAGAAAAAGTCCCTCAGTGACAAAAAACACCATTAGAAAGCATTTAGTAATCAAAGCTGTTTTACACACCTCCTGCTCCTTTCCACAGAGCCTTTGGACCTTCTTCTCGAAGGATCTTCACAAAGCAGTCCACAACACCGCTGTAGGTGGTCTGGCCTGCCCGGGCTGCCACCTGTAGCCTTGTTTTGATGACATCCGCAGGGGTGACCAGAGAGGCTGCAGGCATACCTGCACACAACACAAACATCAGCAGGCGGGCACCACCGACTTGCCGCATATGCTGCACGCCTCGCGTACACAGGGGTAACTGTGCCTTTCATCCTGCCGCCAGGAGAATCCAGCCACGTGGGATTCAAGCAGAGGCCAGGAAGGAGAACAAGCGACAAGAAGCAGCCGTTGTGGACGTGGCTGCACCCTGAGCAAACTTCTTTTGGAGAAGCAGGGAGGCGCGGGCTGGATTTTCAGTGCTAACCTGAAACTTGCACAGTTAATAAGCACAATGTTATAGGAGGTGAGGTCGATCTTTTCTTTTTCTTTTCATGCCTCTCTGTGGTTCCTGGCATTCTGGCTGCACACTGTGCTAGAACAGCCTGGACATGGACACACGCACCTCCCCACCATGCAGCAATGTCACCAAGAACCAGATACTGCCGTGCATGCTCAGCAAGGCAGGAGAGCTAAGGTTTAAAGAAAGGGTCATTCTTCTGCTTCGGAATGGCGGGCTGCTCAGCTGCAAAGCCACAGCTGACATCCTCAGCAGAACGCTTGGAGAAAGATTTAAATTTACTCTGGCAGATAATCAACTGAAAGCAAAAACTACCAACTTACAAAATGGGTGGTATTTCTAAAATCATTCCTATCCAAACCAGGGCTGCCCACGTTTAGAATAAAAGAAAAAAAAAAAGACAAAAAAAAAAAAAAGCACTGAGACTGTACCCAGAAGACACTGTCTCTTATGGTTTTATTACTTTTCCATTCTGCATCTGTTCCAAACCAACTTGGTCAGATGTAGATGCATAAATCTCCTTTGCTTTTTTTTTTTTTTAGGCTTAATAATTCTGTAACAACTTTCATCCAAACCAGTATGGTCTGGCTTCAAGCACCAGAACACCCTTCTTGCAGACTGCTCTGAGAGATGTACGCGTGTGCCTACCACCAAAATAATAAGTCCCCCCTCCTCTCCTGGAGCCCTCAAAATAATGGACACACTGAACTTGCACCATGGTCAGTCTGGCAGGCGAGTGCTAAAACCTGGTCAAGGTTTCTGAACTCCAGAGATGTGGAAATTCCTCTTTGCATAGCCTTACCCACACCAGGGTATTGGTGGAATCTTCCATTTAAAGCTGGACTTTTGTCCTTCAAAAGCCAACCAGTGTTTTCAAGAAAAACCAAAGGACATACTTAGAAATAATTCTGCTTACTGCACATTGACTTCCATCTCCTTATTCCACATTCCTTATTACTGAGGATATTGTGCAGTTCAAGATGCTTTTAATCCTGTTTTTAGGAGCTATGTGTACAGCACAAAAGATTTTACAGACAAATAAAAAATTACAGGTAGCTGCTGTGAGGAGCTTACAATTGAAATGAGACGAAGGGCACAGCAGGAGCTGACAGTAAAACAAGAGGGCTGAGGGGCAGAGAAGGAAGTTCATGGAGGCAATAAGCAGATGGAGCAAATTAAGGAGAGATCCTGTAGCTGATACTAGTATCATCTCAGAAAATGCCACGGCACAACAGGTTGAGACATCTGGTGAACAGTGAAAACCAGAAGCAGATCAGGCTACATGACACGCATGTTGCATGTGTCCCTAACAATGGAAAGGAAGAAAATACACCCAGCACAAGCAACGTCTGCTGGCACACGACACAGGTGCATCCAGGCATGGCCAGCGGGAACATCCCAGCACCACAGGGCTGGGAAAGGTGGAGCTCCCCACACCCAGACGGAGCTCACGCTTGAGTCCCAAGTCCGATCACCAGGGGAGATCCCAGCCAGAGATGGAGCCGGTGTTTTGGAGGTGGTGGGGTTTTTGTTCTGGCTTCTCCTTGACTTCTTGTGGCAAAACAGCTGACCCGTACACCCTCACCACGCTTTACTTGTACCAAATAAAATAAATTCCTTGTTTTTGTAAACAGTAGGATGAGTGTTGTATCTTTAGCACTGTAATTTGCTCATGAGAGTTAACCTAGGATGGGATTCACAGGAAGCACTGGATAAAATTCACATTATAGCTAGTTTGGTAAGCCATATCAGCAACAATAAAGACTGCTTCTGTGCCTGGACTTCAAAGAGACGGTTATCTCAGTCTGCAATCACCTGACAATGGCTAGAAAGAGAAAAATAGGAAAATCTAAGAAATGACTTGGCTTAAAAATGCCAGCTTATGTTTCAAGTCTGTAAATATGATCTAAAGTTCAAAAATTGTTCTGTTCCATTAAAATGGGTGAGAAATAGGCTGGCTGTAAGATCCTGTTGGGGGGCTTGGAGGCTGGCTCTGGTTGGAGGTGGGGGTGGGGATGGGACAAGGTGGGTTTTAAGCACCAGTCATTTGAACACAGCTGCTTTTCCTAGTGCTAGGTCAATTCCTTTGGACTACGAGCTACTGAATACAGAGCTATATGCTTCAACAAGACAACTTACTGGTCTTAGCTATAGGCTAGGCCCAGATACTGGCTATAATAGGTCCCTGCTCCTCAGCAGACACAGCCCCATGCATAATCCTGATGAAAAACAGTTTCCCCAGGGAGAAAAAAGCTTGAAATCAAGTGAGAAAACCTTGCACTAAACAACCTATCTGTGCTGGATTCATGCCACTCCACCATTTTTCTCGGCCCGCAGGTTGCAGCAGCCAGTCAGGGGCTGTACTGAAGTAAGAGCTCGGCTGCGGGACAGAGAGACCCAGCAGCCCACGATGAACATGATGGCCACCCCTGCTGATGGGAGCCCTCCTGCTTGCTATGCACTCCCCCAAAGGCCCTGTTGCACCAATTTTCCAGCCCACTTGTTTCCTGAAAGGAAAACCGTGGACACATCAGGAGTAGGACTCTCCAGCTGCCCTCTCCAGGAGGCAGCTACCAAAAGGCGGTTGATCTCCCTTGGGTGCAGCAGCTGGGTGCTGTGCCAGGGACCAGCTGCACAGCAGACACAAAGGCCAGCTCAGGCTGCAAAGCCTGGCTCTGCCTTCTCCCTTAAGCTCTGGCACACTCAAGTTAAACACGTCTGTGACAAGTTCAGTGTGATTTAGCTCTCCAGTCTGCTACGTAGCAGATTTTTAGTGCTCAAGATCACACTCAGCACCTCTGTTATATCTGGGTACACCAGGTATCAGCAACCTGTGGCACGGCAGAAACGTTTTCAAGCTTTTCTGTTTTGTTTAATATAAAAAAAGATAATGGTAAAATCCTCATGAAACCAAGTCACTGGATGGGATACTGTGAGTAGCAAGTCACTGTCACCATTTTGTCACATACTGCTTCATTGTTATTTGGAGAACTGTACTGCTAGTATGCCTTTTGGACTCCATTTACCAAAATTCAAGATTCCTTTAATCATAAAGAATTTCATGAATGCCATGATTTTATTTATAAACCATTTCAACAAAACTTTACCAGTCAGTCAGACACAGCCCAAACCAGCCAAGTAACTACACAAAGAATAATTATATATGATAACAAAGCATCAACACTCAAAACTTTTCCTTCCTTTTGCCTCCTGAACATTACGATTATACCAGGAACTTACAATATCTTTATTTTTAACATCAACTCACTCTAGAGCATTTTAGCTTTCTGTTATTCGGGCATAAGGTCGCAAAAACCAGCATTTTCAAAGTTCTCACTGTCGTATCTATTGTGCTGCAGATGCGACATAGTGCCACGCAAAAAGAAATTTGGGCACTTACCAGCTATTGATCCAGCCAAGAGCAGATTTCCAGGGCTAACCCTCCCATCTTCATTTGCAAGTGATGCTTTCAAATGAGCATAACAGGGGAAGTAAATGGCAGAGAAGGGGATGTCACGCAAAAAACACGCCTTAGCACCCTGTGTTGAAAAAAAGAACAAGTTTTGAGAATGAGCAAATTTAACATGATGAACTATGTTCATCAGAGAATAGAGCACATTGTATTATTTTGTTTTGTTGCAAAGGCCTTATAGAAAAAGCAATTTATCCTCTCAAAATTTTGAGAGACCCACGTATTTCACCATGCTGAGGAGTGTATTTATCTTGTCTACTTGTTCTCCCTCACTCCACTCCCTAATACTGTAGTTATTTGCTGGTAAAAGAGAAAACGTCATGTGTTGGAATAAACTCTAATAACACCTTTGCAGAATTTTAAACAGTCGACATTGTCACCATGCACCTGTAGTGGGAGTTCAGGATGTGTCTGGAGAAGACTGAGCCACAGGACAAGTCTATCCCCTCTCATTCACACCTACAACAAATACTTCAGCAAAAATAGTGCCCAGTCCACACATCTGTGCAGACACTGCAGTCGATAATGCAACACATACTGAGGGAAAGAGGGAAAGAAAGAGAGCGGGGCTGTAACACTAACTCTTTCATAGAACAGTAACACGACGCTTTACTTGTGATTTTTAAAGTACAAGATATCTGTGATACAGTTTATTTCAAATAAGTTTCAAGTCTTACTGTTTAATTCGTCTTGCTAGCAATTTGTGTAAGCAAGTGGCACAAACAGCCAATGAAGTTATGAGGAATGCAGCTGTTTTAACATCTAAGAGGGTGGCAAACAGGCAAGGAAACTTTTGGGGTAGCAGCAAGCAACCAACGGTTTTCCAAGCAGGAGGGAAAGAAAAAAAAAAGCCACCAGGGGAGGTCAACCAAAATAAAATATCAAATAATATCCATGTTCCACCAGCAAAAGGGACTCACAGTCTGCCTTTCCTCAATATGGAACACACCAGGACTGAGACCAGCAGGAAGGCACAAACAGGAGGAGGCTTTGAAAAACGGACCAAATCTTTCAAGCTTGAGAAAGAAATTGTTTGTGGATGAGCTGAAGCTTCTCCTCTTGAAGCAAGGGTGGAGTCATGGTGAAACTGCTTGAGGTTCATCCAAGGAGCCCTCCCGGGGTGCCCTTGTTAATGTACTTCTCTTGTGTGCAGGTCTACCAGGGCACAGCTCAGTGCCAGACATTTCACAGGGGACATGCTAATATCCACAGAATTTAATTAAATCTAATGATACGCCTAGACATATCTGTAAGCTTGGCTTGTACTCTAACAGCAGTTAAAATATAGTGCTTGTGCAAGCTGGATGCTGGTTATCAAGTAAAGACGTAAAATCTGCAAGGTGTCAGAAAAACTGAGAAGCTGCCTTTCAGCAAGGCCGGGCAGGGGTGGGCGAGCAGGATGCGTGATGGGAAAACAAGGTCGCAGGAGATGCTAATAGTGCAGCCTGCAGTTAGAGAATGCCCCTGAGAAAATAAAGATTTGGCTAGAAACAGCCATTAGATCTTCTAGTCAGACTTTCTACATGTGACAGGCTCGGTTAGCGAGAGCAGTGAGCACAAGACACTCTGCCCAAGCCCTGCTGCTCTCCAACACGCTGTCTCAGCTTATTTTTGACATTTTCAGACTGCGAACTGACCGCTTCCCCCAAGAGTCTGTGCAGAGGTTAATGACTCCTGCTGCTAAGACCCTTTGCCTTGCTGCTCAGCTGGATTTGCCTGATTTATGCTGCCAGTCGCTGGTTCTCATTACACCTTTCTAGGGACATGAAGGAAAATGCCACAAAGGCTCTCGAAGCGCTGCCGTTACAGCCGCTCCGCTGTTCACCTGCGCTGGATGGGGCCGTCAGCCAGGGAAGAACGCGATGCTGGGCCGGCTTCTCCTCAAAATTACCTGCAAAACCCATAGACTTCACCTTGAGGGCACAGAGAAGATACAAGAATTCTGGCCTTCCGTGCACAACAGAAGCCCATTTTACAGTTTATCTTTAATCTCCACATAAAAAGAAAATACTAGGGCTTTACCAAGTTCTGTATGAAAAAAAGTAACTTTTTAATGATCAAAAGTCTGCACTGTATCTACCTCAGAAAAATTATGTAACTCACTAACATAACATTCACAGACCAACATGGTTTCTTCAAAGATTTATTTTTAGAGCATGCTTTTCCTCAGAGCAAATCTCCTCTCTGCCTTTGCCCTCAGGGCATATTACTTTTATTTTCTTTGCAATGTTGTCATTAAACACTGCACACATTTTTTCCTTCGCATTTTTTTCATACTCTGAAATATCTTGACATAGTTAAAATAACTTGGGGAAATCAATAAACTCCAAATGCGAGCAACTCTTAACTCAACCTGAACTGCTAATATTCCTCCCCCTTCATTAAAAGGCTGTTTTTCATGGGGTAGAAATAGTATATTGTTAATATCCATAATAATCTGTGTTCGGGTATGCAGAGAGGGAGGGATGTCCATCAACTTAGTAGGCTCAGTGTAAACAAAACGTGGATCAAAACTTGGATCCACTTTAATAATAACCCAGCTTGGCTCTGGTCCAGCATCGCAACAGTCTAAAGTTTCCCCCCCATCGCTCGGTTTAAAGTCTGGGAAAGCATGTTTAAAAGCAGGCCTCATTTAACTTCAAGTTAATCATCCGCAACCAGCCTAGGCCAATTAGGAAGGCTTAGGGAGATTGGCCACAGTATCTTGAAAAGCAAAAGAAACATTTATTTTTACTTCTCGCACCTTTTTGATGTGGACAACGTGCTGAAAGCCAAAAGGAGTTTTAATCAATCCCCAGTTTGCTGTAAGGATCATCCACCTGAGTTTATTCTGGCAGCCAAGGCGCAGACCTGCCAGGCATGAAATTGTTGGGAGATCCTGCACACCACGGCGTGCGCCTCCCGCACACAACAGCCAGTTGGCTCCCATCTTCAATCTCTTTAATAACCTTAAAGCTCTTAATCTCGGATAGTATCTCACTGAATAAATCCACGGAGGGAAAAAAAAACACCAAACCAACAAAAACAACCCTGATTGTCCAAGACTGAGATAAATAAGCCCAAATCAGTGCTGGGGCAGGTTCTTTAGCATGCTAATTCCTGCTTCTACCAGCTCTACCTGCAAATAAGGCCCTAAACAAACTATTTCTACTACAAGGGGAGGGTAATTATACTGACAAAGGCACCTCTGTGTCGGGTTGGGCAGAAGGAGCCGGCAGGTCTGGGAGACGCGGGCTCTCCCGAGTCTCCTGCAGTGAATGCACATTGTCTGGGGCAGGGGGAAAAATGCCAGACGGGGGGACCCAGCAGCATTTGGGACAACAGTGGTGCACCTTGTCTGCCAGGGTTATTTAATGCTTCTGGCACCTGTACTTACAGCCACCCCCTCTTTCTCTCCTTTACAGGTTTAGAATTTATTTGGCATGTATAATTGTTATTTTGATCCTATAGCTACAAACAATAGGCAGCATGTCATTTCTTGATCATTTTGCATTCTTCTTGGGTTTTACTACAGACTTAACCCTTTGGAATCGGAGCCCTAACGGCACTTAACAGGTTCTGTAACAATCAGTCAAATATTACTGGTATTTGCTTTCAAGGGCTGTGATTTTTTCTACTGTAAAATGACATTGCCTTAAAGCTGCTATGGGTTTCTATTCACATATTTTTATACTGATTGAGCACATCAACTTAGAGGAACGAAACACTTATTTCAAATGCTTTGCCAGCAACTCAGTTTCCGCACAAAAATTCTAGCACCTCTTAGTTGCAGGGGCTTTTTTGTTCATTATTTTCAAATAAAATTTTTGAAGAGCAGGTTCTCACATATGGCAACACAGCCACCAACTGGCATGGCGCATGCAAATTAACAGAACTCAAAACTTTTACTACTCTATTTCCTATGTTTATCAGCCTGCTGTAAACCCACTACTTGAAGAGGTGAAATACCTCAGCTGTTATCAAAGCCGCCAGGCGGGAGCTTAGTACACAGCCTGTCACCTGAGATTACACTTTCCAGGTCAACGCACCAGAAGCCCCTTTATGAAGTTGTCAAAAAAGAAATGAAGAGGAGACTTTTGGAAACTTTTCTGACTAGCTTTTTGGGAATGCAAACTGTTGGTGGTATGGGCCAAAGCACGAATCTGAGCTAGTTACCTTCTAGTAATTCTAATCAGAAATATTACCATAACTAACATAACCTTTCCTCGAAGAATCATTTGCTACCATATTATTTACCATCTTCCTGGGATCACAGAATAACTTTGTTCTGCAAAATTATGGAGTGGCACTGTCTGTTATGCTGTAAAGCACTATTCAGAATGATTATTTATAAAAACAGTAATATTTTATTAAACATTTCATGGCAGATATTCTATGGCTATGAGTTTCTATGATGTACAAAGTAGGTGTACTTATAATGTGTATTTACCTAAGCACTTTAAAGATACATTTCAAACCCAAGGGAATCTAAATTCAATCTAAATTAACGGGACTTTATGCATATGACTGTGTGAGACAGACAAAACCAGAAAATAGAGTAGCTGATCTTGTCCGATCACTTTAATATTCTACTGTGACCAGAAATTAAATAAAATCTATTAAAAATACTGAAAACCAGAAATATATCCCTTCCCATTTCTGCCAACACAAATGACACTTTGCATTAGGTTAAGTGACATTTTCCCTGAGTGGGATAAGCTGTCTCTATATTTTTAAGAACAGCTGTCATCTACAGAACATCTGTAGCTAAAGAAGATCTTACTAGTTGTAAGCCTCCATGCCCTGGTGCTTTCACAGCAATAATTACTAGCAGAAAGAAGACAGACAGAGGAAACAAACTCCTTTTGAAAAAGTGCTACTATGTGCCTCCACAAAGAGCAGCTGGGTTATGAGAACTACAGTGTTTTAAAACACTTATTTACACAAGTAGTTCCAAATTTTAGACAAAGGAAGAAAAAAATATTTGCTTTCTAGCTTTAAAGAACTACAGGGGTTCGACCCAGCAGTCAGCCTAATGAGCTGTATATGTAAAATCTTTTTATTGCTGGAATTAACGTGCATTTTATTCCGAAGCTGAGTATCACTGCAGGATTGCTAGTATCTGAACACCCAGTGAAGGCACAGTGAGTCTGAGAGGCAGCTTTGACTTTAAATTGTTGTATTTATTATGATGGACAATTAGTTGAAGTAAAAAAAACCCTCTGTTTTTTCCACATCTACTGGTCTTCAGTTCTTTAGTGGGGAAGGAAGAAAAGGAGAGATCTAATTATCTGGCCTGGACCTCCGTGCACCAGAACAGCAACTTTCCCCCAAATAAGAACTTTTAGAGTTACAGAAGTACACTAAGATAATAATGATCTTCAAGGACAGTCTCCTCAAAGTACTAGGATGGTCCACTCCACTGTGCAAATGGTTGAGCAACCATGTCAGAAGGGCACAGGAGATGAACAGGGAACTGATGACTGAGCTCAAATGCAGAAAGCGAAAAGGAAGAAGAGGTGAGTATGGGCTACCCAGGAGAAATACAGAACCCCGGCTTGGGTGTGTAGCAAATGGAGTCAGAAAAGCCAACGGTCAGTTGGAGCTGGATCTAGCAAAGGGAGAGTAAAACCGGTTTCTATAAACACATCAGCAGTGAAAGGACAACTAAATAAATTGTGAGGCTGTTGCTTAATGGGGACAGGAAACCCAGTGACAAAGTACATGGAAGAGGCAAGGAAATAACGTTTGCCTTGCTTTTTAACTAGTAAAATCTGCCCTCAGGTCTCTCCACGAGCCTACCAGAAAAGTCTGCAGGAGCACAGCATCACCTATAGGCAGAGCACTTAACACATCTGCACATACACAATCTGTAAGACCAGAGGGGACACCTCCAATGGTGTCTAGACCGCTGGCTGATGTTGTTGTGCGGCTTTTATTACCTTCAAAAGGTCAAGTCAGTCAAAGGGGTTCTGATGACTGGAAAAAGACAAACATCACACCCATCCTGAAGAACAAGAAGCAAGATCTGGGAAATTACCAGCTGTTTGGCCACACCTCTGTCCCTGCAAGGTTTACGGAGCAAATGCTCCTGGAAGCAATTTCCAAGCATAAGAAGGGCAAGAGAGAGATTGGGAACACCAAATCATGGCTGACCAACCTGCTTTTCAGACCTGTGGACTAGGGAACAGCAACGGATGTTGTAAACCTTGACTATAAGCAAGGCTTTTGAGATGGTCTGCCACAGCACCTTCATAGTGGAACATGAGCCACACTCTCAGCAGCAGATGATACTGAACTGGGGAAGTAGCTAGTGTGCTATATGGCAATGCTGCTAAACAGAGAGGCCCTCACAGGAAGGAGAAGTAGGCCAAAAAGAACATCATGAAATTCAAATTAGCAAATGCAAAGTCCTGCATCTGGACTGGAACAGCCCTATGTAGGAGTACGGGCTGAGTCTGAGTGGCCAGAAAGCAGCTTTGGAGAAAACGTCTGGAGGGTACTGGTGGCCAAGTTGAGTGTGGGTCAGCAGCGCCTTTCTTTGCAGTAAAGACAGACAGCTACACTCTGGGCTGTAGCAGCAAGGGTGCAAGCAAAGTGATTATTCCCATTCAGCAGAAGTGAGACCACATCTGGAGTCCTGCGTCCAGTTCTGGGCTCTGCAGTACAAGAAAGATATTGCTACACTGAAGTGAGTCCAGTGTGGGGCCATCAAGTCGACTGGGTGGCATGGTAGATGAGGAGAGGACAAGGGAACTCAGTGTGCCCAACTCTGAGAAAAGCAGGCTGGTGGGAGAGCTTACTGCTCTCTTCAGCTACTCAAAGGGAGGGTTCAAGGAAGATAATTCTTCTTGGGGATGCACAGTGGAAAGGTTAGAGACAATGGACAGAAGCTGGAACATGGTCAATTCCAGTTAGGTATTAGGGAAGGGTGAGGGGGTTTTTGGCTTTGTTTGTTTATTTAAACCATGAAAGTGGTCAAATACTGTGTGGGGTTGCCCAGATGACCTCCAGACTGGTTTTCCACACAAGTTATTCTGATTCTAGTGCCAAGTTTGCAAACAGAATGAAGCACAGAGCAGAGATCTCAACAGAGTACTACTGTGAATTGTGTCACTAGCATAGCAGAGTGACCCAAAAGAACATTAATCTCACTCATACAGAGGGGCATCGAAACTACACAACCCAGCTTCTCAGTGATCCTCAAACAGCTATTAATTTGGACTAGACTGCCTTGATAATTACAATCATAATCAATACAAGATTCACTCAGCTGGATGCAAAAACAGTTTACATAGTATTTCCTTTGTTAATTTGTTGATATGAGACATAAGATTTATTTGTCTGTGCCTTGGTTTTCTCTGTTAATGCAAGACAGGAGCACTGAAATTACCTAGATCAGAGGTATGTGGGCATTTAACTTTAAAATCCACAGAAAGTGCTTCATAGGTAGAAATCAATACAAAATTTAAGAATTCAAACAACAAGCAGTAGATCTTGTTAAGACACGCAGGAATTTGTCTCATGAAGTTAAGACTAAAATACATAATTCTTTGCATCTTCTGTCTGCAGTTATAATTAATGAAAGTACATTCTTCTTCGCTGACTACCACATGGGACTATTACAGATTTTTACCCAGATTTCAGCATAAAAGATTCATAGGAACTAAGCAGAGCATGCTGGATTGATCTGTGGTGGTAAAAACAGCTTTCAAGATGATTTATTTCTGAAATGGGAAAAGAGAATTTTCACTGCAGTCCTTAAACATGGTAATAGAAACAGCACCAAGGCAGAGCGAGAGGAACAGAAACACTGGTGTGCAGCAGACTGGATGACCACTCCTGATTTAAGGGGTTTGTAACCATCGACACAGAAGTAAACTCACATTGATGAGCAATGGAAACAGTTCAGCTATACTATTATACCAAGATATTTCCACTCTCATTAGTAGAACACTTATTATTATTTGATGTTCACCTGGTCATTATCCCCACTAAATTAATTTACTAAAAGCACCACTAGAGAAGGTAGCACCTACCATATCCAGTCTTGGCTGAAATTCATTTTAGATGATTAATGCCTCTAGGCAGTGTTTTGGGGGGCTGGTGACCTACACCCAATGCGTTATTAATCCCTGCCTGGCCTCACCAGCACTGCCAGCCTCAGCACAAGCATTCAGAACAGGACTGCTTTTGCCCTTAGTGCTGCTCCTACGGGAGCTGCACCTACAGGTAGTACAGAACTCCTCGGATACAGCCTGATGGGCTCCCCATGCCATGAAGCCTCTTCCCTTTCCTGGGTACAACCATCGTCAGGAGCTACAGAGGGAGCTGGTCTGGGTTCAAGCTAAATGAAGCCAGGAGGAGGAGGCAGCTTTACTTTTAATGAGTTTTCCTGCACCACGTGGCTGCACCTACACTCTTACTGGCACCCAGGAGAGGGGCAGACAGGTCTGCCATTTTCTTTTTGGCTACAGTGCCAAGGTGTTTGGTGGACAACAGCACAAACGTGCCCAATAACAGAGCTAGCAGTGACTAAGGGTGCACTTGGACACAAGCCTTCTGATGTGGCCTCTGCTCTGTTGGGTAGATGACTGTGATTGCCAAGTTAAATTCTCTAGTTTCATCAAATCAGCCAAGTTTTGTAGGCAATGAATCCAAACTGGACATAAAAAAAGACATGGAGCTGGGTGGAGAGGTGGAAAAGAGGCAGAAACAGAGACAACAGAAGAGTAAAACAAATACCCCTTCTGTGGCTTTTTTTTTTTGGTGGGGGAAAATGGACTTAAAACTGTGTTGCTTCGTGAATAAATAACTGCCTGTTTCAATGCAATGTAGTGCTGTAACCAGGTCCTCTTCAGGTATATTCCTTACAAATATTCACCAAGTATCTACTCTAGAAAACAGACATAATTCATGTCTCAACCTGAGACATTAATGCCATTTAAAAATGGAAAAACGTAGCAAACTCTGCTCAGCCACCAAAAGCAGGTATTGAGGAAAAAAATGGTAAAAATACTAACTTCAGTAAACTAGTTCATCACTCTTTTTCATTTTATGTTTTATTTTTACTGTTCCAAGTAAAAGTCAGTGGCTGCCCTCCATTCCTGTAGAGCCTCAGGGCCGGAGACTGTTTACCATATCCACGTTTTCAGTTGTAAATGCTGACCTGCTCAACACCATAATGCCATTTACTAGGAGTTTACACAATAGCATCAGCTTCAGTCAAACACCTAAAAAATTAGCAAGTCAATTTAAAGGGAAAACCAACTCCCCAGCAAATCCTATTCAGACCTGCAACTTCTCCCCAGGCCAAAACACACATACATCTCCTGGCAGGCAGGCCTCCTCTTTGTAATGGTAACAGGACAATTGGAAAGGATTGGATGCTTTAAAATGGCGATGGAATTTAAATAATGTAGGGGAGGGGGATGGGGCTCATTTGTTGGTTTTTGAAGCATCTTCAGTTTAGAGTTGAACTGCTGTGAGTAAGAAGGAGAGGAATACTGCCCGCTGCACTGGAAACACTGAGACAAATGTGTAGTATGGAAGTTTCCTCCTGAGAAGTAGGCTGCAGAATCTGAAGAAACACCACACGGTGCTCTGCAGTATGTGGCATTCATTAGAGTTTTTGTTTCAATATTGTGCGTAATGGCTATCTCAAAGTACTCCAACACCTTTCATACTCCTCCATATCTAATCCTCTTCATCTAAAAGTAGAAGGCAGTACGTTAATCCTTTAAATTGTTTGCAGCATACACCCTAATGGATACAACAGAAGATGTTTCTAATCCTGCTGCAGTCTAACATTAAACCTAACTTTATTTTTATAGTCTCATCCATATCTATGTATCTCATGTACCTATGTGAGAACAGTAATGTAGAAAGCAGAATTGTAGCATTTGTACTATACACTCATGAAAGCAACTTTTCTTGATATTATTTGTGGCAATGTTCTTCTAAACTAGCAAGGTGAAGCTTGCTTTAGTAGTTTATGCTGGGCTCCCACTATCTGTATTTCGCAACTATTATTGTGTTGAAATTAATTCCTAGCACCGGATTAATAATGACATTTGGGAAAGTTGCTGAATCAAACACGGAAGAGCAAAAACAGAGCCCCAAAACTGTGAGCTCTGTATCATGAAGCAGATGAAAATACATTTATTTTTACACCAGGCAGTAATCAGGAATAACAAACTAATCCTCAAAGAACTAT
Organism: Columba livia; assembly: GCF_036013475.1. NCBI lineage: Eukaryota > Metazoa > Chordata > Aves > Columbiformes > Columbidae > Columba > Columba livia. The sequence goes on from NC_088603.1 coordinate 27,201,438, forward strand.
ACTTATACTTGCTGAAGTGAGAAAAGAAATCTTAATAAGATTCACAGTCACACGCTTAAAAACACAAGACAGTTTCTTCCCTTAAGTAGAAAGGAAAAATTAAGATATAATATCACATCACAAGGAAGAATTTAAAAGAAAAGTACAACTATGTCCATTAGTGAAAGTTTGTGAGAATAATTAAATGACAATTTGGTTTGAAATATTCATAATTGGCTTTTAATTCATGTATATAGATTTAAAAAACATACCTTGTAGAGACCAAAGAAGCCTAAGTCCCGTAATACAGTGAGGGCACTAACTCGTGGACCAGTAGTAATTTCTCCAGCCACTTGTAATCTAATCTTGACAATTTCCAATGGATTGGTAAAGATCACTTGAGAACCTCCAGCCTGAAATTAAACGTGGAAGGCAGCACATTAACTTTGCATCCTTTGCAGTGTAAGTACTGTTAAATTCAAGAGAAGACATTTTCAGTCCTGCTGCAGTCGGTTAAGCTATTGGCAGACAAGAGTTTGAGCATTAGTTAATAAACCAAGTTCACAAGGTAAGAAACCTACCCCTCCACAAGCTGAGTGGTCAGGAAAAGCAGCGAGGAAACGGCCCAGCCACTGCAGGACACTGCAGCACATGAGACAGACACACTAGCTCAATTCTTGCTGCAAGAACACATTCACCAACACCAATTTGTGCAATACTGACAAGCCAAGAACGTTGTAAGGCAAGTAATGGAGTGAAAGGAAGAATTAGGAACTAAGAAACTGAGATGTGCATGCCAGTATTTAAAAAGTGAAAACATACTATTGAAGAGTTTTAGTCTGGCAGAAGCTTTTTCATTTTTGGTATGAGCTCATAAAACAAAGAACACATGGATTCCAAAGACCAGAACTGCAGATATATTGTGCTTTTTTAAAAATCCCACTGAAATACCAGTTTCAGTGCTGATTCAAGAGTCTGAGCTCCACATCATTATTTGTGCACCAGGTAATAAAGAAAAGAAGGTCTAGAAGGATTCCATTAATGAAGAACCAATAAATGTTTGGGGTTTTTTTTTTTTAACATGTCAGTTTCCATTTGTTGGGAATACATCACCCGACTGATTTTGAAAGTTAGATTTGAAACACAGCGGTGGCAGAGCATTTCAGACTCCCTGCTAGTTCACATGAAGTTCATCTCATTCCCAACATGTAACGGAGGGCAAAACCTTCCTGCTACCCTGACACATCCCAAGTTAAAAATTTGAAACAAGAAAAAAAAAAAAAAAGTAACATGAAGGTTACCTAAGTGTATTCAAGAAATACTCATTCAAACTCCATCTGGCCCAAATTCAACAGAATGTCTTTTAACTTCTGTTAATTTCTTAATTATGTGGCCCAACAGCTATGCCCTTGTCTGGGTTCTAAAATCACACAAACGATGCAAAGGTCAACCCTCACCCTCCCCACAACAAAACACGAACTACTTTTTTCCAGAAGGTAACGACTACAATGAAATAAGCTGCATTTAAAAGCCCTTGCATCTAGCCACGTCTAGTATGCAAACACTGTGTGCACATCTTTTTAAAATTATCCAAATGCTAAAAGAATTAATCACAGCTCAGATTAACTATCATTCAAAATAAAAAATATTCACAGTAATACGGTTTAAATAATGTGCTAAAGAAACGGCAAATCACACGAACAACTATTCTTGTCGACCACTTAGACTGAGCATACACGGTGTGGTTACAAATTAAAGTCTTTACATAACCCCCAAAATATCCCAAATGTTTCCTATTTTGACCAGAAAGAGCATGCTCTTGTGTAACTCAACTGGTTTTGACTTTCAAATTGGCATAATTTAATTTAACTGCTTTTACCAAACCAGAATCCTGGTACATATAAATCTACCATTCTTCTTGCCATCAGAAATTAGACTGATAAATTATTTGGCACATACACTGACTTCAGTTTTGCACTTAAACTGAAACGTATTAAGTGAGCAAGCATTCAAAACAAAAAAATGGAGACAGTTTCTTTTACTTGTCTTCTCATCTTGCAAAGTCTCAAAAAAAAACCTCCTGGAAAAGTCCTTACGGTGAACTTCAAATTCCTATATAATAAACATTTTGGTCTATGTATTACAAATATTAAGCATTCCCACATGCCATCACACATATTTTTTTCTTAAAAGGATAAAAACCCAATTGCAAGTGATAACGTTCATTTGCAAGTTTGTTATACCACAACCCTCCTCTAAAACACACTACTTAAAAACTCATATCAACTGCTCTATGTTAGCATAAATAAAATCATTTCTCTCAGTATGATATTTTTGCAGTTCATTGTGCCATGACTCCATGGGAAGCGTTCCTTTAATTTTCACTATGGAAAAACCATATTAAAATTTAAAAGATGACACCAAAATTAAGTTCAAGTCATTATTATTATTAATTCACCAAAACACTCAACAATTTAAAAATCTATAAAAATGTTAAGAAGTGATGCCATATCTAAAGAAAGAAATAGAAGTACATATCTGTTTTTAAAGAAGAATAAAGGCAAATAATTTCTGAATTCAAACAAGCAGAAAGTACTTCAGGTGCTATAAATGTTTATGCTTGCATGTCCAACCTGGCTTCACCGACACTTGCAGCATTAGATGTTTGTGACTCTGGGTAAATCACACGAGACTTCCCCTGCTTCAGCTTGCTATTTGAAAAATGGGGATGCTGTTATTTACCCACCTCATACACTCAAGCTTGCTGCATTCTAATTTTTAAAACACTTAGACCTGCATGCACCAGGCACTATTAAAAAGGCTACTTGCTTTGCTGCCCACAAAGGAGGTCTGAAGAAAGACACTGGAGATTTCCAGTTAAGTCTTTCCACAAAACTGTCCAGGTACCAGCCCAGAACTCCCTGAACGGCCTTTGTCATTCTCTAAATATGACCAAAGATATACCCCAAAAATGAAATGACGGTTAACTGAAAGTGATGAGCCAGACAATACCTGACAGAGGGTCTCAGTGGGAGGGATTCTACCACCTGCCTGCTCCTGCGGTGGAGAGGAAGGTGGTTTATCAGCCAGGGCACAGGCAAGTCTAGCGGTAACAAGTACAGTCGCCTGGTGGGGAGCTTTTGTCACCCTGTTATTTAACCATCTATGCTGGTAACTGTGGCTCCTTCCTCTCAAAATTAGGGGAAGCAAACTGGAGATGGCTACTATACTCTCTAATGAAATGATTTCTTGCTTGTCTAGTATTGGTAACTCCTGTTGTGTTATTCATCATCATAGAATGCAAGTATCTCATAAATATTAATGGCTATCTCCTCCCAGCACTCCTGTGAGGAAAGTACAATGACTCGAGTTTTACAAGAAGGGGATTTGAGGTAAAGAGGTTAATTGTGTGCCAGTGTGTGTGCGTCCCTAGCTCAGATGCGCACAACTTCTAAGAGTCTCCAGATATCCTGATCTCCATATCAGCAGCTTGAATCACAATAGCACACGGCTTCTGTCTTCTTTCGCAGCTTTTGCATCGTGAATGCAATGAAAGAAATCTTATCAATATAATTTTTTCCAGTCTCTTCAAGGTGCTGGTATAAACTGTTATGGAAAAACCAGACCAAATATTATCAGCACGTTGTATCACCCTGCTTATTCATTGTGTTTGGCCAGAAGTTGAAGAACATTGCCTTTTTCTTTGCTAACTTTTGCTGTTGAAAGTGTATCTTATTTTAAAATCTGAAATATGCTCCCAAAGATCAGAATTTGAAAACTATTTTTTTGGCCAGAACAAACACAGTTTAAACTCAGGTTGCTCAAGCTTAATGATGCTTCCACTGTCACAAAAATCAGCTTCATCAACTGTTTCATATAGGTAGCTCCCAGTAACACTTATTTTTCTATATTGAAATTACAAACCTGAAACCCCGCAACTCTGAATTCTTTATCACCTCTTCCAATCTTTTTTAACAGAAACAAATGATCTGACTGTAAAACAAATCTATTACTTTTCAGTTATTATCACGATTGAAATAAAACCTGCAAGATTGAGTTATTCATAGGAGTAGATACCTAGAGGTATTGCATAATTACGTGTAAGGGCCCACAAAGGGTCCATATTATTCTGAAAGAATTTAACATTTGACCTAATCACAAGCACTTATCTTGTTTCATGCTAAGACAGAAAATAAAAGGGAAATACCTCTGACATCCGAGAGCTCCTCATACACACATAGCTAGAAATCCGCATGCCTATAAAATGTTCAGTGTGCTTTAACATGTGGACAGCTAGCTGTGCATCCACGCACATGTGATTTTTTTATAAATAAGCTGGGTTTTTTTCATTTTTGCAGTTCTTCAACTCTCACTTGGTATGATATCATCCAACACCTCTCGATGGCAGTAGAGTCTTGTACAGTAATACGGTTCTGTCTATCACATGCCTCCTTTTACTTTCCCACTTTACTGAACGGAAGGGAGAAGTAAAAATAGTTGAGGTATTTTTTTTTTTGTCCATGGGGAAATAAAACCCTCTCTGTAGTGAAAAAAAATCAGTTTAATAACAATCACTTAACAACAGTCCAGTTTAAGAAGTCAGAATTTTTTTCTACTTCTTCATGTGTTCATATCACCCTGTAATAAACTTTACTGAAAAATAAACAGATTTTCATGCTCCTCATTACATTAAGACAAGAAATTCCTGTTCTTTTCAATGTAACTGTATTTTGTGCCCTTATAAGATTAGACAAGAAATGAACACACCAGACCCAGCTCTCCCAGGGCTTTCACATCTCCATTTGAAAGCTCTGGTGTAGGTTCTGAAGAGAACACAGTTTGCAATTCAGGAAGAGAATTCTGTGTTTTCTATCGCAGAAGAAAGTACTAGATTATTTTCCTTTCATCGCTACTGACCATCAACTCTTTTTGTGCCTCTAATTAACCTTATTACCTAATTCAAATCACAGCCTTTTTGCTGTTTGCAGTTACGAGCATTTAGGGTCAGCCTAGATCTTTCTTCTGCACCCCATGTAACTTGTCACATTTCACCCTTTAAGGTTTCACGGATGAAGAAAGCATTACTACCGCTATTAGAGTGTTTATATTTCTCAACGATATCACCCAGGGATAGCAATTATGGAAATTAATGGCAACCATTAAAACACATAAGCAACATATTATACAATAACCCAAAAATCAACCTTTGCAAAATAAAGAGTCTACAATGTCTTCATTACTCTTTCAATTTACAAAAAGACAAGCAGGTGCAAGTTCCAAAATTTTTAGTCAACTGTTTATCACGTTCAGTCACACTGAATATAATACACTGGCCTGGGCTGTTGCTCCTTTCCAGTTGCCAGATGCAGCTTGTTCTCCTGAGCATTTGCTAGCATCCATTAATCCTAATTAAAGTCAAGATTCCTAAAGTGCTGAGCATTGTAGAGACACAAAATAAAGATTGTTCCCTGTCATAAAAAAAAAAGTCTAAATTAAAAACGCACTCGAGGTATGCAATGGAAGAATTACCATTCTCATTGTGTAATAAAGGGCAACTAAGACATAGAACTACGGAATGATTTACCACAAAATCACATACTAACTCTATGACAGAACATGGCTTAGAAGCCAGATTTACAGAGTGCCACTGCAGCGCTTCAAACTACCTCTAAAAGTCTTGGTGTTTGTACAGCAAAAGATCCCAGCTGAATCGTGTTGAGCTGCTGCAGAGGTGATTTCACTACGGACTTGCCTGTTACCAGAAGAGCTACCAAGTAACAGACATCTATCTAAAGTGATTGTTTTTCTTATTGATTTCAAAGGTGACAACCTTAATTACATGGTGCTGTGTGTCAAGGGCAAAGCATACTGGCTTCTCAAAATCTTGGTCTGTGTTCCTCTTTTCTTTTTCCCCAATAAAACCAGGCTTCAAAAATCCAGACAAGCCACCTCATGTTGTTTTGTGTGCTCTCATCTGTGCTCCTATCTATACAGGATCCTGATAAACCTCTTTAGCAATGGGAGTTCATATAGTAAATACCTTTACTTCAGATCACAAGGAGATTTCCTGAGCCCTCAATCATCTGCTTTTCACTATCCCGACCAGGCTAGCACAGAAACAGCTTGCATGCTGCTCAGGCAGAACCGCGTTTTTCTCCAGCTAATCTTTCTTGCCTTCTGAGGACGGACTTCTCTTGGGCTGCCTAAGGTTTTACTTCGTGCAGCTCAAACAGCGAAAGCTGCTAGAATCACAGAGTAGTGTTAACATCCAAATGTACACAAAATGTAAAGCAAGCTCCCGCAAACATTCACGTAAAAGTGCTCATAACCAGAACTGCAATTAGTCTGAACAGAAGTACAGTCCTGCTCCTGCTTCAGATTTCCAAGACTCGGATACAAGTTGTGACAATTGCCCTACAATAGTTTATGAACGACCTGGCTAAAGAGAAACAACGAGGAATGTGGTTTGTTTATAAGCACTGACCAAGTCTGCAGTGGGAAAAAAAATTAAAATTGTGGATTTGATATTTTCCACGTCATAGGTAATGCAGTTCTCAGAAGCCTCGCCAAAAAATCAAAGTGGAGCCTACTTGATTGGCATTATAAAAGCAATTAAGCTGCAGACCTGTCAAATATGTTAACATTTGGCTCTGTCTGCTCTACTTGTCTATTTTGACTAGTTGTAGAATCATTTAATGATTTACAGACCTTTCAAGTCTAAGGCATGGTAGCTGTATTAAAACTGTGACCCATTATTTCTTGGTCACATCATAAATTACTGTGACATCATAAATATCTTCCTTTTTCTCATAGAAAGCTAGATTTTAATTCCTGCTTTGAGTTTGAGGCTTTGTTTTTTAGGGTGGTTTTTTTTTGAATTTGCACTGGTAAACTCTAAAACATTTTACTGCCAGTAAAAGAAAGAGTAATAGGAGAAAGCGATGTGTAATAAAATGTAATTGTCAAAACAAATAAATGTTTTAAACTGTAATGTATGTACATATAAAATTTTGCAGTCATTATTTCTAATATAACAGGGGAAAAAATACATTTCAAATTGAAAGACCATTAAGCATGTTTGTTGGAAAAAAATGGGCTTTTAAAGAGTTCAGAATTGTTTGGTTCTGCAATCAGAAACGTATCAACCTAAATGTATGTATCGCTCCTCGTTTTGCAGTTCAAAAACAATTCCTTTTTTTTTTAGGGAACAAAAGAAATGAAAAGGAAGAGGAGAGGGGAAGCAAAAGGGGAAAGCATCTCTAATTTATTATGAGAAAATACCTTTGGAAAAATAATTAACTAATCCAAAAGGAAAATTTAAAACAGAGTGAAATCACGTTCTGCATAACTCCTTACTGCTTTCAGGAAAGGCCAGTTTAAACAGGTACGACTGGGTGAAAATTTCAGCAAACTATTTTTTAAAACATCCAAACCTGCAAGGAAATGTGGGGTGAGGTCAAAGAAAAGCAGGAACTCTACACCAGGAACTTCCCCACCCTTTGGTACAACCTCTTGGAAGGGCTATCATGTTACTGTGCTGCCTGCCCGAACTTCATTATAATGCTTAAATCTAAGATTAGCGGAAAATTAATCAGAGACAATTAAAACAGAGCCGTGTTGAAATACAATGCGTTTGTAAATGTGAAGTTAAATTTAAGTCCAGATCTAGCTAGGGTTTTTTGAACCAAAAGTTTGCAATTAGTTTAGATTATTTTCAGTATGCTGAAAATAACTACAAATACAGTGGTTCAGACGAGAAAAATACATGTTAAAAATACCTAATTATTTATAGGATATTCTGTTTCATTATATTAATTATGTTAAATAAACTTTAAATCTAATTAATTTAACAACATACATTTTATGTAAAAAGAAAAGAGTTTTAAATTCAATCAAGAAAGAAAAAAAGTATTAGGAGCTTCTGAACTAGTCCTTAAAGAAGAAATGCGATTGCTATGCTTTTTACCCATGCAGGTAGAAACCCCCTTGGAAAGTAATGGAAGTCAGATTCCCAACTACAGGGAGAAATGACCTCCGAGAATAAATCTGTTAGGAGTTCAAAATGTGTGCCATGTGTTTTCAAAGCTAATATGAGCAATCATCAAGAAGACCATCATTACTTAACTATCTCAACACACTATACCAAAACTTTTCTGTGTAATAGCAGTGGCTTTTTGTGTTTGTGTTTTCTTTTTGGTGTTTTTTTTGTTTTGTTTTTCTTTTATGTGTGTGTGTGATTTGTTGGGTTGTTTGTTTGTTTTTAAAAAATTGTTTTGTTTTGTTTTTTTCAGATATCCATGCAGAGATTTTTTTTCCCTGGCATAAATACTCAGTTTCATTTTACCCACAGCTCAGCCTTCCTTGCCAGACAGAACAGAATTTTATCAGACTTAGGTTTCTGAATAACGAAAACAAGAATGATACTTTCAGTCTCCTTTAGCCTGCAACTTAGAAATGTCTAAATTTTTGCAAGAGATGTAAGAAGTGTGGGAATTGCAGTCCATACATCCTCTACCTCCACTGCAATGCCACAGAGAAAATGCAGCTCAGATGTGGACTTATCTTTATTACTCTCTGAAACATAAAATAAATGTTGTAAGTAGCTTAATAAAACTATTTGCACTGGATCGGTTATTTGGCACAATTCATCTGGAATTTCACATAATATTCCTTTATAAGAATTAATTCTGGGATTTTGTACTTTCTAGATGAACTCCATCTTAACTGTATCTAGTTTTTATGTTCCATAGCAGAGTTGAGGCTGTCCAAGAAGGTCCAATATGTTTCAACTTTATTATGATTACTATGAAGTCTCTAGAAATATGCCTAAAATTGTCTTGACAAGTTAAATAAAAGCAGATCTGTACGGGGTCTGTAATTGTACTGTGCTACATGATTTAAACTGCCTAATAGTGAGCACACACTGAGCAGCTGGGAAGGGAAAGACCGTGTGTGCTCAGAAAAAGGAGGGAGAGCAGAAGAAAAGGTTAATAAAGTAAAATGTTTTTCTCTTTTCTGCTGAAAATTAAGCCTCTGGTTTACTTATATAATTGCATTACTATATGCAGACAAGGAACCTATGTGACATAGTTATTTCTTTTTAGTCAAGCTATAATAATTTTTCTGTTTTTCTTAATATTTTCTATGTAGTTTATGATCACTCTTTATTCTGCATCTCCTTCCTGGTTACTTCCAGACACACAATGTAAATTTTTCAATTAAATGTGGAACTGCTTTATTTAACGAACTAAGCAAAATGACTGTCTCACCAAAAAGCTTAGTGCTAAAGGCAACACCTCAAAACCCTCAAAATAAAATTTATGCCACTTTTACAAACAGTTTTCATTTGGTTAATAGAAGTCAAAAATCAGAATAATGAACCACTGCTGTATCAAAAAAAAAAAAGGTTACTTTTAATAGAAGCTTTTAAGTGAATGAAGTTTAAGCAAGAGCCTAAACTCAGTATGACTAGTGATTATTTTTTATTTAAAATGTAAAATAAATTGAAAGACCATGAAAAAAAGCTTACAGAAACTACAAGATCAATGCCACTGAAAATAAATTAAGTTGTACTTACAGCTTACCCAAGACCATCCTTTTATTAAGGAACCCCCGAAGGTAAGTCACAGCATTAGTAGAAATCAAACCTAGCATATTCGTGTACTTTTTCATTCAAGGAGGTGAAGTCAGAATTGTGGTTTAGATGCTCAGCAGATCTTAGCTCTACCGTATCATTACACTATGTCTTGGAACCAAAGCTTTTTACTAGTCTAATAATGATAAGGGTTATCTAGGATTTGCATGAATTATGAGAGTCCTGAATGCACAGCAGAGAATAGAGTTCACGGTGGGTGTGAAAATTGTGCAAATCTGGAAGTTACATATATTTTTATGGGTAACAAACACCAGATTCACTAGGAAAATTTCTTATAAACAAAGGAGATGGAAATTCTGAGTTAGTAATTTACATAACAACTCTCCTTAAGAGTCTGTAAAAAATATAAAGGTTATACTTTTAATTATATTCTTGGGGGTCTCAAAAAAAAAGTCTCAACCAACCTATCACTTTCATCTTCACATAATAAAAAGCCATGAAAGAGGCTGTTAACTGAACTAAGTGCCACAAGGTCATGAAGTAAAAGATCTTTTTCTTCTTTTTTTTTTCTTTTTTTAGGAGAGAAAACAGTTTACAAAACAGAAAAAGACTTGTTCAATGAAACAATCAGCTTTAGTTACAAGTGCAAAAGTCAGCCATGTGTACTAATTCTCAGTAATTATGATGCAAAGTGAACTCCTTGGGGGCTCAAAAGTCAACGCCTGGCAATGGTTGGGCAAACAGCGAGTGGAGCTACTCAGGTGATACTGACCCCTTCAAAGCCCTTTGTGTTACTGAACAACCCAAACCATCCAAGTATCTGCTCTGTATTAACGCTATACTGTGCTCACAGGGCTGGTATTTAGAACATTAAAACCTAGCGTGCATCCCAGCGCACAGCCCTTGCATAAGCACTGCAACAGAAGCACGGAACAAAAATTGAACTTCTTGTAACACAATCACAGCTGAGAACTAGATGTGGAGAGCGGAAAGGTGATAGGGCAGGTGTCTTTTATAAAATTCATCTAAGTTGGCTGCCTCTTTTTAGACTCTTAACACATCATGCACTCCTGTCTTATTGCCTCCCACATAAGCGATTACTACATTGTGAAATGAGGCAAAAATCCAAGACTGAAAATTTTCAAAAGCACTCAACAGTGTCCTTACAGTCTCCACAGTGAAATTGCAGGTTTCACGTTGGTTTCACGGGGACAAAAAGTTAGGCCAATATGATGCTGAAAGCTATAGGAAAAATCCTGTCTTTGGCATCTCATATTTTTTGCATATATTTACCCCCAAAGAAACCAGGCACCACTTGTAATGAGAGTTTCTGTTGCTAGTCTGAATTGGGTTTAAAATTACAAAAAAAGAACCCAAGGACCACCTGCAGAAAAGACAAGTTGCAACCTATCTACCTGGCACTAGACTATGCCCTTAAGTGGAGCGCTCCAGTTAAAAGAAAACTCAGGGCATTCTGCCACCGCACGTCTACTGCTACAACTTCACGCAGCATCTCATTGTTAATATATACCTCAAATACCAAGTAGGACAAGCCAACATTTACAGCACATCTAAAATAAACCTCAAACCACCTATCTCTTAAAGCAGATCCTTAGTTTACAATGAACTACTGCCAAAAAGCCTGCTGCAGCGTTCTCATGAATGACAGGTCTCTGTAAGGAGTGCTTTTTGTACTGCATTTAAAAATTCACAGCAGTCTGTAAAAATAAAAACTCTAGATCAAATGACATTTTAAATGAAAATTTTGCTGAATTCTCTATGGCTGCTATGTTCATAAGACATTTTATTAGTGTAAGGGGCAAATACATTTTACTCCGCAAGCACTTTATTACATTTTTTCTTCATTTACAGCATGCTTTTTATTTAGGGCTTTAGAGACCCACATTCTTCTCTCCCTCCCCTTCTTTTTTTCTCCCCTGAATGCTCCTAAAGTTACAGAACAAGGGGATCCTACCTGGCAGTCTACAACAGGTCAGTGATCAAACGGAGCAGCGAGCGAGCAGCCAAATCCTGCCCCATCTCCTGAGAATTACAGACAGCCAGGGCTTCTCAGCCTGCATCGCACCCGAGCCGCTGCACCCCGAGGCTCAGATAATCGCTGCGAGCACACACCGCACAAATCTCCGCACCTACCCACGTTAAGACACAAGCATTTGTTTTAAAGTTGCTGCTCATGGTAGTTTTCGACATAGGTAGAAGCTGCTTGAAAATGTGACCTCATCTGTCTTATGACAGCAGAAACAAAGATAGATTGAAAATATACCAACACTGCTCTGCCCCAGTGATCAAAGCCGGTTTAAATAAACAGTGTTCTTTATCTGTAAAGTGCACTGGTCTTTGAACAACTATTCATTTTACCTAAAGTATTTACATTTGCTTGAACAAAATCAATACACCAGATAAAGTAAGCTGTAACACGAACAGACAGAACTAGACCAAACCATGGGGTATTATCATTTACCCAGTAATATGCCAGTTGTTCACTAAGATCCTACTTTGTGCAAGCAAAACACTCTTAAAAACTTAGTGGGTTTTAAATACAGCCTACATTCAGGAATGCATTATGTACCAAGTTGACATTACACAGCCTACGTCTGCTGTGAACTCAAAGAGGCATGAGTAGTTTTTGCCATTTCAAAAAGCCAGTATCACTGAGAAAAGTGAAAATTAGTGGGCGCAATAACACATCAGGAAAGAAGTGACGTGGCAGAGTGGGTGCCACAAAGTAGTAACTAATTATTAACTTCTGGAAAGGTTAGCATGAATCCTCTTTAGGCCATAAGCTACAGCCGACATGAATAAAGACACATTCTTTATTAAGGAAACAAACTCCAAGCTGTGAGAATTATACAGCGCAGTTAAAAGGCACGATGCACAGAAACATTTACCCTTTCATCAAGACCGGCTGGCCTATCTAGGAAAGCACTGAGATGCTCTAGCAGAGTCTGCTCTTGAACCGGATCTGTGGTTAAACAGAAGCCTTAGTCCACATAGTTAATCTTACACACTCCACTTTCATGAATCTCATATGAAGGAAATTAAAGATACTTACGCAGCCACCAGCAAGAATTTCTGCAGCCAGTGGGACAGAGCCGTCTTTAGTCATAAACTTATCTCTCACAAAGTCATTAACCTTAAAAAACAAGCATTTATGAAAGCTGATAAATTAAAAGGCTGGAGAAAACACTCATCACCTGCAAATTCTGTGCAACTGAAAATGCAAATACATCCCTGAAACTACCAAGCTAACAGATATCAAACAGATCTCAGATTTCATATGAAATATTGTAAAGCTGACTACACTTTCTTTTTAACAAAGATCTGCAGCATAATTCATTTATTTATTATTGAAAAATATAACAATCACTAATTAAATAAATCATTGTTTGAATGTTCATGATAAAACCGTTTAAGATTTTAGAAATGCTCACTATATTTACAAATCTAAATATATTTCAAATTAATATCAGAATATTCGATAATAAGTTCTAATACAGTAGCAATTCAATTAACAGCATTAAGTACCTTTCTTTTTTAAAATGCCTATTACTAACTTTGGTGAATAACCAATACATTAAGATTGGGTTTTAATAATAAGTTATTCAGTGCCTTAAAATCATTCAAGAAATAACAAAACTACGGAAGTAAAAACATTTTGGTAAAAAAGTATGCAAACAAGTTCCTTTCTTACCAACACTTCATTACATGCTCATATCATCTCCTGTTGTGCTAGAATTAAACAAACAGGATCCATGTGGAGATAAAAAACCAAACCCCTCCAAATCCATAATTATTCCTTTTTGCTAAGAAATAAAACCAAAGACCTGTGCTACTTACAAACAGGCAGATGAGCTGAATAAGTTAAATAAGCCTGTTTTATTTTGTAGCAAGTCCAATAATAAGTTTGCAGTAAGATTCTTAAAATGTACATATATATATATTGCATGTGACTTGTATGCCACTTGTCATGTTCATAAGTCAGATATAAACAGTTGCTTTGTGCTTTTGTAATTAAGTTTGTATCAAGCAAACATGGTGGAATGCACTCTACCGTGTTGCTGACAAATTAAGGACAAAAAACCTTTAATGCGCTAATTGTAATTAGATGGACTTTACAATGTGGAGAAATGTGAAAATAATCCAGTTGCAAACTTACAGTAAGTTTTATGGCCTTCTCTGGTGCTACTCCTAATAGCTGTGGTAAAAGACCTGTAACATGGAAAAAGAGAATTCAATGCATCGAGTAACTTGGTATTAACTAAACAAATCAACAAATATATGTAGAGATCACCACCTAGAAACGGGCAATTTTTACAGCAATTTTGTGCTATTACATTTAATGAGAGTACTTAAACATTCCATTTTGAGAACAAACTTTGTGCTACCACTTCAAGTCAGAGTAACTGCCTATATTCATGTTGCTTTAGGTTTTTTAAATCTGTGACATTAGCTCACTTTAAATGCTAATAGATTTGCCAGCTATGTTTCAGCACTTTGTCTTACAATAACATTTATTTTTTGCATCTTCACACATAAATTAAGACTTTCCAATTAATTTTGTGAGACGCACGATGCATCCACTTCAAAAATCGCAAGTGCAGTACCTTGTCCTGGCAAAAACAATGGCATTAAACGGCAGGACCCAAGGGGATAAGAATCAAAATAATGCAAAACATTCAAACATGTATGACTGCATTCTTGAGCACTTTGCCCAGCTAAGTCACCAGTTCTCAAAACAAAGGAAGTTATGCTGCTTCTTCCCAAGCAGGGAATTTCCTATTTTGTTATGTTGGAAGGGATGCGCTAGAGAACTGCAAGTGGAAATCTCTGACTGCTGGCTTCACTTGCCTGAAGTGAACCGTCGATATTTTGTAAACTGTTGGACAACACATCTTCAAAATAGGCAGAGCTTACCAATGAAGTCTGGGGCTAAAATGGTGTTGCAAGTATATATCAGCATAACAAAATTAGGACACCATTCAGAATGTGAGAAAATCACCCCAGCTAGAGTCCCTCTGTTCCAGTAGCTCAGACAGCACCTTTGGGTACTTTCTACAAACTCTGACATTTGCACCTCTCCACCTTCGGGTACTTTCTACAAACTCTGACATTTGGACCTCTCCGTGGTTTTATTTTTGGGGAAAGAGACAACAATTAAGGTTCCACCTTTAAGAGCTAACTTGCCAAAAAGCATTTCCCAACAGCTAAATGTCAGGATAACAAAGAGAAAAAGCTACATGCGCTGGATCAGTGTATTCTTCCATTCTGCTACCATACATCAGCTTTAATGATTACTACTGATGCTCTTAGCAAGGAAAAAGCATCAGGGAATAGCACCGTTCGGCTTGTGGTAGCAGAAGGGCCAACCATATTTATATAATAATGCCTTTAAAATTTTAATTGCGTATACACTCCTAACATCTACCCAAGACAACGATGTTGAATTACGAGCATATGGCTGCATATGCAAACCAAAGAACAGAGTAACACTAAGTTCACATACAGCTGCTCAAAAAAAGACATTTCTGCAGAGTTAAATTTCATAAGTTAAATTTCAAAATTTGAATTTCTGAATGAGTTTCAGTTGCACAGGTGACTTGAATTCAGACTTCAACAAAAACCCATTAAGACAGTTGGAACTGTATAACTAAATATTACATTTTTCGCAGCACTACGAAGAAAACACAAGGATATTAAACAAATAGGATTTTTACAAGTTTTATCCTTACACAGACCAAATTCTCTTTGTAACTGCTATGATATTTACATTTTACTACAGAATATGTGTGGCTTTGTGTAGACACTATGGCTAATGAATTTGTATCTTCAAAGCTTAAGAAGACGTTCAATTTACTTTACAAGCACAGTACCTGATTCCAAGTCTAAACTAGTAGAATTAGAGCAGGTCTGTAAACAGATACCTAATTTCAAGAGAATCTGGAGATCATTAATATATGTACATGTATTATTACACATAAGCTATATGAAGCATGACTTTCAAGTTATATTGTATCATATAAATTACAGAAAAAGACAATTTAAAGTATAAAATTATTAAAATGCTCCAGGTGGTGATCTGTATGAACCTCCAGGTTTGAAAGCTATATAAGCAGGATAAATCAAATTCATTTTCACTAGACAGATCTGAAGACGTCCTTTTACCATTTTTTATTTTTCAGCTCCTAAGACTTTGCATTTGTAAAAGGAACTTGTAACATCTCAGGAAAAACATGTTTATCTTGGCACAATTTTTTCCCATCTGGTCCATTCCTTTTGCCCTCAAATCTGAATGGGACTCTTATAACTCAAAACTTTCCATAAAACTTCAATGTAGAAAAGAAAGATTAAAGAGAACAAGTAGAAGTTACAAAAAAAACCCCACACCACCAAAAAAAACCCAACAAAACAAAACCAAAACACAACTGAACAGCCAAAAACCAAGAGCCTCTCTCTACTTCACACACGATTTTATAGTATGAAAGTGCTTTGTAAGTTTAATTACAGATAATGTTGTATATGCCTACTGCAACATAGCATATAGTATTCCAGAAAAGGTAGCATTAATTTTAATACGTCTCATAGCCTTACCAAATACCAGCTAGGTCTACTGTCTCCAGAAGCTTAGGAAGGACTCTTTGTTTGCTCTCATACCTATGTAACAAAGCTATACATCAGTGGTACTTGCGCATTCTGTATGTTATGACTATCAAAATGGAATTATCTTTTCTTTATATTTTTGATGGGAGCCCTGAAACATTGTTGAAAGACTGGGAAGAAAGCAAGCACATCAAGGAACACATATGAAAATACCATTTTTCTGTTGGGTTTATCCTGACAACACTGGGAATTTTTCAGTGTTATTACGCATTAGCAGATCAGCAATATGACATATACACAGATGTAGGACAGGCTCAGAAATATCTGACAGTGTCTTAAAAATCTATGCCTCTTATAACATCTGAGAATAATGTTTTGCACGTAGGTGGCCTGCTAGTATAGTACACAGCAAACATTTTAATGCAACTCATTTTTATATATCCAAGGCTCTTTAGTAGCAATGCCCACATGTTTGACACGCTGTTGTAGTAGGATTCTATGGGAAGGTGTGGGTGTATGTGAAAGGGGGCACTGAGAGCTGCATTCAGTTCGTGACTTCATACCAATTACTTTGTGAAAGTAGCCTGTATACATTGTGAATCTACACGCACTAGTTCATCCAGCCCAGCTGCTGTGACGGCACCGAATAAAAAAAGTCTTATTTGGCCAAAATATTCCTTCAGACATCTAACAGTGAAATTTCAGTTTCACACTGAGTAATGGTCGTGCTTTTCCTTTCATATTAGAAAAACCCACTGACTGAAGAAGTCGTTGCTCGGCTGAAACCATTTGGACATCTGATAGAAAGGCAGTAACAGAATACTGCCAATTTTTTCTCCTACATGATTTACACTATTAACTGGACAATTCATCACCAGTTCCCATTCAAGCACTGTTCCCTCATACTGGAAATGGGCTATTTCTTAAAGATTTTGTGCTGTGACAGAACTTTGGTGTTGGAACAGGCTTGTACTTTCATTCCACAAAAGTGATACTTCATCACATACTTCTGGAGGAAAGCTTCTGGCATAGTCATCTTGTATCATTAGCATGGGAGTGCACTGGTATTAATGAATTTGGATTATTACATTCTATGATTAGAAGGCATCTGGAGTCACTGCAGTGCTAGAAGCATCATTGGAAGAAATAAAACTACCAAGTTCCTTAGCAGTTAATGATCACGGGTGACAGTATTCCACAGCATCTCCTGTCTTTTTCATCCTCTAGAACTGGCATTAACAGCCTGGCTACTGAACATTTTCATGAGCTACATCTTATCATCTCTGGTAATTAAATTTCCCATAAAATTTCTATCAAGTACAGGAGAAATAATCTCTACTAGATGCACGGCTTAAGACTGTGAAGCATTCTGTGACTCATCAGGTGGACTTCTGATTAAAATAGTATTCAGAAATGTAGGTGACCTCATCAGTTGGAAGAGATGTTGACAAATCACAGCTTCAAAAATTTTCTTGTATTTGCATATATATAAACAGCCATGAGTTTCTAAATATGTATTCTAGGTATAAATGCAGCCACAGCTGTGAATTACAGGTATATGAGTATTCTTTTAAGCCATGCTGAGAAAGAGACAGATGAAAAATTTATCTTAGATTTACAGTCTAAAAAAAAATGCATCTTACAACACAGCATTCAAATACTGCATATTATAAACATTCTACAGAGGCTTATATGCTGTTTGTTTTTGTTTTTTTTTTAAATCAAAGTATCTCCTAAGTGAAAACACTGATTATCCTTAGAACCAAATTCATATTAAACAAAATTTAGTGCTCTCTTTATATCCACAAGATGGTGTAATTTATCCTTATCTGAGATGGTTGCTTAGAACATGGTGGTTTTGCCCTTTTCAAGTTTGGAATAAAATAATGATACAAAAAAGAAAAATCACTTCACTTCACTGGATGGAAGTATGTGTCTTGTATTAAACGTATCACCTGAAATGGCTGAGTTCAGAGTAGGGTTTATAACTCCTGCTTGCGTTCTTGCAGTGCAGCATGACAAAGAGACCACTGCTTCTACTGTAATTTTTTTTAAAAAGGGTTTGCAGCACTATTCAGCTAATCACGAGAACTCAATCAATTACTCCTCCCTTTTCTAGTGGGGAAAAAAACCCCACATAACTCAGAACCCACCACTGTGTAAGAAAGTATACCAGTTACTGATGAGCAGCAAAATGTAATGCACTCTGTAGTCTGTCTTACCTGACGTAGTATTTACAACAGGGATGAGATGATTCTTGCTGTAACTTTACTGCATTAAATTGGGCGAACATACTATAAAATGTTCCTTTCAAATTTTTTTGTTCTCTCAGGCTTAACCAGAAACCTCCATTCTGCACTCAGTTGCTCAACCTTCTCCAATACGATCTCCTAAGAAATCAAGCAATAGTCCAGATGTACAGAACTGCACAGAGGAAGCTCCACAGTTTTAAGGAGTTTTCCTCATTTGTCTCTTTAAAAAGAGAAGTTAAATCAGGGTGCCCTTTAAGCAGAGAATCTGTAGAAACAACAGGTCTCAATTTGCCTCTGAAATGATGGTGTTCTTTGCCATCACACAATTTCTACTATATAATCCAGAAATGAGATTATTGCCCTGCATTTAGAAGTTCAACTCCACCAAACTGAGTTTTCACTATTTAATACTCCTCAGAAGACTGAAAATTAGTAAATAGGATGGGGAATAGAACGACTATACTGAAGAAGGTTCCTAAAGTTCCCCAAATTTGGCAATGAATAAAATCACTCCAAAAACATGACAAGCAAATGGATTCAAGAATACGCATTTATGACATTTCTGAGGTTTGTTTTTCCAGGTGAAAAAATGACTGTGCTTCAGAGTTTCAATGAGACAGGAGCAGATAATAGTGGAATTCTGCATATTTATTCTTTCTGGATCCTGGAAGACCCAGACATACATTTGCAGGGAATACATCCTGTTCTTCAGCCAGTAACTGGGACTTTTTACAATTCCGATTGCTATAAATCCTTACAAAATACAAACCATATCAATACCGTTTATTAAATTACTGGCTTGCTTAAAAAAATCGCCTCAAACTCAGTCAATAATAACAGTCTTCCCATTTCTAATTGTGCTGAAATAATTACAAAGTCTGTATTTTGCAAAGGAGCTACTTAGCCAACCTCCAGTAACTCAGGTTGTACGTTGAAGAGTGCACACCTATCACACCACTTAATTTAATGTTGTTTCACATACTGTCTTATAAACAGTTAAGGTTTTTTTCAGATGCATATAGCTTTGCCAGATCATAACCATATTTTTCTGAAATCCTTCATTCTTTATTCCTGATTCAACTGGTTCTAGCAATTAATTTCTGTCATTATAAAAGTTTAAAAGGGTTCCTAAGCAAGCTGGCTAAAAATTAAATATAAAACCACAAGTTTCAAATTCTCCCCAATGAATATGGCAGAGGGGGTAAGAGATCTCAATAACTGGGATACTAGAAATATAATTTGCTTTATGTCTGTGGCAGAAAACAACTGCAGTCTTGTGGAGCAGTTCTTGATTCTTTATGACTACTTCCACGTTACCTGAACTTACACCATTAACACCATAAGTGGGACAAGGATAAAATTAAAAAGAAGCCACCATCTACCTGCAGGCACTTACCTAAGATACTCAAAGCAAGGATGATTTACCTCCTGAATACAGTAAATGAGTTTGTGGAGCTTTCTTCATTGACTACAAAGGGAGCTCAGAACAGCTAACTTTATAACTCCGGTGCAGTAGTGGGTTGAAATCCAGCTAATCTTTCTGGCTGACTCAACAGTGACAAGTCCAGAAGAGGTATACATAAAACTCAATAAAGATGAACATTCCCAATGACTAGTGAAGCACATGCAACTGGTTCAGAGAAACATTTTTGTCACAAAAGATATCACAATAGGAGATCTGGTTAATAAAAAGGTACTATATTGTCTCTATTTTTTTTCTGTTTATAAATTGAAAGAAAACAGATAAGAAAGACGACTGAAACAAAAACGGATGATCTCACACCTGCCAAAGATGACCAAATATTCCTGGTACTAAGGGCTGCTTAGGAAATGAAAACATGACTAACGTATTTTTGCTGTAGAAAATTGCTGCTGTTGCCTTATTGCAGATGAGGATGGAAAAGACAGGCCCTACAGAAACATTCTCATTACACTGAGGTTTTAATTATCAAGAAGTTTGCAAACCCTTCATCTATAGCAGAACAGAAGCAAAAACAAAGACCAGGCAAAACTGAAGTCTTAACAAAACAGACTTAAAAATCATGAGTTCCACTGAACTCTTATTAGGATCTTATCATTAGTATATACCACCTTCTACACTTACCTCTATAAAGCCCAAAGAAACCTTCGTAACGTAGCACTTTCTTGAAGCAATCAAAGCTGTTTTTATACATAAGTTCTCCCACAAAAGAGCCTGTAGAGCGCTGGTTTTGCATTCGAGTTTTTACCAAGTCAATTGGGTAGACTGCAGTGGCTCCAACAGCTGCAAATGAAAATCAAGCTATTAGGAAACATGTTTTTGCAGTGTTTGACTGCAACTTTCATCTTTCACACTTATATCTGAAATATCAGTTGTATCTTTTTTCTCCACAGGATATTCTGGATAGATTAAACTACCTCCCATAGTTTTAACCAAAAGCATTTCCTGGACCTATATCATTACTAATCTGATTCTTCTGAACTGGTTTGGTGACAAATCAGATAGCAACACCACCTGCAAACTCCAACGGCTCGTAAATTCCAAAACTCTCGTAGACCCAGATGACCTCTTCCCCTTCCACCTTAGTCATACCATCCCTTAGACACGGCTTCAAGGGAAAGACTGAGAAGCCTTCCACACTTCAGTGAAAGGCAGAAGGGGAAGAAGGACAGAAAAAAACAAGAAAAAACCCAAACGGGGAATACGAATATTCTTTTCCTCAGCCAAGACTAACCTCCAGCAACTGAACCAAGGGCAAACCTGTACGCTGATTCTGCAATCTGGATGAGAACAGGCCGAGACAAATCGCCTGGAGCTTTCTGTCGAGGCAGGATTTAAAACAAAAGGAAAAACAATAATCAGAACATCATATTTCACGAAATAACATCTCATGATCAGAGAGATAAAAGTATAAATATACCTAGAGAAAACCCTACAATACACTGAGGATTTTGGTTTCAATTATTGTTTCTTTTCCACTGATTTCTAAGTGCCATATAATGTAGCCTCTTCAGAGTGGAACAGCAAATAAAAGAAAGACTGATACTACAACAAAAATATACAACTCTAAAATCAATGATCCAAATGTGCATACGAAGGCACACACATTGCATCCTAAGTGATTAATTTTCTACAGCTAAAAGCAACTCCAGTTTGGAATTTCTTTCTACTGTCTCCAAACCCAGGTATACCTATTATTTCTCAGGCTATCAAAACAAGTATGCAAGCATTGTTCATACGTATTAGCTGAAGGAAAATAAGGTGTCATAAAGCACCGCCACAATTTCATTTTGCTCACAGTCTACAAGTGCTAGATCCAACCCCATGAAAAATAAACTTCAGAAGTGCTCTGGACTTAAAATTGCCAACTAGCAAAAGAATTATGAAAACAGACGTTCTGCAGGGGTGTTAGGTCTTCCATACTTGCTAACACTTTTTATAATCCTTTTTTTTTTAGCACACTACAAGTAAAGTGGCAAAATAAAAATATGGATATATTTCTTCTTGTTAATGTGTTCAGATGTTAGCTAATATTCAAATGTAGCTGGAGTTGGCCATAAAATAAATTGAAAGTATCAATGTAGCTGAAAACCTTTTCAGTCTCAGCACCAAGCATCTGACATTAAAAAGAACTGGATGGAAAAATGAAAAGGTAGGATACATATGCAGAAGAAATGGTAAGATTTAAGCAGGCTTGTATGTCCTACCCTCTTAAAATGGCATAAAGCACAAAAACAAAGATAGTAGCCCCAAAGCAAAAACTGAAGAAGCTGCTACTTTCACCATTGCATTTTTGGCTACATTTTACTGCCACCTATTGTAACTCACGTTATTTGATATTCAGTCCAGAGCAAATGCTTTTAACTCCTTTAGGAGTCTTCTAGGAATAGATGGTGAGCTTTTGGGA
Organism: Columba livia; assembly: GCF_036013475.1. Lineage (NCBI taxonomy): Eukaryota > Metazoa > Chordata > Aves > Columbiformes > Columbidae > Columba > Columba livia. Next base: position 27,223,769 of record NC_088603.1, read on the forward strand.
GCCAACTCGTTTGAATTCATGCCAGCACAGTCAACATTTAGTCACTGCTCAAACAAACAGAAAACCACCACCCTAGATACTGTCCTGGGGCGGCAGTGGGGGTGTTCACATGGCGGGGAAGGAGAAAGAGAAGCAAAGCAGACGCATGTGTACACACACACACACACAGGCCTGGCTTATGGCCTGGTAGTCCTAAAAATGTAGCCTGCATCAACCCATTGTGGTCAAACTGGCGTCTCCGCACAGACCCAGAGCAGGAAAAAAAACCCAACAAAAAGCCCTTAGACTCACAAGACACAAAGTTAAGACTGCCTTAAAATAGAGACAGAGAAAGAGAGAAACAGAGGGTTAGTTTTAAATCTATCTGCATAGAAACTTGTATAAATAAAAATGTAAGATATGCTAAAATAATATGAAATCAACAGGTTTGACATTTAAGGAACAATCCTATTTCTTTTTGTCTCAAACACAAAATAGTCAATTTTCTTTTATATCATTGAAAGTCAATTCCTTTAGTTTTTGGAAATGCAGAGAATAGTAATGCTTTTACTGAAACTGTGATGGTAGACTAAACATATTCTCTCCTATTTTGATATTCAGCAGAGCATAAGGCAAAGGAGAGAGAATACTCTGAAGCTGGGAACACGCATGTGTGTTCAGAACAAGAGCTGCCATTTAATAGGCTAGATGGTGAATTTACCATCCATGTTTGAAGCAGGAAGTCTTATTTCCTCATTAAAAAGAATAGAGAGCAACAGAATTACAAAACATAAACACCTTAATTAGGTATACAACTAATATTTACTGAATGGCTGGATGACACTCATATACATTTTATCTTTCCAAAGTAAATTACATTTAACCTGTCAAAATGCAGCCCAAGAGAAACGGGCACAGAGAAGAGATGGAAAGGACAAGACAAAGGTTAAAAATAAATTCTAAGAAGAAGGTACTCCTCATGGGTGTTACAGAACACAAAAGTAACCTAGTTGACAACACAAAATGAGGTTGGCTTTCTATCTATCTGGCACTGGAAACAGATAATAGCATCATACTGGCTTCTGTTCTTACCTGCCTCTGAGCCTCGGCCAGGTTGTAGGGCAACGTCCCCTCTTCCAGAGGAGCGATCCTCTCAATATCGGCTAACGTCATGCGCCTGAGGAAATTAATTCAGCTGAGCATTTGCTTAGAGATGGCTTTTCAGGTCACAAGCAGCTACCTGCACGTGACCACTGCACTACACTCTCCTGGTCCCCAACACCACCTCCCACTCCTTCCAAGAAGAAGAGAGTAGGAAAGGAAAGAGAGGAGGACGGATAATTCTCCACTTACCCACGGGGTTCATATAGATCTGCTAACTGAAATAAGATGTCAACTTCCATGGGTGTAACCTGACCAAATTTCTGAGCTGCCAGAACAAACTCCTCTGCAACAGAATAAAAATACAGAAAAGAAAAACTAATCAAACCAGAATAAATAATCCAGAGCACCCCAGAACTGCTTTGTATTTTAGTACTAAGTAGAAGATGCTGGTGGGGGAGGGAGAAGGACAATAAAAGTGACCCACCACAAAAGTGTTCCTGCCACTACATAAACATATGCTTTAAATGGTCTGTCCTTCATGCAAGTAAGCACAACTCTCTGGTTTTAAAGTTAAGCGCTATCAGCAGGATTTAGGATATTTGACATACGGTATCAATCAGTTGCAGGTCAGAGGGAAAAAATGAATTAGAAAGCAAATAGAAAAAAAACCCAGGAGTCAAGAGATGTGGAACTTTTCATGCATAGTCCCAGTAGGCCACGTTAATGAAACTCTGGCATTGCACGGGGAATTCTCTATAAAAGTGGTTAGATATAGTAGATAACATCTTGTTCCAAGCTTGTAGATCAGCTTACTGTGCTGCCAATACAAGTTTATGGAATTCTTCAACTACCCTTGAAGGTCACTTTAATAGGCTGCCAATTTGGCAGGAGCCCTAGGAAGTTTTTTAAACTTTGAAATATCTTTACATACTTTCCTCACCCTGCCCCCACCACCAGTTTACTAGGACTTTTTTCCTCATTGAAACAAAATGAAAAACCTGGAGGGTGGACTCCACCAGGAGTGTACAGAACTCAGCGGTATACCAGGGCTCGATAACGAGGGAGAATTTCTCCCCCTCCCATTGATTTAAAAGCATACAGATGAGCTCCTTCCCCCCCACCCACCCCAACCAAACGCCCAAGGAGACTTCCAGACTGCAAACATTTCTACCAACCCTTAGTGACTTCCACATCTTTTCTATTTCCAGCCAGAGTACTGTAGATCTTTCTAATGAGCTCCATGTTGTTAAGTAGAGAATTAAATCCATTAAAATAGGAAAAGCTGACCTGATGGGAAGTGGTACCTCCAGCAGCCTAGAGTAGAGACAGTAAAAGAAAAAAAGAGAAAGGAGACTGTTACAGGACTATGAAAATCTTGAAACAGAGGTTTTCAAATAACGTTATTTTACAAGAGCGACAGTAGCACAGGGTTGCTTTAAACACCAAAACAAAGCAAACCAAAAAAACCTCCAAAATAAAGAAATCTATGAAAGATTCTTATGTTACTGAAACTAATCATGACCAGAATGTAAAACTCTCCCCACCCTACAAACCTAAACAGATACATATGCAGGATTATAACAACATAACCAGTAGTAATTTACAAAGTTCAAGTTTCAGTACTGCTTCAGTTGGAAATGTTTCATAAGTTGGTTTATTTCTAGTAATGAGGAAATCTACTTCTGCATGTAAAGTATATTACTCTACAGAAAATTTCAACAAAATCAAAACATATTCTGAAAAGGTCAACTGAAACATTTACATTCACAGGCATTTCAAGTCATGGAAAACCAGCAGTAAGCTCTCAGGCTTATATAAGGCACTCAAACAAAATGGGAACAATAAGGTTTGAACAGTTATTCATTCTCAAATGAGAACTGAGCCTAAACCTTTATTTTAAAGTGGTGTTGAGTCTGCACACAGAAAAACTACCATATAAAATCCCTATTTAAAGTGTAAGATTGGTGATCAAGCAAATTTCTGAAAACAATGCACAAGCTTGCCAAAATTTAATTAACCTTGAGGAAGAATCAAAAATCTTATTGTATGTTTTATGAGAAAGTACATGACCCAGGAAAGCTGATAACAAGACTGGGGAAAGAATCAAGGAAGGAAGTATCAGATCTCATTGTCGGTCCCTAAATCTTCTGGCTATACATTTGCTGTATGCTTCTTCCAACATTCTGTCCAGAGTTTGCAGTTCTCATCACTTCACACATCTCCCTGGAATTCTCCCTTGAAAGTCAAAGCAGAACAGACTTCTTTAAACCTGGATACAACAGGACTCTGGATTACTTGGAAAGTGCTACTACAAGTTCCCAAGATTAGAAACTATAGTCAAGACTGAATGTATCTTTATTTTTTTTTCTTCAGTAACAATGCAGAACTGTAATATTTAATTTGGTTTATGCACTTTAAGCTGAAGAAAGTGTATACTCAAGTGTAACAACTGTTACTTAATATATAATGTCCTTGGGTGATGTTTCAGTTCATACACTGTCCCAGGTGTTTGGAAAATACACTCAGGAGCTTAGAAATGACATTACAAAGGAAGTACTTCGAGGATGTCTTCGTAAGTGGGATTCAATGGCATTTTGACGTATTTTACACAGTCTACTACGATGGAATGACTGGAAATAGTCAGGCAAACTCTACATTTGTAGGTCATGACTAAGGTCCATCTACCTGCTTTATTTTTTGCCTCAGGAGACCAAGAACATTGAGGATACATATTCTGCAATAAAGGTTAACCTTCATATGTGTAGATAATAACTGCTGAACTTAGAAATACTCATCCATAAGCCAGTCTACATGCTACATATAGTGGTCAAGGTACATCAAAAAGGAATCCCACATCTGTATCCCAAATTTTTTCCAGTTGGGACACCAGAATTACTCACAGCTACTAGACATTCTTCTACAAATGGAGTCAGCATGTGTGGCCGGATAGTGACCATAATGTCCCTGAAGTCCATAGCTGTGACTCTTCCAGCCTGAGCATTGTCCCTCTGCACAAAAGCTTGTTTCGCATGTTCTAACTGTATCTCCTGAAAACATATGGGGGAAAAAAAAAAATAAGAGTTAGGTTCAAAATCATCACCTTAATAATTAGATTTTATATAGCTCAGCCCTACAAAATATCTCATACTTAACAAAAAACCATTACATGTAATCTAATTTTAATTGGATATTGTATGCATAGCATTCAGCCTTTTCAATCAGTGGCATACATGGTATCTACCATCATTCAGCTCAATATCTAGGAAAACCATCATGATTTCTCTGCTGTCTGGACATCAGGTCATGCAATTCCTTTAACAGAAATGGAGGCATGTATCAACACACCAGCGCAGGTAATCTCCCACTCATGAACATTAAAATGTTCCATGATGTTTATTATCCAGTTTATTGCGTGCGTCACAGCAGGTCAGACTACTTTCTGTAGAAGTGTTTGCTAGTCCTTGAAAGAGGACAATGCAATCATCAGAGATTTCCATGTAGACACCCACTAATCTTTAAAGCATTCCCTCAAAAAGCATCCTCATTTAAAACATAGTTATTTGTCTACAAAAGACACCAGCAGTTTAATTTAGAAGTCTGTGTATTGTGACTGATTAGAGATCAGATCTCAATATTTCAGCAGTAGTAACAGGCAGAGATCAATCACAAGCATTATCTGATGCAACCAGCTGATAATCTCATTTTGTGATTCAAAGGTACCCCTGAGAGAAGAGGGGAGAAAAAAGCCATTTAGTCTCTCAAAAAGGTATGTTTTGCTACTGCGACCTTCACCCTTTCTTCCTAAATTACTGTTAGACTTTCTTATTATTTTTCATTTAAAAGGAACAACCCTGCACAGACAGTAACTTGATAATACATACGAACTTCTTGTTCAGTACTACACCTTTGTCAAAACCAGAAATACCTTTTGGTGATACAGTTAAGACTTCCCAATCTATATTTCTTTGCTGAATGGAGAAAAACAAATAATTGCCGTGTCACCCCTTTAAATGTCACGGCTTGTAAAAACATAACTGGAAATACAGTGCTTAGTCTGAATATATATTCAGAATCAGTTATTCAGAAAATGGAATCAAAGTATGTCAGCAATACTAAGCAAGTCTTGCAGTGGACCATGACACTACCTTATTGTTTCCATTATATCTGCAAATATATGCCTTAAAAGTCTTATTAAGCAAAGACTCAGGCTATTCAAGAATCACCCGCACAATGTGTTCACGGTGAATATGATCTCTGGTAAGTTTACATGGATCTCACAGCAGCATTCAAGGGAATGAAGTGAAGGATGAAAGGCAAATTCAGCCAGTGTAGGATGCGACCTGCCAGAGGTCACCAGCCCCAGCCTTCTGCTCATGCACGCTGCCATTCAAATCATGCTTATCTTTTCATTTCAGCCTCCTGACCTCTCCAGCTTTAGTCCTTATTTCTAATTAAAAGACTGTACCCTGACCTGCAAGGTATGATGAAACCTCCTAAATATATCAGGCAGAAGGATGAAAGGGGCTGGGGGAAGAGGACTGATCAATATTCCATGACTACGTTTCACTCACAGAACTATTCAGAAATTTCCGCTTTTGATGAGAAACGCTCATGGGGGTTATAATTTGAAGTGTTACAATTTCAGTTCTGTCACGTTTCTTTTACATTACAGCTCCCTATGTGGAGGTGTTACAATTCAGCAATAATATTCACTCTGGCTGGATGCTGCCATGTAAGTTCTTGCTTCACTCCAATTGTGACTATAATTTCAGCAGAAATTTGGAAGCAGGCAATTTTGGGAGGTTTATGGTGGGAGGAGCACAAGAACACAAAAAAACTTCACCAGCTTGAGGCACGCAGCTACTCGGGAAGCAAAGAGCTCTGAAGAGGAGTTCAGTATAATAACTCTTGTATTCCTAAATACTCACCACCTGGTAGGTGGAAACATCTGAACAAATGAAGAAAAATATTTGTTATTAAGTGGCAGCATCACTAAAGAAAAAATAAATTGAATTTAGCAGAAGGATTACATGGGAAACTGTGCACGTTGCTTTCTTCTCCTTCTTTCATTCAGTCTGCTTGAACAACTGAAGCTGCTGGCAGTGTTGTACTGGCAGAATCCAGCATGCAAATGCAGTAAAAAACCTGAACATCACTTGCAGAAGTCCGATCTGTCACCACCTGTGTACACCCATCGGTGAGTTTGACGGCCCGTATACCATCAGTGGGACCTTGGCTGACGATGATATCTCAGCCACAGATGCAAAGCGGGGCTCGAGTTCCAGAGAGACTCATTAAGCGAATGCTTCTTGTCATCACCCAGCTAACTGCAAAAAGGCTGTTAGTATTATGCCACAGTTGAGAGCAAGCAAAAACATCCCATGCACTCCATCCTAATGTGATTCCTTTCAATGTTCTTGGCACATGTGGAACCCACTAGAGAGAGGAGTTATCCCACTTGGTTACACACATGGTCAAGGACTCCATGCTGCCATTTGCCCATATTTTTGTTGGCTAGGAAAGGGCCACTTTGTTGTAGATAGACAGCAAGACGAAACTCTGAAAAGGATGATGTCAGTCTTCTAGAGTTCCCTGTTCACACCTCCTCCTCAGTTCAGAAATGAAATGGTTTAAGCATACTGCAAATAGATAAAGAAAGCTCATCCCACCTTCTCAGAAAGGTAAGGTCTTTTTAGGCTATGGTTATTTTGAGCTGTGCTGCGCATTTTCCAGTTGCAGAAAACAGCCCAGGGACCATCAGCCATGGAACATTCCCAAACCATGACCATGGCAGCAACACGGGATACAAGAACGTGCAGAGAATTACATGGCAACACAGTCTCAAAACTAAATTTCACCTATAAAGTCTGTCACAAAAAAAACCCACCAACAAACAGATGTCACTTCTCTAATCCATGTACATTGCATAACAATGTAATAAACTCCTTAAAATGTTTAACTCAAAAGAAAGGCTATGTATTCCCTCAGTCCTCAAGCCTGAAAGCTGAGACACCTCACAGCTTGACTACATTTCAAAATGAGGCTCAGCAGCTACTAGCAATTTATGAGGGAAATCTTTATGAGATGTTCATAAAATCGCCTATGCTGTGTATATGTGGCTAATATAAAAAAATGCCACCCTAAAAATACACTGAAAACCAATAAAGTTGTAGTGTTTAGAGATGCTATCTGACTTGCAATAATGTCTATTGTTTCACCTATTTCAGTCCAATACTGTTTACCTAGACAGATTAAGGTTTAAAGAATTACAATGCTCATTACTTTGCAATACAAATTACACATCCTAAAGAACCTTCTCTGACTAGACTGTCTGTAAACTTAGATATACTTAGAAAACAAGCTTCTCTCTTGATGCTGGAAGTCCAGAATTCTCCCAGGTAGCATAAGTCTTTGTGAAAACTTAATTTGCACATCACGGCAGGCATGCTGGCACCAGAATTTTCATGAAATTATTTCCTATCTGGGGATTTTACCTCAGCTTTCACTTACAGCTCATCAAAAGCTTCTTTACTTTCCACTTTGATAGAAATTTATGTTTGTGTTCCACTCCGACGAATCTACAAGTCATCAGGTACAGCACAATCCCTTCCACTGGAGTAGATCCTGGGGTTCAATTATAAAGAGTACTTCATCAACTAGTACGCTGGGTACAAATAAATTCCCAGACAACGTGGAAATAGATTTATCAGGCCCACATTTAAGCATATATTAAAATCTACCCTGCAGAATAGATTTTACATTCTGAGAAAGGGGCCAGTGTTGCTCTTCACGAAGCAGACTTGCCACTTAAGTGGTGATGGAACACAACCATATCCAAACAGACATAGATGTGACGAATATGTAGTGGAGACACAAAAGTTAATTTCAAGCTAGCAAAATGAGAAGTAGGGTAAAACAACACTCCTTGAGCTCTGGGTTGATGCAAATAGATTATTAACTGTATCAGAGCCAAGTAGTTCGGAGGCTATACTTTTGGGCATCTCTGTTACTTGAAACAAAAAAAGTGCTGGCAGGATATAAATATTCAGAATCCCATAAAAAATCTTCTTATTTAAAGCCAGAAGAAATCCCTCTTGTGCATGGATAAAATATATGGTTATTTCCCATGTACCTTCAGCTTTGCCAGAAGTGATGATTAGCCCAAATGCTGCGACAGATAATGAATATGTAACAACTTTATGTGGCATAACAGGACTCAACATGAATGAATTTGAGTCTAGCTGGATTATTTCAATAAAAGTTGCAAATTGCATTGTACTTACAAAGCAGTACCTGAAGCGCCTTACAGAACCATCTGGCCCATGTTAAGTGCAATGTGAAGAACATTCACACATGAGGAATGCAGAAAAGGTAATATAGTATCTACTGTGCTCTCCTGCTGTCTAAGGTCCAAAGTCAAGACATCAGACCAAGGAGACTGACTCATGCACAGGCAGAATGTCAGAAGGAAAGGCTGAGTACAAAGCGTTACAGAGCTTAAAGCAAGATCTCTATGTCTGTGAAGATTAACTCTTCAGTTTGTGCTGAGAGTCATTTCGGAGCCCAAAATTCGGTATCTATAGTGCACTGCTGCAATGCAAGAATCAGCAAGGAAACTTAAGTAGTTCTAAGATTTACAGTTCTAGAAAGTGGGTAAAACGATGTACCAAATTATTGTGACCGATCAAACATCCTAACAGACTGTACTGATAGCGGACGACTTCAGCAGAGTCTTAGGACAACTAATTTATTTCAAAGTACTTGCTGCCTTCACCAATGTTGAGAGCATCTTTATTAGCAGCCTCAGAACTTCTCCTGAAGGCATCTCACTTTTCTAGAGGACACCCAGAATCATCATCCTTATTCTCCATGTGTATACTCTTCCTCCTTCTTTCTGTGCTACACGGATCATCACCAAAAGGGCTGTTTGGCTCATGGGGACCACTGACTCTGCAGTAGCTACTCTAACTAGCTAACATTTCCTTTTGCAGTAGAGGCGGTTAAAAAATAAAATGAAGCAGGGACAAGACACATCAAACCCAAATACAATTCTCTGCAGAATATGATCCCAGCCAAGAAAAGTCTTTTTAGACAAGGAAAGAGGAACACCCTTCCACAGGATGACAAAGTCTAGTAGTTAGGATTCATCTCCAAAGTTAGAAAGCTCCTGCTTCTGCTCTTGCTTTTCCTAATTCAAAGAAAAAACACAAAATAAACAAAAGACACAAAGAAAGAACTCAAATGTTCCAAATGGCCAGCCATGAGGTTAGGAGCTCTTTTAGGCTTGTAGCTCTATCTCTCTGTTCCCCTCCCTGCTCTGTGCCTTTTATTTGGCAAAAAAGTGTAATTTTTTTTCATTCTGGGTTTTTCTTAGGTTTTCCTCCAAACAAACAGATGCCGGAGGCAAACATGACCAGTACTCTGTTAAGACTGTGATTTTGATCCACAAAAATCAGGATACATGAACACGGGAACATGCGGCCAAAGACCTTTTTTCCTAATCAAGTAACATATTTGCTTCTTTATCCAAAAGAGGTTCTAGTTCACTATTCTGTCACAAAACCGGTCTATGTCTCAGCTACTTAGGAGTTACAATAGTCAATACAAAACCTAAGGGAATGCGATTTAATCATATGATATCTGACGTCCTCTTCATACAAAGTTAATTAGGCTCTGTTCTACAAAGTCAATTTGAAACATTTGTCTCAATAGCATTATCTTAATTATTCCTCATCAAAATGATACCACCTCCTACTGTGAACTAACATACTTGTGTAAACAAGAAAAAAAGAAACCTTGCCGTCTTGAAGCAGGTTCCCATTTTAAAAATCTCTAGTGTAAATACTAATACAGGCATTAAGTATTCAGAAGGAATACAAATAAGAAATTCACGTGTTTTACCGCTTCAAGTATCACTTCTCCTGCTGAAGACTATTTTTAACAATACTGCTGAAATGTAGATAATCTGTTTATTTTTTTATTACCACAAGGTTTTGTTTTCTATAACAAAGTACCCTAAAGTGTGAATAGCCAAGAATTCCTTGCAAAAGAAAGACTGTATTTTATTCTCTATATACCACATTTCCCTGAAATACTCTTAATTCAAAAAAGGTCAAAAATAAAGAATTGTGTGGAAAGGGCTTTGCAGCAAAATAACACCTTTATTGGATCTCAGCACTGAATGAAATACAAATTTGGTAAACATGATGTTTACAGACAGTACTTCTTCTTAATACCAGTTGGGCAACTGGGTCCAAAATGTTCAATACTGTTATTTGCTATTCTTGAACTCATTTGATTTAAATATATAGGAGATTTTAAGACACTGAGGTCCAGGGTTTTGATTTCATGTCTCTGTCTACGCAATAGTGTATTAAAAAAAGGTAATCTTCCATCTTCTGCACAGAGATGCCAAAAACAAAAGAAAAAACAAGCAAAAAAACACAGCTAGTCTGAATCAGCAATTTTTCCACAAGCATATCCTATTTATCAACACATTATTAAAGTCCAGCACCCTAACTGTAAAAGTGTACACTCTGTCTCTCTTGCAAACACTTGGATACTTGCATTCTTCTTATTAATCTTGACAAACTGTATTGCATTAGACCCACCAGTAAAAACTGGGTGAACTCCGCATATGTTAGGTGCCTCTTTCTATCCTTTCCAAAATGCAGCTGTACGAACTCCGAATTCCAGTTAAAAGGAATGTGCTGATGAATTGTGGTCTGGCCAAAAACTTGCTTAGCATCCTCTGGGAAGAAAGAAAAATGTTCATTTAATAATAAAATAACAATAGATACAAGTACATATTAACACAAGTAAAACCAAATATGATATTTTCTAACAGGAAATCAGTACTGTTCATACAATTGAGTAACATACTATAAAGCAAATCTGATTTTTTTGTTGTTTACCAAAATCAAAATAAATGAAAAGTTTTGAACACCCTCACAAATACAATCTCTGAATAATCTCTTTATTTCTGAAGTTTTATACTCACAACATTTGATTAGAAGAGACTCAACTAGATATTTCAAGTTTCAAAGTCAAGTAAGAAAAGATTAAAATTAAAAGACAATTTATAAAAAGATAGCTAAACAATTTTCAACATAATCTTTTCAAGCTGCTAACAATGAAAGTTTCATGTCACTATAATTCAGGCTTTTGTATTATTCCCAGAGTTCTCCACATTCAAACAAATCAACTACAAAAAATACCAGTATTTCAAGATCTGCTCTTCTGTAGTTACCTTCCAGGAGCAGCGTTGGGCAGGGCAGGACAAGGGGGCCATGGTAGGCAGGGACACAAACTTATCACTATCTCTGGCACTAAGCAGACTTTAACCCTAGACCTCTGCTACAAGGAGGAGCGCAGTGTGACAAGTTTGTTTGATCACTCCTAAAGGCAAGCTTCATAGTTTAGTTCCGCTTAGTGGTCGTAACTGGGCAATGGTGTATTACAGGTCTGGCAGACTTTTTGGTAATACGTGGCATTTTTGGTGAAGAAACAACTATTTGAAACACACCAAGTTGTACAATCAGTAATAAGGATGACACATTGCTGGAACAGGACTGCACATATTTTAACTAATGGGAACAGCAACAAGATCTGAGGAAGTACTTGTCTCACACGACAGCGCCCACTTCAGTGTGACAGTCTGTCTCAGCCGAAAATATAGGGCAAAGACACCTTCTGAAGACAAGCTCAAGGCCAGAGGTTCCCAGCTGCTATATACCTTCCTAATTGCTGTATGACTTGTCCAGCAACGCCAGCCAAGAGCCAGTTCTTGTCTCCTGCTGGTTCCTGCAGGCACCCAGAGCTGGTTCCCAGGAGACATTCCCCACCCCCAGGCAGGGCCAGGAGCTGGTCTCCTGCTCCCTTCACCTTTGTGAAAAGAAAGACCAGGAGCCCAAACCCAGAGCTCCTGTCTGTCTACCAGCAGCAGAGCTGGAAGCCAGTTCCCAAGCGTGGCTGATGCCTGGGGGCAGGGAAATCAGCCCAGCTTTGTGCCTGCCTGTGTGCAGAACAAGATGGGAGCCACCTGGCTGGAGCCAGGCTCTGCCTGTGGGGCAGGGCCAGGAGCCGCCTTCCAGCTCGCCCCAGTGCCACAAGAAACGGTGGGAGCCGACTCCTTGGAGCCATGAAGTCCCATCTCCTGAGCAGGTTGGGTTCTGGCTTCTGGTTCAGGCCATGCCAGCAAGGCACGGCAGCTCTGCTGGCCTGGGAATACCCAGCCAGGGTGAAATTCCCACTTTCAGGCAAGGAAGCAGGAAAAGAGAGCAGGGTGGGATGGCTGAGAGCCAGGAAGATGTCAGGAAGTGCCAGAGTGAATGAAGGATAAAGAAATAGGAAAAAATGGTCCCAAGGGGGTGAAAGGGACAGGTGTCCTGCCACACAGACCCAAAAGCTGATGTTACCCACAAGGACGGCTTGTTCTAAAGCATGGGGGCTGTTCACATTCTGAGATTCATGGGGAGAGCACAGATAATACAGTGAACCTCCTCCCACCCCTCAACACAGTCAGTAGCTTCATCTTTAAAAACACAGCACCCACTGATCCAAGCGAATCAGTGGTGAAAGAAAAAGTTGGATTTAACTTACAAACAGAAAGACTGACCCCAGTTAACCTCAAATTCTTAAAATTCAGAACTTCAAGCCCTAACATCCCATGAGAATTTTCTTCAAGCAATGTCAGACAGTGGCCCCATGACAGCATTGTTCATTCATGCCTTCAAGCTCCATCACAGCCAGCTTAGATGTTGTTCGCCAGCATTATCCAGGAGTAAAATTCTACTCTCAGAGCAACAGGAAGGAAAGTCAGTCAGTTCAGGGTGAGGTCCTGTCCCTCTGTTCAATGTCTTTTACTTAGGATGCTTCCTACTGACACAGCTTGAGGCACATTGCCACATGTCATTGAAGATCACCTCTCTAAAGCTCCTGCTTTCTGCCAGACTTCCTTCCCCACCCTCTGAGAAGGGAACCAGCATGAACAAGACAGACTACATTGTCCACAAACAAGAGGAAAATAAGGTTTCTTCTCCCTGGTAGTAACCACTCTGCTTTTCTGGAGGAATTAAGATATCCCCAGAATAGCTCTGGTACCTGTCTCTTGCACAGAAATCAGATGCTCATCCTCTTCCTCCTTCTCTCCCATCCCACCTCCTGGACTTTCCCAGGGCAAGACCCTGATATTATTTGGATGAAATGAGGAACAAGTCACTGTTTACCAAAAGCTATTTTTGGTTGGACTCCAGATTTGCCTTTCTCAGAGAAAAAATGTGCTTTCTCACTGGATGCAAGATAAGAGATGGGAAAATCTTAGCTAGTATAAAAGCAGACTCAAATTCCTTTTGAGGGGGCCAGGGTCCTCATGATCTTTTCTTCAACTTGTTAACATGAAAGTTACAAAGTGTCCTCTGATTATGCCACAGCAATTTTATTTTAATTAGTTATCACACATTAGCTATCTTGACAGAACAATGCATCAGCTATCTTGAGGGAACAATGCATCTTGCTCCCCCAACTCTGTGCCTTGTAAACCCTCTTTAGTTGTTGCCCAAAAGAAAAATTCCAGCTCAAGAAAATTAAACATCAGCAAGCAAAAAGAATGGTAATTTCAGACTAAATACAATGCTTAATTATTGGCATTACAAATGCAAAAGGAACTCACAGCAATGGAACTTAAAACAAGTCAGCTAAGAATATAATAAAGTATATATCCAGGGCATTTGCATTGCCTTTTCTATTTTAGAGATTAAAGGCTACACACGTGCCTCAAGAGTTCATAGAAGTATGGAACAGCCCAAGCAGGAGATGTACACTTAATTTTTGCTATGACTTGGAAAATACGGACTATCACATTAGTGTAGGTATTTAGTACAATAACAAGAGAATTCCCTACACTACTTGATCTTTTCAAAATCATACTGTATATTGATGTCAATATGTCTTAGCAACTAATACCAGATGCTTTTCTGAGCGAGTACAGGCTGGATTACAGCATGTGGGTAGCTGGATGGGAGATTGCTCGCTGTGCTTCTGCTAACTCCTCCATGGCACCAGACATGGTATCCCATCTGCCTTCTCACACATACCCTGTACTTGCCTTTCACAACTATTTGTGGTTCACAAACTCCTATATACACTCAGTGGACAGAGTTTTTCCTCTTTTCTTGCTAGTTTCATCACCCATACTGCTACAACAATGTCACTGACTCAAGTCTTGGCTGTAGTCAGATTGCCCAAGTCAGACATTAAAGACCTTTCGTGCTCCATGAAAAATTCTGAGTGTTATTAGCCTGTGATTTAACCATCAACATGTATCCAATTACATACTAGAACTCACTTCAAGTTATTGTTCAGTCCTAACAGTATTATCTCCTAATCATCTAAGTCCAGTATTAAACCAAAAAAAATGGACAATTTAAAAACATGGTTTCACCTTAAACCTGCAGGTGAAGTTCCATGGCTATCCCCAAGTTGCTGAACTAAACACAGTGAAGAGCAGCAATGTCCTTCAGTAGCCTGGAGATATTTTGTTTGTTTTGATCTTTTTATTTAAAGGAACCTGTTTCACAGAGTCACAGAATAATTTGTGATGGAAATGACAATTGGGTGTCATCTGGTACAATCACCTGTCAAAGCAGGTCCAACCAGCTCAGGTTGCTCAGGTCCATGTCCAGTTGGAGTTTGAGTATCTCTAATGATGCAGATTTCACAACCTCTCTGGGCAACTGTGATTTGATCCTAAACCAATATTTAATCAAAATACCTGATAAACTGAAGCTTTTGAATCCCTATTAAAACACTGTTTATTTGTTTTAGTTTTAAAACGTCAAAATGTCAATGTTCCACCCTCTGGAGCTGTAAGAGCACAAGATCTAAAACCAGCAAAAGACAGAACCATTTCTGTGTTTGTTTTGTTTGAACCAGAGCAGTTGGAAAGCAAAATGAACAACAGGTTAAAGGAGAAGATTTTAAACATTCATTTTTAGAAATCCATGCTGTCATCTGTGTCAATCTTTAAAAAAATTAAACTTTGAAATTCGATTTTGAAACGAATTGCAAAGTCCTATTATAAATGCTTTTCCTCATGCTGTTTCTAATGAAAGAATACAATAGATACCTCACCATTTGTTTCTGATCACTGTACAAAAAAGATATTCTATTTTCCCTCCAGGTGAACTGCCTGTTGGTGTATAACAGGGTTTTTTTGTCCTTGGAGTCCTGGGGACCTTCTTCTCCAGTCTATGTCTATATTTAAATGCTTACTGTACAAACAAGTATGCTGCATTCACATTTCCATACTGTGATTAAAAATTATGACTAGAAATAAGGAGGGGTTTGGAATAATCACATACCCTCATGACAAAATAAAGACCACTGGATTCCCCAAGTGAAAATTGTCTATTTGGATATTTGTAATTTTAAAAGGAGCAAACTGAAAGTCATTATCCAACTATATTTTACATTTCAGAAAATAACTCAGAAATCCTCTACTCATTAATCAAGTTTATTGGGAAAACTAGTTGCCTATGACATCTTGCCACTTGACAGAACAAGCTACCAAAATCTTTACAAGCTACAGCACATAAATAGCTGACGTATTAAATCTGAAATTCTTTCAAACTATTTATTTGCACAACTACCTAAATGTTTCGCGCAACATCATCATTCAGTCCAATGAAGCAATGACAATCTCAATGCACACCTAGAAAAAATTTCACAATGGGTATAGAAAATCTAGATGGTATAGAAAATCTGTACCAAAACCTTGGGCTGTGATAAAAAAATGAGATTTACCCTGATGACAATGGCAATAGCAACTTCTGTAAAGAACACAGGCTAGCTTCTGCAAAGACGCAAACAAAAGACAAATTTGAAAAGACATGAACTATCATAAGTTAACAAGAGTTCCACATGCACCAGCAACCTTTTTAAACCCTTCTGGCAGTAACTGCTGCTATCTTCATCATACTTAAGGCCCTGAAGAGGAACATAATGAGCATTATAGCTACAACTTGGATTAAACGAAGCAAAATTAATGCTAAGAGTGTGGAATAGCTATTTTAGTATAAAGAGATAAGGTCTTTTAAGCCTGAATACGCAAATCCCTGTCATTTGGCTCAGACAAAAGGTGATACCTTTATAAAATCACGTTTTGTTAATGGTTAAGCACTTCTGTTCATGCTTTTGGAAACAGTGTCCTTCAAATGGCTGTAATTAAAAAGTGCATTTTTTCAAAGCCATTTTAAATAAATCCTACACAGAAGAAAAGGCAAAGAAGGAATTCCAATTGGTCAAATTAAATTATCGGTAAGAGTAGCTGTTTCACTACTGTGACTAGGAAACCCCAGCACCTTGCGAACGTGCAAGGAAGACCTGACCTAGAGCTCAGCGGAGATGAGAGTAGGATGATTTCCACAAGCTTTGTGATGGGCCCTCACTGACAATTTGAAACAACTCTACATTTTTCCATAATCTTCATGACTCTGAGTGCATCACAGGTTCTGCAACCTCTTCCCCCACCCCACCCATGAGCATGTGGATTGGGGTCCACGCAAAGAGCTACAGGAGAAAGAGCTGGGAGAAGCCTCATCTCAGGTCCTTGCTCCTCCTTGTCTGAGTCACCCTGCAGGGTTTGGTGACTCTGACCCCTTGGCTTGGCTTCCCAGCCTGACTTTGGATCTGTCTCATCCCTGTGGACTTGCCTGGCATTCACTGGACTCTCAGCTGACTCTGGTCACTGTCACCAGATCTGCTCTGCTGTCCTTGCTTGGGCAGTGTGGGACTGCAGCCCTTGTTGGGTGGACTCTGCCCAAGCCCCTGGCCCCCAGCACCCCCACTCAGCTGCAGGCTCACCTGCCTGGCAAGGCCACTGGCCCGTGCTGCTCCTGGCCACAGGAAAAGCACAAAGAACTTGTGCAGAAGCACATGTGTACAAATATGTGCATATATACATGACAAAAATACCCAAGAAATAAAATCTTGTTTTACTGGAATTGTTCAGGTTTATCCAAGGTTTGAGTTGGTGCTTTTCTGTCTGAGATTTTGTTTTGTTTTGTTGTTTTTTTTATTTACTGTTGTGAACTTCAGATACACAGCTGGCTACAGTTTATTTCCATCCTTTTATGGTCTGGCATTAGGACTGTTCTATAATGGTGATTTTTGTCCACATCACATCTCCTCAAGGTAGTACAACAGCATGGCTTGGTTGTCCACTTATTCCCATTCACCCAGAAGAGGTACAACACTCTGGCAGTACAAGCACTACAATTGCCTTCTTGATCTCCTTGCTGCTTCGTCAAGAAAATGTGTTGAAATACTTGTCATGCTGTAAATTAAATAACGCATTGGAATAGCTTGATTACCAAGGACTGCAAAGGAAAGGTACTCATCCCTTCAACTCCCCTCAGCAAAGCAAGAAGAGCAGAAAGGGCTGTCACAACCACCTTCTTGCACAGGTTAGAAGCCCTGAAATACCACATTTAGGCTGCATTTTCACTACTGCTTAATTCCTTGCAAAACATGGACCACAACCTATTCTGCATTGTGAATAAAAAAAATAGGTTCTTTCCTTCTTAAAATATTACCAGGAAGGTGTCTGGGAGAACACAAAACTGAAGATGGCACAGCAGAAACGGCACATGTCATTTGAAGATAATGGGATTGTATTACATGACTCAAGAAGGGGGGGTGACTTGAAAAAAGACAGCAGCTCAGGTCAGTGCAATTTATCTGCACTCTATTATGTGGTAGCACTACTGTTGTAAAACAGATTAATGCAAAAGACTGCAAAACCGTTCATTTGTGCACCCAATCCATCTAGATTTTCACCTGCGGCTGAACATATACACTTGCATATAAATACCTAAAAAAAAAACCCTGAATTCACTTCTTTTGATATTTTTGCGTGCATGTGCATATGTAAGTGGTAGCTTATTTTTTTTAATAGGACAAGTTACTCCAAATTCAGAGAAAATGCCTAAAGACTAAATTCAAATAATAAAAATGGGAATTTCAACCAATTTAGCTATGTTGAGCTAGCCCAGCTGTGGACTAGTGCTAATTGTAATGGACAATCGGGTTTCTGCTGCTTGTGTGCAACCAAAGCTGTCGTATGAAATTCAATGCCCCCATTTCCACGTGGGTAACGGAAATCATCATCTGGACTAATTTCTCTTATCCCTATCACGGAGATGTTAAAAATACAGGACTTCCAGGATCCAGGCTGACTCAACACCTTTCTTTACACTGACAGGGACTGACTTCGCTGTAGTTGTCCAGGAATACAGATTTACTTCCGAATTCACATAATAGTTCCCTGCAGCAGTTTAATATACCAACCAAAGTGATAAAAGCAAACTCTTGGCTCGAAGAAATGATCCTAAACTTTACACTTTACTCTCCAATACAGACTTGGGAGCTCTACTTCTTTAACAGCTATTTTGCTCAGATAGATGGTATAAAAAAAAATATCACTTTCTTGCAAAGCATTAACATACATTTTCCCCCACTTAAATACTTCAATTTCAAATGCACCACAAAATGTACTCCCACAACAGTACTGTATTAGTATAAAACTATTTTAGTTCAATTAAAATGTCTAACTATCTACCCCCAAACCTACCTAAACTGTAATTTTCACTTTGAGCACTTCCAATATGTTCTCAGTTTTGTTTTCTTTTATCAGCTTATCAAATCAGGTCCCGCATTCCAAATGTTGGAAAAAATAGTCATTAACTGCTAGGTAACAGCAGATTTTCCAATTTAGAAAACTAAATTATACACACTCCAAGAGTATGTGTATTTTTCTATCTGAAATTTCATATTAAAATTTGTAATAACAAAACACCTTCCTAGCTATTAGGTTCTGCTGAAGGTTTTACCTTCTAATCTGTAGTGCCAGGACAACCTGAAAATGGGATGGAGAAAAAAATAAAATAAAAATCAAGCTTAAAGTGGTATACTGCTGCTGCCACAGTTTAAATATATTCTGGTGTGGAAGCTTCTGGTTTGTCCTCAAATGCCACCTAGTAATCATGTTGGGCTTTTTTTTTCCAACAGGATATGCAGCTGTATGGAAGATGGCTGACCCTCAGCTTACTGTTAACCAAAGGGTGACCTCATCTAGTTGAAATTTACCCTCAAATTGGCTTTCTCCCACCTTTTCCACACCTATTTTTTTCTTTTTAAGTAGCATGAAGTAGCAGCAGAAAGCACAATATTTTAGCCACAAGAGCATGTAGCATTCTTGAATTATCCCACCAACTAGAGGAGCTCTCTGTTACCTCTGTCTTTTAGAATTGAAGCCATGATAGTCAATCGTGCTAATCTACAGTTAGCCTTTCATAAAATGTGCATTTTTGACCCACTGAACTGGAACAGCTTCTGAACAGTTCTTCTGATCTCTGACAAGATACCATACAACACATGCATGCCAATCTGATATTGGTATGTACAGAATCACAGAATCGACTGGGTTGGAAAAGACCTCAGAGATCATCGAGTCCAACCCTTGGTCCAACTCTAGTCCGTTTACTAGATCATGGCACTAAGTGCCATGTCCAATCTCAGTTTAAAAACCTCCAGGGACGGCGAGTCCACCACCTCCCTGGGCAGGTCGTTCCAATGCCTGACCACTCTCTCTGTAAAGAATTTCTTTCTAATATCCAGCCTAAATTTCCCCTGGTAGAGTTTAAGCCCATGCCCCCTTGTCCTGTTGCTAACTGCCTGGGAGAAGAGACCAATCCCCACCTGGCACCTACATTCAGTTGTTTGGAAAACACTGCTCATAGAAATAATTTTTAAAGTTCCAAAAATCAGGGTGGTTCTTTTTGTAGTACAAATCTATCCATTGAAGAAGTATAATAAGCTCCAGGTAAATAAAAAATGGATGCCTTCGCGATGGTTTTTCACTTCCAGGTAACGTACCAACATCTGGAGTACATCAGTGGAAAGCAAAACCTTATGATATTTGCTGGGCTGCCCTCATAAAATGAATTGGTTGACTGGCACAACTCGAGGCAGAAAAGAGCCTGTGCTGCACCAGCATCAAGGGAGGACAGCACCCTTGGAGGCAGGCACAGCAGGACAGAGAAGCGGGAGACTGGATTCTCCCTCCAACAGCAGCTGCTTCCCTTCAGGTGGGAACCACCTCCCCTTTGCAAATGGAAGAAGCAACAAAGGCCATATGGCACCTATTGTACCCAGAGGTGAGATTCAGATCAGTGCTGCCAACCAAATGTCTTTCAGATGCACTAAGTAGACTTTTGAGAGCAAACCACAAAGGCCAGTACGAATCATAACAAAAAGTTCAGCATGCATTCTCTTTCAGGAGAGAGCTCTAGCTACTCAACAGAATTCCTTCGGTTATAATTTCACTGCCCTATCCAAACTTTTCAATAAGGACAGTGCAGTCTTCCAGATTATGTTTTCGTTAATAAAAACATTATTGCAAGAACATGTTTATGCTCTCATGATTTTTCCCACTCAAAAATTTTATAGTAAGTTTCACCCCTCTGCCGAAAATGTTCTCTTTTAAATCTTTTTACCTCCCTCCTGCTCTAGTTGTTTGTGCTCTTGTCACTGCTAAAAATTATTAATTCCTCATGACATATCCATACACTGTCCAGTTCAGGTTGGCCGTGATTTTTAACCGAGGTGCCCGAGCACATCTGGTACCTCTGCTAAACATTGCAAATGCCCCCAAAAGCAGGGTCTTTCCAGAAGTACCATCACTTTCAGCAGCTAAGACTCTGGATCTAAGCTTGTCTGCTTTTGTCCTCCTTAGATGTCAGGGGAAACAACATGAAATTATACACAGAATATTACATAACAGGCTTACAGAAAAGGTTTTGAAAATTTTTCCAAGATGCAATCCCTTAAAAATATTTCTACTTCTTGTGTAGGTATTCGTAATTTCAGTTTACTGGCAACAGCCTTACATTTATTTATTACCTTTCCTGACCTCCTTAGAAGTGAGCAACAAACTGCCAGAGCCCAAAGATCACAGATTTAGAAAGTACTAGGCCCCATAAAAAACAAATTTACCCCTTTTGCCCTGAATAATAATAATAATAATAATAATAATAATAATAATAATAATATCATCATCATCACCAAAAGGTCACTTTTACCAAGGTAAACAGCATAACCTAGCTAACTAAAATAAAACACCACATTTATTTTTCCATATAAAATAGTCAGGGCTTGGTGACATGACATGCATGGAGAGGCTGATGGTATGGGGTTTTCTCAGCCTGGAGAAGGGCAGGCTGAAGGAGGACCTCACTGCTGCCTGCAGCTACTCAATGGGAGGGTGAAAGGAAGATGGAGATGCAGAGTGGAAGGACAGGAGGCAACAGATGTAAGCTGGAACATGTGCAATTCCAGGTAGGCATCAGAAAATTACTGTTCGCTAGAACAGTGCTTGAACATTGGTAGATGCTTGCTTATAAGGGAAACGGAGTTTCCGTCCTCAGACATATTTAAAACCTTGAATGGATGTTGCCCCCAAAGCAACCTGGTCTTGATGGCCCAGGTCTTGAACCAGATGGCTGCCATAGTCCCTTCCAACCTGAACTGTTCAATGATTCTATGATCATTCCTTGGGTATAGGTAATGAACAAGAGATATGCTCAGACTACAGCCTGATGTTTGTCAGTAGGTACCTCCGATTAAAAAAATAAAACAACAAACCAAACCAACTAAACAAACAACAACAAAAAAAGACAAAACCAACAAATATCAATTCTGGATGACTTAGAAAACTCAGTTGTATTTTCTAAATGAAATGAAATGCAACTGTGTAAAAGGATGGAGCTTCTTGTAATATTTAAAATGACAGATTTACTTTGTGACTCAACAGGCTTTGTTTTACTTAAGATGCCTTCATGAAAGTCTGCCTGGCTACATAGTATCTTAGTTAAAAGAAAAAACAAAACAAGAAAAACTTGCCAAGTTGACATATGTCTAGAAATTAAAATCTCTGAAAATAGTATCAAGATGACTTCAAAAATGGTTTTGAAGAAAATAAACATACTAACAAGTCTGCCTTACATCCTCTTTTAATTAAAACTGACCATTATTTGTGCAAAATCCAGTACAAACAACAAAAAATATCAGAGACCAAACAAATTTTGCATTTGTAATGTTGCTGCTGGATTATCATATCTAGGCAACTGTCATTTATAAGCCAACAAATGTTTCACTGTGTAGGTGTAAGCTAACACCTCACTAGCTTCAAATGGTTTCTAACCAATTTAAACCAACAACGGAAATTTCACCAAGAAATACTGAATATTGCAACTTATCAGGTGATAAGCTTACAGCCTCAGCAATTTATTCTGGTAGCTCAGATTTAGCTTTTCCTTGCTGGGGTAGTTAGTAGGTTGAGAGAGGTTCTCCTTCCCCTCTACTCTGGTGAGACCACATCTGGAATATTGTGTCCAGTTCTGGGCCCCCCAGTCCCAGAAAGACAGGGAACTGCTGGAGAGAATCCAGCGCAGGGCAATAAAGATGATTAAGGGAGTGGAGCATCTCCCTTATGAGGAAAGGCTGAGGGAGCTGGGGCTCTTTAGCTTGGAGGAGACAGAGGGGTGACCTCATTAATGTTTATAAATATGTAAAGGGTGAGTGTCACGAGGATGGAGCCAGACTCTTCTCGGTGACAACCAATGACAGGACAAGGGGTAATGGGTTCAAACTGGAACACAGGAGGTTCCACTTACATTTGAGAAGAAACTTCTTCTCAGTGAGGGTGACAGAACACTGGAACAGGCTGCCCAGGGGGGTTGTGGAGTCTCCTACTCTGGAGACATTCAGAACCCACCTGGACACATTCCTGTGTAACCTCATCTAGGTGTTCCTGCTCCGGCAGGGGGATTGGACTAGATGATCTTTCGAGGTCCCCTCCAATCCCTAACATTCTGTGATTCCGTGAGTGCACCATGCTAGGCATTGCTACGCTAGGTGTTGTGCAAGAAAAAAAAAAACAAACAGAATTGCAGATCCTGTAAGAAGAGCCAAGTTATATCAAGCAATTACAGGGCAAAGCATAAAATAAATAAGCCTCTGTAACAAAAGCAAGAGTTAGCTCACCCAGTCTGAACCTAATCCTTTGGTCAGGAGAGCCATTGTGAGACTCCTGTGATAATTCTTTGCATATTGAAAAAGTATCAGAGCGTTATAAGGAAAACTCTGAAGCTCATCACAATAGCTGTATAGCTATCTAAACCTCTGTTAAGAGCTATGTGCTTTTAGAAAGTTTACAAACAGGTATTCATGCAACCCAAGTATCAGATAAGCAAACAGGAGTGCTTAGCAAGATGTATCCTTAATTAACGTGTTTATCTAAGAACTGTACTGCTATAATTAATAACAGAAGCAGAGCCCCACAATAGCTGCTGTCTACATGTAAATAAAGTTTTGCTTTGAGACAAAAGCAGAATACGGTGCTAGATTCTGCACCTGTTATACTAAACAAGCAACAATTTTGCATTTGGATTTCCCAATCCCTTCACCCCTTCACATTTTTGCTGGGTTTGGGGGGTTTTGGCTTGCTGCTTCTTTTTTTTTTTAATTAAAAGACTGCCTTGTTTTACAGCATACTCGTATTTCTAAGAGCAGCACAGCATCCATTTTGAAACCCCTTCAGGTTGAATTACAGGACCTTAAAAAAAACAAAACCAAAACAAACAAACGAAAAAAACCAAATAAACCACACTATATCACAACTACATTTCATTAAGTACGAGAGCAAGAATTTCTGTCTGGTGGGAAATTCTACTTTAAAACAAATCAGAACGAAAATCTTCAAAGCCAGGTTCAGCGCTGGTTGGCAGCGCAGACTGAGGCAATCACCTCTCTTTTTGTCCCTCTCCTTTCTCTGTGAGCAAAACCAAAACGGACAACACTTACTTTACCTTTCACTAGGGCTGTGAGAACCGGCACTACAAAAGGCAAGTTCCTGTCCCTGCATATCACCACTGCATTATTCACAGCTCAGAACTGTTAGATTTCATCATTTCTTATCCTTTATCCATCCAAAAGTAGAGATGGAGGTTAAGACGACCTAGTTTTTAAACACTGACATTTTTACCCAACCATCTCGCCTTTTTTTAAGCAACGCCATCTAGTAAAGAATTTCAAAGGGCTCTGCTTCTTTAATGAGGCATTAAAATACAGTCATACGACAAAAAAGCAACTCTACTAAGTCTCTTAAACCCCTGGACTTACATTATCAGCTTTTATGTGCCTGTCAACACTCAACAGTAAGAAGCAATGGTTTGCTCTTTGCCTCGAATTTAAAAGCCAGCTAAACTTCCTCCCACTTTCCTGCTGAGAGCTTTAACTCCTTGCGAACTGTCAAAGCTTTTACACTTCAGCAGCAGATAAATCTACTACACGATGCAACAGCCAGGTGTAATCTCCGTCAGCCACTGGCCACTAATTTACTAGTGGCCATTTCATTCCCCTTGAAAAGCAATAAACTAGAAATACTTCCCACACCCACCCCCCCACATACACACACTGCTGGTGGATCAGCCCTTTTAAATAGATGGTAGCTCTGTCAAAGAACCAGGTACAGTTAACTTGTAACCTGAAAGAAATTAAACATTTTAAATTGTCAACATATTGCTAAAATACAAAGGCATTTCCAACCCAGAAGTAAGCGTGCAACATTTTTCAAGAAAAGCGCAAAGTATTAAATACTGGAACTTCTTTACCCAGAACATTTCTCTAAATATCCACAGCCTGGATGCGGCATTCAGTGTAAAAGCTCATTGATGCAAAGCCCATTATTAATTTGTTTACAAAGATGCCAAGCTCAGTGTACCTGTGAAAGAATAAAATTTGGATGATTTACTTAGTAGAAAATGTGAAGCTCACAGCTGGGAAGCCCTATATTCCGTTCAGTATAAGCTAAAATATTTAGACCATTATCTCAGTATATGGAAAAACAATGACTGCACAGATAAGCCATGCTGTTTCTTTACAACAATGCGATACAGACTTATAATGGGATCCTTGAGATACTACACTTAACAGCAGTATAGTGAAAAACGATCCTTTCCCTTTTCTTCTGTTCCTTTCACACTGTAATTCCACAGTATACAAAACCCCTATTTAAGTCTCCTAACCTTGATAAGGACTTGATCCCACTTTCATTCAAGTCAATGGAAAAAGATCTCATAATTAACCTCAAAGACGCATGACTGGGGCACTGAGTGGCAAAGTTACAGGACAGTATTGTAATAATTCATTTGTGAAAGTATTA
The DNA here is from genome assembly GCF_036013475.1 of Columba livia. Lineage (NCBI taxonomy): Eukaryota > Metazoa > Chordata > Aves > Columbiformes > Columbidae > Columba > Columba livia. Next base: position 27,249,132 of record NC_088603.1, read on the forward strand.
GGGTTTTTTTTTTTCATAATAGGGGGGGAAAAAGCTTTTTTTCTTATGATAGAAAATAGAAACTAGCTTTGTCTAAAGGTCAACTGTTTCTGCTGAGAAAGCACAACACTGAGACAGCTCTCACTCCCCACTCCAGGCGTTTGCTGGGGTGGTAGCCACAATGTACTATAGAGAAGTTACAAATGCATTTATGCTTTCAAAGCGGGAGAGGAAGGAATTAAAACAGCTATCTGAGGTTCTGCCAATGTTGGCATATCTCCTCTTTCAAATACCTTAAACACAGCTTGGCATGGGAGTTTCTCTCATCACTAGAAGGACTTCAATGGACCTGAAATGCCAAACTAATCCCTTGACTCACTGTGCTAAACCCCAAGGAAAGCATTTGCCAACAGGAAAAGAAAGAACAAGAATGCCAAGAGTTAAAAAGTTAAGTTGGACTGATTCAGCACTCAGATCAAACAATTACAGTTCTTCCGAGATTATTAACGAGCGCTCCAAGCAACCAGGGGCTCTGACGCAGACAAGAACCTGCACATCAGAGGCATTCCAGGAACCCTGGTTTGTTGGTGCTGGAAGAAAACCTCTGCAAAATACATGTGCCCTCCTGATTTAAAAGCATGCTGTCTCTCGTTGCCTCTCTTTCTATACACATGCACGAGACCGTTAGGCACACAGTACTTCCTTCATCAAGGTTATGATCAGCAGAACTTTTTCCTGAAATTCTTTCAAATCTTTTAGCATCCCTAGTAATTTTTTAAAAGCTGTTCTAACAAGTAATATTACACAGAAAAAGCACATCTTTCACAACCTCAACAGAAAACCAAAATAATGAAAAACCCAAACAGACACAAGAAGAGGCAGGAAGTCTTCTCACCAGCCGCAACTTCAAATACAGATTTTTGGAGATGGTAGAAGGAATACAATGATGCTTCAAGCAATGGTAACAGGATCTTGTCAGTTCAAATGGAAAGGGAAGAGCTTTTTCAACTGAGCAAAAAACAACTATAGGGAATACTAGCAAAAGATACGTGAACCATACATTTCAGAAAGACAGAGAGTCAACTTTCCTTTTACTTAAATCTGTTTAACAACCAAACAATAAAACTTGAGACGTACGGATAACGGTGTCCAAATGTAGCAGAACAGAAATAGCAATTTTATCCAGTGTAGGTAGTTAGGGCAAAAAAAATCCCCCATATTTCTGAAGTGCAAGCTCAGTATCTGAAGATATTCAAAACTGCTAATTTCTGAATCCTTCTCCCAGACATAATGGCCCTTATCATTAGGCAGGTAGCAGACAGTCCTGCAGATATCAAAAGCTCTCTCTATGGTATCTAGAAACAAACAGTCCCCATAATCAAGTAAATCTGATGTTGCCAGTGCAAATACCACACCTCAACTGTAAAACTCCTTTTTTTTTTTCTTGGAGAGGGTGGGGAGGGGATGTTTTACTGTAAAATCTCACAGGAGAAAGTTTTAAGCCTCATAAGGAAGCCAGCTTGAAATATAGCCAATTTAAACAAAAAATAATTCAGGGTAATTCAGACTCAATATTCACTCAAGTCTCTGGCAGCTTACTTGTGGTTTTACAATCATTTTCTACAGCCACCTTTCACTGCTGATCTGAAGGCCTGCACAAGCATGTTGGGGAAGAGAAAAAGAGAAGCGACCAGTTCTGCAGAGAAAACCATGAAGATGACCATGACCCTAACTTCATATTGTACACATCTAAACGATTAAAAAAACTCAGCCAGGAAATTGCTTGGCACTAGTGTAGTTGCACTATCAATCCCTGTGTTTCCTGTGATAAGAGAAGGTGAAATGGAGTTTAGCCTAAGTAGGGATTTTTAAATTAAGAGCGTACATTTAAGAACAGTCTTACCAAAAGTAACTTCTCCTTTGCCAGTCTTGTCAAACAGCTGAAAGGCTACTATGAACAATGCATCTGGAGCACACAGGACTGACTCAAATGCCACAAACTCTTGAAAGGATATCAACCTAAGGGATGAAAGAAAAAGCAAGAGCTATGAAACCACTGGCTTGCAGAAAACTGAAATACAATATAACATAGATTGTACAAAATAAATAAGAGCACAACCAAAATGTGTACAAAATGTTATCAACAGTGATTAAAATTTATCCTAAAACGCCCCATCACCAACACTGTCAAGAGGCCTTTATATCACTAGACGGAAATGACTTTGTTGAACAAGGAATTATTCCTCTCAGCAAGCCACAACAGAACATAAAACAAGCAAAGTGCTCAGCATGGCTACTCACCTCGGCTTTACTGTCTAACTGAACTGCCCTCTGGGGGAGCCTACCTTCCTCCGCTGGCAAGACAGAAAGCCAATAAAGACATAAGTAACTTCCCTTAAGACTTAGTACTTCAGGCTTTTGGAAAGCAAATCCATTCAAGACCTACATGCTGCCACTCACTTCAGAAGGAACGGATCCGAATGTGTTATCTGTTTGCTAGCAACTTATTAGTCATCCATGGCAGCCTCCAGACCTGCATGTCGAGTCACAAATTTTCAAGCAGTAGTCTGCACGTTCTTCCTCAGCCCAAGAGCAGTTTATTCAAATTCATCATTACAGCCAGGTTCCCAATATGCAAGAGCAGTAGCAGAGCAGAGATAAAGGCAGAATTGCCATTCCTTAAGTTAGTTAATAAGCATAAATTCATAATTAGACAACTTGGCATTGTTTCCAGCAGTAGATTTGATACAGCAAAGACCCTGAGCAGTTCTAATTTCTCTGGATTACACCCAAGAGTTTAAATGGAGATCAAACTCCTACTCTTAAAGCGGCAAAGGCCAACCATTCGTCTGTTTTGCTACTTCTTTAATGTCTGGGTTGTACAGCTTAAAATCATCTTCAAATATGTGGCCGCGGGGCCTGCTGGTAGTCTAGGAGGTTTAAGATTGCCTTCTCTCAAGGCTGCCTTATCTCAGCGCAGCAACAGCATAGCTTTAATGGGTTCACATGGCAGTAGCTGGGGAACAAAGATTTATTTCCAAGCAGCACAAAATTCACCATAACAAATGTCAAGAAACACACAAAAAACCAAATTATTAATTTCTTTTTATTAGAAGCTGTATCCTTAGGAGTTCTAATCAAAATGACACTGCAGTCACTTCAATGAAAGCTTCCACTTGGTATGCAATAAAAGCAAAGAACAAAGAGTTTGAACAGCCTGGAAAAGACATTCATTCCATCTAGTTATGACGACCCATGACTGTACAAGCAATTTCCAGTCACCCTGTCTTAAGGGAATTAATTTCAAGTCACACAGAAGTGTGCTTGCTGCACATCAGCAGCCAAACATCCACAGGGTAAGAGAGGCTGATTTCCATGAAGAACAGGAAAACATTAACCAAAGAGGACATTAAAAAAAGCATGGCATGGAGAAGGCCAAAAAGCTGTTCTGCTTTTCATCCCTCACTTTATATGCACCAAATAAAAGAAAGCATATGTAGAGTCAGAAATAGTCTAACAAATAATTAGCCTGGGGAACTTGCCACCATAGGTTATTATGTAGTGTGAGAAATAAATAATAAGAAACCTCCTCAGGTATTCTTAATATTAAACTTACAATTGATGATGCCAGTAAACATGTAAGCATGCCTTAAGCTTTACTGGCAAAGAAACCAATGACTTACTCCATATGCACATGTTCGAACACGGGTAGGCCATCGAGTCAATTATTTTAACTTCCTTGGGAGCTCTCAGTACTCCCCACTGTTACACACAGAATACACAGAAACTTCAAATGGAAGTTTCTAGGTCTTTAAATGGAAGAAAACTTCCAAATGCAACATTTCCTTCAATTTTAAACCAATATATCACTACCTACTAAGTTTTGCATTTCTGTATATTTAATTTTACTATGTGACTTACAGGTTACAAAAGCTCATTACTACTGGTTACATACCTGACAGCTTCCACAACAAAAACCAGATACAAAGTACTGAATTCTTCTGTCACAAATATTACAAAACCCACACACAGCAAGAACAAAATAGACAGCAGGCAACAAGACTCTAGAACAGGATTGTTTAGAATTAAAAATGTAAAATATCTGCCAAGACCATTTTGATAAAGCCACTTTTTGTGTGCAACAACAACCTTGTCCTTACCAACAGATCCCAACAAAAACAGTGCTGAGAGCACAGAAAAGAAATATAGCACCTATCCCAACAGAATCCCAGCACCACGCTAAGAACACATTCTATGTTATTAGGCCTGGATTTGATTAAAACTTCACATATTAACACTGCTACAAGATTTTATACTGGTAGAAGCATTCTTTGTCAGTGCTTGCAAGTAATAAATCCCTCTAATAAGTCAGAGATAGAGGCTTAAAATAACCCTGTATCCATTTTTTAAAAACAATTATTCATAGTACTAGAAAGATTAAAAATGTACAAATTGTGTGGTTCTAGCCAGACTATTAAAGAAGAGACATTAATATCTGCTGTGCCAGCTGAATTCAAATTAACCCAATTTTTACATGTTAATTAAACCAGCTATTTTCTTCTTATTGTATTTTTGCTCCCTAAGTAGACTAGTCTGCTAGTGATTCCCAACAGATCTATTCTAACAACAATGACGTATTCATTTACTTCTATTATGACCACACAAAACAGTAACTGAGCGGTAATTTTACACAGTCAATTACACGTGTGATTCTTAATGCTTAAAGATGCTGAAATAATGTGTACTACATAGCCATATGCTCACTTCTCTCTACTGCACAAGGGCAGTTGCCTGGGTAACACATTTTCTCTGCCGTTTAGCAACAACCTTTTGGGTTTAGCATAACCCTTCACTGAATATCATTAGGTGTCATTAAACAGCATATATTAACATGGACTTCAATACAGTACTTAAGAGTTATTTTATCTACCTAAACAAGTGTTCATTTATGTTACAAAAGCAGGGAAAAGTCTAGTGATTTTAACAGTGCAAAGAGAGGAAGCTGAAATGTTCACAAAATTTTACTTCAATCTTATCCGACCCAACTGGTCAAAGTCTTCCTTTACATTCGTGTCCTCATGAACAGCGGTAACATTGTACAATTTATTCAGAAAGACTGAAATCCTGATATTTTAAAATACATCCATACACAAGACCTACAGGCAAAACACAGCAGGGTATGGTGCAGCAAGACCACTATTTACTGCTCCTCTCCTTTCTTCCATGCTGGTTCTCTCAGTGCTGATGCCCATGGCATCTGGGCACCATGTAGACATGATGCATTCCTACCAGAGAAAGTCCACATGTAGCCATACAAAAAAAAAAAAGCCATTACACACTGTGATAATACATACAAATGTAATGATGAAGAGTTTTCTTCAGAAATCAATGCATATGTTTTTACTGTATCAGCAATTTAAACATGATAACATAATGGGACACAAATTGAAGCTACAACTATTATTTTATGCTGCAACCTGGGTAAACTAAGTACAGTGTAAATTGGTGCATTAGAGGATAAATTTATATCGAATAATAATGGAAAAGGCTGGCATTTCCAAGTGTTATTTTTGAATAGCTTGTCCTTTCTAAAAATAAAGCATACAGTACTTCTCTGTAAAGCGTTAGTTACTACAGTCCAGAGATGTGCAGTAAATACTTAATTTGTTAGACAGATGTTTCAAAGTACAACAAAAGACTGAAAACCTGTTACAGTGGGCAGGATGGAAAATGCCTGGCCTGTTACTGATAGGCCTTGAGAAAGCCAGTGTATTCTGAAGGAGTTTTTGATCCAGCTGAAGCCAAATGAAGCATTTTTTTCAACTAAAATTAGGAATGAGAAGCTTAAGGCCAGGCATCAGTCAAAGCTCTTAAGTCTATTTCATACAAACTACAGCCACACAATATAACACTCTTAAACACCTGTGTTATTACGGATCGACTACTTTGAAAGGCTTCTCTGGTCATCGGCAAGAAAAGCATTTCCTTTTCTTAAAGGAAACCTTAAAAAGATGCCTGAGAGGACAGAGGGAAAGCCTACCTCCAAATATCCCTATGTCCCGACTTAAGATGGAGACAAAACTTGCTCCCATGGCAACAGATACTCACTGCACACCAGAGGGTGCCTTGAGAGGTCTCCTACCTTTGTCACACCAACAGCAGCTCCTGCAGATATCCTCAAATCCTTAATCTCTGGCAATGCAGGAATTGTAATAAAACTATGTTAAGAGATTTTGTCCACAGTAATCATAGTGAGATCATACGTAAGAGCTACTGTTCTTTACACTTCACACTAAGGATTTGTTCTGCTCTGGGATAAGCAATTCTTTGCCCATCTATTTGCTCTGCTCATGACTCACAAACTCTTGCGTTGTCTGCCTTTCACTTACTCATTTTAGTATTTCTCACTGATTACACTTTGTGCATATAGCTAATTTCTCACCAAAATCATAAGGAGTTAAAAAACATTTTTAGAAGTGCTAGGAATATCCCTGGTGATTCTGGGCTCAGACCTTTTTGGTGAAGAGAGGTCAGGCTCACCAGTCATGAAGAACAGATGCTTCTTCAGAGCAAAACAGGGATTTGAGACAGTGAATAAATATCCCAGAAATATCCCAGCAGTATTTTCAGAACTGCACTGCTTTAAGCCACTAACACTAAAACAAAATTAACTTGTCATTGCTCTTTTAACCTGATTTCTGTTTTATACTAGAAATAAAGCTAAATTATTTAACAAACTCCCGTGACCTTAAACACCTGTAAGTCTCTAAACACTGACTAGCCTACTAAAAACAAACTCTAACAAAAGCAGTTTTGTACTTCACTTAAAAACTAGGAGCTCTGGACTGCCAAGTTGGAAAGAATTCAATAGGAGATGACCGGTAGGTCCTATTGCCATCCCTAGGAGATTTAATTCCAGGAACCAAAAAGCGATTGCCCCTTGCTTCATATGATCACTCTGCGAGTTATGTTATACACCACTAGAAAAAGGCACAAGTGCCTGGCCACATGGCAAAAAGTGCTACAGTGCCAGGATAGAGATGAATGCTAATCACTTTCTGTACTTTCTCCATTCTTTCACATATTAGTATAGCAGCTATACAGGAACACAGCCTGAGTATCAGAAGAGACTCTCCAAAGACATGTTAGGAACATGCAGTCCCGTCACAGCACAGTCTGGACTGCAAGAACAGTCCTTACTCATGGCAGAAAGCAGCAATTAGAAGCGTTGATACTACACCGCAAAACTCCTGCAAGATCACGCCAAGCTATGAAATTCCAAGTTGTGAACAAGCTCACAGTTTTACATTTTGCTTTTCCTGACATCAGCTTCTGCTTGTGAGGGAGATCCAGATCACAAGGTACAGATTATATTCTCAATCTTCTTATTACAAAATGGATTTAAAGCTGTGCAATTTGGAGAATGCTGTTTTTGCAGGCATCAAACCAAGGGAAGCAATCTGAGAACTGTTTAACATTTTCAGTCAAAGCTATCTGAAAGCACCACTTTCTTGCTGCCATCATGCCAATGTTACCAGTATAACCTTTTACAGAATTCTTTTACCACAGGTAACAATCATCACATTAACATGTCTGCAAGTTTAAAGTGTCCAGCTGCCCGGTATCTGAGGCTGGGTGAGCAGAAAAGAGAGCACAGAAACCACTGCAGCAGTTTTCAGTTATGCATGCATCTGATCTCTAGGAAGCGTGCATTCTCTAGTCATGCTTTATTTATCTCACGTTTTACCCTCTGCAATCATTGATATGAGTCACACCTGAAGTTTTCTGGCTTCTAAAAATGCCACTACAGACTTCAAGTCCATAGCTAATTATTCCAATGTTTCTCTAAAGATACTTTAAAGGCAAGGTTCAAAAAATGAATTCATATGGGAGAAGAGACAGCTTGCCTGGGCAAGTACCAAAAGCAAAAGCTAGGATTTCAGTAAAGAAAGGGGGAGGAAGATGGAAGGGTAGCTAATCTTGCCTATTGGCAAAGCCAGCCTTTCAAACACAAACCATGTGCAACCAACTTCCTTGCTGTCTTCCAAAGACTGTAAAAGTGGCTCCCTAAATACCTTAGCTGCTCCTCCTCCCTCGTAAGGGAAAAAATAGTGGCAAAAACCTTTAACAGTGCTATGGCAAAACAAAGCTAGGGCACTTTTTTCTACGATCTCTTCCTACACCATCTAAACTTATTTTGGATTGCTATTTGAATATATTTGTGACAGATACATAAACAGAGACAGGGAGGCGCATGGAAGGAAAGAAAAGCAGGAGTTAGGGGAGCCAGCCAACAAACATGAAAGGTTCAATGAATTAAAAATACACAGTAGAGAGAAAATGGTTTGCTCAGCTAAGTCGTACATGCAGTCCCAAACATTGTTTCTGCTCCTTCCACCTAAAAGATACTGTATTCCTTTATGTATCTGCAGGAAAGAAAAAACCACCAACAACAAACAACCCTATCACCTTTCAGGGATCAGACTGCTTTGGAAGAATGTTTTTGTATTTTTTAAATGAATAATAGAAAAACAAAACAAAACCAAACCAAACCAAAACAAACAAAAACAACACAAAATAACACTTACCCATCTTTAGTCTGATCCACCACACCTGCAAGGAGCTGTACAGTGCTTGCGTTAGGCAAACCATCTCCAGTTATCTTCAGGTACCGTGTGACAAAGTCATTAGGAGACATGAAGAATTCGCCATTCTTCTCCACACTTGCATACTGTTAAATGAATACAATACTTAGTGCCTCAAATACATCCTTCTCCAGTTAGTTATTACCACCAGCCATAGTTTCCAATTAGGAGCAGGATTACATTACAGCAGATAACACAGTTCTGCTCTGAAGAACCAAGAGCCTATAACCTAACAGGGGAGACTCAGTGCGGGGTACTCGAGCTGCTGGAGGCTTGGCTTCCAAGCCAGAAGAATGGTAGATGAATGATTTTTTGTTTATCATGTCAACAATTTCTCCATGGTAGTCTAGAAAGAGTTAAAGCTCCAGTACAGGATGTTTTTTTGAAGTAGAACAAGAAGGACATGTGCATTTGCAAACCTGTATGTGGGATCTCGGGCCCACTGAAACAGAAACGGGATACTGCGGCATGTTTTACTTTTCCGGAATGACTCCTTTGTGTAGCCATTCTACTTCGGGATGAGAAGGCAGGTTTACACCTGCGAGATGACACCGCAGTGCTAGTGGAATCCCCCTGGAGTGTCCACCTGGGGGTGCTGTTTTGGAGGAGCTACACAGCATCACCTTCAGCCATGGCTGGTCCCTAAGTAAAGGAGAACCTACACATCCTGCTCCTCAGCCGAGCTGCCAAAAGGAGGCCAGAAAATAGCATTTGCAGAAAAATATAACAGAAAACAAGAACTTGGACAGTTCAGCACACCGCAGAAACAAAAAAGGGGTCCAACACCTTACTAAACACTGCTGGCAAATGTTACTCCCACTTTATAGCATAATTGCTGGCATACTACAGAAAACAATTATTGACAGACCCAAGCGCATTTGCTCCCAAGAGAAGCCTCTAGTAACATGTTGCACACCAAGATAAAGGCATATAAAATATTTTGAAGATAATACATAAATAAATAAAATTGCCTTTGTTACCACTCTTACCCTAATTCCTCTGTCATCCCTTAAAGTTTAAAGCCCTCATTTTCTATAGAAGGGTAACCTTGAAATCAACCCAACAATGGTTGTGGGTTTGTTTTGGTTTTTTGTTTTGTTTTGTTTTGTTTTTTGGGGGAGGTTTGGTTGTTCCACTCCCCCCACCCACTTTGTTTTGTTGTTTTTGTTGTTGTTTTTATTTTTTTGTTTGTTTTTTTTTTCTTTTAAGAAAATAAAAAGGATAAGGACAATAATTAAGAGGAAAAGAAATCCCTGGCAACATTTCTATGACAATGCATCAGCCTTAAGGGAAACAGGTTTGTCTCAGGATAACAAACGTGCACTGAGAACAGAAAAGCAACTGTTGCTCCCCACAGAACATTATCCACACTAAAGTAATAAATAAATTAGATGCTTATTGCTATTTTGTAATGTACTTCAAAGACACATGTTTTGCTTTACACTGCTGTGGCTCTGCTAAGGGAAGGAAACTGCCAGTTTTCATTTCACAGAGCCACACTGGTGCCTGTGGAGTATGGTTATACCTGCTGCAGGCACATGCCAAAGTGTAAAAGTAAATAGATTATTTTCTTCTAGTGCTATATAAACACAGTCTTCAGCTACAGCAATAGCTTCAAGAAACAAGGCTTCACAAAAGCAAGCCCAAACAAAATATAACTTGCTTTGGCATCTATATATTGGTTAGCATTTAAGGATTCATGTTCCAATAGACACTGTTTGCAAGGCAAGCTTTCTACTTGATACACTGCAAGGAATTTTCAATTGTATACTTTTATAAGAACTAGCAGATCAATTGATTCCAATGCAATCATTTGCAGGGAGACAAAATCTCTCAGAATCCCAGCCTCAGAAACTTTTAACACAGCTGCTATTGAGAAACAAATCAAATAAGTCAGACAGCCTATGCTTCTATATTTCATCTTTTTCTTCTAGGCTAACCCCCTGCTAGGGCACTCAATAACAGAAAACAGCACAAGGTTTCAGTGTCCCCCTGTTTCCTGTCATCGTGATTTACTCAAGTGTATTTGAAATCCAATCACGTACTCTACAGTACATATAGAAAATGACCTTGGAAAATGTCAGCTTGATCACTTTGACTAAAATCTAATCTCTTAGGGGTTATGGTAGAAGACCTAGAAAAAGTAGAGTTACTCTTGGAAATTATCATAACAAAAAGAGAAAAACATCAGTTCTACTGGTTTTGGAGGAGAGACATTAAAAAAATGGTTCTTTACAATTGTATTTTTACCCATTTTGGCAATTATACCCACAGAGAATTTGATATTACACAATAGTACCTAATGGCTTTTTGGTAACTTATTTCCATATATTTTAGACAGTCAAGTATTAACCAGTTCAACCCCATTTTAAGTAAGATTTGCAAACATTTTATTGGGAGTCTGATGTAAATGCTAAAGGTTGATCATAATCAACTGCATTTAAACTCATAGTCTCATATTTATTTCTACACAGTGGGTACCATTCCTATCTGGTAATCATATTAATTCTTAACTGAAAGAGAAAGAATAGCTGCCAAGTTATTTTATAAGTGAAGATCCCCCAGTCTGAAAAAGCACCTGTATTGGCCTCACCATCCAAAATTGTCTAAAGCAGCTTAATCAACACTCTTATCATCTTTTATCTGTAAGTATGAAACAACATACCACACTCACTCATCTTTTTTCCTTCTCAGTGAGAAGCACAACAATTTCTGTGTTACACTGAAGAAAATGTTTAGCTCATATTTCATTACTCCACTTACTGAGACTCCTTTTCAGTGGAAGGGGAAGCAGAAAAGGATGAAAAAGGAGCTGGAGATGGTATTCAGTGTGTTGAGCCATGACCCATTCAATCTACCAAAACTCAACACTGAGGGAGCTATAATCTTCAGAAACTCCAGAGCAGTGAATATCCATAGGCAGGTAGGAAACAACTTTCAGACTACTCTCAGCAAACCAACCAAACCCCCACCACAACTGAGTGCTGCCTCATATTCCAGAAGGGACCAGGCTTCTCTCTACTGTGTTTATTCCCTTCCTCAATGCTACCATCTTCTGGGGTCAGTGGTCTGCTCCCTGCCTGCCTTTTCTGCTGCCTTGCTCCTGCTCTCCAAGCATTTATCTCTGAAAAAACCATTATCCCATTCTAAAGAGTCTTTTGCTCTTCTGACAGCCACAAGTTCCAGGACTTAATAAGTTAAACCCTGGCTTTCTCAACTAAAGATCTGATTTCAGAGCTATAAATACTGACAGTATATGATAAAACTATAAATACTGGCAATATACATAGTGACACCCACATATATTGTTAATAATAGCTCACAGGGGACAATGGAAAATATGCCAAGTGCACAGAGAGGGGAAAATTATGCTGGATGGAGGGAAGGTAGAGGGAAGAACTTGGAAAGGTATGAGCTCTCTCAGGCATTCAACCCCTTCACAAAAATAATTCAGATACAACAGCTCCCTGGAGCACTGTGGCACCTACCTCACATACATTTACTCTCCAGACCCACCAACCTCTGTAGTCTTCTTTCATACCACACTACCAAACTAATACAGACAACATACCAATAAATCTTAGGAAAGTTAGGAATAGTTACATAAATTTAGAAAATGGGTCAAAGAAAGCCATATTTCAGCAAAACACTAAAGTACACTTCTCTCAAGAGTACAGGCAAGTATTTGAGTGATTTCAGTACTTGCACACCTCTATGGCAGGTCAACACAGAAAGAATTTTACTTAAATAATAAATACACTTTACAAGATGATCTTCCTGACACTTCCACACATTAGAGAAGCAGAAATAATCAGGAAGCAAGCAGTAAGTTTACCAAATGGTCTAACAGCAAGGTGTCTACACAAACACTCCACCATGTGTAGGAACAATATTGAAACTCCCACCCTATTCTCCGAACAATACGGCTTTTTTTTTTTTCTAAGATAGCAATACTTCTTCTGAGTCAATACAATAATCACTCAGGAATGTATCTGACTTCTTGGTGAGCATTGTTCAATTCTGATAATGGTATTTAAGTCTAACATGGTAATAATACAGTGAATGATTAATGGTTCGAAAAACTATCAAGAGTTGTATGCTGCAATAAAGGAGCAAAAGATATGAAAAATTTAAGCAGAAAGAGTAAAATATTTACTTTATACATACCTTTAAAAATATTGTTTTCAACTCAGCTGGATCAGCTCTCTTGGTTAGAGCCACCTACAAGTAAATACAATTACATTAATATGCATAATTCATACAAAAGATGTCAAAGTGTCATTTAAAAGGAAGAATTCAAACAGCAGAACAAGTGACGAAAATAAATGTTCACCTTAGATAAATTAGGTACTGCTTTAGTTGGCCATGCTTATTTTACTCATTTCACGTTTACACTAAGTTATTCAATATTTTTGTCATAATTGCTTCCTTTATGCAACCCTGCAATTCTTAAACAAGCACAAATTAAAAAGCCAGAAAGATATTCAAGTATCAGATCTTTTCAACATACCTCTCTGCTCAGATTCAGCATTATACCACCTTTACCATATAGATTTTTACACTTCCAGCATCTTTCATCTAAGGAGTTCAGAGGTATGGAGCCCACAACTGACAGATGGCAAGAATAAAATACTCAGACTTACAAACTTGTCCAAGAAAGCAACTTCCTAAAAGACTGAATACCAATGTAATTATTTGGTGTATTGATACTTCTGCTTCCTACTTCCAACATTTACAACTATTTAAACTTACAGTGTAGACCTTTTTGACAAGGTAAATTCAGAAAGCATAGTATCTAGATTTTTCGGCAGATGAAACAACCGGTCAGTTAAAACTAAAATGTAAGTTACATTTATCACCACAAACCCAAAATAATTGAAGATTTTTTTTTCCCAAAACACTGACTTAAAAATATTATATATCCACTACGGTGTGAGCCCAACAGCATTTGCCTCCTTGACATGCCGTGCCATCCATTTGCTGCTTTTGGCAGAAAGTGGATTCATCCCTTCAGTCTGCACCTACTATAGAGTTTCCCATTCTTTCTTCAGCATACTTCGATGCAGCCTTCCTTGCCAACGTAACAACCATCACCTGATAAGTCAATTCAGCACATCAATCTATTTCTAATTAAAAAAAAAATTACTTTGCAAGCAAATCTGGATTTTCAAAAAGCCTGGAAAACATCTCTGTAACGGGGAATAAACAGCCAAAGGGCAAGACATAAAGTCTTACACTCATCTAAGTATCAGAAACTTTATTAAAAAAGTGACTACCTACTTTCTTGACTCTCCAGAATAGTGGTAGACTGTAAAGGCAAATGTGACTGCAAGTGCATTTCTAGTAGCAAACTAGAATACTGCAGAAAACAGTAGGAGTCTGTGTAAGTCTGTACAACATATCCTCACACATACATTTAATGAAGAATCTTCAGTTTTCTCACCCTAAATGGGTCATTTTAAAAATCAAACAACAGCAAACCACCAAAAACCCAAAGTATTTTAAGAAAAGTGTATGAATATGGTTTCTTATAAAATTTTAGAAGCTTTTTTAAAAGGGAAAAACCACACCTGAAGTTATGCTAGGACTCTACTGACGGAGTCCACAGCTGGAGTCCCAATTCAGTGTTTGCACAGAAATCCGTGTGGAGGCAGTTGCAAAAAAATCAAAGTGTAATTGTGAACCTGGGAATCTAAAAATGTGTATTTTCTAAAGTACAAGCTGTCCTAAATGTAATCACTGTGGAGTAAGCAGAGAATTACTTTAACCCCATTTGTAAAAATCTGGTACTCTAGAGGAATTTGGAACTTTGTGGAAAGGAAAAGCCAACATTTCTATACTGCTGCAATGCAGAATCCTGCCACTATACAGGCAAACAAAAGACACTTCAAACACCTACAGCCATGAAAAATAAACCAGTATCACACCTCATCCGCCTTAAAGTTTAAATTTTATACTGTCCCAGAAATCTAAGCATGAAGAAACAAGGCATTGAAAAACCAAAGGAAAAAGGGTACAGTCTGATAGCTGAGCTTCTACTCATTTTGGTTTCACTGGCATTAACAATCTTGGGAAACTCAGTAAACAAAACATGCTCACTGCCCAGCTGCCATTTTTCAGCCCCCTTTTAATTACATGGGGATTTTGGTGGGATTTTTTTTTATAGTAAGTTTATTTCAAGACATACAGTGAAAGGCTGAAGCTGGTTAGGTCAATGAATCGACAGAGGCACTGCAGACTGACAGCCCATGCAGAAGCTGCTGGCAATGGTTTCCCTCTATGTCCTACAGCCTACTTCCAAATTCCTCTATTTCCTGGGAAATGGAAGAGGAAAGGGATGGTTAGCACTGCGTAATGGGTTTGTCCATGTGTCACCTACTAATCTCTATTTTGAAAGGTTGATTTGATCCCAAGCAGGGAACAGAGCCTCTGTTACATTATGTTACAGCTTCAGGATGACCAATGCTAACACAGCCATGCCCGTGCTAAGAGAAGTATTTAATTCAGCCTTTCATCCACCACCAGCTGGGGGCAAAGCTGAAGTGGCACACAAAGACACAAGACATGATCCTGATGACAGGCATTACCAGCAGATTCCCCTTCTGGAAAAGATCAAAATATCACTTTCAATGCCATTCTGAAAATTGTTCGCAGTTATGTTAGCAATCGATGGTGGGCTAAGTAACCTGATGCCCACAAGACTGCAAGCCAGCAGGTAGTGTGCCTGGTGGAAAGTGACCCACAGACACGAGCTGTTTCTCCTTCAGTCAAGTCAGGTGACTATTTACTGACTTTCACATAAGAGGTTTTGGGTGATATGATTTGTTACTGGAAAGACTTGTCTATTTCACTTTTCTCTCCATAAAGAAAAAAAAAACAGCCTGAGATAAAACCAGTTATGAGCTGGTAGGCATGACATCTCTCTAGTTGCAGGAAGAGACATTTGATAAAGCAGATCTAAGGGAAGTAATGTTTGTTACTGCTCTTTACAAAGAGATGTTTTGTAAAAAACAGTAACACTTTAAAAAGACCCCAGTAATTTCTATTAAGTAAGGCTCAATGAAGAAAGTTCTCGAACAAACATTTAGTTTTTTAACAAACAGGAGACAACAGGGAGTACAGAAACTAAAATACAGGGTTATAACAAAGACAGGAGATGCTACAGAAAAGACTGGGATAAGAGAAAATGTCAGCAGGGATTTTCTATTCTAAGGTAGATACTTGAAAGCTTTAGCCAACATACTATGTGTATATGTGCATTATGTATATGAAGAACCAGCCAGCACAGGCAATGTAAGAACTGGATTTAAAAGTGCCAAATCCTCCCATTACCCATGATGTTCAGCAAAGGGAGACAGGGGATGCACAGAGAAAGGGAAAGCTCTGGAAGTGAGGGACAGTAACACACAGGTTGATTTGCATGCTGGAGTTGTTCATATTCTCAGACTCCCTTGCACCTTCATCTTAATTTCAGCCCATTTTCCCCAGTGGAGCTCTTTTCTCCTTATGCTGAATTGACACTGACATGCATTTTCAGTCTCACCTTTGCCCTCAACAACAAATGCAAACAGACTATTCCCAGAAAAATCTAACTGTACAACAACACAAGAAAACAGAATCCACTGTGGATCAAGGAAAATTATGTTTCAAAACAGCTCTGTTAATATATTTGTCATATGCAAGGCAGAAGGAACAGGTTGACAGGTGCTATGTGATATCAAAAGATACAAAAGGACAAATGTAGTAAGTGTAGTCCATCCAGTAAAGAACAACAACAACATGGGTGGGCAAGACAGAAAAAAGGCAGTAGGAAAATGAGAATTAATGCCAATGTAGCATTAACCTAATGGCAAATAAAATGTCTGACCTTCTCACTTTTGTGGTGAAGATCACTTTAGTAGCCACCATTTGGACAGTGTAGAAAGGTGATGGGGATCCAGGAACACTTGGGAATTGCTAAAACATTCCAGAAAGTTTACTGGGACAACAACAAGTCCTGACCAAAGATAAACAGGCAAACATCTCTAATAATGTTTCTTCCTCATGGTTTAACCTCAGTACAGCTCAAGTGTAAAAGAGAAAGTTGATGGAGGTAAACACATCTCTCTCTACCTCAGTATCTTTAAAAACTCCTGACACCCAGCAGGCAAGATGCTGGTGAGCAGCCCTTCTGCAAGCAGAGAACTGGGGCTTTGGCAGGGCTGCCTCGCTGCTGTGCACTGGGGAGTTCAGTCGAATTCCAGAGAACACCATCTATAGGCACGTACAGAAAGATGATATTTGATGAAAGGTCTAACAAGTGATCACAAGCTCTAGTAGCTTCATGTTGAAATTAATATTAGGTTTTAAAAAAATTCTTCCATTCTTACACATGACTAATGAACACAATGTATTTTGCACCACTAAAAGATCTCAAATCAAGACTGTCAAACTCATTTTCACCAGGGCCCACAACCACCTCGCAGTTGCCTTCAAAGGGACAAACGTCATTTTAGGACTGTATAATTGTAACTACTCCTGTTCTAGAGGTATTCTTCAACTGCATCACAAGTTATTGAGTGCACCTGTAAGATGCAAACACCTGTGGCCCAATTTATGTAAGAGGTCAGATTAGATCATCATAATGTTTCCTTATGGCTAAAAGTGTACATACACCCTCAAAACGCACAACTCCAAAGGAGATCATGCCAGAGTTCGACCTTACAATTTTGTTTAAATGAGTGAATGCAGTATCAGAAACCAGTTATGTGCAGTTACTGCCAAGTTTGAATTCAGATCAAAAAGATATTGATACTGTGCAAGTATTACGGTAAAACAACACTTTAGTTTTTATTTTAATACAACTAACTTGCTTACATTTATGAGAACCACCCTCTTCCACATTTACACTAATACTACCACAAACATATCAAAATCATTCTTCTAACCTTAGCAACCTGCAACTTGGTCACTCTCCCTCATCACACACAGCATCCTAAGTTACAAGTGTTCTGCATCAACATCTGTCCAGGGCACTATCTCCTGTTTCAGCTGCCCAATAACAATTTCTTGTTAGCCTGACATATTTTGGCATATTCTCATGTCAGCAAAAACACAGTCATTCCTTCTGCATGACAGAATCCAAGTAAAATAACTTTAATGTGGTCTCAAATGGAAAATGATCTATGCAGAACTCGTCATCAGTTTGCAAGGTAGAATGTGGACCAGCTCACCAAGCAGGGAACCAGGCAACTGCAAGCAAAGCAGGCACAGAATGCAGATCAAAATGACCTTCTCTCTAGACCTCTCTAACAATAAGCTGAGTATTTTTCCTAGGAAAATATAAACAGATGGCATTTGGCATGCCTACCCAAAGGCTTAGGGTAAGAAGCACTGGAAGAGAAGCTGGTAACTACTAAGTGGGGACTCCTATTGCATTCAGTCTGATCAGTCAGAACAGCCAGCCTTAAGACAAAAATATTTATTTTGTAAAAATAGTTCTCAAACATTATAATTACATTTTGCAGAAGTGTGATCCTACACTAAGTAGCAGTTACTCCATTCCTTTGTCTAATAACACCTAGATAAGCTAATAAAAAGAGACATTATTAACAATAATCAACAAAGTCTTCTCCGATCCTATAGACTGATTCAGCATGCAGAGCTAGAGAATAAACACAACTGAAAGTAGACAGTTGTGCTGAGCCTACTCCCCACCATGGTGAAGCAGAACAAAATCTGCTAGCTGACAGAGACAACAAATCTCAAGCAAAATTATCTGCATCCATCTTCTCTCTGTCACAATTACAAATCTCTGGTCAATTCCCGGTCTGGCTTCTGCACCATGATAAGTGGAAACCTCACTTTCCCCAAGTGCATCAAAGCTAACAGACCTACTTCATTGGGCAATTATCTGCTAGCTTTGATCCCACTTTCAAAGTCCCAAAGCAAATGCAGCTGGCTTGTTCACAAGACAGCTCTCACACAATGAGATTCCCAATAAACCATAGTATATTTGCATGCAAACTGACTGGGGACCAACACACAGTTATCAATCACACACACACAGGAAAATGCTTGTCCAGTTTGTCCAATGCTTCCAAGTAGGTACAGAAACAACGGTCAGAGTAGTATATATGTCAAGGAAAACTGCTACAAGAATTTCCAAGAACAGCTAATTAATGCTATGTAAAAATACATTTAGACTGTATACTTCTACCATTTTTCTACTTCAAGACCTGGAAAACCAAAGGACCATAAAACTAGCCCGATACTAAGGTTAAAATAGCTAGGCACTGTCATTACTCAGCAAAATTGTTAAAAGGAAAAAGCATCATATTGTAACAATACTATCCACTCCAAACTTGAAGCACCTGTCAGAAGATGCAGTTAGGAACAAACTGGACTATCAGGTGATAGTCAGCCTCTGGACTAGGATGCAGATGCAACTGCTGTCATTCCTACCGCGAAACACGATGCACTTCCCTACAGCGAGAAACTGAACCTGAAAATGAACTCGTCACGAAAAGCAGAAATTTCTCTTTCAGTTTTCACGTTGCTATCAGAAAAAGCTCAGCTCTCAAATCACTTTCTCTACCTATCATAATGTGCTACAGTACTCTGCATCAGTCCATCTTCTTCCTCAAACTAATATTTCCTATTGTCTGATAGCTCCTCTACAACATGTAGAGGACCTCAGATGACCTTGAGGACTGTGATCCAAAGACACATAAGTAAGCTACTTTGCTATGGCCATTATGTAATATTAACACATCCCAATGCATGTCAGCAAACCAGAGCTCATCACTCGAAGAAATACAATAATTATACATGAGATATATTAGAAGTTCTTCAATTAAAAAAAAAACAGTTTATTTCCAAATGAGCTACTAGTGAGAATGGTCAAATGAAATTTACACCACCTCATGGGTATTTTTAAAAAATACCTCCCTCCTGGCTCACCATAGACAGATAGGAAGACAGATGCTAACACTCTGACTTTTCTCTCCCTTTTGCTTCCTTACACCTTTCAGAAATGGAGGCATATCTAAGCATTATGAATGTCAATCTGCTAAAACATATTTGGTGGCTACACCAGCCCAGTTTATAGACTCCCCTTTTGATTCTCCCAGGGTTTGATATGTCAAAATAGTGCTACTGTACAACCAGTACACTGACCATAAGTTCAAGATACAAACTGCCTCACATTCATCTTCCAAATGCAGTCACCCCACTGCTAGCAATTCATCTTCCAGAGCTAAACTTCAGCCTTACATCTGGCAGAATAGTCATCTCACCCAAAGAAGCAAAGGATAGAAAAATTCTCCAGTGTAACAGCAAGATCAAAAGCAGTTCCTGGAGAAAGCACACAATTAGATACCTGTTATCACTCCAAAATTGTCAGGAGGAAGTGGCAGATTATTAGGACAGTATGAATTTTACCTGGCACCCGATGTTATTAGCATAAAATATGTACTTGGACCAGATTAAGCAACAGGTAACCCACAATTAAGGCAGACATGGTTCTCACAAGGTGGTACCTTCAAGAAGTATCATCTCACCAGCTATGCAGAGCACCTGTGAGCTCTGGGAGGGCCATCGCTGAATGCAACACACAAGCTACTGATGAGCCCCTCCAAGGTCCCCATGCTCGTGGTGCTTCAGGTTCCCAGCAGCTCACAGCTCAACACAGACAATCACTCCTGGTTTCACCTGGCTCCAGCCCCCAACACCCAAATGCTCACTCTGCCCCTGGCATGGCACGAAGCAGCTTTCACAGCTTAAATATCAGGTTTTTCTATCAAGACCAGTGACAAATAGATTCAAAACAAGAGATATGATGCAGTCCCACCAGGGAACTTTTTGAGAGTCCTGCACTGTACCTGACACTATGTAGTACACACAGCAACCTACAAAGAAGTGTCCCATGCTTCATCGGATACCTTCATAATCACAGAACCAAGACAAAACAATGGCAGGAACAGACACTTCAGTGTTACAAAAGGTTTCTCCATGATTTTTCTCTCCTGGATGTCAATGTAATGGAATCTATACTGTGACACACAGTCCCAGTGAGTGTGCAGGATTGTTTGCAGAAATAAACAAAAACCTGCTGCCCTTTGAAGAAAGCAAACCTGGAGCAGTGCCATACAGGGGTATCAGAATTATCTGCTCTTAGATAACTACTAATTCTGCAATAAGGAAAAGAGGTATTTTATGGATGTGCAGTCAGTGCCTATGAACTTGTGGAAAAGGTCTGTCTCAAGTTGTTGCTAGAGTAACTTGTTATTTGTGACTTCATGCTTGTACACGAGCAACTAAAAGAAATGTGCTGAAGGAAAGTTCCTATATGTTCCTACATGTCTTGACTAATAATTGCCTGGCAGGAATTATGTAGGAATAACTGACAGGTAAATGTATTTTGTTTTGTTATTCTGTTTTCTTCTTTGAACACACAAGTTCACTTTTGAAGATCCTATTTATAATCAAATCCATCTATTCAACTCTAATCAAAATGCTACATCTCAGCAGCTCAGAGAACTGGGAAGGGTGTGGGAGTGGGCATGAATCCCTATGTGTGCATTGATCGAATCCTACAACCTTAAAAAGAACAAAAGACAACCGCACAATGTAAACAGCATCACACACACAAAGCAAACTTATTAAAGGCTACAAATGAGGAGACTCAAAGAAAATCTTAAGTCCTGTGGTCAGGAACCCTTCCTCACAGCTTACAAAAATAACAGCAGTATTCCAACACATACTTGGGCAAATAATAACACTGTGCTACTTGAAACAGTAAGTAAAAAAAAAAAGGCTGTTTTGTTTTTTCTTTTCTTTTTTGTCTGTACAGCACTCAGCACACTGGAGTTTTGGGTCATGAGGAGCATGCTCTGTAACAGCAGAAAGAGTCACAGTAATTATCCACCTTTCCCACAGAAACATGCTAATCAGCCTCTGACTAGGGAAAATTCAGAGTTTCAAACAACAGAATATCTCTCTCCCTTAAAGATTTTTACCTGTCATCTCAAAATACATATGCCAAAATATGACTTTGTAAACATGCTCTTTTGCCTGCAAGGAACCATGTCACCATTTGTCCACGGGTTTCAGTTTTAAATTATTAGATAATCTCCCTGAAGACTGGGCAATTACAAAGTACAGGCAGTTTAAGATTTTCTTTTACAATTCTTATTTTCAGCATTAACAATAAACAGGTTTTTGGTGCCTAAATATTAGCAGATTACAAAGTTGCCAAAGGCCACTGTAGGTGTATGACCTTCATTCCTGTTAAGCACCAGAAAGTTGAAGCTGTCAAAGAGAGTACTTGGAAATAATTTGCAGTTTTACATGGGAACATCAAATAGTCCAGTGAAGACCTAAAGCGTTTATGTAACGCAGTGACTGTGGTACTAAAGGTTCATCTGCCAGTGACTTGCCACAACTCAGGCAAAATTGTTAAGGGGTTCACAATAACTCTCCACAATTTTAAGAGCTGTAAGATACCTGACAACAATCACTAAAAACTTCTCATCTCTGCAGAAACATTTCCAGCATTTTAATACATTTTAATTAGAAACTATTCTGATTTTAGTTTGAATAATTTTTGCTTATCTGTGAGCTTATTTTATTACATACATTTGCATAAAGCAATAACTGTTTCCTTAAAACATTAAATTTACTTCTGCTACATAGGCCTCATAATATTTTTATGAGATCATTTGGTTGCAGTGGAAATGGTTATGATGTCAAATTAAGCATTCTGATTTAAAGATAGCAATTTTTAAAAAATTACTTTTAGGCAGGCATGTTTAACAGAGAGGAAATTAAATCATATTTATTTGCCAAGAAATGCATTTCGATTTTCTTTGAGGCACTGCAATTAAACTAAAATCTAAAAATGCCAGATTAATCAAACATGGAGCACAGTTTAAGACACTGTAGAAATTCTAGCACAATTCTTTCACTGTCTCATTAACCAGCAGTTCTTACATCTCATCCCTTGGACACTTGGGTTGATGCCAGCACCCTGACATCAGCCGATGAACTCGGAGCACTGTGTCTGCTGCCCCACACTATGCTACTGGTACCACCTGACAACGCGGCTCCCTTTTTGTCATCAACTGTCAAAAACGAAGTAAAATTCCAAAAACTTCTTTCTGACCAGTCGATCCACCCGTTTGAAATGCTAAATATTAATGTTTTGCCTCATGAAAACGCTGGGTGATCAGTCAGTGGTTACTGTTCACAGCTTTCTCAACCTGTGCCAGCCTTCAGACAGTGAACACAAAAGCCAGGAGAGCTCACACTAGTTTTCTTTATATATCCCTTTGCCTAATGAAGCTGTGGGTCACATATAACACAAAATACCCCCATGCTTTCAAAGCCACAGAGAATTGTGGACGCATATTCTGTATAAAAATTTCTAAACACACTGAAGGAAAATAGTGTATTTGACAGAGTCTTTTTGTGCATACTTTGCCAAGCTCTTTCAATAATTTTCAAAAGTTCAGTGTCCTCTTTCCCTTCCTGCCCATTCAGAAAAAAAAAAAAAGGGAAAAAGTTCATTCAGTTCATTCAGTATCCTTGTCAATGGCACACAGAATAAGGAACTATTAAGTGTTGTTTTAATTATACAGTGTTTCATTTGAATGTTTACACACTTGAGAGTTAAGTACCCTGGTCTGGGCTATTCTCATAACCAAGATACGAATCTACAGGTTACATGTGATGGAACACCAAAAGGAAACTGCAAGAGGCTTACAGTCAGTACCATTTTCCTTACTGTGAGAAGCCCAAAACTCTGGTAGTACAATGGTTATAATGCTGAAAAGACTGAACCCACCATTTCATATCAGTCAGTCTTGAGAGAAAAGATGCAGATCAAATAACTGATTTGGGTGTGTGAACGGAGTAAAAGCAATTGTAGAAAGTTTGTTGTTGCCATGTTTTTCTTCCTTTTGAGCAGCATCAACATGGGACTAATTCATGATCTCTACAAAGTAGTTTCCAGTTAGACTGACACACAATGGCAAGCAGCGTTAGACAGGTGAAGTGACAGGAAGGAGGAAGGCTGACTTGATGTCAGTGACAAAAACTATTTTAATGGAAATGTGAAATTATTCAAAAATTTCTTCCCCTAAACACGTGAAGATTTCTCTAGTCAGATTCAGACTGCACAATGGGCTGAGAGCAGGAATCAACCAGACACAGTATTTTTACATACCATGTTTTTTCTAATGGCTTTTCATACTCGATGCCTCACTTAAAGGTTTCTTCTGCCAAAGATCTGTTAAATCAGTGATGTTCCATCAAACAGTAGTTGTCAAACATGATAAAGACCTACAATAATAAAATACGTGACCAAGAGGTTTTAGTAGCCAAGGATTCAGGGAAGAGTCGTGTTTCCAAGGCACATAATAATGAACAGCATGACGTTTGTTCAGTAACACTAATTTTCAGACCTCTTTTCTTCTATCCTAAGATCAGATCTATGTATCAGGTAATCCGATGGCTGGATCTGACAGGAAAGTCACGTTACAAAGGACAGATGAAAATGCTCAACTGCTACTGCAGAACACACCTTTCAATTAAACCCTTTAAATAGGGAGCCTCCCACCCTGTTGCAGATACAGGACAAATTCCAAGTCTCTCTCCTGCACCATAATATCACACACCAGAACGGAGACTCGACTAAGAAGCTGTAGTGGGCACCTGGCAGAACTTCAGGAAAAAAAAGGCAAAGCAACACCACAAACACACAAAAGTAGAAAGAAGCATTAAGGCAGATCTCATTTCTCAGTGTAGGAAACCATGTGCGGACATTTGAACACAGACCTCCAAACCAGAGTTGTGCGCACAGACACAGAATCTTTGTGTCATGATCCTGCTGATGGCGTTTTATGTTTTGGAGATGTTGCCTGCATTTTGATTAACATCTATCAGTCTTTGATGAAAGATGTAGTCAAATGCTGCTCAAGCTACTCCAACACTGAATAATTTCCTTGAAAACTATTCTAATTTACTGTTTTACTTCCATGAAGTAGGCACATTTGCTAACTTCCCAGAAAAAAACATGCATTGACTGAGGCAAAAATCAAAAACCCCAAATAAGATATGGTTCTATTGGCTTAGAGAGTTCAGGGAAGCTGAGATAAGAAACAAAAATGTAAATATTAAGACAATTAGATTTTCTTCCTCCTACTGCCTGGATGATTGTTATTCGGCTCAGGACCATCCTTGTGAAAGGATCCCCTGTAGACTAAGTGCACTTTTAGGAAGTACGCAAAAACCATCAGGAAGAAGGCAGAAAGATGTGTGCCTTTCTATGACTCCATACGCTGAAATGTACAGATGTTTTTCCCAGCACACAACATCAGAAAGAAAACCAAAGAACAGAGAGTGCTAGTTGTCGTTTTCTCCTCACCTCCTTGCAAAGCCAGCACTGAAAAGACTCTAACCTGCCAAGGAATCTTCTTTGAACCTTCCATTTCCTGATAAGTTTAAACTTATCCTCTCAGAGAGAAATGAAGCTCAGCTCCAGGAAAGAACATTTGTAAATTTTCAGTGAATAAAGATCAGGTAGCATTCCCTTACAGAAACTGAATTATGTAAAAAGATAAATACAAAATTGTGCATGAAGCTGGAAGAACCTGTGGTCAATAGCATTTTACACAACAATCAGAATTCCAGTAAATCAGTTTCCATTACAAAGAAAATACCAACAAGATTACGATGTCACAAATGTGGAGCGAGAAAGAATAAACTCTATTGGGGAAATAACAAGTGGAATTTAAATACATCAGTAACTTGTCCTTTTTTCTGAAGTTTTCAGTTTAAGAAAAATTGGTTCAACTATATCAGAAGTATTCAGACTTTGATCACCTACACTTCATTCCCTCTGGAGTTCCAGAGCTGTTCAGAAATGTTACATTTTAAATTTGCTCAACAGCTGTTTAGCTCAAAAGCCAAGGTTTTAATACTCCAGAACACTAATTACATAAAGGCATCTGAAAGAGGGGTGAAAAAAGGTCTGCTTCTACCTATTCATAAAGCTGGCTAATAACTATGGTCATCTAGCTACATACCACCTTCTTCCATATTCTAGCTTTGGAATTAAGGTTGCTCTTTGCAATTCTTCAATTGCCCTAATCATCAAGGACATAAAAATCATAGTTGTAAAAAGCCCATACAATACTCTTCTGATAGGTCCCCATAATTTCAAAATAGCCTTTAAAAGGCTTGAAATTTTTATACTGATGAGAATTTTTTTTAAAACTAGACTTTAAGAATTTGATATCTTTTCTTCACATGGAACTGATTTACAGTGGGACCTGAAGACTGGAAAAAAAATTAAAGAGCACATGCTAATACCCTTCAAGTAAAAGTATTTTTGTAATATTTCTGTTTTGAACAGAAGACATAAGCAAGTTCCAGCTATATAATTTGTGGGCTAATCTCAATGTAACCTAATGATAATTCTACAAGTAACTCCATCTCTAGGATTATCATTGTTGCCTTACCAAAACTTAAGACCTTAACAAATCAAGTTAATTCTCTATTCTGTCAGCTTTTAGAAAATAAGATACACTGGTCAAAAAGCATTTAATGTGCTTTTAAAAGGTCAGTTTTTAAAAGACCCTTCAGTTTACAACATATCATTAACCAATCACCTTCCTGATCAGTCTGTTTTGCTGTCAGACATGCCTGTCCCAGATACCCAAGAGAGGTGCTGCAGCAGTACATTTTTATCTGCTTTCTGTGAAGCATTGCACTTCACAAAAACATGTGATCCTACATGTCTGAATAAAGACACGTCTGTGAGTTTTTCTCTCTATTACATCAAACTTAATTAATCTAGCATTATGCGATACAATGCAGTGTTAACATCTTTTTTCACTATTTGCACCTATTTTTAATCAAAGAGAAATCATAATAATTCAAATATGGCTGGCAAGTCTTCACCTGTGGTAAATTGCCACCTCCTCAACTCCCACAGCAAACACCATAGTGTAACTACACCCTACCTAAAACTAAATGAATCTCGAACTGATGGCAAGCCCAAGATCCGCCAGAAACCCTATACCTAAAATCAGTAAACTCAAGTGCTTAAGAAGGAATGCAAACTGTCAGGCATCAGAAAGGATGCTGTGGGGACAAAAACACTATCACACAGACAGGAGATGTGGAGAGTAAAGAAAATGTGTCACTTAAGAATGGCAACATATTTTAGAATAACTAAAGCAATCGCAAGTTGCAGCAGTACTATTTATTACAATACACTCAAACTGGATAAGATTTTCAAATATGATATGATGTGATATCTGGGGTTAAGGAAAAAAAAAAAATTACTCCCATAAAAGGTTCGAGGTGCCTGTTCCCAGGGGGATACAAACTTCCTTCCAGCTCTGGTCAAAAGCCTTTGAGATTGGGTCTGAATGGATGAACAAAGCACCAGCGTTATTTCTGCTACCATGGACTGGCTGGTAGGGAGCAAGACTGAGGTGATGTCGAGGTCATAGTCAAAAAGGCAACAGGAACCTAAAACATAAATGCATGAAACCTCTTTGTAGCTAGGTTTTTCAGTTTGTCCTTTATACATTTTAATATGAATAACTCATAAAATGCCATAGTGCATAACAATTCACATGTGTATCAATAATTTTAAAACTACCCATCTAAGACTAAAACCAAGAGGACTATTGCACCGCATACAATGTTCCATCATATTCACCATTAAGGTCACTGCTGTTTACTCTCCCACATTTCTAAAGGGAGAAAAATGCCTCAGAGAGTTAGGATTTCACCAGCTGCTTGACTCCTGCAGGCCAAGACTGCAGCCATCCTCTGCATGTGGCGCTGAGCTAGAACTGATCAGCACTGCTTGAAAACCACGTAGAGAACAGCTACACTAATCAAGGCACATACAACCGTCAACTTGCCTAAAACAACACGCTCCTTAGACAGCAGAGTCAGTTCATGTTTGAATACATAAATATGCCAATCAAAGACACATATTAAAAACAAACAAACACACACTAAACCATTTGCAAGGGCAGTCTGATTTTTTATTTCTGCTTCCACGGAAAAATACACATCAAAGTTTTCCTTTAAAAAATGTTCCTATCAGTCCAGTTACTGGCCTATATAGAGAAAATGGGACAAAAGACTTTCAAAGAGCTTAGGATAAATATTTAAAAGGAAAATGGTGACAAAACTTTCTTGGTGTTTCAGTTCCATTTTTTTACTTTCCCTCTTCTGAACATTTAAACTGTTGCCCACTGGCATTTCAATAACTAGTGGGTGCATTAGTTGACCGATTAGTTCTATGACAATGTCACAATTTTGCCCATGCAAAAATTACAGTTATATCCCCATGGCTATGTTCATGCACCATGCCTCTCACATTTAAGGAAAAAACCCTAGCACCTCTATGATTATCCCATCATGAGCCAAGCATGAAGGGCTGTCAGGGAATGAACCGCCTGATCTGCAGAAAACAGCATAGACCTAATTTTGGTGAAAAAAAACTCCATCTCATTTCTCCACTGAGCAGTGGAAACTGCAAAAAATATCTGTAAATGCAAGGCAGTACATAGTCCTATGGTTGTCATACAAGGCACAACCCTTCACTGGTTGCCAGCTTAAGGTATTTCTGTGCTCAATGCTACATTACAGCATGCCATCCAGGTACGTTTATGGAGCTCTGCTGTGAACCATATTAGGAAACTGATCCGATTGAAAGCTAACAATAACAACAAAAATCTATCTATCTATATATATATATAAAGCTGTACTGCTTTTTGCCAGTCAGTTACCCATTCTATTTCACACTGTCACCATTACATTACCCTAGTATTGCTACTGAATGTTTAGTATTAGCCAAGCTGAATCACAGCTCCATGGCTACCACTGGCTTTTAAAAAACACAGTGACCTGGTGGTTCAGGAAACAAAGAGGTACCTCTCCACACCAACCCAACCCACAGAGAGCTACAGTGAGTTCAGCCCTGGCATCAAGGCATGGAGACAATCAGCCCAGTATCAGGAAGGCAAAACAGGCAAAGAACCTGTCCCAGAGGCCTGGTCTAGCCTAACCTAGGACTCCAAAAAAGTACCAGTAACTTCTCAAAATGATGGAAGTAGTGATGATACCAAGATTTAAAAATTAATTTTAAAAGGTTTGGCTGTCTGGGCACAAGTCTGCCAATATCGGTGTGCTCTCTAGAAATAAAACCTGTGTGTATTTGCAAACTCGATTTTGCTCAGCCTCTGAGGGTCAGATCAATTAGCACCCTCCTCTACCTAAGTCACAGCATGATGCAAAAACCAATCCACTTACGAGCAGAAAGGCACACGCGATTTAAGGTATTCGGGATTCCAGAAGTTCCACCAAGGTGCACATCCAGAACTGCCACAGCCATGGCAGAGCACGTACAAACACTTCAGACACACTGACCAGGCATCCCTCCTCCAGCCCAATAACCATGCGTGCAACATGTCTAACGTGCCTTGGCGGAAAAGTACTAAGCATTAAGCACAGCAGCCATCCCAAACTGTGGCAGGTGGAGGTATCATTCATGCAAAATGCATAAACACTACTGGCAACAGAGAACCCAAATCTCTCCCCTCCCTGCTGGGTGTTCTAACTGCTACCTACTAAATTGGGTTCTGGTCACTCTTCTTTTCCCTCAGCCCTTGTGTTGCTAACTACACAGTGTCCCTGTCCAAAACCGAGATGCAAGCCTTGCTGTTCAAAGATCCTCCTGGGACACCCTTATCTTTTCATTTCTCACTGACTGACTCAGATGCTCCCACACTGACTGTTGTGGTAGCTGTTCCTTGACACCTCAGACAGGCTTCCTCATTCTACTTCCAAAGCCACGTGGACAAAAGTTAGACATGAAAATGTTGACCTAAAGAACACCAAACTCTTCTTAGCCTAAATTCCAGGCTCTGATTTTCACATGGCTAAGAGTAAGCTCCTCTTCGAGGAGACCCAAGGAATGACCTTACTGGTCAGCACAGAAACAGTTCTTGCAGGCTGCCTAGGCATGCAAGATATCGCAAGCATATGAATCCAGCAGCTGAGGTTAGGGACCTCAAATATCCAACAAGAGGAATTTGATCAGGCTTGTGACAAGTTCTATTTCTTCTGTTTCTTTCTCTAAATGTGTGTACTCTCGTGTACAGGCATTCACTTCTTCACTCTCTCTCCAATGTTTCTTTTTTTCCCCTCTTCAGAGAAAAAGAAAAATGCCAACAACCCACTCCTTATGAGCAATTTAATCCTTTAACATATTGGATTTTGTGCAGGCCAAGTAACATTTTTGGTAAAGAATATAATTGCAATTGCACATTTCTAAGGTATTATAAATAGCATGAAATTATTTTAAAATGTTATGAAAAATGCATTTGCAGTGTTCCTTTAAGTGTTTTAACAAAGCTTCAGTTGAAATTGCTTTATTCCAAAGCAATCGAAGATATAGTATTTTTATAAGGACCTCTTTTATCTCCGTGTAAATGACTGAGATACAGATACCTTCCAGAAAGAGAATGCCCCAGAAAATATGCAATCTTACTAGCTGTAGTTATCTAGCACCATAAAACACCAACTGCTGTGTTTCTGAATACTGTGTTGTAGCCGAAGCAAAACAGCACGATAAGCAGAGTCACAGTAGTACCCAGAGCCCTTACACAAGTTTAGGTTTGATGTCACACAAACATACAGGCTCTATGCAGTGTGGCAAAGCCATTCTGTAGCCAAAGCAGCAGACCAAAAGCAAAATGAAGCTAAAATTAAGCAGCACGCCCATGCCATTTTCCAGGAAATACAGTATCACATACCTCCTTGTCATACTCCTTGGACAACATAGATAAATAAAATAGATATTGGCCTAAACAAGCTGGTCAGAAGACACATTGTTATCATTCAGGGCTGTAAGCTTGTCTGTATTACAGTATCAGGAAAATCACCTTTAAAGAATCATTTGAAGCACAACTGGAAGAATTCTAACCTCTTGGGACACAAAGCTGCATAGAAAGAGGAATTCATTTCCCAATGTGATAAGAACCAGATAACTTCAAATACTTTTCGGCAGACATCACAACAGACGAGAAGCACGTAAGGATGTACACTTAACTGTTTGGTCCAGTAACACTCTTCAAGGGCTATACATGAAGCGAGGTCACCCTGCAGTTCCTCTTAGAGGGACATCATAATGGAAAACAGCAAGTTTCAAAAACTTGTTAATACCACTGGCAGTTGCAACATGCAATCCCATCAGTACCTCTCTTAACATATTAAAGGCATAAATCAACCCCTTTCAGCACCTGCTGTCACCCCCACTTTCCTCTCGGTCGATGGGGTGGGTGGAATAGCAGTACAACGACACAAATAAACTCAGTTAAGACAAAACCCTCAGTGTAATAAAGCTCCTTTTCGGGGTAACTCAGTGTTCACTGCAGAAGAGAGCTGCATGGACTTTTTCCACAAGAAGGTCGCTCTGTTGAGTGCCTTCCCTGCGATCATCCTTGCCCGTGGGCCCCATAACTTGCTGTGCACCTTGTGGGAGCAGGACTCAAGGCAGTCCTCCTAAGGGTCAATGTCATAAGCAAAGACTTATGCAGTAAAAGAAACCAAATGAAAGTAAACACATGAACAATGGCAGGGAACGGGAGTAAACTATTTGCTTTCTCCTCTCTTACTGTCACAGTTACCATGCATGCTACTTTGTACTCAGAAAAAAGGTTTGAAATTACCAGCACTGATACAAATTCAGCATCCTGTTATCAGGCAAATTCTGGTCTCTTAAGAAGTCAATGCAGTAATAAGTCATAAGCAGCACAAATACATGTTGTTTTTTGGTTTTTTTTTTCTGAAGGGGTAAATGGAAAGAACAGTCTCACGATACATAAGTTGTTTCAGAATTTACACACTTAGGCACAGTTCCAAAATGTAACTACACATCAGCGAGCCCCGCTGGGCATTCACACACGTGCAATAGGACTTTCCACATGGATCTTACTACTTATCTTTAGAAGTACCTGGCTAAAGGGCAAAAAAAACATTGTGACTGCATTGTTAAACACTTGAAGAAATAAACCATGACACACTGTAAAAAATGTCATTGTTGCTCTGTACATCCATTGCCATAAAGACTTTCCACACAGCCTGTTTTCTATGCAATTCAGAAAAAGCCAGTACCTATGATGGTAATTTAGTTACCAATGGGGTAAAAATCTCCTGGAATATCTCAGCTGCAGTTTTTACTAGCAAATTGCACAAATACAATTTACAGTGCAGTTTTCACAAAACACTTCCAGAAAATATTTTCAAAGATTAAGAAAACACACTGATGTGCAATATACAATTTATACAATGTTTTAAACAGTGTAAAACACTGAGTAACATACAATGAGGAAAAGTAAATGGCACTGTAATGGACATAAAAGATTCCATGCATAAAAAGCTTTGCCCACTTCTCGATACCTGAGTGCTTAACTATGCAGCCTTAACAGTATCCCGTTCAGGTTTTCTTTCTGACAGACTGAATTCCTAGAGTCTGCTTAAAAGGTCAACATTTGAAATCTTGCAAGCGACGAACAATTACATTCACTCCAAAAGACTCATATGCCTTAAAAGGGTATAATTAAAAAATTAAAGGAAGCAGTCATGCAGGACACTGGCAAGGAAAAGGTGCCGAAGAGATTTTAGAAAAATCATTCAACTCACCAGTCCATTGTTTGGCTGAGGTGAAAAAGGCAAACATTACTGAGATGCATCAGTGAGGAAGTTAGAACACAAATCAAGGCCCGTGCCTGCAAGTACATGTGAATAACTTCAGGCCCAGAAGTTCTTTGTGTGGCAAAGTTATTCATATGTGTGCTTGCAGAACCTGAGCTCAGACATCACCATGAGAGTACAAAACACTACCTACATTTTGTCACTGACTTCAACAAAAATAGAAATTCATCTGTGTTTAACAGCAACCATGAAGAAGATAAAAGCCCTTTAAGTCTCACAAGGTAACTTAATAATTAATCCATTCTAGCTGCTCCTAGTTCTACTTTTTTTTTTTTTAAACATAAGTCTCTCAAAACACATTCAAGCCTACAACCAGCTTTCCTCAGAAGCTACATGAGGGCTGTAAACCCTGCAGTACAAAGACCTGTATCTCTGTCTTGCAATGCACCAAGGATGCTAATGACACTAGCAACAAGCCATTGTTCTTTTTATCAGGTATCAGCCAAGACTGATGTAATCAGAAATATACAATATTCATTTCAGTTTCTCCTTATGTATTGAGTCTTTCCAACACATGCTTGCATATTTTGGTGATCTGAATTGTGTAAAAAAACAAGGCAAAAGAAAAAGGACACCATGCAATTGTGTAGCATGGAGCACACGTGCCTGATTAGACACACACTAACTATATACATAACATTTTTTAAGTATATGTGACTAGTTGGGATTCAAACAGACCACACATTAAGAACTAATGCTTGGAGAGGAAAAGATAAGTAAATGGAAGACTTTTAACACCAATAGTCTGGTAAGATGTAAATGCTATGCTGTGTGTACGGACCAGCGGGCAATTAAAAAAAAAAAGAAAAGCTTGACAGGACAGCTAAGATTTATAGGTAATAAACATAACATTTGGGGATGACAGTTTCATGTATCCCAGCAGAGGAATCATATGTTGCCCAGTCAATTACAAGAGCACGCATTTCAGCTAACCTAAGTTCTTAGTGAGGAAAGTGTTGATGGGAGCAGCTCTGTCATGGACTCAAATAACAGCATTCAAATCTGGCCAAACTGAGCACATGTGCTGCCCAATGTTTTTTTTTTTTAAAGTCTCAGTATTCATAAAGGAAGCTTAATGAACACCTAGTACTAAGTTTTGAAACACCAACACTGAATCTAATTTTATCTGCTATTAGAAGTGGAATACCTGCTTTTTATACGGCCTTGATCCAGCTAATGGCTGATATTTTTCTGGGATGGAAGTGTGTTATTAAGCAATTGATAAAAGTATTTCAATTAATTTACCCTTCTGAAATAGCAGAAAAGCCTAACTGACAGGTATATCAATCTCACAGGAGAGCACTGGGAAATTACAATCAAATGTGAAAACCGCAGGCAAAAACAGGTATATGGAGAAAATGGGATAAAAAGCAAAAAGTGACTACCACGCTAAGGCCTGCAGGCAAGGCAGGGCCAATATCAGTGCCTGCTCTGGGCACAGTGAGCCCCGCAAGGCCCTGACCTGCCAGTTGCTGTCCCAAGGGCCCACTGCATCCCCTCACCATATAACGCGTGTATGTCTATTTGTATGCATCTCTATATTGTGTAAGCGTGCATGCGGCGGGCGCTCACGGAGGCACAGCCAGGCCTACCGGCGCTCGGCGCAGCCGCGGCCGGGCCCGGGCGCGGGTGCCCGGCGGGGCGATGCGCGGGGGCGGCGGGCCGGCCGCTCCGGTGAGGGCCGCACCGGGCGGCGGCGGCGCCGGCACGGCGGGACCAGCCGCCTCTCACCCCGCCGGGCGGCCGCGCGGTGTCACGCAGCTAGTGCATTGCAAGCAGAGGCCAGGCCCGCTCCCCGCGGCTGCCAGGTGGGGATCCCCGCCGCGCCGCCTCCGTGCCCGCCGGCACCGAACCCCGCCAGCCACGGGGCCGCCCCCGCCGCGGGCGCTCGGCGGCCCAGCAGCTCACCCTCCTCCTCCCCCGGGGCCGGCGGCGCGGAGCCGCGAGGAGGAGGCGCCACCCGCCGAGTTTCGCCAAGGACGGGCCCGAGGTCACCGCCGGCAGCCGCCCGCCTCCCGCCGCGGCCCCTTCCCCGCCGCCAACGGCCCCGCTGGCGCAGCCCGCCGCCCGCGCCGCCTCCCCGCCCGCCGCCGGCGGTGACTTACCTTGGCAGCCATGCTGTGCCCGGCGCGGCCACCCCTTCCCCTCCTCCCCTCCCCTCCCTTCCGACCGCGGCAGGCAGCTTCCCCGCCTGCGCACCAGCCCGCCAGCGCCGGCCGTCACCGCTCTCCCAGGCACGGACGGGGCGCTCGGCGCCGCCAGCCCATTGGCTGCACCGCCCGGCCCGGCTGCGGCGCGCGTGATCGCCCGGCCCGGCCCCGCGGGGCTGCGGGGTCCGCG
Source organism: Columba livia (assembly GCF_036013475.1). NCBI lineage: Eukaryota > Metazoa > Chordata > Aves > Columbiformes > Columbidae > Columba > Columba livia. The sequence continues at coordinate 27,283,880 of NC_088603.1, forward strand.
CGGGGCGAGGCGGCGGGAGCAGCGGCCTCTCCCCCGCGAGGAGTCCGGGTTGCCTCCGCTTTTCTCCTCAGTTTATGGCGGGCGGGCCTAGAGCCTCCGAGTCGCCTCGGAGGGACACCGGGCTCCCCGGGGCCCTGCAGCCCCGCCGGCCGCTGGAGGCAGCCCCGGGGGACCGTGTCGCCAATTAGCGACTGGTGCTGTTAACCCGAGGAGATGCCTCCAGCGCGTTCGGAAGGCGGCGGGGCAGGCAGGGAAGGATACTGACACCTTCCTAGCAGCCGTGCTGCTGTTACTTTCCTCAGCAAACCCTCCTCTCCTGCCCAGGGCCGTTTTCTTCCCCTGCTCTTTGAGGATGTTTCATCCAGTAGCCATAACCCCAGGCTTCGTTCTGGGATGTCCCGAAAACGAGCCGTGTTTTCAACCGGGTTTTATTAATGCCGTTTTCGTTCCTAAGTCAGCGTGAATGTGACACGTAAGCCACCCTGCTGGAGTCCGGGGCTGCACCCGGGGTGACCGCAGGTATGGCATGCTCGGCCTCACAGACGTTTGCAGACCGTCTGCAGGCAGCCTGTCTGGGGGCAGTTGGCACCGAACCATTTGGCACGCAGGCCCGTGGCTGCACCCAGGGCTATCGGCAGCCCTGGCTGTGCCTGTGCTGCCTGGCCTGGCAGCTGCTCGCTCCTGGGGGGATTTTAGGCCAGCCTGAGGTTGGTTATGCCGACAGGAACTTCTCAGGTGTGTGTAGCTGAAGACTGGTTATAAGAGTAGCTCAAGGGTGAGGTTTTGTGTTTATAGTGGGCTATCAAGTTAATCATAGCCTTGAGGTGGATCTTCCAACACCTTCCCTAACGTGAGTTTTGTAAAGATACTAGAACAGCAAAGGATCTCAAAGACATCTATTACAGTATAAACCAGAACAATTAACTTTTACATTGTTTTTTATTGTCTTAGAGGGAGACAGTGGAGAAATTACAAGGATTCATACATCTGAAGGAGCTGGGTCTCTTTAGCTTGGAGGAGACTGAGGGGTGACCTCATTAATGTTTACAAATGTGTAAAGGGTGAGTGTCACGAGGATGGAGCCAGGTTCTTCTCGGTGACAACCAATGACAGGACATGGGGAAATGGGTACAAACTGGAATACAGGAGGTTACACTTAAATTTGAGCAGAAACAACTTCTTAGTGAGGGTAACAACACTGGAACAGGCTGCCCAGGGAGGTTGTGGAGTCTCCTACTCTGGAGACATTCAAAACCTGCCTGGACGAATTCCTGTGTAACCTCATCTGTTCCTGCTCCAGCAGGGGAATTGGATTAGATGATCCCTTCCAATCCCTAACATTCTGTGATCTGCACCTGCCCGCTGTAAAACTTTGGAGGATGGCTCTTCTTACATTTGTTTTCAGTCCCATAACTCTCTGTTTTTCAGCAATTTGTACAGTCCTCTCTGTGTCCCTCAGAAGTTTCTTCCATCACCTATGAGGCTCGGCAATGTCTCTACCTCCTTTGCTTCTCAGCAGTCTTCTAGTCTCTGCTTCTTGTAAAACCTTCTGACTTGCTGGATTCCCTTCTACCTGCCCCACATCCGTGTGCCTGCTTCATGTGCTCGGCTGTTCTGTGGAACAGCCTTTCTCTTCTTGCTGCATATCTCTGCATATCTTTGACCTAGAAAACAGCAGTTGGAGCAAAGCAGACTTGAAGCCTTCCTCCAACCACACCTTTTCAAATCAACAGAATAAACAGATTATGTAAGCCTATCTGCAAACAACTAGATAAGTAAATACTGTCACCTTGTCATAAATTAATAGATAATAGCAGTCCATTTATAAACAACAAAAAACAATCTCAAATTATTTTAATAATACCACTAAGAAGAGAAAAATTACAGAGGAAAAAATAGCATAACAATCGTCTTAGAATACAACATTCCGTTAATATACAGAAGCCAGGATATTTAGATGTGAGGCTGAAAGTCTGTCCTATTGAGCTTTATTTTTGTGAAAACAGGCTTTAATGTTTTGTTTTGTTTTCCTACATTAAGACTGCTAAGAAAATGACTACACCTCTCACTTTATGTTGCCACATGGTCTCGAGCCAACTGCCATGGAAAACAAGAAAAAAACCTGCCTGTGTTTCAGGTAGAGGTAAAAAAAAAGGATGACCCTGAGCTTCATACAGCTGCTCCGTAAATACAACAGCACGTGAGCTTTTCTAGCACTTAGTGTCCCAGCCTTCAAAAGCTCCAGATGCCTCAAGTCCTGAGTGCGCTTTCAGCAGTACCTTGGTCCCAACAAGGCTAGAAGGTCACTGCCTAGCTTACATGAAAACCTGAGTGCAGTCAGAATAAAATTTGGCCTGGCAGGTCTCTGACCGTGTCCAATGCACACGTACAGGCCCAAGCACCTTTTCACAGAAAAGGCGGTGAAGGCTGATGTTCACTTTTAAAATAGCATGTGATACGACTGTAGTAGATGACAGCACTCTCTTTGGTTACATAAACAACTTGTTTTCAAAGTCCACTGTTCACTGAGGTTAGATTCAGGCCCATGTGTCATACTTCTTTCAGTATGTTTTAACCACAAAGCCAGAGACTGCTCTGGGGAATAGAGGAGAAATATTTTTCATTCTTTCTAGTGAAGCTCTGTCATTGTGCAGAGGAGAATCCAAGATTAGCTTGACTGGTGAGAAGCGTGGCTCTTCTGTGTGGTCAAATATGATGGGATGAGGGTATAATTGTGAGTCAGTTTTCATTACAAAATATATAAGTGTTTCATGGAGAAGTTAGGAGATTCTCCTCAACCAATGTCTTTTTCTGTGTCTTACACATTAACACTTCCAAGACAGAGCACACAGTCATTCCAGGGCTCCCCTCTGTTACGAAAAATGACCTACAGTTGGCTTCTTCTTGTGCCCTCTTCTCATACAGGGCATCTTGAGTTTGTTTGTACATATAGGGATGGGTTTTGCAGGAAGAGCTGCAGCTTACTTCCAAAATAAGCCACAATCTAGTACCTGGAGACTGTCCCTGAGGTGAAAAATTAGGCTTTGATTGTTTTCATGCAGAAGAAAGAATGAAAGCTGATTCACTACTTGGTGTTTTAACTGTTAGGGTATTGAATAGCATGGCAACCGTATCTCAATAGGCACATATGATCTTTGCTGAGCTTATTAAAGATTACCCTGAGGAGACTGACAGCCTGGGGCTCATATGCTTCTTCAGGCTTGATAAAGGACTGATAAAGGATCAACATTTTCCTATTGACTAGTGTAAGTCAGAGCTCAGTGTGCTAGCTGTTTTGGATCTTAGTCTGACATTCATTACTCTTTCTCTGATTTCTCTTACAATGTTCTGAATTTTACGCTGGCAGACAGATGCCTAAAATGTAGGCATTGCAGTATGTAGCCTAAAGACAACAAAATATCGCCTTGGATCCAGAAAGATCTGAGTGCATCTGGAGAGATTTAGAACGAACTGGATTTGGAAAGATTAGATCTGGCTGGAAGCACTAAGTGAAAGGCTGAGGTAAAGCAAAGACTCAAGGCCCTCAAAACCTGTGAAACTATCCAAATTATTGAGCTGTTTTCCTCCATATACCTTCTGTCTGCCCCACGACATAGTACTTGTCTTCTGGCAACTGCTTTTGTGTTGTATTACACATACAGCAGCATGTATGATGTGCTGTATGTTAACTTACCACAAAACTGGCACCGAATATGCCTTCCTATAAGTACAGCTTATAGTAGAAATAAGCAAGTGTCCTCGTTCCTAGTGGGGAAGAGCTGAATGTTCAAAAGAAATGAACACAAGGTTTTCCTGAGCAGATTTTGTTTAAATAGTTCTTAAAACTCTTTATTGACTCTTCTCTCTCAGCAAAACCTCAAGGAAAGGCATGAAGCAGTATCCCCTTCCTTAGGTGAAGGGTTTGGTTTTTTGTTGTTGTTGTTGTTTTTTCTGTGTTTTTTTGTGGTTTGGGGTTTTTTTAATAAATTATGTCTGGCTGATTTAACATATCAGTGTTAGTGAATCTTAGCCAAGAATTTGTGCTCACGCAGTAGGCCTAACCCTGAGAATTTCTCTAATAAAATGAAGTATGACTCAGTTTGAATGAATCACTCACAATTCTTCTTTCTCGCTTTGAAGAATATTCACAGCAGATCATGACTTCCTCAAATATATTTGCTGTTTTTCTGGTTATTTTAAAATGTTGTCTGGCAATGTTTCTTTTTTTGCTGTTTTTTGTTTTGTTTTGTTTTGTTTTTTAACGTATCACACATACTTGTAATTTAAACCCTGTTGTTTATACGTGATTGCTGAGGTCAGGCAAACAATGATCTTGTTTATTGTTCCTTAGAACATAAGATTTTCAAAACTTTCATGTCAGCCCTTAAACATGTCTGTTTAAAATTCATCCTATATCAGTGTTCCTGCCAAGGAAAAACCAAACTGCTCGTTTAAATAGATGAAGGAAAAGTGAGTATAAAAGCAGCACAAAGAAGTATGAACTCATTTAAAAATCCATACAAATTGTAGTATATTTCTATGGCTTTCCCATCTCAAAATTCGACACTATCCCCTACTGTATGTATTACGTCTACCAGGAGAAAGTTGGAAGGAGACAATTATGATTCTGTCTTAGAGCTGATGATGGCATTTACACAGACATTACTGTTAAAATGGAACAGTTGAAAATGCTTTACCATGGCTAGGTTTTAGAAATGCATCTGAAATAGCTCAGGAAACATTGATGCTCTTGATGAGTAGAGGGTTAATTCTTCTGTTGGTGTAAATCAGCATAGCTCGTAGATTTGTGCTGATTTACATTGATAAAGCCCAGAAAATAGAGGGGATATATGACAAACAAAGGATGCTATATTTATTTCATAAGTGAAAAATACCTCATAACTCAGGCACACCATTGGCATGAATAAGTTATGAAAAATCTTCACAGCCAAAAGAACATAATCATCCTTCATGTTTAACAGATTTGTTTATTCTGTAAAGATTCATTTCAGTTGATTAATTATCAGTATCTGCTGATGGTGGAGGTAACAAGCCATCTCTGATGAGAGAATCATTTTAGGACATGCTCAGAATATTTTATCACTAAGCACAAGTTGTGTATGCTTAGAATATTTATCACACTGTGTACTAATAGCATCACATTTTTAAAGCTAAGTACTGAATGTAAATGATATTACAGATATAGGAGTTATCTGTTTTTCTTTTTTTTTTCTTCTTTTTTTTTTTAATAAGGCAGATATAAAAAAGGTAAATTAAAACACAATAATAGTTGTGTTTGCATGTCAAGTGCTGAACTGTGCTGCTGCATTAAATCATTGTTATTCTGAACCAGTAAAAATTTGCATAAGTGCAAATGCCAGCTCCTAACAATACCATCAGAATTGTTTCAGCTATCACCAAATCCAATCTGTACCAGCCAGATTGCATCCTCGCCGGCCATTATTTGCAGATGGAAGTTAGTAAGATGGAGGTTTAATAAATAAAATTGCAACAGCAAGTTGAAATGCCAAAAGAGGGATTAGATCTTCTCAATTCTGAAGCATTTATTAAGAGGAAAAAATTATAATAAATCTGTCAATCACTGAAAAATAAAGAGCAAAAGTGGATTAGATGAATTTTCAACACAGTATATTAATTTACTGTTTGTAAAATTAACTTAGTCACCAAAATATCTAGAATGTAAAGCATTATCTATAATAATGTCAATCCTTTAATAAACCCATTCACCAAAACATTGGTCATATTTGAAGAGCCACACTACTTTAACCAGATTTTACTCACAGAAAAGACTGGGCATAATTTTATGAAACATGTATACGACTGTAAAGTGTTATGTATGAACATCTGCACACACTGTACTTACATTGTGTACAAGAGGACAGCTGGATTTTAATTACCTAAGACTTCGCAAAATGTAACAGAACCTCTGCAGTTTTATACAAAGCACTGAGTTTCTCTTAGCTTCAACAAAATGACATGTTTGAAAATAGAAACATTTGGTCATGTTGAAACTCAGTGTTTTCTTTCATTCTGCAGCCAAAACCCGTCATTTTTTATTTTCCATGGAGATGCAACATTTATTAATTATTAGTACACATTTCCAGAGGACCCCTGTGAGCTAGTCTTTTTCCACAGCTCAAGAAAGATGGTCAGCTCAAAGTCCATGACAGCCAGCTTGGAGCTTTGCCACTAGTTTCAGCGCTTTGCTCAGCCTCTAAGAATATCACCCACTTAAGTATTTACAGCTCTTCGTTATCAGCGTGTACCAGCTTTTCATATTTGTTTTGTTAAAACAGGCTGGATAAAGGCAAAAGTTCAAAAGGTTTTTAATGACTTACAAGACTGGAAGCACTGATAGCAAGTGTGTTTACCTTGGGAAGATGATAACTTCTAATTATTTGGAGCACTTGTTTTTAATCTGATTACTGAGGGCAGCAGATCACATTGTTTAAGTATGTATCTGGTCAAAAGTCACCTGTTAGCCAGTTTCAGCCAAGCCTGAGGAAAAAGTAGCAGTCTCAGAGGTATTACATTCTTCTATATTTTGTAAAAACCATCACCCTAATAAAGAATAAAGACTTCTTATTCCATCCACTGAAGAACAGACTACATTGTAAGTTCTTTTCTTAGTATACTCCAAAGCATCCTTGTCCAAAGAGGGACTAGGAAAGCCCAACTACATCAGCCCAGCTGCTGATCTCTTTAAACTCCAGAAGAATCCAGAATTAATCAGACTTTCTGGGTTGCTCTGCTCACATAGCTAATTCTTTGGTGTATTGTTTCTCTCCTCTTTTATCTTTTTGTTGTGTTTGGTTTTGTTTTCAGTTTGGTTGGAACAAGCCTTGGAGAGGTGGGGAGGAACCATCTGGGTCTATGGTTTCATGCTTCAGAAGCCGGCATGATGTTTAAGGATGAGTTCTACGATCAATGGTGACTTGGTAAAAATGTGTCTTGCAGCTTTTGTGTTCAGTGTCTCAGAGTTTTCCCAGCCACATGTCCACACTCTGCATATCAAAAGGAGATTTTAGGGGCTTTCAGCTAAGTTCCTGAAAGTTGAAATGCAGCAGATGTTTTGATTGTTTAGTCCACTATTTCTGCAGGTGACAAGTTTTAAGCAATAAATACAAAAAATATGCTTACTGAAATCAGCAGGAAAATTCCCATCTGAGAATATGATTTATCCTCTGTTAGATTTTGTGGGTGGATAGTGATGTATGAGGCAGAAAATAATGCAGCCCTTTCCTGCTTCTCCCCTACTTCTACTACAGTGACAGGGCTATCAGATATGAGTCAGCAAAGTGTCCTTTTCCAGGGAGAGAGAGGAAAACTCACAAAAGGAAAAGAAATTTTTCATCTCTGCCATGGTGACGAGAACAACTTTGTCATGTACTGCTTTGCTTGTTTATATTAATATAGAGTGCACATCCTTGGTGTTTATCACCTGGTGGGGGAATCCATTAACTTAGCCTTCATAGGAGCATCAGAGAAGTAGTCATAAAATGCACTTGAGTCCTGTGTACTTTCTTTTTCTGGTATTTCCCTGTCAGCGCAGGGTATGTACAGTCACCGTGAGGCTCATTGCTGGATTCAGCCAGGTAACACAAATAGGTAGGATGTATTGATTGAGAGAATACGTGCAACTTTTGCTACTGAGATTTGAAAGTAATACCTTTCTTGCATCCTCAGCCACAACTCAGATGCTGACATGATAACCAGCACTGAAGTGTTACAGGTTGGTTGTTCTTCCGTTAGGGACTGGCATTTTCTTTGAACGTGGATCCAGTCGCTTTCTTGTTGCCTCTTTGAAACTGTGTTTGATGAGGTTCACATACAAGCTGAACCTGAAGAACATTTGGAACTTCAGAAGAATATTGCTGTCTGCTTAACAGTACAGCTTGTTGGGGAATTGAATCTTTAAGAGACTCCTGAAGGAGCCTGCTAGTATTGTTATATTGTTTAGAAACTCATAGAGTATAACACTTTGCAGCTGGAACTCTTATAGTGAATGAGACACATCTGTCAGACTTTTTGACTCTGGGCAGCTGCAAAATGCAACGCTTATCTCTTACTTTGTCAGGCTTGCGTTGGTTCCCAAAGAGCTCCTGGGTGTACAGTGGAGATTCTGGTGTTGGTTTATTTGCCCTCAAAAACTAAGCAACCTAACAGTCTTCTCTCTGTTCCCTTGTTGTACTTGATACCCAGTAGGAGACCCATATCCTACAAACATTGGGCATTAGCAGAAATGACCTTCAGCTCTAGAACAGGCTCTCAGTGTTATTCAGAAAGGCCTGAGTTTGCTGACCTGCAGTGCCTTTTGCAGAGCCTGTTATTCAGCGCTTTTTTTGGACAAGAACTGGGGAGATGAGTTCTGATCCATTCTTGTGGGATTGTCTATCTCACTTTGCATTGGCACGTTTTAACTAAGTTTAACTAGCCAAATCTTATGAGAGTCTTATTAGTCCAAGCCAGAGCATTATCTCTGGAGGAAAGAAAATATTCCATCAGTGATTACGTAGAAACAAGCTGAGCCCGGGTATTTAAGATATCACTCTATTGTCAGGGAGGAATTTAGATACTTAGATCATGTATGACAATAGCTAAGCTTTCAGTTTCCCTTCAGGCAGATCATCTATATCCTTGCTGCTAAAATGAAAGATACTCACATTGCTGCCACCAAGTTGGAAGTGTGTATGTAAATCATTAATGAACCATTTATTCTGACCACAGCAACATGGTCTAAGGTTGATATTTAGAGTCTGTTAATCATTACTTGTCAGCTGCTTGCTGCATGTCAGAAGGTGATGCCAAGTGCTCCTGCCAGCTTTTCAGAGGTCAGTACCTCTGTCTCTCCATGCATAACTAACCCGCATCCGGCTTCTGTTGGAGCATCTGAAATGCCTCATTGGGTCTTTTTTGTAACCTGTCTAGTGCTATCTGAAGAGATATCCTAAATTCTCTGGGTCAGATCCATGAAAGGATGGTAAAATAGTTGGGAATGTGAAATGGTTGGGAATGTGATCTCAAAGCTCTGTTTTTTCTTGAATAAAGTCTATGGGCGTCTGAGGTGATTGGTGTGTCCACTCAGATCCTTACCTGGCCCATTTCTGTGGAAGCTGAGCAGCTTAGATCATAGCTCAGCCAAGGTTTTAAGGGACAGAAACCAGCATTCCTTCACCTCAGAAAGCTTGATCCAGGAGGAACTTCAGACACTGAACAGATTCTCACACTGTGGCTTGCAGAGGGTACATGGCAGCCAGTGAGAGCTTCAGAAAATACCTGAAGAAGGAAATGGCAATGCCCCCAGTTGCTTGGTGGCTACTGATTTTAATTATTCCGTTCACATTTTGCTCTGCTGTGGAAGATAATTCAAGCTCATTGGACACACTAAAATATTCCAGTTCTTGAAGGGACTGTAGTCCAGTGCTTGTATTTTTAGATGGTTTTTATTTGCCCCAGTCACACACAGATCAGTATTGGCCTTTTATCTACTGCCCTCCTGATAATATATTGTCCCAGTCTCCTTCTCATGTCTTGGTCTCTCCCCCACAGCTATTCTATGTCCTTGGCTACTCCTCATGAAAATCCTTGTCTGAACTCTTGCTTTTCTCTCTTTAGTCCTCATTTCATTCTTTCTGCCACTGCGCAGCTTCCCCACTCTGACTAATTTTTAATCCTGGTGTTTGCAACCTCATCTCTCTCAGCTGGTCTGTTTTCCTTCTTTGCCCAGTGCTTCAAGCCCTTTGCCAACTCCTTTTATACATTTTTTCAAAGACTCCTATTCCTCAGCCTCCATTTTCTTACCTTAAACTGTACTGTTCTTTCCCAAGGTATCAGCTCTGACTTGTTTCCTTTATGCCCTGATTGAGCCATTTCCTCCTCTGAAAGCTGAAAAGAAATTCCCTGATTTTATTTTGGCTATTAAGTGCTGAATTAGCCAACAATAGCAAAGAGTAGTCATTCCATGGAGATGCAGAGTGCCCACATCCATCAGCTGCTGGCTCAATGTAAAACAAATATTTGAAGAATTTAGGTACCAACCCTGAGCAAACCATTACTGAGAATCTGCAGATTTCAATTTTTCCAAAGTTTTCATCTTGTCCAAATTAAATCATTTTACTGGCATGAGGTAATAAGAAGCACATCCCTAATACAAGCATTAGCTGTCCATTACTTTTCATCCATGTGTTCCAAAGTATGGTGGATACCACAGCTAACTTTCTGAAAATTTTTCTGGCATAGAAAAAAACATTCTTTTCCTCTTCTTCAAACACATTGCATTGGTTTTGTTAAAGCTTTCAAAAAACTGTCACTGTGAGCCAGCCAGCTACCATGGAATATTCTGGTCCAGAGTGATGGGTTAATGTGTAAGCAATTGAAAATAAGATCTTATAATGGAGAATGCTGAAAAAAAAAGATCATATTTTATCTCCAATTGTATGGTTAATAATTTTTTTGTATAATCCCATTTTTTTCTTTGTTGCATTCTTTTCTTTTTTGAGACACAGAATGTAAGTAGGTACAATTAGAAACAGTACAACATCAGAAAAATAAGTGTGATTGCTTGTTGTGTTGAAATGCTAGATGAGAGATTCTGCTTGCTTTGAAGAAAAGGACAGGTTACAAAAAGTAGCTTGGAGAAAAAACAATATTTTTGTCAGAATTAAAATGCTTTGTAGGTTCAGTCTTCTAGAAAGCTAAATGAATGCACAGAATGGGCTGTATAGACAGTCTTGATGTCCCTTGAAACAATCATTGATCAGACATTGTAAAGCCTCAAATAAACTACATTCGTCATCAGAGAACAACAGAAAATTAGAACAGAAAAGTATGTTTGCTTTGAGAAGACAGAACCAAAGTTTCTGAAGAAAAATTGTATTTGAAACAGTTGTAGATGTAATTCTGTAACAGTAAAAGTATTTCAGCTAGAAGTGTGGTTTGTACAAATCACTGTTTTTTTGCTGCTTTTGCTTTAGCTGGTATCCAATTTTATTGCTGTAACTAATTTTTAATATAGAACTAATTGTAGATGTAGGATGCAAATGGGTTACAAATTTATATTTGCGAAGACAAAAGAAGTACCAATTCTACACTACTGGGAAAAATAAAAATATTTTCTTGTATACAACTTCTGATGTAAAAGTTCTGATCTGAGTGGAGCATTTCCCTTATGAGGAAAGGCTGAGGGAGCTGGGTCTCTTTAGCTTGGAGGAGACTGAGGGGTGACCTCATTAATGTTTACAAATATGTAAAGGGTGAGTGTCACGAGGATGGAGCCAGGCTCTTCTCGGTGACAACCAATGACAGGAAAAGGAGAAATGGGTACAAACTGAAACACAGGCGGTTCCACTTAAATTTGAGCAGAAACAACTTCTCAGTGAGGGTGACAGAACACTGGAACAGGCTGCCCAGGGAGGTTGTGGAGTCTCCTACTCTGGAGACATTCAAAACCCGCCCGGACACATTCCTGTGTTAACCTCATCTGGGTGTTCCTGCTCGGGCAGGGGGATTGGACTGGATGATCTTTCGAGATCCCTTCCAATCCCTAACATTCTGTGATCCCAGATTTAAAAACAAAATCTTTCAGATTACAGGTATTATTTCAACGCTCGTGGTTTAGCAGTGCTCAGTGGACCTGCGGTGTTTCGTAATGGTTTTCTCAGGGAATGCCTTCCTCATGATGAGCAGTACCCTAAAGCATAATTAGTTTCATGGGGGAGAGTGGTGCACTCCAGAATTTAGAAGTTAGTGTCAATAAGGATCACACATCTCACATTTAGGTTTGCACAGTACTTTTACTGTATAAGTAAAAAAATAGATTGCCTTGACAGTATGCACCACTCATTTTTAGTGGGAACTGAAGTTTCAACATGCTGCGGTGGACTCTTAGTTTTCTGGAGTGGAAGTCACATACATGTGGTTGGTTTTGTCTGATGCTGGAGGGCAATTATGAGTCCAGGCAGCAGTAGTCACTCTGGATTAGCTGGAAGTTGAGGGAAAAGATTTTGAATAGATGCACAGGAAAAACCTGGTTAAAGGCTACTGCTGTTGAAGAACATATTTAACCAAGAATAAACCAGAGGCTGAATTGCACTATATAATTGGTTAATTATAGATTAATTATTAGAAACTGTGTAATTTTCACTACTCCTCCAGAAACAAACCTTTCTCTAATTTTAACCTGAAGTCTGTGTCATCAACTGTAAATTCTAGTTCTCATTACTGCAAAGCAAATACAAAATCATTCTTTTGTTACAGAGATGTGTTGGTCCTGAGAAATTCAGTTTAAGATAAATGTGTCCCATTATTTAAGATAAATGTGTCCCGTTTTGTAAAGGACCACTTTTTAAGCTGAAGTACATTCTTGAAAATTTGTCTTTTTCTCCTGAATGTTTTTTTTTTTTTTTTCTGCAATCCTTTCTGCACTGCTGTTACACTTTTAAACTACAGATCTCCAGTGTTATTTTCTAAGGGAAGCTATTTCCATGGCTGAGGCAAGTGAACTGTGCAAAACAGACCACAGAGCAGGAAAAGGAGAATGAGTGTCCAAGGGAAAACAACCACAACTATGAACAACAATTGTGATGAATGAACTGGGGGAGTCTGAGGTTTTGCGACTCTCTTAAACCAGCTTTTAGAAAGCAAAAGTAGGTTCAGGTCACAAACATGTTTACTTGCTGGGACACTTTTGTGTTGTTTATTTTCCTTAAGGTCCCAGGCAGGCAATTTCTGCCAAGGGATGTATGACAGCATCAGCCATGGCTTAGAATTCAAACTACAATTAAAGATACACACAGCAAGATTTCATTAAGGAAACTAATCACATTCTCCAGGAGCAGATCTAGTTAAATTCCTGAAGTCAACATGATTATTTGCTGGAGTGGGGAAGACTCTAAAGAAAAATAAGTCATTGATCCAAACCCTGTATACAATCCATGGTGTTACACAAAGCTGATTATTCGACTGCCCTGTATATTCTGGCTTTGGTAGCAGTTGACCACTGGCTATGAGAATGCAGTTAGAGTGGTGTCCTCTTCTTCCTCAAGTGTGTCTCTGCTTCTTCACTTGTGTCATATGTATCTGCAGTGCTACATACAGCTCTGGAGCCTTCAGTACAGGAAAGACATGGACCTGTTGGAGAGGATCCAGAGGAGACCACCAAGATGATCAGAGGGCTAGAACACCTCTCCTATGAGGACAGGCTGGGAGAGTTGGGGTTGTTCAGCCTTGAGAAGGGAAGGCTCTGGGGAGACATTATTGAGGCCTTTCAGTACTTAAAAGGCGCCTAGAAGAAGGAAGAGGACAGACTTTTTAGAAGGGTGTGTTGTGATAGGACAAGGAGTCGTGGTTTTAAACTAAAAGCAGGGAGATTCAGGATAAACATGTGGAAGAAATTTTTTACAAAGAGGTGGTGAAACACTGGCCCAGGTTGCCCAGAGAGGTGGTAGATGCCCCATCCCTAGAAACATTCAAAGCCAGGCTGGACAGGGCTCTGAGCAACCTGATCTGGTTGAAAATGTCCCTGCTCACTGCAGGGCAGTTGGACTAGATGAGTTCTGAAGGTCCGTTCCGACCCAAACTATTATATGAACCTACGATTCTATATTGTAGTCATAACTGATTCAGAGAGCCGCTTACAGAAGAGTGTATCTTCAGCCGAATAACTATGAGCTCCAGCAGATATATATACAGGATAATGTCTGCTTGTCTAAAAACTGTTTGTTGTAAATCCTAGAAAGTGGAGATAGCAAACAGTATCGTATTTAAGCCATTTTCATCCCAATAATAGGACCATCCTATTCGGTTTCTTAGTGGTTTGTCTAGTCCAGCTGGAATGCATGCAGGTGATACAGATTTCAATATTTTACTTGGAAACTAGTAAGAAATTATGCTATTAGGGTAATATTCTTAGTATGACACTTATTATTATTATTATTATCATCATCATTGTTATTATTATTGTGTCTGCATTTCTTTTCCCTGTTTCCAGCTATGGCTAGCTGAAACTTGGCATCCTTAGGGATTCCTTCTTGAGGTAGAACAACAAGAGGGAAGAGGACATGTGCATGGAGGGAATGGTGAAGAAATCCCTTCAGAAGGTTATAAGCTTAACTCCTTTGAGTCTGTGGGAAAAGAAGTGATGATGAGCAGGAAGGATGTATTTTAAATGCTGGCCTGTCTCCTTCCTCTCTCTCCATACAGGCTGGTGTAAAACACTTTGTGAGATTAAAAGAAAAGCAGAAAATTGTTGTGAAAGGGTACCTGCTCCTTTTAGCCCATTTCATGCCATGTAGAGTCCTAAGATTGCTTTCAACATCATACTACAAACATCAAAGTCCACCAGGGAGAAAACAGAAAGCAGGAGCAAACAATATGCTAGGTTATTAAGAACTAAAGCAGCTAGTAGTCCTTATAATGTAACTGGAATTATAGTAGTAAACAATTGTGGCATTTCTGATACAGTTGCATTTGTGGATATTTAACTGTGGATATCATGTTTGATTTCCATCACGTTAATATCAAAATACTGATCAAGCAAAAGCAAGCAAAAGTCAAAGTGCTAGAGGACAAGAAAGGGAAGAGTCTGAGGGAACACTAAACACAAGGTGTTTGCTTCACAAAGGAGATGCTAGTTATGTCGTAAGAACAGGATTGATCAAGAAGAAGCTTTGTAGTCTCTGGTCTCTCAAAAATGCAAGAGCAGACTGACTTTCAAAGAAATTGAAAAGCAGTAAATCTAAAACTGCTAAAAAAAGGTGCCCTTTTCCACTGCACATAATTATGTTTTTGAACACACCACTACAAAATGCTGCTGCATTAAGGTACTCAGTAGAAGTCCAAAAGGATTATTATTTTTTGTTATGAATACTAAGGATCTCATCCCAATACAGTTACTAGAATAAGACTTTTTGAGCTCACAATCTGAATTTTAGAAAATGCGGTTGGAGACAAGAGAAGATAACTTATCTCCAGTGACTTTTTTTCTTGGGCTTTTTTTTTTTTTGTCTTTTTTCTTTTTTTTTTTTTTTTTAATGTAAAATTGTGTTCTGTGGGTAATATTTATTATGATTTGAAAGACTGACTACTTTTGAGTAATAAGAATGTTGTAATGCCTGAGGTGGAAGGACTCTATTTCTGTGCATACATTCTGAAATTAGAATTTTTATATTACTTTATCATTTTGTCCCCTGTTTTGGATGCTTTTTTCATCAGATGATAGTTACCTCTTTAGACTTGGGGTTGATTTCAAACATTTGCCTTACTTCAAAAGAGCTTTTAACTTTGTGATCTCTCTTTGTGATCTCTCTTTGTGATCTCTTTGGTACTTTGGTTCTTCCTAGAGCAAAGGCGCTTCTAGTATTCGAACGCTCCATTCAAGGTCTTCAGCTGTTCTTTGTTATTGGTGTTACCGTTCATTCATTTTATACTAGTAGCAGTGATGCCAGTAGAGATCAGGCCTTCACTGTGTTAGGTGTGATATAATCAATCAGTAGGATTTTAAAATTTCATTTATTTATTTATGTGTATAGAAGGCAAAATTTTAAACTACAGATTTTGCCTTCTTTAAAACATATTAGACATCTGCTTGTCATTTTCTTCGTCTTTGAATTTTACTCTGAAATAACTTCCATGGAGTGTTTGGTCCTTTGCTTACAATTTTTGTTCCTTCCAGGATGGGCTTGAGCCATGCTAGCATCCACACTCGAAAATATGATTATATTGCTTCTGACACCTGATTTAGCTTGTTTGGAACAAGCAGGTATCTCTTTACATGATAGTACATAATGCTGTGTAAGAATAACCATTATACTCATGTAAAAGGGATTTTCTTCAGTGGAATTGTCAATAGGTGATTATTATTAACACTGCACATTAATGAGGAACTGTTGTGATATGCCTGTTTCAGGCATACACTGGCCCTTCTATCATCACGTCACATGAGATGCTTGTAGCCTTGTGGCTTTGTAGCCCAGGGTTGGCTTGTTGCCTCCCTGGCCTCAAGAAGCTTCAGCTTCTGTTTTTCTCTGCTTTTCTCAGTTTCTTAAGGTGCTCAGCTCTGTGAAATGTCAGGCTGGTTTCGCAGCACAGCCCAGCTGGCCTTTCACACGTAAGGTCTGGAAGGCAATGACAAAACGGTCTCCAGTGTGGCCAGAAGATCCCACATACGTAGTCCACTGAGGTCTGCAGAGGTCATTCAGGATCAGATCTCTATATAGGGGTGACAGAGCTTTTTATAAACTTCAGAAGAAAGAATTAAGGTTTCCACAAAAGCCCAGAAGCCACTTTCATGGTAAACTAACAGCAAGTATATTATATAGCTGACATTTTAATGGCCTTACTATTTTGGACATGAGGATGAAAATCATGCATTTCTTCCATTTTCCCTTTTTCTAGCCTTGCATTGGTTACAGTGCGGTAACCAGCAGACCAGAGCCTTTTCTGTGTAAAGTGGTGAACATTCAAAGACCTACCACATGAAGTCCCAGTCCTGCAATCAGACAGGTGGGGAGAGCTTCCCATGGGTCCAGAGGCCCACTACAGCCAACAGAAACATCAAAGATCACTTTTGAAGGTATAAGCTCAGAAACTGAGACAGATTTATTTTGATATTTTCCTTCCATCAAAATGCAGACATATTGTAAATCTATTTTTTAATTAATCTTTTTAATTGTTAGTATTGTTAATTATCTAAAATGTACAAAGTCTTCTAAAACATAGGACAAGTGATATAAAAATGTATTTTAATTTGTAATATAGAGGATTATAATTATGTGATTCTATGATTTTTTTTTTCCTTCCCTGATGTTTTCCAGAATGTGCTATAAAAATAAAAACTTACCACTGTCTCCTGGCATGTGGTAACATGGTACTGGCTTGCTTTATTTTTCTTTTCCGGCCAATTCAAAGTCACTATTTTGAAAAATCAAAGTCTTTTTATTTATCTTCCCCTGGATCACTTTGTCCGGAATAAGAGTCCAATATCAACAAGAAGAAACACAGGAACTTAGCGTGTCCCTTTGTTCCCCCTGTGAAAAATGACAGTGCTATACATCTTTGCTCCCACTGGCTGCATGACTGTCAGACAGCAGCATACCAGCAATTTTGGAGTAACTTTCTCAAATGTGGATCATATTTATACAGACTAATTTATGTCTAACAGAGGACTTAAGGAAATAGAGCTGCTGAATAAACCAGCATCTCCTTTCCTACAGAAAGCTGGAAACAGGAGTTAGTGGAGGCCTTTTTTTATCAGTGGTAGCTTATGGAAAACAACATAAAACTAAAGAAAATAACATAATAAAATAATAATAAAAACTGCTTGTTTTTACTGATATCTTCCTGCTGGCAAGGTGTGGAAAATCACATCATTTTAGAACTAGGTCATTTCAGACACTTAAAAAATGTACATGCATTATGATAAAGAACTTCAAAAAAAGAAAGACAAAATAAAAATAATGCTATGACCAATAAGTGAAAAGTGGTGTGGTGTAAATGTCACACCTTGCAATATACGTTACAGTAAACTCTTACATACCGTGTGACCCCTTAGAAGATGAGACCTTCTTCATCTTGAGTGCCTGGGAGAATTAGTCTTAATAACAGTTCACATTACTGACATACTCTAAGCCCAGAGATTTAGGTGGGCTAGTGCAATGCAGTACACATACCCATTCTCAAAAATAGGTGCCTGCCCCAAAGAACTTCCAGTTTCAAAAGGTCTTAATTTGCTGTCATGGAGAGGGCTTGAAATTCAAACACTTTATTAAGTCATTAGCAATTATACAGTAAGAGATTTTGTAGTAATTGTGACATACAAATAAGCCTTTAGGCATTAAGTATATGTTGGTTTTATTATACTATGACTAATTTACCGTTATGTTTCCTTGTGACAGCTTGTTTTCTTCCCTGAGGGACACAGCCATTGCTAATATTTCCATTATGCTAATGTTCTAAGGGCCAATTATTGATATTGAAATCACAACCTTTTTGAAAAAAGTACCGTTCACGAGGCCATGCCATTCACTTTCCTAGAATGAGTTATTTTGTTTTTTACCATTAACATGTCAATTACTTGAGTCTCCATTGATTACCCGGGTCCTGTGGATACTGCTGCCTGTCATCACTGCTGAACACTGATTACTATTCAAGACCCTGTCATACCATAGCATATTTTTGTAAAACCAAACTGGTTCACTTCAGACACATAAGACTTAGGAATTCAAATGGCCAACCCCAGTCTCCAAGAACTAAACAAACCACACAGCTGAGCTCAGATATGGAAAACCCTGCAAACCAAACAACTGGCTCAGTACACACAGCAACCTGAAAAGTCTCCCAGATCCAGAGCCAGGACAACCAGCTGAGAGCAGCTACTGCTAAACAGGAGAGCTTGCAGGCAGGAGCTACTTAAGCTAGCAAAAAGTAGGCAAAACTATTTAAGATAAAGCAGGGCTTAGCACAGCAGTGACACAGTCTGAATGACTTGCTCTGTAAAATATTGCACATTGACGAGATGCTGCTTCTTTTGCCCTCTGTGCCGGTGGAGCAGGAATTCTGCGGAGAGTGTGCAGGTGTGAGGACAGCAAGAAGTCTCAGGTGGAGACACACGCAGATGTCAGGTGGAGGTGTTCCCGGGGTGTCTGCCAGCATGGTCAGGAGGAGCCCTGCTTCCCTTGGGTGCAGCACCAGCAGCTCACAGCCACCGTCCAGGTCACCAGCTTCCTCACCTGCCCAGCCTGAAGCTGAGCTCCGGGACCATCTGCCAGTGTTCTGGTGTTGGTGGTCACCTGGGGTAGAAAACCTGGGGAGCAAATGAAGAATGAGATGGCTGGTGTGTGTGAGTGACTGCAGAAGAGGCCAAAGGAGGAGGGTAGAGAGCTGGATTAAGTGCTGCCTGTTACCTTGAAAAGCCTTGGAAAGGAATGGTTGCAAGGATTAAAAATTAATGTGATTATTTTAACAAATGTTGGTTTTGAGAAGAATAACAGGGGTGAATTCCAAGCAGAAATGTCTTGAAGACTGTAAAACAATTTCCAAAGTAAAATGGTTCCCAAAGATCTCTTGTTAAAAGTTATTTTAAACTAGTTTAGACAAGACCCATATAAGCACAGAAGAAATAATCTATAAAATAATGGAAATAGTTTCTTACCTAGTAAAACAACTGCCTAGAAAATAAAACAAAAAAACCCCTATGTCTGACTGAGAAGAAATGCTCCAGTTTTACGATCTTGTTTGTGCCAGAGATCAATATCTGTTTACATCAATAGCATTTAGATTGCTATTCTTTGTGCAGATTCTGCAGACCAGCAAGTCAGTGTGAGACATTTTGAAAAACATAGTAAATTCCTAAAAACTGCAGTGTGCATCATTTCTTGTGACCAGCACATAACTTTGCACAAATAACTGTCATGTTAACACAACAAATATACTACTCTGTCAGATGTTGAAAGACTCTTGAGGAGTCAGTCTTCTTTGATATGTGGTATTTGATTGCTCTACTATTTTGACAAATTTGATTTAATGGCTTAAGAAAAAGGCAATGCTCATGTCCAAATTCCTTTAGAATTTCAGAGAAGGATGGGAATATTAAGGTGGCTGTTTCATGGCAATTCCAGCACTGATCGTTACTCCTAGCACTTCCTGGGACTGTTCTGCACTTAAAATTGTTTTTCATGTTACACAAATTTTGACTGGGTAGAATTCAACCAGAACTAATCTGGTTAGATTTCCATTAGTTCCTAGAAGCTACATGTTTTTTAATGTACTTACCTAGCATAACATCTTGGTTAGTGGGTAAGCACCTTCAAGCCCCTTTCACACATGAATAACTGAGGTTTAGAGATATCACAAGTAACATTGCCAAAAACATGTAAGTCACATCTTCAAAAGCAGGTTATGTGTATAAAGAACAAATGTCAGAATTGTATGGGCTGCCAGCTCCAACTAAAATAATTGGGAGTTAGGCCTGGGAATATCTGAATATCATCATAACCTTTTTAATTGAAAATCACTGGTATTATCACAAGTCCAGAATGAGAAGAAAAGAAACAGGCACCCAGTTCCTATAGTTAAACCACTGGGCTTTTCATTAAGCATTTATTTTTCATATACGCTGTCAAAGGACATTTGCGTGCTGCTGAATGTGTGTCTTCATGTCTTGTGCAGTACTTTGTGCCTTTAAAGCATTTTAAGAAAAAATACAAATTCAGGCCCATATGTTCCTTAGGTGCCTCTGAGGTTAAGCTGTAGCTGAGCGGAATTGGCAGGATTGCAGTCTCGGTCACAGGTACTTAAAACCTCCCTAAGTTCCATTTTAATCACATAAGCCCTTTTCTAGATCTAGGCTTAATGTCCAAATCCCTCTTGGAAATTTTATCCTGAGAGAATGTCCTGAGGTCATGCAGAAAACTTATGGGAAAAGGAACTGAAATTAGGTAACATCCTCAGATAATGCTTGGCCTCTCTGTAAATCCAAAAAGGAAAAAAAAAAGGAGCTTTGTGTTGTAATATACTAGTGGTGGTTTTGGTGCTCTATTATAAAACATATCTGAAAATTATTAGGAAGCTAGTTTCCAGAGCAGATGCAAGATGCCTTTCAAAAAGGGGGAGATGTTTACATTCAAAGGCTTTTCTTTTTCTGCAGGGAAGGCAGGAGAATGTACAATTCCAGATCATTTAAGGCACATTTGCTTTGCATTATTATCATGGCTAGAATGTCAGATGGCACCAGGAGTGGATTTAGGATGTCTCAGCATGAGATACTCACTGTGGCTGCCACAGAGCACAGTGGTAACTGGGAAGGGAAGGGAAGGTGAGGGGACTATCTGGAGCTGGACAGCAATATTAAAACAGATGATGACTTCCGTGGTGCGCTTAGCAAAGGGAGTATAGACCGACATTGTTCCCATTGCCCTGAACAGGAAGCATGGCTGAACACAGAGAATGAGCAAAGCCACTTGCCATAATTAAAAAGTATATTAACTGTGATTTATGTCTCCTTTCAACTAAATCAGTGTAACATTCTTAATACTATATGGTAAGATTACATATGTGGTATAGTCTCTCAATGAGGACAACATACAGACGGTACTCTATAGTTTTGGGGGTGCGGAAGATGAAAAGAAAACCCTGGGACTTTGCAGATGTAAAGTGCTCCTGCCTTAGTGAGGTTAATGAATGGTGACATTTACAATGCTTGAAGATTTTCCTTCTTTCTAAATAACCTGTTTATGGAAACAGAGAGCACGATAAACCTGACACTAGAACAGTTAGCTATCCCACTTAACACCAAGAAATTAGAATCAATTGCAATGCTGTATCTGCATAAAGGTGGTTAGTCTAGTTAAATGTGAAATTATTTCTAAAACTTAGCATTTGATGTTGTATGTTCAGTTAATGCAGAAATGCCATTACCATATTTAGGTTTTGTCAAATCTTCATTAGATTCAGATAAAAGCTGATGCCAAGTAATCGTATAAACGCAAAACCACCATCACCACCACCACCAACAGAAGTTGCAATAGTTTGGTTTAAACAAAAATAAGAATTAATTTATTTTCATATTCTTTATTGAATAAAGCTTCTTAAAGTTACTATTAAATGTAGCCTGTGGATTTTATGCCTTTAATCTTTCTTACATCCTTTTCTTTCCAGTCCTGCGTATGAAGCCATAAACACTGTTTTATTAGAGAAGGAGAAAGAAGTGAAAAAAGCGCAGTTTAAGAAGCCTTTACATGCTTGTTTGCTCTCAGATCTCTGAAAAGTAGCTTTTAAAATAAAGCAGAAAAGATGTCTGTCTTACATGCAGGGAAGATTTATCATACTTCAAATACATTTTAATGAATCTGAAGAGTTTTAAACTCTCACTGTACAGCTTGCTATTCCCTTTAAAAGTAGTCTAATTTCTATAAGCATGCAGAGGCTGCTGAGACTGCTAAAACAAACATACCCTGACTTGTGATACTACAGGGAAAAAAAGTCTACTTTTATAAGGAAATCTGTTCCAGTATCTAAATTTTGTCTTTATTAGCTGCTTATTGGATGAGATCACAGGTCAATAGGCTCAGGGACCAAAATAAAGGCTCTCTACTTCACGCTTCACCTGGTATACTATTTGAAACTTCAAAAAGTTGCATGCTGAATACATCAAAGATTTTTTTTTAATACAGTAAAGGTATATAATAGCGCTTTTGTGTTTTCTCCCAGAAGTTAATAAGCATCATGCACTTTTAGCATAAACAAAATACTGACATTAATTCAGTTGAGCAAATTGAGCAAATCCAATGTTGCGGCATGAAACAATCTCTTGTTCTCATCAGATGGAAATTAGTATCCTGGTATTTTAGGTGCAGGAGTCTGAAAATGTCAAAGCAGTTTATGCCTGTGGAAAGGTATCGGAGGAAACATCACCAATAAAGAAAACAAATGGCTTGATTTCTTAATACACTCGGTTTTATCGTTTCACCTTGCTTTCCGATATGCAGCAGTTCCTACGTTGTGCAGGCAAGTGTCCCAAACAGTGCACACTACCTGCAAAGTCAGGGCAGTTAGGAATGGCAGAGAAGGTCTCATTGCACTGCTGCGGGTTTGGTGGTGGCACTGCATAATCCAGCTGGCATGACATGTCATCACGGCAGGATGTACATAGCTGGATTCAGGCAATGTGAAGAGTCTTCCCCCAGAGACCAAGGAAGTGCCACAGCTCCTCATCCATCTGCCACTCCTCCACTCCTCCTCTCAGTGACTCCAGGCAGAGGTAGTTCATAGGATCATAGAATCATTTTGGTTGGAAAAGACCTTTAAGATTAATTGAGTCCCACTGTTAACTTGACACTGTCAAGTCCTCCTCTAGATCATGTCCCTAAGAAACTCATCTATGTGTCTTTTAAACACTTCCAGGGATGGTGACTCAAACACTTCCACCGGGCAAATGCTTGAAGGCTACTAAAAGACATGGTTCATGTGGACAGGTTGTGGTGAAAAAAAGGACAGTGTGAAATTATTAGTACTAGCGATATAATACAGCAGAAGTGCCTCTGCTTCAACCATGGCTAGCCTTTTAGTTTGAGGGGGAAAGGTTAACAAATGCTTCATGAAAAAGTTTACAGATACTCTGAGCTTGACCTCCCTGTACTACTCTGGCAGTGCTAAAGGGCCTTAAAATTAATTGCTTGCTATACAGTGCATTAGTGCAAAACGAAAATGTGTCAGTACTGGACTTAGTGCCCAACAGTTCTAACTACAGGACCAAGACAGGTGTCTAAGATCGCAGTAACAGAAATATGTAGTAGCAACAAAATAGATATCAGATAACTCAACGTGTTGTGTTCTTCTACATGAGAGTAATTACAGGAGCAAAGAGGTGGAATCTGCCATTCAACCTTAACAGAAATAATCCATTCACATTTTGGGTCAAGGAGTGTACAAGCCACTGGCAAGAATAATTGAAAAATTGGGCCAAGTAAGGAAGTAAATAAAAAATTAAATGGAAAAAAAAAAAGCAGGGAAGGAATGAGTCACCCATTGACTGATGTTCCATAAATGTTTCTCTGGGTGTCTCTCTTCTTCCTGCACGGTGATGCAAAGGAAACTCTTTAAAATTAAATCCTTTCTTCTGGCCCTGGCTGCTTCTTTCTTGCCTTCCATAAGATTACACAAGAGCATTTGTGAAACAATGAAGTGGGTAGTGGAACTGGTGTGGTTAGAGATAGCCATCTCTTCTGAATAGCTGGGTTTAACCTAAGTAACTCCCAGACCTTCCTGCAAAAGCAAGAGTTGGAAAGAGAATTTGCATCTCCAGGCAGACAAAAAGACTGAAAGTGCTAGGGAAACTAGAAGCCTGTTACCCTGCTGCCAAAAATCTAACAGGGTTAAAAATGTAAAGAAACAAGATTTGGACATTTTTGCAAAACTTTAATAGCATGAAAATATTTTTTAATTAAGTAACGAGAACTTCAGAATTGCTGACCTTTCATGCGACATCACATGAGCTATCCTGAATAAGTAAAAATGAGAGGTAAACTACCTTCGGGACAAACTATCCCGTAAATGTTTTTGCAAGGATATGTGCATCTTCCTTTGAAGCAGCTGGTACTGGTCACTACTGCAGAGCAAACCAGTTGATCCCATTTGGCCATTCTGCAGTTTCCAGCTACAAAGACCAGGTCTCATAGGTGCAATTGCAAATTGTATACAGCATGTGCCCATGGGCTGGAAATTTTCCAAGTATGTATTCAACTGTTCCTTCCTCCAGTGCACTCAGAATTAAGTATGTCTAAAAGTGAGCATCTAGGAGAAATTGAACCGCAAATCTGGCAAGAAAAGTGGTGAACCCACTGTCAAAAGGGACGTTGTGTACCTTCTCTTTCTCCCTGTAAATTGAAACATGGTCCCCCCACAAATGCCATGTCAACTCACCTCCCACTTACAGCCCAGAAGCTCACTTGTGCTTCCCATCTTCACCAGTGTTGAGTTTCAACAAAGCACATTTCTCTTGCAGCACGGAGAAATGTATTTTTTATGACCTGAGGAAGAACTCTGTGACACACACATATGTTCAGGGAGAACTTGACTGACATTGTTGGCAGATTTCACAGAAATTTGGGTTTCTGGCCCTGCTGCCACAAATATTCTCTGCTTCCTGATGGCGTCCATATGTAGATTTCCCTCTGAATTGTTTTACTTAAAAAATTCCAAACTATCAAAAGAATGAGGAAAAAGTAAAGAAAAAAGAAAACGCAGTGTAGTCATAAAAGCAAATGAAGAACAGGCTTGAGCAGTGAAACGGTTAATTAGGAAACAGTTCAAAAAAAAGATCTCTGAAGTTATAGTGGGCTCAAAAATGACTTCTTTCTAAAGGATGAAATTAAGTTGTGTTAGACCATCACTTTGATTTTACTGATCTAACTAAGGAAGAGGTATTATTATTTTCATAGTAGGGGTTGATCTACTGAATTACACATTGCAGGTCTGTCACTCAAAATGACAACACAGACAAGGGATCTTCTTTGATCTCAAAACAGTTGAGGTTTCAGACAGGAGTCCACAGGGAAGACAAAGTTAATTTTTCAGACCATGAACCGCAGAACATCCACAGCAAAGGGAAGAGGATATTAGAGAGAGTACTTGTAAGTCATCAGTGAAGGCCATTGATTTGCCTCCTAATAGCTATTACGATAAGAATCTGGTAAAGCTTTAGAAGCCAATTACCAATTGCATTACTACCATTACATCACAGTTTAACTTAATTTACCAACAGTTTAAAAATAAACCAGTTAATTCTTCACATAGGTTAGGCTGGCCAGATCTTCAGCTCATTTATATCAAGGTCTCTCCTTTAAGTTCACTGTGGTGATTCTGATTTACAACATTTGAGGATGCAGCCTTCTAACTATACGACATTCCAGATGATGCTTGAAAACATAGGGGCTTAGTCAAAATAAGAAATAAACACTTTTTTCCACAAATATTTGGATGATAAAGAGTAAATGAGATTGTTTGGAAATGAAGCAGCAGATTTGCCAAGGCAGTCCATTAAAAACAGTTGGTCAATTTAGCCTTGGATCCTGATTCAAAGCATCGGGAGTCACTATGTAGTTTTCTGTTCTGCTGGCATTTTCAAGTAAATATTTATACGAGAGCCTCTTGACATAGGAATGTTTTACTGCCAGCACATAAAATAAAATAGAAACTACCTGAACTCTTGTCAGTTTATTTTTTTCAGCTAAGCTGGCAGAATATTTTTAACCTTTGGCATCTTAACTGTCAATTTGATCTTCATAATGTAAATAGCAAACAATGGAAGAAGCACACAGCCCTGGGTTTCCACACAGGATGTGTAAACCTGTTTATTCCCTGACCGCTGACATTTCTTTCTACTTACTAGCACAAACTAGTAATTGTAAGCATGTACAATCACTTGCATTTACATGTAAACTTTTATAACTGCAATATCCAAACAGGTTTTCCTTAGCCCAGTTCTTACCCACAGGGACTTTCAGCCACCATCCAGCTCCCAAAGGTGAAACACAAAATCAGTGTTTCTATTCACATCGTGATAAATGGCAGGACATCAGTGCTTGCAGAAAAGGGACATCTCCAAAATTAAGAGGAGCAGCTGTGGCTTAGGCAAGGGATGTGTGGAAGAGGAGGGGGCAGTGGAAGTGCTTGTTCTGTGCGTGGGGCTGTCACACCAGTCCAGGGTCTCCGCAGCATCCCTGCCCAGTCCACCTCTCCTCCGTGATGTGCGCTGATGGTCTCTGTGAAGCAAAGGAGGTTCTGCTGAAAGGCCGCTTTTCAGAAACAAGGAGGAGAGGAAATCTATGCAGAAAATCCATGCAAGAAAAACTGTGAAAAATATTAGAGTGGGATAAAAAAAAGCAAGTAGTAGGATGATGATGCATATTTCTGTGCCCTTACCATTTCCTGTCACTCTTCTACCACGAAACTGGAAGGACGTAATATTTTGAACTGGTGTGACCAGCCTGTGTTTGAGCAAATGAACAAACACATTCTCTTAATTCCAGCACTCATATTGCTAAACCATTGCTGCACAAATTCAGCGCGAGAAAGCAAAAAATCTACACGAGCCCAGAAGTAGTGTTTTCATGCAAACCGTGCCCTGGCTATCCCAAAGGGTGGAGAACTTTCAAAATGGCAAGTGCTGAGTTCCCTCAGCTCCCACTCATTTTCTGCTATATTTTTATATTATTGTTTATAACTCTTGCTTGTAGTGAGCATCAGGCTGAGCTCTGCACTTTGCAGTCCTGGCCTCACACCTGATCAGCACCAACTTCTCCCACTCAGCCCCCTGGTCTTTCAGGGAATCTAGTCCTCTGCTCTGATGTCTCTTGGTCTCTTGTGCTGTCAGTAGCTGAACCCAAATCCTTTACCTGGATTTTCAGTCAACCCATTAAAAGTGATTTAAATATACTGTAGATGCAAAAATTTCCATTCTCAGGGAGGTTAACAAGCATGTCTCCTGGTGCTCTGAGCCAACCAGAGGGTCTGAGCACCCCACAGCAGGACGTCTATGGGCCACAGACCTTTTCCATTTCATATTTCTGCAAAATAAAGAGCCCTTCACACACGCTGGAGAAAATTCTTAATAACTGGATGCAGAACATGTTTTGTTTTCCCTCTCAAAGGAGTTCAGTCTCGAGTGTACTAAGACAACATTCACATTTCTTCTGAGTTTTAAGAGGGATAAAAGGTGGTATTTACAGCATTTGCCATGGAGCCAGTAAAAGACATGAAAAAAACAAACAGTCTCTGGTGGGTGATGATACCTGAATGGATCCAGCAACTCCCTGTGGATGGGGTCAAGCAACCAAAGGGCTTCTTTACCACTGCCCTGTTTTGCTAAAAGCCAAAAGCCACTGTCCAGGTGGGAGGCTGAGGTGGATCCAGCTCAGGGCACCCAGGCAGAGTGTGAGGATAAGGTGCAGCACCTCTGGGAGGAGGTCCTGGCTGCTGCCCTCTGACAGCGTTCCCTGCCAGCTCCTCCACATAGTGGCCTTGGCAGTAGGCTCATGGGGTTATTTAGGTGCACTCCTGTCTGGGGTAAAGATGTTACAGTGACTAAAAACAAACTTTGCTTTGGTAATGATGTGAGGAGGAAATAGGAAAAAGCAGGACAAAATGTTGCTTCAGCAGAGGGAAGAAATAGAGCACTGAGCATCTTCCATGGCACAAGTCCTTCAGCATCCCAAAAAGCGAATCATCTCCCCTTTTCATTTTGTTGTCCTCTAGTCTGAGCAAAAAAGAGATACGTGTGCCTATTATGCTATCTGCTGGTGTGCAACTCACCTGTAAACCTGTGTCTGGTTTCAAAAATCTGTTGATGGCATTTTCCAATGCACTCAGTTTTTGCTAATGCTGTTTCCTCTGATGCCAATGAGATTTGCCATTGTAACGAGAAGGACTTCTGTTTCTGCAGAACCATTAAACCAAAAGTGGAAACATTGGCAAATCACTGCTGCTGATATTCCATGGCTGGTGTTGTTTTGTTTTGGTTTTGGTTTTGTTTGTTTGTTTGTTTGTTTTGTTTTGTTTTGTTTTAATCAGAGAAGAGGCATAAATACCTCTGCTAAAATTCCCTAATAATTTTTCTGTGTTTGTCTGGCTGGTTTCTGTGGGAAAACTACTAAGATTTTTGTTGGTTGATGAGAGAGACTTCTGTGTCCTTTGCATTCAAGCAAATAGGCAAGGTGTAGAGGGCATGAAATGACTTCCATTGCTACATTAAATAAGAAAATAACATTGCAGTAAACAGGATCTAAAACTCTCTACGTCTTGATTGATTTCCAAAATGGAGGGTGGTGTTTGACCTCTATAATTACACCCAGTGTCTTTCATAATAAAAGCAGCTATTTCCACACTATTCTCAGGTAGACATAGGCTTGCTAGATCTTGTTTTCACGTACTACAGCCCAAAGTGAATAAGTTAAATCCTCAAACAATATGAAATTTTTATTTGCTGTTAAGTCTTAGAATCATCCGTAGAAAATGAAACTTGAAGACCTGTGTTATCATTTGACGACAGAGGCGGATGCTTTTTAAAGTACTTCAAAATCCATTATAAAATTGAAAGAATTAGTGACAGTATTAGCCCTATTTTAATGTGGAGACTTCTGTTTTAAGATATTGACATTTTAGCTACTACATAGAAGGTATGGTTTTAGTTCTCTCACTGTCCAATTTTGCATTACTATGCATTTTTAAGTTTGAGCTTAAATTTACTACCTTATCCAGCTCTTCTTTACATAATAGAGTACACCAAGCTTGAGTTAAACTACTTTCGGTCTTTATATGCATTTTGGATATATACTGGAATACCTTGCAGGGATTTGAGAAAAGACACGTTTAACAAACGTATTGCATTGGTGTGACTCAGCAGTCCCATGTGCTTGCTTCGCCTGCCATGCCTTCTCGGGACTTGCAGTGGGATCTGATGAGATGCTTCATTCAACCCAACACTGCAGTGAGATCATTCTGGTGCTTTTTGTTGACTGCCCTATGATATGTCCACTTAGAATGTGAGATGGTACCTTTTGCAGTGAGAGGCCCCAGCCCTGTGGTTCTCCCATTGCTCTTCCACCTCCCCTTGAGAAGTCTGAACTTCAGAGCACACTACAAGCACATGGTTTTGGCTCAACACTTGTTTGGGTTTGTAGCTCATTTATAAGATTTTCTATCAGTCAGTGATGACAGTGAAAAAAAAATCTTGTACAGCCACAGAGACTGATTTCTTTTTGCTTCCATTCAAAACCAGCACGCAATCATTAGGTGAGCTAGGTCAGACTGAAATCCTGATTCCTTGTGCTGGAAGGACAAGCCTGCTGGCACCGCCATGGCCTGCTGCTTGGGGAAAGCCAGAAGAAGAAGCACCAGGGAAGAGACAAAACAATAATATTGCACAACACAGAACTAGAGGAGAGGGTGAGAAGAACAAATAAAAGAAAGAGAACAAAAAAGGTCCCACATTGTGGTGGGCAACATAGACCTCCTGCAAGGACCCAGTGGTAGTCCTTGAGCGAGAAGCATTTAACAGTGGCAGAGCTCACAAAGGGAAGAGGTACGAGGACAGTGACAGAGCTGAGTCACCTCTCTGTATGCACCAAAAGGTTGTGATGGTTCAGGCAGGGAATTGGCAGGACAGTAGGAGGCTGCACTTTCCAGGCTGCCCAGGGAGGTTGTGGAGTCTCCTTCTTTGGAGACGTTCAAAACCCGTCTGAACACATTCCTGTGTAACCTCATCTAGGTGTTCCTGCTCCAGCAGGGGGATTGGACTAGGTGATCTTTCGAGGTCCCTTCCAATCCCTAACATTCTGTGATTCTGTGTGATTTTTCAAGGACTGGGAGGCAGGTCAAATGTAATCACGCTAAGCTAGTAAAACTGTTCAGCCCGTGGGAAGTGCTGTGATGATGGGACACTTGTCTATGGGAATATTCCTTCTAATGGATACCGGCATGTAGTCTCAAACATGATGCAGTGTGCATTGCCGAGCTAAGCACCATTTCCCCCATGAAGAGTCCCCCTTCCTTGCATAACTTCTGCACTTGCACACATGGAGTGGTCATCTTCTGAGGGCCCCTGGGGAAGCTGCTTAGTGAGCCCACAAGTTTTGAGTGGAGTTTGAGCCAGTGCTATTCACTTATTCTAGAAGGAACCTCGAGACTTTTGAATACCACATTTGTTGCTTCCTACAATGGCTGACAGTGGGGTACAACTGAATAAATGAATAGAATTATATTTGATGAAATACAGTATGGCTTCTCATCACTGAATTGATCCACTGTCCTTCTGAGTGGCGCTCTATGCATTTTTATAATCCCTGCACAGTGTTTAGATATTACAGTGACAGACACTTTTGAAACATTTCTAGCTAAATCACAGCTGGGAGTCATGGCACTGTGGTTCTACTTAATGAAGTACCTATTGTTATTCATGAGAGCTTATTGTTGAGATTACGAGATTTTAAAAAACTTTTCTGCCACAATATCTACTGACCAGAAGTTTTCTTCTGAAAAATCATGTGACCTTCAGACATCACTTTAAAAGGATCTTACTTGCTTAGGAAAATCTCATTATCTCGTATTCGAATGTCCAGCTCATGGGAACTAGGAAGTTGCAATAGGATTCAAAAAGTCCTTTCTCAAAGATACCTTCTAAGGCCCTACAAGGCAGCATCATGGCCCTGGGCTGAGATGTGTCTATTGGACAATTGATGCTGCTTTGGAAGTTCATCTGTTCCAGGACGCTGCAACTTCATATTCCAGTAGCAGGCTGAAGAAGACAAACATCACCCCCAGCAACTTGCTTAGGGAGCAACATCTGCATCCACTTTGAAATAAAGTTTTACTGTTGCATTTCTGGCTAATATGAACAGGAATTAACACTGTGTCCTGAAAAGGTTTGTTCAAACACCAGTGAAATATAGCCATGCATACCATTTAAATATAACAGATACTTTTTCTCCAGTAGCACTGTGAGAGTCCCTAGGAGAGGAAAAGAGAAATGACTTCCCATTTTGGAAGCAAAGGGTGAATCATTTGAGGTAGAAAGGGTATCATTAACCAGTTTGGGATATGTCCAAGGCTGTGGATATGCAGTAAGTCACTGCAAGGAGGCAAACAGTAGCAAACTATGAGCAGGAGGAAAAAAAGAGGGAGGAAAAAAGAGGAAGGAAAAAAGAAACTTCTGGCTGAAATATGGACTCAAACAATTGTTTTCAAAATAATAAACCAATGATCAATTCAGTACACAGGGGGAGGAAGTATTTGGCACAGAGAAAGGAACAAAGACTGACTTGTGGACATAAAACCAACTCCTGGCTTGCCTTCTGAGAAAACTCTTATGTAAGCTGAGCTCAGCACCTACAGGGCTTGAGCTATTCCAGGGAAACCTAGTCTCTCCCTGCACATATAAACCCCTTCTTTACTCAAACATCCAATAATGCACTCATGATGCTGTTGTCAGGAAAATGCAGTGCTGCTACTGCAGTAGCTCACAGAACCTTTATCCCCTGTGACACATCAGTTGCATTTACACTCTTTTTATATTTTCATACATTTGAGTCAAATTCATTGCATGGTAGGATCATTTAGACTGTGTGTCAGCTATGACTGTTTAACGAATCCCACAGACAGACAGTTGTGCACATGTGCGATGGCAGAATGCCACTAAATTCCCACAAAGGGAAAAGCAACTATTTTTAAAATGTGTGAGATTGTAATTGCATTGTAATTTTTGATATCATTTTATTTATAAACTTTTAAGTACAATGAGTACAACTGTAAGAAAAGAATCCATATTGAAGGAAAATGGATGAATGCATTTAAAATTCTTCTAAAATAAATATCTTCATGTATGTATACACAGACATACCCACACATATATAATATAAACCTGTAAGTAAAAGCATAGCTATTTCTCAGATTAAAAGCATCTGTGGCAAAGACTCTGGCTTCCTTCAAAGTTCTTAGTCACTTCAATTTATTTTTCATGACATAATATTTTTCAGGTAGCTAGAGTCTAATAAAGGTGTTTTTAAACAAAATGAATAGCTTTACGAAGCTCATAAGGGCACAGCAAATAACCAACTTAGCAAAGTATTTTGAATAGCCAAAGAGAACTGTAATATCTCTGACATTAAAGAAGTTCTGTTCACAATTTGGAAATCCCTTCACTGAGTTAGATAGATGTTGTGTTTTTTGTGGGAGTTTTGTGTGTTTGTTTGTTTGTTTTGTTGTGTTTGTTTGTTTTGTTGTTGTAGTTTGGGTTGTTGTTGTTGTTTTTTAAGGCCACCATTTCTCTTTCAGAGTCAATATAGCTGTGGTGAAGCATGTAACTCAAATGCGTTCCTGAAATATCAGGAATGCAAATACAGGAGGGTGTATGAGTGGCTGCACTGTTACTCAGGGCAGCGCTAAACCAGGACTAACCCAAGCCATGAGCGTACCAGCATGTGCTGCTCACAACCACATGTACAGGCAGTTTAAGCCCCCTGTAGCAAGCCCAGAGTGGGGCAGCATCAGATGTTGAAGTCTATCCATAAATGAGGAGCTCATATAATAAGGTTCTATAGATGATAACAAGCAAGACAAATCTTAATATGCATTGAGAAATGGACTCTGGCTGACTTGGAGAAGAAATATTGAGTTTTTTCATCTTGGTGCGCCTATAAGATAGAGCTGGTTGTACAACTTCAATGAGATTTTGCTTTCCTGTACAGTGTTAAACACAAGCTAAAGCAATGCTGCAGTGTTACTTCCAAGGTAGGGCACCCACTGACAAGTGGTCCGCATCACTCATTGTCCTACTACTGCCATCTAGGGCAGGATTCAGGTGCCTAAATCTAGTGCCAGGGAGATGCCTTCAGCTAGCTAGTCAAGACATCTGCACAGGACTTAGAAAATCACGTTGCAAATCTGCAGCAGGTTCCTACTATTAATGTTTGTTTCTGCTGGGCCAGAGTGTCTCTGCAACAGGGAGAAGGGGGAACTTGGGGCAGAAGCCTAATTTTGGAGAATGCTTACAGCTAGTTTGTTCCTATACGTTGCAGTACCACAATGTGACTCCCTTCTGCTCTGCAGGACTCTGCAGCCAGTAGATGCTGGTGCATCCCCTGGTATCCCCAACCCACTCTGCAGCCCGTAATCCAAGTCCTCAATTGCTTCTCTCTGGTGGAGCCAAGGGTCCTGGCCAGAGATGAGCAGAGTCCACTGTTGCCCAAGAACATGTCTGCGGTCATTTGGGAAGGAGAGGGAGTGCACCTCTGGGATATATGGAGGTGAGCCCTTCTTCATATGAAGCATATGTCATCTTGCAACAGATAATGATCACCAAGAGTGGAAAATAAATAGTTTTTTTCAGACATAAAAACTGTTGGTGCACTGGGAATCCAGTGTGGGACTGATGCCCCACAGTGGCAGCAAGCCATCTTCCTGAGGGATGGTGGGATGGTGGGACATCCGCATGATCAATCCAGCAGACAGTAGGGTTGGGTTCCCTGCCTGTACCACAGAAAATGAAGAAATATGCTGTGTCTGGGAGAAAATACATAGTGTGAGGGCGTGGAAATGTAGGCTCAGATGTGCTATCATGGGAGATGTGTGCTGGTGGGTGGAGGTGGCTCCAGGCAGGGATGCTCCCAGCCACACAAGCAGGGAGCATCTGAAGGCACCACAGGCTTGATGTGCATGCAAGGATGTGAAAGAGCACTACACAATGTGGATAATCTCTGCCTTCAATACCTCTGTCTGTGTGGGACTGCTTTTACGATCTCTGCTAAGGCTGAGGTGGCATGTAGCTGAGGAAAATGTCCTTAACTGTGCTCTGGGGGGTCAGAGCAGCAGGGCTGCAGACACAAGCCTCCTTCCCTCGTAATCAGCGGTGCAACCAGCTCTCAGCTGCATGGACATCAGAGACTAGGCTTCTGTGTAAGCTTAGCCTGACAGGTTGTTGATTAGGCCATGCTAGCTGGGAAAGCCTGCAAGCTTGGAATTCGTGAATTCCCTGATAATAATTTCTTAAAGAAGAAAAAAAAAAAAAAAAAAAAGAAAGAAAAAATAAAGTAGTGCAGCAGCTGTTCCCAGAGCAATGAAAACAGAGATGCCAGCAGGTATCTGTCAGGGACAATTTCAGAATTATAATTAGCGAGTAGAGAGAATGCTCATCAGAGGAATAACTTGAAGATGCAGATGAAATATGGGCTCAATGTAACATTAAGCAGAGGCACAGTTTTTAAAAGTGCAAAATTTATCATTCATGGAATACCAGAACACTCTTGCAAATTACGGGAATAAAATTGTTCTCTTGGCCTCGTAATGGATATATATTTCTATAGGAGTGTATCTTGTTTTGAAATAGCAGCCCCCATGTCCACTGTCTACAACAATGCTGTGATCTATGTGTGGTGCACTTGATGACACAAAAGACCTTTTCTCTGTCTGGGAAATACTGGGAATAATACTCTGTTTTATATTCCCGGAGAGCTGTGCCTAACTGAGATACACATTGACGGTAGGCATACTGCCATGCAGAAACTACTTCCCCAGGCATGTGTGCTCCCATGTGCCTTCTATCAGCAGCTGTAAAACGGGGCACCGAAATGCCATTGTATTATATACAGTGTGAAGTTCAGTAAAGCATTCTTGATGAGCCAGGGGTGAGTCAGCGTGCCTGTGAAATGTGGTTATCTCCGATACTGCCTGATCTCTAACCCAGAAACCCCTTGTTCCCTAAAAATGCAGCTCAAGAAACTCACAGATGGTTAACAAAAGGATTGCTGTGGGCTAAAAATAGAAAAATATCCTATGAAGTTGATGGTCTGTGCTGCCTACCAGCTTCAATAGCCGGTGGTGCTGGAAGGAAGTATGGGAATCGATGTATCAGAAGGCACCAGTGATGCAGGGAGCTGCACCTTCGCTAGGATGTCCTTTAGGGAGAGGTCAGTGCTCGTTAGCTTGATTGGATGAGTCTTGTTGCTGAATGAAGCCCTTGACAGCCTGCTCAGCCTGGAGTAATAATGAAGAAATTCCAGAAAATAGTTTTCACTAAAATCTCATCTCATTCAAAGTCAGGGATCCGCAAGAAGAAAGATGTGTCCCAGGACACGGCATAAGCTGCCACCATGGAAGATCATAGCAGTGTTGTGAATTATTTAATACTGACGCTGGCTCCAGGTTTGAGCACTGTATGAAAGTGCAGTACATAATGGATCCAGTCTCAAAGACATCACTTGTTGTTCATTTTGTGTCTTAATGTGTGCACAGTGGTTACCAGACAAATAAAACTGATACAGTTTCAGCCTGAAGAAGTTTTTTTATTAGACATAGCGTATGACATTAAATCACAAGTCAGTAGGGGGCTGGGAGAGATAAGGGTTTCAACAGACCCTGTGAGTAGCGGTAGCTTTATTCCCTCGATCCAGTACAATCAGCCCCACGCTCCAAACTAATAATCTGGGAAATTTGTCAGGCTATAGGACATCTGTCATCATAACTTCCATTTCAGAGAATGCCTTCTGAAGAGATGAGAACTCAAGAAATTATTTTTCTCAACAGGAGGAAAAAGTAAAATTAGCAATTGCTGAACTGCGAGCCAATAAACCAGCCAGGAATCTTTATGGCTATAAACCTGACAGGTCAAACTGCTGTAGTGTAGTGAATGAGGAATTTTAAAATGAAGAAGAGGAGCCAATACTTTGGGAAAAAAAAAGATCCAAAATGTAAGGAATTTCTTTTATTCCCACTAAGTAAAATCCCATTGAAACTCTTTTCCAGTACATAAAACAGGCTCCAGTACATCTCCCAAAAAACATATCACTTAATGTTCTTTATTGCCTAAAATCTCATAGAACTCTTTACAGGTATTAAGAGTACATTATTGTCTAGGTTTGGAGAACAAAATGTATTTTATTTCAAAAGAAAAGCAAAAAATTCATAAATGGATTTAATGTTCGGGGCATGAAAGAGTATCAGAAGAGACAGGGCTTTTATGTGAAAAAAAGTATCTGCAAATAAAACCAAAACAGAAGAAGGTTTTCTAAGAAAGTAATCTCCTAAAAATATGTGTCAAGGAAATATTTTAAAAAACGTACTTAGATGCTTTTTATTTCTCCTCAGAATTTGATTCTAGTAGCATGCTTTTTCCTGCGAAGGCTTGACAGTCACACAATGTTTTCATCTATGTATAATGCTAGCTATACCAGAATACAAATATATTAAAAGGTCTGTATGTACATATATATATATATGTATATATATACCATAACCTAAGGGCAAATCAAGAAATTGTAGCTATATCAACATTATCTGAACCTTGAATGTTACGCACGCATAAATTTACTAAATAAAATCTCTCTTAAAAATAAATTTGAGCAACTCCAGATTAAGTATGTAAAGAACCTGAGCTGTCCTCACATACACCCCATGCAATCAGCGTACTATTAAAACATTTTCATAGTGATTGCTTCTGCTTCAGTGACTTTGATTTTTAAAGATATCATCCTTCCAAAAAATGGCTCACCTTCCTGATGCCCCTTCTCTGCCATAGGCATTATTTTGCCTTCCTGTTTAGAAATACAGATTTATAAACAAGTAGCAAATCCCATCTTTTTTTATTCCTCAAATATAATCACTACATGCAGCTGGTTTGTGAAGCCCTTCACTACAAAAATGATGATTAACTTCTACTACAAAAGAACCTCTTTGAAATCTAATAATGTCTTAATAGTTTTGGGAGGGAAGTAACAGAAGCTCAATTGTTTTAGGAGAAAAACCCACCCACAATGTCTTATTTTTAGTGAACCTATTTTTAGCATTCTAAAATTAGCATTAGAATAACAACATAGTAAACCCAGGTCGTAGACTACTTCATTATCTTAGTTATTAGCCTGACAGCCTAAGTGAGTCGATTAAACATCAATGACAGAGGAGCTGAAGAGTTTAAAGGTCAATAAATACAGTGATAGGAATCCTTCAATGTAACCTTTTTCTACAGACTTTTGGGACTTAAATGTTGACAAGCTAATTACTCTTCTTTCCTAATGAAGTGAACCTTTCTTGATCAGCTGTTCACTGACCAGCTGATCACAGTTGCTTATTTTGAAGTTTGTAGAATTCTAACCCAACCTAAATTAAACTGGCAAATGGTAGAAATGAAAGCCAGATCCCAACTAGTTGATGTTTTTAATTGAACTCTTGTTAAAGAAAATTCTGTTCCCAAGTTGTAAAAGCAATTAAGTAATTGAGCCAAATTCCAGTTCACAGGCACATGGGAATGAGTCACCTCACCCATCTCCATCCAGGTGGATGAGTGTTGAGAGTATGAAGACTTAATACACAGACTGTAACTTTCTCTGTTGCCTTCTTTCATCTCTCTTAATCTCTCTGTTTTTGCCCATCAAGTGGGGATCTCTGCAATTACCCTGAAAGATATAATCTAAATCCAATAGGAAATCAGAGGGCAACAGGCAGAAGAGGGCGGATAAAGGTGGTTCCACTGCCTCCATGGTCAATTCATAATATGTTCACTGGCTGGGTGAGGAAGCACTGATTCTCACAGCATCCTCCTTTGGCTATGGTGGGCCAGAGAAATGAGTAGGGTGGAAGAAATCTCCCAGTCCTCGTCCCTTTCCTGTCAGGGAAGGATTTGAATAAAATCCTAAAAGCTTTCATGGGAAGCGCGAGGCCCCTTCAGTTGCCCACTAGCCTATTATTAACACTGTTTGTCTCCTGTTCCTGCCATTAATGACCTTGCAACTACTGGTATCAAAAAGCAGTGTATTCTTTCATATAGATGTATGTCCTGTGGTGGGTTTTCAATAGCTCTGCTGGCCATTTGTGCTAGCTGCCCCTCTTTTATATAAAGGAAACTTGAAATGATATTTACATACAAATACAGATAAGAAGCAGAAAATGGAAAATAGAAATAAAATGAGCCACATGTAATGGAAAAGAATTTTACATTCATTTCTCTAAGCTAGAAGACTACACGAAGATTGGTAAGCACAGAGGAAATAGAAAAGCAAAGAATACACTGTGCCGAGTAGGACAGGATATTCAGGTACTGACAGAAAAAGGGGATCCTGGGGCTGCAAGGACAAAGCAGTGCGGAGGATAAGATAAAAAACAGAGCAAACATCAGACAAGAAGACCCTGGGAGGAAAGAGGTGGTGAAGCTTTCCCCCTAGTCTCAGCCAGAATGATCCCTTCCTCTTCGCAGTTTCTCTTCAAATGCTTCCTGTGTTTTGTCTGATCCTGGCTGCTTTGTGGCCCCATTTTCAACACGCCTGTAGGTGGTGGCTTGAATGGAAGAGCTTCCAGCTGAGTACTACAAGGCAGAACCAGGCTAGAAAACAGCATATGTGCATGATAAGAAGAGTCCAAGAAACAGACCAGCCCAAATAAAAGAAAAATTAGAGTGTTAGCTTTACTGGAAAGGCTGAAGGACTCCACTGGGCTGCTGAAAAAATATTTCCTAATGGAGAAACGCTAGGGTTTGATGGCATTGTCATCAGAAGTTTGTTAGTAAACTGCTCTCCATCATAATGAATTTTTCCTTCTGTGGGTTAAAACATGTATCAGTCAGAACTGCATGCTGTAAAATCAATATATGGCTGGGAATAAGTGAGTTTTCCGCATTGTTCAACTGACTTAGTAACAGAACTGGAAAAATCTGGCTCTCTAATATCACATGGATTTATTCCAAAATCTACTCAACTATAGTTTAGGGCTTGAAGGTGTGAGTGGGTGGGTATAAGCAGCAACTTAAATATTACAGGCTTAGTCTATATCCCATGAAAGGAACCCAAAAACCTGATGACATGGTTGAGTGCTCACAGGTGGCAATATTTCTCCACTCACAACCACTAAGTCCAAAACAAGAAGGAAAGGGAGGGGGGACAACAAACACAGAAAGACAGCGATGTGGTTGTAAACTGGAGCAATACTTTTGATCTCCCTGTCCTTGCCTCCAGGCTGTGGGTGGCTGATGATGCTCCTCCTCCACAGCTGGACTGCAGCTCCTTGTCTGGACTTGGTTGGTAGTCAGTTCACACTGACTCTGTCCGTACTAATAATTTAAATCGTACTGAAGAATGTTTCCAGGCCCTAGAAATCAATCATTTGTCCTTTCAAATTGCAGGGGGGATGGACAGTTTAATAGCACGGACACAGGCCGTCCCATATGCCAGGCAACCTCAGAGCCAGAACAGCCCTGGGCACACTGACTTGACGTCCCCAGCTACAACCCCTTGTCCCCACAGACAGGCTGAAATCCTGTTGCAGAGCTTGAGGAGAGAGGTTGTCCCAGCCCTTCCTGCGGAACTTGCCTATTGGGCTCAGCCCCTGCTGACTTTAGAGTTATTTGAATTGTCATGGTGGTGTCCTGTTTACCCCAGCTGGGACATTAAGGGTCAAAACTGGTTCCAGGAGGTCCCAAGGAGCCCCTAGCTCCTCAGTAACAGGTACCAGCTCCCCAGTCTCTTAATGCTTCATACCCAGCTGCTCTTGGTGCCCTGCTTCGTCTCTAAGCCTCAGGCACAACTTTTTAGGAAACTGAAATGAACCTGTAGTAGACCAAGAAAATGATAATTTCTCATGTAAAATGTCAGAAAGGGTATAGACAGGTGGAATTACTCATTTGCTAATGAATATTTGATAGAGGTCCTCTTTAGTTCTCATATAAGGAGAATTCTGTTTTGTTAGCTGGCCTAAGTCACAGTGAAACACTGGTCAACAAACCTACCTAAGCAGATGCAAATATATTAGTGAGACACCATCTCTGAACATAAAGGTCATTTTAATTGTCTTTTGCAGTGTTCAGAGATGCAGATGGGCAAATCTACCATATCAGAA
Organism: Columba livia; assembly: GCF_036013475.1. Lineage (NCBI taxonomy): Eukaryota > Metazoa > Chordata > Aves > Columbiformes > Columbidae > Columba > Columba livia. The sequence continues at coordinate 27,323,762 of NC_088603.1, forward strand.
AGAATTTTTTGTCCCACATTTAACTATCCCATAGAGGAGTAAGGTAGTGATCCTCGCTATCAGGGCTGACCCTTGCGTGTAGCATGGTGCAGTTGTGTTCAGATCAGGAGGACACCGTTCCTTCTTGCATAGGCTTGACCCATGTATTGTAGCTTCTCAGGTGCAGGACCTGAGTCAGCAAGCAGTAGCAGCATCATTTTAGTTCTGTTTATTTGTTTGGCTTAAAGATCAACAGCTGTTTTATTTCTTCTCCTTGGCCGTTCAACCACCGCTGAGCTGTTACAGCTGTGATTCCCATAAGTGCATTATCGTAACTTCAACAGCTCAGCGGGAACAATTATTCTACCCAAAGCTGCATCTCCTTCCACCTGGATATATGATAAATACATGGACAGAGGGGACTACCCCCACCAAAAAAGATATTTCTAATCTGAATATCAAATGCCTAAACCTCATCCCCAGACACTTTATAAAGTGTTTCGGTTTAACTGAAAATTGAGGTGGGAACAGCCATATTGGCAGAAGCTTAGCTCCCGTTGATACTGTAATTACTTTTAGTGATCATTTCATTCACATGTGGTCTGCACTCAAAGACAGAAGCACTATTCCCCTGGCAAGATGGGGAAGGTGGAGCAGGTATCAGCATCATTTCCAGAAAGAAGCTGAATGAGGAAAATCTAGCCTGTTTCAACTAAATCCAGCAAGACAGTAACCCTGACAGAACTTCACCAGATTTTCCTGCTGTGTGTTTATGATAAAAATGGTGAGTAGAATCATAGAATCCTAGAATCATATAACTATTCACTGTTATTAACTCTTACCAGTTTTGCAAAGAGAAAAGAATAATTTTTGCCACAGCCACTCAGCAATGCAAATTGCATGTCTTTAAGGGTTAAAAAACCCCTGCTGAAACTAAAAAGAGACCTCCACACACACAGTTTTTTCCAGAAATAATAACACTTGCAGAATCACAGACCAAGTTTAAAAAGAATCAGGTCCATGGCAAAATAGTAGTACACCACTTTTTCTCTCTGTAGCTTTTTTGGAAGTTGGTATTTTGTAAACAACAAACTCTGTTATTGTTTTGACAGCATATGGACATTTGAAGTGTAGGCACTGTTGTGTTGTTCAAAATTGTAAATTAACAGTTATTTTTTGGTTTGAACAAGAATTGCCAAACTGTGATTAAGGTCTCACTGAGAATCAATGAACCAGACTCCGTGCTTTGCCTGCTGAAAGGTTATGAAAACTTTCAAGCAAAATATCCCCTTACATTCTCAAGCCTAGATGTAAAAAAAAAATCATCATTCAATTTAACTGTTTATCATCAAACAAAAATTCAGTCTGTTTTCTTCAAGAGCTGTTGCAAAGGAGCCTATGCAGCTATACTAATAGTGACTAAAATTTTATTTGACAACCAATACAGTAATTAGAAAATTAAACCTTGTTTGTTTTGTTGTGTGATTTGAGTGACATCAGGATTTTCACTCTAAACTAACTTTTTCTATAATTCATCACCCACTAGATTTTATTCTTTCAAGTATATTCCTCTGGGACACAGCTCTGCTTCCTTCTGCTGCAGAAGACCAGCAGATGTAAATCGGATCTCGGCACTCTTTTTTCATTTCTCAAAAAAATCTTGTATTTGTCAGTTTGCTAAACACTAAAGACTTCAATGGAAAACCTGACTACAATATGTCAAGGGAAAGTCTACTTACAGAGGAAGTAAAGTTACATAATCTCATTTTCAATTACATTTCATTTAGGGCATATTCTCATCATCACCCACTATTAAATACAAAGATTCTTGACAAGGAACTCCTTGAGGAAAACATGTCATGTTTAAGGATATATAGCACACATGTTTCGTAAAGGGCCAGAAACCTTGTTCAAAAACTCCTAACAGGTCCATGCTTTAATTACCCTGGGAGGTACTTCTGCAAATCCATGACCTGCATATAGCTCGGATTAGGGAAAGTCTGGTGATTACTGCTCAGATGTGATCGCCTCATCAGCGGGCCACACTTTAATGCCATGTGTTAACAACATCTTTAGGGTGAACATTCACCATTTGAATGTCCTGTTAAGAGATGGGCATGTTATATTCAAGATTAAATGAAGCTAAAGGGCACTTCAGACAATCCAAGTTACTGATGTCGTTTAAGTGTTATGAGTTAAATTAGTGTCTGATGCAGGCCAGCGAGTTATTGCTAAGATGAACTTGAGACAGTTTACTTTTGCTATACACAAATGCATCCTTGCACATGTGGCAATGAAAAACTTTGCTAAATGGACAGATGTAAGAGTGACCACCTTGTTGTTCAAACAAACTTGTCTTCCCTGATGGAAGCGTAATCTCAGAAAATGCCTACCCAAAGCTGGAGAGAGCTGTTCCTGCTGGACAGGCCAGGTTGTTCTCGTAGCCAGAGTGTTGTCACATTTTCTGCAGAAAAGGACACTTGAGGAAAGAGAACGGGTTAGAGGTGATAGCTTTTGGGCATCTCCCTCTGCGCCTGACCAAGGGGCAGCAAAGACGAGACCCCTGTCCTGGGCTGAGGGGAGGCCTTGGGGCAGCGTCACCCTGCCCTGCAGCAGAAGGCAGCGGGTGAAGCACAGGGGCTACCATGAGAAGTTTCTGGCATTAACACAGAACTGAAACATGCGTAAATTAAGCAAGATTTTAAAGCACTTTTGACTAAATTAGTCTCTGGTGGAACTTCGCTGGTGTTTGTGGAGTTACGCCCTGGATGAATCGGGTTCTCTGGCATGAGAAATGAATCCTCACTGACTTTAAATAGAGCATGAGCTGTTTGCAGCTGAGCCAGGCTTGTTTCCTCTTGGAAAAAATTTTCCTTGCAATCTTTGTACCTGGTGATTTTGTGTCCTTATAAATGGACTGACTGAATGAGACAAAAAGTAGCAGGGTACCATGCTGCGTGTATATGACAGGCAGACTAATTTAAAGTCCTAACTTATGAGCTGGGTTTTTCCAAGGCCATAGATTTTCATTAGCTATTTGCTGTGTTAATAAGAGACAACCACAGCAACAAGTGGTACAGATGTTAGCTTTGAAATACAGAGCACCTCTTAAACCAACAGAACTGGCAATAAATGGTGTGTGTATGTTTGCTCATTTGGCAAAGGTATAAGTTCAAATTATGTCTTACGGCCAGTTGACATATACTGGACCAAATTCATCCCTAGGGCAACACCACCAGCTTCAGAGGAGCTACTCAGGGAATGGATTTGCAAATTTTCTCTTAATGCCACTTCATTCCAAACATAATTATTTTTTCATGGGCTATTCAATGTGGTCCAGCTGATATGACACAGAAATAGGACTGCAAAGACCTGTACATTGTTTCTGGTTCTTTCTTTGTGCCTCTGTTGCAATTAGTGTTTCTAATGTGTAACCATTTGCTCCACACACTTCTAGGGGAGCAGGGTCTGTTTCTTATTGTGTGTTTTGTATTGCACAAGAAAGCAGATTTTTGCTTCATTAGAAACTTATAAAACTAATCATATAAAAATTGCAGGACATTAACAATGCCTGTTCATTGAAGGGATAACAAGACAACCTGGGGGACGGTCAGGAGAATCGGTCCAGTTGCTGTCCTCTGTTGGATCTTGCTGAAGTTGGGGTATCTGGCCCTTCTCTACATCTATTGCTACATGGCAGATGAAACTGATAGGTAATTCCACAATTTTATTCTGGTTTTGCTTTTTTACTTTAAGAAGTTGGACACGTCTCGGCAGACATGTCAAAGTCCCATCTAGCTAAATCCACCCTCACTCATTTTTCCTTTGTCTCAGACAGAAAATGTACACGTATAAACCTGAATACACAAATATAACATTACAGAAAAGACCCAGGATGGCATTGATGTATGTGCTACCGCTTTATTTGATCTGCTGGGAGCCAGTAGATAATACAGCTGCTTATGAGCAATGAGCAGTCTGACAAGCTGAGGCTCTGCTAGGAGATGGATACTGAGATGCCAGCCATGGAAGTAGAAGCCTCTTTGCACGTCTACTCATGTCATGACATCCGTGGATCTCCACATCAGTCAGATGGCAAAGGGTGGCAGGAGCTGGATGTTTTTTCCTATTCACCTGTCCCGCAGCACATGTCGAGGAGGTGTGCCAGCAACCCAGCCAGAAGTATAGACCCGCCACTGAAATCATCACCATCTGCTGCAGGTCTTACCTGAAATCGGAGAATCTGGTATCCAGTGATGTAATCAGCACCACCAGAGAGACAATGAAATTTTAACCAAGAAACACCAGCCCCTTCTGGGGAGAGCTGCAGCACCATCCTTCCTCTGTAGGTGCTTCCTCCTGCCTTTGTCTATTGGGATACAAAAGATCTAGTTGAGCTGCTCTTGCATGGAGGTGAGTCATTCATCTGTGCTCCATGCAGGCTGGTGCTGCTGTCACAGCACTACCTCCTGCCTGCACGGCATCGGTATTTCTCAAATTAAGCCCTTAGACTGTGATGGGTGAAGACCATTGGATTTATCCACTACATTTAATGAAACCAGTCTAATAGCTCTAGAAGTAAGTAGGGGTTTTTAAAATTAAAATATTTGCTATCAAAATTGTATCATTTATTCAATCTCCATTACACTTTAATGCATAAATGCACAAAGAAAAAATGAAATTATCAGTTTTTCTGTTATATATTCAATCCTGCATATTCAGTGCATGTGATCTGTGTGGTCCTTCTTTAGCCCTGGTGTCATGCCATTCAATCTGGCAGGATGTGAATCCTCTTGGGTTTTTTCCTGAGGAGTTTTTCAGACTTCACATCTTCAGAATTGCCATCAGGTTACTGATTTTCTGCCTATTTTCAATCCCTGTGGGACTGCAGAGTTCAAGTCCTTCCTTCCCAGTACTACAGCTCTGGGGGGACTCCCCGAGCTGTGTTGTAGCTTATTTGCCCTGGCCAAACTGCTGGTGAGGGACAGGGGCAACATGTCTGTTCAGACTGACATGCTTTCTTTTAAACAATATTAGCTCTGGTGCTAATAAGGAGAGGGAATGTATGGCTTGGAGCTGTCTTCTGGCTATATCCTATGTGAGTTCTCCCTCCAAAAAACATTACATTCCTTTTTAAAATTAATTCCAAATAAAACACATCAGCAGATGCAGTTTCTGAAATGCTGGTAGCTGAGTTTTTGTATTAGTCATGTGGATATGCTACCACCAAAGGAGACTTGCATAACCTGCTGCAAATATATGATAGACAGCTTGTCAGGAAATGCTCGGGATAGGCAATGATTGGGGACTAATTTCATGGATGTTTTCCAGTTTCTATTTTCTCCCCCTGATCCTCCTTTCTCCTTCTCTGAACAAGAGGGCTCCTGAAATTTCCTGCTTAATGTCTTTCACTTTGAATAAACAATACACTAAACATCCCCCCTGCAGCTGGTCCTGCTGAAATTGCTCTTCTGGAGGGACCAGCAGATGATGTTGCTGGGTTTGAGAAGGTCCAGGCAGGAGGGTTTAGCCCCCAGCACAGCCCACACTGAAGCCTGCAACCTGAGCCCCCCGCTCCCCACCTTCCCTTCGCACACGCGTGTGCACACACACACACACACACACACATTCACATGTGGAGGCTTTAAATGAACCCAGATGGCTGGCACACATGGAGTAGGCATCCCGGAAAAGTGCCCCGGGGCGCTCTGGTTGCTGTCATCTTATTCTACAAACCAAGTGCCTTCAAGATGTCTGTGTTATTTCTTAATCGGAGATCACTCCCGTTTGGGCTCTTAGCCCCTTCCTGTTGGGAAATGTCACCGAGGCATCAGAGAGATACATGAAGATTGATTTGACTGAAATCAACTATTCCCTTAACTCAAAGGTTGTAGATTATTATCCCTAATAAAGACCATATTGTAATAAAATCCAAATCAGATCCCAATTGAGAGATTGTACTTTCCCCTCTACAGTGCATGTACTGTTGTCTGATTGAGTGATTTGAGTCTTGTGCAAAAGAAATTAATTGGCTACGACTAATATAAAATGTTGATGAAAAGTGTGAATGTAATGAATGCTGATAACCAGTTTCAATTCTTTTCTTTTTTTCTTTTTTCTTTTTTTTTTTTTTTCTGTTCAATCACACCAAACACATGTTTTCCTTCTTTATTTCTCTATAAAAAATATGCAAACAATTACCTGGCTTTGGAGACATAATTACAAAGAGGTTCATCTCTAAAAGGTTATTATTGATTTATAGAGTTTTTAGCTTAATGGAAGACAGACAGGATTAAAAAGAAACTTTCCCCACAAATAATAGATGAGCTACAAAGGAAATGTAAGATTTAGAAGTAATTTTTACAAGATACACAAGCTGCATGTTTCAGAGGGATGTTTCTTGTGTGTGCACAGTCATTCAGAAACCATAACACAGCAAGGCTGGTACAGGCATCTTCTCCTGTGAGTAATTCAGCACAAAGCATTTTGACAGGCCATGATATCCAGTATCTGTAGATAACACTAAAGATAAAACATATGGCATAATTTGCAATGCCAGACCTAGTGCTGGATTTTAAAGGTGAAATACATGAGTAGAAGTGTGTCTAACAGGAAAATCAGTCAACTCGTGATTAGTAACTACCAGGCAGAGGCTTTGGCGTGTTTGTTTTTGTTTTGTTTTGTTTTGAGTTTTTGTTGTTGTTTTTTGGTTTGATTTGTTTTTTTTTTTGTTTGTTTGTTTGGTTTTTTTGTGTGTGTGTTTTGTTTTGTTTTGTTTTGTTTTGTTTTGTTTTGTTTTGTTTTGTTTTGTTTTGTTTTGTTTTAGTGGATGTATATTTATAAAGGTGTGGATAGTCTGGTTTTGGTATACCTGGCCTTCCTCCAGCTCACCTTGGACTCTCAGGGAAACAGCTCAGAGGGGTGGGTGAGAACAGGACCATGCCCTCACCAAGAACACCACCTCCAGCAGTCTAGGGCTTTGGGCATTTTTTTCATGTGATTTTTTTGGCGTTACTTGTATTTGCTTTAAAAATCTGACCCCATAGCCCCTTAGGATGAGGACTGTCATTTTGTCCTGCACACACTCACGAAGTTCACACTACGGCAGGGCCATGGTGGCGTCTCCCAGAGGTTTGGTGATGGGATCTCAATGATGCCACAGCCTCAAGATCTGCTCAGTGTCTGGGCTTGTGCACTATTAACCAGTGAGCCCTGCCATGAGAGAGATGTGGGTGCTACAGCCATACTGAACAGCAGAGTTAATTCCCTATTCCTCTAATTATCCAGATGAGCAAAGTTTGGTTTGTTGTATTTACTTGGATGCAGCAAGCTGGATTTGTTCTTAAATCCACACCCTGCAACAGATGTCACTTAAGGTGTTACAAAATTATTCACCCGCGACTGTTCATACTGTATATGATTCGTTCATTTGGATTTAAAGCAAGAAAAACATGTCTGGTTCCCATTCACGTAAGATCCTCAGTGCTTGCCCTGTCCCAGCACGCTCCCTAGCTCCGGCACAGCTCCCAGGTACGCACCCCACCGAGGCCTCAGGGCTTTTGGGAAGAGAGTGGGAGCTTTCCTGAGCCCTGAGAGCCCTCGTGGAGAGCACGCTACTGCTGCCTCTGCTTTATAATTAGTATTGCCTGAATCTGATAAAACAGCTTGTAAACAAACACAGTCTGAGGCAATTTTAAAAGAGAAACAGATTAAATCAATAGTGCATCGTGTGCGCTGTGGTTGTAATTGCTCTTGATGGTCGTTAGGCTTGTGTGCTTGTTGGTTTTCTGTCTATAACATGGAAATTCTCAGAAGAATGGTCTTTTGTTTGGCAGCACTGCAGAAGGAGTCAAGAATGTCCATCTAGCAGCTCTGGGCATTCCCAGTATGGCCCCAGCATGGCCATGTGAGTGTTGCTGGCACCACTGGAAGTTATAGAGTCCCCATAACCTCTGCAGCTGCAGCCCGAAGCAGTGGGGCTGGGACCAGATGGACATGCTCTATTTGATTTTATTAATTCAATTTTTTTGTGGGTTATTCTTTGGGAATGTTTTCTACAAGTCTGAGTGACTGTCCTAGATGAACACCTTCCAGCTCTCTGTACAAGCAAAGATGCAAAGACTTTTCATGCTGTCCTTTTCTGCTAGCACATACGTTTAAGTTCCCTTGGTTTAAACCCCTAAATATATATAATTTCTTATATCATTCTCAGAAAAACATATGCCTTACTGCTTTATGCCTTTTGACAATAGTAAGCAACTGCTGCTGAATATTATAATAATTTAACTTTGGGACTTGGGATGTAGAAAGAAGTAGTAGTGCAGGGTTATGTTTCACTTTATATACAATCTTAAAATGGACCATATTATCCTCTTGGAGATTTTGCCACACAGAAACAAGTTTGTGTGAAGAATTCTCTTTCCCTTATGTGTCTATATTACATTACCCCTTTGCACCTGATTATACTAATTTAGTCACGATTCTCCAAGGTATTGGGCTTCCAGATCCTTCTCAGATATGTGTCCCTGTGTCCCTGTTCCCTCAGTATCCCTGCTTTGGTGTGCAAAGCCTTTGCAGACAGAGCTTGCACACCTTGGTCTGTGAGCTTAACCACATGCTACTGTCAGTAATAAAAGCGCTGTTCTTTACTATCACGTAAACCAGGGGAAAATCTATCTGTTTGAATTATGCCTTCAGGATCCCTCAGGGGGATAAGCTGCAGGCTTCCGAGCAGCCCACAGAGTCCTATTCTCTCCAACTAGATCTGAGCTGCGTTTCCTTTTATTGGACAGCCTTAATAGCAATCATTGATCAGGACAGCTAACATTATTTAATTTTATTTAGGGCTCATTTTCCGATGTGATTGCAGTTACTGTTTTGCAACTTATTCATTTTGCATCTCATAATAACAGAGGAAAGTGACACAAAGGATGTGAGTGGTGACACTGTGCAGTTGTTGCGATAAAGCGAATTAACAGCAACTAATATCTGGCAGATAGCAGCAGATCGGTTGATTAAACAGATGGCAGAAAGCTCAGCATTTGCCATCCAGAAACTTCATGTGTTGCTCTTATCTGTTCTCTAGGAAATCTTTGGGATTACAAGAGTACTTTTTATCACTTCAGTCTGCTACAAAAGCAGGTATGAGGAAGTGAACAGTTTCCTTCCAGAGAGCTGCAGAGATGATGTTTATGAGGAGGACAGGAGAAAAGGCCAAATTCCCTAGTTGATATTTCTGTCAGTATGTAGTGAACCCTCCGGATCAGCCACAACATTTGGAAGAGGCAGCTTCTCCCTGGTCCTTCCTTTAGTGACTGGGTGCCTGTAAAACTGCAGAAGGAATAATACAGCCGAAGAGAATGACTCAACTATTTAACTCCTTCCTTAAATTGAAACCGTTCAAATGCTTCCTTCATTTATCTGTCCCAGTGGCGTATGAGAAAAATGGCTTGTGGTCTCTGCCTGGTGCCACAGAGATGAGAGGACGCACATGGCTCGCTGCTCCTCTCTAAGGATCTCTTTGTTCTTCCCAGTCCCCGGGGCGCATGTTCCATGCGAGGCAATGACAGTTTTTGTTATCACGCAGACGTATCGGTTTCAGTGACAATCACTCCCTTTTCAAAAAAACATTATTTCTCATGATTGTCTCCCTCTTGGAAAATGTGGCCTTCAAAGCCAAAGTGGGGGGAAAGAAGAATGAAGGGGAGACAACGAATGTCCTGGCGACACAGAAGTTAAATGGTTTGTTATGGGACAATCAGTCAATCAGCTCAAAGGGGTATAAATCAACATATGTGGATGCAGAAAGGAAACACTGGACCTTGCATTGAAAAAGAAAGAGGGACCGTTTTGTCGTGCCGGGGCAGGTTTAGCAGATATTGTGGAGAAAACAGCACATGCAAGAGGATTAAAGAGAAGGAGGAAGATGGGGGAAGGGAGGTGAGAGGCTCCGTAATAACATGTTTTTTCCTTCCTTCCTAACTCAATGGCACATGTGACCTCATGGAGCCAATAAGTTATGAACATCTGATGTAAAAGTTCCCCCAAAAAATGCTCCTTTAGCAAAGACCACTGGGTAAGCCATGTCATGACTAATTTCTGCAAATGCCTTGATTTAAGGCAGGCACAGGACCTGAAATTCACACCAGGTCTTTGTGTGCTGGAGTCACGCAGATACCAGGCTTGGTGAGAAGAAACTGCATACTTCCTATTTTATTTCACCACTGTTCGACCTGCTTTTCCTCAGACTTAAAATCATTTGCCAGGTCAAAATAAACTCTTCAGAATCCCAATGTGAAAAATGTACCTAACAATTCAATCCTTGTAAGCTGGGAATTGGAAGAGAAAGTGCAGTGGAGTCTAATTAAATTATATAATAAGCAGCTTAACTTGTGGTTTCACTTTGGTTTCTGTTATCCTTGTTATCATAAGCATTGTAGCTGGCAAGGAGCTATTGAAATATGCAAAGCAGAGATGACCAAACTGGAGAGTGTTTGGATTTCGCAAGAGCTTGTCTGTCAGAGCTTGGTTTTGCCAAGTCAAATCCAGAAGGGAGGTCAGGCCAATTCCGATTTAATTCAAAATTTTCCTTAGAGTTAGCAATGAGCTCTGTGTTTGACCTGTCTATTACAGACAAAAATCAAAGGAGATTTGGATTTGCAAATCCTCACCGGTCAGGTCTTGGTTTGCAAAATGAAAACCAGTGCTGGCTCAGATTTAGGTGAAGCTGAGTATATAATCCTGGCTTTAGCTTTCTCTCATTAACAAGTTAGTTGGTTTTTGCCCAGAAGACGTTACTTCAAAGTTGAGGTGATGCTCCTGGCACGCACGCGGTGCTGTAGACCTGTTTAGCCCCCCATGCTGCTGGGAAGTCACACTGCGACTTTCTGAATTTTGACTTTTGTTTCATCCTTCTCCAGTGCCCAGCATACAGCTACAGGAGCCAGATAAGGGAAACTGGTTGACGGTACATGAAGTGAGTGAGGAAGTTCCCAGATAAGCTGCCACCAGGGAAGGTGGCAACTTACAGGGGTCAGCAGCTGCTGGCAGAGGACACTGCAGCATCCCAAGCTAAGAACATTTTTTGAGTAATAATCTATGCTGGGCCTATCAAAGATATGTTGGCAGAGATTTATGCCATGCTTCACCTTAATTGCCAGTAAAGCTGACTAGTGTTTACATACCAGTGGGTTCCTTAATAAAATGAATGCTCATAAATTTGAATAATGAAAACAGAGATCTTTCCAAAAGTTTGGTATACATGCTCGGCCTGCTATGGAAACAGGTTGCACTGCCCACTGAAATCTGAATCTGGGTCTGGGGCTTCGGTTTGGCACTGTTTCTAGTTTTGAAGACTGTGTCATGCAAGCTTCAAGTAAGAATAATTTCAGTCTGTTTAGTGGTCTATAAATCCAAGTGCCCCAAGTACAAATGAATCACTCTGTTCTTTGCTCCAGGGGGTTGACTATTACAAACAATGACTGAAGTCATCAGCAAAAGACGAGGTCACAGACTGAAAGGGGAAAATATGCTTTTTCATTTCTAGCATAAAAAAAATTGAATGCATTGTTTGAAAATGTCAGTGCATGAACTAGACTAAATGGAAGCAGACTAAGTTGGGCTCTGACATCAAATGCTTCCTCCTCCACTCCTATTTTGTTTAATTTGACAGCTACTTACCAAGATACACAAGCTCAAAAATTCAAAATGAGCCACTAAGAAAGAAGGTTACAACGTTATTCATCCTCTTTCCTGGCACCGTGAAGTCTGAGGACCAAAGGTAGGAACGAGATGGGAGAGCCCTGGACTCCAACCCGGACATTGCCTCTGCCGCTGCCAACAAGGCACCGAAACCCTCTGCCAAGGCCTTTCTGTAGCAGTTATCTGCCTTGCAGTGGTGAGGTGCTGCCTAATGAACAATTACTGCTTGGGAAGGGCTGTGAGATTCACAGAGCCAGCACTGAGCACATAGGGGTTCATCAAAGGTCGATGATCTCCAGAGCATGCTGAGGGAAAACTGTTACCATATGCAGCCAAATCCTAGGTGAATCTGTCTCAGGCAACCCCACAGATTCTCAGGATTGGTGAAGAGAAGAGAGTTTAAATGTTTTTTTTAATTTATGTATTCATATATACATTCATATTTATATATATTCACACATATACACATAAAGACAATCAATCTAGGCAAGGTAAACCACTTTAGAATATACACACCATCAAGCAACAGCATGAGCATGGCATGCACTGCGGGGCAGGAGTGACTTCAGGTAACTTACAACAGCTTTTTTTCCTTGGTTGGCAAACCAAATATGACCCTTGGATGTTAAAACCCCAGAGGATACAAAAAACGTCATCTTGCATGTTAACTCCCTGTTTGGCAAACCTTTCTGTCATAATTCAAGGCCGAAAGAGTTAAACCCAAAATTATTCTCTTTAATATATGATCCCCAAATCCTATGTGTATTAAAGTGCTTTTACTTTAGGCTTTACTCTGTAAATAGGAAAATCCCAGTCTTACTTGTCAAGCTGCAACAGAAAATCTAGTATTAGAGGTCAGTCTGAACCAAACTTGAGGTGAAACTTTGGTCCCTGTGAAGTGAATGTTTGTATTTTGTCAGTGGCTTTAGCAGAGCCGACCCTCCCAAAGTCTTCCTCAAACCAAAGCCTTGAAGCGTGGGCAAGCTTCCTACGAGTGGCTCACAGAGAGCCGTCTTCATCCCAGGGGAATGCAAGAAGACTTACTTAAATGGAAAATACAGGCTCCAGATTTGAGCTTCACAGTGTTTCTTTTTTATATGTAACAAAATCTGACATGTCAGCTTTCCATCTCATCACTGGGGAAAATGTTTAAAACCAAGAGTTTGTTGAGTATTATTATCTCCTGTAAATTCAAAGGTATAAAAGGGAAGCCTAAACCAAATGTGTTCTATTAATAATGTCTCATCAGTAAAACCTGCCTCTGACATACTTTCAATTAATGACAATTTTCACTTCAATGGCAAGAGTCTAAGCTTGTTCTGTGATACCCACTCTGTTGCATACACCTGTAAATGAAAGTGCCAAAGCAAAATTCAGGTTCACAAAGTAGTTTAGACCTCATCTGATATTCTCTGTCTAACAAACCACCGTGAAGCCTGAGGCAGTTTGGGGAGAACAAAGGCTTATCCATATCTACAAGAGTAAACTACAAACAAATACTGCCTGAATAACAGTCAGCTGATTGGGCTCATGATGCAGAAATCTAAGCTTAATAATGAAAAACAGCGTGGCCAAGATGTAAAAACAATAAACAGAAGAAACCAGTAGTCTAAAATTAGGTTGTTTCACCCACACGTAAGCAGTGAAAAGTTTCCACTTGCTTCCTGTAGATGGAAGATCCCACTGTCACATTCGTGTTCTTGAGATTTTGGTGTATGCTTTTAAAAAGCGTAAAGGTTCATTTCTCATTTGTTGCTGCAATCATGCAGTTGGGGTAGACTGACCGCTGCTTTGGCTGGAAATGGTAATTCCCAGCTTTAAATTCCTGAAAAATAAAAAATCATATACGGAGCCATTACACTTGCCTTTAAAAGGAGAGGAGAATGTTTTTCTCTCCCTCTCCATTTTTTAGTTTAATATCCAATAATACTGGAAATCTTGCAGAGAGGAAAATAAAGGGAAGCTGAAGAGCATCTCTGCATCGGATAGAAATTCCAGCATTTGGTTAAAGTACCTGCAGGCACAATTACTTTCAAACATTCATCCTCTGTGTGTGTACGTGGGCAATTAGCATGTGCACTCCCAATACTGCTCTGCTTGCTGAAGCTAGCAGCAATCTTATACACAGACTGCTTCCCTGCCTAAAACTGCTCTTCTGTCAAAGGCAAAAATATTTTGCAGAAATTTCTGACCTTTGCTGAGAATCTGTTTTGAAACAAAAGAGAGAAATCTTTCTGTCCTCTTGGAAGACAGCATTTCAATTTCCCAGAAAGGTGACTTTTTATTACAAAGTTTTCATTGCATATTACAACAAAATATGTTTAATGGTATTAAAACAAAAACAACAACACCAAACACTCAAATACTGGAACAAACATGTCTATCAACTAGTACTCTGAAATTTCCATTTCTGAGAAATGCTTTGGGTTTTGTTCTATTCTGGAATGATCACACTTTTTACATTTTGAAATTTCACCTCAAACCAAAAATCTGACTTTTCCCCTCCAAAACTCCCTCTGTGTCCCTGGCTACTTATCATATGTTTTTAGGACCTAGATATGCAGTTTTAAAAGGTGCATCAGCAGTTGGAATGTGGTTGAAGAATACAGCTGCAATTTTTTTTACAATTGTGTCAACAGTAGAGAGGTCCCCCTTTGGGAACGCTGATCTTTCTTTAGGTTTACCAGCTAGATTAAAAAACGAGCAAGAAAGTGTTTCATTCGTCTCAAGCTTCTTCTACATTCTGTGCTGAAAGATTATGAAAACAAAACAAAACAAAACACAAAAAAAGGGCCAAAGTGTTTCTTTTTGAAGCTCCACTGAGCCAACCCCCTTTTATTTGGCCCATTTTCCCCAATTGCTGTAACTTTTAAACCTTAGTGCATATACTAAGCCTTAGACTGATTTAGTATTTAAATGATATACAGTAACCATCCTCTTAAATGTAAATTAAATGCACGCTTACTCTTTAAGACAATTTAAAGTGTCACCTTTATAGCTAAAAGACTGTGACATTTCATGAACTCACAGCCACATCTTCCCACTGATAATGCCAAGCTGAACTGACTGGGCTAAATTCAGCTGTGGGGTAACGAAATGCAACATCCCTTCTGTCAAAAGAGTTATAGCCGTTTACACCAAGGCTGATTCCAGGCTTTCATTATCTACACTTAAACCTAGCATAATTTATTTGAAAAAGTGGCTGAGAAAAGTAACATTTCAGCTGTTATTCGCACTATAGGCATGATGTTCCCTAGTACCATACGTTGGCTTAACTCCTTTGACTACAATGGAAATAAGACACAGCCCTAGCTGAAAAGCAAAGACAAAGAAACTTAACCTAAACTGAATTGCTCTTGGAGAACTTAGTGAAATCATAGAGACTGAAGAGAGAATTAATAACAGTAAATATGCTCCAGTATAAGCTAACATCACGAAGCAAAGGCGTGGGGTTCAAGAAGACATCCTTGAGAGAGATGACTGTCCTTCAGCACACTTCTGAGCAAGGCTGAGCATGAAGCATTGATCGTTATTAGCGATCCAAACATTAGAGCCCAGATTCCAACGTATTTAGGTGCCCAAAGATGTACACTGGTATTTAGATCTGTTATCTTTTTTGGTGTCTCTGAATTGGAGAGGTGCCTTGAAGCATCGTTCAGCCATGGGATGCCTGTGGAAATCAGACCCTGTGGTAATTCATATAAGCAGAAAACCACCACTGGGATCAGCTATGATGTGAATAAAACATTAACATAAGCAGTTTGTTCTCTGTGGAGTTAATCTCTTCCTATGCTCAGCCTCCTTCCTCATCACCTCTCCCTACATGGCTTCATCTCTGCTCTAGCTTCCTTGCTCACAGGACTGCCTTAGAGGAATGAGAAGCTCTCCTTGTGTTGTCCTCCAGTAATCCCTCCATTTCAAAATAGATAGCATACTTGGCCTTCTTAATTAATATGTAGAATTTATCTGACATATTTTTCAGACATCTTCTGTACCAGCATTTTAATTAGAAGTTAGCATGTGTTATGGAGTTCTGTTGCACTATTTCACCTCACCTTGGACTCCCTGGATTGAGAAAAAAAGTGCATTTCAATGTTGAGAGTTTTAAATAAAATGCATTCATTGTTGTCAACATGTAGAGCTAGTAAATCGACAAATTCATCATCCATTATAATCCCTGCACCTGTTCCAGTTTGCTGTCTGCGGTGTGTTTTTGTTCGTGTATGGTGAATGCATCTGCTTAACAAGGACAGTTAACTGGCAGAATTTTTTTATAAACCCAGTGAAGAGCTAAATGAGGTAAACTGTATTATCTTACACATTAATTGTATTTCTCTGCAGACAAACATTTATTAAAGATGCAGGCGGCACACCATACATTCTAATTGTGTTTGCACCCATTTCTGGTTTTATCCTGGTTTCCAGAATTTCTTTCACCATCATATCTCAGGGCTGCAGGACACAGCCTGAGATATCCCTAAAAGGGACCTTCATAGCAGCGCCTGATACACACGCACACACGCAGGAGCCGGGCAAATCATTCGCAGGAACAATTTTATTAGAATGATGCTGTCATGTTCTCCTGTCTGGCAAATGTCTGTGAAGAGATGCAAATTTCTGGGAGGCTGACCATCACTTTGAAATGACATTATGAAAGATTTCTGGGTGCAGTTTCCACGGTGGTGGGGACAGCGCTCCCTGAGGCCTCTACCTGCTCGTTCTCACTCCCACCAGTTTGCTCCTGGAAACTGAAACATCATGGCAGAAGCAGGAATCACATGGTACCTGACAAAGAAAGACCTGTGGGTCCCATATGACAAATTCAATTGGGCACACTGTTCCTGCCTGAAACATATTTTCTCTCAAACTCGTTAAGATTTGAAGCGACAAGGTGACACAGAGGCTCAGGAGCTGGGAACAGCATTCATTGGCAGTTTGGGAGTTGAGGCAGAGCTACCCACAGCATGTCCAAATCAGCGAAAAGGCTTGATTTGATCTGGGTAAAACCCTAAACAACACCCAGGAAACCCAAGGTCCAGAGATGGACTAAACCCAGATCTCTGAGGCCCAGTCCAGCAATGTAGCTGCAAGAACCTCCTACTTTCCTCACCCTCTTCCTGCAGGGTGTGTTATGTGATCCTGAGCTTTTTATGGGAGACAAGGATGGTTGGTTCCTCAGCATGGGAGAAATCCCTCCTCCCGGATCCTTCCTTCCATGTTCTCTGCTCCTCACTGCCTAAAACCTTTCTAGGGTCAAACCAGCCTGTAGCTGAGGAAAGACCAGCAGCAGAACTGAAATATCAGCTGCCTCAAGACAAGAGCTCAGCTTGGACGTTGTGCAAATAGAGCAGGGTGGACTTTATGCAGAGGTGCTGTTTGAAAACAAAGGGGTGCCTGTGGGTCATCGTACTGCTCTGCAGACACACAGTTGTTGCAAAACATTGTTTCACTGGTTTCCTACCACACGCTGAGTTCCATAGAGCTGAAAGTCAAAGACAGAAAAAAGGTTTATATTTTGAACTAAGTGAACATGATATGGAGATGTAACAAACTTGGACCTCCTGATGCCATAGCTCCTGAGACAGCTTCTCGGTGAGCCACCACACTGCCATTCCTGCCAGGAGGGTGCTGGAACCCACCAGCACGCCTCGCATTCCTGGGTGCTGCCCCATTGTAAGACAATTAAAAACCGCAGCAATTTCAGACCTTGGGCGGGCCCCCCTGGCACTGCCAGAGAAGATACATCTGGTCTTGGTTTGTTGACTTTCCTTGGGAATGCTTCAAAATTGAAAGGAGAGGAGGAAATTTTTGAAAGATGGAGTTTACCATGCTAGTTGGTGAGTTTTGTAGACACACGGACATGGAGCAATGTGGATGTCTCTTTAGGCAGCAAAGCATCCACCGCTTCCTCACTCAAGGTGCAGCCAGGACTCACCTGCTTGTGACCAAACTCCCAGATCATTTCTGAAGGTGAGGCCAAGTCCTAGCACTTGGGGCTAAGCATCAGAATAAAGGTCAGATCTCTGCAAAAATTTAAATACAGGTCTGAATTTACAGCCGGTCTAGGGAAAGTAAAGAAAAACGACGTCATTGGAATTAGGGCACTGAGAATGAAACAGAGATTCTGGCCAGAGAGAGGGGGAATGAAAAATAAATCTGCCAGGCTGAGAAACTGCATAGCATGTGGCTCTCATCCACTCCGCTTTTTGCTTCACATGCAAAGAGGCTGCAGAATTAGATTCCCTAATCCAAATACTTTAGGACTGATTCTCTAATTTCCCTTGGAAATTCATTAGTTTTTTTTTTTAAATGAGTGGTAATGCTGCTTGCATTTTTTGGTTATGGGAAGATTAAATGAAGGAAATCTTTGCCTAGAATAATCATCATTACTTAACCTAAATTTATTCCATTCCTCTGAAACTTTGAAAAAGAGCAGCTCTTTGGTCCCTGAAGTTACACTGAAGTAAAACTCAACAGCTTACTAAAATATTGCCATATGAGAAGAAATATTCAGCACTGAGGAACTGATGTGGTGGAGGAATAAAAGGTTGTTTGTTAGTGCTGGCTGGCATCAGGTTTTGAGCAATACCACGAGCCTGCCAACAAGAAGCTGATAACAAGACTTTCTGAATATCTTCCAAAGCTTCACAGAAATGCTTGCTTAATATTTTACACTTAAGCTCTCAAAAATTTACCAAAGAAAAGTGGCCTTAAATATGTGCAAGCACCCCACACACATACGTATGCAGGCATAGCAGGAGGAGAATTGACACTGAACACAAGAAAATACTAATGTTTAAGATGTGCAGACTGAGTGTAAACAATGAGATAAATGTTTATGTTTTGAACTCTAATTTCTCCCCCGTAGTACACAAAGGGCTTAACACGTCAGTTGGATTTAGGCTGCTGGTCACCCTACACTTATGCTTTAGCTGTTTCTCAGTCTTAAACTAAGAGAGAGCTCAGAGCATGATGCCTGGTCTTTTTCTTTCCTTCCATCCTTCCTGGTAGTACAGTTTTAATACAGAGCTAAGAGAATTTTTATTTTTAACTTTTTGTGATGCTTCTGCTACTAGCCAGCATAAAATTTAAGGCAAACAACTCTCTACACAGTGTTCATGATGCCTTTCAGTCTTGCATTATAGCATCTGTTGTCCTTGTTCTAGTCCAAGCTCATCAGGGCAGGCAGTATGCCCCCCCAAATTATGTCTATGAAAATTAAAAGAACATATATGGAGGTGAGACCAGAACAAGATCTGTAGTCATACAACATGAATTTGAACCCGGATCTCTAGAAGTATAAAGCTACTGTATTCAATTATCCCCTAAATTGTACTATCATGGGCAAAGTCTTACTTCTTAAAATGTTCTGTCGAAATGTGGAGTGAAATCCTGGCCCTGTTGTGTCAGTAATAAAACTCCCATTGTTTTAACCGGTTGCTCTGCTCTGTACAGGGAAAGATCTACCCTATCCTTCTATGACATTTCCAGACTGGATACAGTTCAGTTCAAGCACAGTAAATCTGATTCAGTGTGGTTGCCAGTTTGATAGCACTCCCAGATGTCTGGAAATCCCAGATAAACACAGATGATTCTAAAAATCTGCTAAGACAAGATTCCTGGATAGAAAAGGAGGAGATGCTTGGAATGCCATGATGTATAATAATGTCCCTTTATGTAGCTTGGCATTGTCTTATGCAGAGCCTTCCACCTTTTACCTGCTTCTGATTTGTATACAATTTAAACATCTTACTTTTTTTGAGGTCATGGTAGAAATGTTATGTACTGCAAAATGTCTGTATGTGCTCAGCCAAGTAAGTGAACACCCTCTCCCCACCCCCCAGTTTCAGTTGGTCACCAAGACCATGGAAGTGTGGAGTGAAACAGCACCAACCATGCTTGATTTGAGGGACACCCCATCAGGGTACACTGCCTCTTGTTGTTGTTCCCCAGAAGCGTTACAAGGATCCCAAATCCAGAAGAGAAGAGGGTAAGTATGGAGGTGGATATAGCACAGTTTGTACTGAGAGCAAGAGCATAGCGGCATGGGGCAGCTCTACTGACCCTGGTAACAGCTGCTTCAGCTGTAGCACGTGTTGCCCCACAAGCACAGGTAAATGTCCTCATCCTTCCTACTAAAGGCAATAACTTAGAAATGATGAGGATTTTTCACTACTCAAAGAACACTAGTGCTTGTGGAAATGAAAAAACAAAAGAATACTTTGTTTGAGGCAGTGATGCTATAGCAGACCGATGAAAGCAGGGAGAGATGTTTCTTGAATACACCCAAATTAATTTTTTTCCTCCTCTTGCGATGTCAGTCCTGCCAGCTGCTCAGCTCTCTGACCAGAGCCATCAGACTACCTGAGCTCCTTCAGACTCTGAGTTTAAAGTGGTTCAGTGCAGAAAGCCCAGCACCTCTGAGAGCTGAGCTGTGGGAAAGAAATTCTTTCTGTGAACTACATACAGAAGCACTAGTAGAAACACTAAGCGAATGTAGATGTCTGAATTTCTTGGTCAGTGAAAGCTGCTGCTTTGGAGGTGAGGAATATTAATGTGCCTGTTCCAGAGCTGTTCCCCAGTCACATCCAGACACTGGCATAAAAGTAAATTTTGAAAGCAGCAGTTGGAGTATTACAGTAACTTTGAGCTGATAAAGGTGTGCAAGAAGCAAAATTTTCCTACTTACCCTCTGCAGAAATAAGTGTTGAGGAAGGAATTTTACAGAAGAAAGGGAACACCAGACCCAAGCACATCAGTGCCCTTCAAAAAATCACCATTCAAACTGGGAATAGTTGGTCAGCCCAGAACAGTGCCCAGGTGCTGCCACTCTCACAGCTCAAGCGAAGGTTGGGCTTCACTGATCAGCACCAGCTCTGAGGTCTACAGTGGGGAGACCAAACCCCACTCATGCACCCCCTGAACCCTAGAGCAAATTTTCAGCTATCCTGGGGAACTTGTGGGCAGCACAGCCACAAAACTACTCTGAAAAAAGAGGGAAGAAAGAGGCCATAAGCAGAAGGAGCAGTAGAAGTTTGCTTTCTACATCTGTTTTTTATTGAGGGAGCTATTACTGTGAGTAAAGTCAGCTGAGACAACCCAAGTCATTGCAGCTTGAATATTTAAGCCAGGCTATAAATATCTGATTTATTTAAAAAAAAAAAAACAAAACAGTGATTATTGTTTATGCTTTCTTCCTATTTACTCTCCTTTGATTTAGTAGTATGGGGAGGTTTGTATCACTTTAGCATGTTGATTGGAAGCAGCCATCAACTACGTTACAGATAACTTCTCATGGATTAAAGGGTTTTCGGCTGTCCATCTCCTCTCTGTGTTGTGACCCCAGGTGGCTCAGAAGTACTTCAGGTCAAACTTATTATATACTATTCACTATCCCAATAAACAAGTAGCATGTTGTCACATTTGGAGTGCTGTGTATTTTTCTAGTAATTATGCCTTATTATATATTTACTATTCAGAAAATGCAGGTGTGGGCTGTTGAACTGGGGCCAATGAGAATTCACCGAACTGGCAGCAATTCCTCGGTGAGTCATGTTTCACTGTCTGTTGGTTTTATAACTGTTTTCACTACTAATTTAGCTCTGCGATGCAATATGCAATTAGTTCTATTATGGAAGCAGCTGTATTCAGTTTTACAATGGCACTTTCCCCTTTGGCTTGTACCAGAGCCTGTTGTGGTTCTGCTGATTTGATGACTGAAGTTGTAAAGTGGTATCTGGATGAGCCACAGCGAGCCATGAGCCTCATACAAATATGATTCTTGCTTATACACCACTGCTCTAATGCTATTTCTTACAGCCCAATTAGAAATGTGGTCACAGAGAAAAGCTGTTTCTTGCTACAGTAAGTAGTATTGTCATGCAGCGATTTGTTGCTGCGCTGGTATCACCTCTGGAGTCTCACAGCTTATTATAAATAACATTTGGTAGCCAGAATGTGTGTGTGTGGGGGGGGGGGAAGGCAGCTTCTGCTTGGAAATTAGCTTTTCCAGGCTTCAAAAATTAGTTTCCGTGCTGTAGACCCTGGATGGTGGCCCTGGGAATGAAGAAGGGCCAGGCAGGGATAGTGTCTGGATGCAGACCCCAAGAGGTTTCAGTGAGCCCACGAAGCACTTTGTGGGCTTGGTGAAACCTCCCAGGGCCCATGCTAATCCTTAAAAATCCCTTGTGGCACTGGCATGGTTGCTTCCTATACCCAGCTCTTGGATAGCAAGAACAAACAGCCCCTCTCCAAAACTAAGCAAGAAAACAGCGGAGAAGTAAATACAAATATTACACTAATTAGCTGCCTTTACTGTCAACAAGGATGTTACGGAAATCAAATACATATTGCTTATTAGTTTAATGTGTATTAGAGCTACTCTGTTAAAAAGTGCGGTGTCTTGAAAAATGGCTGAGAACATTAACTACATTTTTTCTACTGTGTTATTACCCATTTTCACACCCATACATATGTTCTGGTTTTGTTGCATGTCACACAAAATGGTAATTTGGTGGTGAAAAAATGAGAAATCATGACATTTCACATGTGTTTTTAGTAAAACAACAATTTTCCTCCTAAAGGGCCCCAGTTTTCTTCCTCAGAAAGAAGGCTATTTACAATGAAAACGTTCCTGTTGTGGTGGAACAATGACATGGAGAAAGGCACCAGGCTGAACATTGCAAAGCAAAGTTGAAACTCCTGTGTTTCCAGTGCTTCGAATGCCAGGTGAGGCGAATTGCAGGCTCTGAAACACCTCCTGCCTGATCAGTGCTCAGTAGAGCCCATTCGCCCCTGGGATTGTTTCTGAGCACTGTTGCCTGCAGTTATCATTCTGGTCAGACTATTACAGTAGAAACTATTTTCCAGCAACTTTTTGCTATGAGAAACAAAGAAACTCTCTGCCCTGCAGAGAGCAGCCATTTGGGAGAGCTGGACTGATGGAGAGTTGGTATTTTGCCCAGAGCTTATCGTTTTCTTGCCAGAGGCTGGCTTTATGCTGAACAGCTGGAGTTGCGCACCATTTTTCATTGCAAGCATGTAAAACAATAATGAACTTTATGGTTCTATAAAGATTTGCAAAATTATTCCCAGGTCTAAAGTTTAATTGTTTAATGTCACCAAATGACTTTGCAATAACTGAGCACTGTGGAGTGGCAGAAGTTAATCACTCGACTGAAGTGAATTAAGATTTTCTAAAGCTACATTTATCACTGTAATTTCAGGCTAATTTCATTTTCCATTCATAAAATATGATTTTGGTTTCTGTATCTCTATGAGCTGTGGAGAAGGAACGTGCCTGTTTTATAAAACATGTTTTTGTCAAGCAATGTCAAAGGTGGTGTACATACTGGTAACATGAAAACACTAAGCTTATCTTGGTGCTGCATTGCACATGCCTCTTCACGGGAGTCCACATGTTCCTTAAGACCTCTCCCTATTTTAAAACTCAATGGGGCCAAATCTTCACCATTTGCTTTACCTTATCTATTTACCTTACCTATTCTTCCTGACCACACATCAGGAAGGTCACCAACAGCCTTGCTTGAAACAAGAGTTAGCCAGGACAGAGTTCCTTAAAGCAAAGCCTATGAAGCAAAAGGCCTGTTTCCAGGGGCTGTTTAACTCCTAAAATAGGTGCCTCAGTGCCTCCTTGCTTGACTTTTGCTTTCAGACACCCAGAACAGGATACAGCTGGTTTAATTTTATCTACCTGCGAGTAACCAGAAGTCACAAGCAGTTGAAAAAAGTTGTCTAAGCGATGGCAATAGCCAGTGGAAATAAATGGGTCTCTGTCTGGGGTGCTTTATCCCACGTATCTCCACTGGGGATAGCAGGAGCCCAGACAGGTATTAACCAAAACACCTGTCCCTGGCAGCCTGAAGTTAAACCCATGAATCTCATCTTTCCTTCTCAGCTTGGACCCCTTGGCACTCTGCTCCTTCTTGAGAGATAATTTAGTTCTCATTCTGCCTAAATCCTGTGAAGGTCTAATTTGGCTGATACTCAGAGGCTGGCCACAACACACACGAGAGACAAGCCAAGGGCTGTCCCAATGAGGCAGAGCTGGCTCTCCATCCCGTTCAGAGATATCATGGTCTCAAGGCTTGTTCATCAAGTGAGGGAGCCCAGCTGAGGCCTGATCTGAGTCTGAAGGACTCAAAGAGTGTTTCCCTGAGCCCATGGTGAAGCTGGTGGGCAGAGGAGAGGGAGACAGGAATACTCCTCAAGGCCACCATCAATATATCCTGGCTGCTGGGTGGTCATTGGGAGGCAGTGTCTGGCAGCTCCCAACCTTGATTCAGCACTTCAGAGTAAGAAGTTTGTGGGAAATATGCATGATCCATCTCTTGGCTTCTTAATTGTTCACTGTTGGAGCTAAGATGAAGTCCACCTTATCATGTCCTGAAAATCTGAGAGGGATCTCAGCTGTTGTCCTAAGGACTCTGCAGAATTTTCCCACCATCCTGAGTCAGGTAATTAGTCCCAGAGAGGGACAACCTTCTCCTGAGCAGTCACTCACCTGCCTACAAGTTCCCAACTCATTGGGCTGGATGTCCAGATCACCGCTGGGAGATAGCCCACTCTCCTTGTGCCAAAGGTGCTCATGGTGGAGGCAAAAGGGGCTGGTATTCATAAGTCAAGAATCACAGAATGGTTGGGGTTGTAAGGGACCTCCAGAGATCATCTAGTCCAACCTACCTGCTAAAGCAGGTTCACCTACAGTAGATTGCACAAGAATCCCAGCATCCAACATACAGAAGATTAAATCCTCTGTTGGATTTGTCCTATGAACTGTTACAACTTTGCAAATTGTGTCTTTCAACATTTTTTTCTTCAAATGAACACATTAAGAATTTCTCCAGGAAAAAGCTGCACCACCTGAACTGCAATTCAAATGCTGGACTAAAATCTGCAAAGCACTGAGCCCTCTCCTCAGCTTTTTGAAGTGGCTGGACACTCAGTGTCTCAACTCTTTTTCTTCTAGTGGCATCAACAGGCAGAGACAAAGCTGACCATGAAGGCAAACATCTCTGTGAAATTTTCCAAACACACAGTAGATCACCTACATCTGGACTC
Source organism: Columba livia (assembly GCF_036013475.1). NCBI lineage: Eukaryota > Metazoa > Chordata > Aves > Columbiformes > Columbidae > Columba > Columba livia. The sequence continues at coordinate 27,348,521 of NC_088603.1, forward strand.
CAAATCAAAGTAGCTAATTTGGTATTTTCATCATTTTTATTGCAATGTAGACATCTTCTATCACCAATTTCCTTCTCCCTCTCTTGTGTAATCCCCTTTACTGTGAAGAATATAAAAGGTACTGCTTACTGTTTTTCATTAGTAGTGAATAGGAATGTGTTTAGCCATCTTATGGTACGTATATAGACAACAGCTTGCACTCCCCCTCTACTCAGAGCATGTACTCAGATGGTGTACACACATGTAACATGCTGTCCTGGCCCCAAATTGCTTCCAGGTTAGGTTGTTGCTTCAAGCCTGTTTCCCCTGCTTTTTCTCCCTTACGTTTTATTGACCTGGTAGAAATTAGCCACAAATCCAGCCTGGGATTAGTGTCTTTTGCACTCGTTTGTTCCAATTTTTGTACCCCCTGAACTCTTCCTCTCACACACATACAATTTATTCCCACACATGGAAGGCATGCTTGCTCATGAATTATTTATACGGCTTTGGTAACTTCTACTTTTCAAACAATGAGAGAAGAAAATTATTCCAGTGTAGGAGTCATAATAAGGGATAAATCCAGGCAGGCTGGTGGGCAAGAAGGTGGTAAAATGCCCCAAGTTAAAAATAATACATTGCTTTTGAATGGCTGAGGAAACATCACAAGGACCTTTCAAAGCAATCATCTGCCCTCAGAAATACTGCTGGGTGGCTAAAATTAGAACTGATATCCGGCAATGACTAAAGAGGCTTTAATTTCCTCAGTTTTTCCCAAAGGCTGGGTGGAATAAACTCGCCGGTTGCCTAATGTACCAATGGCAGCGTTCCCACCTATCTGCATGGAGGGAGAAGCTGTCCCTTCGTTTTGTGAGTGGAAACAACACAACTTTGCTGAAAAGAACAGAATTACTAACATATACCAGGGGAAAACTCACTATGTGATACAGCTTCTGTGTTGCTTTGATCTTTCGTTATACTGTGAAACAGAGGTAGGCTCTGCTTTCACTTCCTAAACACAGCCAAGCGAACAAAGCAGCAAATGCAATATCTAATAAAGATGCCTCATTTAGACAGAAACTTGGTAAGAGTTTGAAAAAATAATTAAATGCCATATATGTTTTGAAAAAAAGGAAAGACACTGATAGCAACGCTGAGGATGAAAGGATGTTAGCCCAGTGAAGGAGTAAGGAATTAAATGAAATAATGACTCATTTTACATAGACTCCATCCCAAGTTTGTATAGGAGGGGTAGAAAGCAAAACCTCATGAAGGCATTTTAATGTTAGCAGCTTGGAGTGCAAGGAGCCAGATATCTCACCTGCTGTGTGCTGGCACGCTGTGGCTTTGCGCAGGGAGACCTGCATGTGGGTTTTTGCCTGCCCGTGCCAAGAGCGGGGCAGCATTGCCACACGTCATGCCCAGCGGAAGGCTCGTGTGACACACACCTCCTGTCACCAGGTCTGTGAGGTTTGATGATACAGGTATTGATGTACTTTCTGGTGGGTTGTCGTAGGAACAAGGAAATAGGCAAATGGAAATCAATGGCACCTGCCTGCCCCAGCCTGCCTGTGTGCACAGGGGCTGCGAGAGGGGGTGCCTGGGGGGTGGGGGGGAAGCAGGGCACCAGGTCTGGCAGGTGAGGACTGGAAGGTGACCCCCCACACACACAATGGAGACCTGCGTGTCCTCTCTGCATGGACTGGTCTGAATCCCATTGCTCAGAGGCCCTCCAACCTCTCCTTCCTATCTTCAGTAGGCTTAAACTTGGTGTTTGTCCACTTCATGGCTGATGCATAAGAGGAAACACTGAAATATCATGAGAAAGCTGATTCTTTTGAAATTTCAGCTGGAATCCAGTATGAATTAGTTGATTGGTAAATGTGATGATTGTAGCAAGCTAAATAATTATTCTAAAAATATAATCCAAAGAGGATTTGCAGTCACTCTGCTTAATTCAGTAAGCTACACAAAAAATACCAATTAAAAACGAAGATTCCTAATTAAAGATTTTACTTTTGCCCTTGGAATACTTTGACATTTTCTTTTTGCTGCTCTGCAGAAAGCTATTTGAGACTTAGTCTGGCATTCCAACACAGTCAGTAAGAACTACCAAGCTCAGTTTTTCCTGGAGCCAAATGAATTAACACTCTGCTGCATTTCCCAGTCAGGTCTTATTGCCCAAAGGCTGCCGGTTTTTAGGTTGCCCATACTGATTTGATAGATCGCCTGTCCCAACCTACTCCTTTCTCTTGCAGATTTTCCAGAACTCACTGAACTCAGTACTATGATGAACAGGTTTCTGTGCTGATAAAATATGTTTGTGTATATATATATGTATATATTTATTTTTTTTTTTTCTTTTTTTCCCCATGGAAAACAGTCCCTCCTGTATTTTAGGATCTCTCTGCTGAAAAATGACGCCCAAATATCTTAACATCATGTTTCTTCCTATTGTTGATTTCGGAAACTGTTTGATTCTTCAGCTTAAGTTCTGCACCCTCAGAGAAATCACCTAGAGGCAGAAAAGTGTCAGTTCAAATAGATTAAGCATGGAAAAATGATAGGAGTAAAAACAGCCCTGTAAAGGTTGAGGAACCCATCAGTTCACCAACTGCCCATCAAAACTAGACCTTCCAGGCATCTAAAGTAAAAAACTGACAAGAATTCAGGAAAGAAACATTTTGTGCTGCTGAAGTTAATAAAAAGACACTGGAGGCCTAACTCTAAAGAAAGGAAAAGTCAGGTTTAGGGGATTACAGGAGAAGGAAATCAGTGCTGGAGCAAACCCTTCAGTCATGGAGTTGCATCAGTTTTGAGGTGTTCAAAACAAGGCTAATACAAAAGGTTAGCAAAACTGTTCCTTGCTGGGGTTTGGACTAGATGACCTGAAGGTCCTTGCCAAAGCTATTATCAATGGTACTGTGATACCTTTATAAGGCAGCTTTTGTACTCCAATATCTCAAAAATTGATGTTCTTTTTAGAATGACATTTCACAGCCTGCAAATCCTAAAATGGACTAATGGCTTTGACTTTTTGGGGTAAAAAGATTCGTCTGAAAAGGGCTAGCTTGTGCTCAAAACTTTTGAACCTTTATTTGTTGGACAAGAAATGGCTCACACACTTCCCCTATCAATAATGATGGTTCAGAAGATGTCATTAAAGTTGAGAAGGTCAACAATTTATGAACCACGATTTAAGTAAATGTGCTTTGAAAGAAAGCCTTTGAGCCAGCCCACATCATGGCGGGCTGACATTAGGCCGACAGATACATTTCTTTAGAGACTCTAGGGATACTCAGATATTTGCTCACAGACAAATTTGAACTCAGAGGTAGATCTTCTTATGGATTACAGTATTTCTATGTGTATTTTTTAAAGGAGGCTAAAATGCACAGATACGATTTGTTTCCTTGAAAGGGGATGCCTCTCTTTGCACAGAAGAGGACGAAAAAAGATGAGGGATGGTGAAAGTGAATGTGATTGTCACTTCTTACATTTCTTCTGTCTCTAGTGCTAATTTTGGCTTTAGCTGCATTTAAGATCAGCCTCAGGGCTGCTCTAATATACACCACTTGAAATGGCTCCCAAGTCTTTTTTACTCAGCAATTTCTAGGGCACTTCCTCAGCATTAATTCTTGAGAACTGCTCAGAAAATACAGAATTGCTTGGTGCCTCAACCATCATCAGGTTAATGATATTATTCTCCTACCCTTACAAGCAATCAAATAAAGACAAGTTTGTAATGCTACTACTTTTCATAAAGGATGTAAAACATAAGAGAGGTTGAAAGAAGCAGCAGGTGTGGGTCCAGTGAGGGAGCTCAAAGAGTGGTGAGCTCCACGCTCCTCCAGCCCTGCACAATGCAGTGTGCTCATGCCACTCCTGCAGCACCTAAACAGAGCCCCATCCAGCTCACAGTGGCATCTGGCCCAGAACAAACAGCAGCTGTACAAAATTTGTGTGTATTTTTTGTACGGCTCCTTTGACCTGAATATTTGTCTCAGAGAATTTCAGAGAGAATCGAAAACTGTTTTCGCTGTCAAGGTAGGCAGACCGCATGTAGCCGTGTACCTAATCCTGCATTCCTCCTGCATTCCAGGCACCCACAAAGTCAATGAGAATTTGAGATGCAGAGTGAATACAGGGCCAGGCACATAATTTGAATATTTTAAGGAATGTTCTTGGATTTTTACAGTTGATGTCATGTTTTCTACCCTATCAATATGGATTAACAATGGTCCAGAGCAGCAGGAACTCATTTCCTATTCATATATGCTAATTGCATGGTGCTGGATATCAGGGATTTCTTTCTAAACTCAAAGTTTCTTTTTTTTTTTTTCAGCAAATGGAAAAGTGAAAGAATATGGCTATGAAATATAGAAGTGAAGAGGATTTAACACAAACACTGAAACGTTTGGTACTTCTACATATGTACTCCATACCTAAAAGAAGCAAGACCTGTAGTTCCTTCTTGAGGTAAGTCTGTTAATCCTGTAATTCATTTTTCATTATTGTTTCAATATGCTACTTCATTTTTTGAAATCTCTGTGGAGGTAATTCATTAATAGCTTCCTAGTTAGATATCACCACAGTGTCTGGAATCTTAGAATAATGCATGAAGTAGTGTAAAAACAACTTGCTGTGTGAGACAGAATCTTATACAACGTGGGTCTTGTCTTCATAATTCCAATTCTCAATTTAATGTTTCATATTAAAACACACATATTTTGCAGAAGACCTGGTCAAAAGGTGTCCTGTCTTTGCAGTGAAAGATGATGAAGTCTTCACTTGCTTCTTGTGTGCTAGACAAGGTTGATTTCTGCTGTCTATGCTGCAAGTTTTTTGTTGATATTGTCTGTTGCTGAAAAAATAGGTGGGAAAAGGGTTGTTTCTGTTAGCACAGGCCTTCAGCAATGATGTTTTAAAAGGTGCAAAAAGAGGGTGGTCAAACACTGAAACAGGCTTCCTAGAGAGGTGGCTGATGCCCCAACCTTGTCAGTGTTTAAGAAGAATTTGGACAATGCCCTTAATAACATCCTTTGGTTTTGGTCAGCCTTGAATTGGTCAAGCACTTGGACTAGATAATTGTTTTAGGTCCCTTCCAACTGAAATATTGTTCTATTCTATTCTATTCTATTCTATTCTATTCTATTCTATTCTATTCTATTCTATTTTTTATAACGTGTTTTTATTTCCTGTTTTACATATCTCCATGCAACCTATCTGGAACTCCAGAGCTCTGCGGACAGATCAGCGTATAACTATGTTATTTACATTTTCAGATAATGCACACAATGAACCTGTTTTTCCCTCCTAGTTACTGATGCCCACTAGGAACATCTATCATCATTTTATAGGTCATCCCATCATCATATGGATATAGAATCTGTTTTTCACAAGCTCTTTGATTAGATTACTAGTATTAGATTATGGGGGCTTTGCTGATGCTAAAAGCCTATTTACTTATAATTATGGAAATAGTGCCAGCTAGCTACTACCTTTCTCTAGTCTTTCTGTGCATGCTCTGAATTCAGGTCACATTTTAGTCGTCTGTTCTTTCATATTATGTGTATCACCTTGATGTCATTCACGGAAGACATGGGAAATTTGGCAGTTACTGTGGCCTGTATGCATCCCACATGTGAAACAGAGCTTATGGGGATGGCAATTGCATTCAGCTTCAAAATCCCCAATACGTTTAAGGGCAGGCAGGGGACTTTTTTTGAAGATAGGATGAGACCAGAGGGTCTGGGAAGAAACCTAACCTCCTGCTTCCCCATTGCTCCGGCATGCTGCAGCTCACCTGGGCACTGCCTGGGTCACCTCGGCCCTGCTGCCACGTCCTGTCCCCACACTGAAGGCACAGGGGCCACAAGACGGCTCTGGCCAGGCCCCTTCTGCACACTGGTGAAATCTGTCACGCTGGAAAAATCCCCAGCAGGAGACTGCCATATATTTTCTGCTCATGCAGTGCACGACGTGGTGTTGGCATAGGAATCAAAGCAGGGTAGAAGGTCTGTCACAATATGTGATTTTTAAACTAGAAGAATTAGAGGACAAACACCTTTTAATATATGTTTGGGCTTATAGACAGAGACAAAGAGAAGGGGAGAAGACAGTGTTTAAAAAGAAGGAAATGTGTTTATTTCCCGCATCAGAAACATCTCTTAGTACAGCAACATGGAGAACAATATCACTTTTTTGCTCTACTAAATAATCAGAAGAACAATTGCCAGCACAATTGGACTTTCAAGAAAGAATGAGATACGAATATCAAATCTACCACAGCAGTTCAATAGCACCAGCGCCTGGTTAATGGCTGTCTCGGTCTGTTTGCAAATGAGTGTTTGTATCCATCTGCATGTAGGGCATTTATATCTAGTCCTGTCAATTTGTATTGCAGACACTGCATCTACCTAGATTTAAAGTAACTTTTCCTATAACTTCTGAGAGATTATAAGGTGCAATTTAAGACAAACAAACAAAAAAACATCAGGCTCTTATAGTGAAACTCCTTTTGACTTGACTGAGGACAATACTAGCTGGGAATTAGACAGATCCTAAAATCATATCCAGAAACAACAGCACCTTTTTGAAGATGCAAAGTGTATTTTTTGTTGACATAATAGTGCTTCTCATTCTAAGTTCTTCACAAAAAGTTGGTAGATAAATTTCATACCATGCCTAAGAGGTACTCATTTACCATATTCAAGCTGCAGAATGGTAATCCAGAGAAAGCCAAATGTGGTTTTCCTTCTCCAACTCCTTGTTTTCCTTTGGATTTACTCAGTTTGATCAGGTCCAAGCTTATGGCAAATGACCTCTCCTGCATCGAATAACTGCAGCTTCCGCTTTCTCCTTAGCAATCATTTAATTTACTTCGATACCACCAGAGCCATCTGATTTTAAAAAAGCCTTGTCCACAGCCCTGTTTTCCCCTGGTTCTCCATCTTTTCAGTCATTGTTGCTGTTTTAGTGTTTCATTTAGCCCATGCGTCTCTTTCCCCTCCCTGTGGCAGAGTTTGCAGTACTCTTTCAGGATCCAAATGGAAATATTGCACTTATTCTCCAGATCCACTTCCATGTATGAAGTACTCTCTAAACACGACATTGTTAGTTAAATGTTTGTGTATCTGGAGTGTAAATCCTCCAACTTAAAACTAGCAAAAGTCCACATGAGTTTTTGGGAAAATGGTATGAATTGTATTGCTTATTTCAGTTGCAAACATTTCAAATCAAAGCATTGATAGAAAAAAATATTATAATTATTTTTGTTACATTGCATTCAAAGGCACGTTAATCTTCCTGGAAGTCTGTGAAACTCAGAGACATATATTTTTTCTGTTCCTTGCTGTGATATCTTTGAATGTTTAGCATTTTGGATGAAACAAAATACATTCCCAGGTCTACTATGAGAACATTTTGGCAGAGGGTATTTTTTTTCCATTTTCCCCATGGAATTTTGAAGATGGGGAGGGGTGATATTATATTTAAGATGTAGTTGGTCTTCAACAACTAAAAGTTGTCAGCTGCACAGAAACATTCCTTGCAGTGGATCCCACAAGCTTACCCGGTATCATTCTTTTGCTGAAGAGCTTCCTCTGGAGTCAACCTTGAGGACTCCTGTGCTCCTCCTTTTAGGGGACAGAGTCCTTTCTGTCACTTGACTGAACATGACTGACTACAATAAAAGCCAACACAACTGAAGCACTTCAGTTCAATGGTGCTGTTCCTCCACCAGACTTTCAATTCAGCATTTGGCATCTCGGGCACAAATACCTCTCAGGGGCCTCATCAATTACAACAAACTCTGACCTTTTGCTTCATGAAGCTTCATGAAACAGATAAGAGTTTGGAGCCTCCAGCTTTGAAGACTGAACTGTGGCAATGTGACACGCCAACCCATGTCCCTCTGAGGCTGCTCCTGGAACTGAGGAGGGCAGGTAGGCTATCTATCTCTACTTCTTCTTGGGAGGTTCAGTATGTCAAAAGTGGTCTTTCTGGGAGCCTAAATTGGTCAAATAAGGAACTGGTGATGAACTTCAGTTTCTGAAAGATGCTCAGGCACCTTTTATTCTATGGAAATGACCACTCCACCCATCCATTTAAGAAAAAAATATAAATTATTTTTGGACACAGAGATGCTTGCTTGACTCTTACCTATGTTAAAGAAGGAATTATTTACCCTAGAAAGAGATGGTAGCACCAAGAGAAGCATGCTGCTTCTGCTGTGTTAAGATTTCATTCATTTACCTGGCAACAAAAACCCTAAAGAATTTCAGTAGAAATAGCTTTTCTTATAAAAAACGACCTATTTTCCAAGAAGGACATTTACATGTACAGGCCAGTCAGCCAGCCTGGAATATAATTTTAGCAAATTGTTACATTTACCTCTATTTTTAGATACAAATCCTTTGATGATCTCAGTGGGGTTCTTCACAAAGGAAAGGGACCATTCACGGGAGACTAATTGTAAGAAAAGAGCCCTAAAGTGAAAATACTGCACCTGCTATCTGAGTATAGAGTTGAATAGTTGATAAAGTTTTCAAAGCAAGTTTTGTGGAACATCAAGACTAGATTTTCAGGTAATGGTTCTCCACCCCCAGGATCAGCAGGAATTGCTTGATCTTGACACTTCTGGAAAGCAGGGCTTTCATACGTGCTTTACACATCACACAGTTAAGAATTGTTTCTGGGGAAGCCGCATGTTTAGTATAAAATGAAAAAAATTCTAAAGCAATTTTTATTTTACTTCAATATCTGTCAAAAAAATTGTGTGAAGTCTTTCCTCTCCAAATAACCAAGTTAAGCTTTGCAGCCAAAGTTTGGCATCTTAAGTTTAATGTAGTCAAAGTGTACAAGAAAACTTGCACATAATTTAGCAGTCTAATGCACTTGTTTAAAAAGGAAGAGCAGGTTTAATTGAGCGTATAACCATGTCAACTTGTCACGCCAGGAGCAGGTAGTGTCTGCAGACTGGGGCTGAAAAATGTTGTTGTAGCTGTTGGACTGAATCCTGAATTTTCAGGGAAAAGGGACTTACTGATCCAGCATTTTTGTGACACCTAAAGATCCAATGGAGGACAGTTGGTGTGTGCAACGGATTCAAACCTGGGCAGGTGTGAGGGGCGAAATAATAAAGCTTTAGCCCTTTGGTTTCTTAAGATTGTAAGCTGTCTGCTCATTAGGATATAGGGAAGAGAAAGGAGACCAGCTTGACCCAGTGTTTCAGCTTGGGCCTGGATGATGCAATTGATTTTCTGTAGGTTGGCTCCCAGAGGGGTCATAGTTAGCTTGAAGGCAATAGTTTCCACAGGGCTAAAGAAATCCAGCCAAGCAGGACTGGCTGCAAAAATCAGAGCCTCAGTTTTTAAATACTGAGGATCAGGAACACTCATCAGAGAAAGCACAGCTTTTGGGTGAAGACAGAGAGGATACCGGATTTGGCGATAATACAACTGAATATATAAAACAGTGTAATATACTTGTTAACATAATTGCAGTTGTTTGTCTGATGATCCTATTAAGTGTTAAAATTTCTTTCTCCCCATTTTTTTTGTTTTAGGTAATTTTGGAGTGTGTTTTTTAAGCAGTTATATATGAATTATAAAGGAAATAGGTAAGAAAAATTATAATCTAAATACTATTTTGAACTGGCTTTTTAGAATGTAAGCAGCTATGATAGCCTTACACCTTCCTCCTAGATGTTTATAAACACCAAGGCTTCATAGTGTTGATGGCAAAAGGAGGAGAGATACATGGTCTCAAGAAAACCACACATTTCTCAGAAAATCGAGTAATAGAGACCTTTGTCGATAGCACAATAGCTGTTGCATTTAAAAAACCTGCGGCCACGTGGTCTACTTGTAGGAAAAGACTAGCTAGACAAATTGGGCAGGAGAAAGGGGCGTCACGCCCAGTCTCAGAGAACTGGGGCATTTTTCTGAGGTTGCTCAGTATCAGTCAGTAGCAGAGGTGGAAAGAGAACCAGGATGTTTTGACAGTAGTACCTCATCTAGCAGGCTGCTACTCTCCTGTTTGCTTCCTTGTTGATGTATTTCTAGCGTGCTTATGAACATGGCACCCTGGTGCCAGCTGCAAACTGAACATCCTTATTAACTTTTGTCCAGGAGGTGCCCTGTTCTCTGGCTCTGTGGTCACCAGATGGGCTCATAGGCTCACCAGATGTCCCAGCCCTGAGCTCCAGCATCCCTAGGGATGGCAGCAACCTTGCAGATAGTGGATGGAGAGGTAGTCCTGGGGACCAGTCCCTGGTCCCTGCCCTTCTGGTGATGCAAAGGGCCCCACCAGGAGCAGGAGCCCAGGCTGCACTGTGCAAGGTGCTCCTTGAGAGAGCTGGGACAGAGCATCCTTCTGCTGCTGTGGACAACCAAGGTGCTTAGGGTCTGGCAAAGCTCCATGCCCAGAAGGATCCAACTTTAGTATCAACAAACAGCAATTTGTTAAGAGATTCATGTATCATATTGAATGCTTGAGCTATATTGCAAATAGATAGGATATTACACATCATCAACAAAAATCAGTTAACTTGGAAATCCCATCTAAACTGGGCTTTTGGGGGCCTATTGAGGCATTTGCATATTTTTAAACAGAATCACAAAATAGCACACTAGTAGTTTTACTGTCAAATAACTTGTAAGTACAAGGATTTCTTTCCCCCCACCATGACCACTCCATTTATCTTTCGCTTAAATCCTTCCTCTCCAGAAATAATACAAATCAAGCCTCTGGGGCCTGTTTATGTAATGGGGATTTATGTCATTTCAAGACAAGTGGCATTTGCTAAGTTTCAGGGAAGCACCTGTATTAATTGTGTTTCCTGCTCATGTGTTGCTTTTGTTTGTAATAAAAGAATTCATCTCAGGTGAGTTAACCTTGCTTTTAGTGAGGGCACCTGCAGTTATCTTAGTGCTTATTGTAAATCAAAACATGTTGAGCCTTTAAAGCAGTGAAATAAAGAGGTGCTGACAAGAGGGTATGCCAATAGGATTAGGAGCTTTTCTCACCGCTTGTATTATCAGGATGGAGAACTGAGTCACGTTAAATTACAGGGGGAAGAGATATTCCCAGAAATTCCACAGATCAGAGATTGACTTGCTCCTTCTGTAAGCCTATGGATAGGAGGGGCATTCTGTGTTCAGTTAGATTAAGGGAAAAAAAAAAAAAGAAGAAGAAAAAAAGACACCTCCCTTTTAGCCTTAGGCATCTATAATTGACCAAGATTTTTCTGCTTGTGATTTGATCCATCCAAACCCTGTTAGAGGCACTTGCCCCCAGCTGAGACCAAGGCTGAGGTGAATAAGAATTAGGTGACTCACTCATATGTACTATACATGCATTCACATCTATTAGGATAAATGACATGTCATTCAATTTAAGCACAGGCAACTGGAGATTGTCATATTTTGAAAATGACAACTGTTATTTATTTATTGAGAATATTTATACAGGTTCTTGCTAGGTACAGAGAATGCATTTTTCAGCAGCTCCTGCGACACCAGTGAATCAGGCGATTACACAAAAACCAGAAAGGCAATTCCACAAACGGAGAAACAAAGCTGGTGGGCTACTGGCCACCAGGTCTGAGCCAGCAAAAGCTAAAATGCTGCAAAACACCTTCAAAGTCATTGACTTAGCAGTTTTCTGTGGTCATTTTGAGAAGCGCTCATTGTGATGCTCTGATTCCTGCTGTATTAATAAGTTGCTGCAGAAAGCAAGGTTAGGTGTCAGCAGGCAATGTGATTTAGCCCATTTTTTTCCCCAGGTTTTGGGGTAGAGAGGAGATGGGAAGGACTGGTTTGCCTCCCCTGTCCTCACCCCTGTGAATCCTTCTCCCTCCAGCAAGGCTGGTGTGGTGCCTCCCAGTTCACACACTGTAGTCTGAGGGGTTTTGTCTTCCCTATTCCTGTTTAAATCAGGGCTTTCTGTGTCTACCTCTATTGCCAGGCTGTGAGCCACTTGTTTATAAAAGAATAATTGTTAGTGTTGTTCAGATAAACACTGATCAAAATTATTTCCAATCAATATCCTATCTTTTTACTAAGTACAGATTTTTCATTAAATAGGTAGGTAAATAGAAAAACAGATAAATAGTTTAAAAAGAAAAATCCATGTTGTAATGAAGAGACAAAAATTACAAAGTGGTTGTGAGTTTCCTACTCTCATATCAGTACAAAGCAGGGCTATGTATTACATCCTTGTCCAATTTTCAGGTTGGACTCAGCTCTAAATAATCACTACAGCTCAACAGAACTCCCTCCAGAGTAGACACAAGGAGCTCCATTTAGTGTTGCTTTTTTTTTTGATGTCTATATTATATTCATTTTTCAATGCATTTAACTTTCTTCAGAGAATGTAATCAGTACAAAGATAATATTTCTGAATCTCAGAATTGTTGTCTTCTTCATTCTATATTGTTTGGAAAACTTCAATTTCTTTCTATAACTCTGGATGCTGAACTGTGCACATTAAATGGAAAACTAGAAATGTCTGTATCTTTTATGACTACAGCTAATACGCAATTTTGTATTCAATGGTTCAGTTATGCAGTGATATTATTTGCTCCTCATTAAAATTCCACATCCACCACAACCTTCACCGTGTTTGGTCTTCTTATATACTTTGAAAATACTCAAGAGAAAGGTGCTGTAGCAGTATGAATCACCAAGTGCCCCTGAACTGGAGACAAGGCCCAGCAGCTTTTTGAAGGAGAAATTGAGTGTTTACCTTGTAGCATAAAATACATCCTCTACACTGAAAAAGTGGCAACCAAAGCACCAAAGCCAACATTATCCGTTGCGTGTTGGCTGAAGTTAATGACCCAATATATATCCTATGCTTCTGCAACTCTTGTTAAATCAGAGATGCAGCCCTTGTGAAAACTAGTTGCGAGCTGGAATAAATGTGACCATAAGTGCCTCTCGAGACAGCCCAGCCTTGAAACATTGACCTCTCTGTTTTAATATTTTACTAATTTGTGAGAAGAATCAAAGGAAGTGTGAGAAAACAGGACACTGGATGATTGAATTTTATTTCTATACAGGACAACCAGTGATAGGACAAGGGGTGATGGGTACAAACTGAAACACAAAAGGTTCCACTTAAATTTGAGAAGAAACTTCTTCTCAGTGAGGGTGACAAAGCACTGGAACACGCTGCCCAGGGGGGTTGTGGAGTCTCCTACTCTGGAGGCATTCAAGACCTGCCTGGACACATTCCTGTGTAACCTCATCTAGGTGTTCCTGCTCCAGCAGGGGGATTGGACTGGATGATCTTTCGAGGTCCCTTCCAATCCCTAACATTCTGTGATTCTGTGGGAAGGCTCAGATACCAACAAGGCAAATCTGCTCCAGCTTGCCAGGCATGGGAAGAAGCTCATGAAGAGGTTTGGCCATGCATTTGACTGTATATTGAGGAGAACAGGGCTGCGGGCCAGCACAACCTCTCCCACATCAGGTCCTGCAACATGGGGTCCATGCAGCGTGGTACAAAACAGGGGGGACACATCCATCCTCTCACCCACACACCGGGATGCACAAATAACCTGCTTTTCTGGCTGGAGGCAAGATTTGCAGATTTTTTATTTTTTTTTTTTAATCAGCTTGATAAAATTCTGTTCTTCAAAAAGAAAGATGTCCTTGAGATCCAGATCGTTTCAATCCACCCAAAGTGACATGTTTCTGAAGCCCTGGGCAGGTATTTTTATCCATGTGAGAAAAAAATAATGAGTTACATTGATTAAACAGTCAAAGTCACATTTTATTTCAGAAAGTCAAAGGATTATATAGAGGGAAAGTCCTGTCAGGTTTAATTTTTCAGAATTGTTCCCTACCTGTGTTATGGTTTTGTGTGGGACTGAAATTTCCCCTTGAATTCATCTGCAATTTACAAAGACTCCCCTTTGCCTAGCACTACATTTTTCAGGGAACATACTGAACACCTGAAAAATCCCATTAATCATTTCTGCAAAAGGGGCCGTGGGAAGCTGGCACAGGGGTGCCGATCCCGTTTTGTCCCCATGTCCCCCAGAGATGAAGACAATCCCTCTTGCTCTGTCTTTCCACGATAACTCCTGAGCAGCAAGAGGAGAGCAGTCATGGGGACAACTTTCCCATGGACCTCAGCATCACACAAGGCATCTATTTGATTTGACACGAGGAGTTACAGGGTGCGTTTACATTGTAGTCAGGGTTCAGACTCACAGCTAATGCCCTCCTTTGAAATATGCCATGAGGTACCAGGTTGCAGCAGCCAAGGACACGTCCCAGTAAACACAGTCCTTGACGGGTGTAGGGAGAGAACATCCTCACTCAGGCAGAAGCAAAGCAAAAAGGGGAAGAAAAAGGAGCAAGGCCCGTTGCCCATGGTCCTTGGGCCCACAAGAGAAACTGAGAGAGGCTGTGTGCAGGTGCTCTCTGGGGAAACCGTGGCAGAAAACAGCTTACGCTGTTTCCAAGGTTTTAGCAATCATACTGCAATTTCTTAACAGGGTTAGTATGAAAATACTCGAAACCAATCAATAAATACTTCTGTAGAGACACCTCTAAGTTGCCTAGCTAATCGTGGGCCTGGCAAAAGCTATGCACAGTTTAAAAGACGTTTCCTTTGCTTGTAACTTTTACTGAAGATCAGTCACCTTAAATTATGACTAATCAGCTCACTCAGAAATATCAGTAGCAACAGTAAACGTTTGAGTTGATGCAAAACCACTTGCCTTTGTGAACTAAACTGCAGTTCCCTGCCGCATCCTTCATGTTTTGATTATCTATGAAACCTGATGAAAACCTTATGAAAACTGATGGAAAAGTGATCACATCCTTTATAAGGTCTGAAATGATGGACAGTGTCAGTCTCAGACCTCAGGCTGCAGGAAAAACTTGTATTTGTGGAAACTTTTGCTAGACTGGGTTTTTAAATCTTCTGTACAATTCTTGGACAACTATTGATGAAATGAGCTTTAATGAGAAAGGAATGCCCCAGGAAGCAGTTCTACTTCAGCATATTTTCAGGAAGTATTTTTGCCTACCAGGAGGTTTTGAGGAATATACATTTGTTAGTATCCTGGAAACACTCTTGTTATTTTATTCCATTATGAGCAGTGCTTGAACAAAAACATACTTTTAAATCTTATTAGTTTCTCATTAATTCACAACACCTGCTGTCCAGTCCATAAGCTGCATTCCATCCCAAAATAAACTCATACAATCCTTAATAGACAATCTTTTGTTTTATACACATCATCTATGGAAACAAAAAAGTAGAATGATCAGGAAAAACTGATATAAAACCACACTTACTAAACATTCCTTAACAGAAAATTACTTGTATGAGATTCACACCTTCTTCTAGAAAACCTTGCTGTGGCCTCACTGTACATCCTGTAGTGAAATCTATAACACAGTTAATTAAAGAGTTTATCAGAAGCGTCCTAGCTGGGAGTTCTTCAAACTGCAGCTGATCTTAAAAACTCTCATTCAGTACAAAGCAACCACCTGTCAATATTTCAATTACTGCCCTGCCTGCCTGATCACACTTCAATTGTTTTCCGATAATTATTATAATCATTCACTGCAAGGGCAACTAGTTGTTTCAGGGTCTTAGGTAAGAAGCAAAGAACTGAAAAAAAAACCCAAACAAACCCACCCAGTCATTTGTAAGGATCTTTCCTCAGGGCAGCTCCTTATTTGAACAGCTGCTGGGGAGGCACAAATCAGCCCCAGAGCTGAGCTGAGCCTGGATAGTGTGATGCATCCTGATTTCTGGCTTTTTTTTTGTTCTTGTTGGTCCTAATTTGAGTCCTGCACATGACCAGCCACTTTCCCTACTGGAAATAATTTCTCTAAATTAAAGGTTGCTGCAGTGTTTCAAGCCTGCCAAAGACCTCTCATTGGACAGGTTTCTTAAAAAAAAAGTCAGTGTCAAAAATCTTAACCTCAAGAGCCATGTTTCACTTCACGAAAGGACTGAAAAATCATTTGCCAGTTGGGATATTTTTCTCTATTAGATTCTGTGGGAAGAAAATACTTCAGTTTTGTTTTTATTTTATGGGAACGTGGCTTGGATCTATTGTTATTTATGTGGCTTTATTCTCAGGGGAAAAAAACCAACAACACACACACGCACGTGCACACACAAAAAAACAAACCTGAAAATCATGGCCCACCCTTCTAACACTGCAAAACGTCTGAAAACATTCTAGCTGCAACGGAAACTAGTGCAAGGTAACCTAGAAATGCTGAATATTTTTGACCTGGTCTCTTACTTTTTTGCTCTGATTTCATGCCAGTGCAAATTCGTTTGAGTGGAATTTCACTAAATCTATTTCTTTGAGCTGCTGTGGGTTTTTAGGTGTTATTAGAGAGACTATTTGGGACAAAATCCTGAAAATATGTTGCAATCTATTACAATTTCAGTGGAGCCAGGAATTCACATCTGAGAATAAAAATGCTGTGAGGCAACACATTGGATATTATTACACTGCTCAACCCTGCTAATAATATTAATTGTTATGCATGAGGAAGCCAGCGAGATTGCAATACTACTAATAAATAGTATTGTTTTATAACAGAAAAGCAAAGTAACAGGCACTGGGGTGGAAGGAAGGCAAAAACAGTGGCTCTCCAGTCCTACAGTGTTTGCACCAAATTCAGCAACTGCAGAAAGAGACATGGGCACTGTTGCCAGCAGCTTGGTGAAGAAGACTTCAGCCTAATGTGCAGCTGCAGCCCAAAAGCAAATAATCACTTTGCTGTGTGAGGAACAGCACGCTCATTCGTATGGAGGATGCTGCAGAGCCCTTGTAAAAAGCAGTTTAGTCTGCAAGGAGGGGCAAAGCTCTGCCTCCTCCCAGCTCGGAGGAGAAGAGGTTCCTGCCAGCTGAGAGACACCTGCTGAGCCAGGCTGGCAAAACCCTCTGCTGAGGACAGAATGAAAAAACAGGGTCGCTTTTCAATAAGAGATGAAAAGAGGACTTTTAAGAAAATAAGGTAATAGAAGAATGACTGCATGAGATAAATTATGGTGTGAAAGTCTGTTTTCTTCATCTCATAATAACCCATAAAAAGAAAAGTTTCAATTTTATTAATAGAGTACTGAACTACAAAACTCAGAAATGCTTATTCTACACAATGTGCAGTCAGTCCGCAGTGCTCCTTGCCACCACCAGGTCCTGATGACATTGTGATACTTTGACTTGTATGGATATGAACCACATCCAGAACAACCAGAAGAGAGGATGATAAACGTAAAGAAAGAACAGATCTCTTGAAGGAGAATATGGGTCAACAGTTAATGAGCAGAGCAGAGGAGGAGGCTCAATGTGAAGGGTCTCTTCTCAGCAGCCTGTGCAAGGTGAACCCTGTTGGCAGAGGAGCTCTCCTGCTGCTGGTCCCCATGGGATGGAGGGTGCCTGGAGTCCATGTCCAGGGCCAGCAGCACCTCTTCTGCCGCTGACCTCCAGTTCCTGAGTCCTATACTCTTCCTTCTGGCCCTCAGGACCATTTCCATGCTGACATACTCGTGCTGTCATCACCATCTCTTCCTACCTCCACTTCTTGTGTCCCAGTGAAAGAGCACCTTCCGTGCCAGTGACATTTAGGATAGGCTTGGTGCTTTGGCTGGAGTTCTCCAATATGATGATCTTTTCTCTTTGCCCCATACACTTTTCCTGAGACATAGTAGCAAAACTTTGCAGTCAGTTTTTCTCACCCTTATCCAGAGCTCAGCCTACTTCTTTAGTTTGAATACTGGCAACACAAATGTCTTACCCCAGTTTTCTCTTCCACTACCTGTATCTCATTCTTCTGCTACATAAGCCCATAATCCAATTGTGCTTTGTTGTTTGACTCCTGCCTTTCACGTGTTATAGGCATTTAAAATCTGTTGCACTCTCGTTGATTTTCAGGAGATCAGTTGTGAGGCCTGATGGTTAGATACGTGTATCTCTCACCAAGATCAAGGGAGAAATGGTTGTCCCAGATTTCTGAGAAATCTGTGCCCAAAACAGTGAATCAACTGACCACAAGAAGTGGTTTTTGCAAACTCATTGCCAGTATAGAGGATGGCTGTGAGCAGACTCCCACTGCTAACATTTTTAAAGCACGTCACCACTTAAAGCAGTCCTGCGTGTGTCACCTGCTAGTGTATGACTGGCTTTTGGCTTCTACCAAATGCTCTGCTTTGTTTCCTTTGCGGGATTAGGCAGAAAACATTGGTAGTAGCAACAGAATATTTTTGAAACAAACTATGCACAAATACCTATCCGGACATATATGTAACGGTTGTGGTCAGGAGCTCCATGGTGGCAGACCTTTACAGAGCTGACTATAGGAAAAACACTTTAAATCCAAGTTCTACTGGCAGTGCACAAACAGTACATGATAGTCTATATACTTTTTGTTCAGTTTGTGTGTTTTTTCAAAGTTCCTATTTTTAATGCATATCTTTGAAAAAATACAATTATATCAATACTGTATTTATATCAGTTGACATGTGAAATCTGGGTTTCCTTACGTAAATTGTGTAATTTTGTGAAGTGGTGCATTTAGCAGAAGTAAGTTGTTTAAAGTTATACCATTAGTTCATGAAGTTAAAGAGCATCACATGGTAAATAGGTTCCAACCCTCGTTGATTTGCAGCCTACAAGTAGGCCATCAAGAAGATTTACCATAATCCATTTGTCATTTATTATAATACCTTATAATTTACTCCTATTGCTGCCACCTTCCTCCTCTGAAATGTTGCACTTCTTCACCTGACCTCTGCTTACCTACTTGTTGCCTACTCAGAGACATTTAAAAGTTTCCCTTTGCTTTTCTTCTACTCATTTGAGCTCCTGTTTAGTGACACTACTCTGTTGAGCCATCCCTAGATTGTTCCTCCTTTGATTGTTTCAAATTGGCTCATACTTTGCGCTAGTTCTCATTTAAAGTTAGGTAGCTACTCAAGTGTTTTGCTGAACTTGGGTGTCCTTTGTGTAATTCAGTTTAATCTTTTCTCCAGCTCACAGTCTCCCTTCACTGCCTTGTGATGATTAGTACCATTCTCCTTGCAGGCTCTTCCAGCAGTGTCAATTTTGCAGTTACTTTTCTTGTTGAACTGGTAGGAAAAGCTCATTAACTTGTTATCCACAGTCTAGTCTTTGTTGACAATGAACTGTTCCCCACAAACCAAGAGTTGCCCTAATGTACAATTGATAGACCCTTGCTCCAGCAGCTGCAATCTCCACACTTGTCCCACACCATCAAGTGTAAATGTACACCCAACAGCAGGATAATGACATGGAGCCACCACTGCAGCTTCCATCGAGATGAGATTTCAAGGACTGAAACTAATAACTATTGTAAAAGCTACAAAAATTTTATTAAAAAACAGAGTATTGTTCTTTCAACTTAGGTCTTTCATGCAAAGATCACAACACTCATTACAAACACCAAGCCAGGCACTTTCCACTAATTCTGCTTAAGAGGGCTTCAAGGTTTCCATCTTCAATGCCACTTACCTCTCCCACAATTTCAATTTCTTTTCTCACCTTTTTCACTGCTCCATTTCTTCCAGAGCTTACATACACTTTCTCTATTCTTACTCCCTCTGTGACTAAAGTCCTGATTTCTGTCACTGTCTCTTGGCTCCTTCTCATGCTCCCTCTCCACCACAGGTCCTCCACCACTGACCATTCACTTCAGCAGCCCTCTGACCGCTGCTGCTGCTGTTTGCAGATGCAGGGGGCACATCACTCTCCCCGCCTCCTGCCCTGCCAGGCGAGAGAGCCCCTTGCTCCGCTGCAGGCACCGGTGGTCCCCACTGTGCCAGCCGAGGAGCTCCCATCCCACCGAGGCTGAGCAGAGGCCGAATGTCTACACTTGCTGGTAAACCACTTAACTTCACCCGCTATTAAGGGTGAGCAAATTTCCTTGTATAGTGGAGTCACTGAGATGCTCCGTAAGTGGTTCCTATAGCAACTGTATCCAGGTGAAAACTCCTGCAAGATCTCCCCTTCCCCCTTCCCTCTCCTCACCCGCCTTTCTTTGCAGTGGTTTCTCATGGCAGGGGGGTGAGCAAAAAGGATGCTAACCCGGGAATTTAACTGCCTCGAGCTGCTTACAAGAAGCACGTGTTAAGTGCTGTCACTGGAAAGCAGCACAACCTACCCACACGATTTGTTGGGCAGCTCATTGGCCAGCCAAGTATCAGTGACCATGAATGATCAATATACATGGACTGAGGACACACCTTCATTTTTTGGAAGAAGAATATCAACAAATTTTTAAGGCTTTGCAAAGGTGATTACCTGCTGCTTTCATTCTATTGTACTTGTCACCCTGATTCTGCTCTGTTCCCAACAGCCCTGACGCAAAAATCACCACCTTCTCCCACAGCAAAATTATAATGGAGTTCCAAGCAAGGGAGTTGAAAAGATCTCCTGGGAGCAAGAAAGGAAACTCTCCAGAATAAGTTGCTACAGCATCCGAGAGGGGAAAATACAGAAATCACCTTCCTGCTGTGAAGGAGGACAAGGCTCTGCCTGTGTGGAGAGCTTCACCTGGGACTTCCATTCTGCCTAAATGATGGGTGCAATGGCCACACACCGAGGTCCTCTTTCATGTCTGCTGTGCCCGTCCTACCACGTGTGGGTGGAAGGCACTCTGAGTTATCCTGAGTTCAGCGAGCAAAGCTGACTAGGTAAGTGTAGAACAGCATCCTCAGCCCTTTTTCAAGGGCTGAAAGAGTGCACAAGCCCTTCCTTTGGCAGCACAGTTGGAGGATAACATTCAGTGATGCAGTATGGTAAGAAACTCTTAGGATCGGAGCAACATCAACAGAAAAACAGATTACACAACCGTATTCAATGGCTGGAGTGAGTCATGAAAATGGTAACATAACTTACGAAGTATTGAGTTCAGCTTGGCTGAAATTAGAAGCAAAAAGGAGATAACCTACAGGTCAGAAAATATCTCCTTTGCCAGGGTCTTTGTACAAGTCATTGGACCTGAAGCTTTTCTCTACAGCCACAAGGGCTAGAAATGTACTCTTTATTCAAACAAAAAGTTAAAGTTATGAAATAGCAAGAGCAGTGGGAGCTATAAATAGAACAAATATTTCCATGGCCACAACAAATATATAAATAATAGCAACACTCAATTTGTTTACATATCTAATCACCTCCTGATGGAATTAGTTACAATCATCTTCTTGATATCAAGGAGTTTCCCACAGCAGAGAGCTGAACATGGCAGGAGAAAGGCTGGAGATGCTAAGCCACAGCTCTTCATATACCTATTTCTGCTGGCAACCATACCAGGTATGTGGCAGCTGCAATACAGGAGAAATAAATCACAAGAAGCTGCAAAAACTACCAGTTTCAGTGTCATGTCCCATATTCAGACCTGAACCCTCTCACTGTTTAGATGTTCGTTATCCTTGGTTCATGGTGCTCATGGTAGCTATCTGATGTAGGCAAATCACTAACACAGTCATATCCTCTGAGTAGTTGCTGATAACTGTGAGCAGCCCCACAGCTAATGTTCAGGGTCAGATTCCCGTTTCCCTTCCCCACCAGCCCCTGTGAGGACACAAACCCAGCTATGTGGGGCCTTATCCTGATCCACTGGATGCAGAGACCTGGGTTTGCTCACTCCTTGCTATCAGCCTACACCTGCTCATGTGGGCATCATGGGTGCCCGCAGTGTGGTAGTGCCAGAAGGTGCTAGAACAGAGGTGCCTGCATATATCCGGAGTGACTGAGATTAACTCTAAAAGGCTATGGATTATCTGACTAATCCAGCACGGAGAGAAAGACTGTGCCAACACAGTTATCAATTACCTCACCTGGTGAGCTGGGATGGATTTTTTTGTTTTGTTTCTCTCCTCTGTGTTCCCTCCTTAGGTCTTGGTAGAAAACCTCCTTTAACTTTTTGCAGCTTTAGGGAAGCCATACCATGCTCATTTGATTCACTGTTTGGGATCACAGGATAATTCAGGCTGGGAGAGACCTCACAAGGTCTCAGTCCAACCTTCATCTCACAGCAAGGTCAGCTCTTGGATCAGATGAGGTTGCTCAGAGCTTTATCCAGCCAGGTCTTGAGGCTCCCAGGGATAGAGACTGCACAGACCCCTTGGGCAACCTGCTCCAATGCTTCACTGAATCTCCTTGTCAAGGATCGAAAAGGGTCAACCTATTGACATTTTAGGGACTCAGGAGGCTGTACAATTTGTCATGGAGTATGTTTAGTGAGAGAAAATATCTGACACGATCCATCAGGACCAGGTTGTTATCAGGATTTATGCAAAAAGGTGTCACTGCCAGTGAGGGAAGGGAAGATGCAGGAGGACATCAAAGACTCCCCACTTAAAACTAGGTCAAAATCATTGGCAGTAGCTCTTATCTCTTTGACTCTGAAAAATGGCCAGATACCTTTCCTTTGGAATCTTAATCTAAAGTCTGCTACTTTAAATTCATAGCTTGCAATTGCATCTCCGAAGTGCAGAGTC